>NW_027362768.1:137198003-138599253 GCF_046119375.1 Phyllobates terribilis | reverse complement strand
AAAGGACTTTATTCTGGGTGTTTGTGTTTTTTTTAACTTTGACTATGGGGTTAGTAATGGGGGTGTCTTATAGACGCCTCTCCATTACTAACCTGGGCTTGATGTCAGCTGGCATTATAAGCTGACATCAACCCCAACCCTATTACCCCCTGCCACCGCACCAGGGCAGTGTGGAAGAGCGAGGCTAAGTGCCAGAATTGGCGCATCCTATGAATGCGCCATTTCTGGGGCGGCTGACGGCTGGTGTTTCTAGCCTGGGAGGGGGCCAATATTCATGGCTCCCTTCCTGGGCTATTAATATCAGCCCCCAGCTGTCTGCCTAGCCTTTGCTAGCTATTAAATTAGGGGGGACCCCACGTCATTTTTTTTGGGGGGGTCCCCCATTTTAATAGCTAGTAAAGGCTATGTATTCAGCTGGGGGCTGATATTAGTAGCCTGGGAAGCTCCGTGGGTATTACCCCCTTCCCAGGCTTCAAACATCTGCCCCAGCCGTCTGCTTAACCTCCGCTAGAGCCTAAAATTAAGGGGAACCCCACGCCAATATTTTTAATAATAAATCCTTTATTTTAATACTAAATGACAAGTACAGTAACCAACACTATCACTGTACTTCATATATATGTGACTGACATGTTTCTATCTATCTAATCTATGTGTGAAGCTCTATTCTGTCTGTTATAAATTGTCGGGTACCGCTGCTGAATTGCCGGCCGGCTTTTTTAAAGAGACGGTGCATGAAAACATTATTATTTATTTTGATAAATCCTTTACGCTAAATGACAAGTACAGTAAGCAGCACTTTCACTGTACTTCGTATATATGTGGCTGACATGTTTATATCTATCTAATCTATGTGTGAAGCTCTATTCTTTCGGTTCTAAATTGTCGGGTACCGGTGTATGCCGCTGCTGAATTGCCGGCTTTTCATGTTTCACTGTTGGCACTGTTCCCATCGATTTGGGCAATCACTGTAATGCCACAACCACCATGGCTGTGGCATTACAGTGAGTGGCAGACAATCCCTGCATGATTGGTGCTCTAAATAGTGCCAGACATGCAGGACACGCTTTTGGTGCACGAACAGTTATCGAACATAACCTCGAACAGCCGAATTTTTTGCAAATCGTTCGGGTTCGTCGAACAACTCGAACACCGCCCAAAACAGCTCGAATTTGAGATTGGCGAACAGTTCTAGTCGAACACCGCTCATCTCTAGTGATGAGACCAAATTTGAACTTTTTGGCCACAATCATAAACTTTACATTTGGAGAGAGGTCAACAAGGTCTATGATGAAAGGAATACCATTTCTACTGTAAAGCATGGAGGTGGTTTGCTGATGTTTTGGGAATGTGTGAGCTACAAAGGTACAGGAAACTTGGTAAAAGTTGAAGGAAAGATGAATGCATCACGTTATCAGCAAATACTGGAGGAAAATTTGCACTCATCAGCCTGGAAGCTGTGCATGGGACGTACTTGGATGTTCCAACATGACAACGATCCAAAACGCAAGGCCAAGTCGACCTGTCATTGGCTACAGCAGAACAAAGTGAAGGTGCTGGAGTGGCCATCTCAGTCTCCTGACCTCAATATCATTGAGCCACTCTGGGGAGAGCTCAAGCGCACAGTTCATGCTCCCGAGGTAAAACCCGGCCAGAGCCCAGAACCGACTGTCAGATCACCCCAACTCAATTTAAATGACCTGGAATTTTTCCCAATTCATTCCACCGACAATTCGGTACCAACTCCAAGAACCCCACCCCCCGCCAACCAAGCCACTGTGACAAGCAAAACAAAAAAGGAACATGTTAATACACTATTTTTAAAACTAACAAAACAATAATCAAAAAAGGGGAGGGAGGGTGGGTAATCACTCTGCTGCTCCTCAGGGAATGGCGGTTTTCCTGCACTTTTCCCTATATATGCACCTCTCCCACTACCCGCCCCCAACTTCCCCTTATCCAATCCCCAAGACCGCTTTATTCAAAAAGGGGGGGGGGTGAAACCTCCAGGCCAACACCGGTCATGGGTGGCTTCCCCCTAGCTGTGCTGTCTCCAGCCCCCTCCTTGACCTGTTACGGCCAATGTGGTTTCCTACCTGATGGCTTCCCTCTTCCCACATACCCCGGGATCCTATGATCCCGTCCTTGAAATAAAGACTCTACAACATGTTATTTGTTGGATAAATTTGGCCACAGCGGCCGTTTATTAACAAACAACAAACAAAATAACAATGAAATAAATATATATATATAAATATATGGAGGGAGGGTTCTTGGAGCTAATAGATCTGGCTTTAAATTAACTATAAAAATCAACCGCCATGTTACCCTCAGCCATTCAGCACCAGCTCGAGGGCACCAAAACTTCCACATTCCGTGAAAGACCAACCAACTAAATGCTCCCGAGGTAAAACCCCGTCCAGAGCCCAGAACCGACTGCCAGATCACCCCCACTCAATTTAAATGACCTGGAATTTTTCCCAATTCCTTCCACCGACAATTCGGTACCAACTCCAAGAACCCCACCCCCCGCCAACCACGAACAGCCCTGAAACCTTAGGCTCGTGAGTGCCCCAAAGCCACCAACGCCCTTTCAATCCCCTCCTGTATTGCAAGGACCCAAAGATCCATACCGATATCATTGAGATGAACACCATCCTTCAACCAAAAATTACCAACCCCCGATTCCAACTCAAAGTGCCTAACACTTATGCCACCATTCCTTGACACAAAACTGGATACGGCCCTATTTAATTTCACTCTCGCTCTATTTATACATTTTTCCGATCTGACCGCCCGCCATTTCTTCCTGGGCACTATATCCGACCAAACCGTCAGAACTCCCGGGAACGAAGTCCACAATCTCAAAAAATCAAAACGGATATCCCGAATCATCTCTCTCACGGGCCTTGCCCCCAAATCGTTCCCTCCCAAATGCACAACCAGAATATCCGGTGTTCTGTCCAATCTTGCCGCTTTATGAAATTCCGACAAAAACCGGCTCCATACCATCCCCCTAAAACCTAGCCACCTTACAACCACTTGTACCCTCGGAAAGCCCAATTGCCTACCGTCACGCCTTACGTCAGTACGCAGCTCCCCCCAATGCACATACGAATGTCCGAAAATCCAAGCTAACGAGGGAACGCCACCTAAAAGAATAATAAACAAGCATATTCAACAACTATCCAACAATTTAAAAATGAAACAAGTCCTGCGGTATTTAATGACGAACATACGTCAAATAACGGTCCGAACTACACCTTCCAATCCGCTTTATCACCTCCGCCCCCAAACCACGCCTATCAGCCTCAGACGCTGCGCCAAATCCTAAAGGAATGCGAACCATAAACACCTGGGCTAAGGCCCAACTCCTGCACCCCCTTTTTTAGGACTGCTATAAACTGGAAACGGGAAAGAAAGGACCCGTCGCAATGACGTAAGAGTGAGCCGGATCTACCCGACCACACTTGCCAATAAACCTCCAAGCACCTTCTTGGACACATCAGAGCCCCGTCCACTCTACCCAAAACGACGCACTTACCTCTACCCATTTGATCAGTTTTTGAGCGTCTAATCCAAAAATCGATACCCCAGGCCCAGCAACTCATGTCTTTGGCTAATAAACCTCCCTCCCTATTCCTGCTGGGGGCGACCAACTCGCCTACTTTCATCGCCCCCCAAAAAAAAAGCTAAAGAAAAAGCTAACTTAAACAGAGCCGCTTCAAAAGTAGAACAACAAATCTTTTCCAAAACCAGACCTAACCTTTCCAACATACTAAACGTGACTGGCCTACGCTTATCCACACTCTTGCTACCTTTTCGAAAACCTCTAAGTGCCTGTTTGACCAAAAAAGATTTAGTAACATCAGTCAAACCCTGTAACTTGAAACCGAATGCGAGGCCAGCAACAAATTTACCAATTCTAGATGCCGACCACCCTAAGTCCGCAGCCTTACCAACCAAAAACAAAACCACCAACGTCCTATCCTCGTCACTCTCTATTGCCCCCCCAATGCGACACCCAGCTTTGCCATACTCGCCGCGATGCCTCGTAAGCAGACCAGGTTGAACTCGCCACTGACTCCTGGATCAATCTTCTAGCTCGTCCGTAATCAGCTGCCAAAACTGCGAAGGGCATTCCACTCCTGCGACCTCTGCCTCTGGTGCCAGAGCACGGAAACGCTCCCACTGGAAACGAGACAAAGCATCCGCTATAGAATTTTGGACACTTGGCACATGTACCACCGAAATCCACGCATTCAACTCCAAACACCGGAGTACCAGTTCCCTGACCAACTTAATAACCGGAGGAGACGAAGCCGACAAGCTGTTAATCACCGTCACCACACCCATATTATCGCAGTGAAACCTGACTCTCCGATTCAAAAAGAACTCACCCCAACTCGAGACTGCAACTACAATTGGGAATAATTCCAACAGAGCGAGATTCTTTGTAAGACCCCTCTCTTTCCATGAATCGGGCCATTTTCCCACGCTCCACTTTCCCTTACAAAAAGCTCCGTAGCCAGCACCGCCTGCCGCGTCCGTGTAAATCTAGCAATCAAAGCTGTTCAAAAACTTCCACTGAATCAACGACCTGCCGTTGTAATTGTCCAAAAAATGCTTCCACACCAACAAATCCTCTCTGTGCTCTCTATTCAAACGAATAAAGTGATGCGATGCCCGCACTCCCACAGTTTCCCTTGACAACCTGTGACAAAATATTCTGCCCTTAAGCATGATCCTACAAGCAAAGTTCAATCTCCCTAGCAGCGACTGGAGCTCCTTCAATGTCACCTTACGCAATTTACCAATTCGCTCGACCTCCTGCCTGAGTAACAACAATTTATCCTCGGGCAATCGACACTCCATGCGTTCCGTATCAATCAATATTCCCAAAAAACTCAATACAGTAAAAGGACCTTCGGTTTTCTCTTTAGCCAAAGGGACCCCAAAACTTTCCACAACCCACACCATGGCTGCTAACAAAATACCACAGACAAACGAATCTGGGGGACCTATTAACAAAAAATCATCCAGGTAGTGGATAACGGACTGCACACCTGCAACATCCCTGACCACCCATTCCAGAAAAGTACTGAAAGTTTCAAGCAAGGAACAACCCATAGGCAAACACCTATCCAGGTAATAACCTTTGTTCCAAAAACAACCCAAAAGTGGAATGTTAGCCGGGTGAACCGGAAGTAGCCTAAAAGCTGATTCAATGTCAGTTTTCGCTAACAAAGACCCAGGCCCATACCTACGAACCCATGACACGGCCGCATCAAATGATGTGTATTCAACCGAACATAATTCCGGCTCTATACCGTCATTGACCGAACAACCTTTCGGGTACGACAAATGCTGGATCAGGCGAAATTTATTCGGCTCCTTCTTAGGCACCACCCCCAAAGGAGAAATGATCACACCTTCAACCGGTAGACTATCAAAAGGCCCCGCCATACGACCTAACTCCACTTCCTTCGCCAACTTAACACCGACAACCTCTGGATGCAACAAAGCAGACCTCAAATTCTTAACAGAAAAAGGAACCGTATGGTCAGGAGGCGGGATCCTGAAACCTTCCAAAAAACCATCATTAATAAACCTGGCCTTCGATTGATCAGGATATCTACTTAGAAAGGGGGCCATCCCTAGCAGATTCACTGGAGTCACCCCCTTCACCGGTACGCACAGACTTCCTTCCTTTTCCTTTTTTGAAGCATTTTGCAGCCCCATGGGAGCTCCCGTTGCAATGGGAACAAACGTGCTTGAACTTACAGCCGTTCCCATATTTGCACTGCCCATCATTAAATTGCCAGCACGTTCCCGACTTCTCTTTTCCTCCCTGTGCTCCCTGACTACCTCCACCCGTTCCCGATGATTGATTGCTTCTTCCGCTCCCGTGAAAGGACTGCCCGTATCTAGCAGGGGCCATCACTTTTAACCAAAGGCCAATATCTTTCTGATCCCACTTAATCTCAGGCCGCACCGCCTAGCTCTGCCTGAATTGCTCGTCGTACCTCAGCCATGTTTGTCCCCCGTAAGTACGATGCCCTTCCCCAATTGCGTCTAAGTAACAGAATAAACCCGAGCAATTTTCAGAAAACTTTTCCCCAATGACACCGGCCAATATAGCAAATACTTGAAGCCAATTTGCAAAAGTCTGAGGGATCAAGCCCAACCTGCGCTTCTCCTCCTCCTCCTTTTTGCTATCATCCTTCCTCCCCTTGTCTAAATTAAACTTCTCCAAGGGAAGGAGGGAGAAAATTTTGATGTATTCATCACGCCAAATTTTCTCCTTCACCTCTTTTTTTAAATGTGCCCCCAGTGGCCCCTCAAAGCACACGTACACCTCACCATTTGCCCTATCATCCAGCTTCACCGTATCGCCCTTGTCCTTTTCCGCTTGAACCGATACCGAAACATCCATAGACGCTTCCTCTGTGCCCGCCGCAGACCCTACCGTAATGCAACTGGGTTGCAGCAACACCTCCTGGCCTGGTAACCAGGCTCCTACGGGGGATGCCCTTGACCCACCCGCTGCCCCGCTCTCCATTCTAAGCAAAATCTGTGACATGCTATGTAAGATATCCCTAATCCCCGATACCTCTGCACCCCCGGGACTGCCTAAACTCCTCCCCTCTGGCCCTGCAAACTGACCACTACCCCCCCCTAGCAAAACAGCCCCTGCTGGCGACAAACAAGACATAGAATCATACTCACGCAGCTGCGCAGGTCCTGTGTCCCCGCCAACCGGAATTCCTGAGTCCTGACGATCACCACTTCCGTCATGGTCACCGCTGGAATCGGATCCTTCTGTGTTCGTTCGCCGCTCAAGGCCCGCGCCCCTGGCCTCCACGTCACCACGGGGGACCTGAACGGTCACAGATGCTGCAGACTGTCTTCTCTTAGACGCTCGCCTCCCGCCAGACCGTCTTATACTACTAGATGCAGCTCTGGGCCTCCTCCGGCTACTAGACCAAGACGCACGGGCCTGGTCCGTGCTGCCAGAACGGACGCTGCCAGGCAGCGCTGTGTCGCTGCCCGCCGCTCCTTCCCTTCCGCGTCGTCCATGTGAGCCATTCCCTGGACTGCTGCCTGCCCACAGATGCTTGCCTCCCTGGTGTCATAGTGATCCTCCCAGCAGGCACCCCGACAGGTGCATCGCCAGTGGCGCCTGCCATTTTCTGCGCTGCTCCACGGATCATCCTGGGTCTTCTCCCCTCATTATGGCCCCCACCGCTGGTGGCAGCTGGCCTGTGCGGCCCAACTGCAGTGCACGTGCGCCGCTCGGCCGGGGCCCAGAACTCCGGCTCCAGCGACGCTGTTCCTGCAGGGCGCACATCCGGTGCGGACGTCACTTCTGGTGCGGACGTCACTTCTGGCGCGGCACTGACTTCCGGTGCGGGCCACGCTCCTCGCCGTGCAGCGCCAACAGGCCAGCTGGATGGATTCCTGCTGGGGTGAGCGCGGCGAGTGCGGCGGGCAGGGACCGCACCATCTCGCTCTCCTCCCGCAGGGTCCCCGGAGGGGCTCCGGAGCCTGCGCCTGTTGTGCGTGGATACCTCCGGTGACAGTCTCTCCGGGGGCCGGGTCCTCCTGCTCCTTCTCACAGCTCCGGACAGCTCCTCCATATTTTCAGCTGCTCCCAGCAAGGCAGAAAGCTGGGCCTCCAGCCATCCCCCTCTCCGTGACCTGGCGACGTCTCTGAGTTGGCCCACCAGGGATTCGACGGACGCCATCTCTGGAAATCACTCTGCTGCTCCTCAGGGAATGGCGGTTTTCCCTCACTTTTCCCTATATATGCACCTCTCCCACTACCCGCCCCCAACTTCCCCTTATCCAATCCCCAAGACCGCTTTATTCAAAAAGGGGGGGGAGGTGAAACCTCCAGGCCAACCCCGGTCATGGGTGGCTTCCCCCTAGCTGTGCTGTCTCCAGCCCCCTCCTAGAAAGGAGCATCACCATTTCTAAACAAAAAGTCCAAAAGAAACCTTTGCAAGCCCATGTTGCGTTGTTAATCTGTCTACTCAGTTTCCTGCTATTTATTGCAGACACACTTCAGATTCTAGACACACTTCTCAGATTATTCCTTGATTTGCCAGACCCATAAATTGTGTTCTGTAAGAAATCTTCTATAGGGGAAGGTCAAGTCTTACAACTACCAACTGAAATCTGTAGTTCATGTACATCAATGAAAAGAAAAAATAATCCATAACTCCATAAATGAATAAAAGCAGCACTTGCCGCTCAATTACATTAATCTCTCAGGAGTAAAGCAGAAACCATAAAGAGAATTCAAAGAGCTTACAGAGATCAACCCAATAATTATAGAAAATGTCTGGTAGTAGTCATTACTTCTAAACCCGGAGTTATACTTTTTCTGAACACTTATTTATCCCTCCCAACAACCCTTTCACCTACTGTTAGCTGAAGTGAGTGTGTTCTGAATTTGTAGGGGAGTGGAGCAGGCTGCTGAAAAATACCTCTAGCAATGATGTCTCCCACTTCAGCTGAAAAGGATCAGGTATCCTTCATTTCGATCCTTTGTTCCACCTCTGGGCTTATTTTAGACTTATACTTCCTGTATTTTCAGGAAAAGTTTTTGGCAGACTCCTTATCAAGAGAGGCAGGATTACAATAACTGGTAACAGAAAATTTTTAAAAATTCCCACACGGGTTCAACATAGTCCAACGAATTCTAAGTAGTCCACCGAATCCAGCGTAGTCCAAGCAAATCCAGCGATGAAGTCCATCGAATCCTATGTACAAAGTCTATGGAGCCTCGTTCTGATGCTCCATAGTCCATGAAAATAGCCACATCCGGGTCACGCTGCACAAGACAGTAGTTACCACTTCACAGAATCACCGGGTCACATTGCCCTATGTGTGATCTGGCAACTCTAACATTAATGACGTCACTGCTATTTAGAGCTGCCAGGTCTCGCACAGTGTGACCCGGAAGTGGCTGTTTGCAAAGACTATTCAGCGTAAGGCCAAGTCCCCACTATCAATATTTGGTCAGTATTCGGTCAGTATTTTTTCTCAGGAGTGGGAGCCAAAACCAGGTGAGGAACAATCAAAGAAAAGGTATAATAGAAACAAGTCACCAATTCTGAATTTATCACTCACTCCTGGTTTTGTCTCCCACTCCTGAGAAAAAACACTGACCAAATACTAATAGTAGGGCCGTGGCCTAAGAGCGAGGCTCCATAGGCATTGTATAGTAGGATTCGATAGACTTCGCTGGGACTATGTTGGATTCGGTGGTCTACGTTGAACCCGAGAAGGAACTTTAAAAAAAAAAAAAGTTGTAAATGGGAGAAGGTGTCTGTTTTACTTCTCTGTGTTTTGTATGTTCTTATCAGGTTTCCATTCGCTGGACTACAGCGGACCTGTGTGGGATTATTTTTTGTTTTTAAGAAAGTGATGAACCAGGGAAAGTGTCAGGGATTGTTTATTTAGGCTGCGTGCCCACGATGTGTTTTTCATGCGTTTCCGCTGCGGAATTTCCGCAGCGGAAACGCATCAAAAACGCTTGGTAATCCGCACCCCATGGTCCCCAATGGCATTCCGCAATGTCAATGCACATGCTGCGGATTTTTCCGCAGCATTTCTGCAGCGCTCATAAATCCGCAGCATGTTCATTAATTTTGCGGAAGCGCAGCGGAAGCACCGCCATTGACTTGCATTGAGACGCATATAATCCGTGTCTGTACATTTGTACACGCGGATTATATGCGGTTCAATGTGCGTATGGTACCCAGTTCTGGAGGAGAGAAGACTCTCTTCCAGACCTGGGTACCATTGTATCTGTAAAAAAAAGAATAAAATAAAGTTTATATTCACCTGTCCGGCAGCTTCTCTCTGCTTGCCGGCAGCGCTTATCTTCCAGGACCTGAGATGACGTCGCAGTCATGTGACCGCAGGCTGTCTCGCGAGAGCCCGGCAACCAGGAAGAAGCCAGGACGAGCGCGACAGCACACGCGGCGGGGGATCGGGGGTAAGTATAGCTTTATTTTTTTATTTTTACGGTCACACTATATAAATCCATGCCGTTTGCATGGATTCATACAGTGTGACCTAGTAGTCAAGCACTTTCCAAGTGATGCTATCGCCTGGAAAGTGCTTGTCAGTCCGCATGCTGAAACGCATGCGTTAACGCATGTGAATCCGCATGTGAATCCGCATGTATTCCGCATGTATTCTGCAGGAAAAACGCATGCACAATCTGCATGCGTTTTTTCTGCCAGGGAGATGCAGAAATGCTGCAGAAATTTTCTGCTTCATTTCTGCATCGTGGGCACATAGCCTTAAACAAATTATTTTTTTGTGTTTTTTTTTTATTACTGGGTTAGTAATGGTGGTGTCTGATAGACACCTCTCCTTTACTAACACAAGGGTTTAATGTCAGCTGTGTTTTTGGACAATTCACAGTTGACATTAACCCCAACCACCATTACCCCAATTGCCAATGCCCCAGAGCAATCAGGAGGAGCAAAGGCAAAGTGCCAGAATTGGAGCAACTCATGCGGACTGGTATTTTTAGGCTGGGAAGGGCCCAATAACCTTTGAACTTCCCAGCCTGATAATATCAGCTTTCTGCTGCTGTCTGCTTTACCTTTGCTGGTTACCAAAAATGGAGGGACCCCACGTCATTTTTTTTTTCATTTATTTTTTAGGTTAATACATGTAGAGTAAGCTACACACGCAAGGCACAAGTTATATATCTCACGGATATCTACAGTATCTATTATCTTTGCACATCTTTAACACCTAAAAATCTGTAATTTCTATTCTGCATTCTATTCCAGTATGTGGCACAAGGACGGTACACATGGTCAACAGAAAACCACACGGATAGTAAAAACGGACCATCTCAAGCGTACTTTTTTTTAAGCGGACGTGTGAAGGGGGCCTAAACCATGATTATAATATTGGGAATACCCCTTTAAAATAGATTTTGAAGGATTTTCCAAGGTTAGTCTGAGATTTTAACCCGCTGACTCATTATTGATGACATGATATATATGAAGCATTACTACACTAAACACTGTCTTACGCGTACAAATGATCAATAGCCGCTTTTGTTTTATGTTAAATCTCAGCTGATTTCCCAAGAGGATACGTTCATCAGCTAAACCTCTTCACTAAAGGCTCAAATAAGAGTCTACTGTGTGGAAAGTGAACGGGGAGGGTTGTGGATTTAGGCTTTGCACCATTTACATGAGTTATGTGTTGGTGTCACGTTGGACACTTTCAGCTTATTGTCCTTGAGAAACCATCTGTAGAAATAACTCCTGATTACAAGCATCTAGTCATTACTGCATTACCGTGGCCGACCGTAGTATTTCAGAGATTTTCTTTAATTTTATTTTTTTTCTGTCTGGGAACAAGATTATATCTGTCAATCTGTTCCCTGACTTTGGTCTTATATTTAATTGTTTTCCTTGCAGATAGCGCACAGTATAAAGTCGTTGTTTTATGTTCGTGAAGCCTAAACTACTATATATGTTAATTATACATTTTAAGCTCATTATTTCAAAGGTACAGTATGTTAGTTGCATGATGCTAACGTGAGTACTTGGACAATGTTGTCAATGAGCTGAAGAGCAATTCCATTCAATAAAGAAACAAATGTGGAAGTAAAGTTCAACTAATGTTCATATGGAAATAACTAAACTTTCCAAACTTATTTGGGGGAGATGAGCTTGTGAATTTTTATTTACATAATCATCTTCCTTTCTGGAGAGACACCCTCTTCACACCCCCATTCCCACCCCAGAATGTGAAAAAATAAATCTTTAGACTAGGGTCACACCAGCGTATATTCTCTCATCCGAGAGAATCAGGTCAATTATGCAAATCACACTCTGATCAAACTCTGATCACGGTTTAATCAGAGTTTGATCATAGTATGATCATAGTGTGATCCGATTCTCTTGCAGGAGAAGATGAAAAAAAAGTTCCCATATTCTCCATTGTGTCAGTCCATGGAAATTGAAAGGCACTTAGATGTCATCTGAGTGCAGTTCGATGGTTTCCATGGACTCATTAACTTGCATGGCCGAGTGCGATCCAAGTATATGATGTAAATTGGGCATGCCGAGTTTTTTTTCTTTGAACCGGATTGGTCAGAGGAAAAAATTGGGACAGCCTTAAAGACTAACATTGGTCCTCTGCAATCTGATGTTTTGTCGGATCGCACTTGGGCTGAAAATATGGTCAAGTCAAGCCCTTAGAGATGTTTGGCTTTCTAGAAAGTTCCAGGAGGCTTTTTTTGATGTTAGTGTAAGGTGCGCCAGCGAGGTAGTCGTGGGCAAGCTGTAGCCCATGCTCGCTTTGGCACCCTACAGACAAAGTGTGTCCTCCCTCTGGTGTGCTGCGGTGTATGTGGTGCTTTCCACTTACTTCTGACCAGCCGGTCTCTTCTGACTCCAGGAATTCCTCTTCTGGAACCAGGGCAGCAATCAATTCAGAGGACATAGAGTTCATAAAAACAACCAGAACTCTACTTGGTAACTGGCAGCATTTACAATATTTACAGGCAGGTATAAAGGATAAGGCCAAACGGGTTGTCATCTTTCCCACAGGTACTTGATACAACTTCAGCCTGGTTCCCAATTTAGGTGAAGCATCTCTGTTGCCTTGTTCTCTATCCCTAGAGAATCTCCCTCACCAAAGACAGTATATCCGGATCCTAGTTCTCCCCACGTCCTAGACTTGAGTCCTAACTTCTTCTGCAAGCCTACAGACAGAATGTGCCCAGGTCCTCGACTACTCTCTCTCTCGAGGTTCCCAAGCCAGCTAAGGGGACTCTTGTGGGGGGATTCTTGTGTCTGATGATCCACTGCCCAGGATACTAGGCCCACGTCTACCCTAGCAGCCTGAATAGAGCCTGTCAGTTTTCGCTGAAGTACTGTAAACTACTGACTGAGCTTACTTCCTGTACTCAACATTGACACTGGGTTCCCCCTCCCTTTACTGGGCTAGGTGTCACAGTTAACTCCTACCTGGACTAAATTGCAGCCCCAGAAGGTTCTAACTTTTAGGAACATGTTTTTAACCCCTTTTCAGGGTCAGAGGGAAACTACCTCCTTCAGCATTACTACATTGGGCATTTACAAAGTCTTCTGGGAGTCTGAAGTTTCCTGTTTTCTGGGAATGTTGGCATATAATGTCAATATCTGAAGCAATTGTGTTTTGGGCAAGTCTGAGTCTTCATGGTGGTAGCTTATAAACCTGTCTGAAATATTCAATATTACATTATTTCATAGCTGTCAAGCAGGACTAGAGGTAAGGTCTATGGAAAGGTCATCATTATTGATGAAAGGCATAATGGTAAAAGGAGAAATGGAGCAGAAAAATTAAAGCTGTCCCTTTCTAATTAGCTACGTTATGATGTGTATGTGCATTAAAATCCAAAATATCATGCAGGTGCCATCACTCCCCACGCCAAGAATGATCTGTCAGTCAGGAAGCTTGGACAAAAGCTGTAAGTGCAGTACCCAAACCCCCTGCACTTGTGTCTCATGTGCACAAAAATTGGGTAAGTGATTACTGTGGAACAGAAACAATGATTGCAAAAAAGAAGACAATTGTAATCTGAATTACACTAACATAGATGTGTTTGGTTTATGGTACAAAAACCTCTCTTTAAGGGCTCGTTCACACCATCGTATAAATCGGACGAATGCTGTCCAATTTTTTAATTGGATAGCACTCGGACCAATGTTAGTCAAAGGGGCAATGATAATGATGGATTATTTTCACCTATAGAATCTGTATGTGAAAAAAAATCACAGTATGCTGCGATTTGAATCTGAAACTGGATGAGACTCACTTAATGCGAGAAAAAAAAATCAGTTGTCACAGTATGGCATCCCATTTTTATGGATACATTACAATTCTATAAGATAGGAAACTGTAAATGGCCCTGTAAAAGATTAATAGCTGCTGCTGTAAAAGAACAGATTGCACACAGATGACATGAGAAAAAAAAATGCCCCACTCTTCTGGATAAGAATGAGTCCGATTTTTGTTTAATGTCGTGTGACCCTAGCTTTTGGTGAGTTCTTGACTCTGCGTGTTTTTGCTGCACAAAAAAAGCCAGCTTCTTACAGTTCAGGCAAATTAGATGGGATTTATAGGAATCTCCAGCCTACTGTGCTTTTTTTTTTACGCTGCATAAACTGACCTGCGGTGCAGTTTTGAAATCCGCAACATGTCAACTGCTCTTTCAGCTACGCTGAATTTTCTGTGCAATTATTCCACACAGACTTGCATTTGATCAGGAAAATCGACAGGTAATCACATATGCATGTTTAGTGCAATTCTGCAGCAGAAACGCATGTAATACACACACCACAGTATAGTATTGTCAAAGCTAAATACCTGGAAGTATTGAAAACAAAGCAGCTTTATTTAAAGTATGAAAGTAAGATATAAAAACCGCAGCGTCAAAAGTTTGATAAAAACAAATGTAAAAAAAAAAGTACTCAAAAATGCAATGAATAAAACTGAATTAACCTATTAGGTGCAGAAAATCTGCAACATTAAATAGTCAAGGTGGAAATTTTGCCTACGTGCTTGTTCAAAAGCTTTGGATTTGTTTTTGTTTTTTTTCTGGTTTTGAAGCATAAAGATCCCGCACTTTACGGTAGCAGCAAAGTGAATTAGATTTTTGAAATCACTTGCACAGTCTGCTAATTTTTTTTCTAATCTGCAGCATGTCAATTCTTTCAGTGTTTCTGCAACATTTTTCATCTTTTTAAATAAATGGGGGTGCGAAACAGACAAAAAACATCAAAAACACACGGAAAGCGTATTTATCACAGCATTTTTACTGTTAATACTGTGATTTTTCATGCAGAGAAATTTGTGGCAAATACTCAATGTGTGCAGAGAGTAAGGCTATGTTCACACGATGCGTGTTTGCTGTGTTTTTTTCTGCAGAAAAAAAACTGCTCTCTTGGCAGTAAAGAAGCAGCGTCACAAAATAAGGTTTGCTGCATTTGTTGTCAGGTACATTTGTCTTTTGTGCATGCTGATCAAGTTTAGTGCATATAAAAAAAAGTGTGTACATGAGATTTCTGAAAACTCGAGCATGCTCGCTACTGCTCGGTGCTTGCCCGATCATCTCACTGCTCGAGATGCTTGGCGCTCGCTGAGTATTTCCGGAGTTGCTTGACTGGAGCTCGGGTCCCCTCCATGCATGTTTGGCGCTCTTTACAGAGTCAATGAACATGCAGGGATTGCCTGCCATGCACTGTAATGCTGTAGCCATGTTGGTTGTGGGCATTACAGTGATTGGTTGGCCGCACAGCGTCATCAGGTCTATATCAGACCTGGCGCCGCTGTGCTCTTCACAGTCACTCCGGAATCAGACAGTGTAGGGAGAGATTTGCTTGTTTCTAGTTAGTGTAGGTATACGAAAATATATTATAGACACATATCCATCTCAACAAACAGTCCTTCTGAGGACTAATCCATCTGCACAGATATCAGGCAGGCAGTGTATATAGGCATGCAGACAGGCAGGGTATATAGCAGACTGCAGTGCATATAGCACAAGAGGCTCCATTCCAGTTTTGTCTGCTGCTGCTGCTCTTAGATATTTCTAGAAATAGGCCCAGGTCTCAGGGGCCAGGAATATTTTTTTTTGGATCTTAATCCTCATTATTTGCTTAAAAAGCAATCCAGAGAACCCCGTTTTTCTGCATCATTTGCTTGTTGGCACTGCAGAATACAGCCAGGTCCTTTCCATATTACAGCGCTAAAAATCCAGCTATTTAAAACTGTGGTTTGTTCTTCACGTGGATCACATATAATTGCGCTGAAAATACTGCCATCTCTGGCCACCATTCAATTTTTTTCAGTGTTTCAGTGAAGCAATTGACACCAGTTTGCTGTTCAAAAGAGTTACTTACAGGCCAGCTATTTAAAAGTGTGTTTTCTCCGTCGCACTAATTACATATACGTTTTCAGAAAATACTGCCATTTCTGGCCTCCATTAAACATTTGTTTCAGTGTGTCAGTGAAGCTATTGACACCAGTTTGCTGTTCAAAATAGATACCTACAGGTCAGCTATTTAAAACTGTGTTTTCTCTGTCACACGGATCACATATACGTTTTCAGAAAATACTGCCATTTCTGGCGTCCATAAAAAATTTGTTTCAAATTTTTTTAGTGTGTCAGTGAAGCAATTGACACCAGTTTACTGTTCAAAATAGTTACTTACAGGCCAGGTATTTAAAACTGTGGTTTGTCTTTCACATGGATGACATGTAAGTTTCTCTTCAAATTCAGCTATTTGTAGTGAGTGTGGAAGATATTGTCCTCCATTTAAAATGGGCAAGGCACATGGCAAGGGACAGGGAACATGATGGTGATGGTGCATGCAGAGGCCGAGGCCATGGGCAAGCTGAAATTGTGCCACAACAAACACCCACATTTTCTCGCTCGACCTTCCTTTTAAATTAATAGGGGACCGCAAAACACCACTATTGAACACAGAGCAGTGTGAAAAGGTTATTGGTTGGATAGCAGATAATGCTTCCAGTCACTTAGCCACCACCACCACCACCCTGTCTTCCACACGGTCAAATCTCAGTAGCTGTGAGTCTGGACTCCATATTCCTCACCCTGAACCTCCTTCCTCCCACAATGCAGAGAACCCAGAGACAACTGATCCCACCTTTGGACACTCCAAAGAGCTGTTCACTTTTCCATTTATAGATTCATACCTCTCACCCAGTCTACTTGAAGAGGGGCAAAAGGAGATCGCATGTAGCGATGCCCAAATATTTGAGCAGCCACGGTCACACGAAGGTGACGGTGAGAAAGTGTCACAAGAGGTGGACGATGATGATACACAATTGCCAGAAAATCAGGAGGAGGACCAGGGTGCAGAAGTGGAAGACGAGGTGGTGGATGATATAGTAACTGACCTAACCTGACAGGAGGACATGCAGAGCGAGTAGAGCAGCACACAGGGTGAGGCAGGCAGAGCACCCCAACAGGCAGGAAGAAGCAGTGTGGTGGCCGTAGACAGAAGGCAGGCAACCGTTCCACGTAACACCAACACGAAGGAAGTTGCCAGTACAACTGTTAGGTGTTCCCGAGTCTGGTTGTTTTTTAAATACTTTGCCGATAACCCCAAAAAGGCCATTGGCAACACCGGCCAGGCCAGCATCTGCAGGGGTGGCAAAACGAATAGACTGACAGGAAGTGGTGGAGGCGGAGCCTGCCGTGTGCTGCAAGAGTTGTGCTGTGTGTGGAGAGAGCTCCTGGGAAGGGAGGAGAGCCAGGCGGAGGTGACCGAGCGGACCGGGAGGACCAGTAGGAGGCGACCGGAGGGACGAGCGCAAGAGAGCGCTGTGGCAGCGTGCAGTGCTGGCCGGCGGAGGGTGCCAGGTGGTGGTGACCAGGAGGTGATCAGGAGGACCGGTAAGAGGCGACCGGAGGGTCGAGCGCGCTGTGATAGCGAGCAGCGTCCCTAGAGGAGGTGAGTGAGGGGCAGGAGGCCGCGATAAGCGGCCCTACTGAACCCAAGTGTGTACTGTACTGTATTGTATTTGTATCTGTATTGTAATTGTATTGTATTCACTAGTCCATATTTAATTGATTACCCCCCGTCCATATTTAATTGATCACCCCCGTCCATATTTAAATTGATTCCCCTGAACACCCCCGTCCATATTTAACTGATCCCTCTGACCACATTAAATTGACCCCCCCGTCCTCATTTAATTGATCCCCGACCACCCCCGTCCATATTAAAGTGATCCCCCTGACCACATTTAAATGATTGACCCCCCAGCCCATAATTGATTGATCCCCCTTGTCCTATTTAATAGATTCCCCTTGTCCACTTTTACTCATCCCCAGTCCCTATCTATTTGCCTTATCCCCCACCATATTTAATTAACCCCTGTCCATAATTAATTGATTGATTCCCCAGACCACAATTAATTATTTCCCCAGTCCATATTTATTGATATTATTGATACTTATTGATCCCCAGTCCTTAGTTAATTGACCCACCGTCCATACCTATTTATTTGCTTTACCCCCCATCCTATTTAATTAAACCCCCTGTCCATAATTAATTGATTGATTCCCTAGTCCACAATTAATTATTTCCCCAGTCCATACTTATTGATCCCAGTCCATAGTTAATTGACACACCGTCCATACTTAATTAATCCACCTGACCCACTCAGCTGATCCCCCGTCCACACTTAATTGATACTTAATTGATCCCCCGTCCATACTTAACGGATCCCGCGTCGATATCTAATCGATACACTTGCACATCCCTAATTGATCCCCGTCCATACACCTATATATAAATAATTGTGTTTTGTACTTGTACATATATACTGACTGTATCCCCATATTTAGAATGACGTCCATGTTGGCCGGAGCCGTGCAGTGTACATCTTGCGCAATGTATGCATTCCCTGAGCTACCGCTCAGGGATCCATACTGCTGCGAGAGATGTGAGCATATCGTGCACTTGGAAGCCCAAATCCTGGATCTAAGTGCTCAGATAGCGGTACTGAGGAGCATCGACAACATGGAACGGAGTTTGCTGCTCACCGAGCAGACACTCAATGGGTCAACAATGGGGGTGGAGCTTAGTGGGGAAGCGCAGGCTGAACAGGCAGGGAGCTGGGTAACAGTTAGAAGGGATAGAGGGAAGAAATATAGGAAGGCTGGTTCAGAACCGGCATTATTGGAGCACGACAGATCCTCTGACCGCCGGGGGAGTGTATGCTCCAGTAATGAGGGGGAGGGGGGAAGTGTAGGGCAGGCTAGACAGGTCCTGGTAGTGGGTGACTCTATTATTAGGGGGACAGACAGGGCAATCTGTCACAAAGACCGGGATCGCCGAACGGTGTGCTGCCTCCCTGGCGCTCGAGTCCGGCACATCGCGGATCGGGTTGACAGGTTACTGGGTGGGGCTGGCGAAGACCCAGCGGTCATGGTCCACATTGGCACCAATGACAAAGTGAGTGGTAGATGGAGGGTCCTTAAAAATGATTTCAGGGATCTAGGTAGGAAGCTTAGGGCAAGGACCTCCAAGGTAGTTTTCTCAGAAATACTACCAATCCCGCGAGCCACACAGGAGCGCCAACGGGAGGTTAGGGAGGTGAATAAGTGGCTAAAGAGTTGGTGCAAGGCAGAAGGGTTTGGGTTCATGGAGAACTGGGCCGACTTTGCTGTCGGCTACAGGCTCTACCGTAGGGACGGGCTGCACCTCAATGGGGAGGGTGCAGCGGTGCTGGGGAAGAAGATGGCTAATAGGTTGGAGGAGTTTTTAAACTAGAGACGGGGGGGAAACCAAGGAAATAGGTGGGATGTGAGGCAAGCAAGGGGGAAGGGGAGAAGTGAATATAATGAGGGTGGAGAGGGGGGTGGGGATAGTACAGTTAGATCGTTAGAGAAGAATAGGATGCTAAATAACCCCAAAGTTTTATCTTGCATGCTGACCAACGCAAGAAGCCTGAGCAATAAGGCGGATGAGCTGCGGGCGCTTATATCGGAGGAGAGGTATGACATCGTAGGTATAACAGAGACTTGGCTAGATGATAGCTACGACTGGGCGGTAAATTTAACAGATTATAGTTTATTTAGAAGGGACCGGAAACAGGGGAAGGGCGGAGGAGTCTGCTTATATGTAAAGTCACGTCTAAAGCCCAGACTAAGGGAAGATATAGGAGAGGGAGAAGAGGGGGTCGAGTCCATGTGGGTAGAGATAGAGGGGGCAAAAAATAATAATAAAATATTACTGGGGGTCTGCTTTAAGCCACCCAATATAACAGAGGAGAATGAGAAACTGCTATTAGGACAAATAGACAAAGTAGCAAAACATAATGAGGTGATTGTAATGGGGGACTTCAACTACCCGGATATTGACTGGGAAACAGAAACCTGTAGATCGCAGAAAGGAAAAAGGTTCTTGACAAATATCAAGGATAATTATCTCTCCCAACTAGTGCAGGAACCAACGAGAGGGAAGGCCGTGTTGGACTTAATATTGACTAATAGGCCTGATAGAATAACTGAGGTACAGATAGGGGGGCACCTAGGTAATAGCGATCATAATATTATCAATTTCAAAATGCCCTTCAGTAGGGTTATCAATAAGGGAACAACTAAAACATTAAACTTTAGGAGGGCGAAGTTTGATCAGCTGAAAGAAAACCTTCAACTTATAGACTGGGACAAAGTTCTTAATCAAAGGAATACGAATAGTAAATGGGAAACCTTCAAAATAATTCTGAATACTCAGTGCGAGAGGTATATACCGTATGGGAATAAAAGGGCCAGAAAAAAGAGGAAACCAATATGGTTGAACAAGAACGTAAAAGGGGCTTTAAATAGCAAAAAAGAGGCATTCAAGAGATTAAAACAGGAAAACAGTAAGGAGGCACTAATGTGTTACAAGGAAAAAACGAGAACCTGCAAAAAACAAATAAAAATAGCGAAGGAGGAAACAGAGAGACGTATTGCTAGGGAAAGTAGATCAAATCCCAAACTGTTCTTTACGTATATAAATAGTAAAAGGATTAAATCGGATAATATTGGACCGATAAAAAGTGATGAAGGCAAAATCATAGAGAAAGATGAGGATAAAGCTAATCTATTAAATAAATTTTTTTCGTCAACTTTCACAAAGGAAATCGAACTAACAGGAGAAATGAGAAGTGACAAGCTTAATCCTCCACTAAGTATGACAAATCTAACCCAAGCTGGGGTACAGAAACGCCTCAGTAACATTAAAATAAACAAATCACCAGGACCTGATGGCATACACCCACGGGTACTAAGGGAACTAAGTAATGTGATAGACAGACCGTTATATCTTATATTTAAGGACTCTGTTGAGACTGGGTCTGTGCCACTTGATTGGCGACAGGCGAATGTAGTGCCAATATTCAAAAAGGGAGCGAAAAGTGACACCGGAAACTATCGGCCGGTGAGTCTGACGTCCGTTGTGGGCAAAATTTTTGAAGGCTTTATTAATGAGGCAATCATGGAGCATCTTGATGCTAATAATCTATTAACCCCGAACCAACATGGATTCATGAGGAATCGCTCCTGCCAAACTAACCTGATTGACTTCTACGAGGAGGTTAGCTCTCGAGTAGATCAGGGGGAACCAGTGGATGTCGTGTATCTCGACTTCTCAAAAGCGTTCGATAGCGTGCCACATAATAGGTTGGTATACAAAATGAGAATGATGGGGCTGGGGGAAAATGTCTGCAAGTGGGTAGCTAACTGGCTAAAGGATAGAAGGCAGAGGGTGGTTATAAATGGAATATACTCAGATTGGGTAAGCGTCACTAGTGGGGTACCACAGGGGTCTGTATTAGGCCCAATGTTATTTAATATCTTTATTAACGACATAGTCAACGGGATAAATAGTAAATTATCAATATTTGCAGATGACACAAAGTTATGTAAAACAATTAATACAAAAGAGGACAGTGCAGACCTACAGAGGGATTTGGATAAGCTGGGTAGGTGGAGCATTAAATGGCAAATGAGGTTTAATGAGGAGAAATGTAAGGTCATACATATGGGAAGGAAAAATGGAAGTCACCAGTACTCACTGAATGGGAAATCATTGGGGAATTCAGAGATGGAGAAGGACTTGGGCATCTTTATTGATAGCAAACTAAATTGGAGTGCCCAAAGTCAGGCGGCTGCTGTAAGGGCAAACAGGGTAATGGGATGTATCAGAAGAGGTATAGCTGCAAAGGATGAGAACATTGTTCTTCCACTGTACAAAGCTCTGGTCAGACCACACTTGGAATACTGTGCTCAGTTATGGGCCCCAATATATAGAAAGGATATAAATGAGCTTGAAAAGGTACAAAGGAGGGCAACAAAATTAATAAAGGGAATGGAGGGACTGCAATACCCAGAGAGGTTGGCAAAACTAGGACTATTCAGCCTGGAAAAGAGAAGGTTGAGGGGGGACATAATAAATGTGTACAAATATGTTAGGGGACAGTATAGAGACCTTGCCCGGGATTTGTTCAAAAGGAGGAATATTACGGTAACAAGAGGGCATTCACTAAGACTGGAAGAGAAAAGGTTTCAGCACCAGCATAGGAAGGGGTTCTTTACGGTAAGAGCAGTGAGAATATGGAATTCACTGAGTGAGGAGACGGTAATGTCGGATTCACTACACCAGTTCAAGCGGGGACTGGATGCATTTCTAGATACCAGGCAGATTTCAGCGTATACTTAAAAATAAAATAAAATAGTAGGTTGATACAGGGATTTATTCTGACTGCTGGTTTCAGAGTCGGGAGGGAATTTTTCCTCAGGTGAAGATTGGCCAAATCATTTGGGGTTTTTGCCCTCCTCTGGATCAACTTTAGCAATTACAGAACTAACAGGTCGAACTTGATGGACGCAAGTCTTTATTCGGCTTTACTAACTATGCAACTATGTAACTATGTAACTATGAACAGCCTGACCACCACCAGCATGATCAGGCACATGGCAGCAAAGCACCCGACTTTGAGAGCCGAACCCCAGGGACCAGGTACAGTGTCTGCAGGTGGCACCACGGCTTCTACCACTGTTGTGCATGCAAGCCAATCCCCTGTCCTTGGTGCATGCGAAGATGCCTCCTGCCCTGCACCTGTCATTGCACACTCTAAAGTAGCAGCATCAGGAAGCACGTCCACGTCCTTGTCTCAGCGCAGTGTTCAGTTGTCCATACCCCAGTCCTTGGAACACAAGCGCAAATACGCAGCCAATGCCCCACAGGCCACACTACTAAATTCCCACATTTTGTGACTGCTTGCGCTCCAAATGTTGCCTTTCGGGCTCGTGGAGATGGAAGAATTCCGCAGCCTGATGGTGGCGGCTATTCCTCGGTACTCGGTCCCCAGCCGCCACTATTTCTCCCGGTGTGCGGTCCCCGCAGTACACAAGCACATTTCCCAAAACATTAGCCATGCCCTTAACAACGCAGCTACTGGGAAAGACCAACTAACCACAGACACGTGGACTAGTGCTTGTGGGTAGGGATGGTACATCTTGCTGATGTCACACTGGGATAACATAGTGGAAGCCGGGACCCAGTCGGACCTTGGGACGAAGCACGTGCTCCCGACGCCAAGGATTGCAGGTCCTATGTCAATCAGGGTTGCACCCACAGTCTACAGCTCCTGCACCTCATCCTCCTCATCCTCCTCTTTATCCTCCATCTCCGAAATGACCACATCAGTCACAAGCTGGAAGCACTGCAGCACTGCCTCGACCAAGCGGCAACAGGCTGTGTTGAAGCTAATATGCTTAGGTGACAAACCGCACAATGCTGAAGAGTTGTGGACAGCTCTGAAAGAGCAGGCAGATCTGTGGCTCACACCGCTGAACCTACAAGCCAGGCATGGTCATCTGTGTGCCCATTTTAGAAAGTCAGCTACAGCTTCCGCTGCCCTTGCCGTGCTTCAGCATCGTTTGCAGCTTCCGGCTCACAGAGTGGTGTGTGATGTACCCACGCATTGGAACTCTACACTGCAGATGTTGGGAAGGATTTGTGAGCAGAAGAGGGCAGTTGTTGAGTACCAGCATCAACAAGGCCGTCGGTATTCAGTTCCGACTCCACATATAAGACCTCAGGAGTGGACATGGATGTCGGACATATGTACCATCCTCCAAAACTTTGAGAACTGCACCAAGAGGGTGAGCAGCGATGACGCCATAATTAGCGTCACCATCCCGCTTCTCTGTCTTCTGAAACACTCTCTGCTCACAATCAAAGAGGATGCATTGCAGGCAGAGCCCGATGAGATAGAGCAAGGAACCATACAGGGTGATTACACACATCCCAGCCTCATCTCATCCCAACGTGGATTGGGTGACAATGAGTAAGAGGAAGAGGAGGAAGAACAGAAGCTAGTTTCATGCGCTATAGACGGTACTACCTGCACAGCTGTCATTCCGTCTGTTCAGCGTGGATGGCCTAAGGACAGAGAGGAGGAGGAGGAGAGAATGGTCACTCGTCCTCTTGGTGAGGACAGGGAAGTCTTGCCTATTAGCAGTCTGGCACACATGGCTGAGTTTACGATACGCTGCCTTTCCCATGACCTTCGCGTTCTCTAAATTTTGGGTGACAGTCATTACTGGTTGGTAATACTTCTAGACCCATGATACAAGGAGAACTTTATATCTCTTATTTCTCAGGCGGACAGGTCTAAAAAGATGGAGCAGTACCAGAAGGCACTTGTTGCAGAACTAATAAAAAAGTTCCTTATAATTATTTGGTATCCAAGCTGGATACGTAGAATGAACTGGCTCTCTATGCCTTGGAGGTCCTGGCCAGCCCTGCCGCTAGCGTTTTATCAGAGCGGGTTTTAGTGCCGCTGGTGGAATTATAACTGATAAGTGCATCCTCCTGTCAACTGATAATGCTGACAGGCTGACTCTTATCAAAATAAACAATGGCTGGATTAGGCCAGACTTCTTAATACCACCGAATGATAGCAGCGTAACATAAACTCAAATCCAGTGTCTTTTTTTGGGAGGTGTATTCCCATGCACCTTTTCACAACCACACATGGGTATACGCTTCCTGATTTTGGCTATTTGCTCTTGTCCTCCTCCTTCTCCTCATCCTCATCCTCCACCACCATATCACCAGGGTGACCGTGGTCCGTGATGCAACAGCCACATCATTTTTTTAAAGGGTATTTATGATGCCTGTAAAAAAAAATTTTATACAGTATGTTCATGTATATCCACCAAGGGTAAATGTTTGTCAGCCCATACACTTAGTGCATGGGCATTACAAGTATAGGAGACTCACTCCTTTCCAATGGAAACATTTTTTCATGAGGCCCTCTGCATCACTTCCAAGGGGCATTGGAGTGCCTCCCAATTTTTGGCAGCCCTTGCATTCACTGAATAGGCCAACACTAAGGGAGACCCACTTCTTAATAATGGGAACATTTTTTCATGAGGCCGTCTACATCTCTTCCAAGGGGCATTGGAGTGCCTCCCAATTTTTGGAAGCTTTTGCATTCACTAAATAGGCAAACACTATGGGAAACTCACATCCTAATAATAGGAACATTGTTTTTAGGAGACTCTCCGACCTCTAAATCTCTTGCAAGGGGCATTAGAGTTCCTCCAAATTTTTGGCAGCCGTTGCTTTACTGCATAGGCAAAAAGTATGGGAGACCCTCTCCTTTCTAATGGAAATTTGTCATTACTGTGGCCCTGCTCTTTATATCTTTAAATTGTTAATGGGGTTTTTCCTAAATTTTGTCAGCCGTTGAACTCACTGCATACCCTATAACTGTATAGCACACTCGCTCCTTTGTAATGGAAACATGTCATTACTGTGGCCCTGTTCTATGTGTCTTTAAACTGTTAATGGGGTTTTTCCCAAATTTTGGCAGGCCTTGCAGTCACAGCATGGGCATTACCACTATGGGAGACCTGCTCCTTTATAATGGGAACATTTTTTTTACTGAGACCCTCCTCTATGTCTCTTCAAAGGGGTATTGGGTTGCGTCCGAATTTTTGGCAGCCCTTGCAGCCACTGCATACGCAATAACAGTATAGGAGACCCACTCGTTAATAATGGGAACAAGAAAGCATAGCCGGCTGATGGCTCTCTAACAATAGCGAGGGCCGACTGCTGGCTCTTTAAGAATAGTAAAGGCCGCCTGATGGCCCTATAAAATTAGGCTTTGTGACTTTCAGAGTCGCTCCATCAGAAATGAAACAGGATGTGTCACACACCACATGGCGAGTTGAGGTTGTAAAATGTTAAAATGACATTTCCCGGTGAATGCATTTGTCTTAAAAAATAACTAGTGATGAGCGAGCACTAAAATGCTCGGGTACTCGTTGCTCGGGTCGAGCTCATTGGAGTACTCGGGTGCTCGACCCGAGCAACGAGCCCAATGTAAGTCTAAGGGAAACTCGAGCATTTTTCAGGCGGCTCCCCCCAGCGGTCTGCAGAGGGCCTAAAAATTGCCCAAATCGATGGGAACAGTGCTCAAATGACATGGGAACAGCATGGGGAAGACCCCTGGAAGCATCTCTGACTCCCAGATCACTGCTGTCAGCAACGTGGTGAGAGTATTATGCCACTTTTACGGACTCACAATAAAACATACAAAAATGAAACCAAAATGGATTTTCCTGGGAAATATGTTAAGGAACATCCTTTCCAGGGTAAAGACTTGTATATAAGGCAAAAAAATAATCCAAAACAAAAATACTCCTCCACAACTTGGGCTATGTTCACACGTAGCGTTTTTGATGCGTTTTTGCACTTTTGAATTGCTTTCAACCAAGACAGATGCATTCACCAGGAAATGTCATTTTAACATTTTACAACCTTATCTGGCCATGTGGTGTGTGACACATCATCAGACACATGCATACAGTGCTGAAAAGACATGGGAACAGCATGGGAAAGACCTCTGGAAGCATCTCTGACTCCTAGGTCACTGCCTGAAAGTGTGCCCATCATAAGTGATCCTTGGCACATGCGAAGATGCCTCCCACCATGCACCTGTCGTTGTAGACTTGCAACAATCACCGTCCACGTCCTTGTCCCACTGCAGCGTTCAGTTGTCCCTACCCCATTCCTTGGAATGCAAGTGCAAGTATGCAGGCAGCCACCCACCCACCCACAGGCTGCAATACTATACTGCCAAATTTTTGACAGCTGCTTGCACATGAAATGTGGCCTTTTAGGCTCATGGAGGCTGAAGCTTTTCACAACCTTATGCCGGCGGCGGCCGAGTGTCCACACTCGGTCCCCAGTCGCCACTATATTTCCCGATATTGCCTCCGCCTTCCACAAGCATAGTGCCGAGGTGAGGCTATGATGATGATAGAGGCCACCATCTGCTTAGTTTTCTGTTACTTGGAATGCAAGTGCAAGTATGCAGCCAGCCACCCAGCCACCCACAGGCCGCAACACTAAACTGCCTGATTTCTGGGCAGATCTTTGCACTTGAAATATGGCCTTTTAAGCTTGTGAAGGCGGAAGCTTTTCACAACCTCATGCCAGCGGCGGCCGGGTGTCCATACTCGGTCCCCAGCCGCCACTATATTTCCCGGTATCGCCTCCGCCTTCCACAAGCATGGGTCCCTCAACATTACCCGTGCCCTCCCCAGTGCACTTACTGGGAAGGGCCGCCTAACCAAAAACACGTGGACTGTTGAATGTGGCCAGGAATGGTACGGAGCCAGTCCACAACTTTTTTTGCTGAGAGTTGCATTTAGCTCGGTGAAAGGACTGGCATACAGGGAAACCGTATCTACCCTGCATGTCATTTCTCCCAGGAAGTCCTCTAAAGCTGCTTGCTCTTGAAATGTGGCCTGAACATTACTGCTGGTACTTTTCTGTGGGAATTTGCTTGCCTCCTACCAGCCTGGAATATTTCCAGCAAACTATGGTACGACGCCATGGTATTAGCACTGCCCCCAGTACCAGTAGCGAGGCCATCCCCAATTTCCTTCTCAGGAATTTTATTTGGTAGACTGAGTGGCTGCCCAAATACATTTTCTCACAAAGGAGCTGAAGATAGAGTGGCAGTAGGTGCAAGTTTCTCCAGCCTGATAGATATTAGAGGGTGAACGGCAGCACATTGGATCAGTGGTTAGCACTGAAGCCTTGCAGCGCTGGGATCCTGGGTTCAAATCCCAGCAAGGACAACATCTGCAAGGACTTTCTCTTTTCTCCCCGTGTTTGTGTGTGTTTCCTCCTCAGTAAAAAAGCAGCCATAGAGTGTCCGGGAACCTTCTCACACACTTTTCTTAGCCAGGGCTGCTTCTCGGCAGGGTTGGACGGTCCCACCAGAGAATCCTATAGTGTGCCTTGGCTTCTACCTCAGGAGAGTTCATGATAGCGCTAACTTTTCAGCTGCTATGGAGCTCTTGAGCGGGTGAGAAAGGTTAGCCCTCAGAATCATATCCTCTGGTGGGTACAATGTTTTTCAATCTGAAACAGATTCTCAGTGGGAGTTGCATTTCACCACAGCCATATTCTTTAGCTCGGTGAAAGGACTGGCATAGAGGGAAACCGTATCCACTCCGGCTGTCATTTCTCCATCACCAGGTTCCACCCATTGTCACACATGACCATGCCTGGCTGTATGTTCAGTGGTGAGACCAACAGACCAGGCTGCTGTGTTACAGCTTTCAACAACTCTGCAGCGCTGGGCGGTTTGTCAATTAAGCATTAAGCATGTTACCTTCAGCACAGCCTGTTGCCGCTTGGCCAAGGCAGTGCTGCAGTGCTGTCAGCTTGTGACTGATGTGGTAATTTCGGAGATGGAGGAGGAGGTGCATGAGCCGAACAATGTGATTACATTGAGGTTAAATTGGTGACGCTGTTTTTTATACTAAAGAAAGATCCTATTGTTTTTTTTTTTTTTACTTTATTTTTTAAGACAAATGCATTCACCGGGAAATGCCATTTTAACATTTTACAACCTTATCTGGCAATTTGGTGTGTGACACATCATCAGACACATCCTGTTTTAGTTATGATGGAGGGACTCTGAAAGTCATAAAGCCTATTTTTACAGGGACATCAGACGGCCCTTTCTATTCTTAAAATCCCAGCAGTCGGCCCTAGCTATTGTTAGAGAGCCATCAGCCGGCTATGCTTTGTTGTTCCCATTATTAATAAGTGGGTCTCCTATACTGTTATTGCCTATCCAGTGACTGCAAGGGCTGTCAAACATTTGGACACAACCCAATACCCCTTTGAAGAGACATAGACAGTAACAAGTACGACATGTTCTTATTAGAAAGGAGAGAGTATGCTATACAGTTATAGAGTATGCAGTGAGTCCAATGGCTCACCAATTTTAGGAAAAACCCCACTAAGAATTTAAAGACACACAGAGCAGGGCCACAGTAACAAGGTAAGGCATGTTCCCATTAGAAAGGAGGGGGTCTGCTATACAGTTATAGGGTATGCAGTGAGTCCAACGGCTGACCAATTTTAGGAAAAACCCCACTAAGAATTAAAAGACACACGGAGCAGGGCCACAATAATGACAAATTCCCATTAGAAAGGAGAGAGTCTCCCATAGTGTTGGCCTATGCAGTGAGTGCAAGGGCTGCCAAAAATTTGGAGGCACTTCAATGCCCCTTGGAAGAGACGTGGAGGAGGGCCTCATAAAAAAATGTTCCCATTAGAAAGGAGCGGGCCTCCTATACTTATAATGCCCATGCACTTAGTGTATGGGCTGACAAACATTTACTTCTGAGGGGTATATATGAACATACAGTATAAAAAAAAAATTTCACGGGCATCATAAACACCCTTTAAAAAAATTATGTGGGTGTTGCATCATGGACCACGGTCACCCTGGTGATATGGTGGTGGAGGATGAGGAGAAGGAAGAGGACAAGAGCAAATAGACAAAATCAGGAAGCGTATACCCATGTGTGGGTGTGAAAAGGTGCATGAGAATACACCTCCCAAGAAAAAGACACTGGATTTGAGTTTATGTTACGCTGCTATCATTCGGTGGTGTTGAGAAGTCTGGCCCAATCCAGCCCTTGCTCATTTTTATAAGAGTCAGCCTGTCAGCATTTTCAGTTGACAGGCGGATGCTCTTATCAGTTATAATTCCACCAGCGGCACTAAAAACCCGCTATGATAAAACGCTGGCGGCAGGGCAGGCCAGGACCTCCAAGGCATAAAGAGCCAGTTCATTCCACGTATCCAGCTTGGATACCCAATAATTATAAGGCACAGAGGAATCATGGTGGACGTTGGTACGGTCGGCAAGGTACTCCCTCAGCATCTTCCCAAACTTTGCACTCCTTGTGAGAGTTCCCCGCGCCTCAGGGCCTGTGCGATGGGAGGATTTGAGAAAACTCTTCCAGAACTTTGACAGTGCTCCCCTGCCTCTGCTGGATTGAAGTTGTGTCTCTCTCGCCTGTACTCCTTGGTTGTCCAAAGAAGTGTGCCCTCTGCCGCCAGCGTTTTCAGATGGGAATTTTTTTAATAGTTCTGCAACAAGGGCCTTCTGGTACTACCCCATTTTTGTAGACCTCTCTGCCTCAGGAATAAGAGATATAAAGTTCTCCTTGCAGCATGGGTCTAGAAGTGTCATTAACCAGTAATGACTGTCACCCAAAATTTTGATAACTCGAGGTAAGGCAGCGTAACATAAACTCAGCCATGCGTGCCAGACTACTAACAGGCAAGACTTCCCTGTCCTCACCAAGAGGATGACTGACCATGCTCTCCTCCTCCTCTCTGTCCTCTGGCCATCCACGCTGAACAGACGGTATGACAGCTGTGCAGGTAGTACCGTCTATAGTGCATGAAACTACCTTCTGTCCTTCCTCCTCCTCCTCTTCCTCATCGTCACCCAATCCACATTGGGATGAGATGAGGCTTGGCTGTGTGTAATCATCCTGTATGGCTCCTTGCTCCATCTCACCGTGCTCCGCCTGCAATTTATCCTCTTTGATTGTGAGCAGAGAGAGTTTCAGAAGACAGAGAAGCAGGATGGTGACGCTAATTATGGCGTCATCGCTGCTCACCATCTTGGTGAAGTCCTCAAAGTTTTGGAGGATGGTACATATGTCTGACATCCATGTCCACTCCTGAGGTCTTATGTGTGGAGTCTGAACTGAATGCCGACGTCCTTGTTGATGCTGGTACTCAACAACTGCCCTCTTCTGCTCACAAATCCTTCCCAACATTTGCAGAGTAGAGTTCCAACGCGTGGGTACATCACACACCAGTCTGTGAGCCGGAAGCTGCAAACGCTGCTGAAACACTGCAAGGGCGGCGGAAGCTGTAGCTGACTTTCTAAAATGGGCACACAGGTGGCGTACTTTAACAAGCAGATCCAGCAGCTCCGGGTAGGATTTGAGAAACCGCTGAACCATGAGGTTAAGCACATGGGCCAGGCATGGTACATGTGTGAGCTCGCCTCGCCTCAGAGCCGCCACCTGGTTCTGGCCATTGTCACACATGACCATGCCTGGCTGTAGGTTCAGCGGTGGGAGCCACAGATCTGCTTGCTCTTTCAGAGCTGTCCACAAATCTTCAGCATTGTGCGTTTTTTCACCTAAGCATTTTAGCTTCAGCACAGCCTGTTGCCGCTTGGCCGAGGCAGTGCTGCAGTGCTTCCAGCTTGTTACTGATGTGGTCATTTCGGAGATGGAGGCTGAAGAGGAGGAGGAGGCTGAGGAGGAGGAGGTGCAGGAGCTGTAGACCGTGGGGGGCAAGCCTGACTGACCTAGGGCCCGCAATCCTTGGCGTCAGGAGGACGTGTTCCATCCCAAGGTCCGACTGGGTCCCGGCTTCCACTATGTTAACCCAGTGTGCCGTCAGCGAGATGTACAATCCCTGCCCACAAGCACTTGTCCACATGTCCATGGTTAGGTGGACTTTACCGGTAACTGTGTTGGTGAGAGCATGGCTAATGTTTTGGGACATGTCCTTGTGTAATGCGGGGACGGCGCACTGGTGGAAAGAGTGACAGCTGGGGATCGAGTACCGAGGGATGGCCGCCGCCATCAGGCTGCAGAATGCTTCCGTCTCCACGAGCCTAAAAGACAACATTTCGAGCGCAAGCAGTCGTGAAATGTGAGAATTTAGTAGTGTGGCCTGTGGGGCGTTGGCTGCATAATTGCGCTTACGTTCCAAGGACTGGGGTATGGACAACTGAGCTGGGACTAGGACGTGGTTCCTGATGATGCTACTTGAGAGTGTGCAACGACAGGTGCAGGGCAGGAGGCGTCTTCACATGCACCATGGACAGGGGATTGGCTTGCATGCACAACAGCGGAAGAAGCAATGGTGCCTCCCGCAGACACTGTTCCTGGACCCTGGGGTTTGGCCCACAAAGTTAAGTGTTTTGCTGCCATGTGCCTGATCATGCTGGTGGTGGTCAGGCTGTTCGTTTTGCCACCCCTGCTGATGCTGGCCTGGCAGGTGGTGCAAATGGCCTTTTTGGAGATATCGGCAGAGTCTTTAAAAAACAACCAGATTTGGGAAGACCTAACAGTTGTACTTGCAACTTCCTTCGTGTTGGTGTTACGGGGAACGGTTGCCTGCCTTCTGTCTGCGGCCACCACACTGCTTCTTCCTGCCTGTTGGGGTGCTCTGCCTCCCTCCCTCTGTGTGCTGCTCTCCTCGCTCTGCATGTCCTCCTGCCAGGTTGGGTCAGTTACTATATCATCCACCACCTCGTCTTCCACTTCCGCACCCTAGTCCTCCTCCTGACTTTCTGGCAATTGTGTCTCATCATCGTCCACCTCTTGTGACACTTTCCCACCGTCGCCTTCGTGTGACCGTGGCTGCTCAATTATTTGGGCATCGCTACACGCGATCTCCTTTTGCCCCACTTCAAGTGGACCGGGCGAGAGGCCCGAATCTATAAATTGAAAAGTGAACAGTGCTTCAGAGTGTCCAAGTGTGGGATCAGTTGTCTCTGGGTTCTCGGCATGGTGGGAGGAAGGAGGATCAGGGTGAGGAATATGCGGTCCAGACTCACGGCTACTGAGACTTAACCGTGTGGTGATCAGGGTGGTGGTGGTGGTGGTGGCTAAGTGACTGGAAGCATTATCCGCTATCCAACCAACAACCTTTTGACACTGCTCTGGGTTCAATAGTGGTGTGCTGCGGTCCCCTAGAAATTGGGGCATGAAGGTCAGGCGAGAAGATGTGGGTGATTGTTGTGGCACAATTTCGGCTTGCCCACGTCCTTGTCCTCGGCCTTTGCATGCACCATTACCAACACGTCCAGTTCCCCGTCCCTTGCCACGTGCCTTGCCCATTTTAAATGGAGGACAGTACCTTACACGTTCACTACAAATGACTGAGTTTGGAGCGAACTAATATGTGATCCGTGTGATAGAGAAAACAGAGTTCTACACTGTGTGCAGAATTATTAGGCAAGTTGTATTTTAGAGGATTATTTTTATTATTGATGAACAACTATGTTCTCAATCAACCCAAAAGACTCCTAACTATCCAAGCTTAATATTTTTGGAAGTTGGAGTGGCTTTTTTTTTAGATTTGGCTATCTTAGGAGGATATCTGTTTGTGCAGGTAACTATTACTGTGCCGAATTATTAGGCAACTTAATAAAAAATAAATATAGTCCCGTCTCGCTTGTTTATTTTCACCAGGTAAACCAACATCAGTGCACAAAATTTAGAAATAAACATTTCTGACATGCAAAAACCAAAGCCAAAAAAATTAGTGATCAATATAGCCACCTTTCTTTATGATGACACTCAACAGCCTTCCATCCATAGATTCTGTCAGTTGCTTGATCTGTTTTCGATCAACATTGCGTGCAGCAGCCACCACAGCCTCCCAGACACTGTTCCGAGAGGTGTACTGTTTTCCCTCCCTGTAGATCTCACATTTTATGATGGACCACAGGTTTTCTATGGGGTTCAGATCAGGTGAACAAGGGGGCTATGTCATTATTTTTTCTTCTTTTAGACCTTTACTGGCCAGCCATGCTGTGGAGTAGTTGGATGCATGTGATGGAGCATTGTCCTGCATGAAAATCATGTTTTTCTTGAACGATACTGACTTTTTCCTGTTCCACTGCTTGAAGAAGTTGTCTTCTAGAAACTGGCAGTAGGTCTGGGAGTTGAGCTTCACTCCATCCTCAACCCAAAAAGGTCCTACAAGTTCATCTTTGATGATACCAGCCCATACCAGTACCCCACCTCCACCTTGCTGGCGTCTGAGTCGGAGTGGAGCTCTCTGCCCTTTACTGATCCAGCCTCTGGCCCATCCATCTGGCCCATCAAGAGTCACTCTCATTTCATCAGTCCATAAAACCTTTGAAAAATCAGTCTTAAGATATTTCTTGGCCCATTCTTGACGTTTTATCTTATGTTTCTTGTTCAAAGGTGGTCGTTTTTCAGCCTTCCTTACCTTGGCCATGTCCCTGAGTATCGCACACCTTGTGCTTTTTGATACTCCAGTAACGTTGCAGCTTTGAAATATGGTAAAACTGGTGGCGAATGGCATCTTGGCAGCTTCATGCTTGATTTTCCTCAATTCATGGGCAATTATTTTGCGCCTTTTTTGGCCAACACACTTCTTATGACCCTGTTGGCTATTTGCCATGAAACGCTTGATTGTTCGGTGATCACGCTTCAATAGTTTGGAAATTTCAAGACCGCTGCATCCCTCTGCAAGACATCTCACAATTTTGGACTTTTCAGAGCCAGACAAATCTCTCTTTTGACCCATTTTGCCAAAGGAAAGGAAGTTGCCTAATAATTAAGCACACCTTATATAGGGTGTTGATGTCATTAGTCAACACCCTTCCTCATTACAGAGATGTACATCACCAGATTTACTTAATTGGGAGTTGGATCTCAAGCCTATGCAGCTTGGAGTAGGACAACATGTATAAAAAGTATCATGTGATCAAAATACTCATTTGCCTAATAATTCTACACACAGTGTAAATACCTGGCCTGCAGGTAAGTAGTTTGAACAGCAAACTGTGGTGAAATGATTCAATGACACTCTACAGCAAATTTTTAATGGAGGCCAGAAATGGCAGTATTTTCTGACAATGTATATGTGATCCGTTTGACGGAGAAAACAGAGTTTTAAACACCTGGCCTGTAGGTAAGTAGTTTGAACAGCAAATTGCGGTGAATTGCTTCAATGACACACTAAAGGAAATTTTTAATGGAGGCCAGAAATGGCAGTATTTTCTGACAACGTATATGTGATCCGTTTGACAGAGAAAACACAGTTTTAAACAGCTGGATTTCTAGCGCTCTAATATGGAAAGGACCTGGTAGCAGGTGAGCGTTCCCAGGTGAGCGGGCAACAGTCTCTGGACAGGCAGGTGGTCACGGCAAGTGACGGCAGAGCCTCCAGGTAGGCTAGCAGGCAGGTAGCAGGTGAGCGCTCCCAGGTGAGCGGGCAAGAGTCTCTGGACAGGCAGGTGGTCACGGCAAGTGACGGCAGAGCCTCCAGGTAGGCTAGCAGGCAGGTAGCAGGTGAGCGCTCCCAGGTGAGCGGGCAAGAGTCTCTGGACAGGCAGGTGGTCACAGCAAGTGACGGCTAAGCCTCCAGGTAGGCTAGCAGGCAGGTAGCAGGTGAGCGCTCCCAGGTGAGCGGGCAAGAGTCTCTGGACAGGCAGGTGGTCGCGGCAAGTGACTGCAGAGCCTCCAGGTAGGCTAGCAGGCAGGTAGCAGGTGAGCGCTCCCAGGTGAGCGGGCAAGAGTCTCTGGACAGGCAGGCAGGTATCAGGCAGGTATCTAGCAGGTACTTCCTGGTCCGCAGGCGGACTGATCCATAGACAGACTGGCAGGTGCTGGTAGGCAGACTGTCGGACCACAGGATAGCAAGCAGGTAAGCAGATATCAGGCAGGTATCAGGCAGGCATCAAGCAGGAATCTGGCAGGTGACTGGCAGGTAACTGGTAACGGGACCTGAGGGCTGAAGCAGAGTTGAAAGGCTTTGCAACAACATTGCTCGGGCACCTCCATTTTGGAGGAGGTGCCTTATATATGGTGAGGTCCTCCGGCCATTGGCCGGGGACTCCTTAGGACGGCGCTCGCTGCCCCTTTAAGAGAGGGGGAGCGCGCACGCGCGTGCCCTAAGCACAGAGGCCGGGAAGCAGCGCGCGCTGCCAGCAGAGCTGGAGGAAGACGCCGGGCATGGAGCGGAGAGGTGAGGGGAACGGCGTCCCTGCCTAGCAGGAGGCAGGGACGCCGACGCTACAGTATGGTTTTTCTCCCTACACTACCTAAAACACGATCAAATCTTTCCATGACACAGCATCAGCTCTCCCTACACTGTCTGATCCGGAGTGACTGTGACGAGCATGCAGCGTCAGGTCTGATATAGACCTGATGATGCTGTGAGGCCAGCCAATCACTGTAATGCCCACAACCAACATGGCTACGGCATTACAGTGAATGTCAGGCAATCCCTGCATGTTCATTGGCTCTCTAAAGAGCGCCAAACAAGCAGGGAGGGGACCCGAGTTCCCGCCCTAGCAACCCAGAAATACTCGGCGAGCGCCGAGCATCTCGAGCAGTGAGATGCTCGGGCGAGCACCGAGCAGTAGCCAGCATGCTCGCTCATCACTAAAAATAATGTAAAAAAAAAACAGTAGGATCTTTCTTTACTATAAAAAACAGAATCGCCAATGTAACCTCCATGTAATCACATTGTTCAGCTCCTGCACCTCCTCCTCCATATCTGAAATGACCACATCAGTCACAGGCTGAAAGCACTGCAGCCCTTACTTGGCCAAGAGTCAAGAGGCTGTGCTGAAGACAACATGCTTAGTGCTTAAGTGACAAACCGCCCAGCGCTGCAGAGTTGTTGAAAGCTGTAACACAGCAGCCTGATCTGTGGCTCTCACTGCTGAACATACAGCCAGGCATGGTCGTGTGTGACAATGGGCAGAACCTGGTGGCGGATAAATGACAGCCAGAGTAGATACGGTTTCCCTCTCTGCCAGTCCTTTAACCAAACTATGAATATGGCTATGGCGAAATACAACTCCCACTGAGAAGCTGTTTCAGATTGAAAAACATTGGGCGCACCAGGGGATTTGATTCTGAGGGCTCACCTTTCTCCCCCGCTCAAGAGTCCCATAGCAGCTGCAAAGTTTGAGTTATCATGAATTCTCCTGATGTAGAAGCCAGGGCACACCTGAGGATTCTCTGGTGGAACCGTTTAACCCTGCCGAGAAGCAGTCCTGGCTACGAAAAGTGTGTGGTAAGGTTCCCGGACACTGTATTGCTGCATTTTTAATGTGGACTGGCTCCATACCATCTACTATAGCTGATTTTTTACTGAGGTGGAAACCCACGCAAACACGGGGAAAACATACAAAATCCTTGCAGATGTTGTCCTTGCTGGGATTTGAACCCATGATCCCCGCACTGCAAGGCTTCAGTGCTAACCACTGATCCAATGTGCAGCCGTTCACCCTCTGATATCTATCAGGCTGGAGAAACTTGCACCTACTGCCACTCTATCTTCAGCTCATTTGTGAGAAACTAATGTATTTGGGCAGCCACTCAGTCTACCAAATAAAATTCCTGAGAAGGAAATTGCGGATGGCTTTGCTATTGGTACTGGGGGCAGTGCTAATGCCATGACGTCGTACCATAGTTTACTGGAAATATTCCAGGCTGGTAGGAGGCAAGCAGATTCCCACAGAAAAGTACCAGCAGTAATGTTCAGGGACCCGCGCTTGTAGAAGGCGGAGACAATACCGGGAGAAATAGTGGTGGCTGGGTCATAGTATGGACACCCGGCCGCCGTCGCCATGAAGTTGTGGACAGCTTCCACCTTCATGAGCCTAAAGGGCTACATTTCAAGTGCAAGCAGCTGCCCAGAAATCTGGCAGTTTAGTATTTGAGACTGTGGGTGGGTGGCTGGCTGCATACTTGCGCTTGCACTCCAAGTAACATATAACTATGTAGATGGTGGCCTCTATCATCATGGCCTCACCTCAGCACTATGAACTCTCCTGAAGGAGAAGCCAGGGACCACCGGAGGAGTTTCCAGTTCTCTGGTGGGCCCGTCCAACCCTGCCGAGAAGCAGCCCTGGCTAAGAAAAGTGTGTTCCCAGACACTCTATGGCTACTTTTTTAATGTGGATTGGACGTGCTTATGCATGTTATTTCTCAAACAGTATTGCAGATCAGGCCATTGCCCAACTCTTTAGTCATGAAATTAAAGGCACAAAGAAAGATGTTTGTGTGTCGAAGCACCACCGACAAGTGTGAGCTGATGTTGGACGAGCTGCCATTGCTTCTTCAACAAGCTACTTTAGAGTACTTCCTGGGAGAAATGACACCCAGAGCAGATACAGTTTCCGTCTATTCCAGTCCTTTCACCGAGCTAAAGAATATGGCTGTGGTGAAATACAATTCTCACTGAGAAGAAGTGTCAGACTGAAAAACATTGGGCCCACCAGAGGATTTGATTCTAAGGGCCCACCTTTCTCCCCCCGCTCAAGAGCCCCATAGTTCCTGCAAAGTTTGCACCTATAATGAACTCTCCTGATGGAGAAGCCAGGGCCCATCCGAGGATTCTCAGTTGGGCCCGTCCATCCCTGCTGAGAAGCAGCCCTGGCTAAGAAAAGTGTGTGGGAAGGTTCCCGGACACTCTATGGCTTCATTTTTAATGTGGACAGGCTCCATACCATCCATGGCCACATTCACCTGTCCACGTGTTTGTGGTTAGGCAGTCCTTCCCAGTAAGTGCACTGGGGAGGGCACGGGTAATGTTTTGGGACCCGTGCTTGTGGAAGGCGGAGACGATACCGGGAGAAATAGTGGCGGCTGGGGACCGAGTATGGACACCGGGCCGCCGCAGGCATGAGGTTGTGAAAAGCTTCCGCCTCCATGAGCCTAAAAGGTCACATTTAAAGTGCAAGCAGCTTTAAAGGACTTCCTGGGAGAAATGACAGCTGGAGTAGATACTGTTTCCCAAGTCCTTTCACCAAGCTAAAAAATATGGCTGTGGTGAAAGACAACTCACCGACAAGCTGTGGACTGGCTCCGTACCGTCCCTGACCATATTCACTTGAACATGTGTTTGTGGTTAGGCGGTCCTTCCCAGTAAGTGCACTGGGGAGTGCACTGGTAATGTTATGGGACCCGTGCTTGTGGAAGGCGGAGACGATACAGGGAGAAATAGTGGCGGCTTGGGAACGAGTATGGACACCGGGCTGCCGCAGGCATGAGGTTGCAAAAAGCTTCCGCCTCCACGAGCTTAAAAGGCCACATTTCAAGTGCAAGCATCTTTAAAGGACTTCCTGGGAGAAATGACAGCTGGAGTAGAAACGGTTTCCTAAGTAGAGATGAGCGTTGTTCGACTCGAACTGTTCGCCAATCTCAAATTCAAGCTGTTTTGGGCGATGTTCGAGCCGTTCGGCGAACACGAACGATTTGAGAAAAATTCGGCTGTTCGAGGTCATGTTCGATAACTGTTCGTGCACCAAAATCATAACTGGATTTTTTCTCAGTAATGATGAAAATTAATGTTAATACGCAGTTTGAGTGTGCACCGGGGTGGGGGGAGGGGAAGGGGATGGATCTCTGCAGGAATAATGAAGATCTCCATTTTTTTTTCTCTTTCCCGCATTTACAGTGGGGAGGTGCAATCTGTCAGCCTATCAGCAGCGCACACACGGAGCGAAGTGCTTTTTTTCACACAAGCAAGGGCATGTGTCATTGGCAGTGTATGTCACATGTCCTTGCCCTATAAGACCAAGCCATTTTCCCCGTCGCCACCATTTTCTCACTGCTGCAGCTGCGTGTTAGACGGCACCGCTGTTGCTGTGTGCGCTATACCTTGTTAATTTCAAGCCAATTTTCGCACAAATCTACAGATAGCTTGGGAGTAGGGAATAGTTGTGATTGCAGTCCTTTTAAGGACTAGGTTACAGCATTTCCTACGACTTTTATCAGGCAGGTCTGTGCTCTTAAATAGATAGATTGTGGGAGTAAAGACTAATTGTAATTGCAGTCCTTTTCAGGACTAGGTTACATCAGTTCCTATCAGTTTTTGCCAGGCAGGTCTGTGCCAGTGCTGTGCAAGTTTTTTTCACAGCATTTGGCTGAATCTAGCAAAGCTAATCCTTTTTGGCCTATTGCAGAGTGTGTTAGTCAGTGGAGTAGCCTATCTGTGTTGCAAGATATACCACCTGTGTATAGAATACCAATTTTTTTACTGCACCTAGTGAAGTAAAATCTTTTGGGCATAGCATCATTCTATTAGTCCATCTATACTGACCTCCATCAGGTTGCAAATTGAATATAATTTTTTTCTGCATCTAGCTCTGAAAAAATATTTGGCCTTCTAGCTGTGTGTAGGACTTGTTCTATTAGTCCATCTATACTGACCTCCATCAGGTTGCAAATTAAAAATAATTTATATCTGCATCTAGCTCTGAAAAAATATTTGGCCTTCTAGCAGTGTGTGGGACTTTCTCTATTAGTCCATCTATACTGACCTCCATCAGGTTGCAAACTGAATAAATTTTTTTTCTGCATCTACCTCTGAAAAAATATTTGGGCTTCTAGCTGTGTGTGGGACTTGTTCTATTAGTCCATCTATACTGACCTCCATCAGGTTGCAAATTGAATATAATTTTTTTCTGCATCTAACCCAGCCAATAGTTTTGGCCTAATACCACAGTTTGGCCACTCAGCTCTGCTCGGTTCCCATCCATTGTTTTTTTGTGCAAACAACTCCAGAGTTGTGAATTAGTTAACCACCAAAATGAGTGGAAAAAGGCCTGCTGCTGGTGGAAAGGGGAATAGGCGTGTTGGGAAGGGGAAAAAAGGTTGTGTCCGTGGGGTAGGTGTTAAAGCAACAGTAACATCTGCAGAAGAAAGACCATCTTCCAGCCAAACTAAAATGTCTACTTCTTTTAGCGGACAATGTGATAAGATCCCTTTCTTACGGCCACGCCAATCGCTACAAATTCCAGATGAGGCACAAAAACAGCAGGTGCTTCAATGGATATCAAGTGCTCCTTTAAGTGGGCTCTCCTCCACATCAACTTCAACATCACAAATACTCCAGTCCTCAAAGGTGTCACCCCAATCGCACTTGCTTCCTCACAGCTCCCAAATCTCCAGCTGCCCGTCTGAGTATGAGGTAGAACAGATGGTTGAGTCTGCAGAGCTGTTTACTCATACTATAGCCTGGGAATCAGAGGTCGACTCCAGCGCTTCTGTGAATCCAGACGAGGAAATGATCTGCACTGATGCCCAGAATCTTTATGAGTCGGATCCAGGACCAGACGCAGAAGGTTCTGACCATAAGGTAGACCCTCATTCCCAAACTGTAACTCCTGTTGGTGGAGACAATGAGGAAGACGATGATGAGACTCAAATACCTGATTGGAGCGACAACTTTAGTTTTTTGTCAGGGCAGGAACAGGTTGGCTCTGAGGACGACGGGTGTGATAACGCACAGGGTGATGATGATGAGGTTGGAGATCCCACTTACTGTCAACCCACAGTCAGCCAAGAGATGAGGTCAGCAGAGGAGGTGGAGGAAGATGCTAGTGACGACGAGGTCAGGTTGCGCCTTCCTGGACAGAGACGTAGTACTGGAAGCACGTCAACAGCGGCATCCTCAAACACAACTCTGCCTCTCACCACAAGTCGTGGTGGCTCTTCAGGTCGCATGGGTGCTAAGCCTTGCATAGCCTGGGCATTTTTTCAGATCGATAAAGATGACCCAACTCGTGTTATCTGTAACATTTGTCAGCAAAAGCTAAGTAGAGGCCAAAAAATACATAGTTTGAGTACTTCATGAATGAACCGGCACATGGACATGAAGCATAAGTTGCAGTGGGAAGCTCAGTGTGCTACAATGCGGCCTAGCCGGCCGGGCCAACCACCGTCTGCCATATCTTGTGCATCCGCGGCCTCTTCATCCTCTGTGACTGGGGGGACAGCAGTCACACCTGTTTTGGGGCGCAGACCTGCCACCTCTTTACCCGCAACAGCCAGCGTGATTGGCAGGTCATCATTTTCTTTGGAGGTGGTAACACCAGCTGGTGTTGAGCGCTGTCCGACATCGATAGCACCACCTTTGGATCAAGGCAACCTAACATGTGCGCCTGCATCTTCCTCACAGACCGGCAGTTTGCCGGGGACACCCTTATCAACCCCGTCTAAGCACAATAGCCAGCCCTCGGTCCCTCAGATGTGGACAAGTAAAAGACCATTTCCTCCTAGCCATGAGAAAGCTAAGAGGTTGAATTTCACCATCTGCAAGCTCATGGCTACAGAAATGCTGCCTTTCCGCCTGGTGGACACAGAGGATTTTCGAGACCTTATGTCCGTCGCAGTGCCCCAGTACCAGATGCCCAGTCGGCACTACTTCTCAAAGAAAGGTGTGCCTGCACTCCACCAGCATGTCGCACACAACATCACCGCTTCTTTGAGAAACTCTGTGTGTGACAGGGTGCATTTCACCACAGACACTTGGACGAGTAGGCATGGACAGGGGCGTTACATGTCGCTGACTGGGCACTGGGTAACTATGGTGACAGCAGGACAAGGGGCTGCTGTCCAAGTCTTGCCGTCCCCACGAGTTGTGCGTCAATCCTCTTTATGTCAAAGTTCCTCCACTGCTTCTGCCTCCTCAACCTCCTCTCGGTCCTCCACCTGCACCCAAAGCCTGTCTGGTCATGCCACAAGCTTTCTAACTGCGCAGAAGGGATCCTGCACACCTCCTTACTATGCTGGCAGTAGGGCTCAACGTCATCAGGCGGTTTTTACTTTGAAATATCTGGGAAATGTGAGTCACACAGCTGAGGAGTTGTGGTCAGCTCTGGAGAACCAATTTCATGAATGGTTGTCTCCACTGGACCTGAAACCAGGGAAGGCCGTGTGCGACAATGCTGCAAACCTGGGTGCGGCCCTTCGCCGGGGCAATGTCACACACGTGCCTTGTATGGCTCACGTGTTGAACCTGGTTGTCCAGCAATTTTTAGCCCACTATCCCAGACTAGATGGCCTTCTGCAGAGGGCACGGTCACTGTGTGCTTACTTCCGCCGTTCGCATCCCGCAGCTCAGCGACTTACATCTCTACAGAAGTCGTTGGGCCTGCCACTTCACCGGCTAAAATGCGATGTGCCTACCCGGTGGAATTCAACTCTGCACATGTTGCAGCGACTGTGGCAGCACCGACAAGCCCTGGTGCAATACGTTCTGACGTATAGCCTGGGCCAACGAGATCCAGAGGTGGGGCAAATCACGCTGAAGGAGTAGTCTCAGATCAGGGACCTATGCACCCTTCTGCACAGTTTTGAAATGGCGACGAAGATGTTTAGTGCTAACGATGCCATTATCAGCATGACTATTCCGGTGATTTACATGCTGGAGCACATGTTAAACAGAATTCGGAGTCAGGTGGTGGCACAAGAGGAGGTGGAGGAAGTAGAGGAGGAGGAGTTGTATGCGGAAGGGCTAACATCTGCAAGGTCCAGACGGTCGGCAGCACCAAGGCGGCAGGCATGTGAGAGTGGGGGAGATGGTTTTACCAGGGCGCATGGTAGCAGCCAAACTAGTGAGGAAGGTGCAGGAGCCCAGGAAGAAGTGGAGGACGAACTGATGGAAGACTCATCAGATGAGGGAGACCTTGATCACATTTCTGTTGTGCGAGGTTGGGGGGAGAGGACAGAGGAAGGAAGCATGATTGTTACCTCGCCACCAACACAACAGGGACTTGGTGCTCCTGGATGCGCAACACACATGAGTGCCTTCTTGCTGCACTACCTGCAACATGACCCTCGAATTGTGAGAATTAGAAATAATCCTGACTACTGGGTTGCCACACTGTTAGATCCCCGGTACAAAAGTAAATTTGCAGAAATTATTCCTGCCATAGAAAAGGATGCACGCATGCAGGAGTATCAGCAGAGACTGTTGCAGAATCTTACATGTGCTTTTCCACAAAACACCAGTGGTGCACGTAGTGAATCTCACAGTTCCAACTTGCCAACCGTGGGACCGTCAAGTGTTCAGCACTCAAACCGTAACAGAACCACAGTATCTGCTGGTAACATCAATTTTGCGGAATCATTTCACCAATTTTTTAGCCCATCCTTTGCAAGGCCACAGGAGACAAGAAGTCTGACACATAGTCAACGCCTAGAGACGATGGTACAGGAGTATCTCCAAGTAAACATTGAAGCCATGACTGTGTCACTGGACCCTTGCTCTTTTTGGGCTTTCAATCTGGATAAATGGCCGGAGCTAGCCACTTACGCCTTGAAGATCTTGTCATGCCCCGCAGCCAGCGTTCTGTCTGAACATGTGTTCAGCGCTGCTGGTGGTGTGCTGACAGATAAGCGCACGCGGCTCTCCACTGATAATGTAGACAGACTCACGTTCATAAAGATGAACAAATCATGGATCCGAAACGACTTTTCTACCCCTATGTCATCCTGGGGAGAGTAAAAGCTTGATGATTGGTTAAAATCACCCTACCAACCGTTTTAAGCTTTCAAATTACTAATCATGTTTATCTGTATCTTGGCTGGAAAATAATTTGGGCTTTGTAGCAGTGTGCAGCACTGATTCTATTAGGCCATCTATAATAAGCTCCACCAGATTTAAAATTACTAATCATGTTTATCTGTATCTTGACTGAAAAATAATTTGGGCTTTGTAGCAGTGTGCAGCACTGATCCTATTAGGCCATCTATACTAAGCTCCACCAGATTTAAAATTAATAATAATTTTTAGCTGCATCTAGCCCGGAAAATAATTTTGGGGCTCCGAGATGCGCAAGACACATAAGTGCCTTCATGCTGCACTACCTGCAACATGACCCTCATATTGTCAGAATTCGAAGTAATCATGACTACTGGGTTGCCACACTCTTAGATCCCCCAAACTTTTCGATCAACCTTTTCATTTTAATAAAGACCAAAAAAATGGTCATTTTTGAAATTATAAGCATTAGCAGGTTATTAGAAACTGAAATCAAACAGTTTTCAACTCAAAACTTTATTCTAGGTGATGTTACATTTTCACATAGGACCCCTTGTTCGAAAGGAGCTTCTGAACTCTCTCGTCTATTGAATTTGTCAGGTTTTGGATGGTTTCTGCTTCAATTGTTTTGCATGAGGACAGAATACCCTCCCAGAGCTGTTGCTTAGATGTGAACTGCCTCCCGCCATCATAGACACTCCTTTTGATGATGCTCCAGAGGTTCTGAATGGGGTAGAGGTCAGGGGAGCATGGGGGTCACACCATAAGTTTGTCCCCTTTTATGCCCATATCAGCCAGAGATGCAGATGTTTTATGTGCAGCATGAGATGGTGCATTATCATGCAAAAAAATGATCTTGCTGTGAAATACACGGTTCTTCTTCTTGAACCATGGCAGGAAGTGCTGTTTGAGAAAATCCACATACATTATGGAATTCATCTTTAGCGCCTTCAGGGATCCTAAAGGGGCCGACAATCTCTCTCCCCATGATTCCAGCCCAAAACATTACTCCACCTCCTCCTTTTTTGCACTGTAGCCGTGTTTGCGTGGATTGTCCATCAACCAGCCATCCTCCACTCCATCCATCTGGACCATCGAGCGCTGCACGGCACTCATCCGTGAACAAAACAGTTTTGAAATCAGTCTTCATGTAATGTTTGGCCCACTTGAGCCGTTTCTGCTTGTGTGAAGTGGATAGAGGAGGTCGACAGGATGGCGTATGCACAGCTGCAAACCTCTGAAGGACCCTGCATCTTGTTGTTCGGGGGACGTTGGAGGCACCAGCAGCTTCAAAAACTTGTCTGCTGCTATGACAAGGCTTTTTTGCCGCTGCTCTTTTAACCTCACGTAATTGCCTGTAGGAAAGAGCCCTCAATTTGCCCTTATCAGCACGCACACGTGTGTACTGTGAATCAGCTACATACTTCTTGATTGCCAATACACTTCATCCTGATCATCGTACAATGTTGATTGTAGTCATGCCTTGACCTAAACACTCCACAATTTGTTGCTTCTCAGCAGCCGACACATCCTTTTTCTTTCCCATTTTGGCAGAAAATGTAGGCTGCTTAATAATGTGAGACAGCCTTCTTAAGTAGTCTTGCCTTTCATTGGACACACCTGCCAAACTTATTAGCACAGGTGTCTGCAATTGCTTACAGTGATATAAAGAGCCCTGACACACATCACCATCAATGAGTTTAACTGACAAACAAACAAATTCTTCCCTTATCACTCCTAAACACTTTTTGCATAATAATTTGGAACACAGTGTACATGTGATTTTCCACAAAACACCAGTGGTTCACGTAGTGAATCTTACAGTTCTAACTTGCCAACCGTGGTCTGTATGGAGTTGTTCAATAAAGGGCCCAAAATTAAGATAACATATATGGGAGAGGTCTCTATGAATAGGAATTCCTAAGTATTTGATACCCTGTGAGGGCCAGGCAAAGGGAAAGTTGGACTGGATGGAATCCTATATGGATTTGGGGAGGGAGACATCGAGGGCCTCAGACTTCGCTGCATTAATTTTAAAATTTGACCATGTAACAAAGTGATCTATTTCAGCCATAACAGCATGGATGGATATATGTGATTGAGTGATATATAATAGGACATCATCAGCAAATAGAGAGCACTTGTACTCGGTGCCTCCCACCTCAATCCACCTAATATTGGGGTTATGGCGAATTGATGAGAGCAGGTGCTCCGTCACTAGGATGTATAAGAGAGGGGACAGAGGACATCCCTGCCTTGTCCCATTGGTGATTGTGAAAGGTGATGAAAATGTTTTGACGCACCCCCTGGGCCTTGGGACACCCGGAGCCGGACCCTTTTTGGTGGATGCTTGTGGTTGTAGTCTTCGTGGCGGCGACCCGGTTCCGTGGCTCAGGGCGGTCAAACCAGTGGCGGAATTATTTATGTGGTTTTGATGTTTAAATGTCCGACTACGCCACCCGTGGATTGCGGTCAGAGTGAACCGCCGCTGCAGGGCAGACCGCTGAGGCTGGTGTTGTGGGTGCAGCAGAGCGTAGCATAACTCCCCACGGGAGGAGTATAGCCTCAGGGCAGTGTATGCGGAGGATGGGGGTGAAGGTGCAGGGCAGCAGCAGTAACGACACGGAGTCAGTGATGCAGTCCAGGGCCTTTACTCACAGTTCTTATTATCCAGACCACGTCTGCAGGTAACGGCTGCCCACGTCGTACTGTGCTCACCAGGTGAGGGGCTCAGACAACTCCCAGATAACTTTGGAGCGCTTCACAGGACCCCCTTTGTGTGTCCTTTGTCTGGCCTTTCTTACCAACGCTTCTGTCCGGCTGCCTCGGGCCTCCTCTTGGTAAACTTGGCACCAGTTTCCCTGACCCTATGTGGTGCCTTCCTAGCGGGTGTAGCGAGGGGCTGCGCCACATAAAATGTCACAGCCTCCGGTTTCTAGCTGAGGGTCGTTTCCCGCCTCCACTAGTTTCAGGGACCGGTCTCCCCCTATGGCCTGACCCCTCTATGCAGGTGGATTCGGGCGTGCGGTGGCGACTCGTCCGTCCGCAACCCTGGGATCCCTTCATTCCTCGTTCTTGGAGCCTTCTCCGCTCCTCTTCCTTCCTTCTCCCTCTTCCAGGCCTGGGCCTGTGTTACTAGGCCCGCCTCCAGAGCAGAGCTCATGCAGAGCCCCTGCTCCCTGTCACTTCTGCTCAGACTTCTCTGCACTGAATTAATATGGTGCCCACCTTTTATACTCCCTTATCAATGCACCCAGCAACTGCTTCCTCCCTGCTCCTGCACTACAGGGTTCCCCTTCCTCAGTGTTCCCTCCCCCCACTCCAGCCAGGGTCAGTGACTGTCGTGCCCATCTCAGGGGCATATTGGTCGCCCTGTCCCACGGCAATGTGGTGTAATGCATGCAGGTGTCGGGGTCCTGATCCACACTCCATCCTTACCTGAGAGTGAGATATCACACCTCTGGGTGAGGTGCAATACCTCTGTGGCAACCGAGCCCTCAGGGTGCTACAGTTCCATTTATCTTCAGCCTAGGTGATGTATTTTGATACAGGGCCGTGATTTTGGCTATAAAAGGGTCCCCTAGACCCCTACCCCAAGCTTTTTAAGAGAATCATATATGGCGTGCCAGGAGACTCTATGGAATGCTTTCTCAGCATCCAACGAGAGTATCTAATTACAAATTTTTAACTGCATCTAGCCCAGGAAATACTTTGTGCCTAGTAGCAGTGTCTGCTAGTCAGCGGATTATCCCGGCTGTTAAGCAAGCTACACCACCTGTAGTTTGGACACTTAATTTTTTCAAAGGAAATGCTTCGGGACCACGGGATACTCAGTGAAGAGCATCAGGAGGCACCCCAAGGCATAGGGGCTGGGACTGGCAGTAGGATGCCTTGCGGTGGACAGCCGAGCTCGATCCTTATAAAAGCTTTTTAACTGCAGCAGCTTTAGTGGACGCTACTGGAGCTGGAATTACGCGGCTGCTGGCATGAGACTTGCCCTCCAATAGATCCTTGTAAATTAATTTAAAGTGTATTCATTCAAATTAGAGAGACAATTTAAATTAAAAAGCTTAGAGCTGCCTCCACCACAGGGGGGCTCGCTCGACCCACCAGCGGACAGGCACCAGTATTGGGAGAGGGGGGCTGGCCGTCAGGGTTCACCGCGGCTCTGGCACAAACCCGGCGACACGGAGGTGGCACGGGCAGGAGCGGACTGAACGTGTCGGCTTCTCACTTTTTGGATTTTAGAAGGGCATGACATGCCTATATCTGTGTCTCCCCCTCCTTTTACTCCTCCACCTCTTTTCTTTTCGCATGACTATATGTACTTGTCACTTTTCCATGTGTTAGTTGTGTCTTCTGAGCAGTTTGTCAGCTTTTGGACACCTTTGAAGGTGTTTTCTATGTGTTTCTATGTGTTTTTGTTTGCCTGCCATTGGTTTTAACGGTGTTCGAAGGTGTTCGACGAACAGTTCGGCGAACACACGGGTGTTCGACGAACCGAACCGAACTCGAACACTACGGGGGTGGCTCAACACTATTCCTAAGTCTTTTCACCAACTTAAAAAATATGGCTGTGGTGAAATACAACTCACCGATAAGCTGTGGACTGGCTCTGTACCATCTCTGACCATATTCACTTGACCACGTGTTTGTGGTTAGGTGGAGCTTCCAAGTAAGTGCACTGGGGAGGGCACGGGTAATGTTGTGGGGCCCATGCTTGTGGAAAGCGCAGACGACACCGGGAGAAATAGTGGCGGCTGGGGTCCGAGTATGGACATCCGGCCGCCGCCGGCATGAGGTTGTGAAAAGCTTCTGCCTCCATGAGCCTAAAAGGTCACATCTAAAGTGCAAGCAGCTTTAGAGGACTTCCTGGGAGAAATGACAGCTGGAGTAGATACAGTTTCCCAAAAGTGAGTTCTTTCACCAAGCTAAAAAATATGGCTGTGGTGAAATACAACTCACCGACAAGCTGTGGACTGGCTCCGTACCATCCCTGGCCACATTTACTTGTCCACGTGTTTGTGGTTAGGCGGTCCTTCCCAGTATGTAAACTGGGGAAGGCACGGGTGATGTTGTAGAACCCGTGCTTGTGGAAGGCGGAGACGACACCAGGACAAATAGTGGTGGCGACTGGGGACCGAGTATGGATACCCGGTCGCTGCCACCATAACATTGTGGACAGCTTCCGCCTCCATGAGCCTAAAAGGTCACATTTCAAGCGCAAGCAGCTGTCAAAAATTTGGCAGTATAGTATTGCAGCCTGCGGGTGGGTGGGTGGCTGGCTGCATACTTGCACTTGCATTCCAAGGAATGGGGTAGGGACAACTGAATGCTGCACTGGGACAAGGACGTGGACGGTGATTGTTGCAAGTCTGCAATGACAGGTGCATGGCGGGAGGCATTTTCTCATGCGCAAAGGATCACTTATGATGGGCACACTTTTAGGCAGTGACCTGGGAGTCAGAGATGCTTCAAGGGGTCTTCCCCATGCTGTTCCCATGTCTTTTCAGCACTGTATGCATGTGTCTGATGATGTGTCACACACCACATGGCCAGATAAGGTTGTAAAATGTTAAAATTACATTTCCCAGTGAATGCATTTGTCTTGGTTGAAAGCAATACAAAAGTGCAAAAATGCATCAAAAACGCTACATGTGAACATAGCCCCAAGTGTGGAGGAGCATTTTTGTTTTTGGCTATTTATTTTACCTTATATACAAGTCATTACCCTGGAAGGGATGTTCCTTAACATATTTCCCAGGAAAATCCATTTTGGTTTCGTTTTTGTATGTTTTATTGTGAGTCTGTAAAAGTGGCGTAATATCTCTGACAACGTTGTTGACAGCAGTGACCTGGGAGTCAGAAATGCTTCCCGGGGTCTTCCCCATGTTGTTCCCATGTCATTTGAGCACTGTTCCCATTAATTTGGGCAATTTTTAGGCCTTCTGCAGACCGCCGTGTTGAGCCGCCAGAAAAATGCTCGAGTTTCCCATAGACTTAAAGTTTGTAATGGGGTTCAAGTTCAAGTTTGGGTATAGTTCTGGTACCCAAACCAAACTTTGGACCAGCTTGAACCTGACGAACCCGAACATCCACGGGTCTGCTCATTCCTACTGATGAACAGTAGGGATGAGCAGACCTGTGGAAGTTCTGTTTAGTCGTGTTCGACCAACTTTAGTCCAAAGTTCGGTTTGGGTACCAGACCTTGATCCCGAAACCCATAGAAATCAATGAGGACCCGAAGTTTGCAACTGGAAAATCCAGGAGAAGTCAGTGTTCAGCGTTCAACATCGCACAACAGGTGTCCGTTACGAACGGTTCGCTCAACTTTAATGAACAGTGCCCTAGGATTCCAACAGCTTCACTGCTTTGTTATTTTGCAGAAACCCTGCAAATATTTATTACCGGTAGAGTAGGTGTTTAAAACAAGAGTTAATAGATCCATATAATTATAAAAATGAATGATAGATTATTAAACTCAATTACCATTTACTTCAAAAATTAAAAAAAAAAATCACCTAGGGATTTTACTATATATTAGTTTTATTAAGGTTTTTGTATTATTAAATGGCGTTTCAGTAAAGCATATTTAATTAATAGCCATTAAAATCATTTTATTACTAATTAAATATTAATGCTTCACTGTTTTACCAAACAGAACTCGATGGAAAATAGTTTCCTTTGTTCAGTTCTAACACATTTTACTAGACCGACACCGACATAATGAAATCACAGAAGGAAAGAAGGGTATTGCTCATATGTTCATGGGAGAATATTAGAATATGCAGAAAATTAAAATAAGGAAAATGATAAATGATTAAAAAAATTGTAAAATTGCGTCATTTGTCCACTTCATGCCTTATTAGAAATAGATGAAAGCGTGCGAGCTCGGTAAATATCTGAGGCCACTAGATTGGTACATTGCACAAATGATAACACGTTGTGCCGGTGGAGTGTAATACAGGAAGCAGATTACTGTTTTCTTTTCAAAATTGAAAATATCAAAATTCTTTTTTTGTATTTTCTGAGTAAAGGAGTATATGATTTGGAGTGGAAATTTAAGGCAACATAACTTTAAAGCTGTGACCAGAATTTACAATGCTAATTGCATACATTGATAAATAGATCTTAGACCTGACTATGCTAGTGTACTTACTTTGAACAATCCATGTCAGAATGACTGTTTATTTATTTTTGACAGTTGTCTCACCTGATATTAAGATGAGATTTTTATGCATCCAGCTCTAAAATGCTCATCTCAATATTAGGACTATACAGTCATTTTTACATGGATTTTCAAAGCAAGTAACCAAGCCTCATCAGGTCTAAGATATCTATTTAATCATTTATGCAGTTTGTATTATAAAATCTGATGACAAATTCAATTGAAGATGCGTGTGCCTGTTCGCATGCACACTGTATATACTGTATACACTCCATTCCCTGCAGACATGTATCTGCTGTTTGGTGCGACCAATTTGATGCCGAATACCCCATTTCCATATACAGGATCAGTATTATATTTACTACAATAAAGGGGTTGTCCAGGGTTTTAATGTTGATGGCCTATTCTTAGAATAGGGGGGTGCAACACCGAGTACCCCCTCCGATCAGGCTGTTCCCGCTGTTGGCGGTGGCCGGAACTGCTCAGTTATGGAGCTTCACAGCTCCATTGACAGAATAGTGGCCACGGCCAGGTACTGCACATGCATTCCCTATTGATTTGAATAGGGGGCGGATGTGCAGTAACCGGCCACGGCCATTGTACAATCGGCGGAGCTATGCAGCTTCGTAACTGATGTCATCCCCCCCACCAATCAGACATTGATGACCTATCCTAAGGATAGGCAATCGATGTTAAAGTGCCCCTGTAATCATATCAATGAATGAGCCACTTCTAGGACATACATATTTTCCAAAAGTTAGGAAGGTTACCCTTTGAACAACTTTTTTATCTTATCAACAGAATAGTTGGAAAATATATGACCGCTGACACTTTTACTGACCATGAGAATGGAAACACAAAATTTCCCTGTGTTACTGGAGCAGTGGTAGGCCTGCACGACCATTATTTCATAGTGGACAGGAAGCCCCTATTCTCATGATGAGTGGTAGGGGTGCAATTGGTCAGACTCACAGCTGTCAAATCAGCTATGCTTTGAACACAAAAAATTAACAGATAATTTTCTGATTATACATTACTTTTACAACTTATTTATTGTTGGAATCACTTTATATTACATTTATTTTTTATATCTTATTATTTTTCATAACATGATTAAAAAAAATCTTGCAATTTTAACAATCTCTGCTAGGTCTAATTTAAAACTTTTCTTTTTGGGCACATGAACATTAGCAGCAACAGATAAAACCCTATCCTTTATATAGAAGCCTTCTGAGCATGCATATGTAAGAGCAAATGTCATTGTGAAGGAGAGGAGGTGAGCTGTGTTGTAATATCACCTATTGTGAATTTGTGTTAATCTGTTCTATATAGAGGTGTTATCAGTAATTATAATACTGTCTGTCATAATAATGAGACTGCTGAAAAGTTTTCTGTAAGGATTATACAGTAAGAGTTTCTTCTATTAGACCTAGAGGCCATAGTGATGGTTTTAAAAATACATTTAACAAAAGACACTTAAAAAACAGATTTAATAAGACATTAAGTTTTCCACACAAGAAATATTGTTATTCTTTCATCTATATTTCCTATATTCCCCAATTTAAGCAAGGAAGAAACTAAACAAGCTATTACCAGAAAAAATTTGGCAACAATTTGTTTGCAGAAGACTGAAAAAGGAAAAAAATCTAACTTGCCAAATTCTTGTTTCTTTAATATTTATTCTTGGGGGGCACTAATGAAGTTCCTATACATAGTAAATTGTCATTTAGACCTATAAAATCAGATCTTATTCTACGATTCACATTACGGACAGCATTTTATAAATCTTAAAATGAATCTGTAAGCAAGTTTCTGCTATGTAATATGAGAGCAGTATGATGTAGAGGCTGAGACTCTAATTCCAGTGATGTGTCACTTACTGGGCTACTTGCTGTTTCAATAAAATCAGTATTTTATCAGCAGGAGATTATCACTGGAGTACAAGAGGTCTCATGCCTCCTAGTCCAACCATGCTCCCATCAGATATTAGCAGCTTTCAGCCTATGCACAGTATAAGAAAACAGCCAATCAGTGGTGTGGGCAGGGTTATACACAGCTCAGCATTCTGAGCTCTGCAGCAAAGAAATCTGCAATTGTGTCAGAACTGCTACACCCAGTAAACTATGTTAATCGGATCTCAGCCCCTACATCATGCTGCTCGCAGATTACATAGCAAAAACTTGCTGACAGATTACTATGTCATGTTTTTGGATGCTTGTATGTGGACTAAAACCTGGATCATTTTCCTGGTTCATAAATTATGATCGGTACAAAAAGACCTATAACATTTGGTCAAGCCTAACCTCTAAAAGCTAAAACCTAGAGCTAATGTAGATCATAACAAAATAATCAAGAACACCGAAAACAGCCAAATTAAAAATGTTGTCATCATGACTCATTTGAAGCCCAGACTTGACCAACAGAATAAAAGCCGCACTTTCTACTCAATCGCTTCAATTTCTCAGCAGTAAAGCAGTTTGGCAAGACGACTTAAAGGGAATTTTATAAAACTCTAAGAGACCAATCCAACAATTACAGTAAATGTCTACTTGTAGTTATCACTTCTGAAGGTGAGGTACTCTGATGCTCTACCTCCCGGGCTATCATTTTTTGCAAAGGTTGAGTGATCAGAAAAATAATTTGATGATCAGTAGGATATTATTACTGGTAATCTGGCAGTAAGTGGTATGCAGTGACTATCGGTTCTTGTGTGGTTCTTCTACCTGATCATAAAAAGGACTATACTACACAGTATATATATATAGTACAGAATATGCAAGTAGCCGCACAAGTGAAACCACTTGAATTACATTCAATTCTAAGCTACTCGTATTACCAGCTCTTCAGAATAAGGCATTTGGCATTGTAGTGTCAGCATTTGCCCTTGAGGAGCTGAAACTGGTCAAAATGCAAGTTATGGGTGGCTAAACTAGATCTAGAGGTTCATAAGTGTCCACCAATAAGGACACTTATTGGTGGACTTATTGGTGTTCACCAATAAGGACAATACGTATTTCACCCACTATATATGTCAATGACAAAAAACAAATAGCGTTTATTGAATAATTTCCTGGTGATCTGCTAGTCCATATATTGCCACATATATAGTGGGTGAAATAAGTATTGAACACGCCACCAATTTTCTAAGTATCTATATTTATAAAGGTGCCATTGACATGAAATTCTCACCATATGTTGGTAACAACTCATCCAATCCACACAAGCAAAAAAATCAAACGATAGATGTCCATAAATTAAGTTATGTGCAATAATGAGAAATAACACAGGGAAAAAGTATTGAACTGATGAAGAAAGAGGTGCAAAAGGCCATGGAAAGTCATGACACCAGCTGAAATCTATCAGTAATTAGAAACAATCCTGCCGTTTAATGAAAAATAATATCAGCTGGTTCAACAGATGGCCTATAAAAAGGTGTCTCATTACCAAGGTGCCACACAAGAAACATCTCACGATGGGTAAAACCAGTGAACTGTCTCAAGACCTTTACAATCTCATTGTTGCAAAACATACTGATTGCATTGGTTACAGAAGAATTTCAAAACTACTGAAGGTTCCAGTGACCACTGTTGGGGCTATTATCCAGAAATGGAAGTAACTTAATTTACTCAATAGGTGCAGAAATGATGAAGAAAATCAGCAACATCAAAAACTTACCAAAAGCTCATCGTGAGAATGTAGCCTTAATGTCTAGAAGAGAAGTTAGCGTGCACTCAGTTGAGTGGTTCGAGGTGCTGGTAAAGTAAGGTGTGCAACCCCAGAAAACTATATGTGACATGCAGAAGTAGTGATGTTGCAGAGTGTGACATGCAGAAATAGTGCTGTTGCCTTAAAAGCATTCAGAAACTATTAGAAGTAACACAAGCACATGAGACATGAAGTGTTGTGCTCCAGAACCATCCAGCAACTAGAGGGGTTAATACAGTCACAGGAGAAGGGGAGTGTTTTAGCAGAGCCCCAGGGGGATTGTGGGGAAGTTGTTTACTGTCTGTCTGGAGCCGAAGAGAAAGGTGGTGTGTGTGTTTTGCATCTGACAGAAGCGCCCCTGCAAGTGAAAAGGATTCAAGTCAGGAGTGAAGCTAAGCACAGGTCAGGTAGAGTTCTTGAACTAGCAGTGCAGAGTTTTGTCAAGCAGAAAGATAAGGACTGTAAGAAATGGTGTTACAGGGATCATCTCCCTCAGCAAACCCTCCCCTCTCCTCCATCTCATTGTGCTGTAAAGAATGTCGTGTTCATTAATGTGCCTTTGCATTGGAACTGTGCTGTCCTGTACTACTGGGAAGACTGTGAACTGCTGTGCTGCTAAGGAAACTGTACTGTTTGCCACTGGAGCTTGTTGCTCATAAGACTTAACTTGCACTGGCTGTGTGGCTTCTTATTAAATGCTACTGTTCTACAGTTTATGATGACTCTTGTCAAGAGTGTCTGGTCGGCAAGTGAAACAACCTACGTGTCTGTGCCTGAGGGTCAATACCCCTGTGTGCCTGAGAGAAGCTGCATCACATGGTCTATGGTCGCCCTAAGTAACGGTTCCCCCAGAATTCCAAAGAATTCATGTAACCTATCTCACCCCTATCTGAACCTAGCGGCGTGCATGTAACATTGGTGGCCCGTACGGGGAATCCTGAGCAGGAATTAGCATGTAGAGGGAGAAGAGGGAAAAACACAGCAGCACAGCACCTCAACTCAATTATGCTACACCAGTTAAAGGGGACCAGCCCTAAAGAAAAACTCACTAGCAGCAATGGATGTGAAAATACAAATAGACAGAATTAGTGAGCTTCTCCTTCAGTTAACCTGTGAAGAATTGAGAACAGTAGCAGAACATATAAAGATGTCAGTAGAACAGATTTCCAAAGCACACATTAATGAAAAAATGGATGAGCTGGGGTAGAAAGAAGCTGAAGATGTCATGGGGACATTCCTCCAGGTACTAACACAGTTTCTAACCAGGTTGAAGTTGGAGGATGGAGGGGCAGCATCAATTACCAAAAGCGAGAATCTCCATCCACAGACTGAACTACAGGAATTGAAAGAACAATTCAAAGCCCTAACAGCCCTGCAGGAATCGACCAAAAACTCTGAAAAGGTGATAGACTCAGACAGGACCTTTAACCTGCTCGGATTAGATAAATTAGGGAAACAGTCCTCTCTAAGACCACAAATTACCATAAGGAAAGAATTCAAGATCCTGGACAGATTGGAGAGTGTGAACAGAAAGAGAGACTGTCTTATATGAACTTGTTGCACCAGATCAATGCAGGCTTTCAGAAAGGCTAATAGCCAGATGAGATCGTAGAGGGGCAGGTAAAAGCAATCAGCCCAGGACTGAACATCTGTAGTATGCTAGAAATGAAAAGTCAATTGACCTTGCAACAGCTGAAGATGATTTTAAAAGGGCACTAAAAAGAAGAGAGTACTTCAGAATTGTTCCACCGACTCATTAACCTCTCACAGAAAAATAATGAGTCACCTCAAAATTTCTTGTTCAGAGCAAATGAACTGAAGGATAGACTGTTGTTTGCATCCAGTGATGTAGAAGCGGATGAGAAGTTTGATGCTGGACTAGTCCAGAAGACGTTCTTGAGATCATTGGGAACAGGATTAATCAGCAAAGATATCAAGTTGCAGCTGAAACAGTACCTAGAAGATCCTGGCATTTTGGACAAATTGCTAATTGAAAGAATGAATGAGGTTGCTTGTTTGGAGTCAGAGAGCGAACAGAAGTTAAAGAAAGGCTCTGCTCCTAAAATCACCAAAATGAGTCAGGTGAAGTTGCCGGCTTGTGAAGCGTGACGTTCATCAAATCAGAGTATGGTGTGTGTCCACTGTCTAAAATGTGGTGAGGAAGGACATTATGCCAAGGAGTGCCAATGGTTACGGTCGTTTGAGTTAAAAGACAGGAGGTTTCCAGTGTGGGGTGACTGGTAATCGCGACACTGAGGAGGCCCCAGAAGCAAATCCAAATCTCACCAAACCCCAGAACGGCGCATGAGGTAAAACGGCTGTGTCAGTACTGTCCCCAAGTGTGTTCCCACCTACAACAGCTATAAGGAGACAAAGGAATCAGTTACTTAATGCCCAGTGCAGAGGTCAAACAATGTACTCCTGGGAAGAGGATTCCTCAGTCAGTAAAGATAGCCTCATCAGCCTAATCGGTGAAAGGTGCTTTATAGAGTGTCAGCTAGATGGACTCTTAGTAAAAGCACTGTGGGACACAGGAGCACAAGCGAGCCTTTTAAATGAAGAATGGAGAAGGCACTACCTGCCACACACTTGCCTTCGGTCACTAAAAGAAATCTTGGGACCAGTGGAACTCCACGACAAAGCCGTCAACCCGACTGAAATCCCTTTCATAGGCTGGGTGGAAGTGACTTTCCAACTCAGGGCCACGAAGAACAACATCACCCTCAAGCATTTGGTACCTTTTCCCGTGACCAGTGATCAGAACGTGCCAGAGGATCTTATCCTGGGTTATAATGTAATCAATAAGGTGATCACGAAACAGAAGACAGGGGCGTTGATGGTGGATGCAATCGCCACATCACTCGCCATACCCAACGCCGTGGCGGAAAACATGATTCCTAGAGTAAAGAAAGCACAGAATACAATGGACCTAAAAGAATCAAGGTAGGCTTGCACCCAACCGTCATCCCTGCAAACCAAATGGTGGGGTGAGGTGTAGTGTCCGGGTAGAACTGGGAAGAAAAGTGCAGAAAAGACTGTTCATGCCAGAAGACTCCTCAGAACTTCTGGAAGGCCTAGTTCAAGGTGAGACTGTGCTTATGATTCCTACTGGTGGGTTTGCTCGAGTGACAGTACCGGTGATGAATACTACGAAACACGACATTAGACTGGATCCAAAGACTGTGTAATGGTCACATTGAAACCTTTAAAATGGTATATCCAGCCAGTGTAAGACCAGTCCAGGGATCTACAGTGAATTCAGTCTCCCCACCAAGGAACAGGAGTTGCCCAGGGGAGGAAATTGCGAAACTCACCTCGCGGTCCTGGGATCCCCCAGTACCTCTGGAACACTTGTGTGCTCAAGATCTAGCGGTAGCAAAACAGATGCTGAGAGAAGAGCGTCATGCGTTCTCCAAAGATGACTCTGATATTGGCTGTATCCCGTCATTGCATTTGAAAATCAATTTGAAAGACACGACGCAAGTAAACAAGAGGGTAATGTACATGTCTGTGCCAAAACCATTACATCGTGAAGTGAAACAATATTTACAAGATCTCATCAACAGAGGTTGGATCCAAAAGTCGAAGTCGTCTTATTCCTCTCCTGTTGTCTGTGTTAGGAAGAAGGACGGTACGTTGAGACTCTGTTGTGATTACTGGGAACTAAACCGAAAGTCAGTACCTGATCGACACCCGATACCAAAGATCCAAGATATGCTGGATAGCCTATCAGGAAGCACCTGGTACTCTGTCCTCATTCAGGGTAAGGCATACCACCAAAGGTTTGTGGAAGAGTACAATTGACCCTTGACAGCATTCATCACACCGTGAAGATTATATGAGTGGATCCGCATACCGTTTGGGCTCAGTTCAGCTCCAGCAGAATTCCAGAGGAGCATGGAGACATGTTTAGAAGGATTGAGGGACGATATCTGCCAGCCGTACTTGGATGACAATGTGGTACACAGAAAAACCTTCCGGGAGCATGTTGAACACGTGAGGACCATATTACAACGGTATTAACAACACGGAGTTAAGTTTACCCCAAAGAAGTATGAACTGTTCAAAAGAAAAGTTTGATTTCTAGGGAAAATTGTGTCCAGAGAGGTATATACCATGGACCCAGCAGAAATCGCTCCGGTACTGGCCTTAAAAGACAAGCGGCCCTCTACCATTGGGGTGTTGAGGCAGATATTAGGATTCCTCTCCTATTATCGTACTTACATTTGGAACTTCTCCAGGATTGCCGCCCCTCTATACCTCCTCTTGGGGGGGACGACAGAGACAACAACATTCACGGAGAAAAAGAAGAACGCGGGTAGGACCGGGCTTAAAAGGAACAAAGCCGTTTCATGCCAACAGCCCATTCTCTGCACAGCAGACTACCAGAAGGTTTTGGAAGAACTAGTAGACTCCCTGGTAAAACCACCCATCTTGGGATATCCTTACTTCAATTTACTTTTGTTCTTCATTGTGACGCTTCTCAAGTTGGACTGGAAGCTGCCCTGTATCAGCATCAAGATGGAAAAATGAGAGTCATCGGTTACGGTTTTAGAACGTTGACAGAAGCCGAGAAGAATTAATATCTACATTCCGGAAAAAATTGGAGTTCCCTACATTGAAATGGGCTATCTGTGAACGATTTAGAGATTATCTCTACTACAGCAAAGAGTTTGAGGTATACACTGACAACAACCCTTTGACCTATGTCGTTACTACAGCCAAACTGAATGCAATGAGTCAGAGATGGGTCGCAGAACTAGCTGTCTTCAATTTCAGCATCAAGTACAGGCCAGGAAAATGCAATGCAGATGCTGATGGATTGTCAAGAATGCCACTAGATTCTGAGGAGTTAATGTTAGAATGCTTGGAAGAAGTCAGTCTGGAAGCAATTGAGAACACTGCCCAAGCAGTACAAGCTTATCAGGAGGAAGACACAACATTATGGTGTCCGTTGACGGTGGAAACCACCATAAATATGAGAGAACAAGATCACCTCTGGTCTATTCAACAACTACCAAAAGGGAAAATCCATAGAGCACAACGGAAAGATCAGATAATTGGTAGAATACTACTTTATGTGGACCCAAATTGGTTTCCATGTTAACGGGAGAAAGACAATGAGTCACCAGTAGAGATGAGAGTTGTTCGACTAGAACTGTTCGCCAATCTCAAATTCGAGCTGTTTTGGGCGGTGTTCGAGTTGTTCGACGAACCCGAACGATTTGCAAAAAATTCGGCTGTTCGAGGTTATGTTCGATAACTGTTCGTGCACCAAAAGCGTGTCCTGCATGTCTGGTGCTATTTAGAGCACCAATCATGCAGGGATTGTCTGCCACTCACTGTAATGCCACAGCCATGGTGGTTGTGGCATTACAGTGATTGCCCAAATCGATGGGAACAGTGCCAACAGTGAAACATGAAAAGCCGGCAATTCAGCAGCGGCATACACCGGTACCCGACAATTTAGAACCGAAAGAATAGAGCATCACACATAGATTAGATAGATATAAACATGTCAGCCACATATATACGAAGTACAGTGAAAGTGCTGCTTACTGTACTTGTCATTTAGCGTAAAGGATTTATCAAAAAAAATAATAGTGTTTTCATGCACCGTCTCTTTAAAAAAGCCGGCCGGCAATTCAGCAGCGGTACCCGACAATTTATAACAGAAAGAATAGAGCATCACACATAGATTAGATAGATAGAAACATGTCAGTCACATATATATGAAGTACAGTGACAGTGTTGATTACTGTACTTGTCATTTAGTGTAAAGGATTTATCAAAAAAAATAATAGTGTTTTCATGCACCGTCTCTTTAAAAAAGCCGGCCGGCAATTCAGCATCTATACCCAACAATTTAGAATAGAAGGAATAGAGAATCACACATAGATTAGATAGATAGAAACATGTCAGTCACATATATATGAAGTACAGTGACAGTGTTGCTTACTGTACTTGTCATTTAGTGCAAAGGATTTATTAAAAAAAATAATAGTGTTTTCATGCACCGTCTCTTTAAGAAAGCCAGCCGGCAATTCAGCATCTGTACCCGACAATTTATAACAGACAGAATAGAGCTTCACACATAGATTAGATAGATAGAAACATGTCAGTCACATATATATGAAGTACAGTGATAGTGTTGGTTACTGTACTTGTCATTTAGTATTAAAATAAAGGATTTATTATTAAAAAAATTGGCGTGGGGTTCCCCTTAATTTTAGGCTCTAGCGGAGGTTAAGCAGACAGCTGGGGCAGATGTTTGAAGCCTGGGAAGGGGGTAATACCCACGGAGCTTCCCAGGCTACTAATATCAGCCCCCAGCTGAATACATAGCCTTTACTAGCTATTAAAATGGGGGACCTCCCCCAAAAAATGACGTGAGGTCCCCCCTAATTTAATAGCTAGCAAAGGCTAGGCAGACAGCTGGGGGCTGATATTAATAGCCCAGGAAGGGAGCCATGAATATTGGCCCCCTCCCAGGCTAGAAACACCAGCCGTCAGCCGCCCCAGAAATGGCGCATTCATAGGATGCGCCAATTCTGGCATTTAGCCTCGCTCTTCCACGCTGCCCTGGTGCGGTGGCAGGGGGTAATAGGGCTGGGGTTGATGTCAGCTTATAATGCCAGCTGACATCAAGCCCAGGTTAGTAATGGAGAGGCGTCTATAAGACACCCCCATTACTAACCCCATAGTCAAAGTTAAAAAAAACACAAACACCCAGAATAAAGTCCTTTAATTGAAATAAAGACACAATTCTTTATTGTTCTAAATTAAACCATACTTACCATCACGCCCATTCCAGCTGAAGCCAACGATCTCCTGTAATAAAAATAAAATAATAAAGCAACCTCATCCTTACCTTTCCATGGTTCCCACGACAGCTTCAGCTCTGCTACATCGAGATGACAGGCTGGACCGCAGCAGAACGCCGCCATCCAGCCTGTCATCCCGCAGACACTGAGAAGCGCAGGCTTGCTTGCGCTCCACATTGTCTCTCTGTGACGGCATAAAGATGAGCCGAGGTCATGTCCAATGAACTCGGCTCACCTCATGCACGTCACTGACAGCGTGGGAGAATTCTCACGCTGAAGCGCTGAGTGCAGGAGAATTCTCCCACGCTGTCAGTGAGGTGCATGAGGTGAGCTGAGTTCATTGGACATGAGCTCACCTCATGCACGTCACTGACAGCGTGGGAGAATTCTCCTGCACTCAGCACTTCAGCGTGAGAATTTTCCCACGCTGTCAGTGACGTGCATGAGGTGAGCCGAGTTCATTGGACATGACCTCGGCTCATCTTTATGCCGTCACAGCGAGACACTGAGGAGCGCAAGCATGCCTGCTCTTCTCAGTGTCTGCGGCATGACAGGCTGGATGGCGGCGTTCTGCTGCGGTCCAGCCTGTCATCTCGATGTAGCAGAGCTGAAGCTGTCGTGGGAACCATGGAAAGGTAAGGATGAGGTTGGTTTATTATTTTTCTTTTATTGCAGGAGATCGTTGGCTTCAGCTGGAATGGGCGTAATGGTAAGTATAGTTTAATTTAGAACAATAAAGAATTGTGTGTTTATTTCAATTAAAGGACTTTATTCTGGGTGTTGTGTTTTTTTTAAATACTTTACTAGAAATTCATGGCGGTCATGTCTAATACTGGCGTGACCCCATGAATTTTGGGCTTGGGGCCAGCTGATAATACCAAGTTGGCCCTAAACCCTTTATTACCCAGTGAGCCACCGCACCAGGGCCCTGGATGAGTTGGGTACAGCGCCAGAAGATGGCGCTTCTATGAACGCGCCATTTTCCGGGTTGGCTGCGGACTGCAATTTGCAGCGGGGGGGGCCCAGAAAGCTTGGGCCTCCCTGCGCTGCAGATTCCAGCCCCCAGCTGCCTAGTTGTACCTGGCTGGACACAAAAATAGGGCGAAGCCCCACGTATTTTTTTTTTAATTATTTCATGAAATTCATGAAATAATTAAGAAAAAAAGGCCTTCCCTATATTGTTGTGTCCGGCCAGGTACAAATAGTCAGCTGGTGGTTGGGGGCAGCCCGTTCCTGCCTGCTGTACCTGGCTGGACACAAATATAGTGCGAAGCCCCACTTCAATTTTTTTTAATTATTTCATGAAATTCATGAAATAATTAAGAAAAAAAGGCCTTCCCTATATTGTTGTGTCCGGCCAGGTACAAATAGGCAGCTGGTGGTTGGGGGCAGCCCATTCCTGCCTGCTGTACCTGGCTGGACACAACAATATAGGGAAGGCCTTTTTTTCTTACCGTAATTATTTCATGAATTTCATGAAATAATTAAAAAAAATTGAAGTGAGGCTTCGCACTATATTTGTGTCCAGTCAGGTGCAGCAGGCAGGAACGGGCTGCCCCCAACCACCAGCTGCCTATTTGTACCTGGCCGGACACAACAATATAGGGAAGCCCTTTTTTTCTTAATTATTTCATGAAATAATTTAAAGAAAATTGACGTGGGGCTTCGCCCTGTTTTTGTATCCAGCCAGGTACAACTATGCAGCTGGGGGCTGGAATCCGCAGCGCAGGGAGGCCCAAGCTTTCTGGGCCACCCCCGCTGCAAATTGCAGTCCGCAGCCACCCCGGAAAATGGCGCGTTCATAGAAGCGCCATCTTCTGGCGCTGTACCCAACTCATCCAGGGCCCTGATGCGGTGGCTCACTGGGTAATAAAGGGGTTAGGGCCAGCTTGGCATTATCAGCTGGCCCTAAGCCCAAAATTCATGGGGTCACGCCAATATTAGACATGACCACCATGAATTTCTAGTAAAGTATTTAAAAAAAACACAACACCCAGAAAAAAGTCCTTTAATTGAAATAAACACACAATTCTTTATTGTTCTAAATTAAACCATACTTACCGTCACGCCCATTCCAGCTGAAGCCAACGATCTCCTGAAATAAAAGGAAAATAATAAAGCAACATCATCCTTACCTTTCCATGGTTCCCATGACAGCTTCAGCTCTGCTACATCGAGATGACAGGCTGGACCGCAGCAGAACGCTGCCATCCAGCCTGTCATCCCGCAGACACTGAGAAGCGCAGGCTTGCTTGCGCTCCACAGTGTCTATCTGTGAGGGCATCCAGATGAGCCGAGTTAATGTCCAATGAACTCGGCTCACCTCATGCACGTCACTGAAAGCGTGGGAAAATTCTCCTGCACTCAGCGCTTCAGCGTAGGAGAATTCTCACGCTGAAGCGCTGAGTGCAGGAGAATTCTCCCACGCTGTCAGTGACGTGCAGGAGGTGAGCTGAGTTCATTGGACATGAGCTCACCTTATGCACGTCACTGACAGCGTGGGAGAATTCTTCTGCACTCAGCGCTTCAGCATGAGAATTTTCCCACGCTGTCAGTGATGTGCATGAGGTGCGCCGAGTTCATTGGACATGAACTCGTCTCATCTTTATGCCGTCACAGCCAGACACTGCAGAGCGCAAGCAAGCCTGCGCTTCTCAGTGTCTGCGGGATGACAGGCTGGATGGCAGCTTTCTGCTGCGGTCCAGCCTGTCATCTCGATGTAGCAGAGCTGAAGCTGTCGTGGGAACCATGGAAAGGTAAGGATGATGTTGCTTTATTATTTTTCTTTTATTGCAGGAGATCGTTGGCTTCAGCTGGAATGGGCGTGACGGTAAGTATGGTTTAATTTAGAACAATAAAGGATTGTGTCTTTATTTCAATTAAAGGACTTTATTCTGGGTGTTTGTGTTTTCTTTTAACTTTGACTATGGGGTTAGTAATGGGGGTGTCTTATAGATGCCTCTCCATTACTAACCTGGGCTTGATGTCAGCTGGCATTATAAGCTGACATCAACCCCAGCCCTATTACCCCCTGCCACCGCTACAGGGCAGCGTGGAAGAGCGAGGCTAAGTGCCAGAATTGGCGCATTCTATGAATGCGCCATTTCTGGGGCGGCTGATGGCTGGTGTTTCTAGCCTGGGAGGGGGCCAATATTCATGGCACCCTTCCTGGGCTATTAATATCAGCCCCCAGCTGTCTGCCTAGCCTTTGCTAGCTATTAAATTAGGGGGGACCCCACGTCATTTTTTTTGGGGGGTCCCCCATTTTAATAGCTAGTAAAGGCTATGTATTCAGCTGGGGGCTCATATTAGTAGCCTGGGAAGCTCCGTGGGTATTACCCCCTTCCCAGGCTTCAAACATCTGCCCCAGCTGTCTGCTTAACCTCCGCTAGAGACTAAAATTAAGGGGAACCCCACGCCAATTTTTTTTAATAATAAATCCTTTATTTTAATACTAAATGACAAGTACAGTAACCAACACTATCACTGTACTTCATATATATGTGACTGATATGTTTCTATCTATCTAATCTATGTGTGAAGCTCTATTCTGTCTGTTATAAATTGTTGGGTACCGCTGCTGAATTGCCGGCCGGCTTTTTTAAAGAGACGGTGCATGAAAACACTATTATTTTTTTTAATAAATCCTTTACACTAAATGACAAGTACAGTAAGCAACATTGTCACTGTACTTCATATATATGTGACTGACATGTTTCTATCTATCTAATCTATGTGTGAAGCTCTATTCTGTCTGTTATAAATTGTCGGGTACAGTTGCTGAATTGCCGGCCGGCTTTTTTAAAGAGACAGTGCATGAAAACACTATTATATTTTTTAATAAATCCTTTACACTAAATGACAAGTACAGTAAGCAACACTGTCACTGTACTTCATATATATGTGACTGACATGTTTCTATCTATCTAATCTATGTGTGAGGCTCTATTCCTTCTTGTCTAAATTGTCGGGTACCCGTGTATGCCGCTGCTGAATTGCCGGCCGGCTTTTTTAAAGAAAGCGTCTTCTGAGCAGTTTGTCAGCTTTTGGACACCTTTGAAGGTGTTTTCTATGTGTTTCTATGTGTTTTTGTTTGCCTGCCATTGGTTTTAACGGTGTTCGACGGTGTTCTAAGGTGTTCGACGAACAGTTCGACGAACAGTTCCTCGAACATCCCGGTGTTCGACAAACCGAACCGAACCCGAACACTACGGGGGTGGCTCAACACTAGTCACCAGCAGTATCTGTTTTAGTTAAAGAATGGATGAAGCTCTACCTCAGTGAAGTTGATATCCTGTATCGTAAAGGAAGACGAAACCGGCAGTTGGTACGACCCAGAGTATTCCGTAGGTTGGTCTTCAAAGAACTCCATAAAAACATGGGACACCTGGGAGTGGAAAGTACAACAAATTTGATCCGTGAACGTTTCTTCTGGCCGTACATGTGGAGAGATATTGAAAGGCACGTGACCAGAGAGTGTGGATGTCTGAAAGATAAACGTCCCAACACATCCACCCAGGCACCTATGGGCAAAATCCAAACTACATTTCCGTTTGACATGGTCTCAATAGACTCTCTACATCTCGAGACGTGCAAGGGTGGTTATGAATACATTTTGATGGTGATGGACCATTTCACTCGACTTGCTAAAGCATATGCCACCACGAATAAATCAGGTCGAACAGCGGCAGAGAATATCTTCAATGATTTTGCTTTGACGTTTGTGTTCCCTGCGAGGTTACACCATGAACAAGGAAGAGAATTTGAGAACCAGCTCTTTACCAAGCTAGGAAAGTACTGTAGAATTCAGAGAACCCACACAATGCCCTATCAGCCAGAGGGTAAAGGGCAAGTGGAACATGTTAACCGGACATTATTGTCGATGTTAAACACTTTAACAGCTGATGAGAAGAAAGACTGCAAGAGTTCTCTGTCAAATGGGGTACATGCCTATAACTGTACAAAGAGCGATGCAACGGGTCACTCACCCTTTTTCCTATTGTATGGACGATCGCCAAGACTGCCGATCAACATCATGTTCGATATTCCGGTGTCAGAGACTTACAGAACGTTTCTGGAGTACGTTGGGAAATGAAAGGAAAGAATGGCAGAGGCATACAACATAGCGTCCAAAGTGGTTACGCAAGGACAGAGCAAGAGTAAGGAGTACTTTGATCAAAAATGTTATGGAGCAGAATTGGCACCGGGAAGCCGGGTGCTAGTCAAGAACGTACGTGAGAAAGGCGGTCCAGGAAAGCTTCGTTCGTACTGGGAAGACAAGGTGTATGTGGTCGTAAGGAGGAAAGCTGATGACAGCCCAGTGTATGAAATCCGATTGGAAACGGGAGACAAGAAAACCAGAATAGTCCATCAGAATTTACCACTACCCTGTGATTATCTCCCACCACAACAAGACTTCCCAGAAGTAGACCGACATTGTCTGAGATCGACTAAGGGACCACCACAGACTGAAGCTCCGGAGGTGGATAGTGACCTTGAAAGGTCTGATGGAAAAGAACACACCGTTGTATTTCTCGGACTGGCTAGAAGAGGGATGTACCATCCTCAGGAGAGTGAACTAAGTACTGAGGCTCCAGAGTTCGTACCAAGGAGTACAGATGAAGTCCAATTCAGATCTGGTGATCGAACACCGGCCCCTGAAGAGACCGATCAACACTCAGGAGGAGCGGAACTACAAGACCGTGTGGAAACAGGTGACTCAGGAGAAGTATATGAACTTACAGAGGCAGCTCCAAGAGCATCTGAGGAAGCACGGGAAATGAGTGCAGTGGAAGAAACTCCTGTGACCGAAGAACCCGTGGTATCTGAGGAACAACCCACCAGGAGGATGGCGACTCAAGAAGTGAAGAGGCCCCTGATGCTGACGTATGAGACACTTGGTGAACCGAGTCAAGTGCCAAGGACTGTCGACTGGAAACGGGTATCTCTGCCGGCAGACCAGGTAAGCCCACTTGAGTGGTATTCACCACCAAGAGGCAGTATGGAAGATGTTGCCTACTGGAAAGACTTGTTTTCATGCTTTGATTTTTCTTAAAAGTCTTTGTAGAAACAAAGAACTGTTAAAGCATAGATAGAGAAAAAGCTGGTTGAAGACGTACGAAAAGCTCCAGCTGAAGAGATGCTGATTGTTTTAATTGTGTTAGTTGTTTATTTCTTACAGGCATCCTGCAAGAAAAAGGTAGTAAGAATAGGTTGTTATCAATGTTTATGAACATTATACCAATTTATCAATTACAATTTGTATATAAAGTATCCAACTTTCACCACTGTCTCAGAATTGGTCAGATAAACCAATTAAGATGAATGTCAAGGACGACATTCAAAAAGCAGGGAAGAGTGTGACATCCAGAAGTAGTGCTGTTGCAGAGTGTGAAATGCAGAAGTAGTGCTGTTGCTTTAAAATCATTTAGCAACTATTAGAAGTAACACAAGCACATGAGCATTGTAGATTTAAAACACGCACCGCCGGTCAGTTTACGCGAAGTTAAAAAAAAGCAAAGGAGGCAGGAGATTTCTATAAATCCCATCTATTTAGCTGGAACTGTAAGACGCCGCATTTTTGATGCAGCATCAAAAACTCATTGTGGGCACACGGCCAAAAATTTCATTAACTTAGCTTATTACTGTATGAGGGTATGTTCATACAGAATTTTTTTAAGTAGATTTTTCTGGGTCCTTTCGTTCCCCGGACCCTATTCCAATCCTAATCATTATGTCATGTCTTTTGGATACTTAGATAAGTACTACAATCTGGATGATTTCCTAGATCCATAAATTTTATACTGTATGTTCTTTTGTTATGATGTGCAAAATAAATTTTAAATGATCTATAACTAGATGAGAGAATATATTTGCAGGACCCTGATCCAGCGGCCAGGTCAGTACTCCATGTCCACTGGATGGGAACCTTTAGATCCACCACCTACCTGTTGGCATCCATGGCTCCTCTTTGAGTAGTCGACCTTGATTGACATCATCTGTGCACCACACCAGGCTGGTCTGGATCAGTTGCTCTGGATCTGGCTGTAGAAGGTCACTGTGCTTGCCATGGCAGACACCTTCTTAATCCTTCTGCCTTTAAGACCTCCCACCTGCTGCTTTGACACACCCTTGCATGACAGTTAAATACTCTCAGCTTGCTCCAGGCAATTGCCAGTGATACTTATATGGACCCTTGTGCATGCTTGGAGCACTAGCTGTTGGCTGGCTTCTTCTCCAGTGCCTTTGAAGGACAGTTGGCGTTACTCCTCTGGTGTCTGCTCAAGCTAAGTTAATCCCCTTTGTTTGTCTTCCTTGTTGTCTTTAGCTTGTAGTAGGGCCTGACCAGTGCTCACCCCTCTCCCTTCCTATCTGGGGCCGAGCTCTAGTGACATACAGGGCTTAGGATTCCTGCTCGGCGATTGGTGTGGAACCAATATAGGGATGGTATGGTAGGCAGGGTGTTATTAGACCTGCCTAGGGGTCTCCATTCCCCCTTTCCCTAGTGTTTGGGCTTCCTTCCCCTCTTCCCTTTGTGTTGCACTTAGTCTTTCCCACACCTTGCGTGACACTAGGGTTCAGTGAATCCATTCGCTCATCTCTATCTATAATTCATGTGCAATAACATTGAAAATAGCCAAACTGATTTTTTTTATCATTATGGCCAAGTCTTAGTCCAGACTTGACCAAGAGAATAGAAGCGGCACTTGCTACTCAATTACTTCAGTTTCTAGGCAAAAAGGCAGATTGGCAAGAAACCAGTTACTGTCTCGTAGTAGATATCACTTCCGATGGTGATAACTTGCTTCTTGGAAGCCTTTTTAGTTATTTGCCATGCTCCTGGTTTGTTTTTTCTGCTTCCATTAATTCAGTGGTCAAAATTGGAGCAATTTATCTAGCAGAAATGAGAATTGGCATGTTATTTCTATTTTACATAGGTTGAAAAAAGACCAAGGTTCATCAAGTTCAACCTTCCTCCACCGATTTTACATTTTGGCACTAAATTATCTATAACCCACAATATTATTTGTACTAAGGAAATCATCCAGCCCTTTTTTAAAAGCTGTTATAGTGTCGGCCATCACTATCTCTTGTTGTCGGCATTCCACAGTCTGACTGCTCTGACTGTAAAGAATCCTTTCCTGTTTAGCTGCCGGAATCGCCTTTCTTCCACCCGTACTAAGTGTCAACTGGTCCTTATTTTCATGTGGAAAAAAATAAATTGAAATACAAAAATAGTGTTCTGTACAATATAGATGTATTTTCTCATTGAAACCAATAGGGAGCTTATTAAGGGAGTCTTTGAAGTGGCGATTTTGAAGCAGATCTAAATGAATATACCTATACACTGCAGATTTTCCTTGCTGAAAATTTACACCAATCATATGCCTTCGTCCTCATTCAGATGTCCATGCTTCTCATATACTGTATGTTCTACTTATGAGATTCACGTGCCCGTTATAGTTTATGTGGCTGTTCAAATTTTCGGGTTTTATTATGGAATCAGATCACAGAAATCAAATAACTTCATGGGTATAGTGACACTTTTAACCCATTATGGACAAAATAACGAATCAAAGTCAAATGAAAATCATTCAAGTATTTGGGTAAGGCCATGTTCACACATTAAGTATTTGGACATTATTTTACATGAGTATTTGTAAGCAAAAACCACTGACTTTTTCCTAGGGGAAACCTAAGTTTATTTTTTCTGCACATGTGAAAAACTGATAAAATACTGATGGCAAAAACTGACAGGCTGACCAAACACTGATGACAATATCAATAAGTAGACTGATGGAAATCAGTCAATTTTTTTTTATTATTTAAGTTCAAGAAGAAAACAGACACCTGAAGCCGCCGACCTGATTCAAACAAAGATATGAAAAATCATGCGAATTTCATCCGGAAAAATGGATGATTTTCATCCGTATTCCATCCGAGTGTCATCCATATTGTACATTTGTTTGGCATCCATTTTTATATATTAATAAATAAAAATAACAAGACCAAATGCAGTTTGTTAAGAATTGCTATATATTTGTAAAAACATCTGAAATTATATGGATGATCCACATTGGATCTGATTTTTATTGTACACCCATAGACTTGAATAGATAAGATTAAAATACGGTACCTTAGAGATTAGTGCGATTTGTTTTCACAAGATCGATCCATGAGAAAAAAAGGTCAATTGTACTATCTGATTTTAAGGCCACGTTCACATGTTCAGTATTTGGTTAGTATTGTACATCAGTATTTTTAAGCCAAAACCAGGAGTGGACCAATCAGAGAAAAAGTAAGTAAAATAAACAGTCCTTTTAGCAAAAGTCTCTGGATAGCCAGCGCTGTGGTCACACAGGCTGGTGTAGCATGCAGTCATGGCCTAGTCTGGAGACAACCACACACAGGAGGCCTCAACCCTCCAGACACATAGACCATGTGCCAAGCAACAGCCTCCATTATATAGGCTGGTAACCAGACCCAAAGGTGAGGTATGTGGGTTTATGGCCCCGCCCATTCTCTCCTAGCAATCCGTAACCTGTCTTCCAGGTGCACAAATTAGACCTCTTAGTGCATGTGTGCACTAGAGAAATGCTCTGGGTTACATCACAGAGACCAGCCATCTCTGTGATTCCTTTAGGTCTTCGTTTGAGTTCAGTGCAGGAGTTTCGGTGGGGCTATTCACAAGGAATAGGGCACCCACCCCAGCGTAGGGTTAAGCTGAGTCTCAGTGCAGGGACAGCTTTTCCCTCCTATTCCTTAGTTCTAAGTTGCAGAACATAACAGTATGTCCAGCCCCATTTAAAAAAGAAAAAAAAGTTTTGCCATGGACACACCTTGCCATGGATTTTATCACCGATCTGCCTTTATCAGAGGATTTTTCTGTCATCTGGGTTGTTGTGAACCGGTTTAGTAAAATGTGTCATCTGATTCCATTCATTAAGTTGCCCTGCGCCAAGACTCTTGCTAAGGCTTTTGTGAAGGAGATTGTCAGGCTCCATGGTGTTCCCACTGACATTGTTTCTGATAGAGGACCACAGTTTGTGGCTCACTTTTGGCGTGCTTTTTGTGACATATTGAAAATTCATTTGTCATTCTCGTCGGGGGATCATCCAGAGTCCAATGGACAGACTGAAAGGAAGAACCAGGATGTCAAGCAGTTTTTGAGATGTTTTGTGGCAGACAATCAGGAAATGTGGTCAGAATTTCTACCACTTGCGGAGTTTGCCATTAATAATCATACTTCATCCTCTGCTGGGTGTTCTCCTTTTTTTTGTTGTACTGGCAGGCATCCATCTTTTGGTCCATTTCCCAAAATTGGGCCTGCTGTACCGGAGGAGGACAATTTTTCTGGTGATTTGGAAAGGGTTTGGACCATTGTACGCCTGAATGTTAAAGAGGCTAACAGGAGATCAAAAAAGTATTTTGACAAAAAAAAAAGGAGTCCTTGTTTGCTGTTGGGGACATGGTTTGGTTGTCCTCTAGGAATCTTCATTTGAAAATTCCTTCAAAAAAACTGGGGCCTAAATTTGTGGGTCCTTTCAAAGTGCTTCAGATTGTCAACTCGGCAGCGGTGAGGTTGGGCATTCCCTCGTCCAGGAGGATTAATTCTGTGTTTCATGTGTCATTACTTAAGAAGGCCGACACGCCTGATAAGCAGGCGAAGCTTACTGTGCCTCCTGTTGATGAGGACAGTGAATTTGAGATTTCTCGTATTTTGGAATCCAGTTGGCATAGAGGGAGATTACAGTATCTTGTGTCCTGGAGAGGTTTCGGCCCTGAGGATAATTCCTGGGTGAAGGCCGAGGACATCTCAGCCTCAAGGCTAATTAAGGCTTTTCACAGGAGATTTCCTGGTAAGGCTCAGCCTAGAGGATCCGGAGGATCCTCGTAAAAGGGGAGGTAATGTTAGAATCTATGTTGTTTTACTATCGGCCTTCTTGTTGTGGCTTGCTGGCTTCTAGTCTTTTCCTCTGGTGCTGGGTGTCTTAGTCACATGATCTCTTCACTCTTTATAACTCAGCACCTGTCTCCCATTCCCCACTGGACATCAGTGTTTTCGCTTGTGCTCTGGCTAAGTTGCCTTGTTAGTTCTTTGTGCTTAGGACAATTGATATCCTGGGACTTCTTGTTCCACCAGTTTTGTTTCCTTTTATCTTCATTTCTGCAACTTACATTTCTTTTAGGAGGTCTCCTGGTTTTGCTCCCAGTCCTTAGATCTTTTAGGGACACCCTTTCCCCTTCCTTCAGGTCTTCGTTTGAGTTCAGTGCAGGAGTTTGGTGGGGCTATTCACAAGGAATAGGGCACCCTCCCCAGCGTAGGGTTAAGCTGAGTCTTAGTGCAGGGACAGCTTTTCCCTCCTATTCCTTAGTTCTAAGTTGCAGAACATAACACATACCTCCCATCGACTACGCGACCATTAACCACCTTAAAGGCCTTACACAGGCAAAACATGTATGTTTAATATGCTCATCTGAACGAGTCAAAATTGTTTATTCAGACCAAGCAAATTAATCAGACGTGTGCTATCCAATTTTAAATCAGACCCATTTTAGTTAATGGGAATGTTCAGATGATTGATTTTTCTCTGTATGAAAGAAAATGCACGATTAGTCCAATTTAATGATCTGAATTGTGCATGTAAATGGCCAGTAGCTACTGCACTCGTACATTATTTGGACAAGCACACGGCACTGCACTCATAGCCCAAATTTTCAAGTCTGTTCCTGGCCTGCTTAAGTTCACATGACCATAACTGTTTTGGCCTGAGTGCTCTTGAAAACATTGACATCACACGGACAGTATTAGGACCAATGTTATCCAGTTAGGCTGTTCAGATGATTGGTTGACTTTTTTCACAAACAAATCTGTGCATAAATAAAATAAAAAGAAGCATGTATTAGTTTCTTGTTTATGTTGGAGGAGACTCGAGTTAGTATTCAAGTCTGTGGGTGCGCAATAAAAAGAACGGATCAATTGTACAACATTCGATTTTTATGGATAAATTGCAATTCTTTAACATATGTGGGAATGCACTCACTTGAGTGCGTGGTGAGGTACCAAGGAACCGTTTCCATTTAAATGTCCAGGCTGGTTTATTGGTGCTTCATAAACCGTGCCACAAGCAAAGGAAAATAAATGGCCTTTCAGTGCAGGCAAAACAAAGTAAACAGTTCCAACAAAGTCACTTTAGAGTTAGAGATGTTCCAGGACACACAGGCTGGATAGGATACAGTTTACCGGATCAGACTGGAGACATCACACATGAGGCCTTCTTACCTCCACACACGAGGCCTTCTTACCTCCACACACGAGGCCTACTAACCTCCACACACGAGGCCTTCTTAACTCCACACACGAGGCCTTCTTAACTCCACACACGAGGTCTTCTTATCTTCACACACGAGGCCTTCTTACCTCCACACACGAGGCCTTCTTAACTCCATACACGAGGCCTTCTTACCTTCACACATGAGGCCTTCTTACCTCCACACACGAGGCCTTCTTACATTCACACACAGGGCATGTGTCAAACAAACAGACTCCATTTTACCAAGTGAACCACACCCAGGGGTGGAGATATGGTGAGCAGCCATCTCTCCCATCTCTTCAGCTGCTTCCAATCAACCTGTCATGGCCGATTTAACCCCCCTTAGTAATTTGTGTACTAGAGCATAACGCCAGGTTTATATCACATAGGACATGCACCTTTGTGATACATATCTTCACTATGTGTCAGGCAGCCATCTTAAACATAGGAAATTTTATTTGCTTTTGTAAATGTTAATAACTGCTGCTGTAAAAAACTGATGCCATACGGATTGCACATAGACAACCATAAGGATGAAAATCGTTTTTGTTTTTTTTCTGGATGAAACTTTGACAATTTTTCTTAGACGCTCACTTGAACTTAGCCTAGAGGGTTTGTTGTTGCAGTGGAGAAAAAGCAACAAATACAGAGATACAGATTTTAGATTTTGAAAAATATCATTTTCTTAAACATTATAAACAGCTTTGCCATAAAGCCACGGCTTCCGTGCAATCATTCAGCATCTCGTTCCATCTTTTGGAGAAGTATGAATCCTGAACCTATTAGCTATCGTACATAGAGCTCATTAGCTCTAGGTACAGAGAATAGACCTCTGTATTTGAGAAGCATAAAATGTGTTATCTCCCTTTTGGACAGAGAAGCACACGGATCTCAAAGACTATACCGCTTTAATGAGCATATACCGTTTGCTTGTTAAGGAGAGAAAGACACTGCAAGCTGCTGTATTTCCTTGGCAATGCTGCTCAACCCTGGAGTGCACACGTCCAAGCACAAGGGTCTGCTACAGGTAATTAACCAATTACATGTCTTCTCCATCTATACTTCAAAGGCAAATATTTAGGTCTGCACTCCAACCTGTCAGGGTTCCCCATGGTTATACAATGTCATAAACCATTAGACACACTGTCTGTTACAAGTATGTGCCACGGTAGAAATCAGTGTAGCCGCATCCCTGTATAATGCTTCGTCCCATGATACATTGTATTTGTTACAAATACATTATATTATGCGTATAAGTAAAATAAACATAAAATAAAGAATGCATGACCATAATAAATCATATAATAACATTTCTGTAAGCCAGCATCTAGATGAACTGTCCTATTTCTACTGACAAAAAACTAACCCAACCATCTGGAAATTGTCCTGAAATTGAAAACCGACCAATTTTAATCAACGTAATAGCTCTTCAATTTTAGAAAAAAACGCAGCCAACATATTGTATATATGACTTAGATTTGGAGGATGATTTTTCCACCACAAATCATAACACAGTTTGCAGATAAATCAGAATGTGTTAGGGTATGCTAAAAACAAAAAAACTGACCAACACATCCAAGTAAGTGTGAACAGGTGCCAGCTAACACAACAGGTCGAAGAAAAAAACTAGCTGCTCACTGAAATGCTAAGAACTGTGAATCTAGAACATTGGAACTGCATTACTGCTATAGACAATAGGAAAGTGCTACATTATGTACATATGGAATTAGAGTATGTTTTAGGATATGTTCAGACAGCGTTTTTTTGAAGAGTGTTTTGGAGCAGGTTTGCGCCAAAAGATACACGAAAAAGTTCTCATATAACACTTGAAAGACTCTTAGGCTATGTGCACACAACATCTTTTCCAGGTGGATTCCTCCCAGATTCCACCTGAAGAAGCACCGAACACCGCCACAAGAAATGAACACATGTTTTACCTTTGTCATATATTTTAACTGCATGAGGTTTTAGAAATCGTGAAGCGGTTAAAAGTAGTAAGATGTTCACTCTTCAGGCGGCTTCTGCTAGGAAGCCACTCAACACTATAGTGGAAAATGGGAAAATATAGAGAAAACTCAATGGTGGCAGAGCTACAGTAAAGAATGATGGCGTGGTCGACAGATCAGCAAAGCCAATTCAGGAAAAAGACTGTGTTTTTCTGCTATAGTTTTACCTAGAAAAACTTGCCAGCTCTGACGCCAGAAAGAAAGCCTTGTGTGCACCTACCCTTACTATTCATATCTTTTGGAAAACAACTTGCACGTTCATTCTTTTGATTGTTTTTCATTAGCTTTAAGCTTACAAAAATATCAAGCATTTAAAAGTGAGCTGATCATTCTTCAGACTTTTTTTGGCTATGAAATCACTCATATTTTACAGAAGTCAATGGGATAGATACAAAAACCTCAAAACTACGCTTTCTGCACTAAAATCTGAACAAACAAAAAAAATGCTTCAAAACCAAAGAAATGATCCGGAACAAAAGTTGGAATGTGCAATGTGCAGGAGCACGTTCACACTGTGGGCATTTCACAGACAAAACCTAAGATAAAAATAAAATTAGCATATAAACTATAGTAAGTAACCATGCCCCTGTTTGTACAAAGTACAATAAACTACAGCAACACCAAAGAAATGAGTCGGAACATAAGTTGGGATATGTGCAACGTGTAGGAGCAAACAGGGTCGTGGCTTAACTTTCAGAGCTAGGCATCTTATCCATATAGCTTCCCATGGGCAGGTGTCTGAACAGTCAGACCTGGGACCTTATCTACCCACATCTTTATTGAGGTTGGCTGACACAAGATGAGCTTTTAATACTAGAGGTCGAGAACACTTTATCGCAGTGGGATGTCTTTTACGCTTTTTTGATGGAAGTAACGTTTACTTACTACTGGGTATATGCACAAAAAATACTTATAAAACAAGCCCCATTGGTTTTCAATAAGAAAAATTCATTGCTTTTTTGGATTCTGCCTGAAAATATGTCAGTATAATGGCACATGGATTAGCTCCATTGAATAGCGCCAGTCCCTATGGAGACCTATATCAGTATAAATTGAAAATTGGCAGCAGAAATGTAAAGATATGCCTTGGATTTGTATAACAAATTTGGGAGAACATACAGTGCTGGCCAAAAGTATTGGCACCCCTGCAATTCTGTCAGATAATACTCAGTTTCTTCCTGAAAATGATTGCAATCACAAATTCTTTGGTATTATTCTCTTCATTTAATTGGCTTGCAAGGAAAAAACACAAAAGAGAATGAAGCAAAAATCAAATCATTGATCATTTCACACAAAACTACAAAAAAGGGCCGAACAAAAGTATTGGCACCCTCAGCCTAATACTTGGTTGCACAACCTTTAGCCAAAATAACTGCGAACAACCGCTTCCAGTAACCATCAATGAGTTTCTTACAATGCTCTGCTGGAATTGTAGACCATTCTTCTTTGGCAAACTGCTCCAGGTCCCTGATATTTGAAGGGTGCCTTCTCCAAACTGCCATTTTGAGATCTCTCCACAGGTGTTCTATGGGATTCAGGTCTGGACTCATCGCTGGCCACCTTAGAAGTCTCCAGTGCTTTCTCTAAAACCATTTTATAGTGCTTTTGGAAGTGTGTTTTGGGTCATTGTCCTGCTGGAAGACCCATGACCTCTGAGGGAGACCCAGCTTTCTCACACTGGGCCGTACATTTTGCTGCAAAATTTGTTGGTAGTCTTCAGACTTCATAATGCCATGCACATGGTCAAGCAGTCCAGTGCCAGAGGCAGCAAAGCAACCCCAAAACATCAGGGAACCTCCGCCATGTTTGACTGTAGGGACCGTGTTCTTTTCTTTGAATGCCTCTTTTTTTTTCCTGTACACTCTATGTTGATGCTTTTTCCCAAAAAGCTCTACTTTTGTCTCATCTGACCAGAGAACATTCTTCCAAAACGTTTTAGGCTTTCTCAGGTAAGTTTTGGCAAACTCCAGCCTGGCTTTTTTATGTCTCGGGGTAAGAAGTAGGGTCTTCCTGGGTATCCTACCATACAGTCCCTTTTCATTCAGACGCCGATGGATAGTACGGGTTGACACTGTTGTACCCTCGGACTGCAGGGCAGCTTGAACTTGTTTGGATGTTAGTCAAGGTTCTTTATCCACCATCCGCACAATCTTTCGTTGAAATCTCTCGTCAATTTTTCTTTTCCGTCCACATCTAGGGAGGTTAGCCACAGTGCCATGGGCTTTAAATTTCTTGATGACACTGCGCACGGAAGACACAGGAACATTCAGGTCTTTGGAGATGGACTTGTAGCCTTGAGATTGCTCATGCTTCCTCACAATTTGGTTTCTCAAGTCCTCTGACAGTTCTTTGGTCTTCTTTCTTTTCTCCATGCTCAATGTGCTACACACAAGGACACAGGACAGAGGTTGAGTCAACTTTAATCCATGTTAACTGGCTGCAAGTGTGATTTAGTTATTGCCAACACCTGTTAGGTGCCACAGGTAAGTTACAGGTGCTGTTAATTACACGAATTAGAGAAGCATCACATGATTTTTCAAACGGTGCCAATACTTTTGTCAACCCCCTTTTTTAGGTTTGGTGTGGAATTATATCCAATTTGGCTTTAGGACAATTCTTTTTGTGCTTTTTTCATTGAAGACAAATTAAATGAAGAGAATAATACCAAAGAATTTGTGATTGCAATCATTTTCAGGAAGAAACTGAGTATTGACAGTATCTGACAGAATTGCAGGGGTGCCAATACTTTTGGCCAGTGCTGTACATATCAGATTATTTTGACATTTATTCAGTCCTAGTGAATGTACTTTAAGACTTGAGCTGCAGGGTGACTTTGACCACAACACCTAATGCGTGACTAAGGCTTACTTGGTGCCGCTGCTACATTGTAGTCCAATACAAGGGAATGGGGTCACATTGCGATTTTGCAACTGCGATAAACAAATTGCAAGAAGTCCAACCTCGTCAAAGTTTTACAATTTGTTTGTCACAGCTGCAGTACTCGTGAAGTCGCCATCGGATCCCATTCACTTGTATTGCACTGTGATGAAGCAGCAGCATCAAGCAAACCTTGGTCATGTGGCAGGTGTTGCTGCCAAACTTAACGATGCATATAAATGAGTATTCCTATATTCTGCATATTTATAGTACACCGACATGATTTGATAAAACTGTATAATAGATGTGCATCTCACCAATGGCACTTTCATCTGCCTTGAGAACAGGGTACTGGCACAAATGACTGTCAGTATAGAGGTGGTCGGAATTTACTTAGGAATTTTGAATATTATAGACTGCCGAATAGTCTCCATGCACATATTCTGCCATGTACATTGACCTTATAATAAGGAAGAAGTTAAAAAAAAAACACTTTTGTTTTCTTGGGGAAGGAATGCAAAATGGCAATTAACCCAGTTGAAAAATTTCAATTTGTACCCAGAGTTACATGTTTGCATTTAAAGAGACTGTAGAATAAAGTTTAATGCAGCTACAAAAACTGAAGAGGTAATGTTCACAAGTATTTCTTCATAAGCGCCAGCGCTCGGAGATATGTGAACTATTACATCTGCTCCAGGTTCTGTGCGGCTCTAGGTGTCTACATCAAAATGAAATAAACATAATTTTTCACTTTGCATTACTTGGCATTGCCCAAAGCAGAGAACAGTAAGACAATTTACACACAAATGTTCTGTTAATTTGTCACTTGTTCTTCAAAATAGATGCAGATAGTCCACAAACCTCACCGGAGAGTCCCTTTTTTTTCTCAATTTCTCTTTACAACAGCAATTTGATCAAATACTTTCCTTGGCCTGCTCCATCAGGGGCTCCAAGGGAGACATTGTCTTGGCTAAATTGCAGCACTTTGAAATGTTGGATGAACAATGAGCTAATCCATGTTTGTTTCATTGCCTTTTTGTGTTTGTTTTGGTAGTTTTTCAGGTACATTGGTTATATATTAGTAATGAGGATTAGAACTCACTGGGCCCAGTTGGTATCGTTATTTCAGAGTCTAACACTCAATCATTCAAACTCAGTATCGAGCGGGGACACTACCTCTACATTACTCAAAAAGGCCAAGAAATAAAAACAATATAAAGTTATGTTCCAAAGAGAGTACAGTCTCAGTTCTGAAAAGTCTATAGTCTGATATATTGTGTACTAATAAGCCTAATGAAAAGCCTGAACCATTACATTGGGGAACATTTATAGAAACCGATATAGTAAAAATCTATCAAATAATTTCCACTTTTCTCACTGCTCTTTATTATAGTTTTACAGCTTTTGAGAGTTATAAATTGATGTGCAGCATTTTTTTTTGCCTTGAAGGTTAACACTTATCATTATAAATAGTTAAAATTGCAAAGTGCTTGTAAAAAAGTTTGCAATTTATTTGTTGTTAAGAATCAAGAACGGATGGATTTTTAGTTCTATTGTTTATGGCTCATAGACTGCCCAGCTGGCCTGTAGACTAGACAATCAGTGGTGGCCGGTCTCCTAAGCAAGGAGCAAAGTGCTTACAAGGAAAGATGAGCAGTTCAAACTGGGAAGGGTTGATATTGAGTCTTAACTCTTAATCCCTAAAATTCGAGGTTTCACGCAAAAACAAATATTTTGAGATTTGGTTCGCAAAACAAAAACTTGCCGATGCATTTTATTACACTGCTGAAGCATCAGAGAGTGGGATAACGCCATTTTGCATGTACGCACAGGTTTACCCACAATATCCTCTTAAGGATTATCATACCTTGTACAGTGGTGGTCAGTACCTGGGTCATCACAGATCTGAGGTTCCTAGTGGTGCCGTTTGTACAGCAGAATTGTTTTCCATCTCTACAGCCACAGGGTAAGTCTCTCTCCTGTAGAGGGTAACTCTTATGGTCATTAGAGTCCCCTCTCTCTCCTGTAGAGTGTAAGCTCTTATCGTCAGCAGGTTCTCTCTCTCTTGTAGAGTGTAAATTCTAATGGTCAGGTCAGCGGGGTCCTATCTCTCTCTTCTGTAGTATGTAAGCTATTATGGTCAGCAGGGTCCTCTCTCTCTTCTGTAGAGTGTAAGCTCTTATAGTCAGCGGGGTCCTCTCTTCTGTAGAGTGTAAGCTCTTACGGTCAGTGGGGTCCTCTCTATGTTCTGTAGTGTGTAAGGTTTTATGGTCAGCTGGGTCCTTTCTCTCTCCTGTAGAGTGTAAGCTCTTATGGTCAGTGGGGTCCTCGCTCTCTCTTTTCTGTAGTGTTATCTGTAATAGGATGAAGTTTTTTCCGGGAAAAAAAACACGCTCCTCCGTGGTGAAGAAATTTGCTGAGAGATTGTGTATAATTAACAATCTTGTAGTTTATTGCTAAAAGCTACGATTACTACGCGTTTCTTGGACGTCCCATTCACTTCCTTAGGTACAGCTGAGTAACGCGTAGTAATCGTAATTTTTAGAATAAACTACAAGATTGTTAATTACAGTATTTTTCGGACTATAAGACGCACCGGACCATAAGACGCACCCCAAATTTTGGGGTGGAAAATAGGGAAAAAAAATGTTATAAGATGGGGGTCCATCTTATAGTCTGAATAAGTATGGTATCTTACCTGGGGGAAGGTGGAGCGAGGGTCACAGGAGGCAGGGTACTTCAGCGGGGAGTTGCCGTGGAGCAAAATTGCAAGGCCCTCCGTTCCCTCCTTCAGGAACCCGGCGGCTGCAGCAGAAAACGTGAGATGCTGTGGAGCCTGTGCCTGGCTGGGGCACTTAGCCTGGCTGGGGCTGGGGCCTGTGCCGGGGCCCTTAGCCTGGCTGGTTCCTGTGTTGGGCTGGGGTCTGGCCAGGTTCCTGTGCAGGGTTGGGGGTCTGTGCAGGGCCCTTGCCGCTAGCCTGGCTGATTCCTGGGCCAGGCTGGCGGGACTGTGCAGGGCTGGGGGACCGGTTCCGGGCCTGTGCAGGGCTGGGGGACTAGTGCCAGGCCTGTGCAGGGCTGGGGGGCTAGTGCCAGGCCTGTGCAGGGCTAAGGGGCCTGTGCCGGGCCTGGACAGGGCTGGGAACCTGTGCCGGGCCTGTACAGGGCTGGGGGATCTATGATGGGCCTGTGCAGGGCTGGTGGGCCTTTGCCGGGCCTGTGCAGGGCTAAGGGACCCGTGTCGGGCTGGGGAGCCTATGCCGGGGCTGGGGCTTGTGCTAGGCTGTGAGCCATCTTCCTAAAGCTGTGGTCTACAGTAAAATGGCCACCGGAGCTACCGGTCTGCGAGTGCGCCGGCTCGGCGGCCATTTTCCTGTAGATCGCGGCCTCAGTAAGACACTGGCACATTGGAAAGCCGCACAGACCGCTCTGCTTCACCACCCAACGCAGCTGACAGCCTGACACCGGCCCCAGCCGCTCACTGCTGCCACCTCGTTCCCGAAGTAGGGAGGGCACCCCCGCTCCACTACCACCTCAAGTATCCATAACATTCGGACCATAAGACACACCCCCCATTTTCCTCCCAATTTTGGGGGGAAAAAAGTGCCTTTTATGGTCTGAAAAATACGGTATACACAATCTGTCGGCTAATTTCTTCACCGCGGAGGAGCGCGATTTTTTTTCCGGCACCAACTTCATCCTATTACAGATAACCTTACCAGATCCCTAGAGATTCTGTGCTGGCTGCAGCCCTTCGCTACAAATCCTTACTTGAGTTGTGGATTACACAACTCATAAAGGTGAGCATATTTTCTTTTACCTACTTGGTTGTTGTTGGATAACAGCGCTATTGCGCCCCTATCTCTCTACTTATTTTCTGTAGTGTGTAAAGTCTTATGGTCAGTGGGGTCCTTTCTCTCTCTTCTGTAGTGTGCAAACTCTTATGGTCAGCAGAGTTCTCGCTTCTCATCCACATGTATTTAAAAAGTAGTTTCAAGCTTTCCAGCATTGAGATTTTCACAAATTAATTTACCGCAAATCAAATCTTTTGAGAAAATTTCATTAATTCGGTGAATTTGAATTTCAAACGATCCGCTCATCTCTACTTACAAGCTCTTTTTTATAGAGTTTGTAAGTGCTGCTTGAATGTTGTCAGAATCAGCGCTACTCCACTCCTCTGAGGTTGCAGAGGCAACACTGCCTACTGCTTGCTGCACTGCAGAGAGTACAATTTGAATCAGCGGCAAGATAATGATATCTTGTAAACACATCATCAAAATTTAAACACATGATCACTGGGTCCGGTGCTCTTCCTATTACTCTACTTGTTCAGCGCTATGTATTCAGTGATTAGGAAGGCGAAGATGGTAATAAACCATCTCTGCCTTCTCTCTGTGGAATCTGGCTGTGTTTGATAGCCATCTCTAAACTCCCACAGTTGCACGATCCCATGCATTTGCTCTAGAAAGCAGTGACATTTACCATCTATGGGCAATCTGGAAATACTTAAATACAGTCATGGCCAAAAGTATTGAGAATGACACCAAAATTATATTTTCACATGATCTGCTGGCCTCGGGTTTTTATTAGTGTTTTTCTGATGTTTATTTCACATACAGAAATATAATTGCAATCATATTATGAGTACCAATAGGTTATATTGACAGTTAGAATGAGTTAATGCAGCAAGTCAATATTTGCAGTGTTGCCCCTTCTTCTTCAAGACCTCTGTAATTCTCCCTGGCATGCTCTCAATCAACTTTTGGACCAAATCCTGACTGATAGCAGTCCATTCTTGCATAATCAATGCTTGCATTTTGCCAGAATTTGTTGGGTTTTGTTTGTCCACCCGTCTCTTGATGATTGACCACAAGTTCCCAATGGGATTAAGATCTGGGGAGTTTCCAGGCCATGGACCCAAAATCTCTATGTTTTGTTCCATGAGCCATTTAGTTATCACCTTTGCTTTATGGCAAGGTGCTCCATCATGCTGGAAAAGGCATTGTTGGGCGCCAAACTGCTCTTGGACGGTTGGGAGAAGTTGCTCTTGGAGGACATTCTGGTACCATTCTTTATTCATGGCTGTGTTTTTAGGCAAGACTGTGAGTGAGCCGATTCCCTTGACTGAGAAGCAACCCCACACATGAATGGTTTCAGGATGCTTTACAGTTGGCAAGAGACAAGACTGGTGGTAGCGCTCACCTCTTCTTCTCCGAATAAGCTGTTTTCCAGATGTCCCAAACAATCGAAAAGGGGATTCATCAGAGAAAATGACTTTGCCCCAGTCCTCAGCAGTCCACTCCCTGTACCTTTTGCAGAATATCAGTCGGTCCCTGATGTTTTTTCTGGAGAGAAGTGGCTTCTTTGCTGCCCTCCTTGAAACCAGCCCTTGCTCAAAGAGTCTCCACCTCACAGTGCATGCAGAAGCACTCACACCAGCCTGCTGCCATTCCTGAGCAAGCTCAGCACTGCTGGTAGTCCGATCCCGCAGCTGAAACAGTTTTAAGATACGGTCCTGGTGCTTGCTGGTCTTTCTTGGGCACCCTGGAGCCTTTTTGACAACAATGGAAGCTCTCTCCTTGAAGTTCTTGATGATGCGATAGATTGTTGACTGAGGTGCAATCTTTGTAGCTGCGATACTCTTCCCTGTTAGGCCATTTTTTTGTGCAGTGCAATGATGGCTGCACGTGTTTCTTTAGAGATAACCATGGTTAACTGAAGAGAAACAATGATACCAAGAACCAGCCTCCTTTTAAAGTGTCCAGTGATGTCATTCTTACTTAATCATGACTGATTGATCGCCAGCCCTGTCCTCATCAACACCCACACCTGTGTTAATGGATCAATCACTAAAACGATGTTAGCTGCTCCTTTTAAGGCAGGACTGCAATGATGTTGAAATGTGTTTTGGGGTTAAAGTTCATTTTCTGGGCAAATATTGACTTTGCAAGTACAGTAATTGCTGTTAATCTGATCACTCTTTGACATTCAGGAGTATATACAAATTGCCATTACAAAAAATGAAGCAGTAAACTCTGGAAAAATTACTATTTGTTCCATTCTCAATACTTTTGGCCATGACTGTACATATTCCCATCTTAGACATTTAAGGCATATCGATAGGATATTCTACAAACGTCCATTGACTACTTCTCCGCTGTCCTTGAAATCAGTGCAAGTCCCAGAGATGAGACCCGTATCTATCAGACATGTATGGCATACCCTATAGATAGCTTTATCGGAAGAAAATGTATATCAAATATATCTATCATCAGGATTGAGCCAGACAAAGAGACAACCAGAGGATTGGCCAGTGGGACCAGGAACTAATAGAATAGACTTGCTGTTCAAGACCATGAGGAAGCCGAGTGGAAACTCCTGCGAGAATGGCAGTGGAAACCCCACTGAATGTCACTAGAGATGGTGACATTGATTAAAAGTCCCAGTGAATGGAAGAGATTTACATTCTGGAGAATTAATTGAGAATAGAAATGTATTATTGGCACGAGTTTTCTGTTTAATCACAATGGTGTGAACAATTTCTAATATACAGAACTCAATGATCTGTAAATTATTAAAAAATCCGAAAATATTGGTTCAGTTGTCCCATAATACATTTTGGTCTATCACTTATCGATATATCATCTAAACATGTACGAATGGGTAGGGTCTAGTGATGAGCGAGCATGCTCGTTAATCGAGATTTGCAAGCATGCTCTGGTGTTTTCTGAGTATCTTCACCGTGCATGTTTGAGTCACGCCGTGCACATGATTTGTGACTGTTTGACAGCTTTAATACATGTGAGGAGTGCCTATTTCTTAGGCATTCCTCACATGTATTAAAGCTGTCAAACAGTCGCAAATCATGTGCACGGCGTGACTCAAACATAAAGGCCGGGCAAGCTGAAGATACTCGGCGAGCACCCGAGCATGCGCGCCGAAAGGATTAACAGAACATACTAGCTCATCACTAGTAGGGTCACAAAGAGTTGAGCTCTGTGCTTCTTAGGCTGTGATTGTTTTTTTCTACACTTCTAACGGAGGGCTAGCCACATCTAGGTTGGTATTATTTGCAAGGAATACAAATGGAAAGGGTGTTATGCCCCATGAGAAAGTCTCATTAAAGCATTTATTTTTCTCACAATGAGGCACAGATCATGGTGGTTACTGTTTTTGTTATTTTAAGAGATACAGAAGCTTAATGGTTAGAACTATGAACCAGAGATTTTAATGGTTTGAAACATGTAATAACTTCCATGTCTTATGGACCTTTTGCCTAATTTTAATGGAATATTTACTGATATTGATTTTATCTACTCACTGTAGATACCCTACTACCTTGAAACAAGCTTAATGGTTGCAGTCTCTGGATGAGGTACACGCTTGTTGGTTACTATCACTCATTGTGGGTATAGCTTCATGAACAGAAGAACAGTTGCTGCAATTTTTAAAATCTTTAGTTCAGGCTTTGTTCTTCAGGACCTCTTTCTCTGTAACCCTTGCTACCTCATTCGTGTTTCAAAGAAACTTTTCTCACTTCCAGAGAACAGGGTCCTAGCAAACAGGAACCAGGCTCTGACAAGAGCAGAGATGTACATGCTCAACTTTTGCTCCACTGATTTTCCATGGGACTGCTGGAGAAAACCAAGCACAGCACTCCACTATTTCCGGCAGTGCCATTGACAATGAAGGGAGTGAAGGTCGAGCCTGTGCACCTCCACTTAATTCAAGACAGAGCTCTGCAATCCCTGGTTCCTAGGATCCAGAGCTACATTCTCAGGATTGCTGTTTCTCATGTTGCTTTTTGCGAGAGCCATCGTATCACTGTGATTTGACTGCACTCACTGTGCATGCGCGGCCATCTCTTTCTACCAGACTGCTTGTATTTTTTGTGCATATGTTGGCATCTGACTGCCTGCATTTTTATGCACCAACCATGAGATGCATATCTCTATGGTCAGTATCCAATTATTGTTCAGGTGTAATTTATATATTTTATTAAGAGTTTTCTCTATTTGATTTTCGCTCAGTAAATATCATATGCTCATACTCATCAACCACCCCTGATGAACCAGTAGGTGAAACGTGTGTCTGGTGGGTGAGTTTACTATTTGGACACATTGGTCTTATGATTATCATGTAATAGTTTGGAGTAACATCAAAGGTACTATAATTTCTTCACGCTATTTTTTTGTCTTCATTTAAAATTTCGATACTCTATTATATGATGTGGTGTCAGTCACCTTATGCTAAATTACTGAAGTTAAACTCTACACTTGGTTTTACATAAAGTGGTAAATATTATATTTTTTTACACTATGTAAATTATTTGCTGCTTTCTCACCAATCTGTTTTTGTGCATCATTTTTTTTCTTAACCTCAATCATGATCTTTTTTAATTATTGTAAAGTTTGACACATTTTATCATTATTGTGTCTGTTCCCGCACTTGTTTTATTATTTTGGGCATATATCTTTTGGCATGTATTTTTGTGGACAATATTATTACTTTGTAGTGAGCCTTTAAGTTTATTTTCAGCAAGTATGGTCAAACAAAGTCGGGTCAGTATCATAACTAAACCAGGTACAGAAACAATGGGCAAAACTGAAGTCAGAGGGGAAGCTGGGGTCAAATACCGGGAGGTCAATCAAAAGCAGAGTCAGTCAAGCTGCGGTCATAGGAAGGACAGATAACGGAAAAGACAAGGCTAAAAGTGTCTGACAGTGGCTTTCCCCTTCTCCCCATTAAGAGCACAAATACTCTTGGATGTGTATGAGGACATCAACTGCAATAACTGTTGACAGAGCACGCATATAGCCAACAAACTATTGCAAGCAGATATGATCTTTTGAAATTAGAATTTGCCAGTTTCATCCAATTTTTCCCAAAGTTTGATTTGCGGAAAATACATTTGGATGAATTTCATTTCATGAAAGCTTGAATTGCTTGAAAAATACATATGGGTGAAAGGAGAGAGAGAACCCCGCTAACCATAAGAGCTTACACTCTACAGGAGAGAGAGGAACCAACTGACCATAAGTGCTTACACTCTACAGGAGAGAGAGGACCCCACTGATCATAAGAGCTTACACTCTACAGGAAAGAGAGAGGACCTGCTGACCATAAGAGCTTACACTCTACAGGAGAGAGAGAGGACCACGCTGACCATAAGAGCTTACACTTTACAGGAGGGAGAACGAGATAGGACCACGCTGACCATAAGAGCTTACACTCTACAGAAGAGAGAGAAGACCCCGCTGATCATAAGAGCTTACACTCTACAGGAGATAGAGGACCCATCTAATCATAAGACCTTACACTGTACAGGAGAGAGAAGAACCAACTTACCATAAAACTTTACACGCTACAGAAGAGAGAGAGAGCTCCAATGACCATAAGAGCTTACACTCTATAGAAGAGAGAGAGGAGCCCACTGACTATAAGAGCTTACACTCTATAGGAAAGAAATAAAGAGGACCTTGCTGACCATAAGAGCTTAAATTCTACAGAAGAGAGAGAGGAGCCAACTTACCATAAAAGCGTACACTCTACAGGAGAGAGAGAGAGAGGATTCTGCTGACCATAAGAGCTTACACTCTACAGAAGAGAGAGAAGACCCCGCTGACCATAAGAGCTTACACTCTACAGGAGATAGAGGACCCCGCTGAACATAAGAGCTTACACTCTACAGGAGAGTGAGATAGAACTAGTGTGATCATAAGAGCTTACGCACTGCACAAGGGAGAGACTTACCCAGTAACTCTGGAGATGAAAAATGACTCTGCTGTATAAATTGTGCTCTGATTTAAACCGCCGATTTGTGATGGCCCAGGTACTGACCACCACTGTACAAGGGGTGATAATCTGTAAAATGTCTTAGCTGTAGGTGAGGCCATGTGGCCACATAAAGACATTAGCCCACTCTCTGATGCTTCAGTAGTGTGTGAAGTGGTGTCGCAAATCGCATCTGAAAGTGATCCTCCATGGATCGATCCGCTCATCTTTAGTTGCAATAACTCTTGGCGGAAGAAGCATATGGCTGACAACTATTCCAAGTATATGGTCGCTTTAACATTGGATATAATTTACATATCTTAATCAAGATAGTGGCTCATTAATATTCGTGAGGGTTTTTGCTCTGACCAACTTTTTGAAACTAAGAAGGTAAGATTTTGTAAAATAACAACTCAACGTAAATCATTCCAGAATATATCAGAATATAACTTTAGCTTTTAAGTAAGAAAAAGGTGACAGGTGCTAACCATGAGCCACTAGAGAGCCAAATGATTTAGTAATAAGAAGCATTATTAGCACAAAGAGCTGTCTACGAATAAAATGGTCTTAGTTCTCTTTCTTCCTACTGTTTACATCTTTAGGAAAAATATTGTTTCAAATTAATCCAAGTGTTTCCGAAATCTGAAAAAAAAAATTGGGTTTTGTGGATTAAACCTAATTAAATAAATAAATGTTTTAAGAGAACGAAAAAAAATAATAAAATCCCCCATATGGTCAACTGTTGCATTCAGGAGCGACATTAAGAATACTTTATTTTCATTGTAAATTGGAATGGTGATCATGATTTTGTAAAATGGTCAAAAGGGGGTCGTAAGTACCCATCTGTTTAATGATAAACGGAAAGGACGAAGAAAAAATATATACTGTCCTGGCGAAGCAGCCATGAGCCTGTTTTAGTCTCGAACATCATACGGAACATAAAATTCATGTACCGTAGTGAGAATCTGGGTGCAGACATGCAAATGAGGACTGTGTTTGTTTTACCTTCAAATCCCTTTTCATGCCAGGAATTTTTTTTTTCTCCTTCCTCCTAAAGCCGAGTGTGGATTAACCCCCTTGGTTCAAGAATGGATGGTAGTATTTTGCAATGCAAGGCCTTAGTAAGTCCTTCAGGAAATCATGAGCATAAAGGAGACTCAGAACTCGGACAAGCTCATTTAACCACAGTGGGGCCAGTAGCACAATACCGCAGTCACACAGCAGTGGAGATAGTGGAGTTAACCCATTGAGCACCATCCCAGCTGGTTCGCCAAATTGTGATGATCAATTATTTCCCCAGATGAGTTAAATCCGGAATAGTATGCAAATTGTAAGGAAAACTCAGCAGATACTGTTTCCAAATCAAATTGTAACAATTTATTTACCGTATCCTGGCGAAAAAGAAAAAAAGGAAATGAAACCGATGCAAGGAAAGCTATGGTAAATAAAGAGTTTATTCTCCTTTTAGGATGAAAAGACGGAATATAAGTCAAGGCTGATTTGAATTAGACATTATGTGTTCCAAGAAGGACATTGTAGTTTTGTCATTGACGGCCTGATTCTCAGATAGAGCGAGAGCTAGACAAGCATCCCTGGAGCAATAGGGAAAAAAAATATAATCAATCAATTCAGTTTGTTGTTCCTAGGAAGGTGTTCGCTACTGAGGTGCAGAGTGCTAAAAGACGATGAAGTGACTTCAAAGAAGCCAGGGCTACTTCTATTTATCTTCTTCGTGGTTACTGTAAACTTGTAGGCACAGAATATAAATCATAGATATATTTGGTATTATAAAGTGTGTTACGGGTCCGGGAGGTGGAACCTCTGTGCTACGGTGCAAGGAGGGACCCAGAGGGCGTAACTAAGTATCAACTCAGACCGACCCTGGTTGTACGGCGGCTGACGACTCCGTGACCAGGGAGGGACCGAGCAGAGGGACCAGGTGCTACTCTGGGGACGACCTTGTAAGGGAGCAGGTGACTCCCACGGTACAGATGGCAGGGACTGACCGGAATAGCAGGTAGGCACAGCAGGCAGGCTGGCAAGCAGAAGCCTCCAGGTAGGCTATCAGGTAGACACGGCAAGTGACGGCAGAAGTCTTTAGGTGGGCTGGCAGGTGGTCACGGCAAGTGACGGCAGGAGTCTCTAGGTGGTCACTGCAAGTGACGGCAGAAGTCTCTAGGTGGGCTGGCAGGTGGTCACGGCAAGTGACGGCAGGAGTCTCTAGGTGGTCATGGCAAGTGACGACAGGAACCTCCGGGAAGGCACGGCAGGTAACAAGCAGGTAACAGGCTGGTCACAGGCAAGTGCTCCCAGGTGAGTGGGCAGGCAGGCACGGCAGGTAACAGGCAGGCAACAGGCAAGTGCTCCCAGGTGAGCGGACTGGCAGGCACGGCAGGTAACAGGCAGTCAACAGGCAAGTGCACCCAGGTGAGCGGGTTGGCAGGCACGGCAGGTAGCAGGCAGGTAACAGGCAGGTAACAAGCTGGCGGGCAAGACTGGTAGTCAGGCTAGCAGCGGGACCTGAGGGCTGAAGCAGAGGTCAGAAATACTGTGCAACAACTTTTGCTCGGGCGCCTCCATTTTGGAGGAGGTGCCTTATATATGGGAGGTCCTCCGGCAATTGGCCGGGGACTCCTTAAGACGGCGCGCGCGGCCCCTTTAAGAGAGAGGGAGCGTGCGTGCGCCCTAAGCACAGTGCCCGGGAAGCTGCGCGCGCTGGCAGCAGCAGGAAGAGGAGCGCGGGGAGCTAGAAGGTGAGAGGGACGGCGTCTCTGCCTGTCAGGGGGCAGAGACGCCGATGCTACTGTACCCCCCCCCCCTTTACGCCCCCTCTTTTTTAGGCCAGAAAAAAAATTTCAAGGAGAAGCGGGGCATGAATGTTCTTCCTGGGTTCCCAAGTTCTCTCCTCTGGGCCAAGCCCCTTCCAATCCACCAGAAAAAAGTTTTTTCCTCTTACCCTCTTGGTGGCCAGAATGTTCTCTACCTCAAAAACGTCCTCAGCGGAAACCGGAGCAGGGGGAGTACCTGGATTGTTGGAAAAAGAATTAAACACAACTGGTTTGAGGAGAGATACATGGAAGGAGTTGGGAATCCGTAAGGTGGCCGGGAGTTTTAACTTGTAGGCCACTGGGTTGATTTGTTTGAGAACTTCAAATGGACCGATGAACCGAGGACCCGACTTGTAGGAGGGTATTTTCAGTCGGACATGTTTGGAAGAGAGCCAGACTTTATCTCCCGGGCGGAATTGAGGCGGATCCAGGCGTCTCTTGTCAGCATGTCTCTTCATCCGCTCGGAGGACTGAAGAAGTGCGGACCTAGTATTTTCCCAAATGGTGGAGAATTCGCTGACAAGAGACTCCGCGGCAGGGTTGTCCACAGAAGCGGAGATGGGAAACGGAATCCAGGGAAGTTGACCATAGACCACAAAGAACGGGGATTTAGAAGTAGATTCGCTCTCATGGTTGTTGTAGGAGAACTCGGCCCATGGTAGGAGCTCCACCCAATCAGTATGGTGAGCGTTAACAAAGTGCCGGAGGTAGCTGGTAAGGATTGTAGATGGTAGGCGGAGGAAAAATCCAGGGTGACATCCAGTAGCTTACAGATAGCTCTCCAGAAACGTGAGGTGAACTGAACCCCTCGATCTGACATAATGTGGAGGGGTAGGCCATGGAGACAGAAGATATGACGGAAGAAATCCTTGGCCAGCTCCAATGCAGACGGGAGACAAGGCAGAGGGATGAAGTGGGCCATCTTAGAGAAGTGGTCGGTGACCACCAAAATGACTGTACAACCGGCAGAAACAGGGAGATCAGTAATAAAGTCCATGGCAATGTGCTGCCACGGGGCAGCAGGTACGGGAAGAGGCAGGAGGCGACCGGCTGGAAGATGTCTGGGAACTTTGTTGCGGGCACAGGACGAACAGGCCGAGACGAAGTCTACCACATCCTTGCGCAGGGTAGGCCACCAGTAATGCCGGGTAATGAGTAAGAAGGTTTTCTTTTGTCCAGCATGGCCGGCTAGTTTAGATGAATGACCCCAATGAAGAACCTTCTCACGATCTGGTACCGCTACAAACGTCTTACCGGGTGGAAGACGAGTCAGATCCAAAGGGGCCACATTCATCACTTTGGAGGAGTCAATGATGTGCATAGGCTCCTCCTCTTGATCGGAGGACAGGAAGGATCATGACAAGGCATCGGCTTTGACATTCTTGTCCGCCAGGCGGAAGTGTAGCACAAAGTCGAAGCGGGCGAAGAACAAAGACCACCGGGCCTGACGCGGATTGAGTCTTTGGGCATTCTGGAGACATGCCAGGTTTTTGTGATCCGTATAGATGATCAACGGGTATAGAGCCCCCTCAAGCAGGTAACACCACTCCTCCAGCGCCAATTTAACGGCTAACAGTTCTCGGTCTCCTATAGAGTAGTTGCGCTCAGACGAGGAGAAGAGTTTGGAGAAGAAGCCGCAGGTTACCATTCTCCCGGAAGAGGACTTTTGGGTGAGCACTGCTCCGGCTCCGGAGGAGGAAGCATCAACCTCCAGGTAGAACTGTTTGTTGCAGTCCGGATGGTGCAGCACTGGGGCAGAGGAGAAGGCTTGCTTTAAGGAAAGGAAGGCCTCCTCAGCTTTGGGCGACCATTCCTTGGGATTTGCTCCCTTACGGGTGAGCGCAGATATTGGAGCAGTCCGGGAAGAGAAGTGCGGGATGAAGAGACGATAGTAGCTGGCGAAGCCCAGAAATCGCTGAATCGCCTTCAACCCCTCCGGACGGGGCCACTTTAGGACAGCAGAGAGCTTCTCAGGATCCATTCGTAGGCCTGTCTGGGAGATAACATAGCCCAGGAAAGGAAGAGAGGTCTGCTCAAAGAGGCACTTCTCAAATTTTGCATAGTGGTGATTCTGCCTGAGCCTAAGCAGGCCATGACGAACATCCCTCCGGTGTGTTGGAAGATCCGGAGAAAAGACCAAGATATCGTCCAGGTACACCACCACGCAAGAGTAAAGAAGATCACGGAAGATGTCATTGACCAATTCTTGGAAGACGGCAGGAGCATTGCAGAGACTGAAGGGCATCACACGGTATTCATAGTGACCATCCCGGGTATTGAATGCCGTCTTCCACTCATCTCCTTGATGGATTCGGACCAGGTTATACGCCCCACGTAGATCTAGCTTGGTAAAGATCCTAGCTCCCTTAAGACGGTCAAACAACTCGGAGATGAGCGGCAGGGGGTATTTGTTCTTTACTGTGATTTGGTTGAGTCCTCTATAGTCAATACAGGGGCGTAATGAACCATCTTTCTTCTTGATGAAGAAGAATACTGCTCCAACCGGGGAGGTAGATTTCCGGATGAATCCCCTGGCCAGATTCTCCTCGATGTACTCCGACATGGCCCGGGTTTCGGCCGACGACAACGGATGAAGTGCTCCTTACTGCCACAATAGAAACAGCTCCCCTCGGCTCGGCGTGACTCTTGGCGAGATTTGACCATCTTGGTCTGGTCGATCTGCATAGGTTTGGGCGAGTGCGCCCGGGGAGTGACTGGTTGAGAGGCAGGTCTCTGGAAAGTAGGAGCAAGGCGAGGAAACTTTCACTTCCGGGTAGTCTCTTTGGTACGTTCTTGGAACCGCATGTCAATCCGGGTAGCTAGTGACACCAGGTCATCCAGGGTGGTAGGAATGTCCCGACCGGCTAACTCATCCTTAATCCGACCGGAAAGACCCTCCCAGAAGACGGACACCAGAGCCTCGTTATCCCAGGCAAGCTCAGAAGCGAGGGTACGGAACCGTATGGCATATTGGCCCATGGTGTGACTCCCTTGGTGGAGACGTAGCAGAGAGGAGGCTGAAGAGGATTTTCATCCTGGCTCATCGAAGACTTTCCGGAAAGCAGTGAGGAAAGATGATAGGTCGGACACCAGGGGGTTCCCTCTCTCCCACAGGGGATTTAGCCATGCCAGTGCTTCCCCAGTGAGATGGGACATGATGAATGCCACCTTGGCCCGGTCGGCGATGAACTGATGAGCCAAGAGTTCAAAGTGCAGGGTGCACTGGTTTATGAAACAACGCGCTAGAGCGAGGTCGCCTCCAAAACGAGGAGGTGCAGAAAGCCGGGGCCCTGGGTTGGATCCCGTGGTATTGGTGGGCAGCGGCGCTGCCGGAGCGGGTGTTGCTCGACTTGGGGCGGAAACAGGTGGTACAGACAGTGTGTCCAGGCGAGAGTTGACAGACCGCACGTAGGTCAGGATGGTTTCCTGTTGGGATCTCTGACGAGAAACCTCCTGGTACAGGTCAGCAAGCGAAGGGGCCTGGGGGCCACCGGGTTCCATGGTCCGAGCAAACTGTTACGGGTACGGGAGGTGGAACCTCTGTGCTACGGTGCAAGGAGGGACCCAGAGGGGTGTAACTAAGTATCAACTCGGACCGACCCTGGTCGTACGGCGGCTAACGACTCCGTGACCAGGGAGGGACCGAGCAGAGGGACCAGGTGCAACTCTGGGGACGACCTTGTAAGGGAGCAGGTGACTCCCACGGTACAGATGGCAGGGACTGACCGGAATAGCAGACAGGCACAGCAGGCAGGCTGGCAAGCCAAAGCCTCCAGGTATGCTATCAGGTAGACACGGCAAGAGACGGCAGGAGTCTCTAGGTCGGCTGGCAGGTGGTCACGGCAAGTGACGGCAGGAGTCTCTAGGTGGTCACTGTAAGTGACGGCAGGAACCTCCGGGAAGGCACGGCAAGTAACAAGCAGGTAACAGGCAGGTCACAGGCAAGTGCTCCAAAGTAAGCAGGCTGGCAGGCACGGCAGGTAACAGGCAGGCAACAGGCAAGTGCTCCCAGGTGAGCGGGCTGGCAGGCACGGCAGGTAACAGGCAGGTAACAGGCAGGTAACAAGCTGGCGGGCAAGACTGGTAGTTAGGCTAGCAGCGGGACCTGAGGGCTGAAGCAGAGGTCAGAAACACTGTGCAACAACTTTTGCTCGGGCACCTCCATTTTGGAGGAGGCGCCTTATATATGGGAGATCCTCCGGCAATTGGCCGGGGACTCCTTAGGACGGCGCGCGCAGCCCCTTTAAGAGAGAGGGAGCGCGCGCGTGCCCTAAGCACAGTGCCCGGGAAGCTGCGCGCGCCGGCAGCAGCAGGAAGAGGAGCACTGGAGGACGCCGAGCGAGGAGCGCGGGGAGCGAGGAGGTGATAGGGACGGCGTCTCTGCCTGGCAGGGGGCAGAGACGCCGATGCTACAAAGTGTATTTTGGGAGGAAATGACAAGGTTTATAATTTCCATTATAACATATATTAAAGGGGTTGTCTCAACTTTTTCCGCTTCTTTGCCTCCCAGTCTCCTGCTTGCGATGTTCTCCTGTTTGGACCAGTGGCATTTTTGAATTGCTGGCCCGAACTGTGCGCTTTCCCATGCTACAATATAAAGCAGCTTTCTTACTGCAATATAGTACAAGCACAGTTGTACTGAAGATGACCGGGATTCGGAGCTAACAGTGCACTCCATGGTCCAGCCAGCTTCAGAGCAGCGCATGCAAGCTCTATTGGAAACAGCTTGTAATCACTGCACATATTCAGGACTTCAGCGGTGGCCGATAACTTAGGAAATAAGACTTAAATGATAGAATTAAAAATCACTCCATTCTTGACAAAGGAGAGGAAATTTAATAAAAGAAAAATTGCAATTAAACTACCAACTTGGTTGTTTTTACCAGCACTTTGTAATATAAAAACATGAGAATAAGTTTTTAACATGCCCAGATTCAGGCGTATTCAAGCCTTTTTGCATCTTAATTACAGTGAGATCCCTGTCCACACCAGCTCTAGCTTGACAGATACACACACCTGTCTAAGGTCCAGGCTCTGCTCCCTTCACCTCAGTCCGCTGCCCTCTGTTGTGCTCCATGTCAGGTTTTGCAGGTTAACCAGAGTGGCTCAGTGACATCATCTCCCCAGGCCTTTTAAGGCCCATCAGGACACATACTTATGTCTTTGAATTGTTATTCAAGATTCAAGTTTGATATACTCCACCTCCTGTACAAACTGTGCTAACCTGCTCCTATCCCTCCTGCCCTGCTGACTTCACTTCATCCGTTCTGCTGCTCCCAAGATTCCTGAGGATGCCTCATTATTGCTCCCCGCTGCCCCAACATCCAGGGTCCATCCATGTAGCCACCTGGACCTGAGACTTAGTGGGTCCACTTGATAAGGTGAGCCTAACATTGACAAGCATAAAGGGCATGCTTGACAAGATTGCCATTGTCCTCCAACATCAGTTGGCCCTGGCACTGATCAAAATTGACCTGGGGCTAACACCAGCTTTGTTTATAAGATAAAGGTTTTATCCAAATAGCAAGGGCAATTTTATTCCAGTAAATGAAAAATTTAGATCTGTTCCATAGAATGACTATGATCCGAAAATGACTTATCATGTAAATCAGGTCATGTTGACCAAACTTTTTTTTCACAGCACATCTGGTATAAAAATAATAGAAATCCTGCAATTTTCACACTGGCCACTGGGGCAATTTTTTGACTGGTACTTCCTGTTCATTACAGAAGACTTTTCAGAAGTCTTATTATCATCACAGACAATTACAATGACAGATAACACCAGCTGATACCATGGAATCCGTCATTTACAATAGGCGATGTCACAGCTCCATTCACAATGGATTTTGCACATGCTGATTAAATGCTTCTGCTCGTAAGATTGGATCTTAGTCCGTTTATTGCAGCTAATGTGCATGGAAATTTCCTGAAAGAACAGAAAGTACGAGGTTAAAACAGTTCTAGTGACCAGTGTGAAAAAGATTTCTATTTTTTGTATATAGATTGCGCTATGAAAAATAAAAAAATACTACAAATCTGACATAAAAATACTTTTAACATAAAGACCTGATATGAACAATAGCTCATTTTCTAGTTACACATTTCTTTTAAAATGCTATTGACAACTAATATAACCATCATTATTGGATTACTGCTGAGAATGGGTTGTTAAACAGCTTTTTCTGGTTCTAGCAGACCAGAGTATTACGCTTTGTTTTGAGAAAAAAAGAGTTTATAACTATATAGATTTTCGGGTTTGGTATTTGGGAGTGGGAGTGAGAACCCATGTAATACCTGTATTGGTGGCCTGGTGGACATATTGGTTGTCATCTAGTTTTCCAAAAATGGCTTTAACTTAGAAAAATTGCAAGATGATAAATTATACTCTCTTATGTTTTTTAAAAGTATCACTTTTTAAATTAATTTACCAATCTCTAAAAATGGTAATTCATTTTCATGAAGAGAATATTTGTAGCAGCTTGCTAACTTTCTACTTCGCTGAACATATGTTACTATCCACTTATGAAGGAAAACAGATTCCGATAACAGTCAGATATGGAGAATCAATACATGAGCATATGATTCATAGAAGGGTGTTCAATGGATGGAAACACATGAGATTGTTAAAAGGAATCTGTCAGCAGGTTTCCGCTGTGTAATCTGAGAGCAGCATGATGTAGAGGCATAGAACCTGATTCCAGCGATGTATTACTTACTGGGCTGCTTGGTGTAGTTTTGATAAAATCCCTGTTTTCTCTGCTGTAGATGTTGCAGGGCTCAGAATGCTGAGCTCTTTATAACCCCGCCCACCCACTGGTAGCTGCTAATCAGTGGTGTGGGCGGGGTTACACTGATTAGCTGGACAATCTGGCACACAACACCTAGTCCTGCAGTGATTATCTGCTGCTGATAAAACACTGATTATATTAAAAATACAAGCTGCTAAGCAAGTGACATATCCCTGGAATCAGGCTTTCTGCCCCTACATTATGCTGCTCTCAGATTCCATAAAAAACCTCCTGACAGATTCTCTTTAAGCAAGACTAGACACCAACTCACAACGTTATTACTTTGCTCTGATGCAAACTTCTTCAAAGTTATAGGAGAGGTCAGGCAGATTGAGCCAGACTACTGCATGAAATTGGCACAGCTGGAGGTATACGGGTTATAGGGTATATTTCAAAATCCAATCAAGTCAAATAAAGATATACTGGTATAAGAAATAGAAAAGAAACCAAAATATCAACAGAAAACTTAGCAGAGCAGCCAGAAGTTGGAAATAGACTTATACAGCTAAATCTAAGCAGGTCTAACATACTAAATCATACAAGGACATGGCTTAGGGCTGAAAAAAGAAGTGAATTAGGATTAGAAGTGAGTAGGTAGTAGACCGTGACTGCGAAAATCAATGACCACCTTCAAAATGATTGCAGTCTGTGCTATGGTCATAAAAACAACATATACTAAACTCTTTGATTTTACCAATATTCATTTTGCTTTTTGACCTCTCCTTGTCACATAGAAATTTATCATTTAGTATTAAATATTATTATTAAGTAAATGATGTTACATTGCGCTATATTGTTTACTCCCCTAGCGGAATAGTAGGAGCTGTGGTCTCAACATTATCACCACATCCTGTAGATGACATCGCAAAACACATTCTTGGAAGTCGTCCTGCACAAAGAGGTGTCATAAGTGGCCATTACCTTGTGACTTGACAGTGGACCTTGAAGTGCCACAATGTTGCTCCACAATTATCAGAGAGACCTGCTGATAGTCTGAGCAGAGCTCTGGACCTAGACAGGCAACTAAGGAGAACTCTGAGGCAAGTAAACAAGTTCAGAATAGTAATAAGGACAGGTTGCTTAGAGCACTAGTGTGACATCTGTGTCGGTGTCTGCCCTTCATGTCTCTGCTTCTTTCGCCAGGCGGCGCCACGCTCTTGTTGTGGATGACGCGAGGTGACTACTCTAGTTCTGTATTCTCAGGTACTTGTAGTTCTGTCCGTACTGCGATATCAGGAGTTAATTTTTCAGTGTTCATTTTCCTCTGTGTTGCCTGGGTGGGGCTGCAGGCTATTTAAGCTCCTGAAAGCTTGCACTGCCAGTAATAATTTGACTTGCTCCTAGAGAACTTCTTAGCATCCTGCTTTGACTTCCTGTAGAGATTCCTGATTTTTGATCGTGGCTTATTTTTTGACTAATCTGCCTTTTGATTTTGTCCCTGTATCGAGCTTCCGGTTTTGATCCTGCTACCGGTCTATTCTAATTGTCAGCTTGCATCACCAAACAGCAGCTAACTCTGTGGCCCCAGCCTAGGAGGTCCTTGTTAAGATTCATTGTAGGTGTTAAAGGGTGAAGGCCAGAGCAACACCTGGGATCTGGAAGCTAGCAACAAGCCTGGTCATGGTAGACCTCTTTAGAGCTGCCAAGTAACCATGTACAGTACTCCAGTTACAACTAGGCAAATGACAAAACAGGGATGAAAACTGGAAATGTACCATATGTACAGTACAGACCAAAAGTTTGGACACACCTTCTCATTTAAACATTTTTCTGTATTTTCATGACTATGAAAATTGTACATTCGCACTGAAGGCATCAAAACTATGAATTAACACATGTGGAATTATATACTTAACAAAAAAAGTGTGAAACAACTGAAAATATGTCTTATATTCTAGGTTCTTCAAAGTAGCCACCTTTTGCTTTGATGACTGATTTGCACACTCTTGGCATTTTCTTGATGAGCTTCAAGAGGTAGTCATCTGAAATGGTCTTCCAACAATCTTGAAGAAGTTCCCAGAGATTCTTAGCACTTGTTGGCCCTTTTGCCTTCACTCTGCGGTCCAGCTCACCCCAAACCATCTCGATTGGGTTCAGGTCTGGTGACTGTGGAGGCCAGGTCATCTGGCGTAGCACCCCATCACTCTCCTTCTTGGTCAAATAGCCCTTACACAGCCTGGACGTGTGTTTGGGGTCATTGTCCTGTTGAAAAATAAACGATGGTCCAACTAAACGCAAACCGGATGGAATAGCATGTTGCTGCAAGATGCTGTGGTAGCCATGCTGGTTCCGTATGCCTTCAATTTTGAATAAATCCCCAACAATGTCACCAGCAAAGCACCCCCACACCATCACACCTCCTCCTCCATGCTTCACGGTGGGAACCAGGCATGAAGAGTCCATCCGTTCACCTTTTCTGCTTCGCACAAAGACACGGTGTTTGGAACCAAACATCTCAAATTTGGACTCATCAGACCAAAGCACAGATTTCCACTGGTCTAATGTCCATTCCTGGTGTTCTTTAGCCCAAACAAGTCTCTTCTGCTTGTTGCCTGTCCTTAGCAGTGGTTTCCTAGCAGCTATTTTACCATGAAGACCTGCTGCACAACGTCTCCTCTTAACAGTTGTTGAAGAGATGTGTCTGCTGCTAGAACTCTGTGTGGCATTGACCTGGTCTCTAATCTGAGCTGCTGTTAACCTGCGATTTCTGAGGCTGGTGACTCGAATAAACATATCCTCAGAAGCAGAGGTGACTCTTGGTCTTCCTTTCCTGGGGCGGTCCTCATGTGAGCCAGTTTCTTTGTAGCACTTGATGGTTTTTGCAACTGCACTTGGGGACACTTTCAAAGTTTTCCCAATTTTTCGGACTGACAGACCTTCATTTCTTAAAGTAATGATGGCCACTCGTTTTTCTTTACTTAGCTGCTTTTTTCTTGCCATAATACAAATTCTAACTGTCTATTCAGTAGGACTATCAGCTGTGTATCCACCTGACTTCTGCACAACACAACTGATGGTCCCAACCCCATTTATAAGGCAAGAAATCCCACTTATTAAACCTGACAGGGCACACCTCTGAAGTGAAAACCATTTCCGGTGACTACCTCTTGAAGCTCATCAAGAGAATGCCAAGAGTGTGCAAAGCAGTCATCAAAGCAAAAGGTGGCTACTTTGAAGAACCTAGAATATAAGACATATTTTCAGTTGTTTCACACTTTTTTGTTAAGTATATAATTCCACATGTGTTAATTCATAGTTTTGATGCCTTCAGTGTGAATGTACAATTTTCAAAGTCATGAAAATACAGAAAAATCTTTAAATGAGAAGGTGTGTCCAAACTTTTGGTCTGTACTGTATGTTGTAAGAAGAGAACAAGTGAAACAATTACAGATAACAGTGGAAGCTGTAATGATCCTGCAATCTATTGCAATCCTCCTCCTACAAAGTGACAATGGTGCAATAGATGCTCAGAGTTCAACATAATGAAAAATTATTTCAAGTGTTCCTGTTAAACGAACTGTGCTGCTAGAGACAAAGTTATAGTGGAACTCCTAAAAAGGCAGAACTTCTGTTGGACTGTGGACTTGAACTGCATTATTAAGGACTACTCTCAAAAAGTTAATTTCACAATTGTATGTGATTAGAGTAAGGGCTCTTTCAGACATCTGCGATCATTGGTCCGATCTCGAATCACAATGTACGGACTGACCGCGCATCTCCTGAACCGAGCGTGGCAGCCTCATAGAAATATATGAAGCTGTCACGCTCAGGACTGGAGACGGTTGTCCAGTCCATGCATTGCGATCTGAGCTCAGGAGAATGATGGCGGACATCAGAACTAACCCTAATTCTAGAAAAGGCTAGTGGCCTTACGTTTATCAGGACTTTTAGAGACATTAGGTTAATTCTATACAAAAAGTTGGTGCAACCCTGTAAATGATGCCTTGCGTAGAGTATGCTATGGTAGAGTGTAGTAGCCTCTTTTTAACCTGGCCATACATATTAGATAATGGCTGGCATATTGATCATTTGGCTGACAGCTAAGTCTTCTGATTTCACCATACACATGATTGTTGGCTCAGTTGAACGTTCCTGGATTATCAGAATCATCAGGTATCAGCTTGTTTCCCAGCTAAGCAAAAGGATCGGGCTATTAAATTGAACCCAAGGGATCCTAATATTCGCCTAAATAATCTGTCAGGGGGACAATGGGGAGACCCTCATACTCATTAGATGTCCATCCGATCCTGCTGATATTGGATCTAATGTTTAAGAGGGTCTTTAGATTCATAGTGGCACTGTTTGTTTGGGCACTAACTATTTGCCAGCTATCTTGGGCACAATATAAAAATCTCAAAGATTTGGGAGACTTTTTTTGATGTTCAACTGAGCAAGAGTATTACTCATGAAGTGTGATCGAAACCAATATCACTGTGATAGCAACAATTACGAGTATGGGGCCTCACTGCAAGATAATGAAGCTCCTCAATTCTGCAGCTCCTCAATTCTGAGCCCCCTAACATTGCCCGGAGACATTTAATGTTTTTGTTTAGTATTCGAAATATACATTGGACCCTATGAATAAAAATCTCTATGTTCCTCTATATAAGGACATAATACAGCCATATGCACGAGGACTAATAATCAGATATGTATTACACTTTACCAGTTCCCATTTTTGGCTACAAATTTGTGCATTTTCAATCAGCTTCCAAAGCAACATGAAATGAATGATTTCTGAATGGATTTTGCAAACATAACTTTCTTTCACATTCTCATTGCATCCAGAAATGTTCCATAAAAGGCTCATTAACCCCAGTTCATTGTATAATAAAACAGAAATGTATGGAAACTGGCACCATGATGAAACAGTAAGCTGCACTACATTACCAAAGATGTGCAAAAAGGGAGATTAGATTTTTTTTTTTTATAATTCATGTTTCATATAACGTTGTCATTAAGAGTTTAAATGCAAGGATCATAGTTAAGAATCAGATGTCACATTTCCATTAGTATTTGCTTCTTGTGATCACTCTAGTAGGGGACCATCAATGACATTGTCACCTGATTATAGGATACAGAAGAATACATGATTTATGTAGATACTTCATGAAAATACATTTTCACCAATTCATACAAATGTGTCCTTTCTTGCCCTTGCTCTTGGTTCGAGTGCCGCAAGATGAACAACTTTAAAAAAAAAGACCACGTGATTTTGCAATACTCTGTCAGGAGTTGTTTATGCTGGATGTGTCTATGTGTGCCCACCCAATGGTTGTGATGTAGGTTGCAGCCTGTAGATGTTTTTTTCTAGGATGTCACAATAATGTGTAAAATATATATGTTTGTAACGTGTTAGCCAGTAGATAGAAAAATATTACAATTTGAGAGTCCTCAGTGGTTGGTACCTTTTAATGGCTAACTGAAAAGATGGTAACAAATTACAAGCTTTTGAGACTACTCAGGACTCTTCATCAGGCATAATAGTCTCAAAACCTTGCTATTTGTTACCATCTTTTCAGTTAGCCATTAAAAGGTACCAACCACTGAGGACTCTCAAATTGTAATATTTTACAATAATGTGTTTCATTTATTTTGTGAAAAATTGGACTCTTAAAGAGTAATTGTAATGGGCAGCCTGGTGGCTCTGTAGTTAACACTGTTGCTATGCAGCTCTGGGGTCCTGGGTTTAAATCCCACCAAAGGACCAGATCTGCAAGAATTTTCTATGTTCTTACTGTGTTTGCGTGGGTTTCCATTTGTTTCTCTGGTTTCCTCCCACACTCCAAAGACATACTGATAGGGAATGTAGATTCTGGGCCCAATTGAGGATGATGATGACTGAGGAATTAATGGCACTATGTAAGCTAGTAAAAATAAAAAAATAGTAACTAAACTTATTATTTTTTTCATTCTTAAACTAGAAATTTAATTTCAATGCATTTTTAATAGGATTGATGATTACCCTATTTTACTGCTTTTATGGAGAAAATAGGTGCTAAAGTGGTCCCTAACAAGTACATAGATCCATACTCTGAATCTGGATTATGGATCTTCTATGAGTATGGGGAGAGAAGAGTCTTTATAGTGTGTGCGCAGTCTCAGTGACAGGAGCGCAGGAGCTGGGCCTACCCCATTGCCTTTTGCTATTTTCTAATTTGACTTTGGAATTTTTCAAAAAATTCTGTTTATTGTTCTGGCTATGCTATTTGTTTTTAATGATAGAGTAGGGACTCGTAAAATCGTGAGGACCCTTGACGGTGGGTTGCGAGCTTACGTATTTTGGCCAAAATATTAACTAATACCTCATATGATATTTTTGCACTTTTTTATCTGCCAGGGCGCAGCCAGGCCCATTACTGGTAACCTTGTGAGTTGGGGCTTTTGCACCTCTGCGATGCACGGATAGGGTGCCGGGCATCCCGCCTAGTTGAACAGTAGAGGCGTGTAATAGGATGCTGACTAGGCATGGTGCCGCGAGTGTGTGAATTGCACCCTACTGCAAGTTTCATCTATGAGCAGTTTTAGTGCTAGGCAGTCGCTCCTCCAGTGAGAGTGGGTGAGAGTGATTGTTCATCAGCATTCTGCACCTGTGTTACCTCCTGCTAACAAAAGGGGGCCGGCTGCGTCCTGGTGTGCATTTTTCTTGAAACTTGGCTGGTTAGTACCATTGCCTTTTGCTATTTTCTAATTTGACTTTGGAATTTTTAAAAAAATTCTGTTTATTGTTCTGGCTATGCTGTTTTGTTGTTCTTGAATAGGAGAGAACATGTTACAATCGCGCTTGTCACTGGGGCCACAGACTGCCGGTTTGCTCTCCCCACAAGCGCTCTGGGATCCTCACTCCTGCACAGCGCTCTCACTGTGATTGCAGTGTGCAAGAGAGAGGATCCTAGAGCGCTTATAGGGAAAAATACTCTGGGAGTTTGTGGCCTCTTAAACAAGCGCAACTGTAGCATGTACAAATCGCTTGTATTTTATCAGGAAATTCGATACTCTTTGCAAAATGAATGTCCTTTATTATCCTCTGTTGTGTATCCAAACTCCAGAGCATAATAAACATAACATGTAAAAGGAAAAATAACTCATACTCATCTCACCGCTGACCTCTCCATTTGCCCCTGCTGCTCCCTGCCCACTGGCCAGTTATCCACACCTCCACCACATCTCTGGCCCTGTGTTCACTTTGGGTCAGTACTTCTGCATATGCAGTGACCTCAGGGGCCTACTCACGTCGACAGAGGCACAGAGATCCATAAAATGGGCAAGGAACAGGGAGGGTGACCAGAAAGAGGTGAATAGTGAAGTTTTTCTTTTTTCTGTTTAACCCTTTCCCGGCTTTCTATCATTCAGCAAGATGGGGCTTCAACTGGATACTACTGTATTTTGCTGAATTCGTACGGAACGAATTACAAAATGTCTGTAGTCTCCTGAAATTGGATTTTTGAAAAATTTAAGTAGAATTCAATTCCACATAGATAAATTTGCGCATCTCTACTGCCCATACTTGGGAGACCCGAAGTCCAGATATAGAGTACAGATCTACACACTTGTTAACGCACACTTTAGCATCTATTTTCTCAATGAAGGCTGCAAAATAGGGTCATTTAACCCTGTTACAAAAAGTATCCAAATTACATTTCAAGTTTAAATATGAAAAAATAAAAGTTTAGTTACTCTTTAACCAAATTCAAGAAAAATTAAAAGTGGACACACAAAAGTCTACATAAAAAATATTGTAAAATTCTTGACTTGTGCATGGGATTGACCTCTCCAAAACTTGAAAAATAGGTACATGGTTTAGTTCTATACCGAGCTAGGAAGCCACAACATATCATCACAAGAAAGAGCTGTCAAGATATCTGATGTGAGAGTGTGAAATGTGATAACAGCAGGAGAGCACTAGGACCCTGTGACTTTTGCCTGGCTTAGCTCAGAGGAAGGGCAGTGCTAGAAACTCTGTGTGTTCTAAGAGTGTCTGAGGTGTGAGAGGTAGAGATGAGCGGTGTTCGACTAGAACTGTTCGCCAATCTCAAATTCGAGCTGTTTTGGGCGGTGTTCGAGTTGTTCGACGAACCCGAATGATTTGCAAAAAATTCGGCTGTTCGAGGTTATGTTCGATAACTGTTCGTGCACCAAAAGCGTGTCCTGCATGTCTGGCGCTATTTAGAGCACCAATCATGCAGGGATTGTCTGCCACTCACTGTAATGCCACAGCCATGGTGGTTGTGGCATTACAGTGATTGCCCAAATCGATGGGAACAGTGCCAACAGTGAAACATGAAAAGCCGGCAATTCAGCAGCGGCATACACCGGTACCCGACAATTTAGAACCGAAAGAATAGAGCTTCACACATAGATTAGATAGATATAAACATGTCAGCCACATATATACGAAGTACAGTGAAAGTGTTGCTTACTGTACTTGTCATTTAGCGTAAAGGATTTATCAAAAAAAATAATAGTGTTTTCATGCACCGTCTCTTTAAAAAAGCCGGCCGGCAATTCAGCATCTGTATCCGACAATTTATAACAGACAGAATAGAGCTTCACACATAGATTAGATAGATAGAAACATGTCAGCCACATATATACGAAGTACAGTGACAGTGTTGCTTACTGTACTTGTCATTTAGCGTAAAGGATTTATCAAAAAAAATAATAGTGTTTTCATGCACCGTCTCTTTAAAAAAGCCGGCCGGCAATTCAGCAGCGGTACCCGACAATTTATAACAGACAGAATAGAGCTTCACACATAGATTAGATAGATAGAAACATGTCAGTCACATATATATGAAGCACAGTGATAGTGTTGGTTACTGTACTTGTCATTTAGTATTAAAATAAAGGATTTATTATTAAAAAAATTGGCGTGGGGTTCCCCTTAATTTTAGGCTCTAGCGGAGGTTAAGCAGACGGCTGGGGCAGATGTTTGAAGCCTGGGAAGGGGGTAATACCCACGGAGCTTCCCAGGCTACTAATATCAGCCCCCAGCTGAATACATAGCCTTTACTAGCTATTAAAATGGGGGACCCCCCCAAAAAAATGACGTGGGGTCCCCCCTAATTTAATAGCTAGCAAAGGCTAGGCAGACAGCTGGGGGCTGATATTAATAGCCCAGGAAGGGAGCCATGAATATTGGCCCCCTCCCAGGCTAGAAACACCAGCCGTCAGCCGCCCCAGAAATGGCGCATTCATAGGATGCGCCAATTCTGGCACTTAGCCTCGCTCTTCCACGCTGCCCTGGTGCGGTGGCAGGGGGTAATAGGGTTGGGGTTGATGTCAGCTTATAATGCCAGCTGACATCAAGCCCAGGTTAGTAATGGAGAGGCGTCTATAAGACACCCCCATTACTAACCCCATAGTCAAAGTTAAAAAAAACACAAACACCCAGAATAAAGTCCTTTAATTGAAATAAAGACACAATCCTTTATTGTTCTAAATTAAACCATACTTACCGTCACGCCCATTCCAGCTGAAGCCAACGATCTCCTGCAATAAAAGAAAAATAACAAAGCAACCTCATCCTTACCTTTCCATGGTTCCCACGACAGCTTCAGCTCTGCTACATCGAGATGACAGGCTGGACCGCAGCAGAACGCTGCCATCCAGCCTCTCATCCCGCAGACACTGAGAAGTGCAGGCTTGCTTGCGCTGCTCAGCGTCTCTCTGTGACGACATCCAGATGAGCCGAGTTCATGTCCAATGAACTCGGCTCACCTCATGCACGTCACTGACAGCGTGGGAAAATTCTCACGCTGAAGCGGTGAGTGCAGGAGAATTCTCCCACGCTGTCAGTGACGTACATAAGGTGAGCTCATGTCCAATGAACTCAGCTCACCTCCTGCACGTCACTGACAGCGTGGGAGAATTCTCCTGCACTCAGCGCTTCAGCGTGAGAATTCTCCCACTCTGAAGCGCTGAGTGCAGGAGAATTTTCCCACGCTGTCAGTGACGTGCATAAGGTGAGCTCATGTCCAATGAACTCAGCTCACCTCCTGCACGTCACTGACAGCGTGGGAGAATTCTCCTGCACTCAGCGCTTCAGTGTGAGAATTCTCCCACGCTGAAGCGCTGAGTGCAGGAGAATTTTCCCACGCTGTCAGTGACGTGCATGAGGTGAGCCGAGTTCATTGGACATTAACTCGGCTCATCTGGATGCCCTCACAGAGAGACACTGTGGAGCGCAAGCAAGCCTGCGCTTCTCAGTGTCTGCGGGATGACAGGCTGGATGGCAGCGTTCTGCTGCGGTCCAGCCTGTCATCTCGATGTAGCAGAGCTGAAGCTGTCATGGGAACCATGGAAAGGTAAGGATGATGTTGCTTTATTATTTTTCTTTTATTTCAGGAGATCGTTGGCTTCAGCTGGAATGGGCGTGATGGTAAGTATGGTTTAATTTAGAACAATAAAGAATTGTGTGTTTATTTCAATTAAAGGACTTTTTTCTGGGTGTTGTGTTTTTTTTAAATACTTTACTAGAAATTCATGGTGGTCATGTCTAATATTGGCGTGACCCCATGAATTTCGGGCTTAGGGCCAGCTGATAATGCCAAGCTGGCCCTAACCCCTTTATTACCCAGTGAGCCACCGCATCAGGGCCCTGGATGAGTTGGGTACAGCGCCAGAAGATGGCGCTTCTATGAACGCGCCATTTTCCGGGGTGGCTGCGGACTGCAATTTGCAGCGGGGGTGGCCCAGAAAGCTTGGGCCTCCCTGCGCTGCGGATTCCAGCCCCCAGCTGCCTAGTTGTACCTGGCTGGACACAAAAACAGGGCGAAGCCCCACGTCAATTTTCTTTAAATTATTTCATGAAATAATTAAGAAAAAAAGGGCTTCCCTATATTGTTGTGTCCGGCCAGGTACAAATAGGCAGCTGGTGGTTGGGGGCAGCCCGTTCCTGCCTGCTGTACCTGGCTGGACACAAATATAGTGCGAAGCCCCACGTCAATTTTTTTTAAATTATTTCATGAATTTCCTGAAATAATTTAAAAAAATTGAAGTGGGGCTTCGCACTATATTTGTGTCCAGCCAGGTACAGCAGGCAGGAACGGGCTGCCCCCATCCACCAGCTGCCTATTTGTACCTGGCCGGACACAACAATATAGGGAAGCCCTTTTTTTCTTAATTATTTCATGAATTTCATGAAATAATTAAAAAAAATTGAAGTGGGGCTTCGCACTATATTTGTGTCCAGCCAGGTACAGCAGGCAGGAACGGGCTGCCCCCATCCACCAGCTGCCTATTTGTACCTGGCCGGACACAACAATATAGGGAAGCCCTTTTTTTCTTAATTATTTCATGAATTTCATGAAATAATTAAAAAAAATTGAAGTGGGGCTTCGCACTATATTTGTGTCCAGCCAGGTACAGCAGGCAGGAACGGGCTGCCCCCAACCACCAGCTGCCTATTTGTACCTGGCCGGACACAACAATATGGGGAAGGCCTTTTTTTCTTAATTATTTCATGAATTTCATGAAATAATTAAAAAAAAAGTATGTGGGGCTTCGCCCTATTTTTGTGTCCAGCCAGGTACAACTAGGCAGCTGGGGGCTGGAATCTGCAGCGCAGGGAGGCCCAAGCTTTCTGGGCCCCCCCCCCCGCTACAAATTGCAGTCCGCAGCCACCCCGGAAAATGGCGCGTTCATAGAAGCGCCATCTTCTGGCGCTGTACCCAACTCATCCAGGGCCCTGGTGCGGTGGCTCACTGGGTAATAAAGGGGTTAGGGCCAGCTTGGTATTATCAGCTGGCCCCAAGCCCAAAATTCATGGGGTCACGCCAGTATTAGACATGATCGCCATGAATTTCTAGTAAAGTATTTAAAAAAAACACAACACCCAGAATAAAGTCCTTTAATTGAAATAAAGACACAATTCTTTATTGTTCTAAATTAAACCATACTTACCATCACACCCATTCCAGCTGAAGCCAACGATCTCCTGCAATAAAAGAAAAATAATAAACCAACCTCATCCTTACCTTTCCATGGTTCCCACGACAGCTTCAGCTCTGCTACATCGAGATGACTGGCTGGACCGCAGCAGAACGCTGCCATCCAGTCTGTCATCCCGCAGACACTGAGAAGCGCAGGCATGCTTGCGCTCCTCACTGTCTCGCTGTGACGGCATCCAGATGAGCCGAGGTCATGTCCAATGAACTCGACTCACCTCATGCACGTCACTGACAGCGTGGGAAAATTCTCACGCTGAAGTGCTGAGTGCAGGAGAATTCTCCCACGCTGTCAGTGATGTGCATGAGGTGAGCTCATGTCCAATGAACTCAGCTCACCTCCTGCACGTCACTGACAGCGTGGGAAAATTCTCCTGCAATCAGAGCTTCAGCGTGAGAATTTTCCCACGCTGTCAGTGACGTGCATGAGGTGAGCCGAGTTCATTGGACATGAACTCGGCTCATCTGGATGTCGTCACAGAGAGACGCTGAGCAGCGCAAGCAAGCCTGCGCTTCTCAGTGTCTGCGGGATGACAGGCTGGATGGCAGCGTTCTGCTGCGGTCCAGCCTGTCATCTCGATGTAGCAGAGCTGAAGCTGTCGTGGGAACCATGGAAAGGTAAGGATGAGGTTGCTTTATTATTTTTCTTTTATTGCAGGAGATCGTTGGCTTCAGCTGGAATGGACGTGATGGTAAGTATGGTTTAATTTAGAACAATAAAGGATTGTGTCTTTATTTCAATTAAAGGACTTTATTCTGGGTGTTTGTGTTTTTTTTAACTTTGACTATGGGGTTAGTAATGGGGGTGTCTTATAGACGCCTCTCCATTACTAACCTGGGCTTGATGTCAGCTGGCATTATAAGCTGACATCAACCCCAACCCTATTACCCCCTGCCACCGCACCAGGGCAGCGTGGAAGAGCGAGGCTAAGTGCCAGAATTGGCGCATCCTATGAATGCGCCATTTCTGGGGCGGCTGACGGCTGGTGTTTCTAGCCTGGGAGGGGGCCAATATTCATGGCTCCCTTCCTGGGCTATTAATATCAGCCCCCAGCTGTCTGCCTAGCCTTTGCTAGCTATTAAATTAGGGGGGACCCCACGTCATTTTTTTTGGGGGGTCCCCCATTTTAATAGCTAGTAAAGGCTATGTATTCAGCTGGGGGCTGATATTAGTAGCCTGGGAAGCTCCGTGGGTATTACCCCCTTCCCAGGCTTCAAACATCTGCCCCAGCCGTCTGCTTAACCTCCGCTAGAGCCTAAAATTAAGGGGAACCCCACGCCAATTTTTTTAATAATAAATCCTTTATTTTAATACTAAATGACAAGTACAGTAACCAACACTATCACTGTACTTCATATATATGTGACTGACATGTTTCTATCTATCTAATCTATGTGTGATGCTCTATCTTTCTGTTCTAAATTGTTGGGTACAGATGCTGAATTGCCGGCCGGCTTTTTTAAAGAGACAGTGCATGAAAACACTAATATTTTTATAAATAAATCCTTTACACTAAATGACAAGTACAGTAAGCAACACTCTCACTGTACTTATTATATATGTGACTGACATGTTTCTATCTATCTAATCTATGTGTGAAGCTCTATTCTTTCTGTTCTAAATTGTCGGGTACAGATGCTGAATTGCCGGCCGGCTTTTTTAAAGAGACGGTGCATGAAAACACTAATATTTTTTTTAATAAATCCTTTACACTAAATGACAAGTGCAGTAACCAACACTGTCACTGTGCTTCTTATATGTGTGCCTGACATGTTTCTATCTATCTAATCTATGTGTGATGCTCTATTCCTTCTTGTCTAAATTGTCGGGTACCGGTGTATGCCGCTGCTGAATTTGCCGGCCGGCTTTTTTAAAGAGAGTGTCTTCTGAGCAGTTTGTCAGCTTTTGGACACCTTTGCAGGTGTTTTCTATGTGTTTCTATGTGTTTTTGTTTGCCTGCCATTGGTTTTAACGGTGTTCGACGGTGTTCTAAGGTGTTCGACGAACAGTTCGACGAACAGTTCCTCGAACATCCCGGTGTTCGACGAACCGAACCGAACCCGAACACTACGGGGGTGGCTCAACACTAGTGAGAGGCTAGACAGGAAGTCTGTGAGAACGGAGCTGCAAGAAGATGCTGTCTTTACACGCTTCCCTGTGGAGTTTGTTTACCCCTTTCTCTGTTTAAGAACAAGTGCTGAGCTGGGGAAAGCTGTGTGGCTCTGTGGAGTTTTGTGGAAGTCCATGCTGAGTGGATTAGAGAATTTGTGCTGAAGGAGTCACGTGTCGAGTGATAAAGGAAGGGACTGAGGAATCCATTTCTGTGACGGAGCATGTGGTTGGTGTACTGGATAAGAGTGAGAGACTTCGGGAGGAAAGAAGGTTTCTGGTGCCATTTCTACTGAGAGGATATTGACAAGCCTTTGTGAAGAGATCTTCCCAGACCTTAATCTGAGGCTACAGGACTAAAGTCCCCGGTGTGTGGGCTCGGCATCGGCCGACAAGACAAGGAATTTTTGCTGTTTTTGTGAACTTTGTTTTTGTTTTGGCGCCAAAGTTTTCCGGGACTAGCTGCAGCCACCGTGATTCACAGGCCTGTGATAGACTGCATCTGAGGTTAACGGTACCATAACTTTAAGATACCCGGGTATCCTGATAATAAGGGTATAAGAGCAATTGATATAGTTTCATGCACTATTATTGCAAATAGTGGTAGGATTGTATTCAGTGTGCCATCTCAGGGGGTCCCCATATACCGCCCTCACTAGACTGACTTTGTGTTTAGGTAAAATTGTTCCAGATCACTAGAATAATTCACATAAGCTGGAAACCTTGAGATTAGCACATTGATTTCAGCTTTTGCTGATTGCGTGTATTTAGTAGAGACAGTGTCCCAGGCAGAACCTGAGACTGATTCATTCAATACTGAATTTTAGTCTAATCCCTGTTTTAGTAAAGAAAGTGTTGTTTATTTCTATCTCTGTCTCAGTTTGTGACTCACTGGATCTCTCTCGGACCCCCGGTCATTACATCTGACACTCGGAAAGACGTATTTTTTTTTAACTACAATGAGACTTCTTTGGAACATCATAATCTCCTAGAGGGGATATTTTATCAAAGAAGATGAGAATGGTGCTCCATGGTGCCGAGATCACTGATAAAAACAGTAGGACACATATCAAGGTGATAAAAACATGCTTACCTTACAAACATGTGTAACTGTGTGAAAAGCGATGTCTACAGATGATGAAGAATCAGATGCTGTCCCTGTTCCAGAGAGGAGAAGAATATTGCCATATATACAGCATAAATTAGGAGGAAAACCTAAAACATGTGATAAGAAGTGCCGTTGTTTAAGAAAAACAGGATCAAGAAGTCCAGAAGTACCATCAAACAATAAGTCTTCTGTTGAAAGGCTAGGCATTTCTTCAGTAGCTTCATCAATCTTTCACTGGTTATTTTGATTGTCTGATGGAGGCAATAGTCCAGTGCCCAAATGCTCTTCTGTGGTTCCATTACCATTCTTGATTTGCAGACCACAAATAGAGCATGTCATCCTAAATGTGACCTTAAACGTTGGTAACTGATCACTGGTCGAATAGTTGACCTTGGTTGTGTCAAGTGTAGGATTTTAGGAAGCTGTGATACCCCTGAAGAAGCATCAGCGATACATTGTCAGAAATTTCTGATACTTTTTACATTTTTTTTCACTGCTTTGTCCAGTATAAAGCTTAATTTTTTATATAATCTAATGAAATTGTAAATCCTAATGTTTATGAATTATAAATATTTTTTTTTGCCTTTATACATACTGCTCTTGTCTTTTTTAGTCTATTACATGTATGTTTTGTGTGTTGCAATTATGGCTTTTAGCATGGATTGGCAGTGCCAGCCTTTTTTAGTGTTCACACAAAAACATGGTACTTCATACTTGCTGTATGGTTCACAAGGAGGGTGATCAACAAAACATCAGCACGGGAACAGAGGCGTTGTTTAAAAGTTACTGATAATTTGCTATTCATAGTCATTTGCATGCCATTCTAGGATTTTTGTTAATGTTGTCAAACCTCATTTGGTGGCCCAAAAGGAAACAAAACATAGTTTGGAAAAGTCCTCTAAATAGATATTGGTAAGCTGATTGAAAATGGTTACCAGGAAAAATATATGTACCAACCCACTGAGAGCTAATGATGGAAATTTTGGCATCCTGTAGATGGGTGTGAAGAGACCTCTAGAAATTAGTGAATCTGCCAAAATTCCAATTTGAATTTTCCAGATGAATTCAATCATATTTCCCAATTTATATCTAATTTATTTCATGAAAATTGAAAGTGCCCCGATTGACATTATAAGACATTTATTGTGCGGAGAAGTCTTTATAGACACAAACACATAATAAACTAAGGACTGAGAAGGTGCTAAAACGTATTAAAACAATATACTAATTTGTTCTGCTACCGCAGCTCCTCACTGGTCCTCTGCCGAATTCTTCCAGTCTTTTGACTCTGGCTATGTTACGGATCCGGGTGGTGGAACCTCTGCTGCGGTGCAAGGAGGGACCAGAGGGGCGTGACTAAGTATCTACTCGGCCCGACCAAGGTCGCACGGCGGCTCAGTCGTCTCCGTGAACCAGGGAGGAACCAAGCAGAGGGACCAGCTACTACTCTGGGACCGACGTTGTATGAAAGCAGGTGACTCCCACGCGTCAGAGGGCAGGAACTGACTGGTACAGCAGATGAGCATGGCAGGCAGGTTGACGGGTGGTCCGGATAGACAAGCAGGCTTATTCGGCTGATAGTCAGACGGGTGCTCTGGGTAGGCAGGCTGGCAAGCACAACGGGTAACTGGCAGGTGCTTCCAGGTAATCAGGCTGGCGGGCATGGCAGGTAACAGACAGGTGCTTCCAGGTAATGAGGCTGGCGGGCACGTCAGGTAACAGGCAGGTGCTTCCAGGTAAGCAGGCGGGCAGCGCCCAGAGACAGACTGGCGGACTGGAGTGTGGACAGACTGTCGGGCTGGAAAGTAGTCAGACTGGCAGACTGGACTGAAGATCAGACTGGCAGACTGGACTGAAGATCAGACTGGCGGACAGGACTGACTTGCAGAGGATCTGAGGGCTGAAGCAAAGTAAGTATCACAGAGCAACAACCTTGCACGGGCACCTCCATATTGGAGGAGGTGCCTTTTAGAGGGAAAGTCCTCCGGCCATTTGCCGGGGACATTTTAGGACAGCGCGCGTGGCCGCTTTAAGAGGGAGGGAGCGAGCGCCCTAAGCAGCCAGAGAAGCTGCGTGCACCAGCAGCAGCAGCAGGGCGGCCGGAAGACGCCATAGCAGGACCGCGGCGGTAAGGGGGATGGCGCCTCTGCCTGGCAGGGGGCAGAGATGCTGATGCTACAGTACCCCCCCTTTACGCCTGCTCTTTTTCAGGCCAACAAGAAATTCTTTAAGAAGAAGAGGGGCATGGATGTTCTCCCTGGGTTCCCAAGACCTCTCCTCCCGCCCAAACCCCTTCCAATCCACCAGAAAAAAAGTTTTTCCTCTTACCCTTTTAGTGGCCAAAATGTTCTCTACCTTATAGACATCCTCATCAGAGACTGGAGCTGGAGTGGTACCTGGATCGTCAGAAAAAGAATTAAGAACAACTGGTTTGACGAGAGAGGAGAGATACGTGGAAGGAGTTGGGAATCCGTAAGGTGGACGGGAGTTTTAGCTTGTAAGCCACGGGATTGATTTGCTTGAGAACCTCAAACGGGCCGATGAACCGTGGACCCAACTTTTACGATGGTATTTTGAGCTGAACATGTTTGGAGGAGAGCCAGACCCTGTCTCCCAGACGGAATTGAGGCGGATCCAGACGACTCTTATCGGCATGTCTCTTCATCCGCTCAGAGGACTGAAGAAGTGCGGATCTAGTGTCTTCCCAAATAGTAGAAAATTCGCTGACCAGAGACTCAACGGCAGGATTGTCCACAGAAGCGGAGACGGGAAACGGAATCCGGGGGTGTTGTCCATAGACCACAAAGAACAGATATTGGAAGAAGACTCACTCTCATTGGACCATTGGACTAAGGATGATAAGCAGAGGAGAAATCCAGGGTGACATCCAGCAGTTTACACGTAGCTCTCCAGAAGCGCGAAGTGAACTGCACTCTGCGATCAGACACAATGTGGAGTGGTAGGCCGTGGAAAATAGAGATGTGATCAATGAAGTCCTTAGCCAGCACAGATGCGGACTGGAGACCAGGCAGAGGGATAAAGTGATCCATCTTAGAAAAGCGTTCAGCGACCACCCAAATGACAGTACAACCGGCAGAAACAGGGAGATCCGTAATAAAGTCCATAGCAATGTGTTGCCACGGAGCGGAAGGTACGGGTAGAGGCAGGAGATGGCCAGCGGGAAGATGCCTGGTAACTTTGTTACGGGCACAGGAGGAACAAGCCGTGACAAAATCCGCAACATCCTTGCGTAGAGAAGGCCACCAGTAATGCCAGGCGATGAGCAGGAAGGTCTTCCTCTGGCCTGCATGGCCGGCTAGTTTGGACGAATGACCCCAGAGAAGAACCTTCTTACAATCCGGAACAGCTACAAAAGTCTTACCGGGTGGAAGACGAGACAGGTCAAATGGGGCCGCAGTCATTACACTGGAGGGGTCGATGATATACAGCGGCTCCTCCTCTTGGTCGGAGGACAGGAATGAGCAGGATAGAGAGTCGGCTTTAACGTTCTTGTACGCAGGGCGGTAATGTAGAGTAAAGCAGAATCGGGCAAAGAACAGAGAACACCGGGCCTGACGTGGATTGAGTCTCTGGGCATTTTGTAAATAGGCCAGGATTTTGTGATCAGTGTAGATGATCACCGGGTGCAGAGCCCCTTCCAGCAGGTAGAGCCACTCCTCCAGTGCCAATTTGATGGCAAGTGTGGCACCCCTGAGGGTTCAGTCGCCACAGAGGTACTGCATCTCACCCAGAGGTGTGGTATCCCACCCTCAGGTAAGGAAGGAGTAAGGCTCGGGACCCTAACACCTGCATTCACTACACCACATTTCCGGGGGACAGGGCGAGATTGCTCCTACGGGAGAGCACAGTCCCTGGTCCCTGGCTGGAATAGGGGGAAAAACCTAGAGAGGGGGAACTATGTAGTGGATGGGGTGGAGGACGAAAATCCTGGGAGCACTTGTAGTAGGAGCTATAAAAAGAAGGAACCATCTTAGTTCAGTGTGGAGTTCCAGTCAGATAGTGAGAGGAGGAGAGGTGACAGGAGCAGAGGCTCTGCACGAGCTCTGCTCTGGAGGCGGGCCTAGCACTGAGGCCCAAGTCTGAGAGGAATGGGAGCAGGACGGCTCCAGGAATGAGGAGTGAAGGGACCCTAGGGGTACGGGCCGTGCAGCAAGCCACCCGTACGCCCGCTGCTAAAAGGAGGTAGAGGAGTCAGGCCAGATAAGGGGAACCGGTCCCTCAACTAGTGGAGAAAACTACTAAGGCTCAACTAGAAACCGGAGGCTGCAGTATTTCATGTGCTGTAAGCCGAAGTCCACACCAGTCCCACTAAGAAGGTAGCCACATAGGACCCAGGGGACGGAACACACGTCACCCGCCAAGGCCCGAGGGTACCGGATAGAAGTGCCACTGGGTGTGAGGTGTAGGGAGCAAGCCAGAGATAGGACACACAGAAGGAGGTCCTGCTAAGTACTCCGGAGATACCTGAGGGTGGACTGAGCCCCTCACTGAGTACGCTCAGCACGATGTGGGAAGTTGCTTGGACGTCTGTAACTTGAGCTGCAATAACTGTGAGTAAAGACCCTGGGACTGCACTATCTGACTCCGTGTCATTACTGACTACCTGCACCATAGCCACCATCATCTATACACGCTGCCCTGAAGCTGCACTCTTCCTTTGGGGAGTTACATCACCTTGCTGCACATACCACCAGCTTCAGCGGACTGCTCCGCAGTGGCGGTTCCCAATAACCGCATTCCACAGGTGGCGTAGTCGGACTATACATAACAGATATACATAAACTACCCTTAGATTGACCAACTTGGTAACGGACTGGGTCACCGCCACGGTGACTACAACCCCCAGCATCTACAGGCCCGTCTCCGGGTACCCCACGGCCCAGGGGGCGCGTCACAAGCAGCTCACGATCTCCTATGGATTAGTTGCGCTCGGATGAGGAGAAAAGCTTGGAGAGGAAGGTTACCATTTTCCCGGATGGGGATTTCTGGGTGAGCACCGCTCCGGCTCCAGAGTAGGAAGCATCAGCCTCCAGGAAGAACTGCTTGTTGCAATCCGGACGGTGCAGCACAGGGGCGGAGGAGAAAGCTTGTTTTAGAGAGACAAAGGCCTCCTCCGCTTCGGAAGTCCATTCTTTAGAATTTGCTCCCTTATAGTGTTGAGCCACCCCCGTAGTGTTCGGGTTCGGTTCGGTTCGTCGAACACCAGGATGTTCGAGGAACTGTTCGTCGAACTGTTCGTCGAACACCTTAGAACACCGTCGAACACCGTTAAAACCAATGGCAGGCAAACAAAAACACATAGGAACACATAGAAAACACCTTCAAAGGTGTCCAAAAGCTGACAAACTGCTCAGAAGACGCTTTCTTTAAAAAAGCCGGCCGGCAATTCAGCAGCGGCATACACCGGTACCCGACAATTTAGACATGAAGGAATAGAGCATCACACATAGATTAGATAGATAGAAACATGTCAGTCACATATATATGAAGTACAGTGACAGTGTTGCTTACTGTACTTGTCATTTAGTGTAAAGGATTTATTAAAAAATATAATAGTGTTTTCGTGCACCGTCTCTTTAAAAAAGCCGGCCGGCAATTCAGCAGCGGTACCCGACAATTTATAACAGACAGAATAGAGCTTCACACATAGATTAGATAGATAGAAACATGTCAGTCACATATATATGAAGTACAGTGACAGTGTTGCTTACTGTACTTGTCATTTACTGCAAAGGATTTATTAAAAAAAATAATAGTGTTTTCATGCACCGTCTCTTTAAAAAAGCCGGCCGGCAATTCAGCATCTGTACCCGACAATTTAGAATAGAAGGAATAGAGCTTCACACATAGATTAGATAGATAGAAACATGTCAGTCACATATATATGAAGTACAGTGACAGTGTTGCTTACTGTAATTGTCATTTAGTGTAAAGGATTTATCAAAAAAAATAATAGTGTTTTCATGCACCGTCTCTTTAAGAAAGCCGGCCGGCAATTCAGCATCTGTACCCGACAATTTATAACAGACAGAATAGAGCTTCACACATAGATTAGATAGATAGAAACATGTCAGTCACATATATAATAAGTACAGTGATAGTGTTGGTTACTGTACTTGTCATTTAGTATTAAAATAAAGGATTTATTATTAAAAAAAATTGGCGTGGGATTCCCCGTAATTTTAGTCTCTAGCGGAGGTTAAGCAGACGGCTGGGGCAGATGTTTGAAGCCTGGGAAGGGGGTAATACCCACGGAGCTTCCCAGGCTACTAATATCAGCCCCCAGCTGAATACCTAGCCTTTACTAGCTATTAAAATGGAGGACCCCCCCAAAAAAAATGACGTGGGGTCACCCCTAATTTAATAGCTAGCAAAGGCTAGGCAGACAGCTGGGGGCTGATATTAATAGCCCAGGAAGGGAGCCATGAATATTGGCCCCCTCCCAGGCTAGAAACACCAGCCGTCAGCCGCCCCAGAAATGGCGCATCCATAGGATGCGCCAATTCTGGCACTTAGCCTCGCTCTTCCACGCTGCCCTGGTGCGGTGGCAGGGGGTAATAGGGTTGGGGTTGATGTCAGCTTATAATGCCAGCTGACATCAAGCCCAGGTTAGTAATGGAGAGACGTCTATAAGACACCCCCATTACTAACCCCATAGTCAAAGTTAAAAAAAAAACACAAACACCCAGAATAAAGTCCTTTAATTGAAATAAAGACACAATTCTTTATTGTTCTAAATTAAACCATACTTACCATCACGCCCATTCCAGCTGAAGCCAACGATCTCCTGCAATAAAAGAAAAATAATAAAGCAACCTCATCCTTACCTTTCCATGGTTCCCAGGACAGCTCCAGCTCTGCTACATCGAGATGACAGGCTGGACCGCAGCAGAACGCTGCCATCCAGCCTGTCATCCCGCGGACACTGAGAAGCGCAGGCATGCTTGCGCTCCTCAGTGTCTGACTGTGACGGCATCCAGATGAGCCGACAATGAACTCGGCTCACCTCATATACGTCACTGACAGCGTGGGAAAATTCTCCTGCACTCAGCGCTTCAGCGTGAGAATTTTCCCACGCTGTCAGTGACGTGCATGAGGTGCGCCGAGTTCATTGGACATGACCTCGGCTCATCTGGATGCCGTCACAGCCAGACACTGAGTAGCGCAAGCAAGCCTGCGCTTCTCAGTGTCTGCGGGATGACAGGCTGGATGGCAGCGTTCTGCTGCGGTCCAGCCTGTCATCTCGATGTAGCAGAGCTGAAGCTGTCGTGGGAGCCATGGAAAGGTAAGGATGATGTTGCTTTATTATTTTTCTTTTATTGCAGGAGATCGTTGGCTTCAGCTGGAATGGGCGTGATGGTAAGTATGGTTTAATTTAGAACAATAAAGAATTGTGTGTTTATTTCAATTAAAGGACTTTTTTCTGGGTGTTGTGTTTTTTTTAAATACTTTACTAGAAATTCATGGTGGTCATGTCTAATATTGGCGTGACCCCATGAATTTCGGGCTTAGGGCCAGCTGATAATGCCAAGCTGGCCTTAACCCCTTTATTACCCAGTGAGCCACCGCACCAGGGCCCTGCATGAGTTGGGTACAGCGCCAGAAGATGGCGCTTCTATGAACGCGCCATTTTCCGGGGCGGCTGCGGACTGCAATTTGCAGCGGGTGGGGCCCAGAAAGCTTGGGCCTCCCTGCGCTGCAGATTCCAGCCCCCAGCTGCCTAGTTGTACCTGGCTGGACACAAAAATAGGGCGTAGCTCCACGCATTTTTTTTTTAGATTCATGAAATTCATGGAATAATTAAGAAAAAAAGGGCTTCCCTATATTATTGTGTCCGGCTAGGTACAAATAGGCAGCTGGTGGTTGGGAGCAGCCCGTTCCTGCCTGCTGTACCTGACTGGACACAAATATAGGGCGAAGCCCCACATCAATTTTTTTTTCATTATTTCATGAATTTCCTGAAATAATTTAAAAAAAATTGACGTGGGGCTTCGCTCTATATTTGTGTCCAGTCAGGTACAGCAGGCAGGAACGGGCTGCCCCCAACCACCAGCTGCCTATTTGTACCTGGCCAGACACAACAATATAGGGAAGCCCTTTTTTAAAAAAATTATTTCATGAAATAATTAAAAAAAAATTGACGTGGGGCTTCGCACTATATTTGTGTCCAGCCAGGTACAGCAGGCAGGGACGGGCTGCCCCCAACCACCAGCTGCCGATTTGTACCTGGTTGGACACAACAATATAGGGAAGCCCTTTTTTTCTTAATTATTCCATGAATTTCATGAAATAATTTAAAAAAAAATGCGTGGGGCTTCGCCCTATTTTTGTGCCCAGCCAGGTACAACTAGGCAGCTGGGAGCTGGAATCCGCAGCGCAGGGAGGCCCAAGCTTTCTGGGCCCCACCCGCTGCAAATTGCAGTCCGCAGCCGCCCCAGAAAATGGCGCGTTCATAGAAGCGCCATCTTCTGGCGCTGTACCCAACTCATCCAGGGCCCTGGTGCGGTGGCTCACTGGGTAATAAAGGGGTTAAGGCCAGCTTGGCATTATCAGCTGGCCCTAAGCCCGAAATTGATGGGGTCACGCCAATATTAGACATGACCACCATGAATTTCTAGTAAAGTATTTAAAAAAACACAAACACCCAGAATAAAGTCCTTTAATTGAAATAAACACACAATTCTTTATTGTTCTAAATTAAACCATACTTACCATCACGCCCATTCCAGCTGAAGCCAATGTCTTCTGCAATAAAAGTAAAATAATAAACCAACATCATCCTTACCTTTCCATGGTTCCCAGGACAGCTTCAGCTCTGCTACATCGAGATGACAGGCTGGACCGCAGCAGAAAGCTGCCATCCAGCCTGTCATCCCGCGGACACTGAGAAGCGCAGGCTTGCTTGCGCTCTGCAGTGTCTGGCTGTGACGGCATAAAGATGAGACAAGTTCATGTCCAATGAACTCGGCTCACCTCATGCACGTCTCTGACAGCGTGGGAGAATTCTCCTGCACTCAGCACTTCAGCGTGAGAATTCTCCCACGCTGTCAGTGACGTACATGAGGTCAGCTGAGTTCATTGGACATGAATGAGCTCACCTCATGCACGTCACTGACAGCGTGGGAAAATTCTCACGCTGAAGCGCTGAGTGCAGGAGAATTTTCCCACGCTGTCAGTGACGTGCATGAGGTGAGCTCATTCATGTCCAATGATCTCAGCTCACCTCATGCACGTCTCTGACAGCGTGGGAGAATTCTCCTGCACTCAGCACTTCAGCGTGAGAATTCTCCCACGCTGTCAGTGACGTACATGAGGTCAGCTGAGTTCATTGGACATGAATGAGCTCACCTCATGCACGTCACTGACAGCGTGGGAAAATTCTCACGCTGAAGCGCTGAGTGCAGGAGAATTCTACCACGCTGTCAGTGACGTGCATGAGGTGAGCTCATTCATGTCCAATGAACTCAGCTGACCTCATGTACGTCACTGACAGCGTGGGAGAATTCTCACGCTGAAGTGCTGAGTGCAGGAGAATTCTCCCACGCTGTCAGTGACGTGCATGAGGTGCGCCGAGTTCATTGGACATGACCTCGGCTCATCTGGATGCCGTCACAGCCAGACACTGCAGAGCGCAAGAATGCCTGCGCTTCTCAGTGTCTGCGGGATGACAGGCTGGATGGCGGCGTTCTGCTGCGGTCCAGCCTGTTATCTCGATGTAGCAGAGCTGAAGCTGTCGTGGGAACCATGGAAAGGTAAGGATGAGGTTGCTTTATTATTTTTCTTTTATTGCAGGAGATCGTTGGCTTCAGCTGGAATGGGCGTGACGGTAAGTATGGTTTAATTTAGAACAATAAAGGAATGTGTCTTTATTTCAATTAAAGGACTTTATTCTGGGTGTTTGTGTTTTCTTTTAACTTTGACTATGGGGTTAGTAATGGGGGTGTCTTATAGACGCCTCTCCATTACTAACCTGGGCTTGATGTCAGCTGGCATTATAAGCTGACATCAACCCCAACCCTATTACCCCACTGCCACCGCTACAGGGCAGTGGGAAGAGCGAGGCTAAGTGCCAGAATTGGCGCATTCTAAGGATGCGCCATTTCTGGGGCGGCTGACGGCTGGTGTTTCTAGCCTGGGAGGGGGCCAATATTCATGGCACCCTTCCTGGGCTATTAATATCAGCCCCCAGCTGTCTGCCTAGCCTTTGCTAGCTATTAAAATAGGGGGGACCCCACGTCATTTTTTTGGGGGGTCCCCCATTTTAATAGCTAGTAAAGGCTAGGTATTCCGCTGGGGGCTGATATTAGTAGCCTGGGAAGCTCCGTGGGTATTACCCCCTTCCCAGGCTTCAAACATCTGCCCCAGCAGTCTGCTTAACCTCCGCTAGAGACTAAAATTAAGGGGAACCCCACGCCAATTTTTTTTTAAATAAATCCTTTATTTTAACACTAAATGACAAGTACAGTAATCAACACTGTCACTGTACTTCATATATTTGTGACTGACATGTTTCTATCTATCTAATCTATGTGTGATTCTCTATTCCTTCTATTCTAAATTGTCGGGTACAGATGCTGAATTGCCGGCCGGCTTTTTTAAAGAGACGGTGCATGAAAACACTATTATTTTTTTTTAATAAATCCTTTACACTAAATGACAAGTACAGTAAGCAACACTGTCACTGTACTTCATATATATGTGACTGACATGTTTCTATCTACCTAATCTATGTGTGATTCTCTATTTCTTCTATTCTAAATTGTTGGGTACAGATGCTGAATTGCCGGCCGGCTTTTTTAAAGAGACGGTGCATGAAAACACTATTATTTTTTTTAATAAATCCTTTACACTAAATGACAAGTACAGTAATCAACACTGTCACTGTACTTCATATATATTTGACTGACATGTTTCTATCTATCTAATCTATGTGTGAAGCTCTATTCTGTCTGTTATAAATTGTCGGGTACCGCTGCTAAATTGCCGGCCGGCTTTTTTAAAGAGACGGTGCATGAAAACACTATTATTTTTTTTGATAAATCCTTTACACTAAATGACAAGAACAGTAAGCAACACTGTCACTGTACTTCATATATATGTGACTGACATGTTTCTATCTATCTAATCTATGTGTTAAGCTCTATTCTTTCTGTTCTAAATTGTCGGGTACCGGTGTATGCCGCTGATGAATTGCCGGCTTTTCATGTTTCACTGTGAGCACTGTTCCCATCGATTTGGGCAATCACTGTAATGCCACAACCACCATGGCTGTGGCATTACAGTGAGTGGCAGACAATCCCTGCATGATTGGTGCTCTAAATAGCGCCAGACATGCAGGACACCCTTTTGGTGCACGAACAGTTATCGAACATAACCTCGAACAGCCGAATTTTTTGCAAATCGTTCGGGTTCGTCGAACAACTCGAACACCGCCCAAAACAGCTCGAATTTGAGATTGGCGAACAGTTCTAGTCGAACACCGCTCATCTCTACTCCCTTACGGGTGAACGCGGAGATGGGAGCGGTCCGGGAGGAGACATGCGGGATGAAGAGGCGGTAATAATTTGCGAAGCTCAGGAATCGCTGAATCGCCTTCAACTCCTCCGGTCGGGGCCATTTTAAGTCGGTAGAAACCTTCTCGGGGTCCATCCGAAGACCAGTCTTGGAGATAATATATCCTAGGAACGAAAGGGAAGTCTGCTCGAAGAGATACTTCTCGAATTTTGCGTAGAGACGATTCTGCCGGAGCCTTAGCAGAACCTGACGAACATTCCTCCGGTGTGTGGGCAGATCCGGAGAGAACACCAAGATATCATAGAGGTACACCACTACGCAAGAATACAAGAGGTCACGGAAAATGTCATTAACCAGCTCCTGGAAGACGGCTGGAGAATTACAGAGACCAAAGGGCATCGCGCGATATTCATAATGACAGTCCCGGGTGTTGAATGCTGTCTTCCACTTGTCTCCCTGGCGGATCCGGACCAAATTGTACGCCCCACGCAGATCAAGCTTGGTGAAGACCCTCGCACCTTTAAGGCAGTCAAACAGCTTCGAGATAAGAGGCAGGGGGTACTTATTCTTGATGGTAATTTGGTTAAGCCCCCTGTAATCGATACACGGCCATAGCGAGCCTTCTTTCTTTTCAACTAAGAAGAATCCGGCTCCAGCCGGGGAAGTAGATTTCAGAATGAATCCCCTAACAAGATTCTCCTCGATGTACTCAGACATGGCCGGGTCTCAGCCAGTGGCAAGGGGTAGATACGCCCGCGGGGAGATGAATCACCGGGTACCAGATCAATTGGGCAATCATACGGCCTATGAGGTGGTAGTGTCTTGGCTTCCTTCTTGTCGAAGATGTCCGCATAGTACCAGTAAGGTGCCGGCAGTCCAGGTAGATTAGCCGGAGTAGACGGGGGTTGAGCCGGGCGAACATAACCAGGCAGGTCTCATGGCTATCCTGCCCCCAACGGAGCACCTCACCAGATCGCCAATTCAGGACGGGTTCATGTTTCTGTAGCCAGAGTAGACCTAGCAAAAGGGAGTGAGAGGGTCCGGATAGCACATGGAAGAAGATCCTCTCCGAGTGCAGCATTCCCACCAGAAGGGTCACAGGCTCTGTGACGAGCAAGATGGTCACTGGAAGGAGTCTCCCATCCACGGAAGAGACTGCCAATAGTTCGTCCAGATGTTTGGTAGGAATCTGATAGTTCTCCACAAGGGACTGAGAAATGAGAGTCCCAGCGGCTCCAGAATCCAGGTGGGTGGCTTCAAAGAAGCGGTTCTCTCCACAGGAAATAGAAACAGATAGAGTCAAGGACGGAGAGGATTTACTCTTGCCTAGGATGACCTCTCTGAGCTGTCCTAGACACTGGAGTTACCCCGCTTCACCGGACAGGAATGGATCAGATGCACCTTACTGCCACAGTAGAAACAGCTCCCTTCGGCTCGGTGCGTCTCTTGGAGAGACTTGACCATCTTGGTCTGGTCAATCTGCATGGGTTCAGCGAGCGTGCCCGGGGAATAGCTGGTTGGGAGGCAGGCTTCTGGAAAACAGGAGCGAGATGAGGGAATCTTCTCTCCCGGGTAGTCTCCTTAACTCGTTTCAAGAAACGGATGTCAATCCAGGTAGCTAGTGACACTAGGTCGTCCAGGGTGGAAGGAATGTCCCGATTGGCTAGCTCGTCCTTGATCCATCGAGAAAGGCCCTCCCAGAAGGTGGACACCAGGGCCTCGTTGTTTTAGGCAAGCTCAGATGTGAGGGTACGGAACTGTATGGCATACTGGCCCACGGTGAGACTCCTTTGGCGGAGACAGAGAAGAGAGGAGGCAGTAGAAGTTTTTCGGAAGGCCGTGAGGAAAGCCGGAAGATCGGACCCCAGGGGATCCCCTCTCTCCCACAGAGGGTTTAGCCATGCCAATGCTTCCCCGGTGAGGTGAGACATGATGAACGCCACCTTGGCCTGGTCGGAGAGAAACTGATGTGCCAGAAGTTTAAAGTGCAGCTTGCCAAAATGTGGGGGCGCAGAGACTCGGGGACCAGGGCCGGATGCCATGACACTAGTAGGCTGAGGAGCCACTGGAGCGGGTGCCGCTCAGCTCGAGACGGACACAGGTGGGATGGACAGCGTGTCCAGGTGGGAGTTGACAGACCGCAGGTAGGTCAGGATGGTTTCCTGTTGGGATCTCTTATGAGAAACCTCTTGGTACAGGTCAGCAAGCGAAGGAGCCTGGGGGCCACCGGGTTCCATGGCCCGTGCAAACTGTTACGGATCCGGATGGTGGAACCTCTGTGCTGCGGTGCAAGGAGGGACCAGAGGGGTGTGACTAAGTATCTACTCGGCCCGACCAAGGTCGCACGGCGGCTCAGTCGACTCCGTGAACCTGGGAGGAACCGAGTAGAGGGACCAGGTGCTACTCTGGGACCGACCTTATATGAGAGCAGGTGACTCCCATGCGTCAGAGGGCAGGAACTGACCGGTACAGCGAATGAGCACGGCAGGCAAGCTGATGGGTGGTCCGGGTAGACAAGCAGGCTGATTCGGCTGATAGCCAGACGGGTGCTCCGGGTAGGAAGGCTGGCAAGCACAATGGGTAACTGGCAGGTGCTTCCAGGTAAGCAGGCTGGCGGGCATGGCAGGTAACAGACAGGTGCTTCCAGGTAATCAGGCTGGCGGGCACGGCAGGTAACAGGCAGGTGCTTCCAGGTAAGCAGGCTGGCGGTCACGGCAGGTAACAGGCATGTGCTTCCAGGTAAGCAGGCTGGCAGGCACGGCAGGTAACAGGCAGGTGCTTCCAGGTGAGCGGGCTAGCGGGCACGGCAGGTAACAGGCAAGAGCTTCCAGGTAAGCAGACGGGCAGCGCCCATAGACAGACTGGCGGACTGGAGTGTAGACAGATTGTCGGGCTGGAAAGTAGTCAGACTGGCTGACTGGACTGAAGATCAGACTGGCGGACAGGACTGACTTGCACAGGACCTGAGGGCTGAAGCAAAGTAAGTATCACAGAGCAACAACCTTGCACGGGCACCTCCATATTAGAGGAGGTGCCTTTTATAGGGAAAGTCCTCCAGCTATTGGCCTGGGACATTTAAGGACGGCGCGTGCTGCCACTCTAAGAGGGAGGGAGCGCGCGCGCGCCCTAAGCACAGGGCCAGGGAAGCTGCATGCACCAGCAGCAGCTGCAGGGAGGCTGGAAGACGCTGGAGCAGGACCGCGGCGGTAAGGGGGACGGCGTCTCAGCCTGGCAGGGGGCAGAGACGTCAATGCTACAGACTATTAGGCTACTGGCAAATCCCAGGCTGACTAGGATGCAAATACATGGAGGCTTTGGAGTCAGCGCAGGGCAACAACACAGATCATAGACATCAATGATCTGTGTGGTCAGCATGGAACGTGATGGTGGCCTAAGGGTGAGCGCAGGAACACCAGAGGGAGCGAGTGGAAAACCGAATGGGGAGCTCTGGTGGAAAGACAGGTGATGTGAATATAGTATTTTATTATTTTTTAACCCCTTTCTGCTTCTAAAATGAATTCAGTAAAATGGTACCCTGTTGTCATTCTGCTGGATTCATGCAAATTCAATAGCACAAAATTCCAAACCAAATTTTTTGTGAAACTAGAAAATTTGATTCACTTCAAATGGATTTAATCAATCTCCACACTTACACTAAACAGAAACTTTTCTGTAGTGTAGGAGAAGATTTAACATCTTCTGACTAAGTATTGATCCAAGTTTATAGCATGCCGGGGTAGATATTTTGCAATTTGATCATTTATAATTTTATGTTTTTTTTCATTTTCTCATTTACCAAAGCAGCGTGTCTTTTCACTGGTGGCCAATGATTTCTAGCTTAGTGCATACTATCAGAATATATAAGAAGATGATAAAAGCTCATTTAAGTATCATTTAATGATCCGCACGGTAAGTAGAGGACAAATGAATGTGCAATAGCTCGTTAGTGATCATTTGCATAAATACTGCTGGGACTGCTGATAATGTTTTCATTGCTGGGAAAAAAAAATGTCTTCATTGTTTCTTAGTACATACAATAATAAAGATAACTTATTGGACATTTATATATGCTGCTCGTCGGTTTTCCTTTATTATTTCTTGAGTCTATTATATAGCTTAATTAATTGGACCTTACCTACTGACTGTCCATGTAAAATGTATGCCAAATTACATAACACAAGATTTCCTTTATATGTTCTTGAAGTTTTTTTCCTGTAACAATGAATGAGCTAAGAAAACTGTATTTACAGTATATGTTATTTTCACATTTTCTTCTGCTAAATAAAAATCTGAGGTGTATGGATGTAAAATTTGAAATTGTCAGGAAAAAAAAGTACAGTAAAGGCTTTATGGAAGCCATTAGAGAAGTGAAATTCGTGGTTTCAAGTGAAATTTGAACATTTTGAGATCTGATTCACAATTCAGAAAAAATAAACTTCCTTGACCCGGTCAGTACCTGGGTCCTCATAGATCCCAGCAGACAACAGTTTGTAAGTCGTTTTCCATCTCCAGAGTCAGTCTAACTCTTCTGTAGAGTGTAAGCTCTTATGGCCAATGAAGTCCTCTCTCTCCTATAGAGTGTAAGCTCTTATGATCAGCGGGATCCTCTCTTTCCTATAGAGTGTAAGCTCTCATGGCCAGCGAAGTCCTCTCTCTCCTATAGAGTGTAAGCTCTTATGGTCAGCAAGGTCCTCTCTCTCTCCTGTAGAGTTTAATCTCTTATGGTCAGTTGGGTCCTCTCTCTCTCTCTCTTCTGTAGAGTGTAAGCTCCTATGATCAGTGGGGTCCTCTCTCTCCTCTAGAGTGTAAGCTCTTATGGTCAGTGGGGTTCTCTCTTCTGTAGAGTGTAAGCTCTTATGGTCAGTGGGGTCCTCTCTCTCTTCTATAGAGTGTAAGCTCTTATGCTCAGTTGGGTCCTCTCGCTCTCTCCAGTAGAGTGTAAGCTCTTATGGTCAGTTGGGTCCTCTCTCTCTCTTCTGTAGAGTGTAAGCTCCTATGATCAGTGGGGTCCTCTCTCTCGCTCCTGTACAGTCTAAGCTCTTATGGCCAGTGGGGATCCTCTCTTCTGTAGAGTGTAAGCTCTTATGGTCAGTGGGGTCCTCTCTCTCTTCTGTAGAGTAAAAACTCTTATGGTCAGTGGGGTTCCCTTTCTCTCTCTCTCCTGTAGAGTGTAAGCTCTTATGATCAGCGGGTTCCTCTCTCTCTTCTGTAGAGTGAAAGCTCTTATGGTCAGTGGGGTCCTCTCTCTCTCTCCTGTAGAGTGTAAGCTCTTATTGTCAGCAGGGTCCTCTCTCTCCATTTTGTAGAGTGTGAGATCTTATGGTCAGTAGGGTCCTCGGTTTCTCCTATAGAGTATAGGCTTTTATAATCAGCGAGGTCCTCTCTCTCTCTCTCTTGTAGAGTGCAAGCTCTTATGATCAGCAGGGTCTGCTCTCTCCTGCAGAGTGTAAGCTCTTATGGTCAGCAGGGTCCTCTTTCTCTCCTGTAGAGTGTAAGCTCTTATGATCAATGGGGTACTCTCGATTCTGTAGAATGTAAGCTCTTAAGGTCAGCAGAGTCCTCTCTTTCGCTCTCCCTCTCTCACCTGTGGTTCTCTCTCCTGTAGAGCGTAAGCTCTTATGGTCAGCAAAGTTTTCTCTGTCACTCTCCTCTCCTCCATATATATTTTCAGAGCAATTACAAGCTTTCCATTATTAAGATTCACCACATATTGATTTTTTGTGAAAATTTGGCCAAGTGGAAGAATTCAAATTTCAAAATAACTGCTCATCTCTAGTAGCCATATTATGGCTCTGTACAAATGGCAGTGGAGGTGGAAAAGGGGGTCCCCAGTTCATTGAAGGAAAACCACTTCTTTCCATTAGACTGAAAGGCCAGTGATTTCTGACGTGCTCAGTAATAATACGTCTTACTGACCTTGTACTATTGGACCAGGTACGTACTATTACGCGCACTGCGATTGAGCCCGCATATAAGCGGTGCAGGGTGATCGTCGCCGGGTGTCAGCTGATACTCATAGCTGACACCCAGTGCTATGTGCCAGGAGGGGTCAAGCACCGCTCCTGGCTCATTAAGCCCCGAAATCCTGCGATCAAAGTCGATCGCAGCATTCTAGGAGCAAGGGGAGGTAAGCACTGCTTACTTACCACCTCTCCGGCATCCCACGCTGTCTGTGCCGGGTCCTGGTAGTTGTCATGGTGACTAGAGATGAGCGGTGTTCGACTCGAACTGTTCGCCAACCTCAAATTCAAGCTGTTTTGGGCGGTGTTCGAGCCGTTCGATTTGAAAAAAATTCGGCTGTTCGAGGTTATGTTCGATAACTGTTCGTGCACCAAAATCATAACTGGATTTTTTCTCAGTAATGATGAAAATTAATGTTAATACGCAGTTTGAGTGTACAGCGGGGCGGGGGGAGGGGCAGGGGATGGATCTCTGCAGGAATAATGAAGATCTCCATTTTTTTTTCTCTTTCCCGCATTTACAGTGGGGAGGTGCAATCTGTCAGCCTATCAGCAGCGCACACACGGAGCGAAGTGCTTTTTTTCACACAAGCAAGGGCATGTGTCATTGGCTGTGTATGTCACATGTCCTTGCCCTATAATACCCAGCCATTTTCCCCGTCGCCACCATTTTCTCACTGCTGCGGCTGCGTGTTAGACGTCACCGCTGTTGCTATGTGAGCTATACCTTGTTAATTTCAAGCCAATTTTCGCACAAATCTACAGATAGCTTGGGAGTAGGGAATAGTTGTGATTGCAGTCCTTTTAAGGACTAGGTTGCATCATTTCCTGCAACTTTTATCAGGCAGGTCTGTGCTCTTAAATAGATAGGTTGGGAGTAAAGACTAATTGTAATTGCAGTCCTTTTCAGGACTAAGTTACATCAGTTCCTATCACTTTTTGCAGGCAGGTCTGTGCCAGTGCTGTGCAAGTTTTTTTCACAGCATTTGGCTAAATCTAGCAAAGCAAATCCTTTTTGGCCTATTACAGAGTGTGTTAGTCAGTGGAGTAGCCTATCCGTGTTGCAAGCTACGCCACCTGTGTATAGAATACAAATTTTTTTACTGCACCTAGTGAAGAAAAACCTTTTCGGCATAGCATCATTCTATTAGTCCATCTATACCACCAGGTTGCAAATTCAATATAATTTTTTTCTGCATCAAGCTCTGAAAAAATATTTAGGCTTCTAGCAGTGTGTGGGACTTGTTCTAATAGTCCATCTATACTGACCTCCATCAGGTTGAAAATTCAATATAATTTTTTCTGCATCTAGCTCTGAAAAAATATTTAGGCTTCTAGCAGTGTTTGGGACTTGTTCTATTAGTCAATCTATACTAACTAGTGTTGAGCCACCCCCGTAGTGTTCGGGTTCGGTTCGGTTCATCGAACACCGGGATGTTCGAGGAACTGTTCGTCGAACTGTTCGTCGAACACCTTAGAACACCGTCGAACACCGTTAAAACCAATGGCAGGCAAACAAAAACACATAGGAACACATAGAAAACACCTTCAAAGGTGTCCAAAAGCTCACAAACTGCTCAGAAGACGCTTTCTTTAAAAAAGCCGGCCGGCAATTCAGCAGCGGCATACACCGGTACCCGACAATTTAGACATGAAGGAATAGAGCATCACACATAGATTAGATAGATAGAAACATGTCAGTCACATATATATGAAGTACAGTGACAGTGTTGCTTACTGTACTTGTCATTTAGTGTAAAGGATTTATTAAAAAATATAATAGTGTTTTCGTGCACCATCTCTTTAAAAAAGCCGACCGGCAATTCAGCAGCGGTACCCGACAATTTATAACAGACAGAATAGAGCTTCACACATAGATTAGATAGATAGAAACATGTCAGTCACATATATATGAAGTACAGTGACAGTGTTGCTTACTGTACTTGTCATGTACTGCAAAGGATTTATTAAAAAAAATAATAGTGTTTTCATGCACCGTCTCTTTAAAAAAGCCGGCTGGCAATTCAGCATCTGTACACGACAATTTAGAATAGAAGGAATAGAGAATCACACATAGATTAGATAGATAGAAACATGTCAGCCACATATATACGAAGTACAGTGACAGTGTTGCTTACTGTAATTGTCATTTAGTGTAAAGGATTTATCAAAAAAAATAATAGTGTTTTCATGCACCGTCTCTTTAAAAAAGCCGGCCGGCAATTCAGCATCTGTACCCGACAATTTATAACAGACAGAATAGAGCTTCACACATAGATTAGATAGATAGAAACATGTCAGTCACATATATAATAAGTACAGTGATAGTGTTGGTTACTGTACTTGTCATTTAGTATTAAAATAAAGGATTTATTATTAAAAAAAATTGGCGTGGGGTTCCCCGTAATTTTAGTCTCTAGCGGAGGTTAAGCAGACAGCTGGGGCAGATGTTTGAAGCCTGGGAAGGGGGTAATACCCACGGAGCTTCCCAGGCTACTAATATCAGCCCCCAGCTGAATACCTAGCCTTTACTAGCTATTAAAATGGAGGACCCCCCCCAAAAAAATGACGTGGGGTCCCCCCTAATTTAATAGCTAGCAAAGGCTAGGCAGACAGCTGGGGGCTGATATTAATAGCCCAGGAAGGGAGCCATGAATATTGGCCCCCTCTCAGGCTAGAAACACCAGCCGTCAGCCGCCCCAGAAATGGCGCATCCATAGGATGCGCCAATTCTGGCACTTAGCCTCGCTCTTCCACGCTGCCCTGGTGCGGTGGCAGGGGGTAATAGGGTTGGGGTTGATGTCAGCTTATAATGCCAGCTGACATCAAGCCCAGGTTAGTAATGGAGAGGCGTCTATAAGACACCCCCATTACTAACCCCATAGTCAAAGTAAAAAAAAAAAACACAAACACCCAGAATAAAGTCCTTTAATTGAAATAAAGACACAATTCTTTATTGTTCTAAATTAAACCATACTTACCATCACGCCCATTCCAGCTGAAGCCAACGATCTCCTGCAATAAAAGAAAAATAATAAAGCAACCTCATCCTTACCTTTCCATGGTTCCCAGGACAGCTTCAGCTCTGCTACATCGAGATGACAGGCTGGACCGCAGCAGAACGCTGCCATCCAGCTTGCCATGCCGCACACACTGAGAAGCGCAGGCATGCTTGCGCTCCTCAGTGTCTGACTGTGACGGCATCCAGATGAGCCGACAATGAACTCGGCTCACCTCATGTACGTCACTGACAGCGTGGGAAAATTCTCCTGCACTCAGCGCTTCAGCGTGAGAATTTTCCCACGCTGTCAGTGACGTGCATGAGGTGCGCCGAGTTCATTGGACATGACCTCGGCTCATCTGGATGCCGTCACAGCCAGACACTGAGTAGCGCAAGCATGCCTGCGCTTCTCAGTGTCTGCGGGATGACAGGCTGGATGGCAGTGTTCTGCTGCGGTCCAGCCTGTCATCTCGATGTAGCAGAGCTGAAGCTGTCCTGGGAGCCATGGAAAGGTAAGGATGATGTTGCTTTATTATTTTACTTTTATTGCAGGAGATCATTGGCTTAATTTAGAACAATAAAGAATTGTGTGTTTATTTCAATTAAAGGACTTTTTTCTGGGTGTTTGTGTTTTTTTTAAATACTTTACTAGAAATTCATGGTGGTCATGTCTAATATTGGCGTGACCCCATGAATTTCGGGCTTAGGGCCAGCTGATAATGCCAAGCTGGCCTTAACCCCTTTATTACCCAGTGAGCCACCGCACCAGGGCCCTGCATGAGTTGGGTACAGCGCCAGAAGATGGCGCTTCTATGAACGCGCCATTTTCCGGGGCGGCTGCGGACTGCAATTTGCAGCGGGTGGGGCCCAGAAAGCTTGGGCCTCCCTGCGCTGCAGATTCCAGCCCCCAGCTGCCTAGTTGTACCTGGCTGGACACAAAAATAGGGCGAAGCTCCACGTATTTTTTTTTTAAATTCATGAAATTCATGGAATAATTAAGAAAAAAAAGGGCTTCCCTATATTGTTGTGTTCGGCTAGGTACAAATTGGCAGCTGGTGGTTGGGAGCAGCCCGTTCCTGCCTGCTGTACCTGACTGGACACAAATATAGGGCGAAGCCCCACATCAATTTTTTTTTCATTATTTCATGAATTTCCTGAAATAATTAAAAAAAAATTGACGTGGGGCTTCGCCCTATATTTGTGTCCAGTCAGGTACAGCAGGCAGGAACGGGCTGCCCCCAACCACCAGCTGCCTATTTGTACCTGGCCAGACACAACAATATAGGGAAGCCCTTTTTTAAAAAAATTATTTCATGAAATAATTAAAAAAAAATTGACGTGGGGCTTCGCACTATATTTGTGTCCAGCCAGGTACAGCAGGCAGGGACGGGCTGCCCCCAACCACCAGCTGCCTATTTGTACCTGGTTGGACACAACAATATAGGGAAGCCCTTTTTTTTTTAATTATTCCATGAATTTCATGAAATAATTTAAAAAAAAAATGCGTGGGGCTTCGCCCTATTTTTGTGCCCAGCCAGGTACAACTAGGCAGCTGGGAGCTGGAATCCGCAGCGCAGGGAGGCCCAAGCTTTCTGGGCCCCACCCGCTGCAAATTGCAGTCCGCAGCCGCCCCAGAAAATGGAGCGTTCATAGAAGCGCCATCTTCTGGCGCTGTACCCAACTCATCCAGGGCCCTGGTGCGGTGGCTCACTGGGTAATAAAGGGGTTAAGGCCAGCTTGGCATTATCAGCTGGCCCTAAGCCCGAAATTCATGGGGTCACGCCAATATTAGACATGACCACCATGAATTTCTAGTAAAGTATTTAAAAAAACACAACACCCAGAATAAAGTCCTTTAATTGAAATAAACACACAATTCTTTATTGTTCTAAATTAAACCATACTTACCATCACGCCCATTCCAGCTGAAGCCAATGTCTTCTGCAATAAAAGTAAAATAATTAAGCAACCTCATCCTTACCTTTCCATGGTTCCCACGACAGCTTCAGCTCTGCTACATCAAGATGACAGGCTGAACCGCAGCAGAAAGCTGCCATCCAGCCTGTCATCCCGCGGACACTGAGAAGCGCAGGCATGCTTGCGCTCCTCAGTGTCTCGCTGTGACGACATAAAGATGAGCCGAGGTCATGTCCAATGAACTCGGCTCACCTCATGCACGTCACTGACAGCGTGGGAGAATTCTCCTGCACTCAGCACTTCAGCGTGAAAATTCTCCCACGCTGTCAGTGACGTACATGAGGTCAGCTGAGTTCATTGGACATGAATGAGCTCACCTCATGCACGTCACTGACAGCGTGGGAAAATTCTCACGCTGAAGCGCTGAGTGCAGGAGAATTTTCCCACGCTGTCAGTGACGTGCATGAGGTGAGCTCATTCATGTCCAATGAACTCAGCTGACCTCATGTACGTCACTGACAGCGTGGGAGAATTCTCACGCTGAAGTGCTGAGTGCAGGAGAATTCTCCCACGCTGTCAGTGACGTGCATGAGGTGCGCCGAGTTCATTGGAAATGAACTCGTCTCATCTTTATGCCGTCACAGCCAGACACTGCAGAGCGCAAGCTTGCCTGCGCTTCTCAGTGTCTGCGGGATGACAGGCTGGATGGCAGCGTTCTGCTGCGGTCCAGCCTGTTATCTCGATGTAGCAGAGCTGAAGCTGTCGTGGGAACCATGGAAAGGTAAGGATGAGGTTGCTTTATTATTTTTCTTTTATTGCAGGAGATCGTTGGCTTCAGCTGGAATGGGCGTGACGGTAAGTATGGTTTAATTTAGAACAATAAAGGAATGTGTCTTTATTTCAATTAAAGGACTTTATTCTGGGTGTTTGTGTTTTCTTTTAACTTTGACTATGGGGTTAGTAATGGGGGTGTCTTATAGACGCCTCTCCATTACTAACCTGGGCTTGATGTCAGCTGGCATTATAAGCTGACATCAACCCCAACCCTATTACCCCACTGCCACCGCTACAGGGCAGTGGGAAGAGCGAGGCTAAGTGCCAGAATTGGCGCATCCTAAGGATGCGCCATTTCTGGGGCGGCTGACGGCTGGTGTTTCTAGCCTGGGAGGGGGCCAATATTCATGGAACCCTTCCTGGGCTATTAATATCAGCCCCCAGCTGTCTGCCTAGCCTTTGCTAGCTATTAAAATAGGGGGGACCCCACGTCATTTTTTTGGGGGGTCCCCCATTTTAATAGCTAGTAAAGGCTAGGTATTCTGCTAGGGGCTGATATTAGTAGCCTGGGAAGCCCCGTGGGTATTACCCCCTTCCCAGGCTTCAAACATCTGCCCCAGCCGTCTGGTTAACCTCCGCTAGAGCCTAAAATTATGGGGATCCCCACGCCAATTTTTTTTTAAATAAATCCTTTATTTTAACACTAAATGACAAGTACAGTAATCAACACTGTCACTGTACTTCATATATATGTGACTGACATGTTTCTATCTACTTAATCTATGTGTGATTCTCTATTCCTTCTATTCTAAATTGTCGGGTACAGATGCAGAATTGCCGGCCGGCTTTTTAAAAGAGACGGTGCATGAAAACACTATTATTTTTTTAAATAAATCCTTTATACTAAATGACAAGTAGAGTAAGCAACACTGTCACTGTACTTCATATATATGTGACTCACATGTTTCTATCTATCTAATCTATGTGTGATTCTCTATTCCTTCTATTCTAAATTGTCGGGTACAGATGCTGAATTGCCGGCCGGCTTTTTTAAAGAGACAGTGCATGAAAACAATATTATTTTTTTACATAAATCCTTTACACTAAATGACAAGTACAGTAAGCAACACTGTCACTGTACTTTATATATATGTGACTGACATGTTTCTATCTATCTAATCTATGTGTGATTCTCTATTCCTTCTATTATAAATTGTCGGGTACAGATGCTGAATTGCCTGCCGGCTTTTTTAAAGAGACGGTGCATGAAAACACTATTATTTTTTTTTAATAAATCCTTTACACTAAATGACAAGTACAGTAAGCAACACTGTCACTGTACTTCATATATATGTGACTGACATGTTTCTATCTATCTAATCTATGTGTGATTCTCTATTCCTTCTATTCTAAATTGTCGGGTACAGATGCTGAATTGCCGGCCGGCTTTTTTAAAGAGACAGTGCATGAAAACACTATTATTTTTTTTAATAAATCCTTTATACTAAATGACAAGTACAGTAAGCAACACTGTCACTGTACTTCATATATATGTGACTGACATGTTTCTATCTACCTAATCTATGTGTGATTCTCTATTTCTTCTATTCTAAATTGTTGGGTACAGATGCTGAATTGCCGGCTGGCTTTTTTAAAGAGACGGTGCATGAAAACACTATTATTTTTTTTGATAAATCCTTTACACTAAATGACAAGTACAGTAAGCAACACTGTCACTGTACTTCATATATATGTGACTGACATGTTTCTATCTATCTAATCTATGTTGAAGCTCTATTCTGTCTGTTATAAATTGTCGGGTACCGCTGCTGAATTGCCGGCCGGCTTTTTTAAAGAGACGGTGCATGAAAACACTATTATTTTTTTTGATAAATCCTTTACACTAAATGACAAGTACAGTAAGCAACACTGTCACTGTGCTTCTTATATGTGTGACTGACATGTTTCTATCTATCTAATCTATGTGTGAAGCTCTATTCTTTCAGTTCTAAATTGTCGGGTACTGGTGTATGCCGCTGATGAATTGCCGGCTTTTCATGTTTCACTGTTGGCACTGTTCCCATCGATTTGGGCAATCACTGTAATGCCACAACCACCATTGCTGTGGCATTACAGTGAGTGGCAGACAATCCCTGCATGATTGGTGCTCTAAATAGCGCCAGACATGCAGGACACGCTTTTGGTGCACGAACAGTTATCGAACATAACCTCGAACAGCCGAATGTTTTGCAAATCGTTCGGGTTCGTCGAACAACTCGAACACCGCCCAAAACAGCTCGAATTTGAGATTGGCGAACAGTTCTAGTCGAACACCGCTCATCTCTAATACTAACCTCCATCAGGTTGCAAATTCAATATATATTTTTTCTGCATGTAGCTTTGAAAAAATATTTCAGCTTGTAGCAGTGTGTGGGACTTGTTCTATTAGTCCATCTATACTGACCTCCATCACGTTGCAAACTGAATATATAATTTTTTTCTGCATCTAGCTCTGAAAAAATATTTCAGCTTCTAGCAGTGTGTGGGACTTGTTCTATTAGTCCATCTATACAGACCTCCATCAGGTTGCAAATTCAATATAATTTTTATCTGCATCTAACCCAGCCAATACTTTTGGCCTAATACCACAGTTTGGCCACTCAGCTCTGCTCGGCTCCCATCCATTGTTTTTTGTGCAAACAACTCCAGAGTTGTGAATTAGTTAACCACCAAAATGAGTGGAAAAAGGCCTGCTGCTGGTGGAAAGGGGAATAGGCGTGTTGGGAAGGGGAAAAAAGGTTGTGTCCGTGGGTTAGGTGTTAAAGCAACAGTAGCATCTGCAGAAGAAAGATCATCTTCCAGCCAAACTAAAATGTCTACTTCTTTTAGCGGACAATGTGATAAGATCCCTTTCTTACGGCCACGCCAATCGCTACAAATTCCAGATGAGGCACAAAAACAGCAGGTGCTTCAATGGATATCAAGTGCTCCTTTAAGTGGGCTCTCCTCCACCTCAACTTCAACATCACAAATACTCCAGTCCTCAGAGGTGTCACCCCAATCGCACTTGCTTCCTCACAGCTCCCAAGTCTCCAGCTGCCCGTCTGAGTATGGGGTAGAACAGATGGTTGAGTCTGCAGAGCTGTTTACTCATACTATAGCCTGGGAATCAGAGGTCGGCTCCAGAGCTTCTGTGAATCCAGATGAGGAAATGATCTGCACTGATGCACAGAATCTTTATGAGTCGGATCCAGGACCAGACGCAGAAAGTTCTGACCATAATGTAGACCTTCATTCCCAAACTGTAACTCCTGTTGGTGGAGACAATGAGGAAGACGATGATGAGACTCAAAAACCAGATTGGAGCGACAACTTTAGTTTTTTGTCAAGGCAGGAACAGGTTGGCTCTGAGGACGACGGGTGTGATAACACACAGGGTGATGATGATGAGGTTGGAGATCCCACTTACTGTCAACCCACAGCCTGGGCATATTTTCAGATCGATAAAGATGACCCAACTCGTGTTATCTGTAACATTTGTCAGCAAAAGCTAAGTAGAGGCCAAAAAATACATAGTTTGAGCACTTCATGCATGAACCGGCACATGGACATGAAGCATAAGTTGCAGTGGGAAGCTCACTGTGCTACAATGCGGCCTAGCCGGCCGGGCCAACAACCGTCTGCCACATCTTGTGCATCCGCGGGCTCTTCATCCTCTGTGACTGGGGGGACAGCAGTCACACCTGTTTTGGGACGCAGACCTGCCACATCTTTACCCGCAACAGCCAGTGTGATTGGCAGGTCATCATTTTCTTTGGAGGTGGTAACACCAGCTGGTGTTGAGCGCTGTCCGACATAGATAGCACCACCTTTGGATCAAGGCAACCTAACATGTCCGCCTGCATCTTCCTCACAGACCGGCAGTTTGCCGGGGACACCCTTCTCAACCCCGTCTAAGCACAACAGCCAGCCCTCGGTCCCTCAGATGTGGACAAGTAAAAGACCATTTCCTCCTAGCCATGAGAAAGCTAAGAGGTTGAATTTCACCATCTGCAAGCTCTTGGCTACAGAAATGCTGCCTTTCCGCCTGGTGGACACAGAGGATTTTCGAGACCTTATGTCCGTCGCAGTGCCCCAGTACCAGATGCCCAGTCTGCACTACTTCTCAAAGAAAGGTGTGCCTGCACTCCACCAGCATGTCGCACACAACATCACCGCTTCTTTGAGATACTCTGTGTGTGACAGGGTGCATTTCACCACAGACACTTGGACGAATAGGCATGGACAGGGGCGTTACATGTCGCTGACTGGGCACTGGGTAACTATGGTGACAGCAGGACAAGGGGCTGCTGTCCAAGTCTTGCCGTCCCCACGAGTTGCGCGTCAATCCTCTTTATCTCAAAGTTCCTCCACTGTTTCTGCCTCCTCAACCTCCTCTTGGTCCTCCACCTGCATCCAAAGCCTGTCTGGTCATGCCACAAGCTTTCTAACTGCGCTGAAGGGATCATGCACACCTCCTTACTATGCTGGCAGCAGGGCTCAACGTCATCAGGCGGTTTTTACTTTGAAATGTCTGGGAAATGTGAGTCACACAGCTGAGGAGTTGGGGTCAGCTCTGGAGAACCAGTTTCATGAATGGTTGTCTCCACTGGACCTGAAACCAGGGAAGGCCGTGTGCGACAATGCTGCAAACCTGGGTGCGGCCCCTCGCCGAGGCATTGTCACACGCGTGCCTTGTATGGCTCACGTGTTGAACCTGGTTGTCCAGCAATTTTTAGCCCACTATCCCGGACTAGATGGCCTTCTGCAGAGGGCAAGGTCGCTGTGTGCTCACTTCCGCCGTTCGCATCCCGCAGCTCAGCGACTTACATCTCTACAGAAGTCGTTGGGCCTGCCACTTCACCGGCTAAAATGCGATGTGCCTACCCGGTGGAATTCAACTCTGCACATGTTGCAGCAACTGTGGCAGCACCGATAAGCCCTGGTGCAATACGTTCTGACGTATAGCCTGGGCCAACGAGATCCAGAGGTGGGGCAAATCACGCTGCAGGAGTGGTCTCAGATCAGGGACCTATGCACCCTTCTGCACAGTTTTGAAATGGCGACGAAGATGTTTAGTGCTGACGATGCCATTATCAGCATGACTATTCCGGTGATTTACATGCTGGAGCACATGTTAAACAGAATTCGGAGTCAGGTGGTGGCACAAGAAGAGGTGGAGGAAGTAGAGGAGGAGGAGTTGTATGCGGAAGGGCTAACATCTGCAAGGTCCAGATGGTCGGCAGCACCAAGGCGGCAGGCATGTGAGGGTGGGGGAGATGGTTTTACCAGGGCGCATGGTAGCAGACAAACTAGTGAGTACGGTGCAGGAGCCCAGGAAGAAGTGGAGGACGAACTGATGGAAGACTCATCAGATGAGGGAGACCTTGATCACATTTCTGTTGTGCGAGGTTGGGGGGAGTGGACAGAGGAAGGAAGCATGATTGTTACCTCGCCACCAACACAACAGGGACTGGGTGCTCCTGGATGCGCAAAAGACACATGAGTGCCTTCTTGCTGCACTACCTGCAGCATGTCCCTCGAATTGTGAGAATTAGAAATAATCCTGACTACTGGGTTTGCCTCACTGTTAGATCCCCGGTACAAAAGTAAATTTGCAGAAATTATTCCTGCCATAGAAAGGGATGCACGCATGCAGGAGTATCAGCAGAGACTGTTGCAGAATCTTACATGTGCTTTTCCACAAAACACCAGTGGTGCACGTAGTGAATCTCAGAGTTCCAACTTGCCAACCGTGGGACCGTCAAGTGTTCAGCACTCAAACCGTAACAGAAACACAGTATCTGCTGGTAACATCAATTTTGCGGAATCATTTCACCACTTTTTTAGCCCATCCTTTGCAAGGCCACAGGAGACAAGAAGTCTGACACATAGTCAACGCCTACAGACAATGGTACAGGAGTATCTCCAAGTAAACATTGAAGCCATGACTGTGTCACTAGACCCTTGCTCTTTTTGGGCTTCCACTCTGGATAAATGGCCGGAGCTCGCCACTTACGCCTTGGAGATCTCGTTCTGTCTGAACATGTGTTCAGCGCTGCTGGTGGTGTGCTGACAGATAAGCGCACGCGGCTCTCCACTGATAATGTAGACAGACTCACGTTCATAAAGATGAACAAATCATGGATCCGAAACAAATTTTCTACCCCTGTGTCATCCTGGGGAGAGTAAAAGCTTGATGATTTTTTAAAATCACCTCACCAACCCTTTTAAGCTTTAAAATTACTAATCATGTTTATCTGTATCTTGGCTGGAAAATAATTTGGGCTTTGTAGCAGTGTGCAGCACTCATTCTATTAGGCCATCTATACTAAGCTCCACCAGATTTAAAATTACTAATCATGTTTATCTGTATCTTGGCTGGAAAATAATTTGGACTTTGTAGCACTGTGCAGTACTGATTCTATTAGGCCATCTATACTAAGCTCCACCAGCTTTCAAATTAATAATAATTTTTAGCTGCATCTAGCCCGGAAAATAATTTTGGGTCTCCTAGATGCGCAAGACACATGAGTGCCTTCGTGCTGCACTACCTGCAACATGACTCTCAGATTGTCAGAATTCGAAGTAATCCTGACTACTGGGTTGCCACACTCTTAGATCCCCCACACTCTTCGATCAACCTTTTCATTTTAATAAAGAACAAAAAAATGGTCATTTTTGAAATTATAAGCATTAGCAGGTTATTAGAAACTGAAATCAAACAGTTTTCAACTCAAAACTTTATTCTAGGTGATGTTACATTTGCACATAAGACCCCTTGTTCGAAAGGAGCTTCTGATCTGTCTCGTCCATTGAATTTGTCAGGTTTTGGATGGTTTCTGCTTCAATTGTTTTGCATGAGGACAGAATACCCTCCCAGAGCTGTTGCTTAGATGTGAACTGCCTCCCGCCATCATAGACACTCCTTTTGATGATGCTCCAGAGGTTCTGGATGGGGTTGAGCTCAGGGGAGCATGGGGGTCACACCATAAGTTTGTCCCCTTTTATGCCCATATCAGCCAGAGATGCAGATGTGTTATGTGCAGCATGAGACGGTGCATTATCATGCATGAAAATGATCTTGCTGTGGAATACACGGTTCTTCTTCTTGAACCATGGCAGGAAGTGCTGTTTGAGAAACTCCGCATACATTATGGAGTTCATCTTTACCCCTTCAGGGATCCTAAAGGGGCCGACAATCTCTCTCCCCATGATTCAAGCCCAAAACATTACTCCACCTCCTCCTTGTTGGCGCTGTAGCCGTGTTTGCATGGGGTGTCCATCAACCAGCCATCCTCCACTCCATCCATCTGGACCATCGAGCGTTGCACGGCACTCATCGGTGAACAAAACAGTTTTGAAGTCAGTTTTCATGTATTGTTTGGCCCACTGGAGCCGTTTCTGCTTGTGTGCAGTGGATAGAGGAGGTCGACAGGATGTCTTACGCACAGCTGCAAACCTCTGAAGGACTCTGCATCTTGTTGTTCGGGGGACGTTGGAGGCAAAAGCAGTTTCAAAATCTTGTCTGCTGCTATGACAAGGCTTTTTTGCCGCTGCTCTTTTAACTTGACGTATTTGCCTGTAGGAACGAGTCCTCAATTTTACCTTATCAGCACGCACACGTGTGTACTGTGAATCAAATACATACTTCTTGATTGTGCGATGATCAGGATGAAGTGTCTTGGCAATGTTGATTGTAGTCATGCCTTGACCTAAACACTCCACAATTTGTTGCTTCTCAGCAGCTGACACATCCTTTTTCTTTCCCATTTTGGCAGAAAATGTAGGCTACTTAATAATGTGGGACAGCCTTCTTAAGTAGTCTTGCCTTTCATTGGACACACCTGCCAAACTAATTAGCACAGGTGTCTGCAATTGCTTACAGTGATATAAAGAGCCCTGACACACATCACCATCAATGAGTTTAACTGACAAACAAACAAATTCTTCCCTTATCACTCCTAAACACTTTTTGCATAATAATTTGGAACACAGTGTACATGTGCTTTTCCACAAAACACCAGTGGTTCACGTAGTGAATCTTACAGTTCTAACTTGCCAACCGTGGTCTGTATGGAGTTGTTCAATAAAGGGCCCAAAATTAAGATAACATAGACGGGAGAGGTCTCTATGAATAGGAATTCCTAAGTATTTGATACCCTGTGAGGGCCAGGCAAAGGGAAAGTTGGACTGGATGGAATCCTGTATGGATTTGTGGAGGGAGACATCGAGGGCCTCAGACTTCGCTGCATTAATTTTAAAATTTGACCATGTAACAAAGTGATCTATTTCAGCCATAACGACAGGGATGGATATAGGTGATTGAGTGATATATACTAGGACATCATCAGCAAGTGCAGAGCACTTGTACTCTGTGCCTCCCACCTCAATCCACCTAATATTGGGGTTATGGCGAATTGATGAGAGCAAGAGCTCCGTCACTAGGATGTATAAGAGAGGGGACAGAGGACATCCCTGCCTTGTCCCATTGGTGATTATGAAAGGTGATGAAAATGTTCTGACGCGCCCCCTGGGCCTTGGGACACCCGGAGCCGGACCCTTTTTGGTGGATGCTGGTGGTTGTAGTCTCCGTGGCGGCGACCCGGTTCCATGGCTCAGGGTGGTCAAACCAGTGGCGGAACTATTTATGTGGTTTTGATGTTTAAATGTCCGACTACGCCACCCGTGGATTGCGGTCAGAGTGAACCGCCGCTACAGGGCAGACCACTGAGGCTGCTGTTGTGGGTGCAGCAGAGCGTAGTATAACTCCCCATGGGAGGAGTATAGCCTCAGGGAGGAGGATGGGGGTGATGGTGCAGGGCAGCAGCAGTAACGACACGGAGTCAGTGATGCAGTCCAGGGCCTTTACTCACAGTTCTTTTTATCCAGACCACTTCTGCAGGTAACGGCTGCCCACGTCGTACTGTGCTCACCAGGTGAGGGGCTCAGACAACTCCCAGATAACTTTGGAGCGCTTCACAGGACCCCCTTTTTGTGTCCTTTGTCTGGCCTTTCTTACCAACGCTTCTGTCCGGCTGCCTCGGGCCTCCTCTTGGTAAACTTGGCGCCAGTTTCCCTGACCCTATGTGGTGCCTTCCTAGCGGGTGTAGCGAGGGGCTGCACCACATAAAATGTCACAGCCTCCGGTTTCTACCTGAGGGTCGTTTACCTCCTCCACTAGTTTCGGGGACCGGTCTCCCCCTTTGGCCTGATCCCTCCACGCAGGTGGATTCGGGCGTGCGGTGGCGACTCGCCCCTCCGCACCCCTGGGATCTATTCGTTCCTCGTTCCTGGAGCCTTCTCCGCTCCTCTTCCTTCCATCTCCCTCTTCCAGGCCTGGGCCTCTGTTACTAGGCCCGCCTCCGGAGCAGAGCTCATCCAGAGCCCCTGCGCCCTGTCACTTCTGCTCAGACTTCTCTGCACTGAACTAAGATGGTGCCCACCTTTTATACTCCCTTCTCAATGCACCCAGGAACTGCTTCCTCCCTGCTCCTGCACTACAGGGTTCCCCTTCCTCGGTGTTCCCTCCTCCCACTCCAGCCAGGGACAGGGACTGTCGTGCCCATCTCAGGGGCATATTGGTCGCCCTGCCCCACGGCTATGTGGTGTAATGCATGCAGGTGTCGGGGTCCTGATCCACACTCCATCCTTACCTGAGAGAGATATCACACCTCTGGTTGAGGTGCAATACCTCTGTAGCAACCGAGCCCTCGGGGTGCTACAGTTCCATTTATCTTCAGCCTAGGTGACGTATTGCGATACAGGGCCGTGATTTTGGCTATAAAAGGGTCCCCTAGACCCCTACCCCAAGCTTTTTAAGAGAATAATATATGGCGTGCCAGGAGACTCTATGGAATGCTTTCTCAGCATCCAACGAGAGTATCTAATTACAAATTTTTAACTGCATCTAGCCCAGGAAATACTTTGTGCCTAGTAGCAGTGTCTGCTAGTCAGCGGATTATCCCAGCTGCTAAGCAAGCTACACCACCTGTAGTTTGGACACTTAATTTTTTCAAAGGAAATGCTTCGGGACCCCGGGATACTCAGTGAAGAGCATCAGGAGGCACCCCAAGGCATAGGGGCTGGGACTGGCGGTAGGACGCCTTGCGGTGGACCGCCGAGCTCGATCCTTATAAAAGCTTTTTAACTGCAGCAACTTTAGTGGACGCTACTGGAGCTGGAATTATGCGGCTGCTGGCATGAGACTTGCCCTCCAATAGATCCTTTTAAAAGGATTTAAAGTGTATTCATTCAAATTAGAGAGACAATTTATATTAAAAAGCTTAGACCTGCCTCCACCACAGGGGGGCTCGCTCGACCCACCAGCGGACAGGCACCAGTATTGGGAGAGGGGGGCTGGCTGTCAGGGTCCACCGCAGCTCTGGCACAAAGCCGGCGACACGGAGGTCGCACGGGCAGGAACGGACTGGCCGTGTCGGCTTCGCACTTTTTTGGTTTTAGAAGGGCATGACATGCCTATATCTGTGTCTCCCCCTCCTTTTACTCCTCCACCTCTTTTCTTTTCGCATGACTATATGTACTTCTCACTTTTCCTTGTGTTATTTGTGTCTTCTGAGCAGTTTGTCAGCTTTTGGACACCTTTGAAGGTGTTTTCTATGTGTTTCTATGTGTTTTTGTTTGCCTGCCATTGGTTTTAACGGTGTTCGAAGGTGTTCGACAAACAGTTCGGCGAACATACGGGTGTTCGACGAACCGAACCGAACTCGAACACTACGGGGGTGGCTCAACACTAATGGTGACCCGATGTCGTCATGACGACATCCGGGTCACCAGGCAGCAGGAAGTTACTTTGATCATGCGCAGTGTGTAATCAAAGTAACTTCTGAGTGTGCAGTGCTGACACGCAGCATAGCATACAGATGGTGATGCATCTCTATGCTATGTGTTACCCGCACGTTGCTAGGTTCTGATAGGGGCCAGACAGGTTACATTAATTCTTTGGACTCCTGGGTGAACCGTTACTCAGGGCGACCATAGACCAGGTGCTGCAGCTTCTCTCAGGCACACAGGGGTATTGACCCTCAGGCACAGACACGTAGGTTGTTTCACTTGCTGACCAGACACACTTGACAAGAGTCCTTATAAACGGTAGAATAGTAGCATTTAATTAGAAGCCACACAGCCAGTGTAAGTTACGTCTTATGAGCAACAAGCTTCAGTGAGAAACAGTACAGTTTCCTTATCAGCACAGCAGTTCACAGTCTTCCCAGTAGTACAGGACAGTACAGTTCTAATGCAAAGGCACATTAATGAACACAGCATTCTTTACAGCACAGTGAGATGGAGGAGGGGGGAGAGTTTGCTGAGGGAGATGATCCCTGTGACACCATTTTTTACAGTCCTTATCTTTTTGCTTGACAATACTCTGCACTGCTAGTTCAGGAACTCTACCTGACCTGTGCTTAGCTTCACTCCTGACTTGAATCCTTTTCACTTGCAGGGACGCTTCTGTCAGATGCAAAACACACACACCACCTTTCTCTTTGGCTCCAGCCAGACAGTACACAACTTCCTCACAATCCCCCTGGGGCTCTGCTAAAACACTCCCCTTCTCCTGTGACTGTGTTAACCCAACTTGCTGCTTGCTTCTGTAGCACAACAATTCTTGTCTCATGTGCTTGTGTTACTTCTAATATTTGCTGAATGCTTTTAAAGCAACAGCACTACTTCTGCATGTCACACTCTTCCCTCCTTTTTGAATGTCGTCCTCGACATTCATCTTAATTGGTCAATCTGACTAATTCTGAGACAGTGGTGAAAGTTGGATAACTTTATATACAAATTGGCATTGTGAAATTGGTATAACGTTCATAAACAATGATAACAACCTAATCTTATGACCTTTTTCTTGTGGGATGCCTGTAAGAAATAAACCATTAACACAATTAAAACAATCAGCATCTCTTCAGTTGGAATTTTTTGTACGTCTTCAATCAGGGGAGGAGTCCTGAGGAGACAATTTGCATATTATCACTGCATTTTGGGATAAGTTAAGAGTCTCCGCGAGCTCTAAGAACGCTGGATTTTGGCCGTTGGAGCTGAAAGGAGGACACCGGTGAACCGCATGCCGGCAGGCACGCAAATTTTGGAGCGTTTTTCACTGTTTTCATAACATATCAGCAATAAGAACATGGACGAGTCCAGGAACCATTTGGTGAGCTGCATATCCTGCTATATGTTCACAGACTTGCCAGTGGAAAAGCCAGACTTCACATGCCAGAAATGCAAGCTTGTGTCCCTGTTGGAGGAAAAGTTGCGAAATCTAGAAGAGAGGTTAACTACCTTCAAAATCATTAAGGAAGGTGAAGAGTTCTTAGACAGAGCAGAATTATCTCTTCATGATACAAAAAGAGAAGAAATTCGAACTGCACCTGACGAAACAGAGGAATGGAAGCATGTGACCCAGAGAAGCAGGAGGATCGAGAGGCAGTCAGCACCTATACTGCTCAGTACCAGGCTCTCACGCAGGAGAACCATGAAGAAATACAGCAAGATAAGACTTTGCCCACAATGAATAACCTTGTAAGCCCTCAGAATCCCCCTGGATGGAGAAAGAAAAATGTTGTGAAAAAAAAACGGAAAGTGGTGGTCATGGGGGATTCCCTGTTGAAAGGAACAGAGGCCGCTATCTGCAGACCAGACATAACCTCAAGAGAAATGTGCTGTCTTCCAGGAGCAAAAATTAAAGATGTGTCTGTCAGGATATCAAGACTCTTCAGACCTACAGATCACTACCCATTCCTGCTAATACATGTGGGGACAAATGACTCCGCAAGAAAGGATCTGGAAACCATCTGCAGTGACTTTGAAGACAGAAGGCAAGAAAGTGAAAGAATTGGGAGCGCAGGTGGTCCTTTCATCCATCCTCCCAGTGGATGGCCATGGAAAAATGAGGTGGAATAAGATTCTACAGGTGAACAACTGGCTACGTCGATAGTGCCGTCAACAAGGATTTGGATTTCTGAATCACGGAATGAATTACCTATATGATGGGCTACTTGCTAGAGATGGGGTGCACACTACGAAGACTGGAAAACGTGTATTTGGAAGTCGCCTTGCTACACTCATCAGGAGAGCTTTAAACTAGAACAATATGGGAAAGGAAACTGTTTGGGTAAAAGTACTAGGAGAGAACAACGGAAAGGACACCATTGTAGGCATTTACTACAGGCCACCTGAGCAAGCTGAAGATATGGATGAACTCTTTTATGTATCAAATGACCAAGTTCTCCAAAAAATATGACGTAGTGGTCATGGGAGATTTCAACTATCCAGACATTTGTTGGGAATCTCTCTCAAGTAAAGCTAACAGGTCAAGCAAATTCTTATCCTCTCTTGCTGACAACTTTATCTTCCAAAAGGTAGGGGAGAAAACAAGGGCATCTGCTACTTTGGATCTAATCCTTATAAACAGGGAGGAAATGGTTGAGGAGGTAAAAGTGGCTGGAACCCTAGGAGGCAGCGATCATGCTATTATAGAATTTTGGATAACTAGAGGAGGAAGACATGTGAAGACTCAAACTTCAAGGTTAGATTTCAGAAAGGCAGATTTTAAGCGACTCAGAAAGAGAATAGGAGGGATCCAATGGCTGGATGTCCTTAAGGACAAAAATGTCCAGGAAGGATGGGAAATTTTTAGAAATGAGATTCTCAAAGCACAATTGTTAACAAAAGTAGGAAGAATGGGAAGCATTTAAGGAAACCAAGATGGATGAACACAGAACTTACACACATGCTAAAAAGAAAAAAAGAAATGTTTATCAAATGGAAAGAGGGAGGCATATCTAAAGAAGATTATAATGCAGTCTGCAGATCCTGTAGGGCACGTATAAGGTTAGCTAAAGCTGACAATGAATTAAGGCTTGCAAGAGATGTCAAAAGCAATAAAAAAGGATTTTGGGGGTATGTCAAAAGTAAAAGAAAAGTCAAAGATGCCATAGGATTTTTACAGGATGAAAATGGTGAAATGGTAAGAAAGGATTTTAAGAAGGCCGAACTTTTTAATTCCTATTTTGCATCTGTTTTCTCTCAGAAAGAAAATGTAACATCAACTGATCTTCACTGTCCTATTAAAGGAATAGAAGAATCCAAGTTATCTGTAAACAGAGAGATTGTGAGGGAATATTTAGCTAACATAAATGAGTTCAAGTCTCCAGGTCCAGATGAATTACACCCCAGAGTACTGAAGGAAATCGTAGAAGAAATTTTAAAACCACTCTCCATAATCTTTGAAAATTCTTGGAGAACAGGAGAAGTCCCAGAAGACTGGAGAAGAGCAAATGTTGTTCCTATCTTCACAAAGGGGAAGAAGGTGGACCCAGGGAACTATAGGCTGGTGAGTCTGACTTCTATACCAGGAAAGATCTTTAAACAAATTATTAAACAACATGTATGTAAGTACCTGGATAAGAATGAAGTGATTAACCAGAGTCAGTATGGGTTTGTAACTAACAAGTAATATCAGACTAACTTAATTTCCTTCTATGACAGAATCACTGACTGGGTGGATCAGGGAAATGCTGTAGATATAGTATATCTTGACTTCAGCAAAGCATTTGACAAAGTATCTCACACCATCCGTATTGACAAAATGACCAAGTATGGAATGGACAAGGCAACTGTTAGGTGGATTCATAACTGGCTTAGTGATTGGACTCAAAGAGTGGTCGTAAATGGCATCACATCCAGTTGGATGATGTCTCAAGTGGGGTACCACAGGGCTCTGTCCTGGGACCTGTATTGTTCAACATCTTTATCAATGATTTAGATGAAGGAATTGAGGGTAAACTGATTAAATTTGCTGATGACACAAAGCTAGGAGGGATAGCTAATACTAGAGAAGAGAGAGAGAGGATTCAAAAAGATCTAAATAAACTGGAGCAGTGGGCAGTAACTAACAGAATGGTTTTTAACAGGGAAAAATGCAAAGTACTACACCTGGGCAATAAAAATGAGAAAAGCATATACAAAATGGGAGGAATAGAGCTAAGCAACAGTACATGTGAAAAGACTGAGGTATACTAATAGATCATAGACTGAACATGAGTCAACAGTGTGATGCAGCAGCAAAAAAGGCAAATACAATTCTGGGATGTATTAACAGAAGCATACAGTTTACATCACGTGAAGTCATTATCGGACTTTACTCCTCTTTGGTCAGACCTCATCTGGAATACTGCGTCCAGTTTTGGGCACCACATTTTAAAAAAGACATTGACAAACTGGAGCAAGTTCAGAGAAAAGCGACCAGAATGGTGACCGATCTGCAAACCATGTCCTATGAGGAACGGTTACAGGATTTGGGAATGTTTAGTTTGCAAAAAGAAGACTGAGAGGAGACTTAATAACTGTCTACAAATATCTCAAGGGCTGTCACATTGTAGAAGGATCATCTTTATTCTCATTTGCAAAAGGAAAGACTAGAAGCAATGGGATGAAACTGAATGGGAGGAGACACAGATTAGATATTAGAAAAAACTTTTTGACAGTTAGGGTGATCAAAGAGTGGAACAGGCTGCCACGAGAGGTGGTGAGTTTCCCTTCAATGGACGTCTTCAAACAAAGGCTGGACTGATATCTGTCTGAGATGATTTAGTGAATCCTGCTTTGAGCATGGGATTGGACCAGATTACCCAGGAGGTCCCCTCCAACTCTACCATTCTATGATTCTATGAACTCTCTCTCGCTATGCTTTAACACTTCTTTGTTTTGACAAAGACTTTTAAGGAAAATCAAAGTATGACAACAAGTCTTTCCACCAGGCAACATCTTCCGTATTGCCTCTCGGTGGTGAATACCACTCAAGTGGGCTTACTTGGTCCACAGGCAGAGATACCTGTTTCCAGTCGAAAGTCCTTGGCACTTGACTCAGTTCACCCAGTGTCTCATACGTCAGCATCACGGGCCTCCTCACTTCTTGAGTCAACATCCTCCTGGTGGGTTGTTCCTCAGAGACCACGGGTTCTTCGGTCACAGAAGTTTCTTCAGCCGCACTCATTTCCTGTTCTTCCTCAGATGCTCTTGGAGCTGCTTCTGTAAGTTCCTGTACTTCTCCTGAGTCGCTTGTTTCCGCACATTCTGGTAATTCCGCTCCTAATGAGTGTCTATTAGTCTCTTCAGAGGCCGGTGTTCAATCATTAGATCGGAATTGGACTTCATCTGTACTCCTTGGTACGGACTCTGGAGCCTCAGGACTTAGTTCACTGTCCTGTGGATTGTACATCCCTCTCCTTGCCGGTCCGAGAAATACAACCGCGTGTTCATCTATATCAGAACTTTCAAGGTCAATATTCACCTCCGGAGCTTCAGTCTGTGGTGGTCCCTTAGTCGATCTCGGACGATGTTGGTCTACTTCTGGGAAGTCTTGTTGTGGTGAGAGATAATCACAGGGTAGCAGTAAATTCCGATCGATTATTCTGGTTTTCTTGTCTCCCGTTTCCAATCGGATTTCATACACTGGGCTGTCATCAGCTTTCCTCCTTACGACCACATACACCTTGTCTTCCCAGTACGAACAAAGCTTTCCTGGACCGCCTTTCTCACATATGTTCTTGACTAGAGATGAGCGGTGTTCGACTAGAACTGTTCGCCAATCTCAAATTCGAGCTGTTTTGGGCGGTGTTCGAGTTGTTCGACGAACCCGAACGATTTGCAAAAAATTCGGCTGTTCGAGGTTATGTTCGATAACTGTTCGTGCACCAAAAGCGTGTCCTGCATGTCTGGCGCTATTTAGAGCACCAATCATGCAGGGATTGTCTGCCACTCACTGTAATGCCACAGCCATGGTGGTTGTGGCATTACAGTGATTGCCCAAATCGATGGGAACAGTGCTCACAGTGAAACATGAAAAGCCGGCAATTCAGCAGCGGCATACACCGGTACCCGACAATTTAGAACAGAAAGAATAGAGAATCACACATAGATTAGATAGATAGAAACATGTCAGTCACACATATAAGAAGCACAGTGACAGTGTTGCTTACTGTACTTGTCATTTAGTGTAAAGGATTTATCAAAAAAAATAATAGTGTTTTCATGCACCGTCTCTTTAAAAAAGCCGGCCGGCAATTCAGCAGCGGTACCCGACAATTTATAACAGACAGAATAGAGCTTCACACATAGATTAGATAGATAGAAACATGTCAGTCACATATATATGAAGTACTGTGACAGTGTTGCTTACTGTACTTGTCATTTACTGCAAAGGATTTATTAAAAAAAATAATAGTGTTTTCATGCACCGTCTCTTTAAAAAAGCCGGCCGGCAATTCAGCATCTGTACCCGACAATTTATAACAGACAGAATAGAGCTTCACACATAGATTAGATAGATAGAAACATGTCAGTCACATATATAATAAGTACAGTGACAGTGTTGGTTACTGTACTTGTCATTTAGTATTAAAATAAAGGATTTATTATTAAAAAAAATTGGCGTGGGGTTCCCCGTAATTTTAGTCTCTAGCGGAGGTTAAGCAGACAGCTGGGGCAGATGTTTGAAGCCTGGGAAGGGGGTAATACCCACGGAGCTTCCCAGACTACTAATATCAGCCCCCAGCTGAATACCTAGCCTTTACTAGCTATTAAAATGGGGGACCCCCCAAAAAAATGACGTGGGGTCCCCCCTAATTTAATAGCTAGCAAAGGCTAGGCAGACAGCTGGGGGCTGATATTAATAGCCCAGGAAGGGAACCATGAATATTGGCCCCCTCCCAGGCTAGAAACACCAGCCGTCAGCCACCCCAGAAATGGCGCATCCATAGGATGCGCCAATTCTGGCACTTAGCCTCGCTCTTCCACGCTGCCCTGGTGCGGTGGCAGGGGGTAATAGGGTTGGGGTTGATGTCAGCTTATAATGCCAGCTGACATCAAGCCCAGGTTAGTAATGGAGAGGCGTCTATAAGACACCCCCATTACTAACCCCATAGTCAAAGTTAAAAGAAAACACAAACACCCAGAATAAAGTCCTTTAATTGAAATAAAGACACATTCCTTTATTGTTCTAAATTAAACCATACTTACCATCACGCCCATTCCAGCTGAAGCCAACGATCTCCTGCAATAAAAGAAAAATAATAAAGCAACCTCATCCTTACCTTTCCATGGTTCCCACGACAGCTTCAGCTCTGCTACATCGAGATAACAGGCTGGACCGCAGCAGAACGCTGCCATCCAGCCTGTCATCCCGCAGACACTGAGAAGCGCAGGCATGCTTGCGCTCTGCAGTGTCTGGCTGTGACGGCATAAAGATGAGACGAGTTCATGCCCAATGAACTCGGCGCACCTCATGCACGTCACTGACAGCGTGGGAGAATTCTCCTGCACTCAGCACTTCAGCGTGAGAATTCTCCCACGCTGTCAGTGACGTGCATGAGGTCAGCTGAGTTCATTGGACATGAATGAGCTCACCTCATGCACGTCACTGACAGCGTGGGAGAATTCTCACGCTGTAGCGCTGAGTGCAGGAGAATTTTCCCACGCTGTCAGTGACGTGCATGAGGTGAGCTGAGATCATTGGACATGAATGAGCTCACCTCATGCACGTCACTGACAGCGTGGGAAAATTCTCCTGCACTCAGCGCTTCAGCGTGAGAATTTTCCCACGCTGTCAGTGAAGTGCATGAGGTGAGCTCATTCATGTCCAATGAACTCAGCTGACCTCATGTACGTCACTGACAGCGTGGGAGAATTTTCACGCTGAAGTGCTGAGTGCAGGAGAATTCTCCCACGCTGTCAGTGACGTGCATGAGGTGAGCCGAGTTCATTGGACATGACCTCGGCTCATCTTTATGTCGTCACAGCGAGACACTGAGGAGCGCAAGCATGACTGCGCTTCTCAGTGTCTGCGGGATGACAGGCTGGATGGCAGCTTTCTGCTGCGGTCCAGCCTGTCATCTCGATGTAGCAGAGCTGAAGCTGTCCTGGGAACCATGGAAAGGTAAGGATGAGGTTGCTTTATTATTTTTCTTTTATTGCAGGAGATCGTTGGCTTCAGCTGGAATGGGCGTGATGGTAAGTATGGTTTAATTTAGAACAATAAAGAATTGTGTCTTTATTTCAATTAAAGGACTTTATTCTGGGTGTTTGTGTTTTTTTTTTAACTTTGACTATGGGGTTAGTAATGGGGGTGTCTTATAGACGCCTCTCCATTACTAACCTGGGCTTGATGTCAGCTGGCATTATAAGCTGACATCAACCCCAACCCTATTACCCCCTGCCACCGCACCAGGGCAGCGTGGAAGAGCGAGGCTAAGTGCCAGAATTGGCGCATCCTATGGATGCGCCATTTCTGGGGCGGCTGAGGGCTGGTGTTTCTAGCCTGGGAGGGGGCCAATATTCATGGCTCCCTTCCTGGGCTATTAATATCAGCCCCCAGCTGTCTGCCTAGCCTTTGCTAGCTATTAAATTAGGGGGGACCCACGTCATTTTTTGGGGGGGGTCCTCCATTTTAATAGCTAGTAAAGGCTAGGTATTCAGCTGGGGGCTGATATTAGTAGCCTGGGAAGCTCCGTGGGTATTACCCCCTTCCCAGGCTTCAAACATCTGCCACAGCTGTCTGCTTAACCTCCGCTAGAGACTAAAATTACGGGGAACCCCACGCCAATTTTTTTTAATAATAAATCCTTTATTTTAATACTAAATGACAAGTACAGTAACCAACACTGTCACTGTACTTATTATATATGTGACTGACATGTTTCTATCTATCTAATCTATGTGTGAAGCTCTATTCTGTCTGTTATAAATTGTCGGGTACAGATGCTGAATTGCCGGCCGGCTTTTTTAAAGAGACGGTGCATGAAAACACTATTATTTTTTTTAATAAATCCTTTGCAGTAAATGACAAGTACAGTAAGCAACACTGTCACAGTACTTCATATATATGTGACTGACATATTTCTATCTATCTAATCTATGTGTGAAGCTCTATTCTGTCTGTTATAAATTGTCGGGTACCGCTGCTGAATTGCCGGCCGGCTTTTTTAAAGAGACGGTGCGCGAAAACACTATTATATTTTTTAATAAATCCTTTACACTAAATGACAAGTACAGTAAGCAACACTGTCACTGTACTTCGTATATATGTGGCTGACATGTTTCTATCTATCTAATCTATGTGTGATTCTCTATTCCTTCTATTCTAAATTGTCGGGTACAGATGCTGAATTGCCAGCCGGCTTTTTTAAAGAGACGGTGCATGAAAACACTATTATTTTTTTAAATAAATTCTTTGCAGTAAATGACAAGTACAGTAAGCAACACTGTCACAGTACTTCATATATATGTGACTGACATGTTTCTATCTATCTAATCTATGTGTGAAGCTCTATTCTGTCTGTTATAAATTGTCGGGTACCACTGCTGAATTGCCGGCCGGCTTTTTTAAAGAGACGGTGCACGAAAACACTATTATATTTTTTAATAAATCCTTTACACTAAATGACAAGTACAGTAAGCAACACTGTCACTGTACTTCATATATATGTGACTGACATGTTTCTATCTATCTAATCTATGTGTGATGCTCTATTCCTTCATGTCTAAATTGTCGGGTACCGGTGTATGCCGCTGCTGAATTGCCGGCCGGCTTTTTTAAAGAAAGCGTCTTCTGAGCAGTTTGTCAGCTTTTGGACACCTTTGAAGGTGTTTTCTATGTGTTCCTATGTGTTTTTGTTTGCCTGCCATTGATTTTAACGGTGTTCGACGGTGTTCTAAGGTGTTCGACGAACAGTTCGAGGAACAGTTCCTCGAACATCCCGGTGTTCGACGAACCGAACCGAACCCGAACACTACGGGGGTGGCTCAACACTATTCTTGACTAGCACCCGGCTTCCCGGTGCCAATTCTGCTCCAAAACATTTTCAATCATAGTACTCCTTACTCTTGCTCTACCCTTGCGTAACCACTTTGGACGTTATGTTGTATGCCTCTGCCATCCGTTCCATCCTTTTCCGAACCTACTCCAGATATGTTCTGTAAGTCTCTGACACCGGAGTATCGAACATGATGTTGATTGGCAGTCTTGGCGATCGTCCATACAATGGGAAAAAGGATGAGTAACCCGTTGCATCGCTCTTTGTACAGTCATAGGCTTGTACCACTTTTGACAGAGAACTCTTCCAGTCTTTCTTCTCATCAGCTGTTAAAGTGCGCAACATTGACAATAATGTCAAGTTAAAACATTCCACTTGTCTATTACCCTCTGGGTGATAGGGCGTTTTGTGGGATCTCTGAGTTCTACAGTACTTTCCTAGCTTGGCAAAGAGATGGTAGTCAAATTCTCTTCCTTGGTCGTGGTGTAACCTCGTAGAGAACCCAAACCTCAAAGCAAAATCATTGAAGATCTTCTCTGCTGCTGTTTGACCCGATTTATTGGTGGTGGCATATGCTTGAGCAAATCGAGCGAAATGGTCCATCACCACCAAGATGTTATGTTCTGCTACCAGAGCTAAGGAAAGAGAGGAGATCTGTCCCTACGATAGAACTCAGCTTAATCCCTACGATGTAACAGGGGACCTGATCCTGCGATCAGACCTGCTAAAGTCCTAAGCTAGTCTGTACGGAGACCTATAGATGTGGGGAAGGAATCCCTACAAGTACTAAGGACTGTGAGGAAAATGGGACACCTCCTAACAGAAATAGTAGCAGACAGACGAACAAACAAAATATATAGAACATAGAGGTCCGTAGACCAAGCAAACTAACAGAGTTAGATACAGGGCACAGGCTAGCTAGAAAGTAGTTAAACAATGAAGTCCAGCAAAGCCAGAAGGGCGGAGCAGGATTAAATAGGCCAACAAGGTCATGTGACCAGCAAAGGAAAAAAACTAAGAACAAGGTTCTAACAGTACCCCCCCTTCTAAGAGGATCCTCCGGATCCCCTAGGACCAGGCTTATCAGGAAATCTCCTGTGAAATGCTCTGATAAGTCTGGACGCGGAAACATCATCCGACCTCACCCAAGAGTTATCCTCGGGTCCGAAACCTTTCCAGGCCACAAGATACTGCAAACTACCTCTATACTGTCTAGAGTTAAGGATGCGAGAAATTTCATATTCCCCGTCCTCCACCACCGGAGGAACAGAGGCAGAGGCGTCACAATCTGATACAACAGCTTTTTTCAACAGAGAGACATGAAATACCGGATTAATTCTCCAGGAGGTAGGAACCTCCAACCTAACAGAAGATTGGTTGACAACCTGAAGCACCTTAAAGGGCCCTACAAACTTGGGACCCAATTTCTTAGAAGGAATCCTCAACCGCAGATTCCTAGAGGACAACCAAACCATGTCACCAACAGCGAACAAAACCTCATGTCATTTCCTATCAAAGTAGTCTTTAGATTTTCTGTTGGCCTCCTGAAGATTACCATGCACATCCGTCCAAACTCTCTCCAAATCACCGGAAAAATTCTCCTCCTCAGGCACGGCAGATCCCAACTTGGAGAACGACCCAAACGACGGATGTCTCCCAGAACAACAAAAAAAAGGCGAACAACCAGCAGAAGAAGATGTATGATTGTTCAGAGCAAATTCAGCAAGTGGCAGAAACTCAGACCACCCCTCTTGATTGTCTGCCACAAAACAACGCAAGAACTGCTCAACATCCTGGTTTTTCCTTTCTGTCTGGCCATTAGATTCAGGATGATATCCGGACGAGAACGACAAATGAACTCCCAACCTGTCACAAAAGGCACGCCAAAAACGAGCCACGAACTGAGGACCTCTATCAGAAACAATGTCAGTAGGAACGCCATGAAGTCTGACAATTTCCTTGACAAAGGCCTTAGCGAGAGTTTTAGCGCAGGGCAGTTTGACGAAGGGAACCAAGTGACACATCTTGCTAAAACGGTCCACGACCACCCAGATGACAGTAAAACCCTCAGAGGGGGGAAGGTCAGTTATAAAGTCCATAGCCAAATGTGTCCAAGGAGCACTGGGAACCTCCAAAGGACAAAGCAACCCCGCAGCAGGAGTATGTGAGGACTTAGATCTAGCACAAATAGTACATTGGCGCACCCACTTAATGACTTCCTTCTGCCATCCAGGCCACCAAAAACTGCGACCCACCAGTCTCTTGGTCTCAGAGATTCCGGGATGACCTGCCAACCGAGATTCGTGACACTCAACAAACAAATCTCTCCTAAAGGTCCCAGGCACAAACAACCTCCCATGAGGAGTGTTAGATGGGGCATTCTCCTGTGCTTTAAGAATCTCATCTTCCAAAACGGAGTCCAAAGCAGCTATCACAACACCTTCTTGTAAAATGTTCTCCTCTTTCTCAGCACCGACTATGGGAGAGAAACTGCGAGACAAGGCATCCGCCTTAACATTCTTAGTACCAGGGATGTAAGTAACGGAGAAATTAAACCGCGAGAAAAACAGTGCCCACCTAGCCTGACGGGCATTCAGGCGCTTGGCAGCATCAAGATATATCAGTTTTTATGATCCGTAAGAACCTGAACGGGAAATTCCGCACCTTCCAAGAAGTGGCGCCAGTGTTCAAATTGCAGTTTAATAGCCAATAATTCCCGATTACCAATATCGTAATTCAGTTCAGTCTCTGAAAATTTTTTTGAAAAAAAGGCACAGGGATGTAATCCATCCCCGTTATCCTGAGACAATACTGCACCAACTCCCACAGAGGAAGCATCAACCTCAACCAAAAACGGCTTAGTCACATCAGGCTGCATAAGGAAGGGAGCAGAGGTGAACCTCTCCTTGAGATACACAAAAGTTTCAATGGCCTCAGAAGACCACTGAACCGCATCAGCACCTTTCCTGGTGAGATCGGTCAGAGGTTTGACAATACTAGAAAAAAATTTTATGAATTTTCTGTAATAATTGGCGAAACCCAAAAACCTCTGTATCGATTTCAAACCAATAGGCCTAGGCCATTCCTGTACAGCTTGAACTTTAACCGGGTCCATCTCAAAACCTTCGCTGGAGATAATGTAGCCCAAAAAACTAATTCTCTGTACAGCGAACTCACATTTCTCCAGCTTAGCAAAAAGCGAATTGTCCATTAACAACTGTAATACCTCACGTATGCTCCGCCAATGAGACTCCAGGTCCGGCGAATAAATCAAAATGTCATCCAAATACACAACCACATTTTTGCCGATCAAAGGTCTAAGGATGTTATTAATAAGATTCTGAAAAAATGCAGGAGCATTAGTAAGACCAAAAGGCATAACCAGATTCTCAAAATGACCCACAGGAGTGTTAAAAGCAGTCTTCCATTCGTCACCCTCCTTCATGCGCAACAGATTGTATGCCCCCTTAAGGTCAATTTTAGAGAACCACTTGGCCCCCATTAACTGGTTAAACAGATCAGGAATCAATGGCAGTGGGTAAGGATTGCGTACAGTAATTTTGTTAATCTCACGAAAATCCAGACAAGGACGTAAACCGCCGTCCTTTTTTTTTACAAAAAAAAATCCAACCGCCACAGGAGACTTAGAGGGCCTAATGTGACCGGCGGCCAAACTTGTCTGTATGTATTACTCCAAAGCCTTTCTCTCAGGAATACTAAGGTTAAATAAACGACTTTTAGGAAGAGTCGCTCCAGGGACAAATTCAATAGAACAATCATAGTCTCTATGGGGAGGCAAAACCTGCGATTCCTTCTCAGAAAAAACTCTCCAAAAATCCTGAATAGGAACAGGCAATTCTCCCCTATCCAAAGCTGCAATACGCCCGTTACAATACTTGTCATAACATTTATGGCTCCAGGATTTAATTTCACTGGTAGACCAATCCAGTACAGGATTGTGAAATTTTAACCAGGGCAATCCCAATATTACTGGAGAAGGCAAGTTATTCAACACTACCAAATCCAATTTCTCATGGTGAACACCATTAATAGTGAGAGGAAATTCACAGACCTTGAGAGTAATATTCTTCAAAGGGGAACCATCCACAGAGACCACAGCAATGGGGGATGATAAAGGTTCGGGTTTTAAATTGAATCTTTCCAAGAATCCCCCATCAATTACATTCAGAGTAGACCCACAATCAACAAACACCCGAAATTCCATTAATTTTTCCTGAGCAATCGTGAAAGCAGCTAAAAATACACCCTTGGAATTTAAACAGGCAATACGGGCATGACTGACCATTTTTTTTTTCTTTCTTGATACGAAGCTCACAGTCTTTAATCAAATGACCAGATTTTCCGCAATAGAAACACAAGCCTTCAGAAAATCTGCGATCTTTTTCTTGAGAGCGAGGTGCCATCGCTCCAATCTCCATCTTTTCACCACTGTTAGTACACACATTCTCATAACCAGAAACTGACAGAGCAGAGGATTTGGTCTCATTAACCCTTGCACGCAGTCTCCTATCCACCCGTATAGCTAATTGCATAGCCTGTTGCAAATCTTCAGGTGTAGGATAAGCAATTAGCAGGCCTTTAACCCTTTCACTGAGCCCAGCAAGAAATAGACTTTTCAGAGCAGAATCGTTCCACCCTGTTTGAGTAGACCATCGACGGAAATGAGTACAATATTTTTCCACATTACCTGATCCCTGTCTCAAACGTCTTAACTCAGTCTCAGCTGATGCGACACGGTCAGGATCATCATATAATAGTCCCAAAGCAGAAAAAAAACTATCCACTGATCTGAAGCATGTATCACTAGGTTGCAAAGAAAAGGCCCACTCCTGAGGCTCTTTGCGCAAAAGTGACATTATAAACCCTATGCGCTGGGAATCATCCCCAGAGGACTTGGGTCTCAAACGAAAATACAATAAGCAAGCATTTTTAAATGAAAAAAATTCTCGGTGTTCACCAAAAAATAAATTCGGCAAACGTACCTTAGGCTCCAAGAAATGTGCTCCAGGACAGTTACTCACGTGCTGACGGAGCTCAGTCACCTCCAAAGAGAGTCCCTGCAGGTGTTTAGCCAAATCCAGAACCGACACCATGATGGAACAGAAAAAAAAATCTTTCCTTAGAGCATTTGCTGGGCTGGACTTACTGTTATGTTCTGCTACCAGAGCTAAGGAAAGAGAGGAGATCTGTCCCTACGATAGAACTCAGCTTAATCCCTACGATGTAACAGGGGACCTGATCCTGCGATCAGACCTGCTAAAGTCCTAAGCTAGTCTGTACGGAGACCTATAGATGTGGGGAAGGAATCCCTACAAGTACTAAGGACTGGGAGGAAAATGGGACACCTCCTAACAGAAATAGTAGCAGACAGAGAAACAAACAAAATATATAGAACATAGAGGTCCGTAGACCAAGCAAACTAACAGAGTTAGATACAGGGCACAGGCTAGCTAGAAAGTAGTTAAACAATGAAGTCCAGCAAAGCCAGAAGGGTGGAGCAGGATTAAATAGGCCAACAAGGTCATGTGACCAGCAAAGGAAAAAAACTAAGAACAAGGTTCTAACACAAGATGTATTCGTAACCACCCTTGCACGTCTCGAGATGTAGAAAGTCAATTGAGACCATCTCAAATGCATATGTAGTTTGGATGTTGCCCATAGGTGCCCGGGTTGATGTGTTGGGACATTTATTTTTCAGACACCCACACTCCCTGGTCACGTACCTATCAATATCTCTCTGCATGTACGGACAGAAGAAACATTCACGGATCAAATTTGTTGTCCTTTCCACTCCCAGGTATCCCATGTTTTCGTGGAGTTCATTGAAGACCAACCTACGGAATACTCTGGGTAGTACCAACTGCAGATTTTGTCCTCCTTTACAATACAGGATACCGTCTTCACTGAGGTAGAGCTTCGTCCATTCTTAAATTAAAACAGATACTGCTGGTGACTCATTGTCTCTCCCGTTTACTTGGAAACCAATTTTGGTCCACATAAAGTAGTATTCTACCAATTATCTGATCTTTCCGTTGTGCTCAATGGATTTTCCCTTTTGGTAGTTGCTGAATAGACCATAGGTGATCTTGTAGGTGATCTTGTTCTCTCGCTTTTATGGTCGTTTCCACCGTCAATGACACCACAATGGTGTGTCTTCCTCCTGATAAGCTTGTACTGCTTGGGTAGTGCTCTCAATTGCTTCCGGACTGACTTTCTCCGAGCATTCTTGCATGAACTCCTCAGGCTCTAGTGCCATTCTGGACAATCCAGCAGCATTCGCATTGCATTTTCCTGGCCTGCAATTGATGCTGAAATTGAAGGCAGCTAGTTCAGCGACCCATCTCTGACCCGTTGCATTCAGTTTGGCTGTAGTATGAACATAGGTCAAAGGGTTGTTGTCAGTGTATACCTCAAACTCTTTGCTGTAGTAGAGATAATCTCTAAATCGTTCACAGATAGCCCATTTCAAAGCCAGGAACTCCAATTTTCCGGAATGTAAATGGTAATTCTTCTCAGCGTCTGTCAACGTTCTAGAACCGTAACCGATGACTCTCATTTTTCCATCTAGATGCTGATACAGGGCAGCTCACAGAACAAATGGTAAATTTAAATCAGGATATCCCAAGATGGGTGGTTTTATCAGATAGTCTACTAGTTCTTGTAATACCTCCTTGTGGTCTGCTGTCTAGCGAATGGGCTGTTGGGACGAAACTGTGTTGTTTCTTTTAAGCCCGGTCTTACCCACGTTCTTCTTTTTCTCCGTGGGTGTTGTTGTCTCTGTCGTCCCCCCCAAGAGGAGGTATAGTCGAGTGGCAAACCTGGAGAAGTTCCGAACGTAAGTACGATAGTAGGAGAGGAATCGTAATATCTCCCTCATCTCCCCGATGGTAGAGGGCCGCTTGTCTTTTAAGGCCAGTACCAGAGCGATTTCTGCTGGATCCATGCTATATCCTTCTCCGGACAAAGTTTTCCATAGAAATCTGACTTTTCTTTTGAACAGTTCACTTCTTTGGGGTCAACTTAACTCCGTTTTGTTGATACCGTTGTAATACGGTCCTCATAGAATCATAGAATCATAGAATGGTAGAGTTGGAAGGGACCTCCTGGGTCATCTGGTCCAACCCCCTGCTCAAAGCAGGATTCACTAGATCATCTCAGACAGATGTCTGTCCAGCCTCTGTTTGAAGACGTCCATTGAAGGGGAACTCACCACCTCTCGTGGCAGCCTGTTCCACTCATTAATCACCCTAACTGTCAAAAAGTTTTTTCTAATATCTAATCTGTGTCTCCTCCCATTTAGTTTCATCCCATTGCTTCTAGTCTTTCCTTGTGCAAATGAGAATAAAGATGATCCTTCTACAATGTGACAGCCCTTGACATATTTGTAGACAGCTATTAAGTCTCCTCTCAGTCTTCTTTTTTGCAAGCTAAACATTCCCAAATCCTGCAACCGTTCCTCATAGGACATGGTTTGCAGACCAGTCACCATTCTGGTCGCTCTTCTCTGAACTTGCTCCAGTTTGTCTATGTCTTTTTTAAAATGTGGTGCCCAAAACTGTACACAGTATTCCAGATGAGGTCTGACCAAAGAGGAGTAAAGACTGATAATGACTTCACGTGATCTAGACTGTATGCTTCTGTTAATACATCCCAGAATTGTATTTGCCTTTTTTGCTGCTGCATCACACTGTTGACTCATGTTCAGTCTATGATCTATTAGTATACCTAAGTCTTTTTCACATGTACTGTTGCTTAGCTCTATTACTCCCATTCTGTATATGCTTTTTTCATTTTTATTGCCCAGATGTAGTACTTTGCATTTTTCCCTGTTAAAAACCATTCTGTTGGTTGCTGCCCACTGCTCCAGTTTATTTAGGTCTTTTTGAATCCTCTCTCTCTCTTCTCTAGTATTAGCTATCCCTCCTAGCTTTGTGTCATCAGCAAATTTAATCAGTTTACCCTCAATTCCTTCATCTAAATCATTGATAAAGATGTTGAACAATACAGGTCCCAGGACGGAGCCCTGTGGTACCCCACTTGAGACATTCATCCAGCTGGATGTGAAGCCATTTACAACCACCCTTTGAGTCCGATCACTAAGCCAGTTATGAATCCACCTAACAGTTGCCTGGTCCATTGCATACTTGGTCATTTTTTTAATAAGGATGGTGTGAGATACTTTGTCAAATGCTTTGCTGAAGTCAAGATATACTATATCTACAGCAATTCCCTGATCCACCCAGTCAGTGATTCTGTCATAGAAGGAAATTAAGTTAGTCTGACATGACTTGTTAGTTACAAACCCATGCTGACTCTGGTTAATCACTTCATTCTTATCCATGTACTTACATACATGTTGTTTAATAATTTGTTCAAAGATCTTTCCTGGTATAGAAGTCAGACTCACCGGCCTATAGTTCCCTGGGTCCACCTTCTTCCCCTTTTTGAAGATAGGAACAACATTTGCTCTTCTCCAGTCTTCTGGGACTTCTCCTGTTCTCCAAGAATTTTCAAAGATTATGGAGAGTGGTTCTAAAATTTCTTCTACGATCTCCTTCAGTACTCTGGGGTGTAATTCATCTGGACCTGGAGACTTGAACTCATTTATGTTAGCTAAATATTCCCTCACAATCTTTCTGTTTACAGATAACTTGGATTCCTCTATTCCTTTAAAAGGACAGTGAAGATCAGTTGATGTTACATTTTCTTTCTGAGAGAAAACAGATGCAAAATAGGAATTAAAAAGTTCGTCCTTCTCAACATCCTCTCTTACCATTTCTCCATTTTCATCCTGTAAAAATCCTATAGCATCTTTGACTTTTCTTTTACTTTTGACATACCCCCAAAATCCTTTTTTATTGCTTTTGACATCTCTTGCAAGCCTTAATTCATTGTCAGCTTTAGCTAACCTGATACGTGCCCTGCAGGATCTGCAGACTGTATTATAATCTTCTTTAGATATGCCTCCCTCTTTCCATTTAATAAACATTTCTTTCTTTCTTTTTAGCATGTGTTTAAGTTCTGTGTTCATCCATCATGGTTTCCTTAAATGCTTCCCATTCTTCCTACTTTTCGGGATTGTTAACGATTGTGCTTTGAGAATCTCATTTTTAAAAATTTCCCATCCTTCCTGGACATTTTTGTCCTTAAGGACATCCAGCCATTGGATCCCTCCTATTCTCTTTCTGAGTCTCTTAAAATCTGCCTTTCTAAAATCTAACCTTGAAGTTTGAGTCTTCACATGTCTTCCTCCTCTAGTTATCCAAAATTCTATAATAGCATGATCGCTGCCTCCTAGGGTCCCAGCCACCTTTACCTCCTCATCCATTTCCTCCCTGTTTATAAGGATTAGATCCAAAGTAGCAGATCCCCTTGTTTTCTCCCCTACCTTTTGGAAGATAAAGTTGTCAGCAAGAGAGGATAAGAATTTGCTTGACCTGTTAGTTTTACTTGAGAGAGATTCCCAACAAATGTCTGGATAGTTGAAATCTCCCATGACCACTACGTCATATTTTTTGGAGAACTTGGTCATTTGATACATAAAGAGTTCATCCATATCTTCAGCTTGCCCAGGTGGCCTGTAGTAAATGCCTACAATGGTGTCCTTTCCGTTGTTCTCTCCTTGTATTCTTACCCAAACAGTTTCCACAGAACTCCCAGTCTCTGAAGCTTCAATCTCTGTGCAGATATACGCTTTTCTAACATACAATGCAACACCTCCTCCTCGTTTATCAAGTCTGTTTCTTGCAAATAAGTTGTATCCTTTTAGCCTTTTATTCCAATCATGTGTATCGTCCCACCAAGTTTCAGTGATTCCAATGACATCATATTCCTTTTCCTGCATTAGTAGTTCCAATTCTCCTTGTTTGTTGCCCATGCTTTGTGCATTTGTATAAAAACATTTTAGCTTGTGATTGGTTTCTCTTCCTCCCATATTTTTATTATTTAAATTGTTTTGTCTTTGTTCTTCCTTTCCACTTCCAGTAGCAGAGATCTCAATAGTATTTGTCAGCTGTATGGCTTTTTCTGGCCTTTTACTTCCCTTCCCACATTGTTCTAGTTTAAAGCTCTTCTGATGAGTGTAGCAAGGCGACTTCCAAATACATGTTTTCCAGTCTTCGTAAGGTGCACCCCATCTCTAGCAAGTAGTCCATCGTATAGGTAATTCATTCCGTGATCCAGAAATCCAAATCCTTGTTGACGGCACCATCGACGTAGCCAGTTGTTCACCTGTAGAATCTTATTCCACCTCATTGTTCCATGGCCATCCACTGGGAGGATGGATGAGAAGACCACCTGCGCTCCCAATTCTTTCACTTTCTTGCCCAAGTCTTCAAAGTCACTGCAGATGGTTTCCAGGTCCTTTCTTGCGGTGTCATTTGTCCCCACATGTATTAGCAGGAATGGGTAGTGATCTGTAGGTCTGAAGAGTCTTGATATCCTGTCAGACACATCTTTAATTTTTGCTCCTGGAAGACAGCACATTTCTCTTGAGGTTATGTCTGGTCTGCAGATATCGGCCTCTGTTCCTCTTAACAGGGAATCCCCCATGACCACCACTCTCCGTTTTTTCTTCACAACATTCTTCTTTCTCCATCCAGGAGGATACTGAGGGCTTACAAGGTTATTCATTGCTGGCAAAGTCTTATTTTGCTGTATTTCTTCATGGTTCTCCTGCGTGAGAGCCTGGTACTGGTTCCTGAGCAGTATGGGTGCTGACTGCCTCTCGATCCTCCTGCTTCTGTGGGTCACATGCTTCCATTCCTCTGTTTCGTCAGGTGCAGTTCGAATTTCTTCTCTTTCTGAATCATGAAGAGATAATTCTGCTCTGTCTAAGAACTCTTCACCTTCCTTAATGATTTTCAAGGTAGTTAACCTCTCTTCTAGATTTCGCAACTTTTCCTCCAATAGGGACACAAGCTTGCATTTCTGGCATGTGAAGTTTGGCTTTTCCACTGGCAAGTCTGTGAACATGTAGCAGGATATGCAGCTCACCAAATGGCTCCTGGACTCTTCCATGTTCTTATTGTTAATGTTCTGAAAACAGTGAAAAAAGCTTAAAAAAAAAGTTTCAAAATGCGCGCGCCGGTAGGCGCGCGGTTTACCGATGTCCTCTTTTCAGCTCCAACAGCCAAAATCCAGTGTTCTTTGAGCTCCTCACGTGTTCAACATGCTCCCGGAAGGTTTTGCTGTGTACCAGATTGTCACCCAAGTACGGTTTGCAGCTATCGTCCCTCAATCCTTCTAAACATGTCTCCATGCTCCTCTGGAATTCTGGAGCTGAACTGAGCCCAAACGGTATGCGGATCCACTCATATAATCCCCACGGTGTGATGAATGCTGTCAGGGGTCTACTGGACTCTTAGACAAACCCTTGGTGGTATGACTTACCCTGATCGAGTACAGAGAACAAGGTGATTCCTGATAGGCTATCCAGCATATCTTGGATCAGGGGCGTACATAGGAATCATGGGGCCACATAGCAGAAGCTCTAATTGGGCCCCCCCCCCAAAAAATGTAAATATTTGTCGGGGTCACCAAAGATCAGATCTCACAACTTTCCGTCCTTTACATAGTAATTTTCCTCCTGCTGACGTCCTAGATCTCTCTTTCATTGCCCCATAAAGTGTGATGCCAATAAAAGGGCCCCCCAAGCATAGTATGAAACCCCCATAGCAGTCGCGTGGTCTGCCACCATTGGGGTACGCCACTGTCTTGGATCTTTGGTATCTGGTGTCGATCAGGTACTGACTTTTGGTTTAGTTCCCGGTAATCACAACAGAGTCTCAATGTACCGTCCTTCTTCCTAACACAGACAATAGGAAAGGAATAAGACGACTTCGACTTTTGGACCCAACCTCTGTTGATGAGATCTTGTAAACATTCTTTCATTTCATGAAGGCAAGTGTGTGGCAGGTAGCGCCTTCTCCATTCTTCATTTAAAAGGCTTGCTTGGGCTCCTGTGTCCCACAGTGCTTTTACTAGGAGTCCATCTAGCTGGAACTGTATAAAGCACCTTTCACCGACTAGGGTATCTTTACTAACTGAGGAATCCTCCTCCCAGGAGTACATCATTTGATCTCCGCACTGGGCATTAAGTAACTGATGCTCCTGTCTCCCTTGCAGCTGTTGTAGACGGGAACACACTTGGGGATAGTACTGACACAGCCGTTTTACCTCATGCGCCGTTCTGGGGTTTGGTGAGATTTGGATTTGCTTCTGGGGCCTCCTCCGTGTTGCGGTTACCAGTCGCCCCGCACTGGTAACCTCCTGTCTTTTAACCCAAACGACCGTGACTATTGGCATTCCTTGGCATAATGTTCTTCCTCACCACATCTTAGACAGTGGTCACACACCGTACTCTGATTTGATGAACGTCATGCTTCACAAACCAGGTATCTTCTGTTTTGGAACCCACTCCTTGGTCTGAGAGATACTGGTTCTGGCCTGGAACTAATCAACTTTTTCACCTCAATCAACTCGGCTCGCAGTTCTCCTATTACTTCCTCTCAGTGAGCGCTGGCAGGCCTCTCTTTTGTTGGTGATTTAAGGTTCCCTCTCGGAGGTGGCATGTCACACTGTCACAGAATACTGGAGGTAGGGGGCCTAAGCTGACCCTAAGCTGGGGCCCTGACTAATCCCTCATCCTGGAGGTACTGTTAAAGGTACAGAGGTCCAGGCCGCCAGCGTAACCCCTACCTCCTGAGGATCCCTGCACCACAGTAATCTAGTCCTGAGAAGGACCCCGATCACAACAATAGGGAACCAGCAATAATATGCCCACACACAGTATTTAGACGAACGAGACAGTACAAGGGAAAAACCAAAACCACCTTGCATACAACTTCAACAAAACTACAACAGAGGGAACACCAACGGGAAAGGAGATAAATGATAAAGCGAGGAAAGGGAAATAACACTTTCAAATACACTTATCTCAGCAACTCCAAACACCACGATCCGCTCAGTAAGTCTGAATGAAAAGCTTTCACCGACACCTCACAAACAGACCTGCAGGAATATAAAGGAGTCTCACTAACGAAGCATTGATTGCAGCTGGGCGAGGCTGGACCTCAGCTAGCCCAGAGAGAGAGAGAATTAACTCCTTCACTGCCGAGAAAACACAAAGCACCAACAAGTCAGCTGCGAGAAGTCAGGCTGTGTACTCGTGACGATCTTCGTGGCAACACACCCGTGACAGTACCCCCCTTTCTACGAGGGGCCTCCGGACCCTCAGGGCCAGGTTTATCCGGGTGAGTCGTGTGGAAGGCCCGAACTAATCGGTCTGCGTTAATATCCGACGCAGGAACCCACATCCTCTCCTCAGGACCATACCCCTTCCAATGAACCAAGTACTGAAGGGACCGGCGATTAAAGCGTGAATCAATGACCCTCGATACCTGGAACTCCAAGTTACCATTGACAACCACAGGAGGGGGAGGTAAAGGTGACGGTACCACCGGCGCCACATACCTCTTAAGCAATGATCTGTGAAACACGTTGTGAATTTTAAACGTAGGGGGGAGGTCAAGACGGAATGCCACCGGATTAATAACAGAACTGATTCTGTACGGCCCGATGAACCTGGGACCCAGTTTCCAGGAGGGAACCTTAAGTTTAATATTCCTGGTAGACAACCATACCTGATCGTTCACACTTAGGTCCGGACCAGACACTCTCCTCCTATCAGCCATACGTTTGTATCGGTTCCCCATAGTATTCAGATTCTTCAGCACCCCTCTCCATACTGAAGCGAGAGATGAGGAAAATCGTTCCTCCTCCGGAACCCCCGAAGAGCCCCCCCTACTGAAAGTACAAAACTGGGGGTGAAAACCATATGCCCCAAAAAACGGGGACTTACCAGTGGACTCGCTTCGCCTATTATTGAGAGCAAACTCTGCCAGAGGTAGGAAAGAAGCCCAGTCCTCCTGGTTCTCTGACACAAAACACCGAAGATATGTCTCCAAGCTCTGGTTCATACGTTCCGTCTGACCATTGGTCTGAGGATGAAAAGCCGACGAGAATGACAAATGCATCCCCCGCCGTGCACAAAACGCCTTCCAGAACTTGGACACAAACTGAGACCCCCGATCAGACACCACCTCGGAGGGTACCCCGTGAAGCCTCACAATCTCCCCAATGAACACCTGCGCAAGAGTTTTAGCATTAGGGAGAGCCGGAAGAGCGATAAAATGTGCCATCTTGCTGAACCTGTCCACCACAACGAGTATGACCGTTTTACCCGAAGACGGAGGGAGGTCCGTAATAAAGTCCATAGACAGATGAGTCCAAGGACGCTCCGGGATCTTCAAAGGTAAGAGGGCCCCAGACGGACGGGTATGTGAGGTCTTAGAGCGCGCACAAACCCCACAGGACGCGACAAAAGTTACCACCTCTTTATGTAAGTTAGGCCACCAAAACCGACGCGAGAGGAGATCCACAGTTGCTTTACTCCCCGGGTGTCCTGCAAAAACTGAGTTATGGTGTGCCTCGATCACCTTTTGTCGCAACTGATCTGGAACGAACAGTCTCCCCGGAGGTCCAACAGGGGCGTCCCCCTGAGCCTCCAATATCTCCTCCTCCAGCTCAGAGCATACTGCCGAAACCACCACCCCCTCCTGAAGAACAGGAATCGGGTCGTCCGTATTCCCGGCCCCAGGGAAACTACGAGATAAGGCATCCGCCTTTACATTTTTAGACCCAGGACGATATGTAACGACGAAATTAAACCTGGTAAAAAACAATGACCACCTAGCTTGTCTGGGATTCAGACGTTTAGCGGACTCCAGATATAGCAGGTTCTTGTGATCGGTGATGACGGTGACCGGATGAACTGCCCCCTCCAAAAAATGGCGCCACTCCTCAAAAGCTAACTTAATGGCCAGGAGTTCCCTATTGCCGACATCGTAATTCCTCTCAGCGGACGACAATTTTTTAGAGAAAAAGGCGCACGGATGCCACTTACCAGGGGACGAACCCTGTGACAATACTGCTCCCACCCCTACCTCGGAAGCGTCTACCTCTACAAAGAATGGCTGAGACGCATCAGGTTGAATGAGTATGGGTGCCGAGGCAAAACATTTTTTCAAGGAGGAGAATGCTTGACAAGCCTTGTCAGACCACCTAGAAAAATCCGTCCCCTTTTTAGTCATGTCTGTGAGAGGCTTAACCACGGACGAGAAATTACGAATGAACTTCCGGTAATAGTTAGCAAACCCCAGGAAACGTTGTAGTGCCTTAAGATTCTCCGGCCGATCCCACTCAAGAACTGCCCGCACTTTCCCAGGGTCCATACGAAAACCGGACGCAGAAACCAGGAAGCCTAAAAACTGGAGTTCCTGTACGGCGAACACACACTTTTCCCACTTGGCATACAGTTTATTATCCCGCAAGATCTGTAACACCTGTCTAACGTGCTCCTGATGAGACACCAGATCCGGCGAGTAAATTAAGATATCATCCAGATATATGACAACAAACTGTCCCACCAGGTGGCGAAAAATATCATTAACAAAGTGTTGAAACACCGCCGGGGCATTAGTCAGACCGAATGGCATGACAAGGTTCTCATAATGCCCCTCCGGAGTGTTAAAAGCCGTCTTCCACTCATCCCCCTCCTTCATCCTAATCAAATTGTACGCCCCCCTGAGATCCAACTTAGAGAACCATTTGGCGCCCACGATCTGATTAAAGAGATCGGGAATAAGTGGGAGCGGATACGGATCTCGGACCGTAATCCGATTAAGTTCACGGAAATCCAGGCAAGGGCGTAGGCCTCCATCTTTCTTCTTAACAAAGAAGAACCCCGCGGCCACCGGTGAAGATGAAGGTCTAATATGCCCCTTAGCCAGACTTTCAGAAATATAATCCTTCATGGCCTGCCTCTCAGGACCAGAAAGGTTATACAACCTAGCTTTAGGTAACTTGGCCTCAGGGAGCAGTTTTACAGAACAGTCATACTCGCGATGAGGAGGTAGTTCCTGACACCCATTCTCCGAGAATACATCCTCAAAGTCTGCCAGAAATGGAGGTAAGACCCAAGGAGTAACCGCACCGATGACCGTGTTCATGCAGTTTTTATTACAGAATTTACTCCATTGGCTTATCTCTCTGGTTTGCCAATTAATAACAGGGTTATGCTTAGCTAACCAAGGAAGGCCCAACACTATAGGAGTGGGAAGACCCTCCAACACGTAGCAAGACAACAGTTCTTTATGTATTGCCCCCACTTGAAGTTTTACGCCATGCACAGCTTGCAAAAAACTTCCCTGACCGAGAGGCCTGGCATCGATCGAGAATATGGGGATGGGTTTAGCCAACTCACTCAATCGCATACCTTGAACCCGGGCAAACCGAGCATCAACCAGATTAGCCCCGGCCCCACTATCCAGAAGAACAGATATCCTCTCAGTTCTCGTACCCACCACCACCTCCGCCGGTACGAGAAACTGAGACGAACCTAGGGACGAAATACCTACTCCCAGATTGCCGTCCACCACACAACCTGGGATCAACAGTTTTTTCGACGACTCTTTACTCAGCAAGGGGCGGGATGGACACCCCCCAATAAAATGTCCCTTTTTCCCGCAGAGGAAACACCTTCCTGTCTTATGGCGCACCACCGGTCCCCTTCCCCGAAATGATGTCCCTCCTAATTGCATAGGCTCCTCCGGACTGACCAGGGGAACCACCATATGAGGGGACCTTGTAAGAGGTGGAGACATTACAGGGGGTAGAGTTATCCCGCACCTCTCCCGAAGCCGTCTGTCAACGCGAATAGCAAGGGCCATAGCGGCTTCCAGTGACGCGGGAGAGTCATACTGTGCCAACACATCCTGTAATTTGTCGGATAAACCATGACAAAACTGGCTCCTAAGAGCCGGGTCATTCCACTGGGTGTCCGTGGCCCACCTACGGAACTCCGAACAGAATTCCTCCGCCGGACGATCTCCCTGCTGAATCCTACGTAACTTAGACTCAGCAAGGGAGATCCGATCTGGGTCATCATACACGAGTCCCAAAGCAGCGAAAAACCTATCCACTGACTGGAGAACTGGGGAGCTAGGGGGAAGAGAGAACGCCCAAGATTGTGGGTCCCCTTGTAGGAGCGAGATGACAATTCCCACCCTTTGTTCTTCACTGCCCGATGACCGAGGCCGCAGCCGAAAGTACAATTTGCATGCCTCCCGGAAAACAAAAAACTTGTCCCGCCCCCCAGTGAACCTGTCAGGGAGAGCTACTTTAGGTTCTGGTCCGGCTTGCTCCAGAGGATGCAAAACCTTGGACCTAACGTCCGCCAGCCCCATGGACAAACTCTGCAACTGCTGAGCTAGACCGGCTACTGGATCCATGGTAGCTGGAGAAAAACTAAGATGGTCGGTGAAAATGTCACACTGTCACAGAATACTGGAGGTAGGGGGCCTAAGCTGACCCTAAGCTGGGGCCCTGACTAATCCCTCATCCTGGAGGTACTGTTAAAGGTACAGAGGTCCAGGCCGCCAGCGTAACCCCTACCTCCTGAGGATCCCTGCACCACAGTAATCTAGTCCTGAGAAGGACCCCGATCACAACAATAGGGAACCAGCAATAATATGCCCACACACAGTATTTAGACGAACGAGACAGTACAAGGGAAAAACCAAAACCACCTTGCATACAACTTCAACAAAACTACAACAGAGGGAACACCAACGGGAAAGGAGATAAATGATAAAGCGAGGAAAGGGAAATAACACTTTCAAATACACTTATCTCAGCAACTCCAAACACCACGATCCGCTCAGTAAGTCTGAATGAAAAGCTTTCACCGACACCTCACAAACAGACCTGCAGGAATATAAAGGAGTCTCACTAACGAAGCATTGATTGCAGCTGGGCGAGGCTGGACCTCAGCTAGCCCAGAGAGAGAGAGAATTAACTCCTTCACTGCCGAGAAAACACAAAGCACCAACAAGTCAGCTGCGAGAAGTCAGGCTGTGTACTCGTGACGATCTTCGTGGCAACACACCCGTGACATGGCACTAGAGGGTCTCTATGATGATCTTCGGACTGCCCACCGGAGGTCTCCAACTTCAGCTGACTCATTTTGGTGATTTTAGGAGCAGAGCATTTCTTTAACTTCTGTTCGCTCTTTGATCGCAAACAAGTGGCCTCATTCATCTTTTCAATTAGGACTTTGTCCAAAATGCCAGGATTTTCTAGGTACTGTTTCAGCTGCAACTTGATATCTTTGTTGATTAATCCCATTCCCAATAATCTAAAGAACATCTTCTGGACTAGTCCAGAATCAAACTTCTCTTCCGCTTCTAGATCTGCAAACAACAGTGTATCCTTCAGTTCAATTGCTCTGAACAAGAAATTTTAGGGTGATTCATTATTTTTCTGTGAGAGGTTAATGAGTCGGTGGAACAATTCTGAAGTACTCTCTTCTTTATAATGCCCTTTTAAAATCATCTTCAGCTGTTGCAAGGTCAATTGACTTTTCATTTCTAGCATACTACAAAGGTTCAGTCCTGGGCTGATCGCTTTCACCACCCCATAAACGATCTAATTTGGCTGGTAGCCTTTCTGTAAGCATGCATCTATCTGGTGCAACAAGTTCCTATAACACAGTCTCTCTTTCTGTTCACACTCTCCAATCTGTCCCTGTTGTGCTAGGGTTAGGGTTGTGTTAGGTTTAGGGCTGTTCTAGGGTTAGGGTTAGGGTTGTGCTAGGGTTAGGGTTGTGCTGGGGTTGGGATTTTTTCAAAAGTAAAGAAAAAAATGATGATGATATGGCAACTAGTGTTGAGCACAAGTGTTCACTACTTGAGTTTGCATCAGATGCTTGGGCTTGGGTGTGCACCGAGTATCACGGGTGCTGGAGTGACATGCTCGAGTTTCCGCCCCATATGCTTCGTGGCCAAGAAAACCTTGCGGGGATTGCCTGCCATGCACAAGCGATCCCAGCATGTTTTTTTTTGGGTGTCTAACAACCGTGAAACATGCAGGGCAGGGACTCGAGCATGTCACTTGAGCACCCGCGATACATGGTGCATACCCGAGTACCCGATGCAAACTCAAGTACCGAGCACTTGTGCTCAAGACTAATGACAGCTTTTCAATATGATGACCTAATGTTATCAAATGCTGTGTCGTACCTTTGGGTTCAAAGTGTTCACTATACCCCTTGATAAAATCCTTGAGGGGTCTAGTTTCCAAAATGGGGTCAATTGTGGGGGGTTTCCACTATTTAGGCGCATCAGGGGCTCTCTAAATGCGACATGGCATCTGCTCTAAACTCCAGCCAATTTTGCGTTCAAAAAGTCACACAGTGCTCCTTCCCTTCCCCTCCATGAGCTCAAACAGTGTATTTTCCCCACATATGGGGTAACGGCGTACTCAGGAGAAATTGTACAACAGTTTTGGCATCCATTTTCTCCTCTTATCCTTGTGAAAATTAAAAATTTTGGGCTAAAAGATCATTTTTATGGAAAAAGTTAGATTTTTTTATTTTCACGGCTCCATGTTATAAACTTCTGTGAAGCACCTGGGAGTTCAGGGTGCTTACCACACATCTAGATAAGTTCCCTGAGGGGTCTGGTTTCCAAAATGGTGTGACTTGTGGGGGATTTCCACTGTTTAGGCACAACAGGGGCTCCCCAAATGCAACATGGCGTCCGATAATTAATCAAGCAAATTTTACAATCAAAAAGTCAAATGGCGCTCCTTCCCTTCCGAACCCTGCAATGTACCCAAACAGTGGTTTTCTCCCACATATGGGGTATCGGCTTACTCAGGAGGAATTGCAAAACAAATGGTATGGTGCAATTTCTCCTGTTACCCTTATGAAAATACAAAATTGGAGGCTGAAAAACATTTTTGTGGGAAAAATATGAACATTTTATTTTTATGGCTCTATGTTATAAACTTCTGTGAAGCACCTGGGGATTCAAGGTGCTCACCACACATCTAGATAAGTTCCCTGAGGGGTCTAGTTTCCAAAATGGTGTCATTTGTGGGGGATTTCCACTGTTTAGTCACATCAGGGGCTCCCCAAATGCAACACGGTGTCAGCTAATTATTCAAGCAAATTTTACATTCAAAAAGTCAAATGGCGCACCTTACCTTCCGAACCCTGCCGTGAACCCAAACAGTGTTTTTTCCCCACATATTGGGTATTGGTTTACTCAGAAGAAATTGCACAATAAATTTTGGGGTCCATGTTTTCCTGTTACCCTTGCAAAAATAAAAAAATTGGGGTCTAAATTAAAATTTATGTGAAAAATGTGGTTTTGAGCACCTTGAGGGGTGCAGTTTTTAAAATGGTGTCCCTTTGGGGTATTTTCTGTCATAAAGGCCCCTCAAAGTCACTTCAAATGTGATGTAGTCCCTAAAAAAATGGTTTTGTAAATTTTGTTGGAAAAATGAGAAATCGCTGGTCAAGTTTTAACCCTTATAACTTCCTAACAAAAAAAAATTTGATTCCACAATTGTGCTGATGTAAAGTAGACATGTGGGAAATGTTATTTATTAACTATTTTGTGTGACATATCGCTCTGATTTAGGGGCATAAAAATTAAAAGTTTGAAAATTGCTCAATTTTCAAAATTTTCGCCAAATTTCCGATTTTTTTTCACAAATGAACGCAAGTCATATCGAAGAAATGTTACCACTATCATGAAGTACAGTATGTCACAAAAAAACAATCTCAGAATCAGTGGGATCCGTTGAAGTGTTCCAGAGTTATTACCTCATAAAGTGAAAGTGACAGTGGTCAGAATTGTAAAAATTGGCCTGGTCATCATCGTGCAAATCACCTTCAGGGGTAAAGGGGTTAAAAGGTGCCATACTTTTGTGAAAGATTCTCACAATATAAAACATTATCGTGACATGCAAAAGACTCAACAGGCCACAATACACATTACAACCAATGTGTAGCCCCACATAATAAATCAGGGATATGCATCTCCTGACAGAGTATCACAAACCCATGTTTTTTTCAAAGTTGGTCATTTTTTGCCTAAAGAGAAGAACCTGTGAATCAAGCTGAGCTGAGTAGGGAAAACTGGCTCGGAGTTACCTTCTTGACTGTTCTCCGTTTCCAGCTTATTCTTAAGTTATGGGAGAATTTATCAAGAACCATACTTTACTTTTCCTGTGGAAAAAGGTCAATGTTGACACATGCCTTTTTTTCCTTAAAAAAATGCAGCTTTTTTTTTTCAATTTTAAACTGCTCGCCTCACTTTTGCAAAAAATAAAAATAAAAGGAGTAAAGTGAGAGAATGGCAAAGTTTGTAACACAAGGACATCTCAAGATTCACCATATTTATTAAGAGGTTTGTGACCCTTAATATTTGCTGCATTTTCCTCTAATTCTGTTTAAAACTTGGTATATTTTTCCCCTATGTTTTCTCTGAAACAACAGTGTATTTCAGAATAAAACAAAGCTGTTTGCAATGATGGAGCTGATCCCTATTTCCTGCTACCCATTATTTGCTATTTCCTTTTGCTTATTGTTTGGGCAGCATGAATTTCCTGAGAGGTTCCCTTTAGCAACATGCACAACTTAAAAGCATTTTTTAAGAATTAATTTTTTACTGATGACATAATAAGTAACAAACTCAGCTATATTCACCCATTGCTGCTTCAGCGCCCTCTTTCACAGATGCCTCCTGTCTTTGTTGACAGGTTTAAGTGGTGCCTTCACCACTACTATGCATGGGGGCTTAAGTCAGTTAACACATGTATTCTTAGAAAACTCCTTAAAGTTGTCTTCTGCTTGATGGGTAATGTTGTATATTGCACAGTGACTGGATCCTACTGAGCAAATGTCAGAATTGACAACTGATGCTTGCTCAATAGAGCAGGGACTAGCCCAGCCCCTGAAACGGACATCACTGATGATGCTTCACACAGGGTCAGGAGGAATGGGCCCAAATTCCGACCAGGTATTGTGAGAAGCTTGTGGAAGGAAATCCCAAATGTTTGACCCAAGTCATTCAGTTTAACTGCAATGGTACCAAATACTAATGAAATGTATGTAAACTTTTGACTCTGCAGTAAGTAATAAAAATGCCTAAAAACATTCTCTCTCTCTCATTATTCTGGCATTTGGCAAATATTAAAAATGTTGGTAATCCTAATTGACCTAAAACGGGAAAGGTTTATTCAGATTTCATGTCACATGTGGAGAAAAACATGCATATGTGTCTTTTTATATAGTGTATGTAAACTTCTGGTTTCAAGTGTATATATATATACATATATGTAACATACCTGGCGGCGTCCTTGCATGGTGGTCCATCTCCCACTGTGCAAGAGAGCGCACTTGATCTCCTGTCCAGAATGTCTTTCTGGCTTCCCTCCATGCTGTCTTGTTTGTGTCTGTGTCTGTTTCTGCTGCTTAAGGGCGGCGCCCGATCACTTCCTGCCTTTTGTACCTGCTGTGGGTCACACCCCTTGTGCGTCCTCAGCCTATCGCTGTCTGTCACTTGGTATATAGTTCAGCAGCTCCCTTCTATTCCTGCCTGAGCATATGTGTTTCTTTCAGTGTGTGCTTGCACTCTGAAGGTGCCAGGTCCCGTCTTTGTTTCCCTGTCCGCCTTTCCTGGAGGCTTATTTCCAGGCCTGTCTGAACTAAGTCCTGTATGTCTCCTGTCTTGCGGTGTCAGCTCCCGTGTCTGAACTGTGTCCTGTATGTCTCCTGCTTTACGGTATTAGTTCCCGTGTCTGAACTAAGTCCTGTATGTCTCCTGCCTTGCGGTGTCAGCTCCCGTGTCTGAACTGTGTCCTGTATGTCTCCTGCTTTTCGGTATTAGTTCCCGTGTCTGAACTTAGTCCTTTCTGTGTTCTCTAGTCTGTCCTGTCTGAACACGCTCCTAGCCTGTTCGTCCCGCCTCTCTGGGGGCTGTATTCCCAGACCCGCTCCTGTATCCCGCTGCAGTGTCGGTCTCCCCCGTACACTCGGTTCTAGTCTGAACTCTCTCCTATCCTTTACCTGTTTTACCCCTCTGCCTGTATTGATCCTGAATCCCGGTGTGTACTGGGTCCTATCCCGCCTGTGTTCCTACTTGCTAGTGCCTTTCTGTCTGCACTCTAGCTGTGCTTACCTTTACCCGCCTGCCTGCATACCCGCCTGCCTGCATACCCGCCTGCCTGCATACCCGCCTGCCTGCATACCCGCCTGCCTGCCAGTCTACCAGTCAGTTCCTGTATTCCCCTGTGTGGGTCAACAGCCGTGTCCGGGGTCTGTCCTGGAGTAGCACCTGGTCCCTCTGCTCGGTTCCTCCTTGGTGCTCTGGCGTCGTATGCCGTCGTGCCACCTTGGTCGGATCGGGCAGATACTTAGTTACGCCCCTCCAGGCATTCACTCTCCGGCACGGTCCAGTGGAATCACTACCAATCACATGCACACGCCGCTCTAGCCCGGGCGTGTGCATAACAGCATGCTCAGGCCATGGTTCCCGTTGAGCCCCACGGCCTTCGCTCTTTGAGAAGTTTTTCCAGCGAATACATGCATTAAAATAAATAAATAAATTTTTTTTCCCCTTTTGCTGAGTTCCAGGCGAATTACGCACCCGTCCAGATGGATCTATCAGCTCTCGTTCCTGCGGATCCGCCACGTTACTATGGGGATCCAAGACAGTGTCGTGCATTTGTGGAGCAATGCATGCTACACTTTAAGGCCTACCCTCTCTATTTTCCTTCCGATTGGGCTAAAGTGGCCTTTATGATTGACTACCTAGCGGGTGATGCCTTGAAATGGGTCACCCCCCTATGGGAAGCATGGGATCCTGTCGTCCTTGACCTGCAGGCCTTCCTGGTGGCCTTTCGTATGGTCTTCGAGGACCCTAACTCTGAAGCCCCTGCTGAAGCTTCACTTCCCAATTTCCCGGAGCAGCCCCGACGGGTAATGTGTGTGGGTAGCGCAATAGTCCTCCAGCCCAATGAGACTACTGCCCACCCAGAATCCTCACAGGGTGACTACGCTTTCCGGAATACTTCTCCCAACCTCAAGAGGCAGTCCAGACGTGCTAGACTTAGAGGCAAGCAGTCACGCCAGGGTCTGTCCTCCCTGAGACCTCCTGAACCCTTCGGGGTGCTACCTGGTAGCGAAAGGACAGAGATTCTTCTATACTCTGTACCTGATACCTCACTCGCTTCGTCCAGTGAGTCCAACCTAATGTACTCCGAAGCAGAGGTTACTCCCGAGTCTCTACACCCCTCCGACCAGGCGGAGGACCTCCAGTTGTGTTCAGAACCCTTCGGGGTGCCACCTGGTGGTGAATGGACAGAGACTTTCCTATATCCTGGACCTGATACCTCGCTCGCTTCGTCCAGTGAGTCCAACCTAGTGTACTCCGAAGCAGAGGTTACTCCCGAGTCTCTACACCCCTCCGACCAGGCGGAGGACCTCCAGTTGTGTTCTGAACCCTTCGGGGTGCCACCTGGTGGTGAATGGACAGAGACTTTCCTATATCCTGGATCTGATACCTCACTCGCTTCGTCCAGTGAGTCCAACCTAGTGTACTCCGAAGCAGAGGTTACTCCCGAGTCTCTACACCCCTCCGACCAGGCGGAGGACCTCCAGTTGTGTTCAGAACCCTTCGGGGTGCCACCTGGTGGTGAATGGACAGAGACTTTCCTATATCCTGGACCTGATACCTCGCTCGCTTCGTCCAGTGAGTCCAACCTAGTGTACTCCGAAGCAGAGGTTACTCCCGAGTCTCTACACCCCTCCGACCAGGCGGAAGACCTCCAGTTGTGTTCAGAACCCTTCGGGGTGCCACCTGGTGGTGAATGGACAGAGACTTTCCTATACTCGGTACCCGATACCCCGCCTGCTTCCCCCAGTGAGTCCGACCTAGTGTTCTCCGAAGCAGAAGTTACTCCCGAGTCTCTACACCCCTCCGACCAGGCGGAGGACCTCCAGTTGTGTTTAGAACCCTTCGGGGTGCCACCTGGTGGTGAATGGACAGAGACTTTCCTATTTCCTGTACCTGATACCTCGCCTGCTTCCTCCAGTGAGTCCGACCTAGCGTACTCTGAAGCAGATGTTTTCTCTGAGCCTCAGTACTTTTCTGACCCGGCGGAGGACCTCCAGTTGTTTCCTGAATCCTCCGGGGTACCACCAGATAACAAAGAGACAATGACTTTTCCTCATTATGTACCTGATAACCCGTCTATTTTTTCCTGTGAGCTTGACAAGATGTACCTCGAAGCAGAGATTACCCTCAAGTCTCTGTTCCCCTCCAACCCAGTGAACGACTGGTCCTCGAATTCCCTGCGGAAGATTCTGGCAGGCCTGAAGAAGAGGGGGCGTAAGGGGGGAGGTACTGTAACATACCTGGCGGCGTCCTTGCATGGTGGTCCATCTCCCACTGTGCAAGAGAGCGCACTTGATCTCCTGTCCAGAATGTCTTTCTGGCTTCCCTCCATGCTGTCTTGTTTGTGTCTGTGTCTGTTTCTGCTGCTTAAGGGCGGCGCCCGATCACTTCCTGCCTTTTGTACCTGCTGTGGGTCACACCCCTTGTGCGTCCTCAGCCTATCGCTGTCTGTCACTTGGTATATAGTTCAGCAGCTCCCTTCTATCCCTGCCTGAGCATATGTGTTTCTTTCAGTGTGTGCTTGCACTCTGAAGGTGCCAGGTCCCGTCTTTGTTTCCCTGTCCGCCTTTCCTGGAGGCTTATTTCCAGGCCTGTCTGAACTAAGTCCTGTATGTCTCCTGTCTTGCGGTGTCAGCTCCCGTGTCTGAACTGTGTCCTGTATGTCTCCTGCTTTACGGTATTAGTTCCCGTGTCTGAACTAAGTCCTGTATGTCTCCTGCCTTGCGGTGTCAGCTCCCGTGTCTGAACTGTGTCCTGTATGTCTCCTGCTTTTCGGTATTAGTTCCCGTGTCTGAACTTAGTCCTTTCTGTGTTCTCTAGTCTGTCCTGTCTGAACACGCTCCTAGCCTGTTCGTCCCGCCTCTCTGGGGGCTGTATTCCCAGACCCGCTCCTGTATCCCGCTGCAGTGTCGGTCTCCCCCGTACACTCGGTTCTAGTCTGAACTCTCTCCTATCCTTTACCTGTTTTACCCCTCTGCCTGTATTGATCCTGAATCCCGGTGTGTACTGGGTCCTATCCCGCCTGTGTTCCTACTTGCTAGTGCCTTTCTGTCTGCACTCTAGCTGTGCTTACCTTTACCCGCCTGCCTGCATACCCGCCTGCCTGCATACCCGCCTGCCTGCATACCCGCCTGCCTGCATACCCGCCTGCCTGCCAGTCTACCAGTCAGTTCCTGTATTCCCCTGTGTGGGTCAACAGCCGTGTCCGGGGTCTGTCCTGGAGTAGCACCTGGTCCCTCTGCTCGGTTCCTCCTTGGTGCTCTGGCGTCGTATGCCGTCGTGCCACCTTGGTCGGATCGGGCAGATACTTAGTTACGCCCCTCCAGGCATTCACTCTCCGGCACGGTCCAGTGGAATCACTACCAATCACATGCACACGCCGCTCTAGCCCGGGCGTGTGCATAACAATATATATGTGTATATATGTATGTATATGTGTGTATATATATATATATATATATATATATATATATATACAGTACAGACCAAAAGTTTGGACACACCTTCTCATTTAAAGATTTTTCTGTATTTTCATGACTATGAAAATTGTACATTCACACTGAAGGCATCAAAACTATGAATTAACACATGTGGAATTATATAATTAACAAAAAAGTGTGAAACAACTGAAAATATGTCTTATATTCTAGGTTCTTCAAAGTAGCCACCTTTTCCTTTGATGACTGCTTTGCACACTCTTGGCATTCTCTTGATGAGCTTCAAGAGGTAGTCACCGGAAATGGTTTTCACTTCACAGGTGTGCCCCGTGAGGTTTAAAAAGTGGGATTTCTTGCCTTATAAATAGGGTTGGGACCATCAGTTGTGTTGTGCAGAAGTCTGGTGGATACACAGCTGATAGTCCTTCTGAATAGACTGTTAAATTTGTATTATGGCAAGAAAAAAGCAGCTAAGTAAAGAAAAACGAGTGGCCATCATTACTTTAAGAACTGAAGGTCAGTCAGTGCGAAAAATTGGGAAAACTTTGAAAGTGTCCCCAAGTGCAGTTGCAAAAACCATCAAGCGCTACAAAGAAACTGGCTCACATGAGCACCGCCCCAGGAAAGGAAGACCAAGAGTCACCTCTGCTTCTGAGGATAAGTTTATCCGAGTCACCAGCTTCAGAAATCGCAGGTTGACAGCAGCTCAGATTAGAGACCAGGTCAATGCCACACAGAGTTCTAGCAGCAGACACATCTCTTCAACAACTGTTAAGAGGAGACTTTGTACAGCAGGCCTTCATGGTAAAATAGCTGCTAGGAAACCACTGCTAAGGACAGGCAACAAGCAGAAGAGACTTGTTTGGGCTAAAGAACACAAGGAATGGACATTAGACCAGTGGAAATCTGTGCTTTGGTCTGATGAGTCCAAATTTGAGATCTTTGGTTCCAACCACCGTGTCTTTGTGCGACGCAGAAAAGGTGAACGGATGGACTCTACATGCCTGGTTCCCACCGTGAAGCATGGAGGAGGAGGTGCGAGGATGTGGGGGTGCTTTGCTGGTGACACTGTTGGGGATTTATTCAAAATTGAGGGCATACTGAACCAGCATGGCTACCACAGCATCTTGCAGCGGCATGCTATTCCATTCGGTTTGCGTTTAGTTGGACCATCATTTATTTTTCAACAGGACAATGACCCCAAACACATCTCCAGGCTGTGTAAGGGCTATTTGACCAAGAAGGAGAGTGATGGGGTGCTACGCCAGATGACCTGGCCTCCACAGTCACCAGACCTGAACCCAATCGAGATGGTTTTGAGTGAGCTGGACCGCAGAGTGAAGGCAAAAGGGCCAACAAGTGCTAAGCATCCTAGGAACTCCTTCAAGATTGTTGGAAGACCATTTCCGGTGACTACCTCTTGAAGCTCATCAAGAGAATGCCAAGAGTGTGCAAAGCAGTCATCAAAGCAAAAGGTGGCTACTTTGAAGAACCTAGAATATAAGACATATTTTCAGTTGTTTCACACTTTTTTGTTAAGTATATAATTCCACATGTGTTAATTCATAGTTTTGATTCCTTCAATGTGAATGTACAATTTTCATAGTCATGAAAATACAGAAAAATCTTTAAATGAGAAGGTGTGTCCAAACTTTTGGTCTGTACTGTATATATATATATATATATATATATATATATATATATATACTAGCATAGTTGGGAAGGACAGGGTTAAATCCCAGCTCTGCAGTGTGTGATCAGAAGCACCTGCATGGTATCTCTAAGAATTAGGAAGTAGATTCAGCTGTAGCTGAGAGAGGAACATCCCAGGGTAACTTCCCACGCCGTCCTGTGTTTGCCAAGGGAGGGGTTCAGCAAACTCCTAGGTGTTTCAGGAGTACATAACGGGACCCCAGTCTGTGTACCTTCCTCGGTCGTCTTCCTGCGCTGGCTCTCACCTTCCTGCCCTGCGCCTCGCAACCTGTATCCCAAGCCGGTAACCTCACATCTTGGCAGGCAACCTGCAGTCCCCTGAGTCCTGTGTGGCTACCTTTTTAGCGATATAGTTACGGTTGTCAGCAGCTGCACCCTGAAAGTGCAGAAGCCTCCGGTTTCTAGCTGAGCCTTGTAGTTCTCCACTAGTTTAGGGGCCGGTCCCCTCTGCGGCCTGATCCCTCCACGTTCCTGCAGATTCGGGTGCATGGGTGGCTTCCGCACTCGCCGTGCCCCTGGGATCCCCTCTCTCCTGGAGCCTTCCTCTGCTCCCTTCTTCAGCCTGTCCTCCTGGGCCTCTCACACCAGGCCCGCTTCTCTCTGAGCAGAGCTCCTACAGAGCTCCTGCTCCCACTGCTTCTCCTCTCTGACTGTTCTCTCAGACTGCTCTGACCACTCCGAGGATGGCTCCCCTTTTTATACTCCTGCTGAAGTGCTCCCCTGTACTTCTTCCTCCACCCACACCCACTACATGGTTCCACCCTCCAGCTAGGGACAGGGACTGTGCTCTCCCTTAGGAGCAATCTTGCCCTTCCCTTTGAAATGGAGTGTAATGGATGCAAGTGTGTGGGTCCCGGATAGTACTCCATCCTTACCTGAGAGTCAGATACCACACCTCTGGGTGAGATGCAGTACCTCTGTGGCGACTGAACCCGCAGGGGCGCCACATTAGCTTCTGGACAAGGCTAGATAATAATAATAATAATAATGTTTTTATTTATATAGCGCCAACATATTCGACAGTGCTTTAAAATTCAAACAATTTACAGACATTATCGGCACTGTCCTCATTATGTTTATGATTTTGTTTTGGTGCTGTGTAACCTGTGGAAAGTAATAAAAACTGTACGTGTTTGGACCAAAACTGCATTACCTGTGTTAACGCTACCTAAGGCCTACCAGAGAGTGTGAACCCCTACTATAATATATATATGTACATATATATATATACAGTGGGTACGGAAAGTATTCAACCCCCTTTAATTTTTTCACTCTTTGTTTCATTGCAGCCATTTGGTAAATTCTAAAAAGTTAATTTTTTTTTCTCATTAATGACAATCACACTCTGCACCCCATCTTGACTGAAAAAAAAACAGAAATGTAGAAGTTTTTGCAAATTTATTAAAAAAGAAAAACTGAAATATCACATGGTCATAAGTATTCAGACCCTTTGCTCAGTATTGAGTAGAAGCACCCTTTTGAGCTAGTACAGCCATGAGTCTTCTTGGGAATGATGCAACAAGTTTTTCACACCTGGATTTGGGGATCCTCTGCCATTCTTCTTTGCAGATCCTCTCCAGTTCCGTCAGGTTGGATGGTGAACGTTGGTGGACAACCATTTTCAGGTCTCTCCAGAGATGCTCAATTGGGTTTAGGTCAGGGCTCTGGCTGGGCCTGTCAAGAATGGTCACAGAGTGGTTCTGAAGCCACTCCTTTGTTATTTTAGCTGTGTGCTTAGGGTCATTGTCTTGTTGGAAGGTGAACCTTCGGCCAAGTCTGAGGTCCAGAGCACTCCGGAAGAGGTTTTCATCCAGGATATCTCTGTACTTGGCCGCATTGATGTTTCCTTCAATTGCAACCAGTCGTCCTGTCCCTGCAGCTGAAAAACACCCCTAAAGCATGATGCTGCCACCACCATGTTTTACTGTTGGGATTTTATTGGGCAGGTAATGAGCAGTGCTTGGTTTTCACCACACATACCACTCACATGATATGCTCACATCATCCAATTGCTTCCAAGATGCAATATTCACAGTAACACTTACTCAATGAGTCCTGCCGAGAACTTTTCACCAGGAAGAAAATGAATAATAACATGTCTTATCATGCAAATTGTAACGGGTCTGGGAGGCGGAACCTCTGAGCAACTTATGCAAGGGGGCGGTCCTTGTAAGGAAGCGGGTGGCGACCAGGGAAGACAGGCAGGTAGTCACAGCAGGTGACCGGGACAGTCTCTGGGTAAACGGGCAGGAGGTCACGGCAAGTGACCGGGACAGTCTCTGGGTAAACGGGCAGGAGGTCACAGCAAGTGACCGGGGCAGTCTCTGGGTAAAGGGTAGGTACGACCTGTGACGGCTGAGCCTCCAGGTAGGCTAGCAGGCAGATGGCAGATGTGTGCCCCCAGGTGAGCAGGCGAGAGTCTCTGGATAAGCAGGTGGTCACAGCATGTGACGGCGGAGCCTCCAGGTAGGCTAACAGGCTGGTAGCAGATGAGCGCTCCCAGGTGAGCGGGCAAGAGTCTCTGGACTGGCAGGTGGTCACAGCACGTGACGGCGGAGCCTCCAGGTAGGCTAACAGGCAGGTAGCAGATGAGCGCTCCCAGGTGAACGGGCAAGAGTCTCTGGACTGGCAGGTGGTCACAGCACGTGACGGCGGAGTCTCCAGGTAGGCTAGCAGACAGGTAGCAGGTGAGCGCTCCCAGGTGAGCGGGCAAGAGTCTCTGGACTGGCAGGTGGTCACAGCACGTGACGGCGGAGCTTCCAGGTAGGCTAGCAGACAGGTAGCAGGTGAGCGCTCCCAGGTGAGCGGGCAAGCTGGTCCATAGACAGACTGACAGATGTCGGAAGGCAGACCGTCGGACCTCAGGCTAGCAAGCAGGCAAGCGGATAACAGGCAGGAATCAGACAGCAAACTGGCAGGAAACTGGCAGGTAACTGGCAGGTAACTGGAAACGGGACCTGAGGGCTGAAGCAGAGTAGTGAACAGTGCAACAATATTGCTCGGGCACCTCCATTCTGGAGGAGGTGCCTTATATATGGTGAAGTCCTCCGGCCATTGGCCGGGGACTCCTTAGGACGGCGCGCGCGGCCCCTTTAAGAGGGGGGGAGCGCGCGCGCCCTAAGCACCGTGGCCGGGAAGGAGCGCGTGCTGCCAGCAGAGCGGGAGGAGGACGCCGGGCTCGGAGCGGAGTGGTGAGGGGAGCAGCGTACCTGCCTAGAAGGGGGCAGGGACGCCGACGCTACAGTACCCCCCCCTTTAGGCCCCCCCTTTTTTAGGCCAGACAGAAATTTAGCAAGGATGAGAGGGGCATGGATGTTCTCCCGGGGCTTCCACGTTCTCTCCGCAGGACCAAACCCCTTCCAATCTACTAGAAAAAAGGTCTTTCCTCTTACCCTTTTGGTGGCCAGAATGTTCTCTACCTCAAACTCATCTTCAGCAGAAACCGGAGCAGGAGGCGTACCTTTAGACTTGGAAAAAGAGTTAAGTACCACGGGTTTGAGGAGAGATACATGGAAGGAGTTAGGGATCTGTAGGTTGGCCGGGAGTTTCAATTTATAGGCCACCGGGTTGATCTGACTGATAACCTCCAGAGGACCGATGAACCGAGGCCCTAACTTATAGGAAGGAATCTTGAGCCGGACATACTTGGATGAGAGCCAGACTTTATCCCCAGGACGGAATTGTGGAGGATCCAGACGTTTTTTGTCAGCGTGTCTTTTCATCCGCTCGGACGACTGAAGGAGTGCGGATCGGGTACTCTCCCAAATGGAGGAAAATTTGTTAACGAGGGATTCCGCAGCCGGATTATCCACTGAGGTGGAGACGGGAAATGGGATCCGAGGATGCTGACCGAAGACTACAAAAAACGGGGATTTGGAGGAAGATTCGCTCTCGTGGTTATTGTACGAGAATTCAGCCCATGGCAGGAGATCCACCCAGTCAGAATGGTGGGCATTAACAAAGTGCCGGAGGTAACTGGTCAGGTTCTGATTGATCCGCTCCACTTGACCATTAGACTGTGGGTGGTAAGCGGAGGAGAAGTCCAGGGTGACGTCTAGCAGTTTACAAGTGGCTCTCCAGAAGCGTGAGGTGAACTGTACCCCACGATCCGACACGATGTGGAGGGGCAGGCCATGACGACGAAAGATGTGGCGGATAAAATCTTTAGCCAGCTCGGGTGCAGACGGGAGGCCTGGCAGGGGAACGAAATGAGCCATCTTGGAAAAGCGGTCAGCGACCACCCAAATGACCGTACAACCAGCAGAGACGGGGAGATCAGTTATGAAGTCCATAGCTATATGCTGCCAGGGGGCAGCAGGTACAGGAAGCGGAAGGAGGCGACCGGCTGGCAGATGTCTCGGAACCTTGTTGCGGGCGCAGGACACACAGGCAGAAACAAAGTCAATTACGTCCTTGTGCAGGGTAGGCCACCAGTAGTGCCGGGTAATAAGCTGGAGGGTCTTTTTCTGACCGGCGTGGCCAGCTAGTTTAGACGAGTGACCCCAGTGTAGGATCTTCTCCCGATCAGGTACTGATACGAACGTCTTACCGGGAGGGAGACGATTTAGACTCACGGGAGCCACCTGCATTACTCTGGCGGGATCAATGATGTGTTTAGGTTCCTCCTCGAGATCAGACACCAGAAAGGATCGGGACAAGGCGTCCGCCTTGATGTTTTTGTCAGCCGGGCGAAAATGAAGAACAAAATCAAAGCGAGCAAAAAACAAGGACCACCGGGCTTGGCGCGGGTTAAGTCTCTGGGCATGCTGGAGGTAAGCCAAGTTCTTGTGGTCAGTGTAAATTATTACCGGGTGAAGAGCCCCTTCGAGCAGGTAACGCCACTCCTCCAATGCCAGCTTGATGGCCAATAACTCTTGATCTCCTATGGAATAGTTGCGCTCCGAAGGGGAGAAGAGTTTGGAGAAGAAGCCACAAGTTACCATTCTCCCGGAAGACGATTTTTGGGTATGTACCGCTCCGGCTCCAGAGGAGGAGGCGTCAACTTCCAGGAAGAACTGCTTGTTGCCATCTGGGTGATGCAGCACCGGGGCGGAAGAGAAGGCCTGTTTTAAGGAAAGAAAGGCCTCCTCTGCTTCGGGCGGCCACTCTTTGGGATTAGTGCCCTTACGGGTGAGCGCAGAAATTGGGGCAGTCCGGGAAGAGAAGTGCGGTATGAAGAGGTGGTAGTAGTTGGCGAAGCCCAGGAACCGCTGAATGGCCTTCAACCCCTCCGGTCGAGGCCACTTCTCGATGGCAGACAGTTTCTCAGGATTCATTCGTAGGCCGGTCTGAGAAATTATGTAGCCCAAAAACGGAAGCGAGGTCTGCTCAAAAAGGCACTTCTCATATTTAGCGAAGAGGTGGTTCTGCCTGAGCCTGAGCAGGACCTGACGAACATCCCTCCGGTGAGTCTGGAGATCCAGAGAGAAGACCAAGATGTCGTCCAGGTACACCACCACGCAGGAGTAGAGAAGGTCCCGGAAGATGCCATTGACCAACTCTTGAAAGACGGCGGGAGCGTTACAGAGACCGAAGGGCATTACCAGATATTCATAGTGGCCGTCCCGGGTGTTGAATGCCGTCTTCCATTCATCCCCCTGACGGATACGGACCAGGTTGTACGCCCCACGAAGGTCCAGTTTGGTGAAGATTCTAGCCCCCCTCAGACGATCAAATAATTCCGGAATGAGCGGAAGGGGGTACTTATTCTTCACCGTGATCTGGTTTAGGCCTCTATAGTCTATGCAGGGATGGAGAGAGCCGTCCTTCTTTTTAACGAAGAAGAAGCCTGCTCCCGCCGGGGAGGTAGATTTCCGGATAAATCCCCGGGCCAGGTTCTCCTCAATATATTCGGACATAGACCGGGTCTCAGCAGCGGACAATGGGTAAATACGCCCACGGGGAGGAGTAGTACCGGGTAACAGGTCGATAGGGCAGTCGTATGGTCTATGAGGGGGTAGTGTCTCTGCCTCCTTTTTATTAAAGACATCAGCATATGACCAATAAGGAATCAGAAGTCCAGGTAGATTAGCTGGGGTAGGAGAAGGACGGACGGGATGGACGGGAACCAAACAAGTCTTATGGCAGTCCTGTCCCCAGCGAAGGACTTCTCCGGTCTGCCAGTCAAGCACGGGTGCATGTTTCTGGAGCCAAGGTAGGCCTAGCAAGAGGGCATGAGAGAGTCCAGGCAGAACATGAAAGGAGATACTCTCAGAATGCAGCATTCCCACCTGCAGAGTAATGGATTCGGTGATGAGTTGGATGGGACGTGGTAAGAGGCCCCCATCCACGGCAGCGACAGATAAGGGTACAGCCAGAGGTTTGGTGGGGATGCGGTATTTCTCTACCAGGGACTGTGAAATAAGATTCCCGGCTGCTCCAGAGTCAAGTTGGGCTAGTTCGAAATAACGGTTCTCCCCGCAGACGATTGAGACTGACAACAGCAGAGATGGAGAGGATTTATTCTTGTGTAGGACGACCTCTCTGAGCGATCCTAGACACAGGCGTTTCCCGACCTCTCCAGGCAGGTACGGATCCGGTGCTCCTTACTGCCACAGTAGAAGCAGCTCCCCTCGGCATGGCGTAAGTCTTGACGGGTTTTGACCATCTTGGTCTGGTCGACCTGCATAGGCTCAGGAGAGTGTGCCTGGGGAGAAACGGAGGGAATAACGGGTTTCTGGAAGATGGGAGCTAGACGTGGAAACCTTCTCTCACGAGAGACCTCTTTGGCGCGCTCCTGGAACCGTAGGTCAATCCGGGTGGCAAGAGTTATTAAGTCGTCGAGAGTGGTAGGAATGTCCCGACCGGTGAGTTCATCTTTAATACGGCCGGACAGACCCTCCCAGAAGACAGACACCAGAGCGTCGTTATCCCAGGCCAGCTCCGAGGCAAGGGTACGGAACCGTATGGCATATTGGCCCACGGTGAGATCTCCCTGACGGAGGCGTAGCAGAGACCATGCGGATGAGGTCTTCCGTCCGGGTTCATCGAAGACTTTCCGGAAAGCCGTGAGAAAGGCTGACAAGTCGGACACCAGAGGGTCTCCTCTCTCCCATAGAGGATTCAGCCAAGCCAGAGCCTCCCCCGTGAGGTGGGACATGATAAAGGCCACTTTGGACCGGTCGGAGATAAACTGGTGGGACAAGAGTTCGAAGTGCAGGGTGCACTGGTTTATGAAGCCCCGAGCTTGAGCGGAGTCACCTCCGTAGCGAGGAGGTGCGGAAAGCCGGGGTCCAGGACAGGATACCATGGTATTGGTGGGCAGCGGCGCTGCCGGGTTGCGAGTCATGACACTAGCGGTGATTGCTGGTGGAGCAGTCAGAGTGTCCAGGCGAGAGTTGACATTCCGCAGGTGACCCAGGATGGACTCATGTTGGGACCTCTGACGGGACAGTTCATGACATAGGTCCGAGAGCGAGGGAGCTTGGGTACCACCGGGTTCCATGGCCCGAGCAAACTGCAACGGGTCTGGGAGGCGGAACCTCTGAGCAACTTATGCAAGGGGGCGGTCCTTGTAAGGGAGCGGGTGGCGACCAGGGAAGACAGGCAGGTAGTCACAGCAGGTGACCGGGACAGTCTCAGGGTAAACGGGCAGGAGGTCACAGCAAGTGACCGGGGCAGTCTCTGGGTAAAGGGTAGGTACGACCTGTGACGGCTGAGCCTCCAGGTAGGCTAGCAGGCAGATGGCAGATGTGTGCCCCCAGGTGAGCAGGCGAGAGTCTCTGGATAAGCAGGTGGTCACAGCATGTGACGGCGGAGCCTCCAGGTAGGCTAACAGGCAGGTAGCAGATGAGCGCTCCCAGGTGAGCGGGCAAGAGTCTCTGGACTGGCAGGTGGTCACAGCACGTGACGGCGGAGCCTCCAGGTAGGCTAACAGGCAGGTAGCAGATGAGCGCTCCCAGGTGAGCGGTCAAGAGTCTCTGGACTGGCAGGTGGTCACAGCACGTGACGGCGGAGCCTCCAGGTAGGCTAACAGGAAGGTAGCAGATGAGCGCTCCCAGGTGAGCGGGCAAGAGTCTCTGGACTGGCAGGTGGTCACAGCACGTGATGGCGGAGCCTCAACGTAGGCTAGCAGACAGGTAGCAGGTGAGCGCTCCCAGGTGAGTGGGCAAGAGTCTCTGGACTGGCAGGTGGTCACAGCACGTGACGGCGGAGCCTCCAGGTAGGCTAGCAGACAGGTAGCAGGTGAGCGCTCCCAGGTGAGCGGGCAAGCTGGTCCATAGACAGACTGACAGATGTCGGAAGGCAGACCGTCGGACCTCAGGCTAGCAAGCAGGCAAGCGGATAACAGGCAGGAATCAGACAGCAAACTGGCAGGAAACTGGCAGGTAACTGGCAGGTAACTGGAAACGGGACCTGAGGGCTGAAGCAGAGTAGTGAACAGTGCAACAACATTGCTCGGGCACCTCCATTTTGGAGGAGGTGCCTTATATATGGTGAAGTCCTCCGGCCATTGGCCGGGGACTCATTAGGACGGCGCGCGCGGCCCCTTTAAGACCAGCAGAGCGGGAGGAGGACGCCGGGCTCGGAGCGGAGGGGTGAGGGGAACAGCGTCCCTGCCTAGCAGGGGGCAGGGACGCCGACGCTACACAAATCAGTATCATGACTGGTGCTTGGATGGCTTCACCTGTGCGTTTTCACACCAGTAAAGCATTCAGATACACAATAGCACATATCAGATCTACAGAAGCTTAGTGTAAAAAACCCGTCTGTATTGGATAAATTATTTTTTTCTTCATTGTATCATTTTTGTACTGCTTCCTAAACCAAGGTTGTCGGATTGTGTTCATCCATTCTAATTTCATGTCCTATTTTATGCAGAACAAAAGAATCTACACATCCCAGGAGATGCAGGAAATAAAGAAGAAATAAAGGCTGACAGGCATCAACATGTCCCTTTTACACTGAGCAACCTTTAACCCGGTTTTCTGGCTTCAAGCCAATAAGCTCTTTCTTGGCTACACGACTGGTATGATGAAAAGCGCACTATTTCGCCATCATCGACATGATGTGCCATTGGCTGCGAGTAGAGATGAGCGTTGTTCTACTCGAACTGTTCGCCAATCTCAAATTCGAGCTGTTTTGGGCGGTGTTCGAGCCGTTCGGCGAACACGAACAATTTGAGAAAAATTCGGCTGTTCGAGGTTATGTTCGATAACTGTTCGTGCACCAAAATCATAACTGGATTTTTTCTCAGTAATGATGAAAATTAATGTTAATGCGCAGTTTGAGTGTACAGCGGGGTGGGGGGAGGGGCAGGGGATGGATCTCTGCAGGAACAATGAAGATCTCCATTTTTTTTTCTCTTTCCCGCATTTGCAGTGGGGAGGTGCAATCTGTCAGCCTATCAGCAGCGCACACACGGAGCGAAGTGCTTTTTTTCACACAAGCAAGGGCATGTGTCATTGGCAGTGTATGTCACATGTCCTTGCCCTATAAGACCAAGCCATTTTCCCCGTCGCCACCATTTTCTCACTGCTGCAGCTGCGTGTTAGACGGCACCGCTGTTGCTGTGTGCGCTATACCTTGTTAATTTCAAGCCAATTTTCGCACAAATATACAGATAGCTTGGGAGTAGGGAATAGTTGTGATTGCAGTCCTTTTAAGGACTAGGTTACAGCATTTCCTACGACTTTTATCAGGGAGGTCTGTGCTCTTAAATAGATAGGTTGTGGGAGTAAAGACTAATTGTAATTGGAGTCCTTTTCAGGACTAAGTTACATGAGTTCCTATCAGTTTTTGCCAGGCAGGTCTGTGCCAGTGCTGTGCAAGTTTTTTTCACAGCATTTGGCTGAATCTAGCAAAGCTAATCCTTTTTGGCCTATTGCAGAGTGTGTTAGTCAGTGGAGTAGCCTATCTGTGTTGCAAGATATAACACCTGTGTATAGAATACCAATTTTTTTACTGCACCTAGTGAAGTAAAATCTTTTGGGCATAGCATCATTCTATTAGTCCATCTATACTGACCTCCATCAGGTTGCAAATTAAAAATAATTTTTTTCTGCATCTAGCTCTGAAAAAATATTTGGGCTTCTAGCAGTGTGTGGGACTTGGTCTATTAGTCCATCTATACTGACCTCCATCAGGTTGCAAATTAAAAATAATTTTTTTCTTCATTTAGCTCTGAAAAAATATTTGGGCTTCTAGCAGTGTGTGGGACTTGTTCTATTAGTCCTTCTATACTGACCTCCAGCAGGTTGCAAATTGAATATAATTTTTTTCTGCATCTAGCTCTGAAAAAATAGTTGGGCTTCTAGCGGTGTGTGGGACTTGGTCTATTAGTCCATCTATACTGACCTCCATCAGGTTGCAAATTAAAAATAATTTTTTTCTGCATCTAGCTCTGAAAAAATATTTGGGCTTCTAGCAGTGTGTGGGACTTGGTCTATTAGTCCATCTATACTGACCTCCATCAGGTTGCAAATTAAAAATAATTTTTTTCTGCATCTAGCTCTGAAAAAATATTTGGGCTTCTAGCGGTGTGTGGGACTTGGTCTATTAGTCCATCTATACTGACCTCCATCAGGTTGCAAATTAAAAATATTTTTTTTCTGCATCTAGCTCTGAAAAAATATTTGGGCTTCTAGCAGTGTGTGGGACTTGGTCTATTAGTCCATCTATACTGACCTCCATCAGGTTGCAAATTAAAAATAATTTTTTTCTGCATCTAGCTCTGAAAAAATATTTGGGCTTCTAGCGGTGTGTGGGACTTGGTCTATTAGTCCATCTATACTGACCTCCATCAGGTTGCAAATTAAAAATAATTTTTTTCTGCATCTAGCTCTGAAAAAATATTTGGGCTTCTAGCAGTGTGTGGGACTTGGTCTATTAGCCATCTATACTGACCTCCATCAGGTTGCAAATTAAAAATAATTTTTTTCTTCATTTAGCTCTGAAAAAATATTTGGGCTTCTAGCAGTGTGTGGGACTTGTTCTATTAGTCCTTCTATACTGACCTCCAGCAGGTTGCAAATTGAATATAATTTTTTTCTGAATCTAGCTCTGAAAAAATAGTTGGGCTTCTAGCGGTGTGTGGGACTTGGTCTATTAGTCCATCTATACTGACCTCCATCAGGTTGCAAATTAAAAATAATTTTTTTCTGCATCTAGCTCTGAAAAAATATTTGGGCTTCTAGCAGTGTGTGGGACTTGGTCTATTAGTCCATCTATACTGACCTCCATCAGGTTGCAAATTAAAAATAATTTTTATCTGCATCTACAGTACCTCTGAAAAAATATTTGGGCTTCTAGCAGTGTGTGGGACTATTTGTATTAGTCCATCTATACTGACCTCCATCAGGTTGCAAATTCAAAATAATTTTTTTCTGCATCTAACCCAGCCAATAGTTTTGGCCTAATACCACAGTTTGGCCACTCAGCTCTGCTCGGTTCCCATCCATTGTTTTTTTGTGCAAACAACTCCAGAGTTGTGAATTAGTTAACCACCAAAATGAGTGGAAAAAGGCCTGCTGCTGGTGGAAAGGGGAATAGGCGTGTTGGGAAGGGGAAAAAAGGTTGTGTCCGTGGGGTAGGTGTTAAAGCAACAGTAACATCTGCAGAAGAAAGACCATCTTCCAGCCAAACTAAAATGTCTACTTCTTTTAGCGGACAATGTGATAAGATCCCTTTCTTACGGCCACGCCAATCGCTACAAATTCCAGATGAGGCACAAAAACAGCAGGTGCTTCAACGGATATCAAGTGCTCCTTTAAGTGGGCTCTCCTCCACATCAACTTCAACATCACAAATACTCCAGTCCTCAAAGGTGTCACCCAAATCGCACTTGCTTCCTCACAGCTCCCAAATCTCCAGCTGCCCGTCTGAGTATGAGGTAGAACAGATGGTTGAGTCTGCAGAGCTGTTTACTCATACTATAGCCTGGGAATCAGAGGTCGACTCCAGCGCTTCTGTGAATCCAGACGAGGAAATGATCTGCACTGATGCCCAGAATCTTTATGAGTCGGATCCAGGACCAGACGCAGAAGGTTCTGACCATAATGTAGACCCTCATTCCCAAACTGTAACTCCTGTTGGTGGAGACAATGAGGAAGATGATGATAAGACTCAAATACCTGATTGGAGCGACAACTTTAGTTTTTTGTCAGGGCAGGAACAGGTTGGCTCTGAGGACGACGGGTGTGATAACGCACAGGGTGATGATGATGAGGTCGGAGATCCCACTTACTGTCAACCCACAGTCAGCCAAGAGATGAGGTCAGCAGAGGAGGTGGAGGAAGATGCTAGTGACGACGAGGTCAGGTTGCGCCTTCCTGGACAGAGACGTAGTACTGGAAGCACGTCAACAACTGCATCCTCAAACACAACTCTGCCTCTCACCACAAGTCGTGGTGGCTCTTCAGGTCGCATGGGTGCTAAGCCTTGCATAGCCTGGGCATTTTTTCAGATCGATAAAGATGACCCAACTCGTGTTATCTGTAACATTTGTCAGCAAAAGCTAAGTAGAGGCCAAAAAATACATAGTTTGAGTACTTCATGCATGAACCGGCACATGGACATGAAGCATAAGTTGCAGTGGGAAGCTCAGTGTGCTACAATGCGGCCTAGCCGGCCGGGCCAATCACCGTCTGCCATATCTTGTGCATCCGCGGCCTCTTCATCCTCTGTGACTGGGGGGACAGCAGTCACACCTGTTTTGGGGCGCAGACCTGCCACCTCTTTACCCGCAACAGCCAGCGTGATTGGCAGGTCATCATTTTCTTTGGAGGTGGTAACACCAGCTGGTGTTGAGCGCTGTCCGACATCGATAGCACCACCTTTGGATCAAGGCAACCTAACATGTCTGCCTGCATCTTCCTCACAGACCGGCAGTTTGCCGGGGACACCCTTATCAACCCCGTCTAAGCACAATAGCCAGCCCTCGGTCCCTCAGATGTGGACAAGTAAAAGACCATTTCCTCCTAGCCATGAGAAAGCTAAGAGGTTGAATTTCACCATCTGCAAGCTCTTGGCTACAGAAATGCTGCCTTTCCGCCTGGTGGACACAGAGGATTTTCGAGACCTTATGTCCGTCGCAGTGCCCCAGTACCAGATGCCCAGTCGGCACTACTTCTCAAAGAAAGGTGTGCCTGCGCTCCACCAGCATGTCGCACACAACATCACCGCTTCTTTGAGAAACTCTGTGTGTGACAGGGTGCATTTCACCACAGACACTTGGACGAGTAGGCATGGACAGGGGCGTTACATGTCGCTGACTGGGCACTGGGTAACTATGGTGACAGCAGGACAAGGGGCTGCTGTCCAAGTCTTGCCGTCCCCACGAGTTGTGCGTCAATCCTCTTTATGTCAAAGTTCCTCCACTGCTTCTGCCTCCTCAACCTCCTCTCGGTCTTCCACCTGCACCCAAAGCCTGTCTGGTCATGCCACAAGCTTTCTAACTGCGCAGAAGGGATCCTGCACACCTCCTTACTATGCTGGCAGTAGGGCTCAACGTCATCAGGCGGTTTTTACATTGAAATGTCTGGGAAATGTGAGTCACACAGCTGAGGAGTTGTGGTCAGCTCTGGAGAACCAATTTCATGAATGGTTGTCTCCACTGGACCTGAAACCAGGGAAGGCCGTGTGCGACAATGCTGCAAACCTGGGTGCGGCCCTTCGCCGGGGCAATGTCACACACGTGCCTTGTATGGCTCACGTGTTGAACCTGGTTGTCCAGCAATTTTTAGCCCACTATCCCAGACTAGATGGCCTTCTGCAGAGGGCACGGTCGCTGTGTGCTCACTTCCGCCGTTCGCATCCCGCAGCTCAGCGACTTACATCTCTACAGAAGTCGTTGGGCCTGCCACTTCACCGGCTAAAATGCGATGTGCCTACCCGGTGGAATTCAACTCTGCACATGTTGCAGCGACTGTGGCAGCACCGACAAGCCCTGGTGCAATACGTTCTGACGTATAGCCTGGGCCAACGAGATTCAGAGGTGGGGCAAATCACGCTGGAGGAGTGGTCTCAGATCAGGGACCTATGCACCCTTCTGCACAGTTTTGAAATGGCGACGAAGATGTTTAGTGCTGACGATGCCATTATCAGCATGACTATTCCGGTGATTTACATGCTGGAGCACATGTTAAACAGAATTCGGAGTCAGGTGGTGGCACAAGAGGAGGTGGAGGAAGTAGAGGAGGAGGAGTTGTATGCGGAAGGGCTAACATCTGCAAGGTCCAGACGGTTGGCAGCACCAAGGCGGCAGGCATGTGAGGGTGGGGGAGATGGTTTTACCAGGGCGCATGGTAGCAGCCAAACTAGTGAGGAAGGTGCAGGAGCCCAGGAAGAAGTGGAGGACGAACTGATGGAAGACTCATCAGATGAGGGAGACCTTGATCACATTTCTGTTGTGCGAGGTTGGGGGGAGAGGACAGAGGAAGGAAGCATGATTGTTACCTCGCCACCAACACAACAGGGACTTGGTGCTCCTGGATGCGCAACACACATGAGTGCCTTCTTGCTGCACTACCTGCAACATGACCCTCGAATTGTGAGAATTAGAAATAATCTTGACTACTGGGTTGCCACACTGTTAGATCCCGGGTACAAAAGTAAATTTGCAGAAATTATTCCTGCCATAGAAAGGGATGCACGCATGCAGGAGTATCAGCAGAGACTGTTGCAGAATCTTACATGTGCTTTTCCACAAAATACCAGTGGTGCACGTAGTGAATCTCACAGTTCCAACTTGCCAACCGTGGGACCGTCAAGTGTTCAGCACTCAAACCGTAACAGAACCACAGTATCTGCTGGTAACATCAATTTTGCGGAATCATTTCACCACTTTTTTAGCCCATCCTTTGCAAGGCCACAGGAGACAAGAAGTCTGACACATAGTCAACGCCTAGAGACGATGGTACAGGAGTATCTCCAAGTAAACATTGAAGCCACGACTGTGTCACTGGACCCTTGCTCTTTTTGGGCTTCCAATCTGGATAAATGGCCGGAGCTAGCCACTTACGCCTTGGAGATCTTGTCATGCCCCGCAGCCAGCGTTCTGTCTGAACGTGTGTTCAGCGCTGCTGGTGGTGTGCTGACAGATAAGCGCACGCGGCTCTCCACTGATAATGTAGACAGACTCACGTTCATAAAGATGAACAAATCATGGATCCGAAACGACTTTTCTACCCCTGTGTCATCCTGGGGAGAGTAAAAGCTTGATGATTGGTTAAAATCACCCTACCAACCGTTTTAAGCTTTCAAATTACTAATCATGTTTATCTGTATCTTGACTGGAAAATAATTTGGGCTTTGTAGCAGTGTGCAGCACTAATCCTATTAGGCCATCTATACTAAAGCTTCACCAGATTTAAAATTAAAAATAATTTTTAGCTGCATCTAGCCCGGAAAATAATTTGGGGCTCCGAGATGCGCAAGGCACATAAGTGCCTTCTTGCTGCACTACCTGCAGCATGACCCTCATATTGTCAGAATTCGAAGTAATCATGACTACTGGGTTGCCACACTCTTAGATCCCCCAAACTTTTCGATCAACCTTTTCATTTTAATAAAGACCAAAAAAATGGTCATTTTTGAAATTATAAGCATTAGCAGGTTGTTAGAAACTGAAATCAAACAGTTTTCAACTCAAAACTTTATTCTAGGTGATGTTACATTTTCACATAGGACCCCTTGTTCGAAAGGAGCTTCTGAACTCTCTCGTCCATTGAATTTGTCAGGTTTTGGATGGTTTCTGCTTCAATTGTTTTGCATGAGGACAGAATACCCTCCCAGAGCTGTTGCTTAGATGTGAACTGCCTCCCGCCATCATAGACACTCCTTTTAATGATGCTCCAAAGGTTCTGAATGGGGTAGAGGTCAGGGGAGCATGGGGGTCACACCATAAGTTTGTCCCCTTTTATGCCCATATCAGCCAGAGATGCAGATGTTTTATGTGCAGCATGAGATGGTGCATTATCATGCAGAAAAATGATCTTGCTGTGAAATACACGGTTCTTCTTCTTGAACCATGGCAGGAAGTGCTGTTTGAGAAAATCCACATACATTATGGAGTTCATCTTTAGCGCCTTCAGGGATCCTAAAGGGGCCGACAATCTCTCTCCCCATGATTCCAGCCCAAAACATTACTCCACCTCCTCCTTGTTGGCGCTGTAGCCGTGTTTGCGTGGGGTGTCCATCAACCAGCCATCCTCCACTCCATCCATCTGGACCATCGAGCGCTGCACGGCACTCGTCCGTGAACAAAACAGTTTTGAAATCAGTCTTCATGTAATGTTTGGCCCACTGGAGCCGTTTCTGCTTGTGTGAAGTGGATAGAAGAGGTCGACAGGATGGCGCATGCACAGCTGCAAACCTCTGAAGGACCCTGCATCTTGTTGTTCGGGGGACGTTGGAGGCACAAGCAGCTTCAAAAACTTGTCTGCTGCTATGACAAGGCTTTTTTGCTGCTGCTTTTTCAACCTGACGTAATTGCCTGTAGGAAAGAGTCCTCAATTTGCCCTTATCAGCACGCACACGTGTGTACTGTGAATCAGCTACATACTTCTTGATTGCCAAGACACTTCATCCTGATCATCGCACAATGTTGATTGTAGTCATGCCTTGACCTAAACACTCCACAATTTGTTGCTTCTCAGCAGCCGACACATCCTTTTTCTTTCCCATTTTGGCAGAAAATGTAGTCTGCTTAATAATGTGAGAGAGCCTTCTTAAGTAGTCTTGCCTTTCATTGGACACACCTGCCAAACTAATTAGCACAGGTGTCTGCAATTGCTTACAGTGATATAAAGAGCCCTGACACACATCACCATCAATGAGTTTAACTGACAAACAAACAAATTCTTCCCTTATCACTCCTAAACACTTTTTGTATAATAATTTGGAACGCAGTGTACATGTGCTTTTCCACAAAACACCAGTGGTTCACGTAGTGAATCTTACAGTTCTAACTTGCCAACCGTGGTCTGTATGGAGTTGTTCAATAAAGGGCCCAAAATTAAGATAACATAGATGGGAGAGGTCTCTATGAATAGGAATTCCTAAGTATTTGATACCCTGTGAGGGCCAGGCAAAGGGAAAGTTGGACTGGATGGAATCCTATATGGATTTGGGGAGGGAGACATCGAGGGCCTCAGACTTCGCTGCATTGATTTTAAAATTTTACCATGTAACAAAGTGATCTATTTCAGCCATAACAGCATGGATGGATATATGTGATTGAGTGATATATACTAGGACATCATCAGCAAATAGAGAGCACTTGTACTCGGTGCCTCCCACCTCAATCCACCTAATATTGGGGTTATGGCGAATTGATGAGAGCAGGTGCTCCGTCACTAGGATGTATAAGAGAGGGGACAGAGGACATCCCTGCCTTGTCCCATTGGTGATTGTGAAAGGTGATGAAAATGTTCTGACGCACCCCCTGGGCCTTGGGACACCTGGAGCCGGACCCTTTTTGGTGGATGCTGGTGGTTGTAGTCTTCGTGGCGGCGACCCAGTTCCGTGGCTCAGGGCGGTCAAACCAGTGGCGGAACTATTTATGTGGTTTTCATGTTTAAATGTCCGACTACGCCACCCGTGGATTGCGGTCAGAGTGAACCGCCGCTACAGGGCAGACCACTGAGGCTGGTGTTGTGGGTGCAGCAGAGCGTAGCATAACTCCCCACGGGAGGAGTATAGCCTCAGGGCAGTGTTTGTGGAGGATGGGGGTGATGGTGCAGGGCAGCAGCAGTAACGACATGTAGTCAGTGATGCAGTTCAGGGCCTTTACTCACAGTTCTTATTATCCAGACCACGTCTGCAGGTAACGGCTGCCCACGTCGTACTGTGCTCACCAGGTGAGGGGCTCAGACAACTCCCAGATAACTTTGGAGCACTTCGCAGGACCCCCTTTGTGTGTCCTTTGTCTGGCCTTTCTTACCAACACTTCTGTCCGGCTGCCTCGGGCCTCCTCTTGGTAAACTTGGCGCCAGTTTCCCTGACCCTATGTGGTGCCTTCCTAGCGGGTGTAGCGAGGGGCTGCGCCACATAAAATGTCAGAGCCTCCGGTTTCTAGCTGAGGGTCGTTTCCTGCCTCCACTAGTTCGGGGACCGGTCTCCCCCTTTGGCCTGACCCCTCCACGCAGGTGGATTCGGGCGTGCGGTGGCGACTCGCCCGTCCGCACCCCTGGGATCCCTTCATTCCTCGTTCCTGGAGCCTTCTCCGCTCCTCTTCCTTCCTTCTCCCTCTTCCAGGCCTGGGCCTCTGTTACTAGGCCCGCCTCCGGAGCAGAGCTCATGCAGAGCCCCTGCTCCCTGCCACTTCTGCTCAGACTTCTCTGCACTGAACTAAGATGGTGCCCACCTTTTATACTCCCTTCTCAATGCACCCAGGAACTGCTTCCTCCCTGCTCCTGCACTACAGGGTTCCCCTTCCTCAGTGTTCCCTCCCCCCACTCCAGCCAGGGACAGGGACTGTCGTGCCCATCTCAGGGGCATATTTGGTCGCCCTGCCCCACGGCAATGTGGTGTAATGCATGCAGGTGTCGGGTCCTGATCCACACTCCATCCTTACCTGAGAGTGAGATATCACACCTCTGGGTGAGGTGCAATACGTCTGTAGCAACCGAGCCCTCAGGGTGCTACAGTTCCATTTATCTTCAGCCTAGGTGACGTATTGCGATACAGGGCCGTGATTTTGGCTATAAAAGGGTCCCCTAGACCCCTACCCCAAGCTTTTTAAGAGAATCATATATGGCGTGCCAGGAGACTCTATGGAATGCTTTCTCAGCATCCAACGAGAGTATCTAATTACAAATTTTTAACTGCATCTAGCCCAGGAAATACTTTGTGCCTAGTAGCAGTGTCTGCTAGTGAGCGGATTATCCCGGCTGTTAAGCAAGCTGCACCACCTGTAGTTTAGACACTTAATTTTTTCAAAGGAAATGCTTCGGGACCATGGGATACTTAGTGAAGAGCATCAGGAGGCACCCCAAAGCATAGGGGCTGGGACTGGCAGTAGGATGCCTTGCGGTGGACAGCCGAGCTCGATCCTTATAAAAGCTTTTTAACTGCAGCAGCTTTAGTGGACGCTACTGGAGCTGGAATTACCGCGGCTGCTGGCATGAGACTTGCCCTCCAATAGATCCTTGTAAATGGATTTAAAGTGTATTCATTCAAATTAGAGAGACAATTTAAATTAAAAAGCTTAGAGCTGCCTCCACCACAGGGGGGCTCGCTCGACCCACCAGCGGACAGGCACCAGTATTGGGAGAGGGGGGCTGGCCGTCAGGGTTCACCGCGGCTCTGGCACAAACCCGGCGACACGGAGGTGGCACGGGCAGGAGCGGACTGGCCGTGTCGGCTTCTCACTTTTTGGATTTTAGAAGGGCATGACATGCCTATATCTGTGTCTCCCCCTCCTTTTACTCCTCCACCTCTTTTATTTTCGCATGACTATATGTACTTGTCACTTTTCCATGTGTTAGTTATGTCTTCTGAGCAGTTTGTCAGCTTTTGGACACCTTTGAAGGTGTTTTCTATGTGTTTCTATGTGTTTTTGTTTGCCTGCCATTGGTTTTAACGGTGTTCGAAGGTGTTCGACGAACAGTTCGACAAACAGTTCGGTGAACACACGGGTGTTCGACGAACCGAACCGAACTCGAACACTACGGGGGTGGCTCAACACTAGCTGCGAGTTGTGCTATGACAATCATGTTAAAGCACTGGAGCTGGGAAGCCATTAAAAACACAAGACACTTAGTGTGCGTTCTCTTTTTTTTTGGACCAACAAGGAGGGGAATCATTCATTTATCATTGCCATCTTGGGCTTAACACTTCATCCCCTGACAGTTCTACTTGAATTCACAATCAACTCCTTTTATATTTTGCCGTTCTGCCAAACCCTCCGCATGATCTTGGCTGCAATAGTTGTCGATAACAAGTGCTGTCATTGCAGTCTGTAGGAATGTACAAAGGTGGATGTGGCCACCATGAATATTGTAAATATATATTATAAAAAACGAGCATGTATGGCGCTGCTGGGACTGTGAACTCATCTACAGTCATGTCCACAAGCAATACTGATCTCATCAAGACAAGGACAAGCTCTAAGAACAGCAATGCATAGTAATAAATGTATGATGTGCCCTAGTGTCTTACATCATAGGGTCAATCACTTTCTTGATACTGGTAGAGGTAACATCTTATAGGTAGCATTTATTTTATAATGATATCTTCTTATGTAGCAGAAGTACCTTTTTGTCCTCTAGGACACCATTTTCTCAGCGTAACTCTTAGGTCCTCACCTTTTATAGTTATACCCCTTAATATGGTGAATGTAGAAAGATTCCCACCCCCAAAATATTTGCAAGACATTCCTGCAAAAATGTTTCACTATTGGCAAGTATGGTCATAACGTAAAGTGGATCTGTCACCAGATTTCACAATACAAATTTCATACATTACTAAATTAATCTTTTAGATCTAATAAGGATGCCATATTTACTGGGAAGAGCCATGTCAAAATGGCTACATAATTCTTCATGAAAGTTTATCTCATTCTCTGCCCAGCTAGCCTGATTGACAGTTCCTCAGTGACTCTCCTCCCTGCTGAGATCTCTCATTGCTCAGTACAAACTTTAGCTTTCAATCAGGTTGGGTGGGTGAAGACTGAATACATTTGGACTCATGAGATATTTCACTCTATAGCTGCACTCATAAAATACTCATCTTAATATCAAAATTAAGGTGGCATTCTGTCATGGATTTTCTCCACCGGGAGCAAGAATCAGACACTGGCAGCATGAATTTAGCCAGGAATGTTTGAATCTGAAACACAGCGGCATTTATGGAAAAATACACCTTAAGAGCCACCGAAAACAGAACCTTATGAGAGACTAGTTGAACAAGGGGGTCCCAGAAGGCTTTTCCTTGCCCGCTGCCCTAAAGTGACATGTTTCTTCCCAAACACACACTCAGAGAAAGACCTGTCAATCCTGGGCAGTGGACATGAAGAAGCACCAGGGACCTACATGTCCAATTATTCTTCCATGCAGCTTGGCAACTATTAAAGTCTGTTTTACTCTGAAATGCCACAGTGTTTCAAAGTCAAACACACCTGGCTGAAATCATGCAGTCAATGTCTGATTCATGCTTCCCGTGGTTCGGACAGCATGTATGAGCTGTCAGGTTCCCTTTAAGTCGCCTCCTATAGCGCTACAGCGGTTGTACCAGGTACCCATCCAAAATCGGTGGATCCAAAATATGTCCAGGCACTTAGATATGGTGAAAATAATGGACCCCCTCATAAAATTGAGACCCAAAAGTCCACCTGAAGACAACCCTACCAATGACTATTTTATGGTTGACGTACAAATAATATTTAGATGTTATTGATTATATATCCTGTCTGTGCATAAAATGATAACAAGAAAAGCTACATTAAAATTAAAGGGGGTTTTAAGAAAAGTGGTCCGCAAATGCTTTTAATAATTGTAAAGTAACAAAAAGAGAAGAAACTCACCCTTCTAGGTTACGCATTTCTCTCCACCAGTGCTCCGGTCTCAGTGCTGTGACAGCAGCAGGAGTGGAGAGCCGGTGCTGAACTGGAAGGGTAAGTAGCTGTTATTTTGGATATTTTATAAGTGTAAAACATTTGGGAACTGCTTTTCTTAAAGTGGAAAACTCTTTAAAGCAGATATGCACATGTTCTTTATAAATAAGTGGTGAATCCTCATAATAATGTTCCGTAATGGTGGGCCTGAGGATCAATGGTCTGATACTGGATTTACATTAATAAAGTGGAGCAGCTGTCCCTTAAACTAATCAGCATTCATCACAGTGTTAATTACATTTCAGCAAAACTGTATATTCTACGTAACTGAATGATGTGCAATTAGATTAGGAGGCCAGTTGGCTTCCACATAGCAGGGCAAAAGGGGCAATTGCTCAGATGTCTCAACCGCATAGAAGCTAAAACTATCTTGATAATATAGGCTAAAGCTATTTTGATAAAATCTACCCTGTGTCCTTATCTTATTCCCAGTAAAACAAAGGAAGATGTTATATCAACATAAAAAGGCTCTGTTTCTCTTGTCTTTCATTAGCAGACACTAAGGCTAGCCATACACATTAGATGGCTATCTGCTGAATGATGCTTTGGCCGATCGTTTGCCCAATAGTTATTTCGGTCTTCTATCTCATACATAGAAGTGCTCGTTTAGCCAAGTGCTCCTGTATTCTCTATGGGAAAGCCACTAACTGACATGTAGGCCACTGGCTTATCTGTGTGACAACAAAGCGATCAGCAGTTCGAAATTTAACATATCTGATCAACATCTTCCATGACGATCAGTTGATCATCCCTCCCGTACACAGAGTATAGGCCGAATACGTATATATTGGTGGGTTTGGCCAACATTAGATGAACATGTATTGTGATCTTAAGGTTCAGTAGAGATATCGACATACTAGAGTCTAGCAATTATATGAAAACTAAGTTAGTGTAAATTTTTAGGAATTTGCTGAAATCGGCAAATCCGAACAATATGCGATTTGCTTCATGTGAATCACCTAAAATGGCCACAGACATTTTCCACATTTTACAAAATTGCATCAGCCAGAGAAGATTCACATGACCTCAGGTGCCTCTGGGAGGGCTTACCCATAATGTCTTGCAGCTACCATATCACATGCTGCAGCACAGCCAATAACAAAGGACAATAGTCATTTAAAAGCAGATGGAGGGAATGCAGCAGTCATTTTGTGGTGGATGTGTAAAGTATGAAGACATCACAGCTTACATCTTAATAATACAGAAGGGGACAGAAAGCCATAAACCGCTGAAGAAACTATGGAGATAGTGTGTGATGGCACAACAGCGAAGAAGCTTAGTGTGTCAGGAAAAAAGAATAATAAAGATTTAGTTGGTAGAGAATGAGTGACATGAGAGTCGTTGTGAGTGTCAGGCAGAGACACATAGCTGAGAGTGCTGCTTGCTTAGTTACTGTGATAATAGCTGCTGCAATTAGTGATGCGCCAGCCTGCTCGCTACTGCTCGGTGCTCGCCTGAGCATCTCACTGATCGCGATGCTCAGCGCTCGCCGAGTATTTCTGGGGTTGCTCGGCGGGAGCTCGGGTCCCCTGCTTGCATGTTTGGCACTCTTTAGAGAGCCAATGAACATGCAGGGATTGCCTGCCACTCACTGTAATGCCGCAGCCATGTTGGTTGTGGCATTACAGTTATTGGCTGGCTGCACAGCGTCATCAGTTCTATATTAGACCGGGCGCCGCCATGCTCATCACAGTCTACTCTGGAATCAGGCAGTGTAGGGAGAGGTGTTGCTGAGCTAGGGAGAGATTTGCTTGTTTCTTAGTGTAGGTATACGACAATATATTATACACATATCCATCTCAACTAACAGTCCTTCTGAGGACTAATCCATCTGCATAGATATCAGTGCTAGGCAGGCAGGCAGTGTGTGTGGCAGACTGCAGTGCACATAGCAAGAGAGTCCATTCCGGTTCTGTCTGCTGCTGGTGCTCTTACAGATAATTCTAGAAATAGCCCCAGGTATCAGGGGCCAGGAATAATTTTTTGGGGATCTTAATCCTGATTATTTGTTTAAAAAACAATCCAGAGAAGACCGTTTTTCTGCTCTATTTGCTTGTTGGCACTGCAGAATACAGCGAGATCCTTTCCATATTACAGTGCTAAAAATCCATCTATTTAAAACTGTGGTTTGTACGTCACACGGATCACATATAAGTGCCCTGAAAATTCTGCCATTTCTGGCCACAATTGAATTTTTTTGCAGTGTGTTAGCAAAGTTAATGACACCAGGTCGCTGTTAAAAAATAGTTACCTACAGGCCAGCTATATAAAACTGTGGCTTGTCCATCACACGGATCACATATCACTGCGATTCAAATCTAGCCATTTGTAAATGTGGAAAATATTGTTCACCTTTAAAATGGGCAAGGCTCAGGGCAAGGGACAGGGAAGTGGGTGTGATGGTGATGATGGCGCATGCAGAGGACAAGGCCGAGGCCGTGGGCTAGCTGAAATTGTGCCACAACAAACAACCACATCTTCTCGCTCGATCTTCCTGTCTCAATTAATAGGGGACCGCAGAACGCCACTATTGAACATAGAGCAGTGTGAAAAGGTTATTACATGGATTGCAGATAATGCTTCCAGTCACTTAGCCACCACCACCACCCTGTCTTCCACACGGTCAAGTCTCAGAAGCTGTGATTCTGGACTGCATATTCCTCACCCTGATCCTCCCTCCTCCCATCATGCCGAGTGCCCGGAGACAACTGATCCCACACTTTGACACTCCGAAGAGCTGTTCACTTTTCCATTTATAGATTTGGGCCTCTCGCCTAGCCATCTGGAGCCGGGGCAAGAGGAGATCACATGTAGCGATGCCCAAATATTTGAGCAGCCACGGTCACACGAAGGCGACGGTGGGAAACAGTCACAATAGGTGGACAATGATGAGACATAATCGCCAGAAAGTCAGGAGGAAGACCAGGGTGCGGAAGTGGAAGACGAGGTGGTGGATGATATCGTAACTGACCCAACATGGCAGGAGGACATGCAGAGCAAGGACAGCAGCACATGGGGGGGGGAGGCAGAGCACCCCAACAGGCAGGAAGAAGCAGTATGGTGGCCAAAGACAGAAGTCAGGAAACTGTTCCACGGAACATCAACACGACGGAAGTTGCCGGTACAACTGTCAGGTCTTCCCGAATCAGGTTGTTTTTTAAAGACTCTGCCTATAACCCCAAAAAAGCCATTTCCACCACCTGCCAGGCCAGCATCAGCAGGGGTAGCAAAACTAGAACCCTGACCACCACCAGCATGATCAGGCACATGGCAGCAAAGCACCCGACTAAGTGGGCCAAACCCCAGGGTCCCAGGGTCCAGGAACAGTGTCAGTGGGTGGCACCACTGCTTCTTCCGCTGTTGTGCGTGCAAGCCAATCCTCTGTCCATGGTGCATGCGAAGATGCCTCCTGCCCTGCACCTGTCGTTGCACACTCTCAAGTAACACCATCAGCTAGCACGTTCACGTCCTTGTCCGAGCGCAGTGCTCAAAATGTTGCCTTTTAGACTCGTGGAGACGGAAGATTTCCGCAACCTGATGGCGATGGCCATCCCTCAGTACTTGGTCCACAGCCGCCACTATTTCTCCCGGTGTGCCATCCCCGCATTACACGAGCATGTGTCCAACAACATTAGCCGTGCTCTCAACAACTCAGTTATTGGGAAAGTCCACCTTTCCACGGACACGTGGACAAGAGCTTGTGGGCAGAGACGGTACATCTCACTGACGGCACATTGGGTTAACATAGTGGAAGTCGGGACCCAGTCGAACCTTAGGACAGAACACGTCCTCCCGACGCCGAGGATTGCGGGCCCTGGGTCAATCAGAGATGCCCCCACATTCTACAGCTCATGCACATCATCCTCCTCTTCAGCATCCATCTCCGAAATGACCACATCAGTCGCAAGCTGGAAGCACTGCAGCACTGCCTCGGCTAAGTGGCAACGGGCTGTGCTGAAGCTAATATGGTTAGGTGACAAACTACATAACACTGAAGAGTTGTGGACAGCTCTGAAAGAGCAGGCAGATCTGTGGCTCACACCGCTGAACCTACAGCCAGGCATGGTCAAGTGTGACAATGGCCGGAACCTGGTGGCGGCTCTGAGGCGAGGCGAGCTCAAACATGTACCATGCCTGGCCCATGTGCCTAACCTTGTGGTTCAGTGGTTTCTCGAAACCTACCCGGAGCTGCCAGATCTGCTTGTCAAAGTACGCTGCCTGTGTGCCAATTTTAGAAAGTCACCTGCAGCTTCCACCACCCTTGCCGTGTTTCAGCAGCGTTTGCAGCTTCTGGCTCACCGACTGGTGTGTGATTTCCCCACGCCTTACGCGTTATAACTCTACACTGCAGATATTGGGAAAGATTTGTGAACAAAAGAGGGCAGTTGTTGACTACTAGCATCAACAAGGTCATTGGTATTCAGTTCAGACTCCACACATAAGACCTCAGGAGTGGACATGGATGTCAGACATATGTACCATCCTTCAAAACTTTGAGGACTCCACCAAGATGGCGAGCGGCGATGACGCCATAATTAGGGTCACCATCCCGCTTCTCTGTCTTCTGAAACGCTCTCTGCTCACAATCAAAGAGGATGCATTGCAGACGGAGCACGATGAGATAAAGCAAGGAACCATACAGGATGATTACACACAGCCCAGCCTCATCTCATCCCAACGTGGATTGGGTGACAATGAGGAAGAGGAGGAGCTAGTTTCATGTGCTATAGACGATACTACCTGCACAGCTGTCATACCGTCTGTTCAGCATGGATGGCCTGAGGATAGGGAGGAGGAGAAAGAGGAGGAGAAGATCATGGTCAGTCGTCCTATTGGTGAGGACAAGGAAGTCTTGCCTGTTAGCAGCCTGGCACGCATGGCTGAGTTTATGTTACGCTGCCTTTCCCATGACCCTCGCGTTCTCAAAATTTTGGGTGGCAGTCATTACTGGTTGGTGACACTTCTAGACCCATGCTACAAGGAGAACTTTCTATCTCTTATTCCCGAAATGGACAGGTCTACTAAAATGGGGCAGTACCAGAAGGCCTTGTTGCGGAATTATTAAAAAGATTCCCATCTGAAAACACTGGCGAAAGAGTTCACAGTTCATTGGACAACCAAGGAGTACAGGTGAGAGAGAAACTACTTTAATCCAGCAGAGGCAGGGGAACACTATCAAAGTTCTGGGACAGTTTTCTCAGACCCTCCCATCGCACAGGCTCTGAGGCGCGGGGTACTCTCACAAGGAGTGCAAAGTTTGGGAAGATAGTGAGGGAGTACCTTGCCAACCGTACAAATGTCCTTCGTGATTCCTCTGTGCCTTATAATTACTGGGTATCCAGCTGGACACGTGGAATGTACTGGCTCTCTACGCCTTGGAGATCCTAGCCTGCCCTGCCGCTAGCATTTTATCAGAGTGAGTTTTTAGTGACGTCGTGGAAATATAACCAATAGGCGCATCCGCCTGTCAACTGAAAATGCTGACAGGCTGACTCTTATAAGAATGAACAAGGGCTGGATTGGGCCAGACTTCTCAACACCACCGAATGATAGCAGCGTAACCTGAACTCAAAAACAGGTCCAATTCTATTCCCATGCACCTCTGTCTTCACACCCAGACATAGGTATACACTTCCTGATTTTGTCTATTTGCTGTTCTCTTCCTCCTTCTCCTCATCTTCCATCACCATAACATTCACCACCATATCTACCATATCACCTCATCTACGTGTCTTGCAAGGGTCATTGGAGTTCCTCAAAATTTTTGGAAGCTTTTGCATTCACTGCATAGGCAAACACTATGGGAGACCCACTTCCTAATAATGAGAACATTGTTTTTAGGAGGCTCTCCGACCTCTACGTCTCTTCCAAGGGGCAATGGAATGCCTCCAAATTTTGGGCAGCTTTTGCATTCACTGCATAGGCAAACACTATGGGAGACCCACTTCATAATAATAGGAACATTGTTTTTAGGAAGCTCTCCGACCTCTACGTGTCCTCCAAGGGGTATTGGAGTGCCTCCAAATTTTGGCACCTTTTGCATTCACTGCTTAGGCAAACACTATGGGAGAGCCACTTCCTAATAATGGGAACATTGTTTTTAGGAGGCTCTCTGACCTCTACGTCTCTTTCAAGGGGCATTGGAGCGCCTCCAAATTTTTGGCAGCCCTGGTAATCACTGCATACGCAGTAACATTATAGAAGACCCACTCGTTAATAATGGGAACAACAAAGCATAGCCGGCTGATGGCTATCTAACATTAGCCAGACCCGACTGCTAAGGGCCGCCTGATGACCCTATAAAAATAGGCTTTGTAACTTTCAGAGTCCCTTCATCATGAATGAAACAGGATGTGTCTGATGATGTGTCACACACCACATGGCCAGATAAGGTTGTAAAATGTTAAAATGACATTTACCAGTGAATGCATTTGTGTTAGTTGAAAGCAATGCAAAAGTGCCAAAATGCATCAAAAACGCTACGTGTGAACATAGCCCTAGGTGTGGAGGAGCATTTTTGTTTTTAATTATTTATTTATTTTGCCTTATACACAAGTTATTACCCTGGAAAGGATGTTCCTTAACATATTTCCCAGGAAAATCCATTTTGGTTTCATATTTGTATGCTTTATTGTGAGTCCGTAAAAGTGGCGTAATACCTCTGACAACGTTGTTGACAGCAGTGACCTGGGAGTCAGAAATGCTTCCAGAGGTCTTCCCCATGCTGTTCCCATGTTATTTGAGCAATGTTCCCATCGATTTGGGCAATTTTTAGGCCCTCTGCAGACCGCTGAGGGGAGCCGCCTGAAAAATACTCGAGTTTCCCATAGACTTACATTGGGCTCGTTGCTCGGGTCGAGCACCCGAGTATTCCAATGTGATCAACTCGAGCATCGAGCACCCGAGCATTTTAGCTGCAATTCAATCACATACAGTGGTGGCCAAAAGTATTGGCACCCCTGCAATTCTGTCAGATAATACTCAATTTCTTCCTGAAAATTATTGCAATCACAAATTCTTTGGTATTATTATCTTCATTTAATTTGTCTTCATGGAAAAAACACAAACAGAATTGTCCTAAAGCCAAATTGGATATAATTCCACATCAAACCTAAAAAAGGGGGTGGACAAAAGTATTGGCACTGTTTGAAAAATCATGTGATGCTTCTCTAATTCATGTAATTAACAGCACCTGTAACTTACCTGTGGCACCTAACAGGTGTTGGCAATAACTAAATCACACTTGCAGCCAGGTAACATGGATTAAAGTTGACTCAACCTCTGTCCTGTGTCCTTGTGTGTACCACATTGAGCATGGAGAAAAGAAAGAAGACCAAAGAACTGTCTGAGGACTTGAGAAACCAAATTGTGAGGAAGCATGAGCAATCTCAAGGCTACAAGTCCATCTCCAAAGATCTGAATGTTCCTGTGTCTTCCGTGCGCAGTGTCATCAAGAAGTTTAAAGCCCATGGCACTGTGGCTAACCTCCCTAGATGTGGACGGAAAAGAAAAATTGACAAGAGATTTCAATGCAAGATTGTGCGGATGGTGGATAAAGAACCTCGACTAACATCCATACAAGTTCAAGCTGCCCTGCAGTCCGAGGGTACAACAGTGTCAACCCGTACTATCCGTCGATGTCTGAATGAAAAGGGACTGTATGGTAGGATACCCAGGAAGACCCCACTTCTTACCCTGAGACATAAAAAAGCCAGGCTGGAGTTTGCCAAAACTTACCTGAGAAAGCCTAAAACGTTTTGGAAGAATGTTCTCTGGTCAGATGAGAGAAAAGTAGAGCTTTTTGGGAAAAAGCATCAACATAGAGTGTACAGGAAAAAAAAAGAGGCATTCAAAGAAAAGAACACGGTCTCTACAGTCAAACATGGCGGAGGTTCCCTGATGTTTTGGGGTTGCTTTGCTGCCTCTGGCACTGGACTGCTTGACCGTGTGCATGGCATTATGAAGTCTGAAGACTACCAACAAATTTTGCAGCATAATGTAGGGCCCAGTGTGAGAAAGCTGGGTCTCCCTCAGAGGTCATGGGTCTTACAGCAGGACAATGACCCAAAACACACTTCCAAAAGCACTATAAAATGGTTTGAGAGAAAGCACTGGAGACTTCTAAGGTTGCCAGCAATGAGTCCAGACCTGAATCCCATAGAACACCTGTGGACAGATCTCAAAATGGCAGTTTGAAGAAGGCACCCTTCAAATATCAGGGACCTGGAGCAATTTGCCAAAGAAGAATGGTCTACAATTCCAGCAGAGCATTGTAAGAAACTCATTGATGGTTACCAGAAGTTATTTTGGCTAAAGGTTGTGCAACCAAGTATTAAGCTGAGGGTGCCAATACTTTTGTCTGGCCCATTTTTGGAGTTTTGTGTGAAATGATCAATGATTTGATTTTTGCTTCATTCTCTTTTGTGTTTTTTCCTTGCAAGCAAATTAAATGAAGATAATAATACCAAAGAATTTGTGATTGCAATCATTTTCAGGAAGAAACTGAGTATTATCTGACAGAATTGCAGGGGTGCCAATACTTTTGGCCACCACTGTATGTGCCTTTTCTGGGCACTTGGACTCCTTGGAGTACTTTTGATTCTTCGCCAATAGATTAGTTGTGGATCAAATTTTCCTGGAAAAATTTGGCAAATCTGGCAAAACTTCAAAATATTTGCTCATCATGACCTCATACACCTTAGAATGTCATACGATTTGGATGACATTAGTGGGAAACAGATGCAGGGACGGACATATCATTGATGTAACCTGTGCAACCGTACATTGGCTCAAGAGGTAAGGGGACCCATTTCCATCTCTAAAACAAGTGGAATTGTGCATTATGATGACATATCGGACCGCAAGGGACCCATGCATTGTTCTTGCACGGGGGCCCTTTTCTGTCTGTGTCCGCCAGTAGTAGTATGTGTACATGTAAGGTGGTAAAGTGCAAGCATCTATACTCACTCCGTTACTAAGTGACGATTTTAAGCTGTGTATCAAACTAAAGTTACTGTATCTCTGGTTATGATGATATTGAGGCTATATTGTGTAGTTTATGCCAATATCTCACAGAGTCCATGCTCCTCGGGGCCTATAGAGTAGGAGCTGGTGCACTAATCTTAACGGTATTAGAATTCCTGTGTTAGTTGATTACAACAAAAAAGGTGTTCCTGGAAGCCTCAATGCATATGGAGGAGATATCAGTCAGAAAAAGCCTTTGTTAGTACCATGAGTGTGACCTGAAGGAGGATGTTATGGCTCCAGGAGTGATACCCTGTAACTCTTGTTGGTCGGTTTTGAGCTGTATCAATAAAAGACTCTGTGAGACCTTTTGTGGGATTGCCGAGAGATTGGGTCCAAGGAAGTCACCATAAAGCACACTGGTTTACTATGAGAGAGAAGCTGAGGAATGACTAGATACTAAGAAGCATTGGAGACCTTCTGTAGCTTTTGTATCTAGGAAGCAACCTCATTGTGATCGAAAAGGGCAACATGGTAGCAAGGTGTAGCACCCCTTTCCTATCAAATGTGTAGCTCAGCCTAAATAAACCATGCATAATATGACATTGCTAGTAGGGAAGTCATCTCAATATTACTTATGGCCAGATGTCACCATATGGGTTTGCAATTCAATATCTCCACACATGTTTTGTAATCATGGTATAGCTCTTATCCACTTTTTGTAATACGGTCTGGTTTTCATTTGGTTAATCCCATATAAGGTCAAAAAAGCTTTTTTGACATAGATGACTTTCTGGTAAGTAAATTGTTTACAAGTATCCACTAGAAATATTAAATGTAATTTTAAAAGCATTCCTAAAAATCAAAACTTTAAAATTGACCTACTGGAAGTAAATAGTTTGTAAGTATCTGCTAGAATTATTAAATGGAATTATGAAAGCATTCTTAAGAACGAAAAAGGTAAAATTGGCAAATAGGTTTCATTTTTTTCAAGATATAGTTTGAGAGTCGGAATTTGCCTTTTCTTGGACGTGAGATTATGTTAAGTGTATTTAGATTTCATCAAAACTCGTGGACATCATGTACTTCTTCAGGAGAAGAATCTCTTTGGTCATTTCTTGGAAATGATGACCTATGAGAAGGTTTTTAAAAAGGCAAGAGAGTTGTTTTAGGAAATTTTCATGGTTTAGGGATGATTCATTGACAAAGTAGATGGTTAACAAAATGAATTTGCCTTTTGCAGTCAGACAAGGTATTATCAAGCTTTTTGGGGTATTAGAGTTCAAATCAAAAGCCTATACTTGAGGTCTTTAATCCCCAAAGGACTGGTCCATTTTAGGCCCTTCGGACAAAGTATTTTATTTATTTTTGTTTTTCATTATCACATTCCAGGAGTCATAACATTTTTATTTTTTATCATCAATGTAGTGATGCGCCCCCTGGGCCGTGGGGTACTCGGTGCCGGGCCGGTCGTTGCTTGGAGAGATGTCACAGTGGCGGTGACCCGGTTCGTGACCCAGGGCGGTCAGAAAAAAGGGGATTTTATAGTTTTTATGTATGCAATTCGTGACGCCACCTGTGCTATGTAGCTATAGGTAGCCGCTGCTGCAACGCAGGTCCTCTGGAGCTGGTGTTTAGTGCAGCAGAGTTGGTTTGGCTCTCAACAGGTAGAGCTTAGCTCCAGGGTAGTGTAGATGTTGTAGTGAAGTAGATGATGCTGGGCGGTGCAGTGCAGGGGTGGTGGCGCAGTTAATAATCAGTCCACAACTCAATGGCTTTTTCCTCTTATGTTTACTTGCGGTGATTAGGCAGACCGGAACACGGGTACTGGCTAGAAATGGAAGCCCGGGCAGCCTGGAAGCAAGTAAGGAATCCACATCGCTAGGTGGAGTTGTAGGCCTTCCCTTTTGCACTAATCTCTCTGGCCCTGCTGTTTGTAGCTGTGCTGTGGCCCTCGTCCCTGAGTACAACGTCCTTGTGCTCACCCGTATGGCAGGCAGCTCGGGCCTTGCTGATGCGTCGCTCCCATGTGGGGGTGCTGGACCCTGCGGTGCTGCTGAGCCTCCGGGCGTCTGGTGGGGCCAGGAGACCTGCAGTCTCCTTCCCTCCAGTTTCTGCTGCTGGGCCTTCGGTGCCCCACAACCTCGAACTCCGGTGTCCGGTTCTTCCGTGCTCCTATCCTCAGGGGTGAACTGCCGCATAGCTCCACTCCTTAGGTCTTTCCTCGTCGACGTCCAGACTTCAACTCCTCTCACTAAGTCTAACTAACCCCGCCTCTAGATCCCAGTTGCTAAGGGGAGGAGCTCCCCTTGCTGGTCTGGAGCCAGGAACATGTTGCATGTTAGTATACCTGACTAGGGGACCCCTGCTTGCTTCCAGGCATGGCATCACCTCTTGTGAGGGAGGCAATGCTACGGTGGCAACCGGACTCCTGGGGTGCCACATTCCCCCTAGTTAACTTCAGTACTCCCGGACTGAGGATACCTTTTTAAAATTAACAATAACAATCCACATTACAAACAATGTACAAAGTCAAAAATTACAAAAAACAAACTAGAATTGAAAACAGTCTTTGCGGCGCTTAGTCTTTACACCACAATCCGGGTAACTGAAATATGGCTTGTGGGAACCGCATCAACCCACTTTGTGTATCGTCCCTGGGTGTGGCTTCAGGGCACTCCTTTGGAGGGCCTGGTCTTCAGCCACGCCTGCGGTTTATTTTCTAGGCCAATTAGTAACTATATCCAACATTGTCCTGACCACACCTAGTCCTGTGGTCCAATTGTCCATAAATGTAACAAATATATATATCTAGCATTATTTAATGATTACAACTATATATAACATACTCTTTAATTCTCTTACACTTTAGTTCCTCCAGCGGGCAGGGAGCTGACCTTTTGTACTCCGGGTCGACCTACGTAGTACATTTGTGGTCACTGACCTACCCTGGTCCCTAGTGTCTACCCCTGGTGTGGTGGGTTCAGTATGAACTACACTACGGGTAGTCTGAGGTAACACCAGTAGGCTGGGTAATCTCCTACGAATTCTTTGACTCACCCTGGGTACGACAGGTTCATTGCTAGCAGAGGGTAGATTCTCCTGATCTGCTGCTGATGAAGCATCTGTCTCTGGGGGCAACTGGTCTTCCAGATGTTCTGGAACCTCTGCAGCTTCCGGTGAGGCCGCTTGGAGGAAGGTTAAGACAGGTACCACAATTGCTCTGTTCACCTGCGTCCAAGACCGGGGAAATGCTCCAAGGACTGTCTGGACCATTTCTTCCATCTCTTCTGTTGGCTGAGGGCTGTCCTGGTCTTCTTCTTTGTGTTTCAACTGTTCAGGACATATCTTCAAGTGATCTCTTGACACTGCCGCTGAAGTTTCCCCTCCAACTTTATTGATGAGGCACACCTTGGTGTTATCGTAATTCGAGGGTAGGACGGTGTATGGCTCAACCTCCCACTGGTCATCTAATTTATGGACTCGTCTCTTCCTTTTGACCATTTGTTTTCCAGGTGACAAGGGAACTGCACGTGTGTGCTGATTGTAAGTTTTCTCCTGCTTCTGTCTCGCCTGGGACAAATTTTTCTTGACACACTCTTGCACCTTGCGGTATTGTTGCTGCCACTCGGTGTCCCAATCCGCATCTGGTGATGTTGTCTCCGGTGTTAGAACTCCCATGTCTAAGTCGATGGGTAACTTACCAGGTTTTGCTCTCATCAGGTAAGCGGGTGTACAGTTGGTGGAGTTCACCGGGATGTGGTTATATAGGGCCACCAAATCTGGTAACTTCTCTGGCCACAGGCTACATTCTTCCAGGGGCAACGTCTTCAACAGGTCTATTACCACCTGGTTCATCTTCTCAAATAACCCGGTGGTCTGGGGATGATACGGCGTCGTCCTGATTTTCTTGCAGTCGTACAAGTTACAGAATTCCTGGAACACCTCTGCTTCAAAGGCTGGACCTTGGTCGGTAAGCACTCATTCAGGGTAACCGTGCGGGCGACAAAAGTGCTGTTGGAACGCTTTGTCTGCCGTCTGAGCCATCTGGTCTTTCATTGGCACTACTACCAAGAACCGGGAGTAGTGGTCTACTATGGTAAGAGCTTAGACATAGCCTGACCGGCTTGGGGCTAGCTTCATGTGGTCCAAGGCTACCAGTTCAAGTGGTTGTTTTGTGATTATGGGCTGCAGGGGAGCCCTCTGGCTATCACTGTCTTTCCGTCTCAGGTTGCATGGACCACATTCTCTACACCATTTCTCGATTGCTTTCCTCATGCCAACCCAGTAGAATCGCTCACGTAGCAGTACTTCCAACTTCTTCCACCCAAAGTGTCCTGCTCCATCGTGGTATGCTTCTAAGACCATTGGCGCATCCCGCCTCAAGACTACCACCTGCCAGACCAGTTCGTGTATCCGGGAGTTGATACTTCTTCAACACAGCTTTCCCTCGTAGATGAACAGTTTGCCCTTCTCCTTCCACAACTGTTGGGTCTCCTGTGGAGCATCTGGATCAGGGTGCGAGTCATCTTGTGTCAGCAACTCCTTTACCAGGTGGACAGCCGGGTCGCTATCCTGCGTCTCTGCCCATCCATGCTGGGGCAATGGATTGAACGTGGCCTCTCTGTTGGTGGTGCGCTTGTCCCTCACACAGTGGGAGAACTGGGTCACCCCGTGACGATGGAAAGCGGGTAGCTCTATTTCCTCCAGATTTTCCGGGTCTACTCCCCCATCTGGCAAGTTAGACATCTTGGACAGCGCATCAGCATTAGTGTTTTTATGCCCCGCCCTATACTTGATGGTAAACTCGTAGCTAGACAGTTGGGCCATCCATCATTGCTCTAGGGCACCAAGCTTCGCAGTCTCCAGGTGCGTCAGCGGGTTGTTGTCTGTGAAGACTGTAAATCTGGAGGAGGCAAGGTAGTGCTTGAAGCGCTCTGTTACAGCCCAGACTATGGCTAAAAACTCCAAGTTGAAGGAACTATAGTTGTCAGGGTTCCTTTCCGTAGGACGGAGCTTCCTGCTGGCGTTGGAGATCACTCTCTCTCTGCCCTGCTGTACCTGGGACAGCACCGCTCCCAATTCCACGTTGCTGGCATCCGTATGGGGTTCAAATTGTTGGCCATAGTCGGGGTAGGCCAGGACTTCGTCTCCAGTAAGAGCCATTTTCAGTCGAATGAAAGATTCGTCTTCTGGTTTACCCTATTTGAACGTAGGTTTCGGGTTCTTGGCCTTCTTGGACTGGCCCACTAAGAGGTCCTGCATGGGTGCCGCTATCCTGGTGAAACCCTTGATGAATCTCCTGTAGTAGCCTACCAGCCCGAGGAACTGCCATACTTCCTTAATAGTGGAGGGTCTTGGCTAGTGTTGAGCCACCCCCGTAGTGTTCGAGTTCGGTTCGGTTCGTCGAACACCCGTGTGTTCGCCGAACTGTTCGTCGAACTGTTCGTCGAACACCTTCGAACACCGTTAAAACCAATGGCAGGCAAACAAAAACACATAGAAACACATAGAAAACACCTTCAAAGGTGTCCAAAAGCTGACAAACTGCTCAGAAGACACAACTAACACATGGAAAAGTGACAAGTACATATAGTCATGCGAAAAGAAAAGAGGTGGAGGAGTAAAAGGAGGGGGAGACACAGATATAGGCATGTCATGCCCTTCTAAAATCCAAAAAGTGAGAAGCCGAGACGGCCAGTCCGCTCCTGCCCGTGCCACCTCCGTGTCGCCGGGTTTGTGCCAGAGCCGCGGTGAACCCTGATGGCCAGCCCCCCTCTCCCAATACTGGTGCCTGTCCGCTGGTGGGTCGAGAGAGCCCCCCTGTGGTGGAGGCAGCTCTAAGCTTTTTAATTTAAATTGTCCCTCTAATTTGAATGAATACACTTTAAATCCATTTACAAGGATCTATTGGAGGGCAAGTCTCATGCCAGCAGCCGCGTAATTCCAGCTCCAGTAGCGTCCACTAAAGCTGCTGCAGTTAAAAAGCTTTTATAAGGATCGAGCTCGGCTGTCCACCGCAAGGCATCCTAGTGCCAGTCCCAGCCCCTATGCCTTGGGGTGCCTCCTGATGCTCTTCACTAAGTATCCCGTGGTCCCGAAGCATTTCCTTTGAAAAAATTAAGTGTCCAAACTACAGGTGGTGTAGCTTGCTTAACAGCCGGGATAATCCGCTGACTAGCAGACACTGCTACTAGGCACAAAGTATTTCCTGGGCTAGATGCAGTTAAAAATTTGTAAGTAGATACTCTCGTTGGATGCTGAGAAAGCATTCCATAGAGTCTCCTGGCACGCCATATATGATTCTCTTAAAAAGCTTGGGGTAGGGGTCTAGGGGACCCTTTTATAGCCAAAATCACGGCCCTGTATCACAATACGTCACCTAGGCTGAAGATAAATGGAACTGTAGCACCGAGGGCTCGGTTGCTACAGACGTATTGCACCTCACCCAGAGGTGTGATATCTCACTCTCAGATAAGGATGGAGTGTGGATCAGGACCCGACACCTGCATGCATTACACCACATTGCCGTGGGGCAGGGCGACCAATATGCCCCTGAGATGGGCACGACAGTCCCTGTCCCTGGCTGGAGTGGGGGGAGGGAACACTGAGGAAGGGGAACCCTGCAGTGCAGGAGCAGGGAGGAAGCAGTTCCTGGGTGTATTGAGAAGGGAGTATAAAAGGTGGGCACCATCTTAGTTCAGTGCAGAGAAGTCTGAGCAGAAGTGGCAGGGAGCAGGGGCTCTGCATGAGCTCTGCTCCGGAGGCGGGCCTAGTAACAGAGGCCCAGGCCTGCAAGAGGGAGAAGGAAGGAAGAGGAGCGGAGAAGGCTCCAGGAACGAGGAATGAAGGGATCCCAGGGGTGCGGACGGGCGAGTCGCCACCGCACGCCCGAATCCACCTGCGTGGAGGGGTCAGGCCAAAGGGGGAGACCGATCCCCGAACTAGTGGAGGCAGGAAACGACCCTCAGCTAGAAACCGGAGGCTCTGACATTTTATGTGGCGCAGCCCCTTGCTCCACCCGCTAGGAAGGCACCACATAGGGTCAGGGAAACTGGCGCCAAGTTTACCAAGAGGAGGCCCGAGGCAGCCGGACAGAAGTGTTGGTAAGAAAGGCCAGACAAAGGACACACAAAGGGGGTCCTGTGAAGCGCTCCAAAGTTATCTGGGAGTTGTCTGAGCCCCTCACCTGGTGAGCACAGTACGACGTGGGCAGCCGTTACCTGCAGACGTGGTCTGGATAATAAGAACTGTTAGTAAAGGCCCTGAACTGCATCACTGACTCCGTGTCGTTACTGCTGCTGCCCTGCACCATCACCCCCATCCTCCGCATACACTGCCCTGAGGCTATACTCCTCCCGTGGGGAGTTATGCTACGCTCTGCTGCACCCACAACACCAGCCTTAGCGGTCTGCCCTGTAGCGGCGGTTCACTCTGACCGCAATCCACGGGTGGCGTAGTCGGACATTTAAACATCAAAACCACATAAATAGTTCCGCCACTGGTTTGACCGCCCTGAGCCACGGAACCGGATCGCCGCCACGAAGACTACAACCACCAGCATCCACCAAAAAGGGTCCGGCTCCGGGTGTCCCAAGGCCCAGGGGGTGCGTCAGAACATTTTCATCACCTTTCACAATCACCAATGGGACAAGGCAGGGATGTCCTCTGTCCCCTCTCTTATACATCCTAGTGACGGAGCACCTGCTCTCATCAATTCGCCATAACCCCAATATTAGGTGGATTGAGGTGGGAGGCACCGAGTACAAGTGCTCTCTATTTGCTGATGATGTCCTAGTATATATCACTCAATCACATATATCCATCCCTGCTGTTATGGCTGAAATAGATCACTTTGTTACATGGTAAAATTTTAAAATCAATGCAGCGAAGTCTGAGGCCCTCGATGTCTCCCTCCCTAAATCCATATAGGATTCCATCCAGTCCAACTTTCCCTTTGCCTGGCCCTCACAGGGTATCAAATACTTAGGAATTCCTATTCATAGAGACCTCTCCCATCTATGTTATCTTAATTTTGGGCCCTTTATTGAACAATTCCATACAGACCACGGTTGGCAAGTTAGAACTGTAAGATTCACTACGTGAACCACTGGTGTTTTGTGGAAAAGCACATGTACACCGCGTTCCAAATTATTATGCAAAAAGTGTTTAGGAGTGATAAGGGAAGAATTTGTTTGTTTGTCAGTTAAACTCATTGATGGTGATGTGTGTCAGGGCTCTTTATATCACTGTAAGCAATTGCAGACACCTGTGCTAATTAGTTTGGCAGGTGTGTCCAATGAAAGGCAAGACTACTTAAGAAGGCTCTCTCACATTATTAAGCAGCCTACATTTTCTGCCAAAATGGGAAAGAAAAAGGATGTGTCGGCTGCTGAGAAGCAACAAATTGTGGAGTGTTTAGGTCAAGGCATGACTACAATCAACATTGTGCGATGATCAGGATGAAGTGTCTTGGCAATCAAGAAGTATGTAGCTGATTCACAGTACACACGTGTGCGTGCTGATAAGGGCAAATTGAGGACTCTTTCCTACAGGCAATTACGTCAGGTTGAAACAGCAGCGGCAAAAAAGCCTTGTCATAGCAGCAGACAAGTTTTTGAAGCTGCTTGTGCCTCCAACGTCCCCCGAACAACAAGATGCAGGGTCCTTCAGAGGTTTGCAGCTGTGCATATGCCATCCTGTCGACCTCCTCTATCCACTTCACACAAGCAGAAACGGCTCCAGTGGGCCAAACATTACATGAAGACTGATTTCAAAACTGTTTTGTTCACGGATGAGTGCCGTGCAGCGCTCGATGGTCCAGATGAATGGAGTGGAGGATGGCTGGTTGATGGACACCCCACGCAAACACGGCTACAGCGCCAACAAGGAGGAGGTGGAGTAATGTTTTGGGCTGGAATCATGGGGAGAGAGATTGTCGGCCCCTTTAGGATCCCTGAAGGCGCTAAAGATGAACTCCATAATGTATGTGGATTTTCTCAAACAGCACTTCCTGCCATGGTTCAAGAAGAAGAACCGTGTATTTCACAGCAAGATCATTTTTCTGCATGATAATGCACCATCTCATGCTGCACATAAAACATCTGCATCTCTGGCTGATATGGGCATAAAAGGGGACAAACTTATGGTGTGACCCCCATGCTCCCCTGACCTCTACCCCATTCAGAACCTTTGGAGCATCATTAAAAGGACTGTCTATGATGGCGGGAGGCAGTTCACATCTAAGCAACAGCTCTGGGAGGGTATTCTGTCCTCATGCAAAACAATTGAAGCAGAAACCATCCAAAACCTGACAAATTCAATGGACGAGAGAGTTCAGAAGCTCCTTTCGAACAAGGGGTCCTATGTGAAAATGTAACATCACCTAGAATAAAGTTTTGAGTTGAAAACTGTTTGATTTCAGTTTCTAACAACCTGCTAATGCTTATAATTTCAAAAATGACCATTTTTTTGGTCTTTATTAAAATGAAAAGGTTGATCGAAAAGTTTGGGGGATCTAAGAGTGTGGCAACCCAGTAGTCATGATTACTTCGAATTCTGACAATATGAGGGTCATGCTGCAGGTAGTGCAGCAAGAAGGCACTTATGTGTCTTGCGCATCTCGGAGCCCCAAAATTATTTTCCGGGCTAGATGCAGCTAAAAATTATTTTTAATTTTAAATCTGGTGAAGCTTATTATAGATGGCCTAATAGGATCAGTGCTGCACACTGCTACAAAGCCCAAATTATTTTCCAGTCAAGATACAGATAAACATGATTAGTAATTTGAAAGCTTAAAACGGTTGGTAGGGTGATTTTAACCAATCATCAAGCTTTTACTCTCCCCAGGATGACACAGGGGTAGAAAAGTCGTTTCGGATCCATGATTTGTTCATCTTTATGAACGTGAGTCTGTCTACATTATCAGTGGAGAGCCGCGTGCGCTTATCTGTCAGCACACCACCAGCAGCGCTGAACACACGTTCAGACAGAACGCTGGCTGCGGGGCATGACAAGATCTCCAAGGCGTAAGTGGCTAGCTCCGGCCATTTATCCAGATTGGAAGCCCAAAAAGAGCAAGGGTCCAGTGACACAGTCGTGGCTTCAATGTTTACTTGGAGATACTCCTGTACCATCGTCTCTAGGCGTTGACTATGTGTCAGACTTCTTGTCTCCTGTGGCCTTGCAAAGGATGGGCTAAAAAAGTGGTGAAATGATTCCGCAAAATTGATGTTACCAGCAGATACTGTGGTTCTGTTACGGTTTGAGTGCTGAACACTTGACGGTCCCACGGTTGGCAAGTTGGAACTGTGAGATTCACTACGTGCACCACTGGTATTTTGTGGAAAAGCACATGTAAGATTCTGCAACAGTCTCTGCTGATACTCCTGCATGCGTGCATCCCTTTCTATGGCAGGAATAATTTCTGCAAATTTACTTTTGTACCGGGGATCTAACAGTGTGGCAACCCAGTAGTCAGGATTATTTCTAATTCTCACAATTCGAGGGTCATGTTGCAGGTAGTGCAACAAGAAGGCACTCATGTGTGTTGCGCATCCAGGAGCACCAAGTCCCTGTTGTGTTGGTGGCGAGGTAGCAATCATGCTTCCTTCCTCTGTCCTCTCCCCCCAACCTCGCACAACAGAAATGTGATCAAGGTCTCCCTCATCTGATGAGTCTTCCATCAGTTCGTCCTCCACTTCTTCCTGGGCTCCTGCACCTTCCTCACTAGTTTGGCTGCTACCATGCGCCCTGGTAAAATCATCTCCCCCACCCTCACATGCCTGCCGCCTTGGTGCTGCCGACCGTCTGGACCTTGCAGATGTTAGCCCTTCCGCATACAACTCCTCCTCCTCTACTTCCTCCACCTCCTCTTGTGCCACCACCTGACTCCGAATTCTGTTTAACATGTGCTCCAGCATGTAAATCACCGGAATAGTCATGCTGATAATGGCATCGTCAGCACTAAACATCTTCGTCGCCATTTCAAAACTGTGCAGAAGGGTGCATAGGTCCCTGATCTGAGACCACTCCTCCAGCGTGATTTGCCCCACCTCTGAATCTCGTTGGCCCAGGCTATACGTCAGAACGTATTGCACCAGGGCTTGTCGGTGCTGCCACAGTCGCTGCAACATGTGCAGAGTTGAATTCCACCGGGTAGGCACATCGCATTTTAGCCGGTGAAGTGGCAGGCCCAACGACTTCTGTAGAGATGTAAGTCGCTGAGCTGCGGGATGCGAACGGCGGAAGTGAGCACACAGCGACCGTGCCCTCTGCAGAAGGCCATCTAGTCTGGGATAGTGGGCTAAAAATTGCTGGACAACCAGGTTCAACACGTGAGCCATACAAGGCACGTGTGTGACATTGCCCCGGCGAAGGGCCGCACCCAGGTTTGCAGCATTGTCGCACACGGCCTTCCCTGGTTTCAGGTCCAGTGGAGACAACCATTCATGAAATTGGTTCTCCAGAGCTGACCACAACTCCTCAGCTGTGTGACTCACATTTCCCAGACATTTCAATGTAAAAACCGCCTGATGACGTTGAGCCCTACTGCCAGCATAGTAAGGAGGTGTGCAGGATCCCTTCTGCGCAGTTAGAAAGCTTGTGGCATGACCAGACAGGCTTTGGGTGCAGGTGGAAGACCGAGAGGAGGTTGAGGAGGCAGAAGCAGTGGAGGAAAAATGACATAAAGAGGATTGACGCACAACTCGTGGGGACGGCAAGACTTGGACAGCAGCCCCTTGTCCTGCTGTCACCATAGTTACCCAGTGCCCAGTCAGCGACATGTAACGCCCCTGTCCATGCCTACTCGTCCAAGTGTCTGTGGTGAAATGCACCCTGTCACACACAGAGTTTCTCAAAGAAGCGGTGATGTTGTGTGCGACATGCTGGTGGAGCGCAGGCACACCTTTCTTTGAGAAGTAGTGCCGACTGGGCATCTGGTACTGGGGCACTGCGACGGACATAAAGTCTCGAAAATCCTCTGTGTCCACCAGGCGGAAAGGCAGCATTTCTGTAGCCAAGAGCTTGCAGATGGTGAAATTCAACCTCTTAGCTTTCTCATGGCTAGGAGGAAATGGTCTTTTACTTGTCCACATCTGAGGGACCGAGGGCTGGCTATTGTGCTTAGACGGGGTTGATAAGGGTGTCCCCGGCAAACTGCCGGTCTGTGAGGAAGATGCAGGCGGACATGTTAGGTTGCCTTGATCCAAAGGTGGTGCTATCGATGTCGGACAGCGCTCAAGACCAGCTGGTGTTACCACCTCCAAAGAAAATGATGACCTGCCAATCACGCTGGCTGTTGCGGGTAAAGAGGTGGCAGGTCTGCGCCCCAAAACAGGTGTGACTGCTGTCCCCCCAGTCACAGAGGATGAAGAGGCCGCGGATGCACAAGATATGGCAGACGGTGGTTGGCCCGGCCGGCTAGGCCGCATTGTAGCACACTGAGCTTCCCACTGCAACTTATGCTTCATGTCCATGTGCCGGTTCATGCATGAAGTACTCAAACTATGTATTTTTTGGCCTCTACTTAGCTTTTGCTGACAAATGTTACAGATAACACGAGTTGGGTCATCTTTATCGATCTGAAAAAATGCCCAGGCTATGCAAGGCTTAGCACCCATGCGACCTGAAGAGCCACCACGACTTGTGGTGAGAGGCAGAGTTGTGTTTGAGGATGCAGTTGTTGACGTGCTTCCAGTACTACGTCTCTGTCCAGGAAGGCGCAACCTGACCTCGTCGTCACTAGCATCTTCCTCCACCTCCTCTGCTGACCTCATCTCTTGGCTGACTGTGGGTTGACAGTAAGTGGGATCTCCGACCTCATCATCATCACCCTGTGCGTTATCACACCCGTCGTCCTCAGAGTCAACCTGTTCCTGCCCTGACAAAAAACTAAAGTTGTCGCTCCAATCAGGTATTTGAGTCTTATCATCGTCTTCCTCATTGTCTCCACCAACAGGAGTTACAGTTTGGGAATGAGGGTCTACATTATGGTCAGAACCTTCTGCGTCTAGTCCTGGATCCGACTCATAAAGATTCTGGGCATCAGTGCAGATCATTTCCTCGTCTGGATTCACAGAAGCGCTGGAGTCGACCTCTGATTCCCAGGCTATAGTATGAGTAAACAGCTCTGCAGACTCAACCATCTGTTCTACCTCATACTCAGACGGGCAGCTGGAGATTTGGGAGCTGTGAGGAAGCAAGTGCGATTTGGGTGACACCTTTGAGGACTGGAGTATTTGTGATGTTGAAGTTGATGTGGAGGAGAGCCCACTTAAAGGAGCACTTGATATCCGTTGAAGCACCTGCTGTTTTTGTGCCTCATCTGGAATTTGTAGCGATTGGCGTGGCCGTAAGAAAGGGATCTTATCACATTGTCCGCTAAAAGAAGTAGACATTTTAGTTTGGCTGGAAGATGGTCTTTCTTCTGCACCTACCCCACGGACACAACCTTTTTTCCCCTTCCCAACACGCCTATTCCCCTTTCCACCAGCAGCAGGCCTTTTTCCACTCATTTTGGTGGTTAACTAATTCACAACTCTGGAGTTGTTTGCACAAAAAAACAATGGATGGTAACCGAGCAGAGCTGAGTGGCCAAACTGTGGTATTAGGCCAAAACTATTGGCTGGGTTAGATGCAGAAAAAAATTATTTTTAATTTGCAACCTGATGGAGGTCAGTATAGATGGACTAATAGACCAAGTCCCACACACCGCTAGAAGCCCAAATATTTTTTCAGAGCTAGATGCAGAAAAAAATTATATTCAATTTGCAACCTGCTGGAGGTCAGTATAGAAGGACTAATAGAACAAGTCCCACACACTGCTAGAAGCCCAAATATTTTTTCAGAGCTAAATGAAGAAAAAAATTATTTTTAATTTGCAACCTGATGGAGGTCAGTATAGATGGACTAATAGACCAAGTCCCACACACTGCTAGAAGCCCAAATATTTTTTCAGAGCTAGATGCAGAAAAAAATTATATTCAGTTTGCAACCTGATGGAGGTCAGTATAGATGGACTAATAGAATGATGCTATGCCCAAAAGATTTTACTTCACTAGGTGCAGTAAAAAAATTGGTATTCTATACACAGGTGGTATATCTTGCAACACAGATAGGCTACTCCACTGACTAACACACTCTGCAATAGGCCAAAAAGGATTAGCTTTGCTAGATTCAGCCAAATGCTGTGAAAAAAACTTGCACAGCACTGGCACAGACCTGCCTGGCAAAAACTGATAGGAACTGATGTAACCTAGTCCTGAAAAGGACTCCAATTACAATTAGTCTTTACTCCCACAATCTATCTATTTAAGAGCACAGACCTGCCTGATAAAAGTCGTAGGAAATGCTGTAACCTAGTCCTTAAAAGGACTGCAATCACAACTATTCCCTACTCCCAAGCTATCTGTATATTTGTGCGAAAATTGGCTTGAAATTAACAAGGTATAGCGCACACAGCAACAGCGGTGCCGTCTAACACGCAGCTGCAGCAGTGAGAAAATGGTGGCGACGGGGAAAATGGCTTGGTCTTATAGGGCAAGGACATGTGACATACACTGCCAATCACACATGCCCTTGCTTGTGTGAAAAAAAGCACTTCGCTCCGTGTGTGCGCTGCTGATAGGCTGACAGATTGCACCTCCCCACTGCAAATGCGGGAAAGAGAAAAAAAAATGGAGATCTTCATTGTTCCTGCAGAGATCCATCCCCTGCCCCTCCCCCCGCCCCGCTGTACACTCAAACTGCGTATTAACATTAATTTTCATCATTACTGAGAAAAAATCCAGTTATGATTTTGGTGCACGAACAGTTATCGAACATAACCTCGAACAGCCGAATTTTTCTCAAATTGTTCGTGTTCGCCGACCGGCTCGAACACCGCCCAAAACAGCTCGAATTTGAGATTGGCGAACAGTTCGAGTAGAACAACGCTCATCTCTAGTCTTGGCCAGTCCTTGATCACAGTGACTTTTTCAGGGTCTGGTGCTACACCTTCGGCGCTTACCACATGACCTAGGTACTGCACCTTGGGCTTCAACAGGTGGCACTTGGACGGATTTACTTTCAGGCCATAACCAGATAGGGCTTCGAACACCTCGGCCAGGTGCTCCAGGTGGTCTTCATATGTCTTCGAGTAGACAATTACATTGTCTAGGTACTGCAGAACGGTTTCGAAGTTTTTGTGTCCTAGGCAACACTCCATTAACCGCTGGAAGGTTCTTGGGGCGTTGCAGAGCCCGAATGGCATGCAGTTGAACTCGCTGAGGCCCATTGGCGTTGTAAACGTGGTCTTTTCTCGGTCCTCTTCTGCCACAGGAACCTGCCAATACCCACTGGTGAGATCCAATGTGGAGAAATAGTTAGTTGGTCTCAATGCTGCTAATGATTCCTCAATTCTGGGTAATGGGTAGGCATCCTTATGTGTAATGCGGTTAATCTGCCTGTAATCAACACACATCCTCATTGTACCATCTTTCTTTCTAACGAGAACTAATGGAGCTGCCCAGGGGCTACAACTATTTCTGTATTTCTGATCACCCCAGCCTCCTTCATCTCCCGTAACATTCCTTTGGCACATTAATAGTGAGCTGGGGGTACAGGCCGGTACCTCTCTTTAATGGGCGGATGATCTCCTGTGAGGATATGATGTTGGACCCCTTTTACCTGCCCAAAGTCTAGTGGGTGTTTGCTAAAGACTCGCTCATATTCTTGGACCACCCGGTATACCCCATTCTTTTGGTGCAAAGGGGTGGAGTCAGTGCCTACTGGTAGCTTCTAACACTAATCCTCCATCGGCCGCTTGGAGCCATTATCCTCCGCCGGTTTGGATGGAGGCAAGGGTTCCACTGCCTTTATTGCGTTGTTACTAACAGTGAATAGCTTAGCAAGGGTAGCATACCGAGGTAAATGGACCTCTTTCTCCCCACAATTCAGGATGCTTATCGGTACTCTCCCCTTGCGGACATCAACTACGCCCCTGGCTGTCAAGATGGTGGGCCTACTGTCGGAGTACACGGGTTCCACCAGGGCCTGATAATCTTGACCCCTGAGACCTATTACTGCCCGACACCATATTAACATTTCACTCCTAGGGGGCATTGCAATGGGGAATGGATCACTCATCCTGACACTGCCAACTTCTCCACCAGACAGCTCTACCTGTTGTCTTTTCATCAGGGCCCTGATTTCCTTCTGTAGAACTCGCTGCTGACTGGAACTGGCAGTCTCTGCGACCTGTTGCAACAAAAGAATAATTTCTCCAAGACAATTTTCTATCACATTGGTGCCTAAGGTTATCATAGGATGACTTTCTCGGCGATCAATATCAACAATAGTGTTGAGCCACCCCCGTAGTGTTTGGGTTCGGTTCGGTTCGTCGAACACCGGGATGTTCGAGGAACTGTTCGTCGAACTGTTCGTCGAACACCTTAGAACACCGTCGAGCACCGTTAAAACCAATGGCAGGCAAACAAAAACACATAGGAACACATAGAAAACACCTTCAAAGGTGTCCAAAAGCTGACAAACTGCTCAGAAGACGCTTTCTTTAAAAAAGCCGGCCGGCAATTCAGCAGCGGCATACACCGGTACCCGACAATTTAGACATGAAGGAATAGAGCATCACACATAGATTAGATAGATAGAAACATGTCAGTCACATATATATGAAGTACAGTGACAGTGTTGCTTACTGTACTTGTCATTTAGTGTAAAGGATTTATTAAAAAATATAATAGTGTTTTCGTGCACCGTCTCTTTAAAAAAGCCGGCCGGCAATTCAGCAGCGGTACCCGACAATTTATAACAGACAGAATACAGCTTCACACATAGATTAGATAGATAGAAACATGTCAGTCACATATATATGAAGTACTGTGACAGTGTTGCTTACTGTACTTGTCATTTACTGCAAAGAATTTATTAAAAAAAATAATAGTGTTTTCATGCACCGTCTCTTTAAAAAAGCCGGCTGGCAATTCAGAATCTGTACCCGACAATTTAGAATAGAAGGAATAGAGAATCACACATAGATTAGATAGATAGAAACATGTCAGCCACATATATACGAAGTACAGTGACAGTGTTGCTTACTGTACTTGTCATTTAGTGTAAAGGATTTATTAAAAAATATAATAGTGTTTTCGTGCACCGTCTCTTTAAAAAAGCCGCCGGCAATTCAGCAGCGGTACCCGACAATTTATAACAGACAGAATAGAGCTTCACACATAGATTAGATAGATAGAAACATGTCAGTCACATATATAATAAGTACAGTGACAGTGTTGGTTACTGTACTTGTCATTTAGTATTAAAATAAAGGATTTATTATTAAAAAAATTGGCGTGGGGTTCCCCGTAATTTTAGTCTCTAGCGGAGGTTAAGCAGACAGCTGGGGCAGATGTTTGAAGCCTGTGAAGGGGGTAATACCCACGGAGCTTCCCAGGCTACTAATATCAGCCCCCAGCTGAATACATAGCCTTTACTAGCTATTAAAATGGAGGACCCCCCCAAAAAAATGACGTGGGGTCCCCCCTAATTTAATAGCTAGCAAAGGCTAGGCAGACAGCTGGGGGCTGATATTAATAGCCCAGGAAGGGAGCCATGAATATTGGCCCCCTCCCAGGCTAGAAACACCAGCCCTCAGCCGCCCCAGAAATGGCGCATCCATAGGATGCGCCAATTCTGGCACTTAGCCTCGCTCTTCCACGCTGCCCTGGTGCGGTGGCAGGGGGTAATAGGGTTGGGGTTGATGTCAGCTTATAATGCCAGCTGACATCAAGCCCAGGTTAGTAATGGAGAGGCGTCTATAAGACACCCCCATTACTAACCCCATAGTCAAAGTTAAAAAAAAAACACAAACACCCAGAATAAAGTCCTTTAATTGAAATAAACACACAATTCTTTATTGTTCTAAATTAAACCATACTTACCATCACGCCCATTCCAGCTGAAGCCAACGATCTCCTGCAATAAAAGAAAAATAATAAAGCAACCTCATCCTTACCTTTCCATGGTTCCCAGGACAGCTCCAGCTCTGCTACATCGAGATGACAGGCTGGACCGCAGCAGAACGCTGCCATCCAGCTTGCCATGCCGCACACACTGAGAAGCGCAGGCATGCTTGCGCTACTCAGTGTCTGGCTGTGACGGCATCCAGATGAGCCGAGGTCATGTCCAATGAACTCGGCTCACCTCATGCACGTCACTGACAGCGTGGGAAAATTCTCACGCTGAAGCGCTGAGTGCAGGAGAATTCTCCCACGCTGTCAGTGACGTGCAGGAGGTGAGCTGAGTTCATTGGACATGAGCTCACCTTATGCACGTCACTGACAGCGTGGGAGAATTCTCCTGCACTCAGCGCTTCAGCGTGAGAATTTTCCCACGCTGTCAGTGACGTGCATGAGGTGAGCCGAGTTCATTGGACATGACCTCGGCTCATCTGGATGCCGTCACAGCCAGACACTGAGTAGCGCAAGCATGCCTGCGCTTCTCAGTGTCTGCGGGATGACAGGCTGGATGGCAGCGTTCTGCTGCGGTCCAGCCTGTCATCTCGATGTAGCAGAGCTGAAGCTTTCGTGGGAGCCATGGAAAGGTAAGGATGATGTTGCTTTATTATTTTACTTTTATTGCAGGAGATCATTGGCTTCAGCTGGAATGGGCGTGGCGGTAAGTATGGTTTAATTTAGAACAATAAAGAATTGTGTGTTTATTTCAATTAAAGGACTTTTTTCTGGGTGTTTGTGTTTTTTTTAAATACTTTACTAGAAATTCATGGTGGTCATGTCTAATATTGGCGTGACCCCATGAATTTCGGGCTTAGGGCCAGCTGATAATGCCAAGCTGGCCTTAACCCCTTTATTACCCAGTGAGCCACCGCACCAGGGCCCTGGATGAGTTGGGTACAGCGCCAGAAGATGGCGCTTCTATGAACGCGCCATTTTCCGGGGCGGCTGCGGACTGCAATTTGCAGCGGGTGGGGCCCAGAAAGCTTGGGCCGCCCTGCGCTGCAGATTCCAGCCCCCAGCTGCCTAGTTGTTCCTGGCTGGGCACAAAAATAGGGCGAAGCTCCACGTATTTTTTTTTTAAATTCATGAAATTCATGGAATAATTAAGAAAAAAAGGGCTTCCCTATATTGTTGTGTCCGGCTAGGTACAAATAGGCAGCTGGTGGTTGGGAGCAGCCCGTTCCTGCCTGCTGTACCTGACTGGACACAAATATAGGGCGAAGCCCCACATCAATTTTTTTTTCATTATTTCATGAATTTCCTGAAATAATTTAAAAAAAATTGACGTGGGGCTTCGCCCTATATTTGTGTCCAGTCAGGTACAGCAGGCAGGAACGGGCTGCCCCCAACCACCAGCTGCCTATTTGTACCTGGCCAGACACAACAATATAGGGAAGCCCTTTTTTAAAAAAATTATTTCATGAAATAATTAAAAAAAAATTGACGTGGGGCTTCGCACTATATTTGTGTCCAGCCAGGTACAGCAGGCAGGGACGGGCTGCCCCCAACCACCAGCTGCCTATTTGTACCTGGTTGGACACAACAATATAGGGAAGCCCTTTTTTTCTTAATTATTCCATGAATTTCATGAAATAATTTAAAAAAAAAATGCGTGGGGCTTCGCCCTATTTTTGTGCCCAGCCAGGTACAACTAGGCAGCTGGGGGCTGGAATCTGCAGCGCAGGGAGGCCCAAGCTTTCTGGACCCCACCCGCTGCATATTGCAGTCCGCAGCCGCCCCAGAAAATGGCGCGTTCATAGAAGCGCCATCTTCTGGCGCTGTACCCAACTCATCCAGGGCCCTGGTGCTGTGGCTCACTGGGTAATAAAGGGGTTAAGGCCAGCTTGGCATTATCAGCTGGCCCTAAGCCCGAAATTCATGGGGTCACGCCAATATTAGACATGACCACAATGAATTTCTAGTAAAGTATTTAAAAAAACACAACACCCAGAATAAAGTCCTTTAATTGAAATAAACACACAATTCTTTATTGTTCTAAATTAAACCATACTTACCGTCACGCCCATTCCAGCTGAAGCCAATGTCTTCTGCAATAAAAGTAAAATAATAAAGCAACCTCATCCTTACCTTTCCATGGTTCCCACGACAGCTTCAGCTCTGCTACATCGAGATGACAGGCTGGACCGCAGCAGAACGCTGCCATCCAGCCTGTCATCCCGCGGACACTCAGAAGCGCAGGCATGCTTGCGCTCCTCAGTGTCTCGCTGTGACGGCATAAAGATGAGACAAGCTCATGTCCAATGAACTCGGCGCACCTCATGCACGTCACTGACAGCGTGGGAGAATTCTCCTGCACTCAGCACTTCAGCGTGAAAATTCTCCCACGCTGTCAGTGACGTACATGAGGTCAGCTGAGTTCATTGGACATGAATGAGCTCACCTCATGCACGTCACTGACAGCGTGGGAAAATTCTCACGCTGAAGCGCTGAGTGCAGGAGAATTTTCCCACGCTGTCAGTGACGTGCATGAGGTGAGCTCATTCATGTCCAATGATCTCAGCTCACCTCATGCACGTCACTGACAGCGTGGGAAAATTCTCCTGCACTCAGCGCTACAGCGTGAGAATTCTCCCACGCTGTCAGTGACGTGCATGAGGTGAGCTCATTCATGTCCAATGAACTCAGCTGACCTCATGCACGTCACTGACAGCGTGGGAGAATTCTCACGCTGAAGTGCTGAGTGCAGGAGAATTCTCCCACGCTGTCAGTGACGTGCATGAGGTGCGCCGAGTTCATTGGACATGAACTCGTCTCATCTTTATGCCGTCACAGCCAGACACTGCAGAGCGCAAGCATGCCTGCGCTTCTCAGTGTCTGCGGGATGACAGGCTGGATGGCAGCGTTCTGCTGCGGTCCAGCCTGTTATCTCGATGTAGCAGAGCTGAAGCTGTCGTGGGAACCATGGAAAGGTAAGGATGAGGTTGCTTTATTATTTTTCTTTTATTGCAGGAGATCGTTGGCTTCAGCTGGAATGGGCGTGACGGTAAGTATGGTTTAATTTAGAACAATAAAGGAATGTGTCTTTATTTCAATTAAAGGACTTTATTCTGGGTGTTTGTGTTTTCTTTTAACTTTGACTATGGGGTTAGTAATGGGGGTGTCTTATAGACGCCTCTCCATTACTAACCTGGGCTTGATGTCAGCTGGCATTATAAGCTGACATCAACCCCAACCCTATTACCCCCTGCCACCGCACCAGGGCAGCGTGGAAGAGCGAGGCTAAGTGCCAGAATTGGCGCATCCTATGGATGCGCCATTTCTGGGGCGGCTGACGGCTGGTGTTTCTAGCCTGGGAGGGGGCCAATATTCATGGTTCCCTTCCTGGGCTATTAATATCAGCCCCCAGCTGTCTGCCTAGCCTTTGCTAGCTATTAAATTAGGGGGGACCCCCACGTCATTTTTTTGGGCGGGGTCCTCCATTTTAATAGCTAGTAAAGGCTAGGTATTCAGCTGGGGGCTGATATTAGTAGCCTGGGAAGCTCTGTGGGTATTACCCCCTTCCCAGGCTTCAAACATCTGCCCCAGCTGTCTGCTTAACCTCCGCTAGAGACTAAAATTACGGGGAACCCCACGCCAATTTTTTTTAATAATAAATCCTTTATTTTAATACTAAATGACAAGTACAGTAACCAACACTGTCACTGTACTTATTATATATGTGACTGACATGTTTCTATCTATCTAATCTATGTGTGAAGCTCTATTCTGTCTGTTATAAATTGTCGGGTACAGATGCTGAATTGCCGGCCGGCTTTTTTAAAGAGACGGTGCATGAAAACACTATTATTTTTTTTAATAAATCCTTTGCAGTAAATGACAAGTACAGTAAGCAACACTGTCACAGTACTTCATATATATGTGACTGACATGTTTCTATCTATCTAATCTATGTGTGAAGCTCTATTCTGTCTGTTATAAATTGTCGGGTACAGATGCTGAATTGCCGGCCGGCTTTTTTAAAGAGACGGTGCACGAAAACACTATTATATTTTTTAATAAATCCTTTACACTAAATGACAAGTACAGTTAGCAACACTGTCACTGTACTTCGTATATATGTGGCTGACATGTTTCTATCTATCTAATCTATGTGTGATTCTCTATTCCTTCTATTCTAAATTGTCGGGTACAGATGCTGAATTGCCGGCCGGCTTTTTTAAAGAGACGGTGCATGAAAACACTATTATTTTTTTTGATAAATCCTTTACACTAAATGACAAGTACAGTAAGCAACACTGTCACTGTACTTATTATATATGTGACTGACATGTTTCTATCTATCTAATCTATGTGTGAAGCTCTATTCTTTCTGTTCTAAATTGTCGGGTAGCGGTGTATGCCGCTGCTGAATTGCCGGCTTTTCATGTTTCACTGTGAGCACTGTTCCCATCGATTTGGGCAATCACTGTAATGCCACAACCACCATGGCTGTGGCATTACAGTGAGTGGCAGACAATCCCTGCATGATTGGTGCTCTAAATAGCGCCAGACATGCAGGACACGCTTTTGGTGCACGAACAGTTATCGAACATAACCTCGAACAGCCGAATTCTTTGCAAATCGTTCGGGTTCGTCGAACAACTCGAACACCGCCCAAAACAGCTCGAATTTGAGATTGGCGAACAGTTCTAGTCGAACACCGCTCATCTCTAATCAACAATAATCATTCCTTGTGATGGCAATTCTACTTTGCCAACTTTTATGGTCACCTCTTTATACCCCACCTGAGGCAAGTGTGGTGCCCAGCTGCGCTTGGTACCACAGATCCTAGAAGGGTGTATTACTGGAATCCTCCACAAGAGGCCCCCATAAACATTCACACATCTCCACCTTCCACCTCAGACTAGCAGAGGGAGCCCGTTAGGGATATAAATAGGGAAGGTGGAGCTAGGCAGTTCAGTCTAGCCAGAACAGAGTTCCTGCTCACAGCCAGAGAGGGACAGAGTTCTCAGTTCGGTTCCTGCAGAAGTCTGTCTGCAGAGGTAAGCCCAGTCTAGACTCAGGAGCTCAAGTAAGTGAGCCCAAGGTGTGCCGACGCCTGTAAGAGCAGTGAAGAGTGGCAAGCTGCCATTAGTGTGAGTAGCCTAGTGAGGGCCCGAGCTTGGCCGAAGGTGAGTGGAAAGTGAGTAGCAGTGGGGGCAGAGGAGCTTACCCAGCTCACCCCGATACATATACCGGACACCCGGTCTGAGCTTACCGGGATCTCTATGACCCAGTAAGGCATAACCAGAATCCCTGGAGAACTACAGGTCACCAGAGAGCTGATACATAACAGAGCCAGGAGACACATAGGCCCCGTAAGCTGGGAGCGTGCACTCCAAGAGAAGGCCCTACCACAACGTCAGCCGGTGCAGGACAGAGATAAAGTTAGGCCTAGCTTCAGGCTGGTCAGAAACTTACTACACAGAGGCAAGAAACAGGAGGCCCTACACCCGCTCATTGGCGAGGATCCTGATATGCACCCTTCACCCTACAGTGCTCCTGGAGGTGCCTGAATTTCCATCAGTAAAAGGTACTGAAGTGACTATCGTGTCTGTCCCTGTTCTTGCTCTGACCGGGCTGGGTCTTGCCTGTCCTGCATCCCCCTCTCCGTATGCTGCTCTGAGGCCTAGCTCCACCTGTGGGGAGCTATACCATCGAGCTGCCTTATCACCGGCCTCAGTGGACTGCCGCAGCGCTTGTGATTCTCACCAGAAACCACAGGTGGCGTCACGAACTTTCATAAAATTAACAAACAATCCCCTTTTTAAAGCTGACCCCAGGGTACGGGCCCAGGAGCCGACCACCGCGACATCCCCAAAGGCCAGGCAAAGGCCCGGGTACCGAGTCGTCCCCATCCCTCTGGGCGAGTCACAAGGGCTGACCATTGCTGGCATAGATACTAAGATGTTCATCTGGACGGCGGGTAATGTCTGAATCAGTCCAGTATTGTTTATAAAGGATATATGGCATCGTTGTCACCTGGGACCCAGTGTCCAGCAGTGCGTTCATCGGGATGCCATCAAGCACGACAGGTAGGACCAGCCGTCCTCCCATGTACTTGTCTCGCCAGCTTTGTGGGCCTGGTCGTCTTACTCCTGGGGGTTGGCCCTCTGCCCCAAGGGTTACTCGTTTAAATGACAGAATCTTGCGTAGTGCCCCGCCTTTTGATGGCTGCGGCAGATGGGTGGTCTGTCCTGGTCATAGTGATCGCTGTTCCTACCTCTTGTCGGTGGAATTCTTCTCTGTCGTCGCCACGGGACGTCATCTGGACTGGAAGCCAGCTGGATCTTTTCCTTTGGAGACACTTGCATGGCCTGCATGGTTTTAGTTAGTGTAGCCACACTTTTGGTCAGCTCCTGGACCTGAAGGCGTAGGTCTGCAGACGGGTCATTGTCTAAAGTCTGCGCGTCAGTCTTCACAGGTGCTGAGAGAAAGGACGCCACCTCCTGGTGGTATGTGATAGCTGGACGCTGGAGGAATGCAGTGTCGCCTGGGGTTGGTTCTCGCAGCACCCGGATGGCTCGGTCTTTAAATTGTGCAAAGTCCAGATCAGGGTTTTGCAGAGCCATAATGCGCAGCTGTGTCCTGTGAGCGCCAGACAGGAGCCCCTCAATAAACTGCTCAGTCAGCAATCTGTCCTCATCTTGTACACTGTCGGGGTCTACCTGTTTGATGGCCCGCAGCGCCTCCTGCAGGTTTAGAGCATAGTCCCGTACACTGTCCTGCACCCTTTGTTTGCACCCGTAGAACTTCATCTTTATTTCTGCTGCGGTGCGGGTTTCAAAGGTATCCTTCAACTGGGTCAGCATTTCCTTGACAGAGCCTTTGTCCCTGCCCGGCCAGGACTTCACCTCTCTCTGGGCTGCACCGATTAGCTGGCCTATGAGGATGCTGACTCCTCAGACAGAGGGTACACTTTAAACAAACTGCGCAGTCTCTCCTCAAAGTCATTCAGGGTGTGCGACTCCCCTGAGTACTGGGGCAACCACTCCGCCCCCAGTATATATGGCATTGATAAGGGCATTACAGTGGCTGCGGCCGCGCCTGCGGCTGAATCCTCTCCCATGCTAAGCATCTTCCTCCCCCCTAGTGAACCTCAGCCAAGTTGACACGCACCCTGGGCCGTGGGGTACTCGGTGCCGGGCCAGTCGTTGCTTGGGGAGATGTCACAGTGGCGGTGACCCGGTCCGTGACCCAGGGAGGTCAGAAAAAATGGGATTTTGTAGTTTTTATGTATGCAATTCATGACGCCACCTGTGCTATGCGGCTATAGGTAGCCGCCGCTGCAGCGCAGGTCCTCTGGAGCTGGTGTTTAATGCAGCAGAGTTGGTTTGGCTCTCCACAGGTAGAGCTTAGCTCCAGGGCAGTGTAGATGTTGTAGTGAAGTAGATGATGCTGGGCGATGTAGTGCAGGGGTGATGGCGCAGTTAATAATCAGTCCACAACTCAATGGCCTTTTCCTCTTATGTTTACTTGCGGTGATTAGGCAGACCGGAACACGGGTACTGGCTAGAAATGGAAGCCCAGGCAGCCTGGAAGCAAGTAAGGAATCCACCTCGCCAGGTGGAGTTGTAGGCCTTTCCTTTTGCACTAATCTCTCTGGCCCTGCTGCTTGTAGCTGTGCTGTGGCCCTAGTCCCTGAGTACAACGTCCTTGTGCTCACCCGTATGGCATGCAGCTCGGGCCTTGCTGATGTGTCGCTCCCACGTGGCGGTGCTGGGCCCTGCGGTGCTGCTGAGCCTCCGGGCGTCTGGTGGGGCCAGGAGACCTGCAGTCTCCTGCCCTCCGGTTTCTGCTGCTGGGCCTTCGGTGCCTCACAACCTCGGACTCCGATGTCCGGTTCTTCCGTGCTCCTATCCTCAGAGGTGAACTGCCGCGCAGCTCCACTCCCTAGGTCTTTCCTCGTCGACGTCCTGACTTCAACTCCTCTCACTAAGTCTAACTAACTCTGCCTTCAGATCCCAGTTGCTAAGGGGAGGAGCTCCCCTTGCTGGTCTGGAGCCAGGAACGTGTTGCATGTTAGTATACCTGACTAGGGGACCCCTGCTTGCTTCCAGGCATGGCAACACCTCTTGTGAGGGAGGCAATGCCACTGTGGCAACTGGACTCCTGGGGTGCCACAGTAGCAGTATGGGGCTTGTATTTTTGTGGGATGATTTGTTTTTTGTCAGTGGCACCATTTTGAGGTGCATATAACAGGTTACTAAACTTTTTTTCAATCTTTGTGGGAAGTTTAAAAAAACAGCAATTCTGCTGTTGCTTTTTGACAGTTTAAATTTTATGCTATTCACGTATTGCACAAATAAATTGTTTGCCTTATTAAGTGGGTCAGTGCGATTATTGTGATAACAAATTTATTCAGTTTTATTTATGTTTTATTACTTTTGTACAATAATGACTCTGGTTAAAAAAATTTTTAACTTGTTTTAGTACCACCATATTGTTTGAGCCATATATTTAACACCCTTCCTTCAAGGCAGATGTATGAAGGCTTATTTTTTGCAGGGAAAAATGTAATTTTTAATGATACCATGTTTTGGTGCATATGATTTTTTGACCACTTTTTCTTACACTTTTAGGGAGGTGGAAAGTACAAAAAACAGCATTTTTTTTAAAACACTTTTTGCTATTCAATTTAATCAATTTAATTGACATAATAACTTTATTCTTCAGGTTGATACAGTAATTTAAATATCTTTTTTCGGTTTTACTAATTCTGCACACAAAAAAAAAAAAATTAAAAATCGTGATTTGGGAGGTTCATCATAATCTGAGAGCCATAGCTGTTTTTTTTTTTATTTTTCTGTGGACAATGTTGTGTGAAGGTTTATTTGTAGCGATACAAGCTGTAGTTTTTACTGGTACCATTTTCGGTTACATACAACTTTTTAAATCACTTTATATTTTTTTCAGTGAGGCTGGATCAGCAAAATACAGAAATTCTGGTATAGTTTTCACATTCTTTCTTATGGAGTTCAACATATGGGATGAATAATGATATAGTTTTGTAGTATTGGTCATTATTTCAGTGATATTCATTTTATAATTTTTTTGTCACCTGAGAGCCATTACTTTTTTATTTTTTATATTTATAGAACTATTGAGGGCTTATGTTTTTACGTAGTAAGGTGTTGATTTTATGGTATCATTTTGATATATGTATATTTTTTGATCACTTTTTATTTACATTTTTTTGGTGAGGTTGGATGATTTAAACACCAATTCTGCCATTGCTTTTTTTTTTTAGTTTGTCCACTTTAACTTTGTGGGATAAATAATAGTAAAGTGATCAATACCAAACATGGGTCGTTTATTAAGGTACGTTTATTTATTACCAGATTGAAGTGTCTGTTTAATCACGTTTGTTAGGCAATCCCTGCATGTGTCACAGCTGTCTAACAGCCGCGCTACATGCAGCCACGACGGCTCAAACATAGATGCCGAGCACACCGAAACTATTCAGTGAGCACCCAAGCGTACTGGTTTAAAGGATTAAATGAGCACGCTCGCTCAACACTAGATCCTATTATTGAATAAGTAATACACTGCACTACTTATGTAATGTAATACATCACCTTATAGTGTACATGTTTAACTGACAGGTAGCCTGTTAGACACCACCTCTGTCAGGATCTGATATGATGTAGTTTATGGCAGACTCAGAGGCCATTGTCAGGTCCCCGGTTGCCATAGCAACTCATCAACAATTTTCAATCACTGCAAGGGTACCGGGGCATACAGAGGTAACACTGTCCCTCAGCCAAACTTTTCATGTGCCACTGTCACTATTGATAGTGGCATATGAGGGGTTAAAACTGCCGCGATCAGTGAGAACACTGATCCTAGCAGTTACAGCAGGATCCTGGCTGTGTATATCTGTTTTCCTACTGCAACTGATCGCACCAGTATGGAAATTGTTAAAAAATGGGTAGCCTTTGTTATGGATCCGGGTGGTGGAACCTCTGTGCAGCGGTTCAAGGACGGACCAGAGGGGCATGACTAGGTATCAACTCGGACAGACCAAGGTCGCACGGCGGCTCAATCGACTCCATGAACCAGGGTAGGACCGAGCAGAGGGACCAGGTGCTACTCTGGGCCTGTCCTTGTATGAGAGCAGGTAACTCCCACAGATAACTGGCAGGAGCCTCTGGGTAGGCACGGCAGGTAACTGGTAGGAGCCTCCAGGTAGGCTAGCTGATAGGCATGGCAGGTAACTGGTACGTTCTCTGGGTAGGCAGCCACGCCTGGCCCATAGACAGACTGGTGGGTTTGGATCGTAGGCAGACTGTCGGGCTGGAGAGTACACTTGGCTGGCGGAGACAGGTGGTCAGGCTGACAGACAGGACTGGTAGTCAGGCTGGCCGACAGAACTGGTAGTCAGGCTGGCAGACTGGACTGGTAGTCAGGCTGGCGGACTGGACTGGTAGTCAGGCTGGCGGACAGGACTGGTAGTCAGGCAGGCAGTGGGACCTGAGGGCTCAAGCAGAGTTTAGGACGCAAAGCTACAACCTTGCACGGGCACCTCCATTTTGGAGGAGGTGCCTTTTGTATGTGAGGTCCTCCGGCCATTGGCCGGGGACTCCTTAGGATGGCGCGCGCAGCCCCTGTAAGAGGGAGGGAGCGACCTAAGCACAGTGCCCAGGAAGCTGCGCGCCGGCAGCAGCAGGAGCGCAGGAAGACGCCGGGCCGGGAGCGTGGCGATAAGGGGGACGGCGATACTACAGTACCCCTTCATTTACGCCCCCTCTTTCTTAGGCCGGAAAGAAATTTTTTAAGGAGAAGCAGGGCATGGATGTTCTCCCTGGGTTCCCAAGTTCTCTCCTCTGGGCCAAACCACTTCCAATCCACCAGAAAAAAGGTCTTTCCTCTTATCCTCTTGGTGGCCAGAATGTTCTCTACCTCATAGACGTCCTCAGCGGAGACCGGAGCTGGGGAGGTACATGGATTGTCAGAAAAAGAATTAAGAACAACCGGTTTGAGGAGAGATAGGTGGAAGGAGTTGGGAATCCGTAAGATGGCCGGGAGTTTCAACTTGTAGGCTACTGGGTTGATTGGCTTGAGAACTTCAAATGGACCGATGAACCGTGGACCCAACTTATAGGAGGATATTTTGAGACGAACATGTTTGGAGGAGAGCCAAACCTTGTCTCCCGGCTGTAATTGAGGTGGTCCATGCGTCTTTTATCAGCATGTTTCTTTATCTGCTCGGAGGATTGAAGAAGTGCGGATCTAGTGTCCTCCCAAATGGTGGAAAATTCGCTGACCAGGGACTCTGGTGCAGGGTTGTCCACTGAAGCGGAGATGGGGAACGGAATCCGGGGATGTTGACCGTAGACCACAAAGAACGGGGTGTTGGAAGAAGATTCGCTCTTATGGTTGTTATAGGAGAACTCGGCCCATGGTAGGAGCTCTACCCAATCGGTATGGTGAGCGTTGACGAAGTGCCGGAGGTAGCTGGTAAGGATCTGGTTGATACGTTCCACTTGGCCATTGGACTGAGGATGGTAAGCAGAGGAGAAATCCAGGGTGACATCCAGCATCTTACACGTAGCTCTCCAGAAACGCGAAGTAAACTGGACCCCGCGATCAGACACAGTGTGGAGGGGTAGGCCGTGGAGGTGAAAGATGTGATGGATGAAGTCCTTAACCAGCACAGATGCAGATGGGAGACCAGGCAGAGGGATGAAATGGGCCATTTTAGAAAAGCTGTCAGCGACCACCCAAATGACAGTACAACCAGCAGAAACAGGGAGATCAGTAATAAAGTCCATAGCAATGTGTTGCCATGGGGCAGCAGGTACGGGAAGAGGCAGGAGACGGCTGGCTGGAAGATGTCTGGGAACCTTGTTGAGGGTACAGGACGAACAGGCCGTGACAAAGTCAATCACATCCTTGCACAGGGTAGGCCACCAGTAATGCCGAGTAATGAGCAGGAAGGTCTTCTTCTGGCCAGCATGGCCGGCTAATTTAGTTGAATGACCCCAGTGAAGAACCTTCTTACAATCCGTAACCGCTACAAACGTCTTACCGGGTGGGAGACGAGACAGGTCCAAGGGAGCCACATTCATCACTTTGGAGGGATCAATGATATGCATAGGTTCCTCCTCTTGATCGGAAGACAGGAAGGATCGGGATAAGGCGTCAGCTTTAACGTTCTTGTCCGCAAGGCGGTAATGTAGAGTAAAGTTGAAGTGGGCAAAGAACAAAGACCACCAGGCCTGACGTGGATTGAGTCTTTGGGCATTCTGTAGATATGCCAGGTTTTTGTGGTCAGTGTAGATGACCACCGGGTGCAGAGCCCCCTCAAGCAGGTAACGCCACTCCTCCAGTGCCAATTTGATGGCTAGCAGTTCTCGGTCCCCTATGGAGTAGTTGCGCTCGGACGAGGAGAAGAGCTTGGAGAAGAAGCCGCAGGTAACAATTCTCCCGGTCGGAGATTTCTGAGTGAGCAGCACTCCGGTTCTGGAAGAGGAAGCATCGACCTCCACAAAGAACTGCTTGTTGCAATCCGGACGGTGCAGCACTTGGGCCGAAAAGAAGGCTTGTTTTAAGGAGAGAAAGGCCTCCTCTGCTTCGGACGGCCATTCCTTAGGATTTGCTCCCTTACGGGTGAGCGCAGTGATGGCAGCAGTCCGGGAAGAGAAATGTGGGATGAAGAGACGGTAATAGTTGGCGAAGCCCAGGAATCACTGAATCGCCTTCAACCCCTTCGGACGGGGCCACTTTAAGACGGCAGAGACCTTCTCGGGGTCCATCCGTAGACCTGTCTTAGAGATAATATAGCCCAAGAATGGAAGAGAGGTCTGCTCGAAGAGGCATTTCTCAAATTTTGCATATAGGTGATTTTGCCTGAGCCTAAGCAGGACCTGACGAACATCCCTCCGGTGTGAGGGAAGATCCGGGGAAAAGACCAAGATGTCGTCCCGGTACATCACCACGCATGAATATAGGAGGTCACGGAAGATGTCGCTACTTAGTTCTTGGAAGACGGCTGGAGCATTACAGAGGCCGAAGGGCATCACACGGTATTCATAGTGGCCGTCCCGGGTATTGAATGCCGTCTTCCACTCGTCTCCTTGGCGGATCCGGACCAAGTTAGACGCCCCACGAAGATCGAGCTTGGAGAAGATCTTCGCGCCTTTAAGGTGGTCGAACAGCTCAGAGATGAGCGGCAGGGGGTATTTGTTTTTGATAGTAATCTGGTTGAGTCCTCTATAATCGATACAGGGGCGTAGAGAGCCGTCTTTCTTTTTTACGAAGAAGAATCCAGCTCCAGCCGGGGAGGTAGATTTCTGGATGAATCCCCTAGCCAGATTTTCTTCGATGTACTCCGACATGGCCCGGGTTTCGGCCAACGACAACGGGTAAATACTCCCACGGGGTGGAGTGGCACCGGGGACCAGGTCGATAGGGCAATCATATGACCTATGAGGTGGCAGTGTCTCTGCTTCCTTCTTGCCGAAGACATCTGCATAGGGCCAGTAAGGTGCCGGTAGACGAGGTAAATTAGCCGGAGCAGACGGAGGTCGAGACGGGCGAACCGGGACCAGGCAGGTCTTATGGCAATCCTGCCCCCAATGGAGCACCTCACCGGATTGCCAATTCAGAACGGGTTCATGTCTCTGTAGCCAGGGTAGACCTAGCAAAAGGGAGTGAGAGAGTCCGGAAAGCCCATGGAAGGAGATCCTCTCAGAGTGCAGCATTCCCACCTGAAGAGTTACGGGCTCAGTGACGAGCAAGATGGTCACCGGAAGGAATCTTCCATCCACGGAAGCGACTGCCAATGGTTAAGCCAGAGGTTTGGTAGGAATCTGATACTTCTCTGCAAGGGATTGGAAGATGAGATTCCCAGCGGCTCCGGAATCCAGATGGGCAGTTTCAAAGAAGCGGTTCTCTCCACAGGAAATAGAGACTGATAAAGTCAAGAATGGAGAGGATTTACTCTTGCCTAGGACGACCTCTCCGAGCGGTCCTGGACACTGGAGTTTCCCGGTTTCACCAGACAGGAATGGATCAGGTGCTCCTTACTACCACAGTAGAAACAGCTCCCCTCAGCACAACATGTTTCTTGGCTAGACTTGACCATCTTGATCTGGTGGATCTGCATGGGTTCGGGCGAGATTGCATGGGAAGTTGCAGGTTGGGAGGCAGGTTTCAGGAAAACAGGAGCAAGACGAGGAAATCTTCTCTTACGGGTAGTCTCCTTAGCTCATTCCAGGAAACGGATTTCAATCCGGATAGCTAGTGACACCAGGTCATCCAGGGTGGTAGGAATGTCCCAGCCGGCTAGCTCATCCTTGATCCGTCAGGAAAGACCCTCCCAGAAGGTGGACACCAGGGCCTCGTCATTCTAGGCAAGCTGAGAAGCGAGGGTACGGAACTGTATGGCATACTGGCCCATGGTGAGACTCCCTTTCGGGAGTCGGAGCAATGAGGAGGCAGTAGAAGTCCTTCGTCTGGGCTCATCAAAGACCTTCAGGAAGGCAGTGAGGAAAGCCGGAAGATCGGACACCAGGGGATCCCCTCTCTCCCATAGAGGGTTTAGCCATGCCAATGCTTCCCCGGTGAGGTGAGACATGATGAACGCCACCTTGGCCCGGTCGGAGGGAAACTGATGTGCCAGTAGTCCAAAGTGCAGCGTGCACTGGTTCAGAAAACTCCGATATAAGACACGGTCACCCCCAAAACGAGGAGGCGCAGAGAGCCGGGGTCCTGAGCAGGATGCCGTGGCACAGGTAGGCAGAGGCACCGCCGGAGCGGGTGTCGCTCGACTCGAGGCGAACACTGATGGGACAGACCGCAGGTAGGTCAGGATCTTTTCCTGTTTGGATCTCTGACGAGAAACCTCCTGGTACAGGTCAGCAAGCAAAGGAGCCTGGGGGCCACCGGGTTCCATGGCCCATGCAAACTGTTACGGATCCGGGTGGTGGAACCTCTGTGCTGCGGTGCAAGGAGGGACCAGAGGGATGTGACTAGGTATCAACTTGGACTGACCAAGGTCGCACAGCGGCTCAATCGACTCCATGAACCAGGGTAGGACCGAGCAGAGGGACCAGGTGCTACTTTGGGCCTGTCCTTGTATGAGAGCAGGTAACTCCCACAGGTAACTGGCAGGAGCCTCTGGGTAGGCACGGCAAGTAACTGGTAGGAGCCTCCAGGTAGGCTAGCAGGTAGGCACGGCAGGTAACTGGTACATTCTCCGGGTAGGCAGGCACGCCTGGCCCATAGACAGACTGGCGGGTTTGGATCGTAGGCAGACCGTCGGGCTGGAGAGTACACTTGGCTGGCGGAGACAGGTGGTCAGGCTGGCAGACAGGACTGGTAGTCAGGCTGGCGGACTGGACTGGTAGTCAGGCTGGCAGACTGGACTGGTAGTCAGGCTGGCAGACTGGACTGGTAGTCAGACTGGCGGACAGGACTGGTAGTCAGGCTGGTGGACTGGACTGGTAGTCAAGCTGGCGGACAGGACTGGTAGTTAAGCAGGCAGTGGGACCTGAGGGCTGAAGCAGAGTTTAGGACACAAAGCTACAACCATGCACGGGCACCTCCATTTTGGAGGAGGTGCCTTTTATATGTGAGGTCCTCGGGCCACTGGCCGGGGACTCTTTAGGACAGCGCGCGCGGCCCCTTTAAGAGGGAGGGAGCGTGCGCGCCCTAAACACAGTGCCCGGGAAGCTGCGCGCGCCGGCAGCAGCAGCAGGAGAGCCGGAAGACGCCGGGGGCACTGCGGTAAGGGGACGGCGTCTCTGCCTGTCAGGGGGCAGAGACACCGATACTACAGCCTTGACAACCATAGACACAGTGGTCGAACAAGGAAACTTAGTACAACAGATGAAAGACATTTCATGGTCGAATTTAGAAGATGTCCAGCAGTGCCTTCAACTCAACTCAACACTACCCATCTTCTGTTGAGAAAAGTCTACACAGAAGTGGTCTTCATTGGAAAATTGCAGCCAAAAACCATGCCTTCAATATGCAAGTAAGCTTAAGTGACTTAAATTCCATGAAAACATATCAACTGGAGTGCCAAAAAATGGCTGCAAATGCTCTGGACTGATAAGACTAAATATGAATTTCTTGGTTGTAACAGAAAGCAGTTTGATTGCTGAGGGGCTCGAGAGTGGTAAAATAATCAGCGTCTGCAGGCAACAGTGAAGCACGGTGGAGATTCCTTGCAAGTTTGGGGCTGAATATCAGCAACTGAAGTTGGGTATTTGGTGAGAAATATAGGCAGTTAATTATCCATCATGTAATACCATCAGGGAGGCATCTGATTGGCTCCAAATTTATTCTGCAGCCGGATAACGACCCCAAATATACAGCCAATGTCATTAAGAAATATCTACAGCATAAAGAAGAACTAGGAGTCTTAAAAGTGATGATATGGCCCCATAGAGCCCCGATCTCAACATCATTGAGTCTGCGTAAAATTACAGAAGGAGTTGTGCAAGCAACGTGTAAACAGATCTGTGGTTTGTTTTCCAAAATATTGAGATCTGACTAATAATCTTTTATTCCTAGGCCTTTACTACGACAAGGTAACATCCACTATAGAAAAGGTTTCCCATCATCATAGACAGTGATTATTTACTGTAAGAGCCGTAAGACTATGGAGCTCCCTGCCACAATAAAATGTCATAGTCAACAGCTCTAAGGAGTTTTGGTGCTTAAAAATATTACTTTGCAATGGATGGGTCATTTTTCCACGGAATTGTTCACGGAACCATCCAAGTTCTTTCTGTGAAAAAAACGGGCTGCACTCTGATCAACGTTACTGTATGGGGTACTGCAGATGAGCAATTTTTTTCACTGACAATCTGCATGTGAAAAAAATCGCAGCATGCGCTAGTTTCGTCCACAGAAATTAGATTCACCCATTCAAGTCTATGGGTGAGTAAAAAAAATCGATTGGCATACGGAGCCACAGTATAGCATCTGATTGCAATTGCAGTACATTGCAATTCTGTAACAAAGGAAACTGTAAATGCTCTTGTAAATTATTAATAGCTCCTGCAAAAAAAGCAAACACAATTGCACATGGATGACAAGTGAGAAAAAAAATCATTTGAGTTTTGTAGCTGAAACTCTGAATGATTTTTTTAACTCTCATGTGAATCTATCCTTATTGTCACATTTGAACTCCCTAAAATGATGAATTTTCAGCTTCCTGATTAAGCCTGTAGATTCTCTGCAAGAATTTGTATCCATTCCTTCCTGCAGAGATCTGCTTCCCCGGCCTATCACCTGGCAGCAGGTGATATATCAGGCAACTCCACCTTCCATTCCTTGGCTGGACTTAAGTTCTAGTAACTCAATCTCTAGTTTCCGGCATTGGCATATTCCTGTTTTGTTCCACCTGTTATCGGCCCAGCTAACCTTCTCGCTTATCCTGATCTCTCCGCTCTTGACCTCGGCTACAAATTCAGAACCCATGCTGCCTGCACCGACCTTGGACCGTCTGACTATGCTTCTTTATTGCCCACCTGAACCCCGTACCCAAGTCTCTGACCCTTCGGTCAGCAGCTGCAGTCCCGGGGACTGCCCTGGAGAGGTCCCTGGAGTCTATCGGAGGCCCAGCCTATCCTCAAGATCAGAGACTCTATTGAATACCCTGTAGACCCTTAGTCACACCCCTCCAGGGTAAACCCAACCTGTGGTTCAGTGGCTCCACACCCAACAGTGTTACACTATGTTATTGGAGATGAAACCCAAGAAAAAAAAAAAAAAAGAAAATGAGCATGTACCCTAAATCAAGCAAATAAGTAAATGGTAGTAGTGCATGTAAATAGCATAGGGTACTTAATTAACACTATTTTGATTAAAAAAAAAAAGCATAAAAGCTGTCCTACCTCGACAAGGTGTACCCATCGTGATAATTTTAACCTGTTTCTAGTATTGAAACCTTACTTTGAGTCAAACTACGTCCATGTGAAAAAGGGCAGAGCAGGACAGAGCCTGACTGAGACACCCATCCATGGAAAGCTACATAGATCAAAAGCTACTTAGCTCAGAAAGGGAGGCCACCCCCTGGTTTGTACAAAGTGCAACTTATTGTACAAAGTTTTTTATTGGGAATTTTTTTAGCCATTAGTACCGTCTACTGCCAATATTGAGTATTAATTTTGCTTTTCGTTAAATTCTTCATATTTTTGCTCAAAAACTACATTTAATCCATTATTTTCTTTATGACAACATGTTACAAGACTATTTTGTCGAAACTCTGGTATTTTCCAGAATGAATGACCTTTGTGAACTAATTCATCAGAAAAGGATAAAACTCTGACATTTTTAAAAACTAAAAACTTCAGAAGAGGATTTACTTATCTCCAAGAATTAATAGTGTCAAGAACTTTTAATTCAGGTCATACAAATGGCTTTGCCTATGAGTAATCGTTGCATAGTTGAAGAATAGATTTTTTTTGGGAGGGGGGATGTGATAACTGTTGTAACAGTTGATTTGGGCTTCACATCGTACAGCGCTAAGAACAGAGAGACTCATGAGGACACTGTTATTCCTACGGCAATGTGATTTTCTCATGAATTAGTGTTTCTTTAATTATGCTGATGACAACACTATTAATTCTGAGTTACTTTTTTCCTAATGCATAAGCGGCTTCAGATTTACCAGGCCATGTCACCTATTGTAAATTTTATTATGCCTTTTGTATTATTCCTCCATGGCTATGAAACGCCGCATGGTTTCTATAAAAGATTTACTCATTCCAAGGGACAGGATTAACGAATAGATGAAACGAAAGAGGGAAACATTCCGAGCCTGAACTTCACTAAAAAACAATCTATCACCTCCCTACGTTTATACTTGTGAACCTCAAGTGGCACAGTTGTTGAAAATCAATGGGTAATATTTGGGATGCTGGAATGACTGCTGTAACTCAGTGAACATTTTTTTAGAAGGCCAAGTGCCTGTTCAATCCTTGTCCATTACACCTTCTGGAACAAGACAATTTTTCTTCCTCCAAATTTCACAAAAATTTCCGTTGTTCGGATCACGCAAAGCTGCTAAGAACAATATCTAATATATCAATGGGCTGAAGTGTCAATAGTGGGAAATATCTAGTAAAAATTGAACATATATATGCATAGATCATTACACAACTATATATTGTGCTAATAAAAAAACATTGGGAATGTCTGTTTTTTACAATCAATGAGAAAAACAAAATACTTTGTACAAAGTTTTCATTGAAAACATACATCTCAAACTTTATACATACAGCTTCTATGCAGATGTATTTGTCTCAATGGTTACAGACTACTAGTGTTGAGCCACGCCCATAGTGTTCAGGTTCGGTTCGGTTCGTCGAACACCGGGATGTTCGTGGAACTGTTCGTCAAACACCTTAGAACACTGTCGAACACCGTCGAACACCGTTAAAACCAATGGCAGGCAAACAAAAACACATAGAAAACACCTTCAAAGGTGTCCAAAAGCTGACAAACTGCTCAGAAGACACTCTCTTTAAAAAAGCCGGCCGGCAATTCAGCATCGGAACCTGACAATTTAGAACAGAAAGAATAGAGCATCACACATAGATTAGATAGATGGAAACATGTCAGTCACATATATAAGAAGTACACAGACAGTGTTGGTTACTGTACTTGTCATTTAGTGTTAAAGGATTTATTAAAAAAAATAATAGTGTTTTCATGCACCGTCTCAATAATAAAGCCGGCCAGCAATTCAGCATCGGTACCCGACAATTTAGAACAGAAAGAATAGAGCATCACACATAGATTAGATAGATAGAAACATGTCAGTCACATATATAAGAAGTACAGTGATAGTGTTGATTACTGTACTTGTCATTGAGTGTTAAAATAAAGGATTTATTAAAAAAAAAATTGGCGTGGGGTTCCCCGTAATTTTAGTCTCTAGCGGAAGTTAAGCAGACGGCTGGGGCAGATGTTTGAAGCCTGGGAAGGGGGTAATACCCACGGAGCTTCCCAGGCTACTAATATCATCCCCCAGCTGAATACCTAGCCTTTACTATCTACTAAAATGGGGGACCCAAAAAAAAAATGACATGGGGTCCCCCCTATTTTAATAGCTTGCAAATGCTAGACAGACAGCTGGGGGCTGATATTAATAGCCCAGGAAGGGTGCCATGAATATTGGCCCCCACCCAGGCTAGAAACACCAGCCATTAGCCGCCCCAGAAATGGCGCATCCATAGGATGCACCAATTCTGGCACTTAGCCTTGCTCTTCCCACTGCCCTGTAGCAGTGGCAGTGGGGTAATAGGGCTTGGGTTGATGTCAGCTTATAATGCCAGCTGACATCAAGCCCAGGTTAGTAATGGAGAGGCGTCTACAAGACACCCCCATTACTAACCTCATAGTCAAAGTTAAAAAAAAACACAAACACCCAGAATAAAGTCCTATAATTGAAATAAACACACAATTCTTTAATGTTCTAAATTAAACCATACTTACCGTCACGCCCATTCCAGCTGAAGCCAATGATCTCCTGCAATAAAAGTAAAATAATAAACCAGCCTCATCCTTACCTTTCCATGGTTCCCAGGACGGCTCCAGCTCTGCTACATTGACATGACAGGCTGGATCGCAGCAGAAAGCTGCCATCCAGCTTGCCATGCCACAGACACTGAGAAGCGCAGGCATGCTTGCGCTCCTCAGTGTCTCGCTGTGACGGCATCCACATGAGCCGAGTTCATGTCCAATGAACTCAGCTCCCCTCATGCACGTCACTGACAGCGTGGGAAAATTCTCCTGTGCTTGCCGTGAGCGCAGGAGAATTCTCTCACGCTCACCGCTCTCAAGGCAAGCGCAGGAGAATTTTCCCACGCTGTCAGTGACGTGCATGAGGTGAGCTGAGTTCATTGGACATGAACTCGGCTCATCTGGATGCCGTCACAGCAAGACACTGTGGCGCGCAAGCATGCCTGCGCTTCCCAGTGTCTGCGGCAAGGCCAGCTGGATGGCAGCTTTTTGCTGCAATCCAGCCTGTCATGTGAATGTAGCAGAGCTGAAGCTGTCCTGGGAACCATGGAAAGGTAAGGATGATGTTGCTTTATTATTTTTCTTCTATTGCAGGAGATCGTTGGCTTTAACTGGAATGGGCGTGATGGTAAGTATGGTTAATTTATAACATTAAAGAATTGTGTGTTTATTTCAATTAAAGGACTTTATTCTGAGTGTTGTGTTTTTTTTAAATACTTTACTAGAAATTCATGGCGGTCATGTCTAATATTGGCGTGACCCCATGAATTTTGGGCTTAGTGCCAGCTGATAATACCAAGCTGGCCCTAACCCCTTTATTACCCAGTGAGCCACCGCACCAGGGCCCTGGATGAGTTGGGTACAGCGCCAGAAGCTGGCGCTTCTATGAACGTGCCATTTTCTGGAGTGGCTGTAGACTGCATGACTTGTACTCTGATATAACTAAACTACATTGCAGTGAACTGTACCTAGAAATGGATTGTGATTCTAATAGTAGTTGTGTCCGCCACCATGGACAGTGAGGAGAGTATCTCATCCTGGACATTGAGGAGAAAGTTAGCCTGGCTTCATATAATGCTGCTTGTCAAATTTCAAGCCTTCACCCTCACAAACTTCTGAATCCAGCCATGTGACCATTTCTCACAAGCCCGCAAACCTTGCTGCCCTCAGTCTCAGTAAAGATATTTTACTGTTGACATGACCCAGCAGGATTCAAAGGTTCTTGAACCCATCATAATTTAGTTTCTTCTGCATTGTGAAGGTTCGTCACACACATACTGACTGATCAGAAATTGCTCTTCCAGGACTTGTACACTCAACCGGCCCCCTATAATAATAGCACAGCCAAAAGCCTGTTGTGATAAAGGAACCAGTGTCCCCCTTGCAGTATGGGGCCTGGTCACAACAGTGACCTCCATGATGCCTATAATTATGCAAAGATTAGAGTGCAGTCCATGAGAGTGAAAATTTATATTGCCTAGAGGTGAGCAATTTGATTTTGCACTGCCCTGGTAAGGCATCCATTCCCATCCTTCTTGACAAGTAGGTCCTAACTTCTGCACCTATCATCCTTGGCAAGAAATTTTAGCCTCTTCTGACACTTGCTAAGCCCCACAATGTCATGATGTCACCTGAGACCAAGTTATTTGGCCTCACGCCATGCCATGACATTGCAGGACTTAGCAAGCACCAAAGGCGGCACGATTGGGAGGCACAGAATTGAAAATTGTCTGCCATAGAAAGCCAAATTGGACATTGGACCAGAGCAACACAAATCGAATTGTTCTCCATACTATTATTCGAATAATCATGGAATACTCCTGTATTTATCGGGAGCATTTGTGAAAACAACACTGCACCTTCCTTTTGATATTTTTTGGCCTCTTTTTTTCTGGCCAAAAAAGCAAGGTTTTAATTCAATTTTTCCAAAGATTTTTGCTTTCAAATTTTTACTCACAAGTATTTTTTCAAGCGTAAAAGTTAGTGGGAAAATTCATGATAAAAAGTCTCCACACCTGAAATATATTGTGTTTGGAAAAAAAAATAGAGCAAAAAGACAAAAAATGTGAAAAGTGTGAAAAATGCAAAAAAAATACACTGTTTACAAAAAAATGTATTAAAATCATAGAATAGGGGAATTCGGTTTTTGAAGAGATTTTGGAGCAAAAACTAATCAGAAACTCTCTAAATCTGCCTCAAAAGCTCAAAACTCCTCAAAAACTTGGAGGTTCTGTTCAGTTTCTGCTCCAAACAAACTCTGCAAACAGGCTCCTTGTGCACATACACTAACAGTAATTTTAATTCTGGATCCAAACATTTAATCCTAAAACATTTTTACCCAAAAGATTTCGTCTTCCTAAACCCTTCCTCTATTGCTCACTTTAATATATTTCATTTAAATAATCCCTAGAAGAAGAATATTACTACATCATTAGGAATTAATGCTAAAGAAAAAAGTAATTCCCCAGAGTGCCCAGACGTTTCTTCTCATCTGCAGGGTTCTTGGGTCAGTGGAATTCCAATTCCAAAGGATGGGTAAATATCCTAACAGTTCCAGGACTTAATTAAATATTAAATGTGAATATTCCGCCTCTTCACAAATTGACTCTGTAAGGATCTAGTATCTGGAGGAACTTATTCTAGGAAGAATATTCTGATTTTCTTTACTTAATACAGAATTAATTCTATAGGAAAATGGAAATCTGAGATCTCGCCTATCATTAATATTACAGGGATTTCATTCTATGCTCTTCAATCTACACCATGTATGATGATGACCTTAGTATCTCACAGGGGACATTTTTATATTGCAGGAGAATTTTGTTCTGATATTTTCATAAATTAATTTAATGCATTAATATATTTTTTTAATTTGCATATGTCGACCACCCACTAGCATTGCTTTACATTTTACTGTGAGAGGGGCAGCATTAAAAAATGCTTTTTGATTCCAAATGCTGAGCAGTATGAAGACTTTAAATGGATTCATAATAATTCTCTGCTCAAGCTCAGTTAGCTAAGACTTGGGAATTCTAAGCATTTGTATTTGCAGAGTTGTGTACAAAGGATGTTGCCTTAGGTACTTGCTTTTTTTGTACATTTACTCTTTCCTGCCATCTTACTTAGTTTACTCCAAGAGCGCACATATAAATAAAAAGTCCTAAGTCCAAAATTCTGTCCTGATTAATTCCACAGTATTTTTATAGGATCCAGAACTCAATATTTAAATTACATTATCTCTCATAAAACTTTATTCTGCCTCCATGTTAGGGCAGGAGCAGAAGAGCATATTTGCAAAAAAGCATTGGATTGCACTCTGGCCAATGTTATTCTATGGGACCGTACACATGTCAGAAAGTATATATATATATACACATACACTATGCAACACCACTTTGCATTTAGCAAATATATGAAAACCACTATTGCTACACCTCGTACTATACTATTTTATGTGCTATAGCTAGCTATAGCTTAGCTATAGCACATAGTATAATACATCTGAATCCTATTCTTCTCCAGTTGATTGGAGCTCTAGGCACATGGAGTAGCAAATTTGTGAAATCAGGGTCCTATTTAATTTGAGGTCATCTTGTTACTGGCTGATGGGTTTTAAACATTTTGATCAAATGTATGTAGTTTTAGTGGAATCCATATGTTCATTAATTGCAGACTAGTGATAGGCGAGCACTAAAATGCTCGGTGCTCGTTACTTGGGTCGAGCACATTGGAATACTCGGGTGCTTGGCCGGAGCAACGAGCCCAATGTAAGTCTATGGGAAACTCGAGCATTTTTTAGGCGGCTCCGCCCAGAAGTCTGCAGAGGGCCTAAAAATTGCCCAAATCGATGGGAACAGTGCTCAAATGACATGGGGACAGCATGGGGAAGACCCCTGGAAGCATTTCTGACTCCCAGGTCACTACTGTGAACAACGTTGTCAGAGGTATTGCGCTATAAAAACTCACAATAAAACATACAAAAATGAAACCAAAATAGATTTTCCTGGGAAATATGTTAATGAACATCCTTTCCAGAGTAATGACTTGTATATAAGGTAAAATAAATAACCAAAAACAAAAATGCTCCTCCACACCTTGGGCTATGTTCACACGTAGCGTTTTTGATGCATTTTTGCACCTTTGCATTGCTTTCAACCAAGACAAATGCATTCACTAGGATATGTAATTTTAACATTTTACAACCCTATTTGCCCATGTGGTGTGTGACACATCATCAGACACATCCTGTTTCATTTATGAAGGAGGGACTCTGAAAGTCACAAAGCCTATTTTTATAGGGCCATCAGGCTCTTAATATTCTTAAAGGGCCAGCAGTCAGAGTCGGCCCTCGCTATTGTTAGAGAGCCATCAGCTGCTTATGTTTTGTTGTTCCCATTATTAACGAGTGGGTCTCCTATACTGTTATTGCATATGCAGTGACTGCAAGGGCTGCCAAAAATTTGGAGGCACTCCAATTCCCCTTGCAAGAGATGTAGAGGTCAGAGAGCCTCCTAAAAACAATGTTCTCATTATTAGGAAGTGGATCTCGCATAGTGTTTGCCTATGCAGTGAAGTAACGGCTGCCTATACTGTTATTGCATATGCAGTGAGTGGCAGGGCTACCCAAAATTTGGACGCACCCCAATACCCCTTTGAAAATTTGGACGCACCCCAATACCCCTTTGAAGAGAGTTAGAAGAGGGCCTCCTGAAAACAATGTTCCCATTATAAGGAAGTGGGTCTCCCATAGTGTTGGCCTATGCAGTGAATGCAAGGGCTGCCAAAAAAATTGGAGGCACTCCAATGCCCCTTGGAAGAGACGTGGAAGTCAGAGGGCCTCCTGAAAACAATATTCCCATTATTCAGAAATGGGTCTCCCATTGTGTTTGCTTATGCAGTGAATGCAAGGGTTGCCAAAAATTTGGAGGGACTCCAATGCCCCTTGGAAGAGACGTGGAGGTCAGAGGGCCTCCTGAAAACAATGTTCCTATTATTAGGAAGTGGGTCTCCCATTGTGTTTGCCTATGCAGTGAATGCAAAGTTTGCCAAATATTGGGAGGCACTCCAATGCCCCTTGGAAGAGATGTAGAGAGCCTCATGAAAAAATGTTCCCATTATTAAGAAGTGGGTCTCACATAGTGTTGGCCTATGCAGTGAATGCAAGGGCTGCCAAAAATTTGGAAGCACTCCAATGCCCCTTGGAAGAGACGTAGAGGTCGGAGAGCCTCCTAAAATCAATGTTCCCATTATTAGGAAGCGGGTCTCCCATAGTGTTGACCAATGCAGTGAATGCAAAAGCTGCCAAAAATTTGGAGGCACTCCAAAGGTTGGAGAGCCTCCTAAAAACAATGTTCCCATTATTAGGAAGTGGGTCTCCCATAGTGTTGGCCTATGCAGTGAATGCAAGGGCTGCCAAAAATTGGGAGGCACTCCAATGCCCCTTGGAAGAGACGTGGAGGTCAGAGGGCCTCCTGAAAACAATGTTCCCATTATTAGGAAGTGGGTCTCCCATAGTGTTGGCCTATGCAGTGAATGCAAGTGCTGCCAAAAATTTGGAGGCACTTCAATGCCCCTTGGAAGAGACGTAAATGGCCTCATGAAAAAATGTTCCCATAATTAAGAAGTCGGTTTCCCATAGTTTGGCCTATGCTCTGAATGCAAGGGTTGCCAAAAATTGGGAGGCCAAAATCAGGAAGCGTATACCATTGTGTGGGTGTGAAAAGGTGCATGGGAATACACCTCCCAAATAAAGACACTGGATTTGAGTTTATGTTATGCTGCTATCATTTGGTCGTGTTGAGAAGTATGGCCCAATCCAGCCCTAGTTCATTTTTATAAGAGTCAGCCTGTCAGCATTTTCAGTTGACAGGCGAGTGCGCTTATCAGTTATAATTCCCCAGCAGCACTAAAAACCCGCTCTGATAAAACGCTAGCGGCAGGGCAGGCCAGGACCTCCAAGGCATAGAGAGCCAGTTCATTTGTGTCCAGCTTGGATACCCAATAATTATAAGGCACAGAGGAATCACAGAGGATGTTGGTTCGGTCGGCATGGTACTCCCTCAGCATCTTCCCAAACTTTGCACTCCTTGTGAGAGTACCCCGTGCCTCAGGGCCTGTGCGATGGGAGGGGCTGAGAAAACTCTCCCAGAACATTGACAGTGTTCCCCAGCCTCTGCTGGATTGGAGTTGTGTCTCTCTTGCCTGTACTCTTTGGTTGTCCAACGAACTATGACCTCCGCCAGCATTTTCAGATGGGAATTTTTTTAACAGTTTCGCAACAAGGGCCTTCTGTAGTGCCCCATTTTTGTACACTTGTCCACCTCAGGAATAAGAGATATAAAGTTCTCCTTGTAGCGTGGGTCTAGAAGTGTCACTAACCAGTAATGACTGTCACCCAAACTTTTGAGAATGCGAGGGTCACGGGAAAGGCAGCGTAACATAAACTCAGTTATGTGTGCCAGACTGCTAACAGGCAAGACTTCTTTGTCCTCACCAAGAGGACGACTGACCATGGTCTCCTCCTTCTCCTCCGTGTCCTCTGGCCATCAACGCTGAACAGACAGTATGACAGTTGTGCAGGTAGTACCCTCTACAGTGCATGAAACTAGCTCCTGTTTTTCCTCCTCCTCTTCCTCATTGTCACCCAATCCATGTTGGGATGAGATGAATCTGGGCTGTGTGTAATCACCCTGTATGGTTCCTTGCTCCATTTCATAGTGCTCCGCCTGCAATGCATCCTCTTTGATTGTGAGCAGAGAGTGTTTCAGAAGACAGAGAAGCGGGATGGTGACACTAATTATGGCGTCATTGCCGCTCACCATCTTGGTGGAGTCCTCAAAGTTTTGGAGGATGGTACACATGTCTGACATGCATGTCCACTCCTGAGGTCTTATGTGTGGAGTCTGAACTAAATACCGACGGCCTTGTTGATGCTGGTACTCAACAATTGCCCTCTTCTGCTCACAAATCCTTCCCAACATCTGCAGTGTAGAGGTCCAACGCGTGGGGACATCACACATCAGTCGGGGAGCCGGAAGCTGCAAACGCTGCTGAAGCATGTCAAGGGCGACGGAAACTGTAGCTGACTTTCTAAAATGGGCACACTGGCGGCTTACTTTGACAAGCAGATCCAGCAGCTCCAGGTAGGTTTTGAGATACCGCTTAGCCATGAGGTTAAGCACATGGACCTGGCATGGTACATGTGTGAGCTCGCCTCGCCTCAGATCCGCCACCAGGTTCCGGCCATTGTCAAACACGACCATGCCTGGCTGTAGGTTCAGCGGTGTCAGCCACAGATCTGTCTGCTCTTTCAGAGCTGTCCACAACTCTTCAGCATTGTGAGGTTTGTCACCTAAGCATATTATCTTCACCACAGCCTGTTGCCACTTGGCCGAGGCAGTGCTGCAGTGCTTCCAGCTTGTGACTGATGTGGTCATTTCGGAGAAGGAGGCTGAAGAGGAGGAGGAGGCTGAGGAGGATGAGGTGCAGGAGCTGTAGACTGTGGGGGCAACCCTGATTGACCTAGGGCCCGCAATCCTGGGTGTCGGGAGGATGTGTTCCGTCCCAAGGTCCGACTGGGTCCCGGCTTCCACTATGTTTACCCAGTGTGCCATCAGCGAGATGTACCGTCCCTGCCCACAAGCTTGTCCACGTGTCCATGGATAGGTGGACTTTCCCAGTAACTGCATTGTTGAGCGCATGGCTAATGTTGTGAGACATGTGCTTGTGCAAAGCGGGGACAGCACAATGGGAGAAATAGTGTTGGCTGGGGACCGAGTACCGAGGGACACTAGCCGCCATCAGGTTGCGGAAAGCTTCCGTCTCCACGAGCCTTAAAAGCAACATTTCGAGCGCAAGCAGTTGCGAAATGTGGGAATTTAGTAGTATGGCCTGTGGGGGATTGGTAGCTCATTTGTGCTTGCGTTCCAAGGACTGGGGTATGGGCAACTGAACGCTGCGCTGGGACAAGGACGTGCTTGCTGATGGTGCTAGTTGAGAGTGTACAACGACAGGTGCAGGGCAGGAGGCATCTTCGCATGCACTATGGACAGGGGATTGGCTTGCACGCACAACAGCGGAAGAAGCAGTGGTGTCACCCGCAGACACTGTTCCTGGACCCTGCGGTTCGGCCCACAAAGTCGGGTGCTTTGCTACCATGTGTGTGCCTGATCATGCTGGCGGTGGTCAGTCTGGTAGTTTTGCTACCTCTGCTGATGCTGGCCTGGCATGTGGTGCAAATGGTCTTTTTGGGGTTATCGGCAGAGTCCTTAAAAAGCAACCATGTTGTATATGTAAAACAATAGACATGGAATCCACCTGAGGAAGGCAACGGCCTGCTGCCGAAACGCATAGTGCTTCAATAAAAATTTCGTTATTATTCATCCATTTCAGTGTGTTCTCTAGCCATAGCACTCCTCCAACTAACCACAAAGATTTTTCCTTAAATCTTAAAAAAACAACCAGACTTGTGAAGACCTAACAGTTGTACTGGCAACTTCCGTCGTGTTGGTGTTACGGGGAACGATTGCCCGCCTTCTGTCTGCGGCCACCACACTGCTTCTTCCTGCCTGTTGGGGTGCTCTGCCTCCCTCCCCCTGTGTGCTGCTGTCCTCGCTCTGCATGTCCTCCTGCCAGGTTGGGTCAGTTACTATATCATCCACCACCTCGTCTTCCACTTCCGCACCCTGGTCCTCCTCCTGACTTTCTGGCAATTGTGTCTCATCATTGTCCACCTCTTGTGACACTTTCCCACCGTTGCCTTCATATGACCATGGCTACTCAAATATTTGGTCATCGCTACATGTGATCTCCTCTTGCCCCGCTTCAAGTGGACCGAATCTATAAATGGAAAAGTGAACAGCTCTTTGGAGTGTCAAAATGTGGGATAAGTTGTCTCCGGGCACTCAGCATGGTGGGAGGAAGGAGGATCAGGGTGAGGAATATGCGGTCCAGACTCTATGCTACTGAGACTTGACTGTGTGGATGACAGGGTGGGGGCGGTGGTGGCAAAGTGACTAGCATTATCCGCTATCCAACCAACAACCTTTTGACACTGCTCTGGGTTCAATAGTGCTGTGCTGCGGTCCCCTAATAATTGGGACAGGAAGGTCGGGTGAGAAGATGTGGGTGTTTGTTGGGGCACAATTTCAGCTTGCTCACGGCCTCTGCAGGCACCATCACCATCACGTCCAGTTCCCTGTCCCTTGCCACGTGCCTTGCCCATTTTAAATGGGGGACAATATCTTCCACGCTCACTAAAAATGGCTGAATTTGGAGCGAACTTATATGTGATCCATGTGACGGACAAACCACAGTTTTAAATAGCTGGCCTGTAGGTAACTATTTTTAACAGCGACCTTGTGTCAATAAGTTCGCTGACAAACTGCAACAAAATTTCAATGGAGGCCAGAAATGGCAGACTTTTCAGCGCAATTATATGTGATCCGTGTGACTGACAAACAACAGTTTTAAATAGCTTGATTTTTAGCGCTGTGATATGGAAAGGACCTGGCTGTATTCTGCAGTGCCAACAAGCAAATGGCGCAGAAAAACAGTGTTCTCTGGATTGCTTTTTAAGCAAATAATCGGGATTAAGATAAAAAACTATATTCCTGGCCCCTGATACCTAGGGCTATTTCTACAAATATTTGTAAAATCACCAGCAGACAGAACTAGAATGGACCCTCTTGCTATGTGCACTGAAGTCTGCTATATACCCTGCCTGCCTGCCTATCACTGATATCTCTGCAGCTGGATTAGTCCTCAGAAGGACTGTTAGTTGAGATGGATATGTAGAGAATCTTGTAGAATACCTACACTAACTAATAAACAACAAAATCTCTCCCTAGCTCAGCAGCACCTCTCCCTACACTGCCTGATTGCGGAGTAGACTGTGACGAGCACGGCGCCGCAAGGTCTGATATAGCCAGCCAATCACTGTAATGCCCTAACCAACATGACTGCGGCATTACAGTGTGTGGCAGACTTACAGTGTGTGGCAGACAATCCTTGCATGTTGATTGGCGCTCTAAAGAGCGCCAACCATGCAGGGAGGGGACCCGAGCATCCACCAGAGAATCTCGGAAGTACTCGGCGAGCTCCGAGCATCTCGAGTACTGAGATGCTGGGGTGAGTACTGAGTATTTGCGAGTATGCTCGCTCATCACTAGTCCTCACCCTTTCGCTGGCCCGCCTGGCATAGAACAGCTGCGACTTTGGGACTTCCAGGGCCAACTACCTCGACCAGTAGCACCCCACTTCTGGCAGGCCCCTACAGAGAGAAGGTAGCGGCAAGCTTAGGAAGCTAGCAGTCCATCGAGGTACAAGGCCAGGAGACCCGAGGGTCCCACTCTGGCCTCAATGACAGTTTCCATTAGGCCAGATGACCGGCCGGTCCCAATCTGGCTTCTCCATGGATTCCAGGTCCCACCTAGCAACCCCAAACAACATATCCATGGGGCCAGGTGACTTCATTGTCCCAACTTAGTCTCCGCAAATGTATCCATGGGCTCTTTGATGTTCAATGGAGCAGATCCGTATCTTTCCAGTCAGGGCCGCGTACGCTTAGGCTGGAATCATGTAGAATCCAAATCTGTGTCTCTTTGGATCGAGCCGCCATGCTATCCATCTACTGTCCTGAAGGATGTCTCTCATTCTCCTTGTAAAGTCTTTCTGAACTCCTTGATTCTCCTTTCAGCACTGCAGACATCCCTGCTTATATTTACATCTGTGTAAGGTCATCATTCACAGCTCAAGGGTCAGGGATGAAGGTGGAATATGGACTCATTGTTTGAGCATTTAATCAACTTGCATAGTTTGTATCCATCCTGCTCTTTAAATTCACATCTAGCTAGCTTAGTACAATATGTCATTAGCATATTAACAAACATCATGGTTTCCAAACGAAGAGAAGTCAGCAATCAGGATTACACAAATACTGGTCTGTCTTTCTTGACCAGCCACAGAAATACACATACATTCACAAGTCAACAGAAACACAATAGTGTATTTCTCTTGGCCTAACAAAGCTAATCATCTGACTGATTAAGATTATAAATTGTATCGCACACAAATGAAAAAAAATACAGTATATAAGGATTTCTTTGGTTTCAGCTTAGCAAATTGTCAAATTCTAAACTGATTGTTATAAATTGATTTGCAATATATATTTTTCTTACAATTTCAATAGATTTCTACATAAGTAAAGTAATTTATGACAAGCCTAATGGGTGCTATATATCATGATGTCTATGAGTTTGTCACCTTTATGTCCCTGGCCTCTTGTACATAATTTGTATTGATGATTTTGTATTCTTTTTCGCTTATTTATGGGCAGTGCCAAATAAATAGACTTACTTGTAAATGACCCTTACAGGCAATACTGCCAGTTACTACATGTATTAATAACTATCAGGCCATAATAAATATAACATAAATCAATAAAAATAATTAAGCTAAATATATTTAAGCGAAAAATAAATTTGACTTCATTTTTGCTCATTTTATGGTTCACAGATAATGTGTCCTGTAAATTATTGTGGTGGTTAAAATCACCACCTGATACACTGTAATTCTTTTTTATTGATTTATTTTGTCTGCACTTGAACAAATTTATTTCCTTTTTTTGCTAAGACAATTTTATTTTTTTTTCCTTTTACTTGTTATTACTGCTGTGCCAGACTCAAGTCATTGGATCTTATATTTCAAATCTCAGCTGCAATATTTGCTTGATATTGTTATAATGGAGAGATTAATATATATTTCAGCTTTTAGTTTACTCAGACCTCTGGAATTAATAATTGTAGAGGCATGTACAATATTTTTCTTTTTCTTGAAAACTTTCAAAACTTAGTTATAATAATGGAAACTTTATTTCATACTTAAAGGGCTATTGCAAATGCACAAGCTGACTTGTGGGGGTCCCGTCCTGATTGGAGCAGAGGTGTGCATACTCAATCTCTTCTCCATTCAGAATCCATGGCACTGTCAGAGAAAGCCGAGAGCTGTAGTGACTATTACCTGCAGTGCCACTGATACGGAGCTGAGGCCAAACATGCACAACTCCACTCTACTTAAAAAGCACCAATCTCGGCATTCCAGAGCCTTAATCTCAGGATCAGTGGGGCCAGATCCCAGGCAATCAGCAAGTTATCCTCTATCAATAGGGAACACCTTGTAATTTTGGGAATAACCCTATAAATCGGATTAGTAACTGGGGAAGTTTCATCCACCAATTTAAAAAACTAATACTAACTAATTTATTAAATTATCCTCTAAACAACATTTCAGTGGCTTAAATTGGGAGTTTTAAGCCCTACCTCCTGGACTACCTAAAAAGAAATCAGGACATAAACCACAACTGCATTAACTGCATAATCCATTTAGCTGCATTGATACATACTCATTTGGAGTACAGATGATGGCAGTGATGGATCAGCACTAGTGATGAGCGAGCATGCTTGTTTAATCCTTTAACCGAGCATGCTCGGGTGCTTGCTGAGTATCTTTGGTGTGCTTGTATAATATGTTCGAGACTCTGTGTCTGCATGATTTACAGCTGTAAGACAGCCTTAATACGTGCAGGGATTGCCTGTTTGTTAGGGAATCCTCACATGTGTTGAGGCTGTCTTACAGCTGTAAATCATGCAGACGCAGGGACTCGAACATAATATACGAGCACGAAGAAAATACTCAGCAAGCACCCGAGCATGTTTGGTTAAAGGGTTAAACAAGCACTCTCGTTCATCACTAATCAGCACCTGTCTCCTCCTCTAACTTTTCTGCTTAACTAATCAAGCTTCTGCAGCAGCTTATCCACAGAGTTAGTGACACATCAGTGCTGCGCAATCTGACCGTTTCACTGCCATCATCTGTACTCTAAGTGGGTATAATATTCTGATCCAGCTAAAGGCAGGGAAATAGACTGGGGAAAACAGGGGTTGGTTTGGAAGCCACTTACATAATTTTTTCATTTATAGGAATGAAGCCAAATGCCCTAATAATGTGACTTGCAAAGTGTCCTAACTTTCCATGCTAGGCAAATTATATAAAAAAATAAAGTTTAGTTACTTTTTAATTTAAAAAATGCCAGACAATACTTGCTACATAAGTGCCTTTCATTTATCTGTTGGCACCATATCTTATTGGTTGGTTGTCCTTCAAAATAGTTATATGAAGTGAATTCCACTGTTATGCTCACTGGGTGAGGTGGATCCTTGAAGTCCAAAATCTGGGTGGGCAAACAGGCAGTGGGCATCGGTTCAGCAGGCAGGTGAGGCATGTGCGAGACATGTATACAGGAGACATCCTGGAGACAGCAGACAGGCAGCAGAGGTACTGGAAAGTGCAAACAGATAGCAAAGGCACTGGAAGCCACAGGCTGACCGGAGACGTCCGGGAGACCGCAGACCAGAAGCAGAGGTCATGGAAGACCAGGAAAAAGTAGCAGAGGTACAGGAAGCTGCAGGCAGACCGGAAACGCCCAGGAGACCGCAGAGAGGGAGTTGTGCTAAGATAAACTAAAAGTCTTAATACCAAGACATAGGTGTGTGTTTTGGTGAGCCTTATATAGGCTGAGGCAGATAATCCCATGGGATCACACTGGGTTACTTGCAAAGCTCGATGTGGAGCACAAGATAGTTTAGTGGACTCAGGTGAAGGGAGCAGAGCCCAGACTTGGTACAGGTGTGTAATATCCACTAGTGGTGGCTGCAGAGAAACACTATGGCTATAAGACAGAAAACAGGTGAAGAGTTTAATACTTGGTCCCTTCTTACCAGCACCCACCCACACTTCATAATTGCTTATACAGCAGGTACATCGATGTTCCGCTAGATTTTCAAAGCTATAATTTTGCTATAGGGAGAAAATTGCAGGAAAGTTATTATGGGCTAATTTTATTGAATAAAAGCTTTTAAATTTGAAAGTGGTAAGCAGTTTTGGAAGTGGCTAGCCTGAGATATGTGTTAGTGTCAACCCGGGGCAGGCATAGCAAATAAATACAGGCATGAGGATTGCCCTGGCTGAGGCATAATCATGTCTAGAAGATATTTCAAAGTCAGAACATGCTGCACTTGCTTTCAGGTCAATTACTTTATGGCAGACAGTTGTGGGACCTTATGGTAATCATGAATCCCATTGGTTTACAACCAAGCATTTCACATCTATAAGGGCCCTTCTTTATCTAGAAATTAAAGGGGTTTTCCAAAACTTCAAAGCCGATAGCTTATCCCTGGCGTAGGCCTTCAATATCAATTCGGCACCCCCTACCAATCAGTTAATAGAAGTGCCCACGGTATTCTATTGTGTGCCGTGTCCACTTCATTCTTTACGAGATACAGCTCTGTACTTTTGCTAATGGCTGTGTCTGGTATTGCGGTTCACAGCTAACAAGCATCCCTTGAGAAAATGAAAAGCAACTGTAATATCAAGTACAACTTCTGCCAGAAGTAAAAAGCTGATCCTGGTAACCTGTGTAAGGGACGTGAAGTTCCTTGGCGCATAGTGGTAAGAAATGCTAAGGGTGCCTAGAATCTGATTACGATTAGTGATGAGCGAGCACTAAAATGCTCGGGTACTCATTGTTCGAGTCGAGCAAATTGAAATGCTCAAGTGCTCGGTCCGAGTAACAAGCCCAATGTAAATTTATGGGAAAAGCAAGCATTTTTCCGACAGCTCCCCCGGCGGTCTGCAGAGGGCTTAAAAATTGCCCAAATCGATGGGAACAGTGCTCAAATGACATGGGAACAGCATGGGCAAGACCCCTGGACTTGTATATAGGGCAAAATAAACATACAAAAACAAAAATGCTCCTCCACACCTTGGGCTATGTTCACATGTAGCATTTTTGATGTGTTTTCGCACTTTTGCATTGCTTTCAACCAAGACAAAAGCATTCACCAAGAAATGTAATTTTAACATTTTACTACCTTATCTGGCCATGTGGTGTGTGACACATCATCAGACACATCCTGTTTCATTTATGGTGGAGGGACTCTGAAAGTTACAAAGTCTATTTTTATAGGGCCATCAGGCGGCCCTTACTATACTTAAAGGGCCAGCAGTTGGCCCTCGCTATTGTTAGAGAGCCATCAGCCGTCTATGCTTTGTTGTTCCCATTAATGAGTGGGTCTCCTATACTGTTATTGCGTATCCAGTGACTGCAAGGGCTGCCAAAAATTTGGACGCAACCCAAAACCCCGTTGAAGAGAAATAGAGGAGGGTCTCTGTAAAAAAAATTCCCATTATAAAGGAGAGGGTCTCCTATAGTGGTAATGCCCATGCTGTGACTGCAAGGGCTGCCAAAATTTGGGAAAAACCCCACTAACAATTTAAAGACACATAGAGCTGGGCCACAGTAACGAATACGACATGTTCCCATTAGAAAGGAGAGGGTCTGCTATTCAGTTATAGGGTATGCAGTGAGTCCAACGGTTGTAAAAATTTAGGAAAAACACTACTAACAATTTAAGGACACATACAGCTGGGCCACAGTAACAACATGTTCCCCTTAGAAGGAAGAGGGTCTGCTATACAGTTATAGGGTATGCAGTGAGTGCAACGGCTGCCAAAATGTAGGAAAAACCCCACTAACAATTTAAAGACACATACAGCTGGGCCACAGTATTGAGTACGACATGTTCCCATTAGAAAGGAGAGAGTCTGCTATTCAGTTATAGGGTATGCAGTGAGTGCAACGGCTGCCAAAATTTAGGAAAAACCCTACTAACAATTTAAAGATACATACTGCTGGGCCACAGTAACGACATGTTCCCATTAGAAAGGAGAGGGTCTCCCATACTGTATGCCTATGCAGTGACTGCAATGGCTGTCAAAAATTTGGAGGCACTCCAATGCCCCTTGAAAGAGACGTAGAGGTTGGAGGGCCTCCCGAAAACAGAATTCCCATTATTAGGAAGTGGATTTCCCATACTGTTTGCCTATGCAGTGAAGCAACGGCTGCCAAAAATTTGGATTCGGTGGTGTTGAGAAGTCTGGCCCAATCCAGCCCTTGTTCATTTTTATAAGAGTCAGCCTGTCAGCATTTTCAATTGACAGGCGGATGCGCTTATCGGTTATAATTCCACAAGCGGCACTAAAAACCCACTCTGACAAAACGCTAGCAACAGGGCAGGCCAGGACCTCCAAGGCGTAGAGAGCCAGTTCATGCCATGTGTCCAGCTTGGATACCTAATAATTATAAGGCACAGAGGAATCACGGAGGATGTTGGTACGGTCGGCAAGGTTCTCCCTCGGCATTATCCAAAACTTTTCCCTCCTTGGGAGAGTACCCTGTGCCTCAAGACCTGTGCGATGGGAGGGTATGAGCAAACTGTCCCAGTATTTTGACAGTGTTCCCCTACCTCTGCTGGATTGCATTTGTGTCTCTCTCGCCTCTACTCCTTGGTTGTCCAACGAACTGTGACCTCTGCCACTAGCGTTTTCAGATGGGAATTTTTTTAATAATTCCGCAACAAGGGCCTTCTCGTACTACCCCATTTTATTAGGCCTGTCCTGCGCGGGAATAAGAGACAGAAAGTTCTCCTTGTAGCGTGGGTCTAGAAGTGTCACCAACCAATAATGACTGTCACCCAAAATTTGGACATCGCGAGGGTCATGGGAAAGGCAGCATAACATAAACTCAGTTATGTGTGCCAGACTGCAAAGAGGCAAGACTTCCGTGTCCTCACCAAGAGGATGACTGACCATGCTCTCCTCCTCATTCGCCTCCTCTTCCTCCTTCTGCCTATCCTCAGGCCATCTATGCTGAACAGACGGTATGACAGTTGTGCAGGTAGTACCGTCTATAGCGCAGGATACTAGCTCCTGTTCTTCATCCTCCTCGTCCTCCTCCTCATCCCATTGGGATGAGATGAGGCTGGGCTGCTTGTAATCAACTTGTATGGTACCTTGCTCCATCTCATTGTGTTCCACCTGCAATTCATCCTCTTTAATTGAGAGCAGAGAGCATTTCAGAAGACAGAGAAGAGGGATGGTTACACTAATTATGTCATCATCGCCACTCACCATCTTGGTGGAGTCCTCAAAGTTTTGGAGGATGGTACATATGTCTGACATGCATGTCCACTCCTGAAGTTTTATGTGTGGAGTCTGAACTGAATACTGACGGCCTGCTGGTAGTCAACAACTTCCTTATCCTGCTCACAAATCCTTCCCAACATCTGCAATGTAAAGTTCCAACGCGTGGGGACATCTCAAATCAGTTGGTGAGCTGGAAGCTGCTAATGCTGCTGAAGCACAGCTAGGGTGGCGGAAGCTGTAGCTGACTTTCTAAAATAGGCACACAGGTGGCGTACTTTGACAAGCAGATCCGGCAGATCCAGGTAGGTTTTGAGAAACCGCTGAACCACGAGGTTAAGAACATGGGCCAGGCATGGTACATGTGTGAGCTTGCCTCGCTTCAGAGCTGCCACCAGGTTCTGACCATTATCACACATGACCATGCCTGGCTGTAGGGTCAGCGGTGTCAGCCACAGATCTGCCTGCTCTGTCAGAGCTGTCCACAACTCTTCAGCATTGTGCGGTTTGTCACCTAAGCATATTAGCTTCAGCAAAGCCTGCTGCCGCTTGGCCGAGGCAGTATTGCAGTGCTTCCAGCTTGCGACTGATGTGGTCATTTCACAGATGGAGATGGAGACTGAAGAGGAGGAGGAGATGCAGGAGCTGTAGAATGTGGGGGCAACCCTGATTGACCCAGGGCCCGCAATCCTCGGGGTTGGGAGGACGTGTTCCGTCCCAAGGTCTGACTGGGTCCCGGCTTGCATAATATTAACCCAGTGTGCCATCAGCGAGATGTAACATCCCTACCCACAAGCACTTGTCTACATGTCTGTGGTTAGGTGGACTTCCTCAGTAAATGCGTTGTTGAGGGCATGTCTTAGGTTGTGGGACACATGCTCGTGTAATGCGGGGACGGCACACAGGGAGAAATAGTGGCGGCTGGGGACCGAGTACCGAGGGACGGCTGCCACCTCAGGTTGCGGAAAGCTTCTGTCTCCACAAGCCTAAAAGGCAACATTTCGAGCGCAAGCATTCGCGAAATGGGCGAATTTAGTAGTGTGGCCTATGGGGCGTTGGCTTGCGTTTAAAGGACTGGGGTAGGGACAACAGAATGCTATGCTGGTACAAGGACGTGGACGTGCTTGCTGATGGTGCTAGTTGAGAGAGTTCAACGACAGGTGCAGGGTGGGAGGCATCTTGGCATGCGCCATGGACAGGGGATAGGCATGCACGCACAACAGCGGAAGAAGAAGTGGTGTCACCCGCAGACACTGTTACTGGACCCTGGGATTTGGCTCACATAGTTGGGTGCTTTGCTGCCATGTGCCTGATCATGCTGGAGGTGGTTAGGCTGCTAGTTTTGCTACCCCTGCTGATGCTGCCCTGGGAGGTGGTGCAAGTGGCCTCTTTAGGGTTATCTGTAGTGTTGAGCCACCCCCGTAGTGTTCGAGTTCGGTTCGGTTCGTCGAACACCCGTGTGTTCGCCGAACTGTTCGTCGAACTGTTCGTCGAACACCTTCGAACACCGTTAAAACCAATGGCAGGCAAACAAAAACACATAGAAACACATAGAAAACACATTCAAAGGTGTCCAAAAGCTGACAAACTGCTCAGAAGACGCAACTAACACATGGAAAAGTGACAAGTACATATAGTCATGCGAAAAGAAAAGAGGTGGAGGAGTAAAAGGAGGGGGAGACACAGATATAGGCATGTCATGCCCTTCTAAAATCCAAAAAGTGAGAAGCCGACACGTTCAGTCCGCTCCTGCCCGTGCCACCTCCGTGTCGCCGGGTTTGTGCCAGAGCCGCGGTGAACCCTGACGGCCAGCCCCCCTCTCCCAATACTGGTGCCTGTCCGCTGGTGGGTCGAGCGAGCCCCCCTGTGGTGGAGGCAGCTCTAAGCGTTTTAATTTAAATTGTCTCAATAATTTGAATGAATACACTTTAAATCCATTTACAAGGATCTATTGGAGGGCAAGTCTCATGCCAGCAGCCGCGTAATTCCAGCTCCAGTAGCGTCCACTAAAGCTGCTGCAGTTAAAAAGCTTTTATAAGGATCGAGCTTGGCTGTCCACCGCAAGGCATCCTACTGCCAGTCCCAGCCCCTATGCCTTGGGGTGCCTCCTGATGCTCTTCACTGAGTATCCCGTGGTCCCGAAGCATTTCCTTTTAAAAAATTAAGTGTCCAAACTACAGGTGGTGTAGCTTGCTTAACAGCCGGGATAATCCGCTGACTAGCAGACACTGCTACTAGGCACAAAGTATTTCCTGGGCTAGATGCAGTTAAAAATTTGTAATTAGATACTCTCGTTGGATGCTGAGAAAGCATTCCATAGAGTCTCCTGGCACGCCATATATGATTCTCTTAAAAAGCTTGGGGTAGGGGTCTAGGGGACCCTTTTATAGCCAAAATCACGGCCCTGTATCACAATATGTCACCTAGGCAGAAGATAAATGGAACTGTAGCACCCTGAGGGCTCGGTTGCTACAGAGGTATTGCACCTCACCCAGAGGTGTGATATCTCACTCTCAGGTAAGGATGGAGTGTGGATCAGGACCCGACACCTGCATGCATTACACCACATTGCCGTGGGGCAGGGCGACCAATATGCCTCTGAGATGGGCACGACAGTCCCTGTCCCTGGCTGGAGTGGGGGGAGGGAACACTGAGGAAGGGGAACCCTGTAGTGCAGGAGCAGGGAGGAAGCAGTTCCTGGGTGCATTGAGAAGGGAGTATAAAAGGTGGGCACCATCTTAGTTCAGTGCAGAGAATTCTGAGCAGAAGTGGCAGGGAGCAGGGGCTCTGCATGAGCTCTGCTCCGGAGGCGGGCCTAGTAACAGAGGCCCAGGCCTGGAAGAGGGAGAAGGAAGGAAGAGGAGCGGAGAAGGCTCCAGGAACGAGGAATGAAGGGATCTCAGGGGTGCGGACGGGCGAGTCGCCACCGCACGCCCGAATCCACCTGCGTGGAGGGGTCAGGCCAAAGGGGGAGACCGGTCCCCGAAACTAGTGGAGGCAGGAAACGACCCTCAGCTAGAAACCGGAGGCTGTGACATTTTATGTGGCGCAGCCCCTCTCTACACCCGCTAGGAAGGCACCACATAGGGTCAGGGAAACTGGCGCCAAGTTTACCAAGAGGAGGACCGAGGCTGCCTGACAGAAGGGTTGGTAAGAAAGGCCAGACAAAGGACACACAAAGGGGTTCCTGTGAAGCGCTCCAAAGTTATCTGGGAGTTGTCTGAGCCCCTCACCTGGTGAGCACAGTACGACGTGGGCAGCCGTTACCTGCAGACGTGGTCTGGATAATAAGAACTGTGAGTAAAGGCCCTGGACTGCATCACTGACTCCGTGTCATTACTGCTGCTGCCCTGCACCATCACCCCCATCCTCCGCATACACTGCCCTGAGGCTATACTCCTCCCGTGGGGAGTTATGCTACGCTCTGCTGCACCCACAACACCAGCCTCAGCGGTCTGCCCTGCAGCGGCGGTTCACTCTGACCGCAATCCACGGGTGGCGTAGTCGGACATTTAAACATCAAAACCACATAAATAGTTCCGCCACTGGTTTGACCACCCTGAGCCACGGAACCGGGTCACCGCCACGAAGACTACAACCACCAGCATCCACCAAAAAGGGTCCGGCTCTGGGTGTCCCAAGGCCCAGGGGGTGAATCAGAACATTTTCATCACCTTTCACAATCACCAATGGGACAAGGCAGGGATGTCCTCTGTCCCCTCTCTTATACATCCTAGTGACGGAGCACCTGCTCTCATCAATTCGCCATAACCCCAATATTAGGTGGATTGAGGTGGGAGGCACCGAGTACAAGTGCTCTCTATTTGCTGATGATGTCCTAGTATATATCACTCAATCACATATATCCATCCATGCTGTTATGGCTGAAATAGATCACTTTGTTACATGGTCAAATTTTAAAATCAATGCAGCGAAGTCTGAGGCCCTCGATGTCTCCCTCCCCAAATCCATATAGGATTCCATCCAGTCCAACTTTCCCTTTGCCTGGCCCTCACAGGGTATCAAATACTTAGGAATTCCTATTCATAGAGACCTCTCCCATCTATGTTATCTTAATTTTGGGCCCTTTATTGAACAACTCCATACAGACCACGGTTGGCAAGTTAGAACTGTAAGATTCACTACGTGAACCACTGGTGTTTTGTGGAAAAGCACATGTACACTGTGTTCCAAATTATTATGCAAAAAGTGTTTATGAGTGATAAGGGAAGTGTAACATACCTGGCGGCGTCCTTGCATGGTGGTCCATCTCCCACTGTGCATGAGCGCGCACTTGATCTCCAGTCCAGAATGTCTCTCTGGCTTCCCTCCATGCTGTCTGTTTGTGTCTGTTTCTGCTGCTTAAGGGCGGCGCCCGATCACTTCCTGCTTTTTGTACTTGCTGTGGGTCACACCCCTTGTGCGTCCTCAGCCTATTGCTGTCTGTCACCTGGTATATAGCTCAGCTGCTCCCATCTATTCCTGCCTGAGCATAGTGTTTCATTCAGTGTGTGCTTGCACTCTGAAGGTGCCAGGTCCCGTTCTGTGTTCTCTTGTCTGCCTATCCTGGAGGCTGTATTTCCAGGCCTGTCTGAACACGCTCCTAGCCTGTTCCTCCTGCCTTCTAGGGGCCGATTACCTAGACCCGTTCCTGTATCTTGTCTGACCTGTCTGAACACGCTCCTAGCCTGTTCCTCCCGCCTTCTAGGGGCTGATTACCTTGACCCGCTCCTGTATCTTGTCTGTCCTGTCTGAACACGCTCCTTGCCTGTTCGTCCTGCCTCTCTGGGGGCCGTATTCCAGACCCGCTCCTGTATTCCGCTGCAGTGTCGGTCTCCTCCGTACACTCAGTTCCAGTCTGAACTCTCTCCTATCCTTTACCTGTTTTGCCTCTATGTCCGTTCCCTTCCTTTTTCTGCAGAGTCTGAACTCGTACCTAACTCCTGCTTGTTGTCTCTGTACTCCCGTTTGTAAGTTTGTGGTCCACTCGCTACTTCTCTGCAAGTACCCTGTGGGTGTCTGGCTCTGCCTTTCCCTTCCTGTCTGTTCCGTGTGAACAGAGCCCTGTCCCCCCTACTCAGCCTAGCCGGCTCTGACTCCTTTGCTCACCGCTCCGGCGGTTCTAGCCTGCTCTGACTCCTTTGCTCACCGCTCCGGCGGTTCTAGCCTGCTCTGACTCCTTTGCTCACCGCTCTGGCGGTTCTAGTCTGCTCTGACTCCTTTGCTTACCGCTCCGGCGGTTCTAGTCTGCTCTGACTACTTTGCTCACCGCTCCGGCGGTTCTAGCCTGCTCTGACTCCTTTGCTCACCGCTCCGGCGGTTCTAGTCTGCACTGACTCCTTTGCTTACTGCTCCGGCGGTTCTAGCCTGCTCTGACTCCTTGCTCACTGCTCCGCAGCCTTGCTCCGCTCTGACCCTTTTGCTCACTGCTCCGGCAGCCTTGCTCCGCTCTGACCCTTTTGCTCACTGCTCCGGCAGTCCTGTCCTGCCCTGCTTCTGCCCGCTGCTCCGGCAGTCCTGTCCTGCCCTGCTTCTGCCCGCTGCTCCGGCAGTCCTGTCCTGCCCTGCTTCCGCCCGCTGCTCCGGCAGTCCTGTCCTGCCCTGCTTCTGCCCGCTGCTCCGGCAGTCCTGTCCTGCCCTGCTTCTGCCCGCTGCTCCGGCAGTCCTGTCCTGCCCTGCTTGTGCTCGCTGCTCCTGCAGCCCCGTCCTGCTCTGTTCTTGCCCACCGCTTCGGGCGTTCCCTCTCTGCTGTGGTTGTCTACCGCATCTGCGGTTCTGTGACCCAGTCTGTACTGGGTCTTAACCTTTCTGTGCTCCAGCCCGTCCTTTCGGCCAGTACCTCCCTGCCTGCATACTCGCCTGTATCCACCCATCTGCATACCTGCCGTGTTTGCTTACATCCACCAGTCTGTGCCAGCCTAACCTGCCTGTTCCAGTAATCCCAGTGTGGGTCAACCCCCGTGTCCGGAGTTTGACCTGGAGTAGCACCTGGTCCCTCTGCCCGGTTTCTCCCTGGTACACTGGCGTCGTATGCCGTCGTGCCACCTTGGTCGGATCGGCCAGATACTTAGTCACGCCCCTCCAGGCACTCTCCGGTCCATGGTCCAGTGGAACCACAACACCCGCACACGCCAGTCAGTCCGGGCGTGTGCATAACAGCATGCTCAGGCCATGGTTCCCGTTGAGCCCCACGGCCTTCGCTCTCTGAGAAGTTTTCCAGCGAATACATGCATTAAAAATAAATAAATAAAATTTATTTTTTTTCTCAGCTGAGTTCCAGGCGAATTACGCACCCGTCCAGATGGATCTATCTGCTCTCGTTCCTGCGGATCCGCCACGTTACTATGGGGATCCAAGACAAAGTCGTGCATTTGTGGAGCAATGCATGCTACACTTCAAGTTCTACCCTCTATGTTTTCCCACCGATTGGGTTAAGGTGGCATTCATTATGTCTTACCTGGCGGGTGATGCCTTGGAATGGATCAACCCCCTATATGAAACACAGGATCCGATCCTCCTGGACCTAATGGCCTTCCTGGTGGCCTTTCTAATGGTCTTCGATGATCCTAACCCGGAGGCTCCTGCTGAAGCTTCACCTCCCAATATCCCGGAGCAGCCCCGATGGATAATGTGTGTGGGTAGCGCAATAGTCCTCCAGCCCAATGAGACTACTGTCCACCCAGAATCTTCACAGGGTGACTACGCTTTCCGGAATACATCTCCCAACCTCAAGAGGCAGTCCAGACGTGCTAGACGTAGAGGCAAGCCGTCACGCCAGGGTCTGTCCTCCCTGAGACCTCCTGACCCCAACCTTGAAGTCCCTACTGAAGCTTCATCTCCCTGTATCCCGGAGAAGCCCCAACGGGTAATGTGCGTGAGTAGTGCTCCGGTTCTCCTGCCCGAAGAGACTTCTGCCCATCTAGACTCCACACAGGAGAACTTCCTGCACCCGGCATTAGATGCTTCACCCACTTTAACCGGTGTGCATGTCCAAGGATGCTCCAAAGCTGTGGTTACCTCTGAGTCTGTGCACCTCTACTACCTGGCGGAGGACCCCCTGTTGCCTCCTGAATCCTCAGGGATACCACTCGATGACAAATGGAGAGAGACTTCTCTACACTCGGTACTCGATACTTTGTCCGCTTCGTCCTGTGAGCCTGACAAACGGTACCCCAAAGTGGTAGTTACCCCCGAGTCTCTACACCCCTCCGACCAGGCGGAGGACCTCCAGTTGTCTCCAGAACCCTTCGGGGTGCTACCTGGTAGCGAAAGGACAGAGACTCTCCTATACTCTGTACCTGATACCTCGCTCGCTTCGTCCAGTGAGTCCAACCTAGTGTACTCCGAAGCAGAGGTTACTCCCGAGTCTCTACACCCCTCCGACCAGGCGGAGGACCTCCAGTTGTCTCCAGAACCCTTCGGGGTGCTACCTGGTAGCGAAAGGACAGAGACTCTCCTTTACTCTGTACCTGATACCTCGCTCGCTTCGTCCAGTGAGTCCAACCTAGTGTACTCTGAAGCAGAGGTTACCCGTGAGTCTCTACACCCTTCTGACCAGGCGGAGGACCGCCAGTTGTCTCCAGAACCCTTCGGGGTGCCACCTGGTGGTGAATGGACAGAGACTTTCCTATACTCGGTACCCGATACCTCGCCTGCTTCGTCCAGTGAGTCCGACCTAGTGTACTCTGAAGCAGATGTTTTCTCTGAGCCTCTGCACTCTTCTGACCCGGCGGAGGACCTCCAGTTGTTTCCTGAATCCTCCGGGGTACCACCAGATAACAAAGAGACAGTGACTTTTCCTCATTATGTACCTGATAACCCGTCTATTTCTTCCTGTGAGCTTGACAAGATGTACCTCGAAGCAGAGATTACCCCCAAGTCTCTGTCCCCCTCCAACCCGGTGAAGGACTTCCAGTTGTCTCCTGTACCCTCTGGGGTGCCACCTGAAAATATGTGGAGAGAGACTTCCTTGTGTGCTGTTCCTGGTACTCCACCCGTTTCGTCTGTTGCTGAGGATGGCTGGATAGGAGGTAGCATCCTAGCTAACCAGATGAGATCAGTTTTTCCTGTGGACAGTGGAAGTGATCTCCTTGAAGTGAACGACTGGTCCTCGAATTCCCTGCGGAAGATTCTGGCAGGCCTGAAGAAGAGGGGGCGTAAGGGGTGGGGTACTGTAACATACCTGGCGGCGTCCTTGCATGGTGGTCCATCTCCCACTGTGCAAGAGCGCGCACTTGATCTCCAGTCCAGAATGTCTCTCTGGCTTCCCTCCATGCTGTCTGTTTGTGTCTGTTTCTGCTGCTTAAGGGCGGTGCCCGATCACTTCCTGCTTTTTGTACCTGCTGTGGGTCACACCCCTTGTGCGTCCTCAGCCTATTGCTGTCTGTCACCTGGTATATAGCTCAGCTGCTCCCATCTATTCCTGCCTGAGCATAGTGTTTCATTCAGTGTGTGCTTGCACTCTGAAGGTGCCAGGTCCCGTTCTGTGTTCTCTTGTCTGCCTATCCTGGAGGCTGTATTTCCAGGCCTGTCTGAACACGCTCCTAGCCTGTTCCTCCTGCCTTCTAGGGGCCGATTACCTAGACCCGTTCCTGTATCTTGTCTGACCTGTCTGAACACGCTCCTAGCCTGTTCCTCCCGCCTTCTAGGGGCTGATTACCTTGACCCGCTCCTGTATCTTGTCTGTCCTGTCTGAACACACTCCTTGCCTGTTCGTCCTGCCTCTCTGGGGGCCGTATTCCAGACCCGCTCCTGTATTCCGCTGCAGTGTCGGTCTCCTCCGTACACTCAGTTCCAGTCTGAACTCTCTCCTATCCTTTACCTGTTTTGCCTCTATGTCCGTTCCCTTCCTTTTTCTGCAGAGTCTGAACTCGTACCTAACTCCTGCTTGTTGTCTCTGTACTCCCGTTTGTAAGTTTGTGGTCCACTCGCTACTTCTCTGCAAGTACCCTGTGGGTGTCTGGCTCTGCCTTTCCCTTCCTGTCTGTTCCGTGTGAACAGAGCCCTGTCCCCCCTACTCAGCCTAGCCTGCTCTGACTCCTTTGCTCACCGCTCCGGCGGTTCTAGCCTGCTCTGACTCCTTTGCTCACCGCTCTGGCGGTTCTAGCCTGCTCTGACTCCTTTGCTCACCGCTCTGGCGGTTCTAGTCTGCTCTGACTCCTTTGCTTACCGCTCCGGCGGTTCTAGTCTGCTCTGACTACTTTGCTCACCGCTCCGGCGGTTCCAGCCTGCTCGGACTCATTTTCTCACCGCTCCGGCGGTTCTAGTCTGCACTGACTCCTTTGCTTACCGCTCCGGCGGTTCTAGCCTGCTCTGACTCCTTGCTCACTGCTCCGCAGCCTTGCTCCGCTCTGACCCTTTTGCTCACTGCTCCGGCAGCCTTGCTCCGCTCTGACCCTTTTGCTCACTGCTCCGGCAGTCCTGTCCTGCCCTGCTTCTGCCCGCTGCTCCGGCAGTCCTGTCCTGCCCTGCTTCTGCCCGCTGCTCCGGCAGTCCTGTCCTGCCCTGCTTCTGCCCGCTGCTCCGGCAGTCCTGTCCTGCCCTGCTTCTGCCTGCTGCTCCGGCAGTCCTGTCCTGCCCTGCTTCTGCCCGCTGCTCCGGCAGTCCTGTCCTGCCCTGCTTGTGCTCGCTGCTCCTGCAGCCCCGTCCTGCTCTGTTCTTGCCCACCGCTTCGGGCGTTCCCTCTCTGCTGTGGTTGTCTACCGCATCTGCGGTTCTGTGACCCAGTCTGTACTGGGTCTTAACCTTTCTGTGCTCCAGCCCGTCCTTTCGGCCAGTACCTCCCTGCCTGCATACTCGCCTGTATCCACCCATCTGCATACCTGCCGTGTTTGCTTACATCCACCAGTCTGTGCCAGCCTAACCTGCCTGTTCCAGTAATCCCAGTGTGGGTCAACCCCCGTGTCCGGAGTTTGACCTGGAGTAGCACCTGGTCCCTCTGCCCGGTTTCTCCCTGGTACACTGGCGTCGTATGCCGTCGTGCCACCTTGGTCGGATCGGCCAGATACTTAGTCACGCCCCTCCAGGCACTCTCCGGTCCATGGTCCAGTGGAACCACAACACCCGCACACGCCAGTCAGTCCGGGCGTGTGCATAACAGGAAGAATTTGTTTGTTTGTCAGTTAAACTCATTGATGGTGATGTGTGTCAGGGCTCTTTATATCACTGTAAGCAATTGCAGACACCTGTGCTAATTAGTTTGGCAGGTGTGTCCAATGAAAGGCAAGACTACTTAAGAAGGCTGTCTCACATTATTAAGCAGCCTACATTTTCTGCCAAAATGGGAAAGAAAAAGGATGTGTCGGCTGCTGAGAAGCAACAAATTGTGGAGTGTTTAGGTCAAGGCATGACTACAATCAACATTGTGCGATGATCAGGATGAAGTGTCTTGGCAATCAAGAAGTATGTAGCTGATTCACAGTACACACGTGTGCGTGCTGATAAGGGCAAATTGAGGACTCTTTCCTACAGGCAATTACGTCAGGTTAAAAGAGCAGCGGCAAAAAAGCCTTGTCATAGCAGCAGACAAGTTTTTGAAGCTGCTGGTGCCTCCAACGCCCCCCGAACAACAAGATGCAGGGTCCTTCAGAGGTTTGCAGCTGTGCATACGCCATCCTGTCGACCTCCTCTATCCACTTCACACAAGCAGAAACGGCTCCAGTGGGCTAAACATTACATGAAGACTGATTTCAAAACTGTTTTGTTCACGGATGAGTGCCGTGCAGCGCTCGATGGTCCAGATGGATGGAGTGGAGGATGGCTGGTTGATGGACACCCCACGCAAACACGGCTACAGCGCCAACAAGGAGGAGGTGGAGTAATGTTTTGGGCTGGAATCATGGGGAGAGAGATTGTCGGCCCCTTTAGGATCCCTGAAGGCGCTAAAGATGAACTCCATAATGTATGTGGATTTTCTCAAACAGCACTTCCTGCCATTGTTCAAGAAGAAGAACCGTGTATTTCACAGCAAGATCATTTTTTTGCATGATAATGCACCATCTCATGCTGCACATAAAACATCTGCATCTCTGGCTGATATGGGCATAAAAGGGGATAAACTTATGGTGTGACCCCCATGCTCCCCTGACCTCTACCCCATTCAGAACCTCTGGATCATCATCAAAAGGAGTGTCTATGATGGCGGGAGGCAGTTCACATCTAAGCAACAGCTCTGGGAGGGTATTCTATCCTCATGCAAAACAATTGAAGCAGAAACCATCCAAAACCTGACAAATTCAATGGACGAGAGAGTTCAGAAGCTCCTTTCGAACAAGGGGTCCTATGTGAAAATGTAACATCACCTAGAATAAAGTTTTGAGTTGAAAACTGTTTGATTTCAGTTTCTAATAACCTGCTAATGCTTATAATTTCAAAAATGACCATTTTTTTGGTCTTTATTAAAATGAAAAGGTTGATCGAAAAGTTTGGGGGATCTAAGAGTGTGGCAACCCAGTAGTCATGATTACTTCGAATTCTGACAATATGAGGGTCATGTTGCAGCTAGTGCAGCAAGAAGGCACTTATGTGTCTTGCGCATCTCGGAGCCCCAAAATTATTTTCCGGGCTAGATGCAGCTAAAAATTATTATTAATTTTAAATCTGGTGGAGCTTAGTATAGATGGCCTAATAGGATCAGTGCTGCACACTGCTACAAAGCCCAAATTATTTTCCAGCCAAGATACAGATAAACATGATTAGTAATTTTAAATCTGGTGGAGCTTATTATAGATGGCCTAATAGAATCAGTGCTGCACACTGCTACAAAGCCCAAATTATTTTCCAGCCAAGATACAGATAAACATGATTAGTAATTTGAAAGCTTAAAACGGTTGGTAGGGTGATTTTAACCAATCATCAAGCTTTTACTCTCCCCAGGATGACACAGGGGTAGAAAAGTCGTTTCGGATCCATGATTTGTTCATCTTTATGAACGTGAGTCTGTCTACATTATCAGTGGAGAGCCGCGTGCGCTTATCTGTCAGCACACCACCAGCAGCGCTGAACACACGTTCAGACAGAACGCTGGCTGCGGGGCATGACAAGATCTCCAAGGCGTAAGTGGCTAGCTCCGGCCATTTATCCAGATTGGAAGCCCAAAAAGAGCAAGGGTCCAGTGACACAGTCATGGCTTCAATGTTTACTTGGAGATACTCCTGTACCATCGTCTCTAGGCGTTGACTATGTGTCAGACTTCTTGTCTCCTGTGGCCTTGCAAAGGATGGGCTAAAAAAGTGGTGAAATGATTCCACAAAACTGATGTTACCAGCAGATACTGTGGTTCTGTTACGGTTTGAGTGCTGAATACTTGACGGTCCCACGGTTGGCAAGTTGGAACTGTGAGATTCACTACGTGCACCACTGGCGTTTTGTGGAAAAGCACATGTAAGATTCTGCAACAGTCTCTGCTGATACTCCTGCATGCATGCATCCCTTTCTATGGCAGGAATAATTTCTGCAAATTTACTTTTGTACGAGGGATCAAACAGTGTGGCAACCCAGTAGTCAGGATTATTTCTAATTCTCACAATTCGAGGGTCATGTTGCAGGTAGTGCAGCAAGAAGGCACTCATGTGTGTTGCGCATCCAGGAGCACCAAGTCCCTGTTGTGTTGGTGGCGAGGTAACAATCATGCTTCCTTCCTCTGTCCTCTCCCCCCAACCTCGCACAACAGAAATGTGATCAAGGTCTCCCTCATCTGATGAGTCTTCCATCAGTTCGTCCTCCACTTCTTCCTGGGTTCCTGCACCTTCCTCACTAGTTTGGCTGCTACCATGCACCCTGGTAAAACCATCTCCCCCACCCTCACATGCCTGCCGCCTTGGTGCTGCCGACCGTCTGGACCTTGCAGATGTTAGCCCTTCCGCATACAACTCCTCCTCCTCTACTTCCTCCACCTCCTCTTGTGCCACCACCTGACTCCGAATTCTGTTTAACATGTGCTCCAGCATGTAAATCACCGGAATAGTCATGCTGATAATGGCATCGTCAGCACTAAACATCTTCGTCGCCATTTCAAAACTGTGCAGAAGGGTGCATAGGTCCCTGATCTGAGACCACTCCTCCAGCGTGATTTGCCCCACCTCTGGATCTCGTTGGCCCAGGCTATACATTAGAACGTATTGCACCAGGGCTTGTCGGTGCTGCCACAGTCGCTGCAACATGTGCAGAGTTGAATTCCACCGGGTAGGCACATCGCATTTTAGCCGGTGAAGTGGCAGGCCCAACGACTTCTGTAGAGATGTAAGTCGCTGAGCTGCGGGATGCGAACGGCGGAAGTGAGCACACAGCGACCGTGCCCTCTGCAGAAGGCCATCTAGTCTGGGATAGTGGGCTAAAAATTGCTGGACAACCAGGTTCAACACGTGAGCCATACAAGGCACGTGTGTGACATTGCCCCGGCGAAGGGCCGCACCCAGGTTTGCAGCATTGTCGCACACGGCCTTCCCTGGTTTCAGGTCCAGTGGAGACAACCATTCATGAAATTGGTTCTCCAGAGCTGACCACAACTCCTCAGCTGTGTGACTCACATTTCCCAGACATTTCAAAGTAAAAACCGCCTGATGACGTTGAGCCCTACTGCCAGCATAGTAAGGAGGTGTGCAGGATCCCTTCTGCGCAGTTAGAAAGATTGTGGCATGACCAGACAGGCTTTGGGTGCAGGTGGAAGACCGAGAGGAGGTTGAGGAGGCAGAAGCAGTGGAGGAACTTTGACATAAAGAGGATTGACGCACAACTCGTGGGGACGGCAAGACTTGGACAGCAGCCCCTTGTCCTGCTGTCACCATAGTTACCCAGTTCCCAGTCAGCGACATGTAACGCCCCTGTCCATGCCTACTTGTCCAAGTGTCTGTGGTGAAATGCATCCTGTCACACACAGAGTTTCTCAAAGAAGCCGTGATGTTGTGTGCGACATGCTGGTGGAGCGCAGGCACACCTTTCTTTGAGAAGTAGTGCCGACTGGGCATCTGGTACTGGGGCACTGCGACGGACATAAGGTCTTGAAAATCTTCTGTGTCCACCAGGCGGAAAGGCAGCATTTCTGTAGCCAAGAGCTTGCAGATGGTGAAATTCAACCTCTTAGCTTTCTCATGGCTAGGAGGAAATGGTCTTTTACTTGTCCACATCTGAGGGACCGAGGGCTGGCTATTGTGCTTAGACGGGGTTGATAAGGGTGTCCCCGGCAAACTGCCGGTCTGTGAGGAAGATGCAGGCGGACATGTTAGGTTGCCTTGATCCAAAGGTGGTGCTATCGATGTCGGACAGCGTTCAACACCAGCTGGTGTTACCACCTCCAAAGAAAATGATGACCTGCCAATCACGCTGGCTGTTGCGGGTAAAGAGGTGGCAGGTCTGCGCCCCAAAACAGGTGTGACTGCTGTCCCCCCAGTCACAGAGGATGAATAGGCCGCGGATGCACAAGATATGGCAGACGGTGGTTGGCCCGGCCGACTAGGCCGCATTGTAGCACACTGAGCTTCCCACTGCAACTTATGCTTCATGTCCATGTGCCGGTTCATGCATGAAGTACTCAAACTATGTATTTTTTGGCCTCTACTTAGCTTTTGCTGACAAATGTTACAGATAACACGAGTTGGGTCATCTTTATCGATCTGAAAAAATGCCCAGGCTATGCAAGGCTTAGCACCCATGCGACCTGAAGAGCCACCACGACTTGTGGTGAGAGGCAGAGTTGTGTTTGAGGATGCAGTTGTTGACGTGCTTCCAGTACTACGTCTCTGTCCAGGAAGGCGCAACCTGACCTCGTCGTCACTAGCATCTTCCTCCACCTCCTCTGATGACCTCATCTCTTGGCTGACTGTGGGTTGACAGTAAGTGGGATCTCCAACCTCATCATCATCACCCTGTGCGTTATCACACCCGTCGTCCTCAGAGCCAACCTGTTCCTGCCCTGACAAAAAACTAAAGTTGTCGCTCCAATCAGGTATTTGAGTCTCATCATCGTCTTCCTCATTGTCTCCACCAACAGGAGTTACAGTTTGGGAATGAGGGTCTACATTATGGTCAGAACCTTCTGCGTCTGGTCCTGGATCCGACTCATAAAGATTCTGGGCATCAGTGCAGATCATTTCCTCGTCTGGATTCACAGAAGCGCTGGAGTCGACCTCTGATTCCTAGGCTATAGTATGAGTAAACAGCTCTGCAGACTCAACCATCTGTTCTACCTCATACTCAGACGGGCAGCTGGAGATTTGGGAGCTGTGAGGAAGCAAGTGCGATTGGGGTGACACCTTTGAGGACTGGAGTATTTGTGATGTTGAAGTTGATGTGGAGGAGAGCCCACTTAAAGGAGCATTTGATATCCGTTGAAGCACCTGCTGTTTTTGTGCCTCATCTGGAATTTGTAGCTATTGGCGTGGCCGTAAGAAAGGGATCTTATCACATTGTCCGCTAAAAGAAGTAGACATTTTAGTTTGGCTGGAAGATGGTCTTTCTTCTGCAGATGTTACTGTTGCTTTAACACCTACCCCACGGACACAACCTTTTTTCCCCTTCCCAACACGCCTATTCCCCTTTCCACCAGCAGCAGGACTTTTTCCACTCATTTTGGTGGTTAACTAATTCACAACTCTGGAGTTGTTTGCACAAAAAAACAATGGATGGGAACCGAGCAGAGCTGAGTGGCCAAACTGTGGTATTAGGCCAAAACTATTGGCTGGGTTAGATGCAGAAAAAAATTATATTCGATTTGCAACCTGATGGAGGTCAGTATAGATGGACTAATAGAACAAGTCCCACACACAGCTAGAAGACCAAATATTTTTTCAGAGGTAGATGCAGAAAAAAAATATATTCAGTTTGCAACCTGATGGAGGTCAGTATAGATGGACTAATAGAGAAAGTCCCACACACTGCTAGAAGGCCAAATATTTTTTCAGAGCTAGATGCAGAAAAAAATGATATTCAGTTTGCAACCTGATGGAGGTCAGTATAGATGGACTAATAGAACAAGTCCCACACACAGCTAGAAGCCCAAATATTTTTTCAGAGGTAGATGCAGAAAAAAATTATATTCAGTTTGCAACCTGATGGAGGTCTGTATAGATGGATTAATAGAACAAGTCCCACACACAGCTAGAAGCCCAATATTTTTTCAGAGCTAGATGCAGAAAAAAAATTATTTATAATTTGCAACCTGATGGAGGTCAGTATAGATGGACTAATAGAGAAAATCCCACACACTGCTAGAAGGCCAAATATTTTTTCAGAGCTAGATGCAGAAAAAAATTATATTCAGTTTGCAACCTGATGGAGGTCAGTATAGATGGACTAATAGAACAAGTCCCACACACAGCTAGAAGCCCAAATATTTTTTCAGAGGTAGATGCAGATAAAAATTATTTTTAATTTGCAACCTGATGGAGGTCAGTATAGATGGACTAATAGAGAAAGTCCCACACACTGCTAGAAGGCCAAATATTTTTTCAGAGCTAGATGCAGATAAAAATTATCTTTAATTTGCAACCTGATGGAGGTCAGTATAGATGGACTAATAGAGAAAGTCCCACACACTGCTAGAAGGCCAAATATTTTTTCAGAGCTAGATGCAGAAAAAAATTATATTCAGTTTGCAACCTGATGGAGGTCAGTATAGATGGACTAATAGAACAAGTCCCACACACAGCTAGAAGCCCAAATATTTTTTCAGAGGTAGATGCAGATAAAAAATATTTTTAATTTGCAACCTGATGGAGGTCAGTATAGATGGACTAATAGAGAAAGTCCCACACACTGCTAGAAGGCCAAATATTTTTTCAGAGCTAGATGCAGATAAAAATTATCTTTAATTTGCAACCTGATGGAGGTCAGTATAGATGGACTAATAGAGAAAGTCCCACACACTGCTAGAAGGCCAAATATTTTTTCAGAGCTAGATGCAGAAAAAAATTATATTCAGTTTGCAACCTGATGGAGGTCAGTATAGATGGACTAATAGAACAAGTCCCACACACAGCTAGAAGCCCAAATATTTTTTCAGAGGTAGATGTAGAAAAAAATTATATTCAGTTTGCAACCTGATGGAGGTCTGTATAGATGGATTAATAGAACAAGTCCCACACACAGCAAGAAGCCCAATATTTTTTCAGAGGTAGATGCAGAAAAAAAATTATTTTTAATTTGCAACCTGATGGAGGTCAGTATAGATGGACTAATAGAGAAAGTCCCACACACTGCTACAAGGCCAAATATTTTTTTAGAGCTAGATGCAGAAAAAAATTATATTCAGTTTGCAACCTGATGGAGGTCAGTATAGATGGACTAATAGAACAAGTCCCACACACAGCTAGAAGCCCAAATATTTTTTCAGAGGTAGATGCAGATAAAAATTATTTTTAATTTGCAACCTGATGGAGGTCAGTATAGATGGACTAATAGAGAAAGTCCCACACACTGCTAGAAGGCCAAATATTTTTTCAGAGCTAGATGCAGATAAAAATTATTTTTAATTTGCAACCTGATGGAGGTCAGTATAGATGGACTAATAGAGAAAGTCCCACACACTGCTAGAAGGCCAAATATTTTTTCAGAGCTAGATGCAGAAAAAAATTATATTCAGTTTGCAACCTGATGGAGTCTGTATAGATGGATTAATAGAACAAGTCCCACACACAGCTAGAAGCCCAATATTTTTTCAGTCGTAGATGCAGAAAAAAAAATATTCAGTTTGCAACCTGATGGAGGTCTGTATAGATGGATTAATAGAACAAGTCCCACACACAGCTAGAAGCCCAATATTTTTTCAGAGGTAGATGCAGAAAAAAAATATATTCAGTTTGCAACCTGATGGAGGTCAGTATAGATGGACTAATAGAGAAAGTCCCACACACTGCTAGAAGGCCAAATATTTTTTCAGAGCTAGATGCAGATAAAAATTATTTTTAATTTGCAACCTGATGGAGGTCAGTATAGATGGACCAATAGAGAAAGTCCAACACACTGCTAGAAGGCCAAATATTTTTTCAGAGCTAGATGCAGAAAAAAATTATATTCAGTTTGCAACCTGATGGAGGTCAGTATAGATGGACTAATAGAACAAGTCCCACACACAGCTAGAAGCCCAAATATTTTTTCAGAGGTAGATGCAGATAAAAATTATTTTTAATTTGCAACCTGATGGAGGTCAGTATAGATGGACTAATAGAGAAAGTCCCACACACTGCTAGAAGGCCAAATATTTTTTCAGAGCTAGATGCAGATAAAAATTATTTTTAATTTGCAACCTGATGGAGGTCAGTATAGATGGACTAATAGAGAAAGTCCCACACACTGCTGGAAGGCCAAATATTTTTTCAGAGCTAGATGCAGAAAAAAATTATATTCAGTTTGCAACCTGATGGAGGTCTGTATAGATGGATTAATAGAACAAGTCCCACACACAGCTAGAAGCCCAATATTTTTTCAGAGGTAGATGCAGAAAAAAAAATATTCAGTTTGCAACCTGATGGAGGTCTGTATAGATGGATTAATAGAACAAGTCCCACACACAGCTAGAAGCCCAATATTTTTTCAGAGGTAGATGCAGAAAAAAAATATATTCAGTTTGCAACCTGATCGAGGTCAGTATAGATGGACTAATAGAGAAAGTCCCACACACTGCTAGAAGGCCAAATATTTTTTCAGAGCTAGATGCAGATAAAAATTATTTTTAATTTGCAACCTGATGGAGGTCAGTATAGATGGACTAATAGAGAAAGTCCCACACACTGCTAGAAGGCCAAATATTTTTTCAGAGCTAGATGCAGAAAAAAATTATATTCAGTTTGCAACCTGATGGAGGTCAGTATAGATGGACTAATAGAACAAGTCCCACACACTGCTAGAAGCCCAAATATTTTTTCAGAGCTAGATGCAGAAAAAAATTATATTCAATTTGCAACCTGATGGAGGTCAGTATAGATGGACTAATAGAATGATGCTATGCCCAAAAGATTTTACTTCACTAGGTGCAGTAAAAAAATTGGTATTCTATACACAGGTGGTATATCTTGCAACACAGATAGGCTACTCCACTGACTAACACACTCTGCAATAGGCCAAAAAGGATTAGCTTTGCTAGATTCAGCCAAATGCTGTGAAAAAAACTTGCACAGCACTGGCACAGACCTGCCTGGCAAAAACTGATAGGAACTGATGTAACCTAGTCCTGAAAAGGACTCCAATTACAATTAGTCTTTACTCCCACAATCTATCTATTTAAGAGCACAGACCTGCCTGATAAAAGTCGTAGGAAATGCTGTAACCTAGTCCTTAAAAGGACTGCAATCACAACTATTCCCTACTCCCAAGCTATCTGTAGATTTGTGCGAAAATTGGCTTGAAATTAACAAGGTATAGCGCACACAGCAACAGCGGTGCCGTCTAACACGCAGCTGCAGCAGTGAGAAAATGGTGGCGACGGGGAAAATGGCTTGGTCTTATAGGGCAAGGACATGTGACATACACTGCCAATGACACATGCCCTTGCTTGTGTGAAAAACAGCACTTCGCTCCGTGTGTGCGCTGCTGATAGGCTGACAGATTGCACCTCCCCACTGCAAATGCGGGAAAGAGAAAAAAAAATGGAGATCTTCATTATTCCTGCAGAGATCCATCCCCTGCCCCTCCCCCCACCCCGCTGTACACTCAAACTGCGTATTAACATTAATTTTCATCATTACTGAGAAAAAATCCAGTTATGATTTTGGTGCACGAACAGTTATCGAACATAACCTCGAACAGCCGAATTTTTCTCAAATCGTTCGTGTTCGCCGAACGGCTCGAACACCGCCCAAAACAGCTCGAATTTGAGATTGGCGAACAGTTCGAGTAGAACAACGCTCATCTCTAGTTATCTGCAGAGTCTTTAAAACATAACCAGACTCGGGAAGACCTAACAGTTGTACTGGCAACTTCTGTCGTGTTGGCGTTACTAGGAATGCTTTGCCGCCTTGTGTCTGCGGTCACCACGCTTCTTAATGCCTGTTGTGGCGCTACGCCTCCCTCCAACTGTGTGCTGCTGTCCTCTCTCTGTATGTCCCCCTGCCAGGTTGGGTCAGTTACTATATCATCCACCACCTCGTCTTCCACTTCTGCACCCTGGTCCTCCTCCTGACTTTCTGGCAATTATGTCTCATCATCATCATCCACCTCTTGCGACAGTAATTGTACTTTCCCACCATCGCCTTCATGTGGACGTGACTGCTCTAATATTTGGCTGCAGCATCTCTCCCTACTCTGCCTGATTCCGGGGTACACTGTGACGAGCATAGTCTTTTATACACCTGATGACGCTGTGCGGCCAGCCAATCATTGTAATGCCACAACCAACATGGCTACGGCATTACAGTGCATGGCAGGCAATCCCTGAATGTTCATTGGCTCTCTAAAGAGCGCCATACAAGCAGGGAGAGGATCCGAGTTCCCGCCCGAGTAACCCGGAAATACTCACCAAGCACCGAGCTTGTCAAGCACCGTGATGCTCAGGCGAGTACCGAGCATTGTCGAGCACGTTCGCTCATCACTAATTATGATGACAACATGGTGTACATTTGTGAACAAAAGTTTTGAGATTGACACAACTTTTAGTTTTCAGTTTAGTAAATTATATTATCTGTTGATGTTTAAAAACAAATGTAATACGGATGCCATACAGATGACAATACAGATGGATATCATCCTTTTTTTATGGTTGTGTGAATATAGCCTTAAGGGTATTATTATCACAACTACAGTTTTATTTTGTTTTTCTGAGGCTAAATTCATAGCAGTTTAAAAAAAGTTTCCTATATTAAGAACTGCAATATATTCATAAAAATCGGATAATATACGGTTGATCCACATGAGATCTTATTTTTTCTGCGCACTGATAGACTTGACTAAGCATGTCTCATCTGAAATACAGAAGACACTCATGGATACTGCGATTTTTTTCCATGCAGTCCATGATAAAAAAAAATTGAACATCCTTATTGAATAACATTGTTAAATGCTGTCCGTGTGAAGTCAGTTTTTTTTCATGGACAGCAATGGGAACGAAAATATGGCCATATAAACGTACCCTCAAGGTACTGGTTAACAAATTCAATTAGCTTTGAAGCAATATGAGTAGGGGGATTTAAGATCGTAGATGTATAATTATATAAATAGATTTGTCTTTCAGAAGTCTAGGAAAGTGGCACAACAACCCTTAGCCTGGGTTCAGACAGGGTGACTATTAAACCGGTCAGATATTCATCCAGAAACTCAGACGTTTTTTATCCATATTGTTGTTACTTGGTGCGGGGTGGTAGCTATGGGTGAGGTACTCGTCTGTTGTGGCCCGGCAAGTTACATGAAGATGGAGGTCCTCGCTGGGTGTGTGGATTTGTGCTGTTAGGGAGCTACACCCTATCAGGCCGAATGTGATCGATGTTGCAGGTTTGCAATGACCAGATGTTGAATAGTTCAATGAGGGAGACCACCATTTGAAAATAAACTTTTTACTGAACGGGAACTTGGTAGGGAATATATACAAGACATAGCGGGCACACAACCTTATGAACGTTTCCTTTACAACTTGGAGCATTTTGCACACAGCTTCCTTCCTTCTTTTCTCTTGTGTTCTCTGTCTTCACCTTGTCTCTTTACTCTCTCTACTGGTCCTCTGTTTCCACTATTTATCACTACTTCAGCACAACCCAGCTCGACTTTACAGTCCTGCCTAGCAAGAGTCATGTACTCATCCTGCGGTTCCATGTCTTCTTCCCCTTAAGAGTGCCAGTACGGCCTGTACATATCTCCTCTAGTGTTGACACTCTGGTTTCCAGCCCGGGGCACTTTACTCTGCTCACGTACTAAGTCCTGTTTAGGCCCTTTACCTTCAAAAGTTATAAACTATAGGCTTTTTGACTAGGCGTCCTCTCCCAAGACCCGTCTTCTATATATCACTCTGTCTCTTGGTCACTTCTGCTCCGGATTTTGCTGTCTCTTTCCTTTCAGTCTCCTCTAACTTAGGGACACCCAAAATGTGGCACTTTTCACACTGGACCTTAGGTTGTCTTGCTATGCACTCCATGCCCTACATCACTCCTGACAGGAAAACTGTCTCTTTCCCTTCAACTTAGCCACTTTCACTCAGGGCTAATCTCAAACATTAACTCTCTCTACCCCTATTGCCGAACTACACACTTTCCTCAAGGGCGAATGTGGGCAATATGTCCATCTCCTTGCATTGTAATGCATGTAATGCATTCGGGTGTCCATATTTTATATCCATGCGACATCCATATTTCTCCATTAAAACTTTACAATCTTCATGATCAAATACAGTTTCCTAGGTTACTAATAGTAACATATGTCTAAGAATTGGTTACAATACGGATGATCCGTACAAGATCGAACTTTCTTTTGTGCTTCCATAGACTTGAATGGGCAAGTCTCATCCGAGATACAGTAGAAATTAATGCATATTGCAATTTTTTTCACACAAACAGTGTACATGTGGAAAAAACTGTTGTCTGAACAGTCCTATTGAATTACATAGGACAGTGTGATTTTTACTTGGACTGCACACGTCTGTATAATACACTCATCTGAGCGAGCCTTTATGTGGTTTCCAACACAGAATTTTTTTTTACAAAATGCCGTACTTTTCATTGAGTTTTTTTATGGCTTGTTCTGATGGCCAGATATTACAAGACAGTCTATAGTCAGATAGAAAATTGCACTATATACATTGTATTTGGGATTTAGGTAATTTGGCGACATTTTTAAGGCTTTTAAAATTATTACATGTAGTGTTTTTCTATGTTTTTCCCATAAGATTTTTCTATAGCTTTTCCATAGCTTTGGTGACCATGGTGAGCGCCATTCAGCATGTCCAGCTATATATAAACTCAAGGGTATATATTGGTGATTTTTTCTTTTTTGTATTTTAGCCAATATTCTCTGTTTTATGTGGGATGTGCTGGAGTAAATGTTCATGTCAATGAATGTTTATGCTTTTCTGTATTTACCCACAGATCTGTTGAGATCGACCCTGTCACCTCGGTGGGAGAACAAACATGAGAACAGGAGAGCTTGATTATAACACTTTTGCTTTTTGTTGCAAGGAAAAATGTTAAGTACAATGTAAAAAAAGAAATTGCACAGCGGCTCGTAGCTGTTTGTTATCTAGACAACAGATGTCATGAATATGCTTGTTCAATCTTGTGCAGAAAGGCTTGCCAACAACATGAAGGATCGAAAATCAAAAGTAGAATAATCATATTTGTGAAAAAAAAACACAGCCCCTATAACATGGGTATGGGCAGCACTGTTGATTTGTAGCACTGGGGTCCTGGGTTAAATAGGGAATGAGGAGTAGATACAAGAGGTCAAGTTGTATGCTTGTCAAGGGACATGGTGGCTCAGTGGTTAGCACTGTATAGTGGCTCAGTGGTTAGCACTGTAGTTTTGCAGCGCTGGAGTCCTGGGTTCAAATCCCACAAAGGACAACATCTGTAAGGAGTTTATATGTTCTCCCCGTGTTTGCTTCGGTTTCCTCCGGGTTCTCCAGTATCCTTCCACACTCCAAAGACATACTGATAGGGAATGTAGATTGTGTGCCCCAATAGGGACAGTGATGATGATGTCTGTAAAGAGCTGTGGAATATGATGGCGCTGTATAAGCCAAGAGTAATAAATGAACATTTTTGCTAGCATGAAGGACGGTTGGTTTGGAGAATGTCTGATGGAAAGAAGAAGCGAGCGTTGGAAGACAGGAAAGGCACGAGAGAAATCTTGCATTTGAAAGTGAGTACCAGAATGTGATTAAAGTGATAGAAAATAAGTAATTTTTGGTTGCAGGCCACCTGGTACCTGTAAGGTCAGTTTCACACATCTGTGTTTCATGGTCCATGTACTGATCGTGATGTCCGGGTATTCCCTCTACCGCCTTATATATGCCTATGAGGTTGTTGAGTTGGATCAAAAGAATTGGGACCAATCACGGCATTGCCATTTGTACTCAGACTATGATAAATGGTTGTGTAAAATGGGCTGAATTTAGAGAAGTAATTGGATAAGGTTTTCCAGGTGATGCAATATTCACATGTGCAGTATTTGGTCAGTATTTGTAAGCCAAAACCACAAGTCGCGAAAAATACAGAAGTGGTGACGTGTTTCTATTATACTTTCCCTCTGATCGTTCCGTTCCTAATTTTGGCTTACAAATAAATATACAGAGTATCTGCGCTGGTCTTGGTAAACTAAAAGGTACTAAAAGAGGCTATGACCGGGTAGGTACAATAAAAAACAATTTATTTGGTAAAAGGTAGTTTAAAAGCACACGGCTAAAATTTGTCAGGCCACGGTGGTTGACTAGTATTAAAGAGACACACAGTTAGACGAACACTTCAATGAGGTAAATACTATTAATACTAATTTTGGCTTACAAATACTGATGTAAAATACTGACCAAATACTGAATGTGTGAACGTGACCTTAAAGTAAGAATTTTGAATTAAATTATCTTGGTATTCAGTGGAGAGAATGACAAAAGGAGGCAGCATTTAAGAAATAAGAGGATAGGTAGATTACATGTCCAGCAGAGTACATTCAGCTTATGGCTATTCTTTCAGAGTCCCTCAGTTGTGTGCACGCTCAGTTTAGTAGAGCATGCCTTTGTTTTCAATAGGGAAAGGGGAATAAGGAGGCAGTTTATTTCCCCTGAGAACAAAAGGATGGGGCATTGAAATTCAACATGCCTGATCCTTTTTTAATCCTGATCTTATCTATCGAAGAGAGGGGGAAGTTGAGAGGCCCCTATATATAAAATTGGCTGACTAATATAATGCATATTGACATATTTAGTCTTTATGAACACATATTGAATAGTTGATGGTGCCTCCGATGAGCCATAATGTTTATAAGGGAGAATAGACCAATAAATGGCATGTAATGAAACATGGCAGAATTATTTTTATGGATTTCTTAAAATTTTATGAGAAAACGCCTATACATTTGAGGCACATAAAGATCCCATATGGTCTATGGCAGTTAATAGGTGCAGAATACAGATCCATACAACACAGAGTCATTATATGGCTTTGCTTGAAGTCTTAGTTTTAAAGGTATTTATTATAAGTTACTGTAGATAATAGCCCAAAAAGAGGAATCAATGTGGAGGAACAGTGGGAATTATATACCTAGCTGACTTTTTTTTTCTAATTCGCCCTTGATGGACTGTTTCACCTGCTGTGCTGTTAAGCAATAAAATTGCATTGGACGCACATTAAAACTCCCTAGTGCCTTTATTAGTTCTACTCCAGAAATAAGACTTCACCGACACTCCACGTTATACGCTCATAAGGGGACATATTGCTAGCATTTAATGGAAAAATCCCACTCCTCCCCCACCCTCTAACATATACAGATACATAGGCAATTATTTGCTATATGTATATGGTGGAGCTGCTCTCATTAAAGCAAAGAAATCAAAGACTTGTGCCGTTTTCAGAACTCATTAGTAAAAGCAATTGACTGCAAGTAAAGGGGCTATTTTTGTGGCAGGTTGTTGGAGGCTCTGCCACAACCACAATGTAAGAAGGCAGCCTCCCACAAAGCACTGGGGAAGAGAAGCCTTAGCAAGATGAAACATGGAGATATACACTACTCACAAAGAGTTTGGGATATTTGGCTTTCGAGTGAAATTTTAGGATGATCCTCTAAAATGTCCTCTAACTAGTGATGAGCAAGCATGCTCGCTACTGCTCGGTACTCGCCCGAGCATCTCACTGCTCGAGATGCTTGGCGCTCGCCGAGTATTTCCGGGTTGCTCGGGCGGGAACTCGGGTCCCCTCCCTGCATGTTTCGTGCTCTTTAGAGAGCAAATGAACATGCAGGGATTGCCTGCCATGCACTGTAATGCTGTAGCCATGTTGGTTGAGGGCATTACAGTGATTGGATGGCCGCACAGCGTCATCAGGTCTATATCAGACCTGGCGCCGCCATGCTCGTCACAGTCACTCCGGATCAGACAGTGTAGGGAGAGCAGCTGCTGCTGTTTCAGGGAGAGATTTGCTTGTGTATTAGGTAGTGTAGGGAGAAAAAACATACATTACACATATCCATCTTAACAAACAGTCCTTCTGAGGACTAATCCATCTTCAGAGATATCAGGCAGGCAGGGTGTATAGGCAGGCAGGGTATATAGGCAGGCAGGTTATATAGCAGACTGCAGTGCATATAGCACAAGAGGCTCCATTCCAATTCTGCCTTCTGCTGCTGTTAGATATTTCTATACAAAGGCCCAGGTCTCAGGGGCCAGGAATACTTTTCTTTGGATCTTAATCCTCATTATTTGCTTAAAAAGCAATCCAGAGAACACCATTTTCTGTGCCATTTGGTGTTGGCACTGCAGAATACAGCCAGGTCCTTTCCATATTAGAGCGCTAGAAACCCAGCTATTTAACACTAGGACTACTGGACTCGTGACCCCGCCTAGAACTACTGAAAGGAGTCATTTTGACTCCTTGCTTGTTTTCGTTTATTTTTAGAGTTTCATTTGTGGTTATTTATTAATAATTATATTTTTTGTAATGTATTATTATTGTGAGATCCAACAGTAATGCTTTTGATTGTTTTTTTTCTGCTTTTCTTATTTTTCTACAGAAAATAACAATAATTATAATAGATGTTTTTCAAACATTTTTTTTTATTCAAGTGCACACATATAAACAACAACTGAAGAACAAAAAGCAGAGAAAATGTAGGTGGAGGAGCATAAAAATGAAAATATGGCACAGAATTCACCTTCTAAACATTTGGTGTTTCGCATTTTAGGCATTGCCTTTGATTTATAGCAGTACATTGCCCACACAAAGACTTACCACAAGTCTTACAATTTCCGACAGATCTATTTTTCTTGCACTTTTCTTTGATCTGGCAAAATTTTGTTTGAACCATCACTTCTGAGCATGTAGAAACTTGGGACGTGGAACCCTTTTCCCTATCTGTGACATAAGGACCACTCAACTCTCTCACAAGCGTTTGCAAAAATGCCTTGCGTGACATTTTTTGGTGGGTAATCTCCTTGAATATTATCCATGTGACGCGCCCCTGGGCCTGTGTCGCGCTGCGTTGCGCACGCGGGAGCTTACCCGGAGCCGGATCTCTTTAGGGTTGTAGTCTCGTGGCGGTGATCCGGTCCGTGCCCAGGGAGTCAGACTAAGTGGCGGTCTATGGCAGTAGATGTTAACTTGGATGTCGACTACGCCACCCGTTGAGTGCGGCTTTGCAGCCGCCGCTGCAGAACAGTCCGCTGAGGCCGGTGGTATGGGTGCAGCGATGATGTTATAACCCCCAACGGGAGGGGTATGGCCTCAGGGCAGCAGGGATAGATGATGGGGGTGATGGTGGTACACGAGCGCAACAAAGACAACTCGGAGTCTTGGTGGTGCAGTTCAGGGTCTTTACTCACGGTTACTCGGTTACTGCTCCAGGCCACCGCTGCAGAGGTGGCCGCCTGTGTCGCGCTGTGCTCACCAGGTGAGGGGCTCGGTTAACTCCCAGGTCTTTCTGGAGTGCTTTGCGGGACCCCCTTTATGTCCCCTGTCTCTGGTCTTCAACCCCACTAGTGACCACGCTTATGTCCAGCTGCCTCGGACCTTCTTGGTGGGCAAACGTTGGCCTGCGTTTCCCAGGTCCTATGTGGTGCCTTCCTAGCGGGTGTGGTGAGGGGCTGCTCCACATGTAATGTCGCAGCCTCCGGTTCTTAGTTGAGGGTAGTTTCTCTCCTCCACTAATTTGGGATCCGGTTCCCATCTTCTTGACCTGACCCCCCTACTCAGGTAGCGGCGGGCGTGTGGTGGCTACCAGCCAGTCCACACCCCTGGGGTCCCCTCTGTCCTTCCTGGAGCCCAGTCTGCTCCTCTTCCTCCTTCTTCCCTCCTCCAGGCTCAGGCCTCCTGACAGGGCCTGCCTGTGGAGCAGAGCCCATAAAGCAGCTCTGCTCCCTGTCTTCTCCTCTCTCAACTCACTCCCTTTCCAAGATGGTGCCTCCCTTTATACTCCTGTACAGAGTGCACCCAGGATCTACTTCACCCACGCACACACTACCGGGTTCCCTTCTCTAGGTGTTCCCTCCCCCCACTCCAGCCAGGGACATGCTCACTCGTGCCTGCATAACTAATGGGAGCACCGTCGAGCTGTCCCCCGGAAATGTGGTGTAGTGCATGTGGGTGTTAGGGTCCTGAGCCACACTCCATCCTTACCTGGAAGTGAGATATCGCACATCTGGGTGAGATGCAATACCTCTGTAGCAACCGAACCCTCGGGGTGCTACATTCCCCCCTGGCAAAACCCAGCACGTCCGCGGGCTGGAACTGAGCAAAAGACAGGGTATACATTAAAACATGCAAATTTTTCATAAACAACAAGTATAACAGGTATCAACATTCAGTTTCCCTTTATGGGAACGGCTCTCTCTTAAACGGTATGAATGCATATGTACTGTTCTGGAACTCTTTTTCATAGTAACACATTCTAGCATATAAATTTTTCATATAAAACATTTCTAGCAGCAGATCCACGAAGAAGTCTCTTTATAACAGGTCACAGTTTATTCTGCAACCAGGTGTCCATTTTCCTAAAACAGGGAGACGTAACCAGGTAGGGGTCTGTCCTGCCCCGAGTCCTTAACAGTCTTTTAGTCCATCCTGGGTTACGCTCCACTAACTGTACAAAGGATTCCCGGTAAATCCACCAAGGACTTCTATACATTACTAGAAACACATAATTATTTACAGGATATGGCCGCTCTCAGTCCTCGGCCAGGTAGGGGTGGCTGTTCTCAGTCCCCAGCCAGGTAGGGGGTAAGGGAAACAGTTCTCTTTCTGTCCCAACGGGGACCACACTCTTAGTGGAAACAGTCCCACAACAGTCCTTATACCCGGTCGGGTAACTATTTACATCTCCTCTTTTACCGTTTACGATTAACGGTGTGCTCCACACGCTCCTTTCTCTTTCTCAGGTTCAGACCCGTCCGGGCCCTCTTGGTACTCGGGGTCTGAGTGGTACTGTTAATGACGCCCGGGGTCAGGGGGTGCGACTTTGGGCCTGGGCGCGGGCTAGTGATGGCAGTGCCCAGGTCTGGAGGGCTCGGCTGCAGGGCTTGTTGCGGGGTCTGGAGCAGGTCTGCGTCTGCAGCGCCCGGGATCGGCGGCTCCACCGGGTGGCCCGGGAGCAGGCTGACGCTGGCAGCGTCCGGGACAGGGAGACTCCTCTTACCTGCTCCCGCGACCGCTCCTGCGTCACGCGTCTTCTCCTGGTGCTGGTCGGGGCCCGCGACGGCTGGGGCGCTGCCGATGCTGGGCAGCTTAGTCTGCTGCCGGTCCGCGATCTTGCTGTCCATTCCTGGTGTCCTCCTCCCCCCTGGTGGACCGTGGCCTACCTGGCGATGATCCTCTTCCGTAGGCCGCGGCTCCGCAGTTGATCATCAGGGTCGAGGACCTTCCGTCGCGCTCCAGTGACGTCGGCGTCTGCTGGGCTCCTTCCAGGACCTTACGCAACGTCCGGACGTGAGGCGGGGCTTCAGTTCTCGCGCGCTTTCGGAGTCCACACCCCTCTTCTTCCCGCGCGGCGTCCTCAAGATGGCGCCCAATGACGGGAAAACTCCACAGATGGCGGGAAGAAGGCTGAAGATGGCCCCGGATGGCGGGAAAACTTCACGGATGGTAAGTTTTAAAAGTCTCTTTTTCAGGCACGCAGTACCCGGTGGTTGCGGGCACGAAATCCTGCCGACTACGCCAAAAGTTGACGCGCCCCTGGGCCTGTGTCGCGCTGCGTTGCGCACGCGGGAGCTTACCCGGAGCCGGATCTCTTTAGGGTTGTAGTCTCGTGGCGGTGATCCGGTCCGTGCCCAGGGAGTCAGACTAAGTGGCGGTCTATGGCAGTAGATGTTAACTTGGATGTCGACTGCGCCACCCGTTGAGTGCGGCTTTGCAGCCGCTGCTGCAGAACAGTCCGCTGAGGCCGGTGGTATGGGTGCAGCGATGATGTTATAACCCCCAACGGGAGGGGTATGGCCTCAGGGCAGCAGGGATAGATGGGGGTGATGGTGGTACACGAGCGCAACAAAGACAACTCGGAGTCTTGGTGGTGCAGTTCAGGGTCTTTACTCACGGTTACTCGGTTACTGCTCCAGGCCACCGCTGCAGAGGTGGCCGCCTGTGTCGCGCTGTGCTCACCAGGTGAGGGGCTCGGTTAACTCCCAGGTCTTTCTGGAGTGCTTTGCAGGACCCCCTTTATGTCCCCTGTCTCTGGTCTTCAACCCCACTATTGACCACGCTTATGTCCAGCTGCCTCGGACCTTCTTGGTGGGCAAACGTTGGCCTGCGTTTCCCAGGTCCTATGTGGTGCCTTCCTAGCGGGTGTGGTGAGGGGCTGCTCCACATGTAATGTCACAGCCTCCGGTTCTTAGTTGAGGGTAGTTTCTCTCCTCCACTAATTTGGGATCCGGTTCCCATCTTCTTGACCTGACCCCCCTACTCAGGTAGCGGCGGGCGTGTGGTGGCTACCAGCCAGTCCACACCCCTGGGGTCCCCTCTGTCCTTCCTGGAGCCCAGTCTGCTCCTCTTCCTCCTTCTTCCCTCCTCCAGGCTCAGGCCTCCTGACAGGGCCTGCCTGTGGAGCAGAGCCCATAAAGCAGCTCTGCTCCCTGTCTTCTCCTCTCTCAACTCACTCCCTTTCCAAGATGGTGCCTCCCTTTATACTCCTGTACAGAGTGCACCCAGGATCTACTTCCCCCACGCACACACTACCGGGTTCCCTTCTCTAGGTGTTCCCTCCCCCCACTCCAGCCAGGGACATGCTTACTCGTGCCTGCATAACTAATGGGAGCACCGTCGAGCTGTCCCCCGGAAATGTGGTGTAGTGCATGTGGGTGTTAGGGTCCTGAGCCACACTCCATCCTTACCTGGAAGTGAGATATCGCACATCTGGGTGAGATGCAATACCTCTGTAGCAACCGAACCCTCGGGGTGCTACACATGCATTTATACCCGCAAAGTCTAAGGCATTTTCAAATGCATGAACAGGCCATCTCCTTGTGCATGTTCGTGTGGTATATTTTCGTGCCATCTGATCCACTACATCTACTCCATATTTTGTTTCATTGTAAAACTTTACCGTTTCTGGAGTTTTTTTAGCGGAATCAGACGCAACAACATCTGGATGGACGGAACTCAAAATGACAACATTTTTGTTGGGCTTTCCTTGATATACTGTAAGTGTAAAATTGTCTTCATTTCTAAACACTTTAGTGTTGTACAATTCCTCTTTCATGGATTTTATTTCTTTAGGCACTTCTCGCCTTATCTTGTTCAGTGTTCTCACGATGGTTGTTCCTTTGCTTTTTAGCTGTTTAGCTAATTTTACTGAAGTAAAATAATTATCGGTTGTAACATTGCGACCTTTTTTCAAAAACGGGTCCAATAACTTCATTACCACATGGTCAGCTAAACGGTCCTCAGCACGGCGTGTGTCATCTTTGCCTAGATAAGGGAAGCCATTTGCCAGATATTTGCTCCTCTTATCAACAGCTAGCCAATATTTGTGGCCATATTTATCTGGTTTGGAAGGCATGTACTGCGTGAATGGACACCTAGTTTTGCTTGGGAAAAGTTGCTCATCCACCATTATGTATGGGCCAGGTTTGTAACACGCAATACAATTTTCAATAAACCTGTCCCACACAGTAGAAAATAGAGCAAACTTGTCCGTTTGCAGTCTCTCCGATCGAGTAGATTTCTCATCAAATCTGAGAAACCTCATAATTTCAACAAAGCGGTCCCTAGACATTGTCGCTTTGCAAAACGGTATTCCCCAGTCATTACACCAAATACTGCTAATCGAGTGACGGTTCGTGCCAGATATTCCACGAGCATAGAATATCGCAATGAATGCATCTAGCTCCTCATCAGATAGAGTTTGTTCAGCATTACACAGTAATACAAGCAGGTAAAACACAAGGAAAGTGTGAAAAGTTGACATGTAAATTGAACTACATCTATATGAACATCAGGGTAAATAAGACAGAGTGAAAAAATTATGCACAAAACTTTATAGCAACATTTAGTGACAAAAGGACCTCAAAAATAGTAGGGAGTCAAAATGACTCCCTTCAGTAGTTCTTGGTAAATTTTGAAAAAAACGCGCAAATTTTTCACCAAAATTATTCATTCTCACAAAATCTTTTTTCACATCATATTTGAGGAAAAGTCACAGAGTTTCAAGCCGGAATTCTGAAAAATGTAGTCACAGAAGAGAAATAAAAAACGAAAGGAGTCAAAATGACTCCATCAGTAGTTCTAGTGTTAAAACTGTGTTTTCTCCGTCAAACGGATCACATATACGATGTCTGAAAATACTGCCATTTCTGGCCTCAATTAAAAATTTCCTTTAGTGTGTCATTGAAGCAATTCACCTCAGTTTGCTGTTCAAACTACTTACCTACAGGCCAGGTATTTAAAACTCTGTTTTCTCTATCACACGGATCACATATAAGTTCGCTCCAAACTCAGTCATTTGTAGTGAGCGTGGAAAATACTGTCCTCCATTTAAAATGGGCAAGGCACGTGGCAAGGGACAGGGAACTGGACGTGATGGTAATGGTGCACGCAGAGGCCGAGGACAAGGTCGTGGGCAAGCCGAAATTGTGCCACAACAAACACCCACATCTTCTCGCCTGACCTTCCTGTCCCAATTTCTAGGGGACCGCAGGACACCACTATTGAACCCAGTGTCAAAAGGTTGTTGGTTGGATAGCGGATAATGCTTCAAGTCACTTAGCCACCACCACCACCACCCTGTCTTCCACATGGTCAAGTCTCAGTAGCCGTGAGTCTGGACCGCATGTTCCTCAGCCTGATCCTCCTTCCTCCCACCATGCCGAGTACCCAGAGACAACTGATCCCACACTTAGACACTCTGAAGAGCTGTTTTCTTTTCCATTTATAGATTCGGGCCTCTTGCCCAGTTCACTTGAAGCGGGGCAAGAGGAGATCGCGTATAGCAATGCCCAAATATTTGAGCAGCCATGGTCACACGAAGGCGACGGTGGGAAAGTGTCACAAGAGGTGGACGATGATGAGACACAATTGCCAGAAAGTCAGGATCAGGACAAGGGTGCGGAAGTGAAAGACGAGGTGGTGGATGATATAGTAATTGACCCAACCTGGCAGGAGGATATGCAGAGCGAGGACAGCAGCACACAGGGGGAGGGAGGCAGAGCACCCCAAAAGGCAGGAAGAAGCAGTGTGGTGGCCGCAGACAGAAGACAGGCAACCGTTCCCCGTAACATCAACACAAAGGAAGTTGCCAGTACAACTGTTAGGTCTTCCCGAGTCTGGTTGTTTTTAAAAGACTCTGCCGATAACCCCAAAAAGGCCATTTGCACCACCTGCAAGGCCAGCATCAGCAGGGGTGGCAAAACGACCAGCCTGACCACCACCAGCATGATCAGGCACATGGCAGTAAAGCATCCGACTTTGTGGGCCGAACCCCAGGGTCCAGGAACAGTGTTTGCGGGTGGCACCATTGCTTCTTCCGCTGTTGTGCATGCAAGCCAATCCCCTGTCCATGGTACATGCGAAGACGCCTCCTGCCCTGCACCTGTCATTGCACACTCTCAAGTAGCAGCATCAGGAAGCACGTCCATGTCCTTGTCCCAGCGCAGCGTTCAGTTGTCCATACCCCAGTCTTTGGAATGCAAGCGTAATTATGCAGACAACGCCCCACAGGCCACACTACTAAATTATCACATTTCACGACTGCTTGCGCTCGAAATGTTGCCTTTTAGGCTCATGGAGATGGAAGCATTCCGCAACCTGATGGCGGCCGCCGTCCCTCGGTACTCGGTCCCCAGCCGCAACTATTTCTCCCGGTGTGCCATCCCCGCATTACATAAGCACGTGTCCCAAAACATTAGCCGTGCTCTCAACAACGCAGTTACCGGTAAAGTCCACCTAACCACGGACACGTGGACAAGAGCTTGTGGGCAGGGACGGTAAATCTCGCTGACGGCACACTGGGTTAACAAAGCAGAAGCCGGGACCCAGTCGGACCTTGGGACGGAACACGTCCTCCCGACGCCAAGGATTGCGGGCCCTAGGTCAATCAGGGTTGCCCCCGCGGTCTACAGCTCCTGTACCTCATCCTCCTCAGCCTCCTCCTCCTCTTCAGCCTCCATCTCCGAAATGACCACATCAGTCACAAGCTGGAAGCACTGCAGCACTGCCTCGGCCAAGCGGCAACAGGCTGTGCTGAAGCTAATATGCTTAGGTGAAGATCCGCACAATGCTAAAGAGTTGTGGACAGCTCTGATAGATCAGGCAGATCTGTGGCTCACACCGCTGAACCTACAGCCAGGCATGGTCATGTGTGACAATGGCCGGAACCTGGTGGCGGCTCTGAGGCAAGGCGAGCTCACATATGTACCATGCCTGGTCCATGTGCTTAATCTCATGGTTCAGCGGTTTCTCAAATCCTACCCGGAGCTGCCGGATCTGCTTGTTAAAGTATGCCACCTGTGTGCCCATTTTAGAAAGTCAGCTACAGCTTCCGCCGCCCTTTCAGTGTTTCAGCAGCGTTTGCAGCTTCCAGCTCACAGACTGGTGTGTGATGTCCCCACGTGTTAGAACTCTACACTGGAGATGTTGGGAAGGATTTGTGAGCAGAAGAGGGAAGTTGTTGAGTACCAGCATCAACAAGGCCGTCGGTATTCAGTTCAGACTCCACACATAAGACCTCAGGAGTGGACATGAATGTCAGACATATGTACCATCCTCCAAAACTTTGAGGACTCCACCAAGATGGTGAGCGGCGATGACGCAATAATTAGTGTCACCATCCCGCTTCTCTGTCTTCTGAAACGCTCTCTGCTCACAATCAAAGAGGATGCATTGCAGGCAGAGCCCGATGAGATGGAGCAAGGAACCATACAGGGTGATTACACACAGCCAAGCCTCATCTCATCCCAATTGGGTGACAATGAGGAAGAGGAGGAGGAAGGACAGGAGCTAGTTTCATGCACTATAGACGGTACCACCTGCACAGCTGTCATACTGTCTGTTCAGCATGGATGGCCAGAGGACAGAGAGGAAGAGGAGGAGAGCATGGTCAGTCATCCTCTTGGTGAGGATTATATCTCTTGTTCCTCAGGCGGACAGGTCTACAAAAATGGGGCAGTACAAGAAGGCCCTTGTTGCGGAACTGTTAAAAAAATTCCATCTGAAAACGCTGGCGGCAGAGGGCACACTTCGTTGGACAACCAAGGAGTACAGGCGAGAGACACAACTTCAATCCAGCAGAGGCAGGGAAACACTGTCAAAGTTCTGGGAGAGTTTTCTCAGACCCTCCCATCACACAGGCCCTGAGGCGTGGGGTACTCTCACAAGGAGCGCAAAGTTTGGGAAGATGCTGAGGGAGTACCTTGCCGACAGTACCAACGTCCTCCGTGATTCCTCTGTGCCTTATAATTATTGGGTATCCAAGCTGGATACGTGGAATGAACTGGCTCTCTATTCCTTGGAGGTCCTGGCCTGCCCTGCCGCCAGCGTTTTATCAGAGTGGGTTTTTAGTGCCGCTGGTGGAAATATAACTGATAAGCGCATCCGCCTGTCAACTGAAAATGCTGACAGGCTGACTCTTATAAAAATGAACAAGGGCTGGATTGGACCAGACTTCTCAACACCACCAAATGATAGCAGCGTAACATAAACTCCAATCCAGTGTCCTTTCTTGGGAGGTGTATTCCCATGCACCTTTTCACACCCACACATGGGTATACGCTTCCTGATTTTGTCTATTTTCTCTTGTCCTCCTCCTTCTCCTCATCCTCCACCACCATATCACCAGGGTGACCGTGGTCCATGATGCAACACCCACATAATTTTTTTAAAGGGTGTTTATGATGCCCGTGAAAATTTTTTTTTATACAGTATGTTCATGTATACCCCCCAGGGGTAAATGTTTGTCAGCCCATACACTTAGTGCATGGGCATTGCAAGTATAGGAGGCCCGCTCCTTTCTAATGGGAACATTTTTTTATGAGCCCCTCCTCCATGTCTCTTCCAAGGGGCATTGAAGTGCCTCCAAATTTTTGGCAGCCCTTGCATTCACTGCGTAGGCCAACACTATGGGAGACTCTCTCCTTTCTAATGGGAATTTGTCGTTACTGTGGCCCTGCTCTGTGTGTCTTTAAATTCTTAGTAGGGTTTTTCCTAAAATTGGTCAGCAGTTGGACTCACTGCATACCTTATAACTGTATAGCAGACCCTCTCCTTTCTAATGGGAACATGTCGTACTTGTTACTGTGGCCCTGCTCTGTGTGTCTTTAAATTCTTAGTGGGGTTTTTCCTAAAATTGGTCAGCTGTTGGACTCACTGCATACCCTATAAATGTATAGCAGACTCTCTCCTTTTTAATGGGAACATGTCATACTTGCTACTGTAGCCCTGCTCTGTGTGTCTTTAAATTCTTAGTGGGGTTTTTCCTAAAATTGGTCAGCCGTTGGACTCACTGCATACCCTATAACTGTATAGCAGACCCTCTCCTTTCTAATGGGAACATGTCGTACCTTGTTACTGTGGCCCTGCTTTATGTGTCTTTAAATACTTAGTGGGGTTTTTCCCAAATTTTGGCAGCTCTTGCAGTCACAGCATGGGCATTACCACTATAGGAGACCCGATCCTTTATAATGGGAACATTTTTTTTACTGAGACCCTCCTCTATGTCTCTTCAAAGGGATATTGGGTTGCGTCCAAATTTTTGGCAGCCCTTGCAGTCACTGGATACCCAATAACAGTATTGGAGACCCACTTGTTAATAATGGGATCAACAAAGCATAGCCGGCTGATGGCTCTCTAACAATAGCTAGGGCCGACTGCTGGCCTTTTAAGAATAGTAAGGGCCGTCTGATGTCCCTTTAAAAATAGGCTTTATGACTTTCAGAGTCCCTCCATCATAAATAAAAAAGGATGTGTCTGATGATGTGTCACACACCACATTGCCAGATAAGGTTGTAAAATGTTAAAATGACATTTCCCGATGAATGCATTTGTCTTAAAAATTAACTTTTTTTGTTTTTTTGTTTTTTTGTTTTGTTTTTTTGTCTAAAAAACAAAACAATAGGATCTTTCTTTAGTATAAAAAACAGCATCACCAATTTAACCTCAATGTAATCACATTGTTCAGCTCATGCACCTCCTCCTCCATCTCCGAAATGACCACATCAGTCACAAGCTGACAGCACTGCAGCACTGCCTTGGCCAAGCGGCAACAGGCTGTGCTGAAGATAACATGCTTAATGCTTAATTGACAAACCGCCCAGCGCTGCAGAGTTGTTGAAAGCTGTAACACAGCAGCCTGATCTGTGGCTCTCCCCACTGAACATACAGCCAGGCATGGTCGTGTGTGACAACGGGCGGAACCTGGTGATGGAGAAATGACAGCCGGAGTAGATACGGTTTCCCTCTATGCCAGTCCTTTCACCGAGATAAAGAATATGGCTGTGGTGAAATACAACTCCCACTTTGAAGCTGTTTCAGATTGAAAAACATTGTGCCCACCAGAGGATTTGATTCTGAGGGCTAACCTTTCTCCCCCGCTCAAGAGCCACATAGCAGCTGCAAAGTTAGCGCTATCATGAACTCTCCTGAGGTAGAAGCCAAGGCACACCAGAGGATTCTCTGGTGGGACCGTCAAACCCTGCCGAGAAGCAGTCCTGGGTAAGAAAAGTGTGTGGGAAAGTTCCTGGACACTCTGTGGCTGCTTTTTTACTGAGGAGGAAACGCATGCAAACACGGGGAGAACATACAAAGTCCTTGCAGATTGTTATGCACACGCCCGGACTGACTGGCGTGAGCGTGATTAGTGATCCCACTGTACCATGAACCGAGGAGTGCCTGGAGGGGCTTAACTAAGTATCTACCAAGATCCGACCAAGGTCGCATGGTGGCTAACGACTCCTTGAACCAAGGAGGAACCAAGCAGAGGGACCAGGTGCTACTCCAGGTCAGACCCCGGTCACAGCTATTGACCCACACCGGGGAATGCAGGAACAAGCAGGTTAGGTTGGCATACAGACAGGTGGGTATTGGCAGGCATGGCTGGAGAGCAGGCAGGAGAATACTGGCAAGCATGGCTGGAGTGCAGACAGGGAGGCACTAGCAGATTGGAGCGCAGGCTGGATAGGGTCCAGTACAGACGGGGATTCAGGAACAGAAAAGCAGATGCAGTAGGCAAGCAGAGCAGAGAGGAACCGCTGGAGCTGTGGGCAAGGCAGAGCAGAGAGGAACCACCGGAGCGGTGAGCAAGGCAGAGCAGAGAGGTACCGCCAGAGCGGTGAGCAAGGCAGAGCAGAGAGGAACTGCCGGAGCGGTGAGCAAGGCAGAGCAGAGAGGAACCGCCGGAGTGGTGAGCAAGGCAGAGCAGAGTGGAACCGCCGGAGCGGTGAGCAAGGCAGAGCAGGAAGGAACTGCCGGAGCGGTGAGCAAGGCAGAGCAGAGCGAAACCGCTGGAGCGGTGAACAATGCAGAGCAGAGAGGAACCGCCGGAGCGGTGAGCAAGGCAGAGCAGAGCGAAACCGCCGAAGTGGTGAGCAAGGCAGAGCAGAGAGAAACCGCCGGAGCGGTGAACAAGGCAGAGCAGAGAGTTACAGCCGGAGCGGTGAGCAAGGCAGAACAGAGCGAAACCGCCGGAGTGGTGAGCAAGGCAGAGCAGAGAGGAACCACCGGAGCGGTGAGCAAGGCAGAGCAGGAAGGAACCGCCGGAGCGGTGAGCAAGGCAGAGCAGGAAGGAACCGCCGGAGCGGTGAGCAAGGCAGAGCAGAGAGGAACTGCCAGAGCGGTGAGCAAGGCAGAGCAGGAAGGAACAGCCAGAGCGGTGAGCAAGGCAGAGCAGAGAGGAACCGCTGGACTGGTGAGCAAGGCAGAGCAGGAAGGAACCGCCGGAGCGGTGAGCAAGGCAGAGCAGGAAGGAACCGCCAGAGCGGTGAGCAAGGCAGAGCAGGAAGGAACCGCTGGAGCGGTGAGCAAGGCAGAGCAGGAAGGAACCGCCGGAGCGGTGAGCAAGGCAGAGCAGGAAGGAACCGCCGGAGCGGTGAGCAAGGCAGAGAAGAGCAAAACCGCTGGAGCGGTGAACAAGGCAACGCAGAGAGGACAGGGCTCTGTTCACACTGAACAGACTGGAAGGGAAAAGCAGAACCAGATACACACAAGGTACTTGCAATGAAGTAGCAAGAGGACTCTAAACTCACAACAGAAGTACAGAGACGACGAGTAGGAGTTAGGTGCAGGTTCAGAGACTGCAGGAAAAGGGAAGGTACGGACACAGAGACAAACAGGCTAGGAGAGTGTTCAGACAGGAACTGACACTGTAACAAGATACAGGAGCGAGTCTGGGTATACGGCCCCCAGAGAGGCGGACAACAGGCTAGGAGAGTGTTCAGACAGGAACTGACACTGCAACAAGGTACAGGAGCGAGTCTGGGTATACGACCCCCAGAGAGGCGGACAAACAGGCTAAGAGATAGTTCAGACAGGCCTGGGAATACAGCCCCCAGGTTGGCGGACAGGCAAGAAACAGAACGGGACCTGGCACATCAGAGGCAAAGAGCCCTCTGAAGGTAAGAGTTGCTCAGGCACCTATTTCTGGGAGAAGGAGGTTTAAATATCCAGTGACCCACAGCAATAGGCTGGGGAAGCATTAGGGATGTGCAGCTACAAGAATCAGGGAGTAACCAGGCCGCCGCCCTAAGCAGTCAGAACAGAGGCATGCACACAATATTAACAGGAGCAAGATTAGCCAGCTGGACTGAAAGGTAAGATTGTGATCTTGCATAGTGGGAGATGGTGCATTATGCAAGCATGCCGCCAGGGATGTTACACAGATGTTGTCCTTGCTGGGATTTGAACCCAGGATCCCAACGCTGCAAGGCTTCAGTGCTAACCACTGATCCAATGTGCCGTTCACCCTCTAATATCTAACAGGCTGGAGAAACTTGCACCTACTGCCACTCTATCTTCAGCTCCTTTATGAGAAAATGTATTTGGGCAGCCACTCAGTCTACCAAATAAAATTCCTGAAAACGAAATTGGTGATAGCTTTGCTACTGGTACTGGTACCGCTAATACCATGGTGCGTACCATAGTTTGCTGGAAATATTCCAGGCTGGTAGGAGGCAAGCAAATTCCCACAGAAAAGTACCAGCAGTAATGTTCAGGCCACATTTCAAGTGCAAGCAGCTTTAGAGGACTTCCTGGGAGAAATGACACGCAGGGTAAATACGGTTTCCCTCTATGCCAGTCATTTCACCGAGCTAAATACAACTCTCAGCAAAAAAAGTTGTGGACTGGCTCCGTACCGTCCCTGGCCACATTCACCTGTCTATGTGTTTGTGGTTAGGCGGTCCTTCCCAGTAAGTGCACTGGGGAGGGCACGGGTAATGTTGTGGGACCCGTGCTTGTGGAATGCGGAGGCGATACCGGGAAATATAGTGGCGGCTGGGGACCGAGTATGGACACCCGGCCGCCGCCGGCATGAGGTTGTGAAAAGCTTCTGCCTTCACGAGCTTAAAAGGCCATATTTCAAGTGCAAAGAGCTGCCCAGAAATATGGCAGTTTAGTGTTGCGGCCTGTGGGTGGCTGGCTGCATACTTTCACTTGCATTCCAAGTAACAGAAAACTCATCAGATGGTGGCCTCTATCATCATCATGGCCTCACCTCAACACTATGAACTCTCCTGAAGGAGAAGCCAGGGCCCGCCGGAGGAGTCTCCGGTTCTCTGTTGGGCCCGTCCAACCCTGTCGAAAAGCAGCCCTGGCTAAGAAAAGTGTGGGGGAAGTTTCCTGGACACTCTATGGCTGCTTTTTTAAAGTGGATCGGCCATGCTTATGCATGTTATTTCTCAAAACGCATTACGGATCAGGCCATTGTCCAACTCTGTATTCAAGAAATTAAATGCGCAAAGAAAGATGTGTGTGTGTCAAAGCACCACCGACAAGTGCGAGTTGATGTTGGTCGGGCAGCCATTGCTTCTGCAACAAGCTCAATTACAGGACTTCCTGGGATAAATGACACGCATGGGTACATACGGTTTCCCTCTATGCCAGTCCTTTCACCGAGCTAAATACAACTCTTAGCAAAAAAAGTTGTGGACTGGCTCCGTACCGTCCCTGGCCACATTCATCTGTCCACGTGTTTGTGGTTAGGCGGTCCTTCCCAGTAAGTGCACTGGGGAGGGCACGGGTAATGTTGTGGGACCCGTGCTTGTGGAAGGCGGAGGCGATATCGGGAAATATAGTGGCGGCTGGTGACCGAATGGGACTGAATATTGACACCCGGCCACCACCGGCATGAGGTTGTGAAAAGCTTCCGCCTCCACGAGCCTAAAAGGCCACATTTCAAGTGCAAGCAGCTGTCAAAAATTTGGCAGTATAGTATTGCAGCCTGTGGATTGGTGTGTGGCTGCCTGCATACTTGCGCTTGCATTCCAAGCAATGAGGTAGGGACAACGGAATGCTGCAGTGGGACAAGGAAGTGGACGGTGATTGTTGCAAGTCTGCAACGACAGGTGCATGGTGGGAGGCATCTTCGCATGCGCCAAGGATCACTTATGATGGGTACACTTTGAGGCAGTGACCTGGGAGTCAGAGATGCTTCCAGAGGTCTTCCCTATGCTGTTCCCATGTCTTTTCAGCACTGTATGCATGTGTCTGATGATGTGTCACACACCACATGGCCAGATAAGGTTGTAAAATGTTAAAATGACATTTCCTGGTGAATGCAATTGTCTTGGTTGAAAGCAATTCAAAAGTGCAAAAACGCATCAAAAACGCTACGTGTGAACATAGCCCAAGTTGTGGAGGAGTATTTTTGTTTTTGTTTATTTATTTTGCCTTATATACAAGTCATTACCCTGGAAAGAATGTTCCTTAACATATTTCCCAGGAAAATCCATTTTGGTTTTGTTTTTGTATGTTTCATTGTGAGTCCGTAAAAGCGGCGTAATACTCTGACCACGTTGCTGACAGCAGTGATCTGGGAGTCAGAGTTGCTTCCAGGGGTCTTCCCCATGCTGTTCCCATGTCATTTGAGCATTGTTCCCATCGATTTGGGCAATTTTTAGGCCCTCTGCAGACCGCCGGGGGGAGCCGCCTGAAAAATGCTTGAGTTTCCCATAGACTTACATTGGGCTCGTTGCTCGGGTCGAGCACCCGAGTATTCCAATTTGCTCGACCCGAGCAATGAGTACCCGAGCATTTTAGTGCTTGCTCATCACTACCTCTAACTTTTCAGTTGAACTTAATGTGACCTTCTCTAAACTCTTGAATGCACATGTCCAACTGTTCAATATTTCAGGACTTTTTGCACAACTTGCTGTTCTTTAATAAGGAGCTTAATGGCAAAATTCACAACAGGTGTTTGATCCAAGAATCCCCCAATAAATTTCGGGGTTCAATTAAAGTCTGTAATTAAACAGTCCTCCTCCTCATGCTGTTTACATTTTGAGATGATGAGACCAAAACGACACCTAACAATTGATCACCAGTATCTCGCCATCGCGAGACTTCAAGCAGGATGTTTTCAGACGGAAGCAGCCCCTGAGCTTTGAGTGTCACTGAGTCATCAGCAGGTTGCAATAGAGATAAAGAGAGACTGGAAGAGTCACAAAAAGGCAGAGAAGTGGATGTCCTTTGGCCACACCCCACACCGCTTCATTGTGAACACTGACCTTCAGAACCGGATGGTGAAAGCCACACAACTCCAGGCACATTTAAGGGAGGTGAGAGGCACCCAAATGTCACGTCAGACCATTCGAAACCATTTTCATCAGCGTGGTCTGCGGGCAAGATGACCTGCAAGGGCACCTGACCACACCACCAGGCGCAGAAGTCATCTATGCTGGACGAGGTGGTACTAGGCCTCAGTGCTGTTCACTGATGAAAGTCGATTCACGCTGAGCAGAAATTATGGCCGCCAACGATGTTAGAGACGCCAAGGAGAGTGCTATGTATCAGCTACTGTTGTCACCAGATGAACCTTTGGTGACGGTGATGTTGCAGTGTGAACAGGTGTGTCTAGTTAATACAGAACTGCCCTACACTTTGTGAATGGTACCGTGACAAACCCCTACTTCTTGAATAACATCATTAATCCAGTCATTGTGCCTCTGCTTGAACAACACAGGCCTAATTTCATCTTCATATATGACAATGCTCCAGCTCATCGAGGTCACATCATTAGGGAACAGCTGCTGGAGACTGGGGTACCTCAAATGGAGTGGCCTTCACTTCTCCAGAGCTGAATCCTATAGAAAACCTATTGGATCAGAGTCGCCGTGTAGAGGCTCGTAACTCTGTATCCCAGAACCTCAATGACCTGAGGGCCACCCTTCAAGAAAAGTGGGATGCCATGCTTCATAAGACAATAACTCCACTTGTGAACAGCAGGAGACATTGTTGTCAAGCTGTAATTGATGCTCGAGGCCACATAACAAGTTATGGAGACATTAACATTTTTTGTTGGGGTATACCCACCACTGTTGTTGGCTTTTGTTTTATTAAGTTGTTTGAGATGAGGAAATCACCATTGTTGCTTCTACTTAAACGTCTGACTGTCATGATAAAATATCACTGTAGCATGGAGATAATGGGGGTAGGATGGAGACAATGGGGGCAGGATGGAGACATGGGGCAAAATGGAGACAAATGGAGACATAGGTGCAGGATGGAGACAAATGAGGGCAGGATGGAGACATGGGGGCAGGAAGAAGACATGGGGCAGAATGGAGACATTGGGGTCAGGATGGAGACATGGGAGCAGAATGGAGACAATGGGGCAGGATAAAGACAATGGGGGCAGGATGAAGACACAGAACAGAATTGAGACATTGGGGCAGGATGGAGACATGGGGGCAGGATCAATACATGGGGAAGAATGGAGACATTGGGGGCAGAATAAAGACATTGGGAGTGGAATGGAGGCAGATGGAGACAATGGGGGCAGGATGGAGACAATGGGGGCAGGATGGAAACATGGGGCAAAATGAAGACAAATGGAGACATTGGGGCAGGATGGAGACATTGAGGGTGGGATGTTGACATGGGGCAGGATCAAGACATGGGGCAGAATGGATACATTGTGGGCAGAATGGAGACATTGGGGGCAGAATGGAGGCAGATGGAGACAATGGGGGCAGGATAAAAACATGGGGCAGAATGGAGACATTAGGGGCAGGATGGAGACATTGGGGGCAGAATGGAGACATTAGGGGCAGGATGGAGACATTGGTGGCAGGATGGAGACATTAGGGACATAATGGAGACATTGGGGGCAGAATGGAGTCAAATGGAGACATGGGGGAAGGATGGAGACAAATGCGGCCAGTATGAAGATGGGGGGTAGGATGAAGACATGGGGGCAGAATGGAGACAAATTGAGACATGAGGGCAGTATGGAGACAAATGGGGGCTGATTGGAGACACTGGGGGCAGGATGAAGACATGGAACAGAATGGAGACATTGGGGCAGGATGGAGACATTGAGGGCAAGATGGAGACATGGGGGCAGGATGAAGACATGGGGAAGAATGGAGACATTGGGGGCAGAATGGAGACATTGGGGCAGAATGGAGACAGGTGGAGACAATGGGGTCAGGATGGAGACAATGGAAGCAGGATGGACACATGGTGCAAAATGGAGAAAAATTGAGACATGAGGGCAGGATGGAGACAAACGGGGGCAGGATGGAGACATGGGGCCAGGATGTGGGACATTATTATTTTAGGGGCTAATTTAGAGATAGTATTACTGCTGTTATGTATTTTATTTTTGAGCATACTGGTTCCAGTGAGGGAGGGGGGTCCTGTTACTGTGCAGGGCGGCACTAATTCCTGGTGGCAGCCCTGACAGTACCTATATAATAGATGACAGTACAATATATTAAGTGATACAATTATTATTAATATAAAATAAAATTATATATTAATAAAATATATTGAGCAGAATTAGTTTCAGCCTATTGGTTCAGCCCCTCAGAATGATGTAGCCCCTCGGGAAAATGAATTGCCCATCCCTGGTATATAGTAACATTGTCTATAGTGTCCTCTCCTATTTACTGGCCACTTATCCTACAGTGGTACAGTTAGGTCCATATATATATTTGGACAGAGACAACATTTTTCTAATTTTGCTTCTAGACATTACCACAATGAATTTTAAACAAAACAATTCAGATGCAGTTGAAGTTCAGACTTTCACCTTTCATTTGAGGGTATCCACATTAAAATTGGATGAAGGGTTTAGAAGTTTCAGCTCCTTAACATGTGCCACCCTGTTTTTAAAGGGACCAAAAGTAATTGGACAGATTAAATAATTGTAAATAAAATGTTCATTTCTAGTACTTGGTTGAAAACCCTTTGTTGGCAATGACTGGCTGAAGTCTTGAACTCATGGACATCACCAGACGCTGTGTTTCTTCCTTTTTGATGCTCTGCCAGACCTTCACTGCGGTGGTTTTCAGTTGCTGTTAGCTTGTCGGCATTTCTGTCTGAAGTTTAGTCTTTAACAAGTGAAATGCATGCTCAGTTGGGTTGAGATCAGGTGACTGACTTGGCCATTCAAGAACATTCCACTTCTTTGCTTTAATAAACTCCTGGGTTGCTTTGGCTTTATGATTTTGGGTCATTGTCCATCTGTAGTATGAAATGACGACCAATCAGTTTGGCTGCATTTGGCTGGATCTGAGCACACAGTATGGCTCTGAATACACCAGAATTCATTCGGCTGCTTCTGTCCTGTGTCCCATCATCAATAAACACTAGTGACCCAGTGCCACTGGCAGCCATGCATGCCCAAGCCATCACACTGCCTCCGCCGTGTTTTACAGATGATGTGGTATGCTTTGGATCATGAGCTGTACCACACCTTCACCATACTTTTCTCTTTCCATCATTCTGGTGGAGGTTGATCTTGGTTTCATCTGTCCAATGAATGTTCTTCCAGAACTGTGCTGGCTTTTTTAGATGTTTTTTAGCAAAGTCCAGTCTAGCCTTTTTATTGTTGATGCTTATGAGTGGCTTGCACCGTGCAGTAAACCCTCTGTATTTACTCTCATGCAGTCTTCTCTTTATAGTAGATTTGGATATTGATATGTCTACCTCCTGGAGAGTGTTGTTCACTTGGTTGGCTGTTGTGAAGGGGTTTCTCTTCACCATGGAGATTATTCTGCGATCATCCACCACTGTTGTCTTCCGTGGATGCCCAGGTCTTTTTGCATTGATGAGTTCTCCAGTGCTTTCTTTCTTTCTCAGGATGTACCAAACTGTAGATTTTGCCACTCCTAATATTGTAGCAATTTCTCGGATGGGTTTTTTCTGTTTTTGCAGCTTAAGGATGACTTGTTTCACCTGCATGGAGAGCTCCTTTGACCGCATGTTTACTTCACAGCAAAACCTTCCAAATGCAAGCACCACACCTCAAATCAACTCCAGGCCTTTTATCTGCTTAATTGAGAATGAAATAATGAAGGGATTGCCCACACCTGTCCATGAAATAGCCTAAAAACAGGGTGGCACGTGTTAAGAGCTGAAACTCCTAAACCCTTCATCCAATTTTAATGTGGATACCCTCAAATGAAAGCTGAAAGTCTGAACTTCAACTGCATCTGAATTGTTTTGCTTAATATTCATTGTGGTAATGTCTAGAAGCAAAATTAGAAAAATGTTGTCTCTGTCCAAATATATATGGACCTAACTGTATATCCACCTCCCCATCCAACCATCCATATAATCTAATCTTCTGTATTACTGGGATATATGGGATATTATTGTGGATTTATCACTATTCAAATTAATAGAAACTACTCCAGAATTACATTGTATGGCAATAATGACATTGTGGCATTTTGTAAAAGGTTTCAGAAGCCAAGATGGATAAATAGAGTCCATTTCATCTATATGGTAATAAATTGGTTTCATGGCCTGGTCTGGTCCCTTTAAAAAACAGTTGCTGCTGCTGATGTCACAGAATGTTGCTGTTTCTGGCTCCGCCCCTTGCATTATGACATCATCCTGACATCACACACATTACAGTAGGAGCTGCTGAGCCAACATTGCATTTGAGGGTTGGAGATCGTGAAGAGAGGTAAGTCGGCTCTATGTCACCCCTTGTTATGTCCTTCATTCTCTTCTATCATCTATTTCTCATTTATTTTTTATTCATTAAGGAGTCTTTATTCTATATAATACAAGCAGGTCCAAAACAAATAGTGAACCCCTCTGATTAGGTGATGTCCAAGTTTTACAGCATTTCTTCCAATAGTAAAGGGATATATAGGATGTGACTGGATTTATCTCCAAGTACAAAAATGACAATGATTTACCGATTATCCATCACATTTTAGTGGTTTCTGAATTTCTTGCTCATCAGATCCATAGAATAGTTATAATTGAGAGAATCCCCTCGTCCTTAACTGGAACATGGCGATTTCTGGATTTTTGGGCCATGTATTGTTTTAGAATCATCCAAATCTGGAAGATTAAGTTATATCCTGTAAAGGGAACACATGTAACCTGAAGATAATTATGTAATGTCGGATTTTATTGAGCCAGATCAAAAGTATAACTCCAACCAATATTGGGAAATCCTTGTATAACACCAATGTACAGTATATACATATTAGCTCCATATATAGTGAAGCTATTCAAATATTTCCCATATTGGAAGGATTCATATTGTTTGGTCTCTAGTATATTGGGCAATGCACTTCAATGGAAGCCGGCAGTAACAGCCTACACTTGTAAGGTCCCGGAATGACTCAATCCCTCTAATAAACAATGGTCATAACAGCTCTTCATAGGATACAATATCCTCACCGTTCTATTGGGTCCTTTACGGCAGGTCATGGTGCACACTGCAGGCACCATTGCATCTTACCACTATCCCCTGATGAACCCCTAAAATGGGGAAGGGAGGAAACGCATCGGGACTTGGTTCTTATTCAGTATTCAGATAAGTGGGTATTTTCTATGAATGTCATTGCACATCAAGTGATATTGTGGGGGTATTGTATCCTATGAAGAGCTGTTTTGACCATTGTTTATTAGAGGGACTGAGTATGATCTCTAGGTTTTTTACTCAAAAGTTGGGCATGCATTAGGATTATTGTATCTGGAGTATCTTTGGATGTAGTTCATGGTTCTATAGTCTGCACACACATACAGTGGTGGCCTAAAGTATTGGCACCCCTGCAATTCTGTCAGCTAATACTCAGTTTCTTCCTGAAAATGATTGCAATCTCAAATTCTTTGGTATTATTATCTTCATTTAATTTGTTTTCAATGAAAAAACACAAAAAGAATTGTCCTAAAGCCAAATTGGATATAATTCCACACCAAACCTAAAAAAGGGGGTGGACAAAAGTATTGGCACTGTTTGAAAAATCATGTGATGCTTCTCTAATTCGTGTAATTAACAGCACCTGTAACTTACCTGTGGCACCTAACAGGTGTTGGCAATAACTAAATCACACTTGCAGCCAGTTAACATGGATTAAAGTTGACTCAACCTCTGTCCTGTGTCCTTGTGTGTACCACATTGAGCATGGAGAAAAGAAAGAAGACCAAAGAACTGTCTGAGGACTTGAGAAACCAAATTGTGAGGAAGCATGAGCAATCTCAAGGCTACAAGTCCATCTCCAAAGACCTGAATGTTCCTGTGTCTTCCGTGCGCAGTGTCATCAAGAAGTTTAAAGCCCATTGCACTGTGGCTAACCTCCCTAGATGTGGAAGGAAAAGAAAAATTGACGAGAGATTTCAACGCAAGATTGTGCGGATGGTGGATAAAGAACCTCGACTAACATCCAAACAAGTTCAAGCTGCCCTGCAGTCCGAGGGTGCAAAAGTGTCAACCCGTACTATCCGTCGGCGTCTGAATGAAAAGGGACTGTATGGTAGGATACCCAGGAAGACCTCACTTCTTACCCTGAGACATAAAAAAGCCAGGGTGGAGTTTGCCAAAACTTACCTGAGAAAGCCTAAAACGTTTTGGAAGAATGTTCTCTGGTCAGATGAGACAAAAGTAGAGCTTTTTGGGAAAAAGCATCAACATAGAGTTTACAGGAACAAAAAAGAGGCATTCAAAGAAAAGAACACGGTCCTGTTAGAACTCTCCTGTTAGGTTCTTTTTAGTTTGCTGGTCACATGACCATTTTTGCCTATTTAATCCGGCTCCGCCCTCCTGGTCTTGCTGGACTTCATTGTATTTACTACTCTTGAGCTAGCTTGGTGCTCTGTTGCCGTTCTCTGTTAGTTTTGCTAGGTCTTCTGACCTCTTTGCTTTTTGTTGTGTGTTTGTCTTTGACTGCTACTATTTCTGCTAGGAGGTGTCCAAACTTATCCCAGTCCCTAGTTCTTGTAGGGATCCCTCCCTCACATCTACAGGTCTTCGTTCAGACTAGCCGAGGACTTTAGCGGGTCTGATCGCAGGATCAGGTTCCCCATTACATCGTAGGGATCTAGTTTAGTTCTATTGTAGGGACAGTTCTCCTGTCTTTCCTTAGTCCCTGTAGCTGATCATAACAGTAAGTCCAGCCCTAAAAGAAAAAAAAAAAAAAAATTTCTCTAAGGAAAGACCTCCAGTTTTCCATCATGGTCTCGGTTCAAGATTTGGCTCAACGCTTGCAGGGACTCTCTCTGGTGGTGGCCAAGCTCCAACAACACGTGAGTAGCTGTTCTGGAGCACATTTTGTGGAACCAAAGGTACGTCTGCCTGATTTATTTTTTGGCGAACAACAAGATTTTTTTTCTTTTAAAAATGCTTGTTTATTGTATTTTCGTTTGAGACCCGGATCCTCTGGTGATGAATCACAGCGCATAGGGTTCATAATGTCACTTTTGCGCAAAGATCCTCAGGGATGGGCCTTCTCTCTCCAACCTAGTGATCCGTGCTTTAGATCAGTGGATAGTTTTTTTTCTGCTTTGGGTTTGTTGTACGATGATCCTGATCGTGTCTCATCTGCTGAGTCTGAATTGAGACGTTTGAGGCAGGGATCAGGTAATGTGGAAAAATATTGTTCTCACTTCCGTCGGTGGTCTGCCCAGGTGGGGTGGAACGATTCAGCTTTGAAAAGCTTGTTTCTTGCAGGGCTAGGTGAAAGGGTTAAGGATTTACTGATTGCTTATCCCACACCTGGAAACTTGCAGGAGGCAATGCAATTAGCTATACGGGTGGACAGGAGACTGCGTGCAAGGGTTAATGAGAGCAAATCCTCTGCTATGTCAGCTCCGAGTCTTGAGAGGGTCTGTGCTGACAATGGAGAGCCGATGGAGATTGGGGCGATGGCACCCCGCTCTCAGGAAAAAGATCACAGGCTTTCTGAAGGCTTGTGCTTCTATTGCGGAAATTCTGGTCATTTTATTAAGAACAGTGTGCTTCGTTTGAAGAAAGAAAAAAAAATGGTCAGTTATGCCCGTATTGCCTGTTTAAATTCTAAGGGAGTATTCCTATCTGCCACTACTGCTGCTCAGGATGAATTAATTGAATTTCGGGAATTTGTGGATGGTGGTTCTACTCTGAATGTGATTGATGGGGGATTCTTGGAAAAACTTAGATTAGAACCTAAAACTTTGTCATCCCCTATTGCTGTGGTTTCTGTTGATGGCTCTCCTTTGAAGAGTGTTACTCATAAGGTCTGTGAATTTCCCCTCACTATTAATGGTATTCACCAAGAAAATTTGGATTTGGTGGTATTGGATAATTTGCCTTCTCCAGTAATATTGGGGTTACCCTGGTTAAAATTGCACAATCCTGTACTGGATTGGTCTACCAATGAAATTAAGTCCTGGAGCCCTAAGTGTTATGACAAGTGTTGTAACGGACCTATTGCTGCTGTGGATAAAGGGGAATTGCCTGTACCTATTCAGGATTTTTGGAGAGTTTTTTCTGAGGAGGAGTCACAAATTTTGCCTCCCCATAGAGACTATGATTGTACCATTGAATTTGTCCCTGGAGCGACTCTTCCTAAAAGTCGTTTATTTAATCTTACTATTCCTGAGAGAAAGGCTTTGGAGGAATACATACAGACAAGCTTGGCCGCCGGTCACATTAGGCCTTCCAAGTCTCCTGTGGCTGTTGGATTTTTTTTTGTAAAAAAAAAAGATGGCGGTTTACGTCCTTGTCTGGACTTTCGTGAGATTAATAAAATTACTGTACGCAATCCTTACCCACTGCCATTGATTCCTGATTTATTTAACCAGTTAGTGGGGGCCAAGTGGTTCTCTAAAATTGATCTCCGGGGGGCATACAATCTGTTGCGCATGAAGGAGGGTGATGAATGGAAGACTGCTTTTAACACTCCTGTGGGTCATTTTGAGAATCTGGTTATGCCTTTTGGTCTTACCAATGCTCCAGCATTTTTTCAGAATCTTATTAATGACATCCTTAGACCTTTAATCGGCAAAAATGTGGTTGTGTATTTGGATGACATTCTGATTTATTCGCCTGATCTGGAGTCTCATTGGCGGAGCGTACGTGAGGTATTACAGTTATTAATGGACAATTCGCTTTTTGCTAAGCTGGAGAAATGTGAGTTCGCTGTACAGAGAATTAGTTTTTTGGGCTACATTATCTCCAGTGAAGGTTTTGAGATGGACCCGGTTAAAGTTCAAGCTGTGCAGGAATGGCCTAGGCCTATTGGTTTGAAATCGATACAGAGGTTTTTGGGTTTCGCCAATTATTACAGAAAATTCATAAAAAAATTTTCTATTATTGTCAAACCGCTGACCGATCTCACCAGGAAAGGTGCTAATGCTGTTCAGTGGACTTCTCAGGCCATTGAAGCTTTTGTGTTTCTAAAGGAGAGGTTCACCTCTGCTCCCATCCTTATGCAGCCTGATGTGACTAAGCCGTTTTTGGTTGAGGTTGATGCTTCTTCGGTGGGGGTCGGTGCGGTGTTGTCTCAGGAAAACAAGGATGGAGTACATCCCTGTGCCTTTTTTTCAAAAAAATTTTCTGAGACTGAACTTAATTACGATATTGGTAATCGCGAATTGCTGGCGATTAAACTCGCATTTGAACACTGGCGTCACCTCTTAGAAGGTGCTGAATTTCCCATTCAGGTTTTCACTGATCATAAAAATCTGATCTATCTTGATGCTGCCAAGCGCTTGAATGCCCGTCAGGCTAGGTGGGCACTTTTTTTCTCGCGGTTTAATTTTTCCGTTACTTACATCCCGGGTATCAAGAATGTTAAAGCGGATGCTTTGTCTCGCAGCTTTTCTCCCATGGTCGGTGTTGAGGAGGAAGAGGAAAGCATTTTACAAGAAGGTGTTGTGATTGCTGCTTTGGACTCCGTTTTGGAGGATGAGATTCTTAAAGCTCAGGAGAATGCCCCATCTAACACTCCCCATGGGAGGTTGCTTGTGCCTAGGACCTTTAGGAGAGATTTGTGTGTTGAGTGTCATGAGTCTCGGTTAGCAGGTCATCCAGGAATTTCTGAGACCAAGAGACTTGTGGGTCGCAGTTTTTGGTGGCCTGGATGGCAGAAGGAAGTCATTAAGTGGGTGCGCCAATGTACTGTGTGTGCTAGATCCAAGTCTTTGCATGCTCCTGCTGCGGGGTTGCTTTGCCCTCTGGAGGTTCCTACTGCACCTTTGACACATCTGGCTATGGACTTTATTACTGACCTTCCCCCCTCTGAAGGTTTCACGGTCATCTGGGTGGTCGTGGACCGTTTTAGCAAGATGTGTCACTTGGTTCCCTTCATCAAACTGCCTTGCGCTAAGACACTCGCTAAGGCCTTTGTCAAGGAAATTGTCAGACTACATGGTGTTCCTACTGACATTGTTTCTGATAGGGGACCTCAGTTCGTGGCTCGTTTTTGGCGTGCCTTTTGTGACAGGTTGGGAGTTCATTTGTCGTTTTCATCTGGAGATCATCCTGAGTCTAATGGCCAGACAGAAAGGAAGAACCAGGATGTTGAGCAGTTCTTGCGTTGTTTTGTGGCAGACAATCAAGAGGGGTGGTCTGAGTTTCTGCCACTTGCTGAATTTGCTCTTAACAACCATACATCCTCTTCTGCTGGGTGTTCGCCTTTTTTTTGTTGTTCTGGGAGACATCCGTCTTTTGGGTCATTCTCCAAATTGGTTTCGGCTGTGCCTGAGGAGGAGAGTTTTTCCGGTGATTTGGTGAGAGTTTGGACGGATGTGCGTGGTAATCTTCAGGAGGCTAACAAAAAATCTAAGAGGTACTTTGATAGGAAACGGCAAGAGGTTTTGTTTGCTGTTGGTGACATGGTTTGGTTGTCCTCTAAGAATCTGCGATTGAGGATTCCTTCTAAAAAATTGGGTCCCAAGTTCGTAGGGCCCTTTAAGGTGCTTCAAATAGTTAACCAATCTGCTGTTAGGTTGGAGGTTCCTACGTCCTGGAAGATTAACCCGGTGTTTCATGTTTCTCTGTTGAAAAAAGCTGATGAGTCTGATGGTGACGCCTCTGCCACTGTTCCTCCGGTGGTGGAGGACGGGGAATATGAAATTTCCCGCATCCTAAATTCTAGACGGTATAGAGGGAGTTTGCAGTATCTCGTCGCTTGGAAGGGTTTCGGGCCTGAGGATAACTCATGGGTGAGGGCGGATGATGTTTCTGCTTCCAGACTTGTCAGAGCATTTCACAGGAGGTTTCCTGGTAAACCTGGGCCTAGGGGATCCGGAGGATCCTCTTAGAAGAGGGGGTACTGTTAGAACTCTCCTGTTAGGTTTTTTCTAGTTTGCTGGTCACATGACCATTTTTGCCTATTTAATCCGGCTCCGCCCTCCTGGTCTTGCTGGACTTCATTGTATTTACTACTCTTGAGCTAGCTTGGTGCTCTGTTGCCGTTCTCTGTTAGTTTTGCTAGGTCTTCTGACCTCTTTGCTTTTTGTTGTGTGTTTGTCTTTGACTGCTACTATTTCTGCTAGGAGGTGTCCAAACTTATCCCAGTCCCTAGTTCTTGTAGGGATCCCTCCCTCACATCTACAGGTCTTCGTTCAGACTAGCCGAGGACTTTAGCGGGTCTGATCGCAGGATCAGGTTCCCCGTTACATCGTAGGGATCTAGTTTAGTTCTATTGTAGGGACAGTTCTCCTGTCTTTCCTTAGTCCCTGTAGCAGATCATAACAGGTCCCTACAGTCAAACATGGCGGAGGTTCCCTGATGTTTTGGGTTTGCTTTGCTGCCTCTGGCACTGGACTGCTTGACCGTGTGCATGGCATTATGAAGTCTGAAGACTACCAACAAATTTTGCAGCATAATGTAGGGCCCAGTGTGAGAAAGCTGGGTCTCCCTCAGAGGTCATGGGTCTTCCAGCAGGACAATGACCCAAAACACACTTCCAAAAGCACTATAAAATGGTTTGAGAGAAAGCACTGGAGACTTCTAAGGTGGCCAGCAATGAGTCCAGACCTGAATCCCATAGAACACCTGTGGAGAGATCTCAAAATGGCAGTTTGGAGAAGGCACCCTTCAAATATCAGGGACCTGGAGCAGTTTGCCAAAGAAGAATGGTCTACAATTCCAGCAGAGCATTGTAAGAAACTCATTGATGGTTGACAGAAGCGGTTGTTCGCAGTTATTTTGGCTAAAGGCTGTGCAACCAAGTATTAGGCTGAGGGTGCCAATACTTTTGTCTGGCCCATTTTTGGAGTTATGTGTGAAATGATCATTGATTTGATTTTTGCTTCATTCTCTTTTGTGTTTTTTCCTTGCAAGCTACTTAAATGAAGATAATAATACCAAAGAATTTGTGATTGCAATCATTTTCAGGAAGAAACTGAGTATTATCTGACAGAATTGCAGGGGTGACAATACTTTTGGCCACCACTGTACCTGTATATGTATATTTGGTATTAGAACATTACTGGGATATTTCAATGTTTAAGATGTTTTTGATATTTGGTTGGTGCTCAATTTAGGAATAGGGTTATATAGGGACCTACAGAGAGCGGGGGTGCCATATCGTTTATAATCTAGGGTGCCAACCTCCGCATTAAGTAGAAGTGAAAATAGAGTCCTATTAGGGAGGACTTTAGAGAGAAAATATATTTAATACCCCCTCAACCCTGTTTGATATCTTTGTTGGGTATCTTTTATTGTATCAGCCTACACATATATGTGTATACCTGGTGTAGTAGCACTATTGGGATATTTTAGTGTTTAAGGTGTCTTTTGATATTTGGTTGGTGCTCAATTGAAGAATAGGGTCATATAGGGACCAATAGGGTCAGTCTATGGTGCACGGGGGCGCCATATCGCTTGTAGCTTAGGGTGCCAACCTCCGCGATAGGTAGGCGTGAACACAGCGTCCTATTAGGGGCTTTAGAATTTAACACCCCGTCACCCTGCTCGATATAACTTCATGTTTTTGGATGGTTATATATGTTGCTAAATTTTCTAAATTTTAACAAGTATTATAATAAAGACTATTTTTAAGGTTTTTTTTCTTGCTTTTGTTTACTTGTTTAGGACGTCCTATACCTATTTGCTCTGGTTTTCATGCTTCATATGATGTCATGGAATGTTATGGTTGTTGACTCACCCACATTAGCTCTTATTTGTCATTTTGCGGAATGTTTTGGTTGTTGGCTTCGCCCCCATAAGCTTCTACTTGTGATGTCACTGAATGTTTTGGTTCTTGGTTTCACCCCCATTAGCTTCTACTTGTTAACAAATGAGGAAGGCAGCCCTTCAGAACAAAATGGCTCTTGACTGTTAGCAATTGAAGTTGGAACTTGTGCTGTTATAGGTGAGAAATGCCGCCCCCATATTGAAGATGCACATGATTCAATTGAGAGAAACGTGGATAAGATAAAGGAGCTGCAACAAAAAGCTAGAGATACAAGGAGGGATGGAATCCCTTTTCCTGGATGGGGTCTATCAGAGTTTGGTTAAACAATATACTCTCAACTTTGCTAAAGCCCATAGTGATAGTGATATGATTGATTGTATTGATCGTGATTGCCTGGAAATTATTAATGTGATGTGTTTCTCATTGCAGGAAATTAATTTTCCTTTGGAGCCACGGCGGACACAGACAGAAGAGGGCCCCTGTGCAAGAACAATATATGAGCCTTTTGCAGCCCAATAGTTCATCATAATGCACAATTCCATCTGGTTTGGAGGTGGAATGGGCTCTCTTACCTCTTGGCCCGTGTGCAGACGCATAAGTTGCACCAATAACACGTCCTCCCCTGTCCGCCTGTCACGATACTAGTGGATACAACTGGACACCAGTAGCTAGGTCAAAGAGACTGCAGACACAAGGGTTAAACAAGCGATATTGTATTGATGATTTGAATGCAATACAGCATAGAAGTTCAGACGAGTCTTTAGCCAATCCAACAGACAATAGTGGCAGAGCTTACACTCGGCAATATAGCATGCAAAGTAACTGAGCAATGAGAGCACCAAGATGTCCGTCACTGACAGACTCTCTTGAAGAGCAGAGGAACACAAGCTGGCGGGAGTTCTTACATAACCGCAGGTGTAGTCAGGTCGGAGATTTCTGAAGTCGGGTGTTAGCAATCACTCAGTCACCAGGCGGGGATTCAGACGTGCAGGTCGGCAGAGGAATCCGCCGTTAGGAAAGGACCAACAGGGATCGTAAGTCCAGGCTTGAGGCTGCAGAGGAACAAGGTCCACAACATAATACACAAGCAAGGAAACAGAACAGGTACTGACTTTATGTATAGCTTTGGCAGGAAGTAAGATGGCCGATGTGAAACATAAAGATCCATGCTAACTAAGGGCAAAAGAAACAACAGATTCCAGGCCTAGATCCTGACTTTACTCCCACCTCAAGAACGGCCTCAGGACGATCCCAGGCCAGGCTTGCCAGGGTACCTTTGATGAAACTGCTCAATCAATCGGGATGCATTAATATTATCCACGGGTTCCCAGGAATTCTCCTCTGAAGAATAGCCTTGCCATTTAATCAAGTACTGCAATCGATTTCTGTAGATTCTCGAGTCCAGAATCCTCTCAACGATAAACTGTTCTTGACCATCCACGAGAATGGGATCGGGAGGAGGAGATGAACGTCCTGGAAAAGGATTTGGTACTACAGCCTTAAGTAAGGAAGTATGAAAGACAGGATGTATCCTCATAGCTCTTGGGAGTTTTAAGCGACATGCAACAGCACCTACCAACCCACTGATCCTATAGGGACCGATGTACTTCTGTCTAGAGATGAGCGTTGTTCGACTCGAACTGTTCGCCAATCTCAAATTCGAGCTGTTTTGGGCGGTGTTCGAGCCGTTCGGCGAACACGAACGATTTGAGAAAAATTCGGCTGTTCGAGGTTATGTTCGATAACTGTTCGTGCACCAAAATCATAACTGGATTTTTTCTCAGTAATGATGAAAATTAATGTTAATACGCAGTTTGAGTGTACAGCGGGGTGGGGGGAGGGGCAGGGGATGGATCTCTGCAGGAATAATGAAGATCTCCATTTTTTTTTCTCTTTCCCGCATTTACAGTGGGGAGGTGCAATCTGTCAGCCTATCAGCAGCGCACACACGGAGCGAAGTGCTTTTTTTCACACAAGCAAGGGCATGTGTCATTGGCAGTGTATGTCACATGTCCTTGCCCTATAAGACCAAGCCATTTTCCCCGTCGCCACAATTTTCTCACTGCTGCAGCTGCGTGTTAGACGGCACCGCTGTTGCTGTGTGCGCTATACCTTGTTAATTTCAAGCCAATTTTCGCACAAATCTACAGATAGCTTGGGAGTAGGGAATAGTTGTGATTGCAGTCCTTTTAAGGACTAGGTTACAGCATTTCCTACGACTTTTGTCAGGCAGGTCTGTGCTCTTAAATAGATAGATTGTGGGAGTAAAGACTAATTGTAATTGCAGTCCTTTTCAGGACTAGGTTACATCAGTTCCTATCAGTTTTTGCCAGGCAGGTCTGTGCCAGTGCTGTGCAAGTTTTTTTCACAGCATTTGGCTGAATCTAGCAAAGCTAATCCTTTTTGGCCTATTGCAGAGTGTGTTAGTCAGTGGAGTAGCCTATCTGTGTTGCAAGATATACCACCTGTGTATAGAATACCAATTTTTTTACTGCACCTAGTGAAGTAAAATCTTTTGGGCATAGCATCATTCTATTAGTCCATCTATACTGACCTCCATCAGGTTGCAAATTGAATATAATTTTTTTCTCCATCTAGCTCTGAAAAAACATTTGGGCTTCTAGCAGTGTGTTGGACTTGTTCTATTAGTCCATCTATACTGACCTCCATCAGGTTGCAAACTGAATATAATTTTTTTCTGCATCTAGCTCTGAAAAAATATTTGGCCTCCTAGCAGTGTGTGGGACTTGTTCTATTAGTCCATCTATACTGACCTCCATCAGGTTGCAAATTGAATATAATTTTTTTCTGCATCTAGCTCTGAAAAAATATTGGGCTTCTAGCTGTGTGCGGGACTTGTTCTATTAATCCATCTATACAGACCTCCATCAGGTTGCAAACTGAATATATTTTTTTCTGCATCTACCTCTGAAAAAATATTGGGCTTCTAGCTGTGTGTGGGACTTGTTCTATTAATCCATCTATACAGACCTCCATCAGGTTGCAAACTGAATATATTTTTTTCTGCATCTACCTCTGAAAAAATATTGGGCTTCTAGCTGTGTGTGGGACTTGTTCTATTAATCCATCTATACAGACCTCCATCAGGTTGCAAACTGAATATATTTTTTTCTGCATCTACCTCTGAAAAAATATTGGGCTTCTAGCTGTGTGTGGGACTTGTTCTATTAATCCATCTATACAGACCTCCATCAGGTTGCAAACTGAATATATTTTTTTCTGCATCTACCTCTGAAAAAATATTGGGCTTCTAGCTGTGTGTGGGACTTGTTGTATTAGTCCATCTATACTGACCTCCATCAGGTTGCAAACTGAATATATTTTTTTCTGCATCTACCTCTGAAAAAATATTGGGCTTCTAGCTGTGTGTGGGACTGGTTCTATTAATCCATCTATACAGACCTCCATCAGGTTGCAAACTGAATATATTTTTTTCTGCATCTACCTCTGAAAAAATATTGGGCTTCTAGCTGTGTGTGGGACTTGTTCTATTAATCCATCTATACAGACCTCCATCAGGTTGCAAATTGAATATAATTTTTTTCTGCATCTAACCCAGCCAATAGTTTTGGCCTAATACCACAGTTTGGCCACTCAGCTCTGCTCGGTTCCCATCCTTTGTTTTTTTGTGCAAACAACTCCAGAGTTGTGAATTAGTTAACCACCAAAATGAGTGGAAAAAGGCCTGCTGCTGGTGGAAAGGGGAATAGGCGTGTTGGGAAGGGGAAAAAAGGTTGTGTCCGTTGGGTAGGTGTTAAAGCAACAGTAACATCTGCAGAAGAAAGACCATCTTCCAGCCAAACTAAAATGTCTACTTCTTTTAGCGGACAATGTGATAAGATCCCTTTCTTACGGCCACCCCAATCGCTACAAATTCCAGATGAGGCACAAAAACAGCAGGTGCTTCAACGGATATCAAGTGCTCCTTTAAGTGGGCTCTCCTCCACATCAACTTCAACATCACAAATACTCCAGTCCTCAAAGGTGTCACCCCAATCGCACTTGCTTCCTCACAGCTCCCAAATCTCCAGCTGCCCGTCTGAGTATGTGGTAGAACAGATGGTTGAGTCTGCAGAGCTGTTTACTCATACTATAGCCTGGGAATCAGAGGTCGACTCCAGCGCTTCTGTGAATCCAGACGAGGAAATGATCTGCACTGATGCCCAGAATCTTTATGAGTCGGATCCAGGACCAGACGCAGAAGGTTCTGACCATAATGTAGACCCTCATTCCCAAACTGTAACTCCTGTTGGTGGAGACAATGAGGAAGACGATGATAAGACTCAAATACCTGATTGGAGCGACAACTTTAGTTTTTTGTCAGGGCAGGAACAGGTTGGCTCTGAGGACGACGGGTGTGATAACACACAGGGTGATGATGATGAGGTTGGAGATCCCACTTACTGTCAACCCACAGTCAGCCAAGAGATGAGGTCAGTAGAGGAGGTGTAGGAAGATGCTAGTGACGACGAGGTCAGGTTGCGCCTTCCTGGACAGAGACGTAGTACTGGAAGCACGTCAACAACTGCATCCTCAAACACAACTCTGCCTCTCACCACAAGTCGTGGTGGCTCTTCAGGTCGCATGGGTGCTAAGCCTTGCATAGCCTGGGCATTTTTTCAGATCGATAAAGATGACCCAACTCGTGTTATCTTTAACAACATGGACATGAAGCATAAGTTGCAGTGGGAAGCTCAGTGTGCTACAATGCGGCCTAGCCGGCCGGGCCAACCACCGTCTGCCATATCTTGTGCATCCGCGGCCTCTTCATCCTCTGTGACTGTGACCTTATGTCCGTCGCAGTGCCCCAGTACCAGATGCCCAGTCGGCACTACTTCTCAAAGAAAGGTGTGCCTGCGCTCCACCAGCATGTCGCACACAACATCACCGCTTCTTTGAGAAACTCTGTGTGTGACAGGGTGCATTTCACCACAGACACTTGGACGAGTAGGCATGGACAGGGGCGTTACATGTCGCTGACTGGGCACTGGGTAACTATGGTGACAGCAGAACAAGGGGCTGCTGTCCAAGTCTTGCCGTCCCCACGAGTTGTGCGTCAATCCTCTTTATGTCAAAGTTCCTCCACTGCTTCTGCCTCCTCAACCTCCTCTCGGTCTTCCACCTGCACCCAAAGCCTGTCTGGTCATGCCACAAGCTTTCTAACTGCGCAGAAGGGATCCTGCACACCTCCTTACTATGCTGGCAGTAGGGCTCAACGTCATCAGGCGGTTTTTACATTGAAATGTCTGGGAAATGTGAGTCACACAGCTGAGGAGTTGTGGTCAGCTCTGGAGAACCAATTTCATGAATGGTTGTCTCCACTGGACCTGAAACCAGGGAAGGCCGTGTGCGACAATGCTGCAAACCTGGGTGCGGCCCTTCGCCGGGGCAATGTCACACACGTGCCTTGTATGGCTCACGTGTTGAACCTGGTTGTCCAGCAATTTTTAGCCCACTATCCCAGACTAGATGGCCTTCTGCAGAGGGCACGGTCGCTGTGTGCTCATTTCCGCCGTTCGCATCCCGCAGCTCAGCGACTTACATCTCTACAGAAGTCGTTGGGCCTGCCACTTCACCGGCTAAAATGTGATGTGCCTACCCGGTGGAATTCAACTCTGGACATGTTGCAGCGACTGTGGCAGCACCGACAAGCCCTGGTGCAATACGTTCTGACGTATAGCCTGGGCCAACGAGATTCAGAGGTGGGGCAAATCACGCTGGAGGAGTGGTCTCAGATCAGGGACCTATGCACCCTTCTGCACAGTTTTGAAATGGCGACGAAGATGTTTAGTGCTGACGATGCCATTATCAGCATGACTATTCCGGTGATTTACATGCTGGAGCACATGTTAAACAGAATTCGGAGTCAGGTGGTGGCACAAGAGGAGGTGGAGGAAGTAGAGGAGGAGGAGTTGTATGCGGAAGGGCTAACATCTGCAAGGTCCAGACGGTCGGCAGCACCATGGCGGCAGGCATGTGAGGGTGGGGGAGATGGTTTTACCAGGGCGCATGGTAGCAGCCAAACTAGTGAGGAAGGTGCAGGAGCCAAGGAAGAAGTGGAGGACGAACTGATGGAAGACTCATCAGATGAGGGAGACCTTGATCACATTTCTGTTGTGCGAGGTTGGGGGGAGAGGACAGAGGAAGGAAGCATGATTGTTACCTCGCCACCAACACAACAGGGACTTGGTGCTCCTGGATGCGCAACACACATGAGTGCCTTCTTGCTGCACTACCTGCAACATGACCCTCGAATTGTGAGAATTAGAAATAATCCTGACTACTGGGTTGCCACACTGTTAGATCCCCGGTACAAAAGTAAATTTGCAGAAATTATTCCTGCCATAGAAAGGGATGCACGCATGCAGGAGTATCAGCAGAGACTGTTGCAGAATCTTACATGTGCTTTTCCACAAAATACCAGTGGTGCACGTAGTGAATCTCACAGTTCCAACTTGCCAACCGTGGGACCGTCAAGTGTTCAGCACTCAAACCGTAACAGAACCACAGTATCTGCTGGTAACATCAATTTTGCGGAATCATTTCACCACTTTTTTATCCCATCCTTTGCAAGGCCACAGGAGACAAGAAGTCTGACACATAGTCAACGCCTAGAGACGATGGTACAGGAGTATCTCCAAGTAAACATTGAAGCCACGACTGTGTCACTGGACCCTTGCTCTTTTTGGGCTTCCAATCTGGATAAATGGCCGGAGCTAGCCACTTACGCCTTGGAGATCTTGTCATGCCCCGCAGCCAGCGTTCTGTCTGAACGTGTGTTCAGCGCTGCTGGTGGTGTGCTGACAGATAAGCGCACGCGGCTCTCCACTGATAATGTAGACAGACTCACGTTCATAAAGATGAACAAATCATGGATCCGAAACGACTTTTCTACCCCTGTGTCATCCTGGGGAGAGTAAAAGCTTGATGATTGGTTAAAATCACCCTACCAACCGTTTTAAGCTTTCAAATTACTAATCATGTTTATCTGTATCTTGGCTGGAAAATAATTTGGGCTTTGTAGCAGTGTGCAGCACTGATTCTATTAGGCCATCTATAATAAGCTCCACCAGATTTAAAATTAATAATCATGTTTATCTGTATCTTGACTGGAAAATAATTTGGGCTTTGTAGCAGTGTGCAGCACTGATCCTATTAGGCCATCTATACTAAAGCTTCACCAGATTTAAAATTAATAATAATTTTTAGCTGCATCTAGCCCGGAAAATAATTTTGGGGCTCCGAGATGCGCAAGACACATAAGTGCCTTCTTGCTGCACTACCTGCAACATGACCCTCATATTGTCAGAATTCGAAGTAATCATGACTACTGGGTTGCCACACTCTTAGATCCCCCAAACTTTTCGATCAACCTTTTCATTTTAATAAAGACCAAAAAATGGTCATTTTTGAAATTATAAGCATTAGCAGGTTATTAGAAACTGAAATCAAACAGTTTTCAACTCAAAACTTTATTCTAGGTGATGTTACATTTTCACATAGGACCCCTTGTTCGAAAGGAGCTTCTGAACTCTCTCGTCCATTGAATTTGTCAGGTTTTGGATGGTTTCTGCTTCAATTGTTTTACATGAGGACAGAATACCCTCCCAGAGCTGTTGCTTAGATGTGAACTGCCTCCCGCCATCATAGACACTCCTTTTGATGATGCTTCGGAGGTTCTGAATGGGGTAGAGGTCAGGGGAGCATGGGGGTCACACCATAAGTTTGTCCCCTTTTATGCCCATATCAGCCAGAGATGCAGATGTTTTATGTGCAGCATGAGATGGTGCATTATCATGCAAAAAAATGATCTTGCTGTGAAATACACGGTTCTTCTTCTTGAACCATGGCAGGAAGTGCTGTTTGAGAAAATCCACATACATTATGGAGTTCATCTTTAGCGCCTTCAGGGATCCTAAAGGGGCCGACAATCTCTCTCCCCATGATTCCAGCCCAAAACATTACTCCACCTCCTCCTTGTTGGCGCTGTAGCCGTGTTTGCGTGGGGTGTCCATTAACCAGCCATCCTCCACTCCATCCATCTGGACCATCGAGCGCTGCACGGCACTCTTCCGTGAACAAAACAGTTTTGAAATCAGTCTTCATGTAATGTTTGGCCCACTGGAGCCGTTTCTGCTTGTGTGAAGTGGATAGAGGAGGTCGACAGGATGGCGTATGCACAGCTGCAAACCTCTGAAGGACCCTGCATCTTGTTGTTCGGGGGACGTTGGAGGCACCAGCAGCTTCAAAAACTTGTCTGCTGCTATGACAAGGCTTTTTTGCCCCTGCTCTTTTAACCTGACGTAATTGCCTGTAGGAAAGAGTCCTCAATTTGCCCTTATCAGCACGCACACGTGTGTACTGTGAATCAGCTACATACTTCTTGATTGCCAAGACACTTCATCCTGATCATCGCACAATGTTGATTGTAGTCATGCCTTGACCTAAACACTCCACAATTTGTTGCTTCTCAGCAGCCGACACATCCTTTTTCTTTCCCATTTTTTCAGAAAATGTAGGCTGCTTAATAATGTGAGCCAGCCTTCTTAAGTAGTCTTGCCTTTCATTGGACACACCTGCCAAACTAATTAGCACAGGTGTCTGCAATTGCTTACAGTGATATAATGAGCCCTGACACACATCACCATCAATGAGTTTAACTGACAAACAAACAAATTCTTCCCTTATCACTCCTAAACACTTTTTGCATAATAATTTGGAACACAGTGTACATGTGCTTTTCCACAAAACACCAGTGGTTCACGTAGTGAATCTTACAGTTCTAACTTGCCAACCGTGGTCTGTATGGAGTTGTTCAATAAAGGGCCCAAAATTAAGATAACATAGATGGGAGAGGTCTCTTTGAATAGGAATTCCTAAGTATTTGATACCCTGTGAGGGCCAGGCAAAGGGAAAGTTGGACTGGAGGGAATCCTATATGGATTTGGGGAGGGAGACATCGAGGGCCTCAGACTTCGCTGCATTGATTTTAAAATTTGACCATGTAACAAAGTGATCTATTTCAGCCATAACAGCATGGATGGATATATGTGATTGAGTGATATATACTAGGACATCATCAGCAAATAGAGAGCACTTGTACTCGGTGCCTCCCACCTCAATCCACCTAATATTGGGGTTATGGCGAATTGATGAGAGCAGGTGCTCCGTCACTAGGATGTATAAGAGAGGGGACAGAGGACATCCCTGCCTTGTCCCATTGGTGATTGTGAAAGGTGATGAAAATGTTCTGATGCACCCCCTGGGCCTTGGGACACCCGGAGCCGGACCCTTTTTGGTGGATGCTGGTGGTTGTAGTCTTCGTGGCGGCGACCCGGTTCCGTGGCTCAGGGTGGTCAAACCAGTGGCGGAACTATTTATGTGGTTTTGATGTTTAAATGTCCGACTACGCCACCCGTGGATTGCGGTCAGAGTGAACCGCCGCTGCAGGGCAGACCGCTGAGGCTGGTGTTGTGGGTGCAGCAGAGCGTAGCATAACTCCCCACGGGAGGAGTATAGCCTCAGGGCAGTGTATGCGGAGGATGGGGGTGATGGTGCAGGGCAGCAGCAGTAATGACACGGAGTCAGTGATGCAGTCCAGGGCCTTTACTCACAGTTCTTATTATCCAGACCACGTCTGCAGGTAACGGCTGTCCACGTCGTACTGTGCTCACCAGGTGAGGGGCTCAGACAACTCCCAGATAACTTTGGAGCGCTTCACAGGACCCCCTTTGTGTGTCCTTTGTCTGGCCTTTCTTACCAACCCTTCTGTCCGGCTGCCTCGGGCCTCCTCTTGGTAAACTTGGCGCCAGTTTCCCTGACCCTATGTGGTGCCTTCCTAGCGGGTGTAGCGAGGGGCTGCGCCACATAAAATGTCACAGCCTCCGGTTTCTAGCTGAGGGTCGTTTCCTGCCTCCACTAGTTTCGGGGACCGGTCTCCCCCTTTGGCCTGACCCCTCCAGGCAGGTGGATTCGGGCGTGCGGTGGCGACTCGCCCGTCCGCACCCCTGGGATCCCTTCATTCCTCGTCCCTGGAGCCTTCTCCGCTCCTCTTCCTTCCTTCTCCCTCTTCCAAGCTTGGGCCTCTGTTACTAGGCCCGTCTCCGGAGCAGAGCTCATGCAGAGCCCCTGCTCCCTGCCACTTCTGCTCAGACTTCTCTGCACTGAACTAAGATGGTGCCCACCTTTTATACTCCCTTCTCAATGCACCCAGGAACTGCTTCCTCCCTGCTCCTGCACTACAGGGTTCCCCTTCCTCAGTGTTCCCTCGCCCCACTCCAGCCAGGGACAGGGACTGTCGTGCCCATCTCAGAGGCATATTGGTCGCCCTGCCCCACGGCAATGTGGTGTAATGCATGCAGGTGTCGGGTCCTGATCCACACTCCATCCTTACCTGAGAGTGAGATATCACACCTCTGGGTGAGGTGCAATAGCTCTGTAGCAACCGAGCCCTCAGGGTGCTACAGTTCCATTTATCTTCAGCCTAGGTGACGTATTGTGATACAGGGCCGTGATTTTGGCTATAAAAGGGTCCCCTAGACCCCTACCCCAAGCTTTTTAAGAGAATCATATATGGCGTGCCAGGAGACTCTATGGAATGCTTTCTCAGCATCCAACGAGAGTATCTAATTACAAATTTTTAACTGCATCTAGCCCAGGAAATACTTTGTGCCTAGTAGCAGTGTCTGCTAGTCAGCGGATTATCCCGGCTGTTAAGCAAGCTACACCACCTGTAGTTTAGACACTTAATTTTTTCAAAGGAAATGCTTCGGGACCATGGAATACTCAGTGAAGAGCATCAGGAGGCACCCCAAGGCATAGGGGCTGGGACTGGCAGTAGGATGCCTTGCGGTAGACAGCCGAGCTCGATCCTTATAAAAGCTTTTTAACTGCAGCAGCTTTAGTGGACGCTACTGGAGCTGGAATTACGCGGCTGCTGGCATGAGACTTGCCCTCCAATAGATCCTTGTAAATGGATTTAAAGTGTATTCATTCAAATTAGAGAGACAATTTAAATTAAAAAGCTTAGAGCTGCCTCCACCACAGGGGGGCTCGCTCGACCCACCAGCGGACAGGCACCAGTATTGGGAGAGGGGGGCTGGCCATCAGGGTTCACCGCGGCTCTGGCACAAACCCGGCGACACGGAGGTGGCACGGGCAGGAGTGGACTGGCCGTGTCGGCTTCTCACTTTTTGGATCTTAGAAGGGCATGACATGCCTATATCTGTGTCTCCCCCTCCTTTTACTCTTCCACCTCTTTTATTTTCGCATGACTATATGTACTTGTCACTTTTCCATGTGTTAGTTATGTCTTCTGAGCAGTTTGTCAGCTTTTGGACACCTTTGAAGGTGTTTTCTATGTGTTTCTATGTGTTTTTGTTTGCCTGCCATTGGTTTTAACGGTGTTCGAAGGTGTTCGACGAACAGTTCGACGAACAGTTCGGCGAACACACGGGTGTTCGACGAACCGAACCGAACTCGAACACTACGGGGGTGGCTCAACACTAATACTGACCTCCATCAGGTTGCAAATTAAAAATAATTTTTATCTGCATCTACCTCTGAAAAAATATTTGGGCTTCTAGCTGTGTGTGGGACTTGTTCTATTAGTCCATCTATACTGAACTCCATCAGGTTGCAAACTGAATATAATTTTTTTCTGCATCTAGCTCTGAAAAAATATTTGGCCTTCTAGCAGTGTGTGGGACTTTCTCTATTAGTACATCTATATTGATCTCCATCAGGTTGCAAATTCAAAATAATTTTCTGTCTGCATCTAGCTCTGAAAAAATATTTGGCCTTCTAGCAGTGTGTGGGACTTTCTCTATTAGTCCATCTATACTGATCTCCATCAGGTTGCAAATTCAAAATAATTTTTTGTCTGCATCTAGCTCTGAAAAAATATTTGGCCTTCTAGCAGTGTGTGGGACTTTCTCTGTTAGTCCATCTATACTGACCTCCATCAGGCTGCAAATTAAAAATAATTTTTATCTGCATCTACCTCTGAAAAAATATTTGGCCTTCTAGCTGTGTGTGGGACTTGTTCTATTAGTCCATCTATACTGACCTCCATCAGGTTGCAAACTGAATATAATTTTTTTCTGCATCTAGCTCTGAAAAAATATTTGGCCTTCTAGCAGTGTGTGGGACTTTCTCTATTAGTCCATCTATACTGACCTCCATCAGGTTGCAAATTCAAAATAATTTTTTGTCTGCATCTAGCTCTGAAAAAATATTTGGCCTTCTAGCAGTGTGTGGGACTTTCTCTATTAGTCCATCTATACTGACCTCCATCAGGCTGCAAATTAAAAATAATTTTTTGTCTGCATCTAGCTCTGAAAAAATATTTGGCCTTCTAGCAGTGTGTGGGACTTTCTCTATTAGTACATCTATACTGACCTCCATCAGGTTGCAAATTAAAAATAATTTTTATCTGCATCTAGCTCTGAAAAAATATTTGGCCTTCTAGCAGTGTGTGGGACTTTCTCTATTAGTCCATCTATACTGACCTCCATCAGGTTGCAAATTAAAAATAATTTTCTGTCTGCATCTAGCTCTGAAAAAATATTTGGCCTTCTAGCAGTGTGTGGGACTTTCTCTATTAGTCCATCTATACTGATCTCCATCAGGTTACAAATTCAAAATAATTTTTTGTCTGCATCTAGCTCTGAAAAAATATTTGGCCTTCTAGCAGTGTGTGGGACTTTCTCTATTAGTCCATCTATACTGACCTCCATCAGGCTGCAAATTAAAAATAATTTTTATCTGCATCTACCTCTGAAAAAATATTTGGCCTTCTAGCTGTGTGTGGGACTTGTTCTATTAGTCCATCTATACTGACCTCCATCAGGTTGCAAACTGAATATAATTTTTTTCTGCATCTAGCTCTGAAAAAATATTTGGCCTTCTAGCAGTGTGTGGGACTTTCTCTATTAGTCCATCTATACTGACCTCCATCAGGTTGCAAATGCAAAATAATTTTTTGTCTGCATCTAGCTCTGAAAAAATATTTGGCCTTCTAGCAGTGTGTGGGACTTTCTCTATTAGTCCATCTATACTGACCTCCATCAGGCTGCAAATTAAAAATAATTTTTTGTCTGCATCTAGCTCTGAAAAAATATTTGGCCTTCTAGCTGTGTGTGGGACTTGTTCTATTAGTCCATCTATACTGACCTCCATCAGGTTGCAAAATGAATATAATTTTTTCCTGCATCTAGCTCTGAAAAAATAATTGGCCTAGCAGTGTGTGGGACTTTCTCTATTAGTCCATCTATACTGACCTCCATCAGGTTGCAAATTCAAAATAATTTTTTGTCTGCATCTAGCTCTGAAAAAATATTTGGCCTTCTAGCAGTGTGTGGGACTTTCTCTATTAGTCCATCTATACTGACCTCCATCAGGTTGCAAATTAAAAATAATTTATATCTGCATCTAGCTCTGAAAAAATATTTGGCCTTCTAGCAGTGTGTGGGACTTTCTCTATTAGTCCATCTATACTGACCTCCATCAGGTTGCAAATTAAAAATAATTTTTTGTCTGCATCTAGCTCTGAAAAAATATTTGGCCTTCTAGCAGTGTGTGGGACTTTCTCTATTAGTCCATCTATACTGACCTCCATCAGGTTGAAAACTGAATATATTTTTTTTCTGCATCTACCTCTGAAAATATATTGGTCTTCTAGCTGTGTGTGGGACTTGTTCTATTAATCTATCTATACAGACCTCCATCAGGTTGCAAACTGAATATAATTTTTTTCTGCATCTACCTCTGAAAAAATATTTGGGCTTCTAGCTGTGTGTGGGACTTGTTCTATTAGTCCATCTATACTGACCTCCATCAGGTTGCAAACTGAATATAATTTTTTTCTGCATCTAGCTCTGAAAAAATATTTGGCCTTCTAGCAGTGTGTGGGACTTTCTCTATTAGTCCATCTATACTGACCTCCATCAGGTTGCAAATTAAAAATAATTTATATCTGCATCTAGCTCTGAAAAAATATTTGGCCTTCTAGCAGTGTGTGGGACTTTCTCTATTAGTCCATCTATACTGACCTCCATCAGGTTGCAAATTCAAAATAATTTTTTGTCTGCATCTAGCTCTGAAAAAATATTTGGCCTTCTAGCAGTGTGTGGGACTTTCTCTATTAGTCCATCTATACTGACCTCCATCAGGCTGCAAATTAAAAATAATTTTTTGTCTGCATCTATCTCTGAAAAAATATTTGGCCTTCTAGCTGTGTGTGGGACTTGTTCTATTAGTCCATCTATACTGATCTCCATCAGGTTGCAAACTGAATATAATTTTTTTCTGCATCTAGCTCTGAAAAAATATTTGGCCTTCTAGGAGTGTGTGGGACTTTCTCTATTAGTCCATCTATACTGACCTCCATCAGGTTGCAAATTCAAAATAATTTTTTGTCTACATCTAGCTCTGAAAAAATATTTGGCCTTCTAGCAGTGTGTGGGACTTTCTCTATTAGTCCATCTATACTGACCTCCATCAGGCTGCAAATTAAAAATAATTTTTATCTGCATCTACCTCTGAAAAAATATTTGGCCTTCTATTTGTGTGTGGGACTTGTTCTATTAGTCCATCTATACTGACCTCCATCAGGGTGCAAACTGAATATAATTTTTTTCTGCATCTAGCTCTGAAAAAGTATTTGGCCTTCTAGCAGTGTGTGGGACTTTCTCTATTAGTCCATCTATACTGACCTCCATCAGGTTGCAAATTAAAAATAATTTATATCTGCATCTAGCTCTGAAAAAATATTTGGCCTTCTAGCAGTGTGTGGGACTTTCTCTATTAGTCCATCTATACTGACCTCCATCAGGTTGCAAATTAAAAATAATTTTTTGTCTGCATCTACCTCTGAAAAAATATTGGTCTTCTAGCTGTGTGTGGGACTTGTTCTATTAATCCATCTATACAGACCTCCATCAGGTTGCAAACTGAATATAATTTTTTTCTGCATCTACCTCTGAAAAAATATTTGGGCTTCTAGCTGTGTGTGGGACTTTCTCTATTAGTCCATCTATACTGACCTCCATCAGGTTGCAAATTAAAAATAATTTATATCTGCATCTAGCTCTGAAAAAATATTTGGCCTTCTAGCAGTGTGTGGGACTTTCTCTATTAGTCCATCTATACTGACCTCCATCAGGTTGCAAATTAAAAATAATTTTTTGTCTGCATCTACCTCTGAAAAAATATTGGTCTTCTAGCTGTGTGTGGGACTTGTTCTATTAATCCATCTATACAGACCTCCATCAGGTTGCAAACTGAATATAATTTTTTTCTGCATCTACCTCTGAAAAAATATTTGGGCTTCTAGCTGTGTGTGGGACTTTCTCTATTAGTCCATCTATACTGACCTCCATCAGGTTGCAAATTAAAAATAATTTATATCTGCATCTAGCTCTGAAAAAATATTTGGCCTTCTAGCAGTGTGTGGGACTTTCTCTATTAGTCCATCTATACTGACCTCCATCGTGTTGCAAATTAAAAATAATTTTTTGTCTGCATCTAGTTCTGAAAAAATATTTGGCCTTCTAGCATTGTGTGGGACTTTCTCTATTGGTCCATCTATACTGACCTCCAACAGGTTGCAAATTCAAAATAATTTTTTGTCTGCATCTAGCTCTGAAAATATATTTGGCCTTCTAGCAGTGTGTGGGACTTTCTCTATTAGTCCATCTGTACTGAACTCCATCAGGTTGCAAACTGAATATAATTTTTTGTCTGCATCTAGCTCTGAAAATATATTTGGCCTTCTAGCTGTGTGTGGGACTTGTTCTATTAGTCCATCTATACTGAACTCCATCAGGTTGCAAACTGAATATAATTTTTTTCTGCATCTAGCTCTGAAAAAATATTTGGCCTTCTAGCAATGTGTGGGACTTTCTCTATTAGTACATCTATACTGATCTCCATCAGGTTGCAAATTCAAAATAATTTTCTGTCTGCATCTAGCTCTGAAAAAATATTTGGCCTTCTAGCAGTGTGTGGGACTTTCTCTATTAGTCCATCTATACTGATCTCCATCAGGTTGCAAATTCAAAATAATTTTTTGTCTGCATCTAGCTCTGAAAAAATATTTGGCCTTCTAGCAGTGTGTGGGACTTTCTCTATTAGTCCATCTATACTGACCTCCATCAGGCTGCAAATTAAAAATAATTTTTATCTGCATCTACCTCTGAAAAAATATTTGGCCTTCTAGCTGTGTGTGGGACTTGTTCTATTAGTCCATCTATACTGACCTCCATCAGGTTGCAAACTGAATATAATTTTTTTCTGCATCTAGCTCTGAAAAAATATTTGGCCTTCTAGCAGTGTGTGGGACTTTCTCTATTAGTCCATCTATACTGACCTCCATCAGGCTGCAAATTAAAAATAATTTTTTGTCTGCATCTAGCTCTGAAAAAATATTTGGCCTTCTAGCAGTGTGTGGGACTTTGTCTATTAGTACATCTATACTGACCTCCATCAGGTTGCAAATTAAAAATAATTTTTATCTGCATCTAGCTCTGAAAAAATATTTGGCCTTCTAGCAGTGTGTGGGACTTTCTCTATTAGTCCATCTATACTGACCTCCATCAGGTTGCAAATTAAAAATAATTTTCTGTCTGCATCTAGCTCTGAAAAAATATTTGGCCTTCTAGCAGTATGTGGGACTTTCTCTATTAGTCCATCTATACTGATCTCCATCAGGTTGCAAATTCAAAATAATTTTTTGTCTGCATCTAGCTCTGAAAAAATATTTGGCCTTCTAGCAGTGTGTGGGACTTTCTCTATTAGTCCATCTATACTGACCTCCATCAGGCTGCAAATTAAAAATAATTTTTATCTGCATCTACCTCTGAAAAAATATTTGGCCTTCTAGCTGTGTGTGGGACTTGTTCTATTAGTCTATCTATACTGACCTCCATCAGGTTGCAAACTGAATATAATTTTTTTCTGCATCTAGCTCTGAAAAAATATTTGGCCTTCTAGCAGTGTGTGGGACTTTCTCTATTAGTCCATCTATACTGACCTCCATCAGGTTGCAAATGCAAAATAATTTTTTGTCTGCATCTAGCTCTGAAAAAATATTTGGCCTTCTAGCAGTGTGTGGGACTTTCTCTATTAGTCCATCTATACTGACCTCCATCAGGCTGCAAATTAAAAATAATTTTTTGTCTGCATCTAGCTCTGAAAAAATATTTGGCCTTCTAGCAGTGTGTGGGACTTTCTCTATTAGTCCATCTATACTGACCTCCATCAGGTTGCAAATTAAAAATAATTTATATCTGCATCTAGCTCTGAAAAAAGATTTGGCCTTCTAGCAGTGTGTGGGACTTTCTCTATTAGTCCATCTATACTGACCTCCATCAGGTTGCAAATTAAAAATAATTTTTTGTCTGCATCTAGCTCTGAAAAAATATTTGGCCTTCTAGCAGTGTGTGGGACTTTCTCTATTAGTCCATCTATACTGACCTCCATCAGGTTGAAAACTGAATATATTTTTTTTCTGCATCTGCCTCTGAAAAAATATTGGTCTTCTAGCTGTGTGTGGGACTTGTTCTATTAATCCATCTATACAGACCTCCATCAGGTTGCAAACTGAATATAATTTTTTTCTGCATCTACCTCTGAAAAAATATTTGGGCTTCTAGCTGTGTGTGGGACTTGTTCTATTAGTCCATCTATACTGACCTCCATCAGGTTGCAAACTGAATATAATTTTTTTCTGCATCTAGCTCTGAAAAAATATTTGGCCTTCTAGCAGTGTGTGGGACTTTCTCTATTAGTCCATCTATACTGACCTCCATCAGGTTGCAAATTAAAAATAATTTATATCTGCATCTAGCTCTGAAAAAATATTTGGCCTTCTAGCAGTGTGTGGGACTTTCTCTATTAGTCCATCTATACTGACCTCCATCAGGTTGCAAATTCAAAATAATTTTTTGTCTGCATCTAGCTCTGAAAAAATATTTGGCCTTCTAGCAGTGTGTGGGACTTTCTCTATTAGTCCATCTATACTGACCTCCATCAGGCTGCAAATTAAAAATAATTTTTTGTCTGCATCTATCTCTGAAAAAATATTTGGCCTTCTAGCTGTGTGTGGGACTTGTTCTATTAGTCCATCTATACTGATCTCCATCAGGTTGCAAACTGAATATAATTTTTTTCTGCATCTAGCTCTGAAAAAATATTTGGCCTTCTAGGAGTGTGTGGGACTTTCTCTATTAGTCCATCTATACTGACCTCCATCAGGTTGCAAATTCAAAATAATTTTTTGTCTACATCTAGCTCTGAAAAAATATTTGGCCTTCTAGCAGTGTGTGGGACTTTCTCTATTAGTCCATCTATACTGACCTCCATCAGGCTGCAAATTAAAAATAATTTTTATCTGCATCTACCTCTGAAAAAATATTTGGCCTTCTATTTGTGTGTGGGACTTGTTCTATTAGTCCATCTATACTGACCTCCATCAGGTTGCAAACTGAATATAATTTTTTTCTGCATCTAGCTATGAAAAAGTATTTGGCCTTCTAGCAGTGTGTGGGACTTTCTCTATTAGTCCATCTATACTGACCTCCATCAGGTTGCAAATTAAAAATAATTTATATCTGCATCTAGCTCTGAAAAAATATTTGGCCTTCTAGCAGTGTGTGGGACTTTCTCTATTAGTCCATCTATACTGACCTCCATCAGGTTGCAAATTAAAAATAATTTTTTGTCTGCATCTAGCTCTGAAAAAATATTTGGCCTTCTAGCTGTGTGTGGGACTTTCTCTATTAGTCCATCTATACTGACCTCCATCAGGTTGCAAACTGAATATATTTTTTTTCTGCATCTACCTCTGAAAAAATATTGGTCTTCTAGCTGTGTGTGGGACTTGTTCTATTAATCCATCTATACAGACCTCCATCAGGTTGCAAACTGAATATAATTTTTTTCTGCATCTACCTCTGAAAAAATATTTGGGCTTCTAGCTGTGTGTGGGACTTTCTCTATTAGTCCATCTATACTGACCTCCATCAGGTTGCAAATTAAAAATAATTTATATCTGCATCTAGCTCTGAAAAAATATTAGGCCTTCTAGCAGTGTGTGGGACTTTCTCTATTAGTCCATCTATACTGACCTCCATCATGTTGCAAATTAAAAATAATTTTTTGTCTGCATCTAGTTCTGAAAAAATATTTGGCCTTCTAGCATTGTGTGGGACTTTCTCTATTGGTCCATCTATACTGACCTCCAACAGGTTGCAAATTCAAAATAATTTTTTGTCTGCATCTAGCTCTGAAAATATATTTGGCCTTCTAGCAGTGTGTGGGACTTTCTCTATTAGTCCATCTATACTGACCCCCATCAGGTTGCAAATTAAAAATAATTTTTATCTGCATCTAGCTCTGAAAAAATATTTGGCTTTCTAGCAGTGTGTGGGACTTTCTCTATTAGTCCATCTATACTGACCTCCAACAGTTTGCAAATTCAAAATAATTTTTTGTCTGCATCTAGCTCTGAAAATATATTTGGCCTTCTAGCAGTGTGTGGGACTTTCTCTATTAGTCCATCTATACTGACCTCCATCAGGCTGCAAATTAAAAATAATTTTTATCTGCGTCTACCTCTGAAAAAATATTTGGCCTTCTAGCTGTGTGTGGGACTTGTTCTATTAGTCCATCTATACTGACCTCCATCAGGTTGCAAACTGAATATAATTTTTTCTGCATCTAGCTCTGAAAAAATATTTGGCCTTCTAGCAGTGTGTGGTGTGACACCCCAGGGGTCTGGTTGTCACAGTGATAGAGATATTACGTCTGAGAGCAGGTGGGAGGTCCTTTGGTCAGGGATCCTGTGCATGCCACACCTCCTGCCCAGCCTTGGGAGGGGAAGAACTTCCCCTGTATAAACCCGGGGCTGAGGCAGGGTTAGTGAGTCCAGGAAGAGTAGAGACAAGAGCAGCATAGGAAGCAGCAGAGTCACAAGGAGTCAGGGGCTGGCAGCTAAAGAGCTCGCCCTGACTAAGAAGATTCTTTACCGGACCCGGAGTCCGAGGCTGTGGGGACTAACTTCTACCCAGCAGCAGAATCCGTCAGGCAGGGGATTTCAGGTCCCCTGGCCCAGAAGCCCGAAGGCCCGGTCACACGCGTGGGACCAGCACCGCCATCGTGGAGCGGAAGCCATTAGAAGGCCCCGAGTCACCGGCCATACGGGTGAGCACCACACGGTACACTCAGGGACGTGGGCTACTTACATCAGCTTCTAGCAAGGTAGCCAGAAGAGTACAGTCAGCTTGGGAGGCCTACAACTACGCCTGGCCAGGGGAGATCCCATCTGCTCAAGGACTGACCAGGCCCCGTTCGCTAGCAAGTACTCCGGGAGGGTCTATCGTTGTTACCAGTAAAGACCCTGAACGCTACCATACCGTCTCTGAGTGGTTCCTGCTACCCCCATCATCCACGTCGGCTGCCCTGAGGCCATACCCCTCCCGTTGGGGGTTATACTATCACGCTGCACCATCCTTCCACCGGCCTCAGCGGTCTGCCCTGCAGCAGCAGCCCCCTGGCTGCATTCAACGGGTGGCGTAGTCATCAACCATTTTCTACCGCTAACAGACTGCCGTCCAGTTTGACTCCCTGGGCACGGACCGGGTCACCGCCACGAGACTACAACCCTAAACAGATCCGGCTCCGGGTAAGCTCCCGCGTGCGCAACGCAGCGCGACACAGGCCCAGGGGCGCGTCAACTTTGGCGTAGTCGGCAGGATCACGTGCCCGCAACCACCGGGTACTGCGTGCCTGAAAAGCAAAGACTGTTCAAACTTACCAGTGGTGAAGATTCCCGCCATCGGTGAAGATTCCCGCCATCCGGCGCCATCTTCAGCCTTCTTTCCGCCATCGGTGAAGTTTCCCGCCATCCGGCGCCATCTTCAGCCTTCTTCCCGCCATCCGTGGAGTTTTCCCGCCATTGGACGCCATCTTGAGGACGCCGCGCGGGAAGAAGAGGGGCGTGGACTCCGAAAGCGCGCGAGAACTGAAGCCCCGCCTCACGTCCGGACGTTGCGTAAGGTCCTGGAAGGAGCCCAGCAGACGCCGACGTCACAGGAGCGCGACGGAAGGTCCTCAACCCTGACGATCCACTGCGGAGCCGCGGCCTACGGAACAGGATCATCGCAAGGTAGGCCACGGTCCACTAGGGGGGAGGAAGATGTCGGATACGGAGGAGAGCTCCACTGCCTCAACCCCCGCCAGCGCTACCGCTGTTGCAGTTATGCCCTTCACCATGCCCTATATCCCGGGAGCAGCTTGGCTACCCCAGTACTCAGGGGAGTCACATACCCTGCATGACTTTAGAGAAAAGCTGGATAGCCTCTTCCAGGTGTACCCCCTCACAGAAGAGCAAAAAGTGAGCATCCTGGTGGCCCAACTAACTGGGGCAGCCAAAAGGGAAGTAAAATCCTGGCCACCTGGGAGGAAGACTGTCGCAGGGATACTAACCCGGCTGAAGGACACTTTTGATACCCGCACCTCAGCCGAGATTAAACTTAGATTCTACGGGTGCAAGCAGCGAGCGCATGAGAGTATAAGGGACTATGCACTCAACCTACAAGAGGCCCTGAGGGCCATTAAGCAGACCGACCCTAATGGAGTGGGAAACGAGGACAGGCTGTTGACCGAACAATTTATAGAGGGTTTATATTGCAATGCCCACCGCACCCAGTTGCGGGCAATGGCCTTACAGGACCCTCATCTAGAATTTGCACAGTTCAAGGACAGAGCCATCCGGGTGCTCCGAGAACCGGCACCAGGTGGCGTTGTGACCCACAGACGCCCCACTACCACTTACTACCAGGAGGCGGCGCCCTTGTCAGCAGGGCCTGTGGGAGCTGATGCGCAGGCTTTGGACAATGACCCGGCTCCAGACCTACACCATCAGGTCCAAGAGCTAGCTAAAAGCGTTGCTGCGCTAACCCGAACTGTGCAGTCTTTACAGGTTTCCACTCCAGGGAAGATCCAGCTGGCATCCGGACCGGAGGACATCCCGTGGCGTCGACCAAGGAGGACCCCACCGGCCAGAGGAAGACCCAGTGACCGATACAGCGAGGACGGACGACCCATCTGCCGCCGCTGCAATCAACCCGGACATATGGAAAGGTACTGTTCTTTAAACGGGCACAACCTGGGGTAGAGGGCCAACCCCCAGGAAAAAGATCACCAGGCCCATCGAACTGGCGCGACAGATATGTGGGAGGACGTCCAGTCTTGCCTGTGGTACTGGATGGCATTCCCATGAGTGCCCTACTGGACACCGGGTCACAGGTCACCACCATCCCGTACGTGCTCTTCAAGCAGTACTGGAATGACTCGGATATTACCCGCTACCCTGACGACGACTTGAGTATCATCGCCAGCAATGGTCAGCCCGTGCCACAGATCGGATTTAAAGAGGTGACCATCAAAATTGGTAGAGTCGAACTGGCCGCACAGGGACTGATCATTGTAGATATTGACAAACATGAGAGTCACCCAAAAATAACTCTAGGAACTAATGTAATTGAAAATTGTCTTGCAGAGGTGATTTTCCTTTTACAGCAGGTTGCCAAGAATGCCAGCTCCGGCGAGCAGCGGGTGCTCCAGAAAGAGATCCGGGCACTGATGCAACGGCAACAAGTGGAACTCTCCGGCGGTGAGATTGGTAGCGTAAGAATGTGTGACCCTTTTCCTATTGCCATGCCCCCAAAAAGTGAAATGATGATTTGGTGCCGGGCAGCTATTGGTCTGAGAGGTAGAGATTACCAGGCAATGGTAGAACCAGTTTACTCAGACAGTAGGCCCACCATTTTGACAGCACGGGGGGTGGTCAATGTACGCCATGGGAGGGTGCCCGTTCGCATTATAAATATCGGGGAGAGGGAAGTGTACCTGCCCCGGTATGCCACGCTAGCCAAATTATATACCACTAATCAAAATTCTATACAATCTGTGGAACCCTTGCCTCCATCTCACCCGGAGGAAGGTAACGGCTCTAAGAAAGACATGGAGGACTGGTGTCAGCAACTACATCTGGGTACTGACTCCACTCCCTCACACCAGAAACAAGGAGTCTATCGGGTGGTTCAAGAGTATGAGAGAGTGTTTAGTAAACACCCGTTAGACTTCGGGCGAGTCAAGGGGGTAGAACACCGCATCCCCACGGGAGATCATCCTCCCATAAAAGAGAGGTATCGACCCGTACCCCCTGCACATTACCAACACGCCAAGGGGATGCTTAGAGACATGAAGGAGGCTGGGGTAATCCGGGATAGCTGTAGCCCCTGGGCAGCCCCACTAGTTTTAGTCAAAAAGAAAGACAACACCATGAGGATGTGTGTAGATTACCGGAAAATCAACCGTATCACACACAAGGATGCGTACCCCTTACCAAGGATAGAGGAGTCATTGGCTGCTTTAAGATCTGCTAACTTCTTCTCTACCTTGGATCTCACTAGCGGGTACTGGCAGGTTCCTGTAGCAGAGGCGGACCGGGAGAAGACCGCATTCACCACCCCGATGGGACTTAGCGAGTTCACCTGCATGCCGTTCGGACTCTGCAACGCCCCAGGAACCTTCCAACGATTAATGGAGTGCTGTCTGGGCCACAGAAACTTCGAGACGGTCCTGTTGTACCTGGACGATGTCATCGTATACTCCAAAACTTATGAGGACCACCTGAAACACCTGGCGGAGGTGTTCGAAGCTCTGGCGAGTTACGGCCTAAAGGTGAAACCCTCCAAGTGTCACCTCCTGAAACCAAAGGTGCAATACCTGGGACACGTGGTGAGCGCTGACGGAGTGGCTCCCGACCCCGATAAGATCACCGCAATCAAAGGATGGCCAAGCCCTTCCAGCGTAAAAGAAGTGCGGCAGTTCCTAGGGTTGGTAGGCTACTACCGAAGGTTTATTCCCGGTTTCACCAAAAAGGCGGCGCCTATGCAGGACCTCCTGATAGGCCAGTCCCGGAAGGCCAAGAACCAGAAGCCGCCCTTCAAATGGGAAGAGCTAGAGGAAGAGTCCTTCCGCCAGCTGAAGATGGCCCTCACGGGGGATGAAATCTTGGCGTATCCGGACTATAGCCAGCCCTTCATCCTCTACACCGACGCCAGTAACGTCGGGCTAGGAGCCGTACTGTCCCAGATTCAGCAGGGGAAAGAGCGAGTAATCGCCTATGCCAGCCGAAAACTGCGACCCACCGAAAGGAATCCCGAGAATTATAGCTCATTTAAGCTAGAGTTCCTGGCCGTGGTATGGGCAGTCACCGAGCGCTTTAAGCATTACCTCGCTTCTTCCCGGTTCACCGTGTACACGGATAACAACCCGCTGACACACCTGGACACGGCAAGACTCGGTGCCCTGGAGCAGAGGTGGATGGCCCGTCTGTCCAACTACGAGTTCACAATTAAATACCGGGCAGGGCGCTCCAATACCAACGCGGACGCCCTGTCCAGGATGCCCAACCTGCCGGACGGAGGAGAAGATCCGGAGGGACTGGAAGAAGTTGAACTCCCTGCGTTCCACCGTCATGGGACTATCCAGTATTCCCACCGGGTAAGGAGTAAGCAGGCTGCTACGTTGAACCCCTTACCTCACTACAACTGGGCGGAAACGCAAGACAGCGACCCTGCCGTCCGACTGGTGAAGGAGATGCTGACTCGCCCGGAGGCTAGCCTGGAATCAGACGCTCCAGAGGAAGCCAAACAACTATGGGCAGAGAAGAGTCGACTGTTCCTTTACAAGGGGAAGTTGTGCCGCAGAATGGTTAACTCCAGGACGCATGAACTACTCTGGCAAGTAGTGGTGCCACGAAGAGACGCAGCCATGGTGATGGAGGCATACCACGACGGAGCTGGACACTTCGGGTGGAAAAAGCTGGAGCTCTTGCTGCGCGAGCGGTTCCACTGGGTAGGCATGAGGGGAACCATCGAGAAGTGGTGCAGAGACTGTGGCCCGTGCAATCTGAGAAGGAAGGACCGGGCCAGCCAGAAGACTCCCCTGCAGTCCATCGTCACCCGGCAACCGTTGGAACTGGTAGCCTTGGATCATGTAAAACTGACCCCCAGCAGAAGTGGCTACGTCTACGCGTTAACCATCGTGGATCATTACTCCCGGTTTCTGGTTGTCGTCCCCGTCAAGGACTTAACGGCTCGAACAGCAGCTAGAGCCTTCCAGCAGCACTTTTGCCGTCCACACGGGTACCCGGACCAAGTGCTGACGGACCAGGGACCTGCCTTTGAAGCGGAGGTCTTCCAGGAATTCTGCAATCTGTATGGCTGCCGGAAGATAAGGACGACACCCTACCATCCGCAAACTAATGGACTTTGTGAGAAAATGAACCAGGTGGTAATGGATCTTCTAAAAACGTTGCCCCTGGAAGAACGCAGTCTGTGGCCTGAGAAGTTGCCCGATCTGGTGGACCTATACAACCACATCCCGGTAGGTTCCACCAACTGTACCCCGGCTTACCTAATGAGGGCAAGACCTGGTAAGTTACCTGTTGACCTGGAAATGGGAGTCCTGACGCCCGAGGACACTTCACCAGAAACAGACTGGGACACAGAGAGGCAGCAGCAGTACCGGAAAGTACAGGAGAGCGTGGAGCGAAGTCTCTGTCAGGCTAGGGAAAGACAAGAGAAGACTTACAACCAGTATGCTCCCGCTGTTCCCCTGGTACCCGGAGAGCAGGTCTTGAAGAGGAAGAGACGGCTCCACAAGTTGGACGACCAGTGGGAGAAGGACCCGTACACCGTACTGCCCTCAAGCCACGAGAACCCGAAGGTCTGTACCATCAGTAAAGACGGAGGGGAAACCACAGCCATTGTATCCCGGGACCACCTGAAGAAGTGCCCCGAACAACTGAGGAACCCTGAGGAGGAACAGGAAGACCATCGACCCGTGGAAGAAAGGGAAGATATGGTTAGTACCGTGCTCGGGGACTTCCCTCGGTCTTGGACTCAAGTCAATGGTGCAGTTGTGGTACCCGTACTCACCTTCCTCCAACCATCATCCCAAGAACCTACGGAGCAACGGGTAGAGCTGGAAGAGCAGCCGGTCCAGGAGGCAGAAGACTCCACCCAAGCGGAACAGGAGAATCCACCCTCTGCTTATAGTGAGCCTGCCGTACCCCTAGTGAGACAAAGAGCCGGTAGACAGCTGCCCAGTTTACCCTTGACAGCTCCTACACCCTGTAGTTCAGGGCCAGACAGTCAGCTCCGTAGGTCCACTAGGGCCACTAGAGGCCAGTTACCCGCACGTTGGAGGATCTAAATGTTTAAGTTGTTTTACAATGTTTACCTGTTTATTGTTGCTTGTGTATAATTTTGTGTTTCTAGTTATTTTTAGGAAACCTTGGTGGATTTACCGGGAATCCTTTGTATATAGTTGGAGCGTAACCCAGGATGGACTAGAGACTGTTAAGGACTCGGGGTAGGACAGACCCCTACCTGGTTACGTCTCCCTGTGTTGGTGAAATGGACACCTTTGCTTTTCTTCAAAGACTGCACCCGGTTGCGGACATCCGTGACCATCTTATTGTGTTTCCTTATTGTATTTTATTGTTCTTTGATATACCTTGTTATATTTTTCTAAAAAGTGTTTAGTCCCGGAGTACTAAATTTCACTAGGGGGGAGTGTGACACCCCAGGGGTCTGGTTGTCACAGTGATAGAGATATTACGTCTGAGAGCAGGTGGGAGGTCCTTTGGTCAGGGATCCTGTGCATGCCACACCTCCTGCCCAGCCTTGGGAGGGGAAGAACTTCCCCTGTATAAACCCGGGGCTGAGGCAGGGTTAGTGAGTCCAGGAAGAGTAGAGACAAGAGCAGCATAGGAAGCAGCAGAGTCACAAGGAGTCAGGGGCTGGCAGCTAAAGAGCTCGCCCTGACTAAGAAGATTCTTTACCGGACCCGGAGTCCGAGGCTGTGGGGACTAACTTCTACCCAGCAGCAGAATCCGTCAGGCAGGGGATTTCAGGTCCCCTGGCCCAGAAGCCCGAAGGCCCGGTCACACGCGTGGGACCAGCACCGCCATCGTGGAGCGGAAGCCATTAGAAGGCCCCGAGTCACCGGCCATACGGGTGAGCACCACACGGTACACTCAGGGACGTGGGCTACTTACATCAGCTTCTAGCAAGGTAGCCAGAAGAGTACAGTCAGCTTGGGAGGCCTACAACTACGCCTGGCCAGGGGAGATCCCATCTGCTCAAGGACTGACCAGGCCCCGTTCGCTAGCAAGTACTCCGGGAGGGTCTATCGTTGTTACCAGTAAAGACCCTGAACGCTACCATACCGTCTCTGAGTGGTTCCTGCTACCCCCATCATCCACGTCGGCTGCCCTGAGGCCATACCCCTCCCGTTGGGGGTTATACTATCACGCTGCACCATCCTTCCACCGGCCTCAGCGGTCTGCCCTGCAGCAGCAGCCCCCTGGCTGCATTCAACGGGTGGCGTAGTCATCAACCATTTTCTACCGCTAACAGACTGCCGTCCAGTTTGACTCCCTGGGCACGGACCGGGTCACCGCCACGAGACTACAACCCTAAACAGATCCGGCTCCGGGTAAGCTCCCGCGTGCGCAACGCAGCGCGACACAGGCCCAGGGGGACTTTCTCTATTAGTCCATCTATACTGACCTCCATCAGGTTGCAAATTAAAAATAATTTATATCTGCATCTAGCTCTGAAAAAATATTTGGCCTTCTAGCAGTGTGTGGGACTTTCTCTATTAGTCCATCTATACTGACCTCCATCAGGTTGCAAATTGAATATATTTTTTTTCTGCATCTACCTCTGAAAAAATATTTGGGCTTCTAGCTGTGTGTAGGACTTGTTCTATTAGTCCATCTATACTGACCTCCATCAGGTTGCAAACTGAATACAATTTTTTTCTTCATCTACCTCTGAAAAAATATTTGGGCTTCTAGCTGTGTGTGGGACTTGTTCTATTAGTCCATCTATACTGACCTCCATCAGGTTGCAAATTGAATATAATTTTTTTCTGCATCTAACCCAGCCAATAGTTTTGGCCTAATACCACAGTTTGGCCACTCAGCTCTGCTCGGTTCCCATCCATTGTTTTTTTGTGCAAACAACTCCAGAGTTGTGAATTAGTTAACCACCAAAATGAGTGGAAAAAGGCCTGCTGCTGGTGGAAAGGGGAATAGGCGTGTTGGGAAGGGGAAAAAAGGTTGTGTCCGTGGGGTAGGTGTTAAAGCAACAGTAACATCTGCAGAAGAAAGACCATCTTCCAGCCAAACTAAAATGTCTACTTCTTTTAGCGGACAATGTGATAAGATCCCTTTCTTACGGCCACGCCAATCGCTACAAATTCCAGATGAGGCACAAAAACAGCAGGTGCTTCAACGGATATCAAGTGCTCCTTTAAGTGGGCTCTCCTCCACATCAACTTCAACATCACAAATACTCCAGTCCTCAAAGGTGTCACCCCAATCGCACTTGCTTCCTCACAGCTCCCAAATCTCCAGCTGCCCATCTGAGTATGAGGTAGAACAGATGGTTGAGTCTGCAGAGCTGTTTACTCATACTATAGCCTGGGAATCAGAGGTCGACTCCAGCGCTTCTGTGAATCCAGACGAGGAAATGATCTGCACTGATGCCCAGAATCTGTTATGTTCTGCTACCAGAGCTAAGGAAAGAGAGGAGATCTGTCCCTACGATAGAACTCAGCTTGATCCCTACGATGTAACAGGGAACCTGATCCTACGATCAGACCTGCTAAAGTCCTCAGCTAGTCTGTACGGAGACCTATAGATGTGGGGAAGGAATCCCTACAAGTACTAGGGACTGGGAGCAAAATGGACACCTCCTAACAGAACTAGTAGCAGACAGACAAACAAACAAAATATATAGAACACAGAGGTCCGAAGACCAAGCAAACTAACAGAGTTAGATACTGAGCACAGGCTAGCTAAAGAGTAGTAATACAATGAAGTCCAGCAAAGCCAGAAGGGCGGAGCAGGACTAAATAGGCCAACAAGGTCATGTGACCAGCAATAGAAAAAACCTAAGAGCAAGGTTCTAACAGTACCCCCCCTTCTAAGAGGATCCTCCGGATCCCCTAGGACCAGGCTTATCAGGAAATCTCCTGTGAAACGCTCTGATAAGTCTGGACGCGGAAACATCATCCGACCTCACCCATGAGTTATCCTCGGGTCCGAAACCTTTCCAGGCCACGAGATACTGCAAACTACCTCTATACCGTCTAGAATTAAGGATGCGAGAAATTTCATATTCCCCGTCCTCCACCACCGGAGGAACAGAGGCAGAGGCGTCACAATCCGACACAACAGCTTGTTTCAACAGAGAGACATGAAACACCGGATTAATTCTCCAGGAGGTAGGAACCTCCAACCTAACAGCAGATTGGTTGACAACCTGAAGCACCTTAAAGGGCCCTACAAACTTGGGACCCAATTTCTTAGAAGGAATCCTCAACCGCAGATTCCTAGAGGACAACCAAACCATGTCACCAACAGCGAACAAAACCTCCTGTCATTTCCTATCAAAGTAGTCTTTAGATTTTCTGTTAGCCTCCTGAAGATTACCACGCACATCCGTCCAAACTCTCTCCAAATCGCCGGAAAAATTCTCCTCCTCAGGCACGGCAGATACCAACTTGGAGAACGACCCAAACAACGGATGTCTCCCAGAACAACAAAAAAAAGGCGAACAACCTGCAGAAGAAGATGTATGATTGTTCAGAGCAAATTCAGCAAGTGGCAGAAACTCAGACCACCCCTCTTGATTGTCTGCCACAAAACAACGCAAGAACTGCTCAACATCCTGGTTTTTCCTTTCTGTCTGGCCATTAGATTCAGGATGATATCCGGATGAGAACGACAAATGAACTCCCAACCTGTCACAAAAGGCGCGCCAAAAATGAGCCACGAACTGAGGTCCCCTATCAGAAACAATGTCAGTAGGAACGCCATGAAGTCTGACAATTTCCTTGACAAAGGCCTTAGCGAGAGTCTTAGCGCAGGGCAGTTTGACGAAGGGAACCAAGTGACACATCTTGCTAAAACGGTCCACGACCACCCAGATGACAGTAAAACCCTCAGAGGGGGGAAGGTCAGTTATAAAGTCCATAGCCAAATGTGTCCAAGGAGCACTGGGAACCTCCAGAGGGCAAAGTAACCCCGCAGAAGGAGTATGTGAGGACTTAGATCTAGCACATATAGTACATTGACGCACCCACTTAATGACTTCCTTCTGCCATCCAGGCCACCAAAAACTGCGACCCACCAGTCTCTTGGTCTCAGAGATTCCGGGATGACCTGCCAACCGAGATTGGTGACACTCAACAAACAAATCTCTCCTAAAGGTCCCAGGCACAAGCAACCTCCCATGGGGAGTGTTAGATGGGGCATTCTCCTGTGCTTTAAGAATCTCATCTTCCAAAACGGAGTCCAAAGCAGCAATCACAACACCTTCTTGTAAAATGTTCTCCTCTTTCTCAGCACCGACTATGGGAGAAAAGCTGCGAGACAAAGCATCCGCCTTAACATTCTTAGTACCTGGGATCTAAGTAACGGAAAAATTAAACCGCGAGAAAAACAGTGCCCACCTAGCCTGACGGGCATTCAGGCGCTTGGCAGCATCAAGATATATCAGATTTTTATGATCCGTAAAAACCTGAATGGGAAATTCAGCACCTTCCAAGAGGTGGCGCCAGTGTTCAAATGCGAGTTTAATCGCCAGCAATTCCCGATTACCAATATCGTAATTCAGTTCAGTCTCCCAAAATTTTTTTGAAAAAAAGGCACAGGGATGTACTCCATCCCTGTTATCCTGAGACAATACTGCGCCAACCCCCACAGAGGAAGCATCAACCTCAACCAAAAACGGCTTAGTCACATCAGGCTGCATAAGGATGGGAGCAGAGGTGAACCTCTCCTTGAGATACACAAAAGCTTCAATGGCCTCAGAAGTCCACTGAACCGCATCAGCACCTTTCCTGGTGAGATCGGTCAGAGGTTTGACAATAATAGAAAATTTTTTAATGAATTTTCTATAATAATTGGCGAAACCCAAAAACCTCTGTATCGATTTCAAACCAATAGGCCTAGGCCATTCCTGCACAGCTTGAACTTTCACCGGGTCCATCTCAAAACCTTCGCTGGAGATAATGTAGACCAAAAAACGAATTCTCTGTACAGCGAACTCACATTTCTCCAGCTTAGCAAAAAGCGAATTGTCAATTAATAACTGTAATACTTCACGTACGCTCCGCCAATGAGACTCCAGATCCGGCGAATAAATCAAAATGTCATCCAAATACACAACCACATTTTTGCCAATCAAAGGTCTAAGGATGTCATTAATAAGATTCTGAAAAAATGCAGGAGCATTAGTAAGACCAAAAGGCATAACCAAATTCTCAAAATGACCCACAGGAGTGTTAAAAGCAGTCTTCCATTCGTCACCCTCCTTCATGCGCAACAGATTGTATGCCCCCCGAAGGTCAATTTTAGAGAACCACTTGGCCCCCACTAACTGGTTAAACAGATCAGGAATCAATGGCAGTGGGTAAGGATTGCGTACAGTAATTTTGTTAATCTCACGAAAATCCAGACAAGGACGTAAACCGCCGTTATTTTTTTTTACAAAAAAAAATCCAACCGCCACAGGAGACTTAGAGGGCCTAATGTGACCGGCGGCCAAACTTGTCTGTATGTATTCCTCCAAAGCCTTTCTCTCAGGAATAGTAAGATTAAATAAACTACTTTTAGGAAGAGTCGCTCCAGGGACAAATTCAATAGTACAATCATAGTCTCTATGGGGAGGCAAAACCTGCGATTCCTTCTCAGAAAAAACTCTCCAAAAATCCTGAATAGGTACAGGCAATTCCCCCCTATCCACAGCAGCAATACGCCCGTTACAACACTTGTCATAACATTTATGGCTCCAGGACTTAATTTCATTGGTAGACCAATCCAGTACAGGATTGTGCAATTTTAACCAGGGCAATCCCAACACCACCGGAGAAGGCAAGTTATTCAAAACTACCAAATCCAATTTCTCATGGTGAACACCATTAATAGTGAGAGGAAATTCACAGACCTTGAGAGTAACATTCTTCAAAGGGGAGCCATCGACAGAAACCACAGCAATGGGGGATGACAAAGGTTCGGGTTTTAAATTGAGTTTTTCCAAGAATCCCCCATCAATTACATTCAGAGTAGACCCACAATCGACAAACACCCGAAATTCCATTAATTTTTCCTGAGCAATAGTGGAAGCAGCTAAAAATACACCCTTGGAATTTAAACAGGCAATACGGGCATGACTGACCATTTTTTTTTCTTTCTTCATACGAAGCACACAACTTTTAATGAAATGACCAGAATTTCCGCAATAGAAACACAAACCTTCAGAAAATCTGCGGTCCTTTTCTTGAGAGCGAGGTGCCATCACTCCAATCTCCATCGGCTCTCCACTGTCAGTACACACATTCTCATGACCAGAAACTGACATAGCAGAGGATTTGCTCTCATTAACCCTTGCACGCAGTCTCCTATCCACCCGTATAGCTAATTGCATAGCCTGTTGCAAATCTTCAGGTGTGAGATAAGCAATTAGCAGGTCTTTAACCCTTTCACTAAGCCCAGCAAGAAACAGACTCTTCAGAGCAGAATCGTTCCATCCTATTTGAGTAGACCACCGACGGAAATGAGTACAATATTTTTCCACATTACCTGATCCCTGTCTCAAATGTCTCAACTCAGTCTCAGCAGATGAGACACGGTCAGGATCATCATATAATAGCCCCAAAGCAGAAAAAAAACTATCCACTGATCTAAAGCATGTATCACTAGGTTGCAAAGAAAAGGCCCACTCCTGAGGCTCTTTGCGCAAAAGTGACATTATGAACCCTATGCGCTGGGATTCATCCCCAGAGGACCTGGGTCTCAAACGAAAATACAATAAGCAAGCATTTTTAAATGAAAAAAATTCTTGGTGTTCACCAAAAAATAAATCAGACAAACGTACCTTAGGCTCCAAAAAATGTGCTCCAGGACAGTTACTCACGTGCTGATGGAGCTCGGCCACCTCCAGAGAGAGTCCCTGCAGGTGTTTAGCCAAATCCTGAACCGACACCATGATGGAACAGAAAAATCTTTCCTTAGAGAATTTGCGGGCTGGACTTACTGTTATGTTCTGCTACCAGAGCTAAGGAAAGAGAGGAGATCTGTCCCTACGATAGAACTCAGCTTGATCCCTACGATGTAACAGGGAACCTGATCCTGCGATCAGACCTGCTAAAGTCCTCAGCTAGTCTGTACGGAGACCTATAGATGTGGGGAAGGAATCCCTGCAAGTACTAGGGACTGGGAGCAAAATGGACACCTCCTAACAGAAATAGTAGCAGACAGACAAACAAACAAAATATATAGAACACAGAGGTCCGAAGACCAAGTAAACTAACAGAGTTAGATACTGAGCACAGGCTAGCTAAAGAGTAGTAATACAATGAAGTCCAGCAAAGCCAGAAGGGCGGAGCAGGACTAAATAGGCCAACAAGGTCATGTGACCAGCAATAGAAAAAACCTAAGAGCAAGGTTCTAACAGAATCTTTATGAGTCGGATCCAGGACCAGACGCAGAAGGTTCTGACCATAATGTAGACCCTCATTCCCAAACTGTAACTCCTGTTGGTGGAGACAATGAGGAAGACGATGATGAGACTCAAATACCTGATTGGAGCGACAACTTTAGTTTTTTGTCAGGGCAGGAACAGGTTGGCTCTGAGGACGACGGGTGTGATAACGCACAGGGTGATGATGATGAGGTTGGAGATCCCACTTACTGTCAACCCACAGTCAGCCAAGAGATGAGGTCAGCAGAGGAGGTGGAGGAAGATGCTAGTGACGACGAGGTCAGGTTGCGCCTTCCTGGACAGAGACGTAGTACTGGAAGCAAGTCAACAACTGCATCCTCAAACACAACTCTGCCTCTCACCACAAGTCGTGGTGGCTCTTCAGGTCGCATGGGTGCTAAGCCATACATAGTTTGAGTACTTCATGCATGAACCGGCACATGGACATGAAGCATAAGTTGCAGTGGGAAGCTCAGTGTGCTACAATGCGGCCTAGCCGGCCGGGCCAACCACCGTCTGCCATATCTTGTGCATCCGCGGCCTCTTCATCCTCTGTGACTGGGGGGACAGCAGTCACACCTGTTTTGGGGCGCAGACCTGCCACCTCTTTACCCGCAACAGCCAGCGTGATTGGCAGGTCATCATTTTCTTTGGAGGTGGTAACACCAGCTGGTGTTGAGCGCTTTCCGACATCGATAGCACCACCTTTGGATCAAGGCAACCTAACATGTCCGCCTGCATCTTCCTCACAGACCGGCAGTTTGCCGGGGACACCCTTATCAACCCAGTCTAAGCACAATAGCCAGCCCTCGGTCCCTCAGATGTGGACAAGTAAAAGACCATTTCCTCCTAGCCATGAGAAAGCTAAGAGGTTGAATTTCACCATCTTCAAGCTCTTGGCTACAGAAATGCTGCCTTTCCGCCTGATGGACACAGAGGATTTTCGAGACCTTATGTCCGTCGCAGTGCCCCAGTACCAGATGCCCAGTCGGCACTACTTCTCAAAGAAAGGTGTGCCTGCGCTCCACCAGCATGTCGCACACAACATCACCGCTTCTTTGAGAAACTCTGTGTGTGACAGGGTGCATTTCACCACAGACACTTGGACGAGTAGGCATGGACAGGGGCGTTACATGTCGCTGACTGGGCACTGGGTAACTATGGTGACAGCAGGACAAGGGGCTGCTGTCCAAGTCTTGCCGTCCCCACGAGTTGTGCGTCAATCCTCTTTATGTCAAAGTTCCTCCACTGCTTCTGCCTCCTCAACCTCCTCTCGGTCTTCCACCTGCACCCAAAGCCTGTCTGGTCATGCCACAAGCTTTCTAACTGCGCAGAAGGGATCCTGCACACCTATTTACTATGCTGGCAGTAGGGCTCAACATCATCAGGCGGTTTTTACTTTGAAATGTCTGGGAAATGTGAGTCACACAGCTAAGGAGTTGTGGTCAGCTCTGGAGAACCAATTTCATGAATGGTTGTCTCCACTGGACCTGAAACCAGGGAAGGCCGTGTGCGACAATGCTGCAAACCTGGGTGCGGCCCTTCGCCGGGGCAATGTCACACACGTGCCTTGTATGGCTCACTTGTTGAACCTGGTTGTCCAGCAATTTTTAGCCCACTATCCCAGACTAGATGGCCTTCTGCAGAGGGCACGGTCGCTGTGTGCTCACTTCCGCCGTTCGCATCCCGCAGCTCAGCGACTTACATCTCTACAGAAGTCGTTGGGCCTGCCACTTCTCCGGCTAAAATGCGATGTGCCTACCCGGTGGAATTCAACTCTGCACATGTTGCAGCGACTGTGGCAGCACCGACAAGCCCTGGTGCAATACGTTCTGACGTATAGCCTGGGCCAACGAGATCCAGAGGTGGGGCAAATCACGCTGGAGGAGTGGTCTCAGATCAGTGACCTATGCACCCTTCTGCACAGTTTTGAAATGGCGATGAAGATGTTTAGTGCTGACGATGCCATTATCAGCATGTCTATTCCGGTGATTTACATGCTGGAGCACATGTTAAACAGAATTCGGATTCAGGTGGTGGCACAAGAGGAGGTGGAGGAAGTAGAGGAGGAGGAGTTGTATGCGGAAGGGCTAACATCTGCAAGGTCCAGACGGTCGGCAGCACCAAGGCGGCAGGCATGTGAGGGTGGGGGAGATGGTTTTACCAGGGCGCATGGTAGCAGCCAAACTAGTGAGGAAGGTGCAGGAGCCCAGGAAGAAGTGGAGGACGAACTGATGGAAGACTCATCAGATGAGGGAGACCTTGATCACATTTCTGTTGTGCGAGGTTGGGGGGAGAGGACAGAGGAAGGAAGCATGATTGTTACCTCGCCACCAACACAACAGGGACTTGGTGCTCCTGGATGCGCAACACACATGAGTGCCTTCTTGCTGCACTACCTGCAACATGCCCCTCGAATTGTGAGAATTAGAAATAATCCTGACTACTGGGTTGCCACACTGTTAGATCCCCGGTACAAAAGTAAATTTGCAGAAATTATTCCTGCCATAGAAAGGGATGCACGCATGCAGGAGTATCAGCAGAGACTGTTGCAGAATCTTACATGTGCTTTTCCACAAAACACCAGTGGTGCACGTAGTGAATCTCACAGTTCCAACTTGCCAACCGTGGGACCGTCAAGTGTTCAGCACTCAAACCGTAACAGAACCACAGTATCTGCTGGTAACATCAATTTTGCGGAATCATTTCACCACTTTTTTAGCCCATCCTTTGCAAGGCCACAGGAGACAAGAAGTCTGACACATAGTCAACGCCTAGAGACGATGGTACAGGAGTATCTCCAAGTAAACATTGAAGCCATTACTGTGTCACTGGACCCTTGCTCTTTTTGGGCTTCCAATCTGGATAAATGGCCGGAGCTAGCCACTTACGCCTTGGAGATCTTGTCATGCCCCGCAGCCAGCGTTCTGTCTGAATGTGTGTTCAGCGCTGCTGGTGGTGTGCTGACAGATAAGCGCACGAGGCTCTCCACTGATAATGTAGACAGAATCACGTTCATAAAGATGAACAAATCATGGATCCGAAACGACTTTTCTACCCCTGTGTCATCCTGGGGAGAGTAAAAGCTTGATGATTGGTTAAAATCACCCTACCAACCATTTTAAGCTTTCAAATTACTAATCTTGTTTATCTGTATCTTGGCTGGAAAATAATTTGGGCTTTGTAGCAGTGTGCAGCACTGATTCTATTAGGCCATCTATAATAAGCTCCACCAGATTTAAAATTACTAATCATGTTTATCTGTATCTTGACTGGAAAATAATTTGGGCTTTGTAGCAGTGTGCAGCACTGATCCTATTAGGCCATCTATACTAAGCTCCACCAGATTTAAAATTAATAATAATTTTTAGCTGCATCTAGCCCGGAAAATAATTTTGGGGCTCCGAGATGCGCAAGACACATAAGTGCCTTCTTGCTGCACTACCTGCAACATGACCCTCATATTGTCAGAATTCGAAGTAATCATGACTACTGGGTTGCCACACTCTTAGATCCCCCAAACTTTTCGATCAACCTTTTCATTTTAATAAAGACCAAAAAAATGGTCATTTTTGAAATTATAAGCATTAGCAGGTTATTAGAAACTGAAATCAAACAGTTTTCAACTCAAAACTTTATTCTAGGTGATGTTACATTTTCACATAGGACCCCTTGTTCGAAAGGAGCTTCTGAACTCTCTCGTCCATTGAATTTGTCAGGTTTTGGATGGTTTCTGCTTCAATTGTTTTGCATGAGGACAGAATACCCTCCCAGAGCTGTTGCTTAGATGTGAACTGCCTCCCGCCATCATAGACACTCTTTTTGATGATGCTTCAGAGATTCTGAATGGGGTAGAGGTCAGGTGAGCATGGGGGTCACACCATAAGTTTGTCCCCTTTTATGCCCATATCAGCCAGAGATGCAGATGTTTTATGTGCAGCATGAGATGGTGCATTATCATGCAAAAAAATGATCTTGCTGTGAAATACACGGTTCTTCTTCTTGAACCATGGCAGGAAGTGCTGTTTGAGAAAATCCACATACATTATGGAGTTCATCTTTAGCGCCTTCAGGGATCCTAAAGGGGCCGACAATCTCTCTCCCCATGGTTCCAGCCCAAAACATTACTCCACCTCCTCCTTGTTGGCGCTGTAGCCGTGTTTGCGTGGGGTGTCCATCAACCAGCCATCCTCCACTCCATCCATCTGGACCATCGAGCGCTGCATGGCACTCATCTGTGAACAAAACAGTTTTGAAATCAGTCTTCATGTAATGTTTGGCCCACTGGAGCCGTTTCTGCTTGTGTGAAGTGGATAGAGGAGGTCGACAGGATGGCGTATGCACAGCTGCAAACCTCTGAAGGACCCTGTATCTTGTTGTTCGGGGGACGTTGGAGGCACCAGCAGCTTCAAAAACTTGTCTGCTGCTATGACAAGGCTTTTTTGCCGCTGCTCTTTTAACCTGACGTAATTGCCTGTAGGAAAGAGTCCTCAATTTGCCCTTATCAGCACGCACACGTGTGTACTGTGAATCAGCTACATACTTCTTGATTGCCAAGACACTTCATCCTGATAATCGCACAATGTTGATTGTAGTCATGCCTTGACCTAAACACTCCACAATTTGTTGCGTCTCAGCAGCCGACACATCCTTTTTCTTTCCCATTTTGGCAGAAAATGTAGGCTGCTTAATAATGTGAGACATCCTTCTTAAGTAGTCTTGCCTTTCATTGGACACACCTGCCAAACTAATTAGCACAGATGTCTGCAATTGCTTACAGTGATATAAAGAGCCCTGACACACATCACCATCAATGAGTTTAACTGACAAACAAACAAATTCTTCCCTTATCACTCCTAAACACTTTTTTGCATAATAATTTGGAACACAGTGTACATGTGCTTTTCCACAAAACACCAGTGGTTCACGTAGTGAATCTTACAGTTCTAACTTGCCAACCGTGGTCTGTATGGAGTTGTTCAATAAAGGGCCCAAAATTAAGATAACATAGATGGGAGAGGTCTCTATGAATAGGAATTCCTAAGTATTTGATACCCTGTGAGGGCCAGGCAAAGGGAAAGTTGGACTGGATGGAATCCTATATGGATTTGGGGAGGGAGACATCGAGGGCCTCAGACTTCGCTGCATTGATTTTAAAATTTGACCATGTAACAAAGTGATCTATTTCAGCCATAACAGCATGGATGGATATATGTGATTGAGTGATATATACTAGGACATCATCAGCAAATAGAGAGCACTTGTACTCGGTGCCTCCCACCTCAATCCACCTAATATTGGGGTTATGGCGAATTGATGAGAGCAGGTGCTCCGTCACTAGGATGTATAAGAGAGGGGACAGAGGACATCCCTGCCTTGTCCCATTGGTGATTGTGAAAGGAGATGAAAATGTTCTGATGCACCCCCTGGGCCTTGGGACACCCGGAGCCGGACCCTTTTTGGTGGATGCTGGTGGTTGTAGTCTTCGTGGCGGCGACCCGGTTCCGTGGCTTAGGGTGGTCAAACCAGTGGCGGAACTATTTATATGGTTTTGATGTTTAAATGTCCGACTACGCCACCCGTGGATTGCGGTCAGAGTGAACCGCCGCTGCAGGGCAGACCGCTGAGGCTGGTGTTGTGGGTGCAGCAGAGCGTAGCATAACTCCCCACGGGAGGAGTATAGCCTCAGGGCAGTGTATGCGGAGGATGGGGGTGATGGTGCAGGGCAGCAGCAGTAACGACACGGAGTCAGTGATGCAGTCCAGGGCCTTTACTCACAGTTCTTATTATCCAGACCACGTCTGCAGGTAACGGCTGTCCGCGTCGTACTGTGCTCACCAGGTGAGGGGCTCAGACAACTCCCAGATAACTTTGGAGCGCTTCACAGGACCCCCTTTGTGTGTCCTTTGTCTGGCCTTTCTTACCAACCCTTCTGTCCGGCTGCCTCGGGCCTCCTCTTGGTAAACTTGGCGCCAGTTTCCCTGACCCTATGTGGTGCCTTCCTAGCGGGTGTAGCGAGGGGCTGCGCCACATAAAATGTCACAGCCTCCGGTTTCTAGCTGAGGGTCGTTTCCTGCCTCCACTAGTTTCGGGGACCGGTCTCCCCCTTTGGCCTGACCCCTCCACGCAGGTGGATTCGGGCGTGCGGTGGTGACTCGCCCGTCCGCACCCCTGGGATCCCTTCATTCCTCGTTCCTGGAGCCTTCTCCGCTCCTCTTCCTTCCTTCTCCCTCTTCCAGGCCTGGGCCTCTGTTACTAGGCCCGCCTCCGGAGCAGAGCTTATGCAGAGCCCCTGCTCCCTGCCACTTCTGCTCAGACTTCTCTGCACTGAACTAAGATGGTGCCCACCTTTTATACTCCCTTCTCAATGCACCCAGGAACTGCTTCCTCCCTGCTCCTGCACTACAGGGTTCCCCTTCCTCAGTGTTCCCTCGCCCCACTCCAGCCAGGGACAGGGACTGTCGTGACCATCTCAGGGGCATATTAGTCGCCCTGCCCCACGGCAATGTGGTGTAATGCATGCAGGTGTCGGGTCCTGATCCACACTCCATCCTTACCTGAGAGTGAGATATCACACCTCTGGGTGAGGTGCAATACCTCTGTAGCAACCGAGTGCTACAGTTCCATTTATCTTCAGCCTAGGTGACGTATTGTGATACAGGGCCGAGATTTTGGCTATAAAAGGGTCCCCTAGACCCCTACCCCAAGCTTTTTAAGAGAATCATATATGGCGTGCCAGGAGACTCTATGGAATGCTTTCTCAGCATCCAACGAGAGTATCTAATTACAAATTTTTAACTGCATCTAGCCCAGGAAATACTTTGTGCCTAGTAGCAGTGTCTGCTAGTCAGCGGATTATCCCGGCTGTTAAGCAAGCTACACCACCTGTAGTTTGGACACTTAATTTTTTCAAAGGAAATGCTTCGGGACCACGGGATACTCAGTGAAGAGCATCAGGAGGCACCCCAAGGCATAGGGGCTGGGACTGGCAGTAGGATGCCTTGCGGTGGACAGCCGAGCTCGATCCTTATAAAAGCTTTTTAACTGCAGCAGCTTTAGTGGACGCTACTGGAGCTGGAATTACGCGGCTGCTGGCATGAGACTTGCCCTCCAATAGATCCTTGTAAATGGATTTAAAGTGTATTCATTCAAATTAGAGAGACAATTTAAATTAAAAAGCTTAGAGCTGCCTCCACCACAGGGGGGATCGCTCGACCCACCAGCGGACAGGCACCAGTATTGGGAGAGGGGGGCTGGCCGTCAGGGTTCACCGCGGCTCTGGCACAAACCCGGCGACACGGAGGTGGCACGGGCAGGAGCGGACTGAACGTGTCGGCTTCTCACTTTTTGGATTTTAGAAGGGCATGACATGCCTATATCTGTGTCTCCCCCTCCTTTTACTCCTCCACCTCTTTTCTTTTCGCATGACTATATGTACTTGTCACTTTTCCATGTGTTAGTTGTGTCTTCTGAGCAGTTTGTCAGCTTTTGGACACCTTTGAAGGTGTTTTCTATGTGTTTCTATGTGTTTTTGTTTGCCTGCCATTGGTTTTAACGGTGTTCGAAGGTGTTCGACGAACAGTTCGGCGAACACACGGGTGTTCGACGAACCGAACCGAACTCGAACACTACGGGGGTGGCTCAACACTACTTCTGTCCCAACTTAGGGGAAGGGATCTTCATCTTTACATTTTTTGTAGACAACCAGACTAAATCTCCTACCTTTAACGTTGGTGTTGGTTTGCGATATCTGTCAGCTGCCTTCTTGTACCTATCTTGTCCGGAAACCAAAGTCTCTTTCAGAAGTTCAAGGTTCTGCTGAAGTGAAGAGATCCTGTCGGCAACTGCTGGTAACGATGTATCTACCGGTAATCTGGGAAGAATGCTAGGGTGATATCCTAAGTTAGCGTAAAATGGTGACTGCTGGGTCGAAGCACTCTGGGCATTATTATACGAAAATTCAACCAATGGGAGTAGTCTTACCCAATCATCTTGTAAATGGCCAACGTAACAGCGAAGGTATTGCTCCAATGTTTGATTGGTACGTTGTCTGCCCGTTGCACTGTGGGTGGAAAGCGGAAGATAAATTAATGTGGGGTACTCGGCAGTTGGGCCTCTGGTTGCCGGGGGATATCACGGTGGCTGACCCGGTCCGTGACCCAGGGTGGTCAGTGAAATGGGGAAACTTCTATTATTTGAGATTTTTGGAATTATTTGTGACGCCACCTGTGGTGTCTGGTGAGGATCACCAGCACTGCAACAGTCCTCTGAGGCAGATGTTAGGGCAGCAGATGATGGGACAGCTCCCCACAGGTGGAGCAGGCCTCAGGGCAGTGTAGGGGATGTACTGGATGGTGGTGCAGGGGAGAGACGGCAGGTAGGTCCCGGAGGAAGGATGGACACTTACACAGGGGTAAGCTTCAGTACCTATACTGGTGATGCTGCAGGCACGGCCCAGGGTACTCCAGGTGAAGGGCGCACTTCTAGACTCTCCCCAGTGAGCGGGTATAGGGCCTCCTGATCCGTTGCTTTACTCTCTAGGCTTCTGGCCTGCCTGGAGCTGGGCCTAGCTTGGTTACTGTATCACTCTGCACCTGCTGACCTGGTGGTAGGGCCTTCTCTTTGGAGATCACTCTCTCTGGATGCTGGGACCTCTGTGACTCCTGGCTCTGGTACTACAATCAGCATTCGATGGACCTGCGACCTGTAGTTCTCCAGGGGTTTCGGTGGTTCCTACTGGGTATAGAGAGTCCCTGTAGGCACGGACCCGGTGTCCGGTATATATATATCGGGGTGAGCTTACTATGCTCCTCTGCCCCCTAAGTTCCACTCTCTCTTTCTCCTCGCCGTCGACCACACTCGGGGCCCTTACTACTTGGCAGCTGCTGCTTCTTCACCACTCTCTCAGCGTCGGCACGCTCTCAGCTCACTGTGAGCTGTGTTCCTGTCTGAACACTGACACTAGACTTCACTCGGCTGCCTGGCTCCACCTTCCCTTTATATATCCCTAACGGGCTCCCGCTGCTGGTCTGAGGTGGAAGGTGGGGGTGTATGAATGTAGTGAGGGCCTCTTGTGGAGAAGTCCGTCCATGCACCCTTCTGGGTTCTGTGGCACCAATGCGCAGCAGGGGCGCCACATTCCCCCCTAGTAAAACCTAGTACTCCTGGACTCAAGCATTTTTCAAAAACAGGTTAACAATAACCCTTTATGGGAGGCACATCTCTTGAACTTTACAGGTATAAAAACATAATAAATATATACAGGTATAGAGCGTCCTCAGAGTCTTACAAATTAATGGTGTCCATCTTACCGGTGAAAGAACATGAGGCACTAGAGGGACCCGCCTGAAAACCCTCAACATAGGCCCTAGGCGTGGCTACAGGGCATAGGTGATCCAGGTGCTGGACCACATCTTCCGCCACGCCAAACGGGTTTTTGTTCTGTGGTCACTTAAAAGGGCACTCCAGGGAGTGCAACTACATACATAAGAGTTTTTGGTCTGCTCACAGTCCTCAGCCACAGAGTCTTTTATAGATATATACCCTTACGGGTAACTAAATGCAATGCTAAGTGTCCATGTCACCTAAATTGTCCATTGTAAGCAAAACACATCAATAATTAAATACATGAAAATTACACAAGAACAACATACCCAGGGGCAACTATTTATACAATCAGAGTTTTCCTTTCTATTCTCTATATCTGACAGGGGTCTGACCTTGCGTGCTACGTGTTGACCTACGTAGTACTGGGATGCGTGTGGTACTGGTGGTTGTACTACTTCCCATTCTGTCAGTTCTAGGTGTGGAGGGGCTGCAAGACTGCCTTAACCTCTCTACGGGACTGGCAAGTGTACCATTGGCTGGGCCTTCTTGCTCTGCTCCAACCGGGATCCTTCTTCCGTGGATTCCTCCTGAGCAGGCTCTTCTGGGGCACCTACAGGTTCCTCTTGCTGTGGATGGTCTTCTGGCTGTTGGTAAAAGTGGATCACAGGTATTATCACTGCTCCTCCTAGTTGGGGCCAATCTGCCGGGAAATCTCCTAATTCAGTATGTATTACTGCTTCTTTAGGCTCCTCAAGTTTGATGAGAGGCACTTCTTCCTGGGGCTTTAGCAGACCTGGACACAACTTCAGATGGTCTCTAGATACTGTTGCAGTCCTTCTTCCTCCGTCCTTGGTAATTAAACAGGTCTTCCTGTTATCAAATCTTGAATTTAACACAGTGTAGGGTTCTCTCTCCCACTGGTCATCAAGTTTGTGGTTTCTCCTTTTTCTCTTTAGCACGACTTCTCCAGGTGCTAAGGGTTCTGCTGGTGCACTCTTGTTGTACTGTGCTTCCTGCTTGTCTATTACCCTATTCAGACTGTCTTCGACAGAGGCTTGTACTCTCCTGTACTATTCCTGTCGCGTCGTGTCCCAGTCCTCAGTGGACATATCTGCTTCGGGTTCTACTACACCAAGCTCCAGGTCCATGGGCAACTTTCCGGATCTTGCTCGCATGAGATATGCTGGAGTACAATTGGTGGAACTCACAGGTATGTGGTTGTACAGATCTACCAGGTCAGGTAGCTTGTCTGGCCACTGGTTCCTTTCTTCTAGCGGTAAGGTCTTCAACAGGTCGATGACGATGTTATTCATCTTTTCATCTTATAACCCTGTAGGCACGGACCCGGTGTCCGGTATATATATATCGGGGTGAGCTTACTATGCTTCTCTGCCCCCTAAGTTCCACTCTCTCTTTCTCCTCGCCGTCGACCACACTCGGGGCCCTTACTACTTGGCAGCTGGCGTGCTGCTTCTTCACCGCTCTCTGAGCGTCGGCACGCTCTCAGCTCACTGTGAGCTGTGTTCCTGTCTGAACACTGACACTAGACTTCACTCGGCTGCCTGGCTCCACCTTTCCTTTATATATCCCTAACGGGCTCCCTCTACTGGTCTGAAGTGGAAGGTGGAGGTGTATGAATGTAGTGAGGGCCTCTTGTGGAGAAGTCCGTCCATGCACCCTTCTGGGTTCTGTGGCACCAATGCGCAGCAGGGGTGCCACAAATGCCTAATGCCGAACAAAAGTTTCGCCAGAACTTTGAAGCAAATTGAACTCCATGGTCAGAAACAACTTCATCCGGAACCCCGTGCAAACGAAAGATGTTCTGGATGATTAGGTCAGCAGTGTCCTTCGCAGAGGGTAAGCTGGAGCAAGGGATGAAATGGGCAGCCTTGGTCAGGCGATCAACCACCACCAGAATCGTACTCTTTCCCTCGGAAGTGGGCAGTTCCACAATAAAGTCCATGGAAATGGACACCACGGGCAAGACGGCACGGGCAAAGGCTGTAGCTGACCTGTAGGGGAGGCACGTGGGATCTTGAATTTAGCACATGCCTCACAAGATGAAACGTACTTCTGAACATCCTTCCGAAAACCTGGCCATCAGAAGAAGCGAGATAAGAATTCTTGAGTCTTCTGAATTCCTCTGTGCCCCGCAACCTTAGAGTCATGAACCAATCTCAACACTCTTAGCCTCACGGTCTCAGGAATGTAGAGGCGCCATTCCCGGGTCCAAACTCCATTCCTAAAAAGAAGGCTTACCTCATCAGACTGCTGAGACAGGATAGAGTCCGAGTTGTAAGCCTCTTTGATGACCTGCAACAAATCTTGATTATGAATGACTCCTACAAAATTGCGATCAGAAAGTATGGTCTTAGGTGGAGCATCTGGAACAGCATCAGTGGAGTACATCCGAGATAAAGCATCTGCTTTTCTATTGCGAGAACCTGGTCTATAAGAGATTGTAAAATTGAATTGGTTAAGGAAAAGACTCCAGCGGGCCTGTCGTGGGGTCAGACATCTTGCTGACCTGATAAACTTGAGGTTGCGATGATCCGTGAGGACAATGGTCAGCTGTGAAGCTCCTTGGAGAAGATGTCTCCACTCCTTGAAGGAGGTGATGATAGCCAGTAATTCTTTATTTCCTACATCGTAGTTCTTTTCGGCTGGAGACAGTCGCTTGGAAAGGAAAGCACAAGGATGAAGTAAGTTCTTCTCACCTGTTCTTTGGGACAATATAGCCCCGACGGCACAATTTGAGGCATCTACTTCAATAATGAAAGCGAGTTCCGGATCAGGGTGGATCAGTACTGGTGCCGATGTGAACTTGATCTTGAGCCGAGAGAATGCTTCTTGGGCTTGAGGTGACCAAATAAACGTTGTCTTCTTCTGTGTCAGCTGGATGATGGGCAAGATGATGTCAGAGAAGTTCTTGATAAAGCGTCTGTAAAAGTTAGCAAACCCAATGAAACGTTGGACCTCCTTGACGTTCTTGGGGATCGGCCACTCCTGAATCGCCTTGATCTTACTGTTATCCATACTCAGACCCCGTGGAGAAATTACATATCCTAAGAACTGGACCTCAGTCTTGTGAAATTCACATTTCCCCAACTTGATGTATAGATGGTGTTCCCTCAAACGCTGCAGGACAGTCTTGACATGTTACTGATGTTCCTCCATGGAGCTAGAAAAAATCAGAATGTCATCCAGATAGATTACGATAGAAAGGTCAAGAATATCTCTAAGGATATCGTTTACTAGATGTTGGAAGGTCGCTGGGGCATTACAAAGTCCAAATGGCATGACCAGATACTCAAAGTGTCCATATCGAGACCTAAATGCTGTCTTCCATTCGTCTCCAGGTCTTATATGGACTAGATTATATGCCCCGCGTAGGTCCAATTTTGAAAAGACCTTGGCCTGACGGACTCTCTCGAGAAGCTCCGGAATTAATGGCAGGGGGTAGCGGTTCTTGATGGTCAGTTTATTAATTTCCCGGTAGTCAACACAGGGTCTGAGGGATCCATCCTTCTTTTTAACTAAAAAAATGGGTGCGCCGGCTAGAGAGGATGAGGGCTGTATGAAACCTTTGGACAGATTCTCATCAATGTATTCTTTGAGGGTCTTGAGCTCAGGACCGGACAAAGGATAAATATTGCCAAAGGGAATGGCAGCAGCAGGTAGGAGCTCGATTGGACAGTCATAAGGGCGATGTGGTGGCAACTTGTCTGCATTCTTTTTATCTCACACATCCGAAAATTCTTTAGAAACTGCCGGAAACCTTAAATTCGAAGATGGGTCGCCTGAAGATGGTCCACTCAAATCCCCAGAAATTACCTCCCTAGCTGGGAAGCGCAATCTCTTGGTCTCCCAGTCAATAATGGGATTCTGAGCCTGCAACCAGGGTAAACCCAAGATAATAGTGAAGTGTGGGGAGGAAATCAGAAGGAAGGGCATTTCTCCCGGTGGTCATCTCCCATGAGAATCTTCAGGGGCTCAGTCTGCAGGTCCACTGGTCCCGAGGCCAAAGGAGAGCCATCCACAGTCTCCATCAGAATAGAAGATGCTCTTTTCTGTGATCGGATTCCATATTCCTTAGCAAAGGAGGTGTCCATGAAGTTACCGCTGGCCCCAGAATCTATCATGGCGGAACTATTCACCCAATGTGAGTCAATCCAGATCTTGATAGGGAGATAGCAATAAGTGTCTTTTTTCTTACTGTAGAGGTCTGAAACTGCAAAAGACAAAATAACAGCATTGATAGGTAGCACCGTTTCGGATGTAATAGAGTTCATGTCTGAAAAGTCATAGTCCGGAACAGCTGCTGAAATTCCGGGAGGCCCTGGTTCGAAAACCATGGAGCTTGGGTCTGAGAAGTCGCGTTCTACCACGGCTGCGGTTATTCTGCGAGAACGGCTGGGACAATTGATAATAAAATGTCCTGACTTTGCGCAGTAGAAACGAAATTCCTTCCGTTCGTCACTTGCTCGACTTCGTAGGGAATTTACCTGCATCGGTTCGGGTGGGGACTCCTATGGACCTGGATCCTGAATCTCCTTGGGAAGGAAAGGTAGAAGAGATTTATTGCTGCGGTTCATCTCAGACCACCTCTCTAGCTTTGTTCGGAGATGCGAGCATCTAGGCGAATACAATGATTGATGAAGTCGCCTAGAGCGGTGGGGGCCTCCGCACATGCAAGCTCATCCTTGATAGAACTGGACAACTCCTTCTTGAATATTGAGTACTTTGCTGCACTATTCCAGGGGGTATCCTGGGGCCACCTTATAAAATCCATAGCATACTCAGTCACTGGGCGTTTACCTTGACGCAAGTTCAGCAGGGCCGTCTCCGCTGTAAGGCTATTGTTCGGATCGTCAAACATCTGCCCCATGGCGGTGATAAACATATTGAAGTCATTCAGACATGCATTCTGCAATTCTATCAAGGGGTTTGCCCAGGCAAGAGCCTTGTTAGTCAGCAAGATGATGATAGTCAATACTTTGGATCGATCCGTAGGAAACTGTGTGGCATGTGCAGCAAAAAATAAACGACACTGGTTCAGAAATCCACGGTACTTATCTGGGTCGCCACCAAACGTGAATGGCGGTAGTTTGGGGATGACAGGGACTGAAGTCTGGGGCTGTGCTTCCAGGGCCGCAACCCGGGCATGCAATTCCTGAATGATCTGACTAAGTACTTGCACATTATGATTTGTTTGACCCTCTAGGCCTTCTATTCTGCTCTTCCATGTCTGCATCTCAGCGTGTACAGAGGCAGTGACATTATTAAGCTTCTTAACACGCAAGTCCAAAGTCTCTGACCCAGCGGCATCCATTTTAGCGGGCTGTGTATCCTGTCACGATACTAGTGGATACAACTGGACACCAGTAGCTAGGTCAAAGAGACTGCAGACACAAGGGTTAAACAAGTGATATTGTATTGATGATTTGAATGCAACACAGCATAGAAGTTCAGACGAGTCTTTAGCCAATCCAACAGACAATAGCAGCAGAGCTTACACTCGGCAATATAGCATGCAAAGTCACTGAGCAATGAGAGCACCAAGATGTCCGGCACTGACAGACTCTCTTGAAGAGCAGAGGAACACAAGCTGGCGGGAGTTCTTACATAACCGCAGGTGTAGTCAGGTCAGAGATTTCTGAAGTCGGGTGTTAGCAATCACTCGGTCACCACGCGGGGATTCAGACGTGCAGGTCGGCAGAGGACTCCGCCGTTAGGAAAGGACCAACAGGGATCGTAAGTCCAGGCTTGAGACTGCAGAGGAACAAGGTCCACAACATAATACACAAGCAAGGAAACAGAACAGGTGCTGACTTTATATATAGCTTTGGCAGGAAGCAAGATGGCCGATGTGAAACATAAAGATCCATGTTAACTAAGGGCAAAAGAAACAACAGATTCCAGGCCTAGATCCTGACACCGCCCCTGATTGGAACCATAGGAAGGATGACAGTACAGCTACAGAGGTGACCGTCTGATGGCCTAGACTAGCTCAACTACCCACTTCTCCTGAAGACCCTTTCAGATTTTTGATACTTGGGTGGAGGACATCATCTCTGAAAATAGGGTCCCACAGCTTGCCCCCAACAGTTTGAGAACTGAGGATGATTTCATTCTCCAGAGTGGTTCTTGTGGTGGGATGCAGGTCTGGACAGTTGTCATCATCCCATGATCTATACAGACTAGCTGAATACGTCATGAACTATGGGCTGCCAACAGGGGTCATTTCACGATAGGCAGCAACATAGCACACATCTGGACAGCTGTCACCATCCTATTAGATAGACAATAATGAATAGATCTGTATGTATGCTTTCATAAAGATTGAGTGAATGCTTACATGAAATGGCAACTATAAGATAGTCAGCAATGGATGTCTGACATCCCATGATCTATGCAGACTAGCTGCATACTTCATGTAGTATGGGCTGTCGACAAGTGTCATTTCACGATAGGCAGGAACAGGGCTGCCATCAAGGCATTACTGCCCTTACTAGTGCATGGGGCCCAGTGAGCAGAAGCAAAGAGTGAGGGTCCAGACATGCTGGCAACCCAGGCCCATCCCCTCTTTGCTTCTACTCACCGGGCCCCAGGGGCAATAGTTTAGGGCTGCAGCACAATAGGTGCATAAAAACACTGTAGTTAGATGATATTTTTTCACTTTACATAATTGACCAAAGGATTTAACTAAATGACTCTTATGAAAAATAGATTTACTTACCAAAATATATAGTGGAAATGTGTTATGAAGCTTTTATGTTAAGGGCATTGACCACTCTCGGGTTATTCTTATCCAATGTGTTTGTGAGATGATTAAAAGGCACTTAATGTTTTGTGATATACATACATGCATATGTTCAATGTCGATATCTCACAACAGGCAAGAGAGCAGCTTCCATAAGTGTACAGAAAACAGAATACAATAATCTACAATCAGAAATACAGATTCTAAAAAAAATATAATAATCTGGTTTCAATTAGCTTAAAAAAAATTATGTGACACATGCCCTTAAAGAAAAATAAATTAAAATATAGCTAAAAAGAGAAGTCTTAAATAGGTTAGAGTAGAGTAGGGCCCTGCCAAAAGAGTCTACCTTGTCGTGGTTGGCAGGCTTAAAAAATCTTTTGGTCAAAACAAAAGCTGATGACTATGTATGTGATGTGGTGTTTGATGGGAACTGTTCATGTGTGATTGGTGGGCGGTGGGACTGTCAAAGGTTCGAGGGGTGGATGTGTAGCAGGGTTGGAGCCTGGGCAGAGTCTTAAAGGGGCCCGAAAATTTTGCCATTATGGGGCCCTGAAATTCCTAGTGGCAGCCCTGGTCAGGATAAGACTATTAATTGCGTTTTTGCTGCATTTTCTTGCAACGCTTTTTTATGCAAATTAAAAGCTGCTTTTCACAGTAATAGCAAAAGCTATGAGATTTCAGAGATCTCAGGCACACGATTACTTTTTCTTTCCTGAATGAGTTGGAAAACTGCAACGCTTTTGAAATCTGTAGAATGTCACTTCTTCCAGCGTTTGTGTGGTGTTTTTTTCAGCCATAGAAAGTAATGAGAAAGTGCAAAAACTAAAGTGGTTTTTTTTGCATCCTTTTTTCAGTATTTCATAAATAAATAAAATGAAGTTTACTAAAAATATATAGTACTATAGACAAGTAATCACAAAAGTAATCTGCACCAAAAACACCGCAAAAAAAGTTGAAAAACTGTCATTTTGAATGCAGAGTTTTTACTTCCAAGAGAGCAGATTTTGGCTGCTGAAAAAAAAGGGATGCAAAAATGCAACATGTGAATATAGTGATTATTAAAATAAAGAGGCAGAAGTTTGAAAAGGCAGTTATCTGAAGACAGTCGTTACATAAAGCCTATGAGACAATCTTTAATTAGCACTCGGTTACATGTTTCTGCCCCTTTATTTCAGTGATCAGTGGGGGTCTTATCACCCAAAACCCAACCAATCAAAACTTCTGACTGATCACTTGGACATATATTTTCTGAACACACCAATAATTCCATAAAATGCATCACTTCCCTTTTTTGAGTGTAACCCCTAGTAGTGCTCATCATGAGCTACCTGTTTCATAACTATAATCAGTACATAGACAGAAGAGGGCCGCTGTTCAAGAACAATATTTGGACCCTTTGTTGTCCAATAGCTCCTCTTAATACCCCATTCCATCTGCTTTGGAGGTTTATAGTGGCCGCCTCACCTGTCCTATGTGGCTGTACAGATTGCACCGATGGTATGTCCGCACCTGGCTATAATGATAGCAATAGAGCAGTGCAACAAAAGAGAATGCCAAAACTTGCAACAATTAATATCCAAAAGTTAATCAGGGCCTGTGGAAAGCTGGGTGGAAGTTGGGTGGAAGCTGACCACCCATGGTGACCTGTCATCTTGGGTATTGTGGAATGTGTTGTTCCATTGTAGAGAGTACTGCACAGGACATTAGTGCCTGGCTCAACCCTGGGGGTCTTTTTTGCTTAAATAGTATTTAAATATCAATGGAAACAATAGGGTGCGCTGAACAATGCTCCAGCTATAATCTGTGAATGTAAAAATTCCTTTAGCTCATCATTAGAATAATACAGAAAGCCAGAAAATTCAGCATTTCTTTTGCAGGACTGGCTGTGTTGATTCATTTTATTGCCTTAACCCTAAATACACCTCGGCCAAGACAAAATCCCCAGGCACCCAGCATGTACCAGTTCTTTAGATTTTGTAATGACAATCTATTTTCAGATTTCTACTTTTAAAAGTAAATCCTTTATACAATTCCATGACCACCTGATAATCCGAATTGTTTAATTATCCGGCACATATCAGGTCCCATTACAGGATTCTTACAATAATATTTGTTCCCTAGCCTTAGCAAATCTACTCTGACTCATATGATGAAGGGTGCATGAAAAATGTTTTTTACTTTTTTTTTTATGGGCTCACATTGCACTGAAAATATTACCAATATGAACTAGATACAGCACCGTGCATTGAATTCATATAAAAATAGCAGAGATGGAGTTAGATGAAATGTGAGTTTTGACCCATCTCATTTTTCACTGGCAGAGCATCTGTCTAATTATGCACGAAAAATCAATACGCTTTTCGGGAATAAATATTTGTTTTCAACCTAAATTTATTCTAATCCATCACCCTATACTGATGAAGGTCACATATCAATGTCCTCCAAGTAAGGTGACCTTCTCCTCGTAGACTTAAAGTAGCACTCCTCCCATCAAAATTGTTATCTTCTTATTATCTTGAAATCATTATATTATATTGCACTGTGTGCTTACAATTGCTCATTTTGCCTTTCTACCCAATTAATTATTCTCTTTTCTGTGTAGAAACAGGAAGTCTTTTTTCCCTGCATAAGTCACCCCCCTCTTCAACTCCTGATCCAGCTGCTTCTCCCCCATGCCAGGGACTTTTGCAGAGATGACTCATACAGGGAAAATTGACCTCCTGTTTGTACATAGAGCTCAGAAGGATTCAGCTGGTTAGTTTTTAATCGCGTGATGTCATAGACCTAATGGAAAACAGAAGCATTAGCTGGGAAGAAAGGCAAAATGAGCAGTTGTAAGTACACAGTGCTATATAATATTATGACTGCTATATAAAAATTTTGAGTGCTTCATCAATATTATTATCCCCCTATGAATATTTTCTATTACCAATTAAAGGGGATATCTGAGACTTCGTAAAAAAAAATGTGCCTAAGTTCTAGCAGGGAGGTAGGTGTTACAAACGTGGTCAAAATTGTTGGTACCCCTCGTTTAATGAAAGAAAAACCCACAATGGTCACAGAAATAATTTGAATCTGACAAAATAAATAATAAAGTAAAAATCTATGAAAATGAACAAATGAAAGTCAGACATTGCTTTACAACTCTGCTTCAACAGAATTTTAAAAAAATTAAACTCATGAAATAGGCCTGGACAGAAATGATGGTACTCTTCTTAACTTAATAATTTGTTGAACAACCTTTTGAGGCAATCACTGCAATCAAACGATTCCTGTAAGTGTCAATGAGACTTCTGCACCTCTCGACAGGTATTTTGGCCTAGTCCTCATGAGCAAACTGCTCCAGTTGTCTCGTGTTTGAAGGTTGCCTTTTCCAGACGGCATGTTTCAGCTCTTTCCAAAGATGCTCTATAGGATTTAGGTCAGGGCTCATAGAAGGCCACTTCAGAATAGTCCAATGTTTTTCTCTTAGCCATTCTTGGGTGTTTTTAGCTGTGTGTTTTGGGTCATTATCCAGTTGCAAGACCCATAACCTGCGACTGAGACCAAGCTTTCTGACACTGGGCAGCACATTTCTCTCTAGAATCCCTTGATAGTCTTGAGATTTCATTGTACCCTGCAAAGATTCAAGACACCCTGTGCCAGATGCAACAAAGCAGCCCCAGAACATAACAGAGCCTCCTCCATGTTTCACAGTAGGGACAGTGTTCTTTTCTTGATATGCTTCATTTTGACGTCTGTGAACATAGAGCTGATGTGCCTTGCCAAAAACTTCTATTTTTGTCTCATCTGTCCATAGGACATGCTCCCAGAAGCTTTGTGGCTTTTCAACATGTAGTTTGGCAAATTCCAGTCTGGCTTTGATTTTTTTTCAGCAATGGTGTTCTCCTTGGTCATCTCCTATGAAGTCCACTTTGGATCAAACAACGACAGATGGTGCGATCTGACACTGATGTTCCTTGAGCTTGAAGTTCACCTTTAATCTCTTTAGAAGTTTTCCTGGGCTTTTTTGTTACCATTCGTATTATCCGTCTCTTTGATTTGTTATCAATTTTCCTCCTGCGGCCATGTCCAGGGAGATTGGCTACAGTCCCATGTATCTTACATTTCTGAATAATATATGCAACTGAAGTCACAGGAACATCAAGCTGCTTGGAGATGGTCTTATAACCTTTACCTTTAACATGCTTGTCTATAATTTTCTTTCTAATCTCCTGAGACAACTCTTTCCTTTGCTTCCTCCGGTCCATGTTCAGTGTGGTACACACCATGTCTCCAAACAGCACAGTGAGTACCTGTAGCCCTATATACAGGCCCACTGACTGATTACAAGATTGTAGACACCTGTGATGCTAATTAGTGGACACATCTTGATTTAACATATCCCCTTTGTCACAATATTTTCAGGGGTACCATCATTTCTGTCCAGGCCAATTTCATGAGTTTATTTTTTTTTTAAATTCTGTGGAAGCAGGGTTGAAAAGCAATGTCTGACTTTCATTTGTTCATTTTCATAGATTTTTAATTTATTATTACTTTTGTCAGATTCAAGTTATTTCTGTGACCATTGTGGGTTTTTCTTTCATTAAACGAGGGGTACCAACAATTTTGACCATGTGTGTACCTACCCGCCTATTATACCCGGCGCCATTCTTTGCCGACACAGGCCGGTCAAAGATTGCTCTTGCCATTGATTCAGCTGCCTCTGCTGATGCCACTTTGACAGATCAGCAGCTTCTTTTCCGCCCCCTGTTCTGTCGACAGGGCGGGATTGCCGACGTTATGCTGATTGACAGTCGGCTCCCCCAATTAGGCATCAGAGATCCGGCTGTCAATCATAATGATATTGACAGTCACGCCCTGTCGACAGAGCAGAGTGGAAAAGAAGCCGCTGCTCTGTCGAATGACGTCAGCAGAGGCAGCTGAATCGCCGGCAGGGGCAGTCTATGACCAACCAGTGCCGTCAAAGAATGGCGCCAGGCACTACCTGCCTGATTGTGATTAGGCACATATTTTTTACAAAGTCCCGGATATTCCCTTTAAGGTCATTGAATTAGGTCATGTCCAATGCATTATAACGCTGCCATGTCTTACCAAACCGCTATAACACCAGATAACGTCCTCAGCTCATCATCAGCGTACAGAAAAAAGAAAAAAAAAGAAGACAACCCAATTTGAAGACATTACATGATGGGCAGTACAATTATCCTAAAACTACATGTTTACCATGCAGAAAAAGCAAGAGAGAATAGAGGAAAAAACTACATAATGGAGGCAGCTGTCTTAAACCCAAAGGAAATGCTTATTGTCTGTTCTTTTCCCTTGCAGCTTAAGTACTTTTCCATAAAAACTACAGCAATTCAACAGCTAGAACGAAATGACTAATATTTTGCATACTGTTAGAAAATGCTCTTACATACTGGGAATTTAAGCAAATGTACTTTGCATGGCACAAGTGGAGTTTTTTTCTTTTTATATGGGACTGGCACGAAAAGAACATAAATCTACTGGGTTATAATAGTGGAATCTTACATTTGGGGCAATTATCTTCCTTCACACGTCCATGTTTCCAGTATGCGTAGTATCCGTTTTTTTTTTTTAAAGGATAGAACACGTACCCATTATAAGTTATAACCTATGGTGTTTTTACAAGGACCACGTGTCTTTGCAACACACATACAGTACATATCTGTTTTTTTCCGCCAATACAAGTCTATGGGTCCGTGAAAAATTACGTACAGCACACGGATGGCGTCCGAGAGCCATCCGTGTTTAACATTGCGAAGTATAGGAGAAGCTTTGTAATTTATTTAAACACGGATGGTAAAAACGGACGCACTGATAGCACCGGAGCACCGGTACCGGTTTTTCACGTACATGTTTTATACGGACGTGTGACGTAACGTCCTTGGAAAGTACATTTGGCCTTACCTCCATCTTTCCACCACCTCTGCATGGTGTGGGAGGAATCAGCCAAGGAATAAACACTTTATAATCTCAGTACATGACAGCCAGACAGATCACTCAGTTTTTGCATCAATATTTCATCTGGTCGGGTATTACGGAAATAATTGTAATTTCACTTTACTGCTCTTGTCCCTTTTTTTTTTCTTTTTACGCTACAACCTGTATTGAGCAGAAATTGCTGTTCTGAATTGTTATTACATGATATACTATCTCCTGGGTGTCTTATTACATTAAGGATCAGGGATTGTAGAACAATTGGTTTCAAACTCGGCTACTTTAAGTGGAAATAAGAGACTTAATAGATTTGTAAATCCAGGCGGCAGCTGCAGCCCTAACTCCCACCCCCACCTGCTGCAATTCTCTAGAAGATATTGTTCAACGTTTGATGCTCTAGGAGGCACGTAGGGGGTTAAAGCACGGAGCTCATAGTCATCCAATCAAATGTCGCCCCAGGGACGGATTTAGCCAATTGTCGCACAGCGAAGGCGTAGCTTTCGGTGCCATTGGCTGCGTTGGGACAGGCATGGAATGGGGGAAAAAGGATGGGAGAGAGTTTTCACACTGACTTGGTGCTGAACTGGTGCTTGTGAATCCTGCAGGTAACAACACATTTAGGAGCGGAGAGAGAGAGAGAGAGAAAGAGAGAGAAAGAGAGAGAAAAAAAAGGAGAAGGGATTTTAAGAAAAAAGGAGACACGGAAGGGACGGAGGCTGCAAGGGATTGACACCTAAACCTAAAGAAGAGGCTTCCGCACATCGGTGACTGATCATTTCCATGGCAAGACAATGGGAAGCAGACAGACCTTGATCCAGGGTAAAGAAAAAAAGCCAAAGAAAAGCAGGATGTTCTCGGTGACCTTATAGAAGGATGGCATGCTGTGCTCCATACATTGCACAGAATGATTGACATCTCGCCAGACATAGGACATGCCAAGCTATAGACTGTCAATTGCAATCACGCAGCTTATCGCCTTGCGGGGGGTGCAGGGGTGCTGTGCACATCATCCTCTGTCCCCAGGTGACTTTTTGACCTGGAGATCCACCTTGTTGGGATTGATCTGATGTCTAATTTTTTTTTGGATTTAAGCCCAGCGGACTGATTTACAGCTAATCTGCAGTTACCCAACTTTCAGTCTGGAAACTATAAGGACCAGGCATCTTCGTACATACATTGAGCTACTGCTGGATCCCATTTTTTTTTCCTGTGTGCCATCAAGCTGGTGTGGACATTTGATTGGCAGTGCCAAGGTGGTGTGTGGGGGCCCCCCTTTGATATTGCCCTTTGGGTAAGCATTTTCTTCTTTTTTTTTTTTTTCCTCACCATGACAGCTTAGTCTAGGCAAGACATTGAAATGATCTTGCAAAGGGATGGGAGATGTATGAGCATTAATCGCTGGAAGTGAAGTGGACAGCTTCCAGTTGTAGCACAGATGATTGGCTTGTACGAATGTTCCATAAGAAGACACGGTCATGTATAGATTCATTATGTTTTTGCGCCACTGCATGGGTATTATTAATAGCAGACTGAAGTCATCATCCGAAATGTATAGATTATAACCCAGCCCTGTGCTCATTATGATGTTGAGGATCCTTGAGCTGGACCTTGAATGGGTTAAACTTCTTCCCCTGCAATAATGCTGTAGGGCACCACTCCATTGACCTGTTCCTTGCTAAAGAGACCCACAAGGCATTGCTCCATTAATCACTTTATCGCTGGGTTTTATGTTCTCAGTGCACTGCAGAAAAATCTAATAACCCTCCTGAATAGAGGTTGTGGTACCCCCATAACTGTTGAGGGGCCGGCAGTGCAGAGTCTGCCCGGTATAGCTGAAGATCTATCTCCGAGCTCAGTTTGCAGGCCATAGGCATCAATGCTACTTCAATTTTAGATCCAGGCAATTCCAGAGATGGCAGTAACAGCACAAGTAACAGAATGGAATTTTCAATAAGTTGGCGATGCCGTAAAGAGGTTCCGCAGCAGCCATAAAAAAGTCATTGTCGATAATGGTCAGCATTGTGAATGTTTCATAACCCTTCCCCAGTCATCCATTACTCATGATATATGGAAGTGAGGAAACTCCAACTCTTAAGTTGAGGCAGTAAGTGAATAATTGCTGCCGCTAATATGGCTCCAAGAAAGTTTTTTTTTGCTTTCCTTCCAAGGGACCCAGTCTTTGAATCGGTCATGAAATATGTTTAATGCTTTTCATTTTCGGGAAAAGGGGAACATAATGTCTGGCAAAAATTACGGATATCGAGTCTTCATTTTGTGCATTATTTTTCTAAACCAAAACCTAAAATTCCTTCCTTGGCTCAATGTCCCTTAGGGCATTTATGGACCATTTTGTGAAAAAAAAAGGAAACAAGTAGGAAATAATTGAATGAACATAGGGATGAGTTAATGGTAGCTATGAATGGCACACTGTATGGAACCACAGCTGCGCTGTCACGCTCCTTTAGGCAAATTAGAGTTCCCCTCATGCCCTCTGGCCTCATAGCAGGTTGTTTATGGAAAATTATAATAGCACCAGGGCCCACTTAAATGCCGCAGTTAAGTCCTGCCGTGCAGCTGAGCGATCCTGCTGTAGGACGCAAAATATTGTTATAAATATTCCGGCTCATAATTATATTTCCTTTTTCTTTAAATCACTGGAAATTTCCATCGGTGCGGAGAGCAGCTGCAGTATCAGCCGGCCGCTCCGGGTACATTATGGGCAGCGGTTTTTGGAGTATTTTTTTGATGGCACATTTTGCATGAGAACGATCTGTGTGAGCTGTGGATGCTGACTCTGGAGGTGCAGTGTAGGCACAACCGGCGCCGCTCGCTTCCTTTTTTTTTCCTCCCTTTAGCTTTTATTGATTGCATTAAAACAATGATGTATCTGCCAGGCAAAAGCTTCATTTATCCCAAAGAAAAAAAGCAAAGAGCTTGACTGCGAGATGCGGAGAAGTCACAGCTCTTCCTAGCAGTAGTTATTATACATGGCGTGTCATCTTTTTGACTCGGAGACATGATTGATACTGGCCCGTATGCTTTCACTAACCCTCACATTTCCAGTAAAGGGCTGAACTCTACGCCTATGACATAATACAGCATATCCATTCTCAGTCTGTCTGCAAGTCTCTGTTCTCTAGTAAACATGCCATGAAAGCAAAGTGACAACCGTGGGTGAGAAATGCAGAACACTCGCAGGAAAGTTATTTTTTTTAATATTTTTTCTCGGGGGCGGTAAAATTTTGAAGATCCAATTTTGATTGACTGTGTTGGCTTCAGTATACCGATAACAGTCATTAAAGTAGCAGGTTTTCTCCCGGCTCCTTGGCACTAATAAAATTTCTTATGCGAAGGCAGGATTCACCTTGTCAATACTAAGCAAGGAAAACAAACAACCAACCGAGTGTGAAGTCTGACGGGGGAAATATTAAAGATGGTATATCTATGACCCAGACGACTTCTCTCTCTCCTTCTACACCTGCCTTGCTCATGTTCTCTCTGTCTCCTGCAGTTCAGTAGCAGACTGCTTGTTTGCCTGCCTGCCTGTCTCGTCTGTCAGTTCTCCCTCTACGGCTTCTCCTGTCCCATAGCTGACATTGCCGGTGCTTCTCTACTTACTCTCCCTGTATGTCTAGTGCGGTGATCGGCTTTCTCCTTCCTTCTATGAATTGGCGTTTATCTCAGAGATGGCAAAATTTGTCAATTGTGTTGTGTGCCAAAAGGAAACGCCTCTGAATGCAAAGCAATCACTCTGTTCTTCATGCCAACCTTGCCACCGTAGGCCTGGATGCAAGCAGCTTGTATCACCGAATAACCTTCTCAGTTGACCCTTATCTTCACTGCTCTCGGCTCCCAATACACACCCATTAGGTTTCATATGTTAAAGAATGTAGGTGTATATTCACTGTGTGTATATATTTATATATACTATGACCACATAGTTAAACACTGGGAGCGGTAGCCCTTTGTGGGTGATAGGGAAAGTGTCCAGTCCCGGTAAAGACCTCTTAGAAGTTCAGAAGCTCCAGTGTCCCTTTCTAATTCTATACTGCTCTGTGTTCTGATTCTCATTGACCTGGACTAATCACAGAACCCGCTTCCACACACCATGGACTAGACACTTTTGTGTGATGGCTATGGTTGCACTATCATAATCTAAATCATAACATAATAGCGACTAAAGTAGTCATCAGACTTTGAGAAGCACTTAAAGGGTATCCCTCATCAAGTTTTTCATACCCCATCTGAGAGCAGCATGATGTACATGATGTAGGGGCAAAGACCCTGATTCCATGGATGTATCACTTCCTGGGCTGCTTGCTGCAGATTTAGTAAAATTACAGTTTTATCTGCTGCAGATCCAGCAGTTCTCTGAATGCTGAGCTCTGTATAAACCCGCCCACGTTACTGATTGGTGGCATTCTGTGTACACTCTACATAAGCACAAAGTTGCCAATCAACGGTGGGGGTCGAATTATACAGAGCTCAAGGAGGACTACATGGTCGCAGGTTTACTAGTCCTCTAGTGATAATCTCCTGCTGAAAAAACAGTGATTTTATTAAAACTAAGCAGCCCAATAAGTGATACATCGCTGGTATCAGGGTCTCTGCTAATATCAGATTAGGGGGCAAAAACCTGATGACAGATTCCCTTTAAGACCACTATAGACAACCCATGATCTTCAATGGGATCGACCAGCTATCTAACGTGTATGGAGACCTTCTAGTTACTCACTGGCAGACAATGTAGAGTGACAGAAGGATCAGGCATATTGAATTTCACCTTTATTCCCCTGAAAGATTGACCTCAGCGGGAGGTGTTTGGCAGCGGTTTACTCCACTCTCAACATTTTAAACATATGAACAAACAGCCAAATCAAGAGTGCATATTTGTGTGGGAGGGTCAGAGGAGATAGAAGTTAGCCGATCAAGCATTCTGCTGACATTTAAGGTGTATGAGCACTTAGAAGCACTGTATGTGACTGCAGACTTGTGAATCCTCACAGTGTGCACAATGTGCGCTGTCAGGACTCTCTGATGGCTGCGCTGTGAGAGGCGGGCGTGTGACCGCAATTATGTGATTTGCATACATGCAGTCACATGCCAACTAGACATGCAAGTGTATCGAGTGAAGCCAGACATATCTAGTGGGAATGTGGCCAGAAATATGCAAATCGCATACCCACATCAAGCACCAGCATCGGAGAATTCTCACAGCGTACAGTGCGCGCACTGTGAGGGTTCCCAAGTCTGCAGTCATACAGAGTCACTGCAAACTTGTACCCCAAGGCTGGACAACCCCATTAAGGGCTGTGAGGAAATTCGGTAAAGTAATATAGAGCAGGAACGTTTCTAAATGTTTTTTCAGGTAAAGATCATAGGAGTAGACATTTTTTCTGAATTATGCACAATACTTCCAATCAGGAGTAGAACAATAAGCCTGATAGGCTGATAACAGGGAATAACTGAATTCACTTACCATCACAGAAAAAGAAATGAGTTATAGTACAGTTATTACTTAAAGGGGCATTCCCATCTGGTAAATTTATGGCATATCCATGGGATATAAATGTATAGCAGATACTGATCTTACCAATCTCAAGAAAGAGGTCCGGTCACACCCTGCTTTCCGTGCATAGGTTCTTGGAAGTTCTATGAATGGGAAATGACAGAGGCGGCTCTCAGGATCCCATTCTCAAGACATTGGTGGGATCAGCATCTTCTTTACATTTATGCTGTATGGCATATTCTGCAGATATGTCATGCATGTATGGGATGGGAACACCTTTTCAGTTGTTTAGGATGTAAGTAGTAAAGTCCTACCTAATCTTCTCATTGATACTTGGACTTGATATTGCTTGAACAAGATTCTGGCTGCAGATTATCTTCATACAAGTTAAAGACACTTGTTATAGTTACACTAGCCATAGACATCATACACATCAGATATTTATCTGTAGATCATTGGCAGATCCAGCACTTATTTTAGTAATATCCGCTTAAATTTATGACCAAAGTGGACATGGGAGTCTCATCAAATTTCATGTGCCCATACGTCTTTCAATAACAGAAAACATCACTCAAACACATTCACTCTCGGAAGTCTGGGAATGTTTGTGTTCTGAACGAAGACAGATGAGTAAGCTGCTGCCAGACACCAGTGGCATTGTTTTACCTCCCATGAGAACAAAGGATCGGACATTGAAACTCAACTTGCCAGATCCTTCTTACCATCTCATCATCTGTTGAGGACTCTCACCATCTGTCAATGACTGTGCTGTAATGTTTATGGGCACCTGAATCTGTCAGTGGTCTGCAGATATATATATCTCATGTGTATGGCTACATATAGCTTCACGGTAAGCCGTAAAAAGGCAAAGCATTCTTATTTATGGCTCTATAAGGCAGCACATGGAAAATATACAGGTTAGATATTAGAAAAAACTTTTTGACGGTGAGGGTAATCAATGAGTGGAACAGGCGGCCACGAGAGGTGGTGAGTTCTCCTTCAATGGAAGTCTTCACACAGAGGCTGGACAGACATCTGTCTGAGATGGTTTAGTGAATCCTGCATTGAGCAGGGGGTTGGACACGATGACCCTGGAGGTCCTTTCCAACTCTAACATTTTATGATTCTAAGATTCTATAACATATTCAGTAGCGTTGTATACAAGCTATAAGTTCTTACATCTACCTGTCACCAATAATTCTCTATTGTAAACACATTAGGGTCAATTTTTTAAGACGCCAAGAAACCTGTTGGCAAGATGAAAGGGAAAAAATGGGCCTCTATGGGTAACCTACTAAATCACAGGAAGAAATAGTTCTACTTTGCAACCTCTCCATCTTATACACAATCAATTTTATAGAAAGACAATTAGTTTAGTGTGCTTATGTGGACTGGAAATGGCTCATTATTGGGCAACCCACTAAAATATTGGGACAACATCCAATCTCCACGCAGATGTCACCCATGGTCAGACATAAATCCAGGGCTACAGTGCTAAAGCACTGAGGAGACACCATGCAAAAATGAGTTTGTCCTATATTTGTCAACTTTTGTAAGTTTTTTAGTTCCAGTTAAAGGTATCTTTTTTCCTTAGGATAGGGAATAACGTACTGTTCGCTGTCTGACATTTGGAATCCCCAACGATCCCGAGAATGGGCGCCTATTTCCTAAGAGGGAGAGTAAGGCCACACATTCAGTATTTGGTGAGTTTTTTACCTCAGTCTTTGAAAGATGTTGAAAACTCAAAGGAAAAGTTCTATATTTTTTACCCACTCCTGGTTTTGGTTTACAAATACTGAGTTAAGGTCTAAGGGGTAACGATTCTCCTTGTGGAGAGTGACATACCGGCCCTGGCATGCGAATGTAAGGAGGCTTATTCACTATGCAATGCTCCTCTGAGAAATGAAACATGCAAATTGCCTCTTCAGAGAGAAAGCGGACTTCAACTCTATTGTGCCACCCATTGGAAGCAGCAATCCTACAAGTCACTATCAAACTTTTAACGAGCCTAGCAATATGACTTAGGATAAAAGCCAAATCAGAATCTCAGTTTGCAGACACGGTGTTCATAGTTTGCACTGATGAGTGACAATAGCCCGAAACACCATGTCTGCAAATTGAGATTCTGATTTGGCTTTTATCTTAAGTCATATTGCAAGGCTCGTTAAAAGTTTGATAGTGACTTGTAGGATTGCTGCTTCCAACAGGTGGCGCTATAGAGTTCTATTCCTGTTCCTCACTGAAGAGGCTATTTGCAAATACTGAGGTAAAAACTCACCAAACATTCAACTTGTGCACATTGCCTAAGACAAGGTTCCCACGATGAGCTTTTGATATTGCAGATTTTCTGCACCATTTCAGCACCCATTAAGTAAAATTGGTTACCTGCATTTCTTTAAAAATATGCAGCGTAAAAAACTCACCAAAAACTCATTGTGGGAACGTAACCTAAGGCCATGTGCACACGTTGAGTATTTGGTGAGTTTTTTACCTCAGTATTTGTAAGCCAAAACGTGTTTATATTATACTTTTTCTCTGATCGTTCCACTCCTGGTTTTGGCTTACAAATGCTGAGGTAAAAAACTTACCAAATTCTCAGCGTGTGCACGTGGCCTGTGACAAGTACAAGCTATTTTTCAGCAGTCCCATCGAAAATGAGTGGAGGGTAGGTCAACCACCCCATGCAAGTCAGGGAATTACACAATCCCATTCTCGGAGTTCAGGAACCCCAGTAGCTAAATCTCCAGCAACCAGCAAGTTATCCCCAAACCAAAGGATGGAGAATAACTTGCGATTTTCTGGAGGATAAGAGATAACTTGCTGTTTTGGGAAAAAAAGCTTTTAACTTTTAAAACTAATAGTCAAAAAGAAAATTAGAAAGAACAGTTCTATGCATGGAATTACAATATGACGATTACTGACGGAGCCTAGGGCTACATACCGCACATGTCGCCTTCCCATCACATGCACATTTATAGTGGTAATCTCACGGGCAGGCAATGACTCTATGGCTCGGGGATTGTGAAAAAGTCTATTTCACATTTCATCAAATTAGATGTTCTCACCCTTTGCTACCATCATTAATATTACACTATCCACAGGCACCTCTGCTGCAGAGTGTTCATATCATGTCCGCCCATTGAAAGCCTGAGGTAGATAGAGATTGAGGTAAATATATGGTCATGTCTTTGAGTAGGGACTTGTGCTCTTATCAGTTTCGGTGCCATTGGGGTCAGCGGTCTATTGCATTGTAAATCACTGCAGGCCCCATCAAGATTAAAAGTATATCCTCCGGCAGTGAGGAATATACAATGTTTGCTTTCGCCCTCTGCCTAACCTTGTGCTTTTATAAAGCGCTAACCTCTGTGCCATACCGTACTGTATCGGCAGATGCTCCATTTATACACGGGAACGTTCTCACAGACTCATAAAACAAAAGTGCCTTCATCATACATTAAACTTACCACCTGGCTCACATTCATGCGAACAGATTACACCATGAAATGCGTGAGCCTGGATGATCAGAAGAAACCTTCATATTGCTCCGTCTCTTCCAATATACGGTTTTCGCTCTATAACAATTTATAGTGGACATTTCATGTTATTTCATGTTTCTCTCTGTGTCAACCCATGAGGGATAGAGTAGACAGATTATGAGAATTCATACACATTCTTCTAACTCATAAATGAATGCTGATGATGTCATTATTTATTAACAATGATGTCATTGCATCAGTCATCATTTCCAAGGGCATTTCTACCATAGAGGTAGCCCAACCAACTGCTATAGGGCCCACAAAAAGAATTGGCCCAACTCATTCTGGCCTCATCACCCTTTGGACCTGGAATCAGTTCCCTCTTCAAAATCAAATTAATGATATCAGACAAGTAATGGGGGAAAACAAACCAATAGTGGGCATATAGTAACTCATATGTGGCTTACGAAGTAGCACAGAAGCCCTTTAGTCAAGAAGGGCCCATTGAAACCCTCAAAGAATACTAATATCACTCCCTGATGCCAATTTGAAAACTAAGGCTTTGTCCATGTAAAATTTTTGTTTTTTATACTCCAGGGTCTATGCAAGCATTCAACGTCAACCATAGGGTACCATGTAAAGTTGAGCAAAACTTTTGTAGGACCCTGATCCAGCAGCCTCATCGGTAATCCATGGCTGCCAGGCTAGAGTCTTGGAAACCTCATCCTACCTGTCAGCATCCTACTCTAATCCAAGTGCCATGTCGTTAGTCCGTGGCAGCCACAACAAAGCCCTGCAAACCTCCTCCTACCTGACGGCATCCTACTCTAATCCCAGTGCCATGTTGGTAGTCAGTGACAGCCACACCAGAGCACTGCAAAGCTCCTCCTACATGTCAGCATCCTACTCTGGTCCAAATGCCAAGTCGGCAGTCCATGGCTTCTACACCAGAACCTTGCAAACGTCATCCTACCTGTTTAAATCCTGCTCTAGTCCAAGTGCCAAGTTGGTAGTCCATAGCTGACACACCATAGACTTGTGAACCTCATCCTATCTGTTGGCATTTTACTCTGGTCCAAGTGCCTCATCAGTGGTTCATGGCTGCTGCTCCAGAGACGTGTGAACCTCCTTCTACCTGTGTAAATCCTGCTCTAGTCCAGATGCCAAGTTGTTAGTCCATAGCTGACACATCATAGCCTTGCGAACCCCCTCCTTCCTGTATAAATCTTACTCTGGTCCAAGTGCTAAGTGGGCAATCCAAAAGCAATCCAAAGGACAGCCGATTATCCAGCACTTCGTTATAAAAAAGGCATTTTTTTGAATCTACTAAAAACATGTGATGGCAAGATCAAAGACAAAAAAAACATCCTGCAACAGAACTGTTATAGTTGACGCGTTTCGAAGTGATACGCCTTACTCATAACCTCTTGTTGGTTGTCTATAGCTGACACACCAGAGACCTGCAAATCTCCTCCTACCTGTTGAAATCTTACTCTGGACCAAGCAATAGTTCATGGCTGCTAATCCAAAGAACATGCAAACCTCAACCTACCTGTCGCCATCCGTAGTGCCTCTTCTGATTATCATTATATCACCCTGTGCCTTTTAATCAGAAAAGGTGGCAGGGATGCTGATAGGTAGGTGGAGGTTTGCATGGTTCTGATACAGCCACGGACTACCGATATGACACCTGGACCAAAGTCCTGCGAATCTTTTTGCTCAACTCTATATGGAAAAGTGTAGTTTACTATGGTAATCCATACTAGTATTTTGTGGCTTATTGACATATACCAGCCAGACATAGGTCACAGGAACACTTTTTTTTAGCCTTATCGGTCTCACAGGGGCTTACAGACCCATCGTAGCGGCTAAACATATATCACAAATAAAATGTGAACATTGCCTAGTAAAGGTTGTCTGACACTGATTGGCAAATAAAAGATAATGGGAACATCTTCACCTACTACAAAGTTCCCCGCTTATATACCGAGAGGATGAAGGTACATTATGTGATAAATCTCTAAAAAAATGAGGAAAATTGCATTCATAAATTAATTAAATCAGTACTGAAATAATGTTCCCATGGGTTCCCTATTAGCACTTTGGGCAGGTTTTCTGCTCGTTATATTCACTGTTAAAGCCTCATCTATCTGTTGCTTTAACCAAGTTCAAATTTGTTATATTTGATTCTGTGCTTACCAACATTATTTAAGGGTCTTTACAGAATTAGACAAACATGGATGTTTTTTTCTCCTAAAACAGTGCCACATCTATCCACAGGTTGTGTGTGGTATTGCAACTCTGCACTATTCACTTAAATGAAGCGTGGCATGGTCTGGCAAAAAGTCATCCAAATTTTTCCAAACCTGCACGACCATTTTAATGTATGTGAGCCCCAGTTATGTCCATTTGTGGATTGGGATGCTGGACTGTCCTGTGAGACCAATGGCAAGTATGGCCACATAATCTGTCCGAGACGGTTGGCAGGCTCCCATACACATTAGATCGCTGTCCACTCCCACTGTATGCAGGACTTGTCACCAGGTCAAAAGTGGTCTTTTATTGCTCTTATTTGGTACCCACTGCTCCTGCTCTGTTTTTTCCCTTTAATTTGCCATATGGGCCTTTATATTTAATGTTAATTTTCATGGTCTTTACCAACAGGACATTACTCATAGGGTAATGATGCAGAGCATAGAATAATAGAATGTTATAGTTGGAAGGGACCTCCAGGGCCACCCACTTGCTCAGTGAAGGATTAACTAAACCATCTCAGACAGATGTCTGTCCAGCCTCTGAAGACTTCCATTGAAGGAGAACTCACCACCTCTCGTGGCCGCCTGCTCCACTCATTGATCACCCTCACTGTCAGAAAGTTTTTTCTAATAACTAATCTGTATCTTTTCCCTTTCAGTTTCATTCCATTGCTTCTCGTGTTTCCATGTGCAAATGAGAATAAAGCTGACCCCTTTACAATGTGACAGCCCTTCAGATATTTGTAGACAGCTATTAAGTCTCCTCTTTGGCTTCTTTTTTGGAAGCTAAACATTCCCAGATCCTTTAACCGTTCCTCGTAGTAAATTGTTTGCAGTCCACTCACCATCCTGGTAGCTCTTCTCTGAATTTTCTTCAGTTTCTTCATGTCTTTTTGAAAATGTGGTGCCCAGAATTGAACACAGTATTCCAGATGAAGTTTGACCAAGGAGGAGTAGAGGGGGATAATTACTTCATGTGATCTAGACTCTATGCTTCTCTTAATCCATCCCAGAACTGTGTTTGCCTTTTTTTGCTGTAGCATCACACTGTTGACTCATGTGCAGTCTGTGATCTATTAGTATACCCAAGTCTTTTTCACATGTGCTGTTGTTTAGTTTTACTCCTCCCATTCCTTCCATTCTGTAGATGTAATTTTTGTTTTTCTTGCTCATATGTAGTCTCCCTGTTAAAAACCTTTCTATTAGTCGCTGCCCATTGTTCAAGCTTATCTAGATCCTTGTGAATCCTTTCTCTGTCTTCTGTAGTGTTAGCTATCTCTTCTAGCTTCGCATCGTCTGCAAATTTGATTGGTTAAAGGTACCGTCACACTTAGCGATGCTACAGTGATCCTGACAACGATACGACCTGACAGGGATCGTTGCTGTGTCGCTGTGTGGTCGCTGGTGAGATGTCTAACAGTCAGATCTTCCCAACGATGCAGCAACCCGTACGACCTGTATAACGATGCAACGCAAATGCACGCCTATGTGTTTCAGTTCTGAGTCGCCAACGAGGTCGTTGGTAAGGTGTCAAACACACCGATGCATGCTACCCAGCGGAACCTCAACGACCAAAAAATGGTCCAGGCCATTTCGACACGACCAGCGATCTCACAGCAGGGGCCTGGTCACTGCTACGTGTCAAACGTAGCGAGATCGCTGCTGAGGTCGCTGTTGTGTCACAAAACTTGTGACTCAGCAGCGATCTCCATTAGTGTGACGGGGGCTTTACCTTCAGTTCCCTTATCTAGATTATTTATAAAAATGTTGAACAACATTGGGACCAGGACAAAGTCTTGTGGTACCCCACTTGAACCCCTCTTCCAATTGGATGTGCAACCATTTATTACCACTCTCTGATGCGATCACTGAGCCAGTTATGAATCCACCTAACCGTAGCCTTGTCAATCCCATACTTGGCCATTTTTTCAATAAGGATAGTATGAGATACTTTATCAAATGCTTTGCTGAAGTTGAGATATACTAAACCGCATTTCCCTGATCCACCCAGTCAGTGATTCCATCATAGAAGGAAATTAGATTAGTCTGGCAAGCCTTGTTTGCTACAAACCCATGCTGGCTCTGGTTAATTACTGTATTCTTATCCAGGTACTTACATACATGTTGTTTAATAATTTGTTCAAAGAACTTTCCTGGTATTTGTAATTTCCTGGCTCCATCTTCTTTCCTTTTCTGAAGATAGGGACAACATTTACCCTTCTCCAATCTTCTGAGACTTTTCCTGTTCTCCAGGAATTTTCAAAGACTGTGGCTAATGGTTCTTTCAGTATCCTAAGATGTAATTAATCAGGACTAGGAGATCTGTACCAGGAGCAGCCTACAGACACACCCCAGAGAAACCTGACAACAGTGCCCACTTGGTAAATTAGCATGTTGGGTCACTAATGCCGGATTTAAAAAAAATATTCAGTAGAGCAGCAGTAAAGAGCAAAAACTGGCCACTTAGTGACAGGTCTTAATATAGATTGTACAGAATAGTGATGGAGATAAGATAAACTTGAAGTTGGCCATATACTGTCAATAGCTGTCAGTAGCTGTCAGCTGAGAATTATTTGTCCAGACCTGCCAGAACACATGCACACTCAATTTGGCTGAGCATACACCTGTTTTTGAGTCTAAGGTCACAAGATCGTTTTCTCTCCATATGAGAAAAAAAATCCAACTATGCTGATCAGACTCTGATCAGAGTTTGATCACGATTCTCAGAGGCAAATTGTGCATGCTGCGATTTTTTCCTCAAACTACTTAGTCCGAGGAGAAAATCGGGTATGTGCACAGCCCCATAAAATAACATGGGAGCGAGTGCTATACGTGAAAACCATGGATAGCACAAGTCCGATATATACAGTTGTGTGCACGAGCCCTAATAATGAGAGGGGAGTCAGCTGCTTATAGATACTTTGAAGTCTTATTTCCACTAAGATGACCCTGAAGTTTATGCCCGATCCTATTTTCTCCTTACATGATCTGTCATGGGAGGGTTGTGAAGCCCCCATACACATGCACACTAGATTTGACTGAGCATACATACATTTCTAAGGATAGGTTCACAAGGTTACGAGCGTATAAAAAAACAGTCAAAGTTTCATCCAGAAAAGTAGGATGATTTTTTTCTCACTTGTCATCCGTATACAATCCGTTTTCAATCATTAATCATTTACAGGATCACTTGTCATTTACTATGTTACAGAATTGCAATATATACATATAAACAGATGCTAAACTTTGGCTCTGTATGGCATCTGATTATTTTTTTGCACCCATAGACTTGAATGGGTGAGTCTCATCCAATTTACGGTGGAAACTAGTGGCATGCGGCGATTTTTTTTCAAACGCAGATTCGGTCAGCGTAATTTCTCCTTACATGATATGTCGTGGAAAAGTCAGGAAGTCCCCATGCACATGCACACTCAGTTTGGCTCAGGAAATCCTAATAATGAGAGTAGAGTAAGATTCTTTCAGACACTTTGGAAACTTATCTCTAATAAGATGCCCTTGTATTTCATGCCCGATCTTACTTCCTCTCCTCATCATCTGTTGGGGGAGAGTCGGGAGGTCTCTATACACATAAGCTAGTAGGACGGTCATACTGAAATTGGCCGGATTGGATTACCAATGTTTATATGCAGATTAGGCTTAATATCCCTTTGAAAACAACATTGCAAAGAAAGAAAAAAAGCACAAAAGAATAAAATAATCCAGCACTAAAGTATGCAAAACCTGTTTTTTTGAAAAATATCTTGTATTGGTGGGCTCTAATCCGGAGTTTGAATTATTTAAGTAATCTTGTAGAATGTATTTCTTTTGTTGCGCCTAATGCCAGACTATTATTTATTTATAATTATTATTGTGAGCCGCCTTGGTCCATGATAATTATAAGCTGCAGGCCATAATACAGGACCATTACTAATGCATATTACATTCCACGGGGCTCGTGTAACCGGGAGCTAATGCTTTGCTCGTTTCTCACTGAATTTAATTTGGGCCGAGTTAAATAATGTTAATAGAAGCCACATTTTACCACCAGTGTCTTAATGCAACTCTTTTTAATAAAGTACAAAGAAATAATACAATGTAAAAATGAATGCAGGGGACCTGTATAGCGGAGATTGGGGATGCCATTGCCAGACTATGGGTCACTGGTGGACAGAAACATTAGCGGGTCCCTGTGTAAGAACAAAATATGGGCACTTTGCAGTCCAATGGCTCCTCAAAAACCTTCTTTGGAGGTGGAAGAAGCCCCCTTACGTCTTCAGCCCTCATGCAGTTGTACAGGTTGCACCAATGATATAGTCAACCCTGCTATAGATAAACTATTCCACTGACCTTGTGGTACAGACATGCACATTAATGCACTGAAACCAGAAAATAAATAGTTAAAAAAAAATTATATCCTTTGGGGCACTCCTCTGGTGTGAGCTATGAGTCATTCTGAGCCCACCTGCTGCTCCTTCTCTCATCTCAAGACATGCACAAATACACTGAAGGCGAGGCACTGCAGCTGCATCCCCCTCCTCCCTTTCATCTGTTTACTTACTTATTATTTTTGGTTTCTAAGCATCTAAAGATTTAATGAAAGTCTGCAAACAGGGAAATGGGAACCAGAGACTACCAGAAAGTAAGTAAGATGATGAACCTAAAAAGTTTTTACCAAAATTTAGTAACAATGGGCTCAATTTTAAGATAACCTGTAGCCACTCCTGACAGCTGTTCCTCAGTTATTCCTTCAGGATATTTATTAATGAGTTGACAACTGGGTGTTACCAATTCCCATGTCAAAGGGTATGTGTCCGACACTGTCCAATCCGTGCTGTCAGACTGCAGGGACACACCTCCAACTGGTAACATTCGGTTGTTAATTTATTCATACATTTCAAAGAGAAACAACAGAGGAACAGGAAAGACTGAGTTCTAAGAAACTGTTGAATGTTCATAGTTTTAGGTAGTTTTGCCCTTACTGGAAAGGAGATTGTCCTGGCTTTGTGGAATACCACCTCCTGTCTTTCTAAAAATACATAAATTGGACTTCTTCATATAAGTCTGCTCTTAATTACAGATGAGCATACCCGTGGAAGTTCGTATTCTGGTACCTGACCCAAACTTTATAGCAAAGTTCGATTCGGGTACCAGAACTGTAGAGAGATTAGATCCAGCTCCCCGTAAGTAGCATCCTCAAGATGTTCAGAGCACAGAGATGCCGCGTTAAGGCGTAGGAAATCACAAAATGAAAAAAGTCCAACTCAATGAACCGTGACTACTTTGTTCACATTGAGTGCTCAAAAACTATGTCCTCCTTGAGCACTCGATGTGAATAAAGTATTCACAGTTCGTTCAGCTTGACTCTTTTAATTTCGTGTACCAGGACTGTACCCAAACTTGAACCAGAACCCAAACCCCACTGAAAACAATGGGGACACAAACTTTTGATCTTAAAAACGTCTCTATCTCCCCTCCTACACTTCCCTGGAACTCCAAACATTGCAACGGACATCCGAGAGAAGTCCGTGTTTGGCGGTTAGCACCAGACACTAAGTGTCCAGTACAAAGTCCGAACTTTTAAGTTCGGATTCGCTCATCTCTACTCTTAATCCAATTTGCATTCTGATTTTTGTTTTTTACTGTTACATTAGGACACTGTTTTTTAGGGTTAAAAACTAGAACATTTCTACATGAATTAATTGCATACTAACATGTAATTGGTAACAGCCTAGAAAAACAGCCTAGAATCAAGATAAAAAAAATACCAGTTGCAACCAATGTAGCAAATTTAGTTTTGTCCCATAGTTTTTAGTCCTATTAATTACTTCTGTGATCATTTCATTGTGAGGATTGGTGGGGTTCATAGTTTTTCCCTAAACAGTAGAATTCCTGGCTCTACACAGTTGGCCGAAGGGAGCATCACTGTACTTTTTGTTCATTCTTGAGCTGATTGTCCTATTAACAGTGTTAAAAAGTAACGTAAGAAGTTATTTTAATTTTATAAATCAATAGTAAACATGAAAATAAGAAACTTTGTAGTATATCTTATCAGAAAAATCAGCTTCTTTCTCCTGCTGAATTGATATTTCACTCTTGGTTTATGGGTAAAATTCGTATTCGGTGGAGACAGATTATTTACATTACAGAGATAGAAGATGATAGTTGGTGTCTATAAGATTCTATGGAGAGGGGAGGAGCTAGAGGCAGACCCAGACATTCTGAGGCAAATTCTCCTGAAATGACAGTTACACTTCTCCATATAATATTATGAGCACCAACTGTCATCTCCTAGCTCAGTAATGGGAAAGTCTGTAGTCACTGAAGACAGATTTTACCCATGAATTGAGAATTTTGAGAATTAAAGATCAGTCAAGGAGGAGAAAGAAGCAGATTTCTCTAATAAGATATATTACAAAGTTTCTTACTTTCATGTGTACTATTCATTTATGAGAAACAAATTAAGACAACGGTTATGCTTTAACTTTTATCATTTAAATTAATCTTCATCAGGATACTATAGTCTGGATATATTTTTGTTGTTGGAATGATCGTTCTAAATCATTACTATGTGCAGCGATCCAACTGTAAATGATTCTTCTCTCTTTGTCATGGAACGCATCCTTTAGAAGGAGATAAAAATCGTCGTTGGTCAGTAGAACATCCTCTGCTGTAAACTAACAAGAATGGAGACTGGTTGGAAAAAGTGATGCTATGTACCACTGATCATTTGATCGGAGCCTTATCGTGAAAATGGCAGTATGTGATGGTTTAGTAAATAAAGATAATTTGGCTTGTTGACCAACACTTGTTATGGGCAGTTTATCTGCTCTTGTAGAAGAACCTTCACATTGCAGAAGAAACTTTTGCATTATTCCATTAGCTTAGACGAAAAAGATGCAGGAGAATCCAGAGCTCAGAATCTCAAAAAAAATGCAACCTCAGAAGTAGTATGGAAATCATTGGATCCTTTGTTCTACATGTTTAGTACAGAACCAAGAACGTCCTCTTATACAACTGTTGGAAAAGGTGGAATTCTCTCTTATGGCAGGGAATAGACGGCAAGTTTGACCGAGACACAGGTCGTGCAACCAAAGATCTCTATCTGCCATTGTGTAATGCAGGTAGATGGGGTTGAATTGAAAAAAACTAGAGTACCTTGACCACGACAAGCAAGTTGTAAAACGCTGGACTCAAAGGCTGTATGCCCACTATGCGTTTTTCAAGCGTTTTTTGCCGCAAAATTTCCGCAGCGAAAACGCTTAAAAAACGCTTGGTAATACGTGCCCCATGGTCCCCAATGATAATCCGCATGTGCTGTGCACATGCTGCGGAAATTTCTGCTGCGGATTATCATTGCGGAAAAATACGCAGCATGTCCATTAATTTTGCAGACACGCAGCGTAATTGCCGCCATTGACTTGCATTGAATCGCTTAATATCCCCATCACTACATGTGCACATGCGGATATTAAGCGATTCAATATGCGGATGGTACCCGGGTCCGGAGAAGAGGAGACTCTCCTCCAGACCCGGGTACCATGGTACCTGTTAAAAAAAGGATTTAAAATAAAAAATAAACATATACTCACCTTCCGGTGTCCCCCGGTCTTTTCTCCGCTGCGTCTGGTCTCTTGTACGGCTCGTGGTGGTGTGAAAAGACCTGCCATAACGTCATTTAGTCATGTGACTGGTCACGCGACCACTGACATTGGCGGTCTCGTGACCTGTCACATGACTAAATGACGTCATGAAAGGTCCTTTTGACTCGCCCCCTGGGCCGTGGGGCACTCAGATCCGAGCAATAGGGGAACGATGGGGGTAGTAGTGGCGACCCGGTCCGTGGCTCAGGGTGGTCAGACCAGTGGTAGTCCCTTTATAAGTTTTAAGTGATGTCCGACTACGCCACCCGTGGATTGCGGTTATTAGGAACCGCCGCTGCAAGGCAGACCGCTGGGGCTGATGATGTATGCAGCTGGGATGGTGTGACTCCCCACGGGAAGAGAGCGGCCCCAGGGCAGTGTAGTGGATGGTGGGAGTGATGGTGGTGATAGTCCCGGTACCAATAGTGCTGGAGGCGCAAAGGAGCACGCAGACAACAAGTTACAGTCCAGGGTCTTTACTCACAGTTCATTTGTTCCGGGTCACTTCTGTACAGGTAGTGACCACCCAAGCCGTGCTGCGTCCACCAGGTGTGGGGCTCGTTCAACTCCCAGGCAGCTCAGGAGTATGGCTCAGGACCCCCTTCAATCCTTCCTCTGGCCTGTCTCACCAGTGACCCACTTCTGTCCAGCTGCCGCGGACTTGTGCGGTTAAACGTGAATCCCGCTCTCCACTGTCCTTTATGGTGCCTTCCTAGCAGGTTTGACGAGGTGCTGCACCAATAAATGGTCACAGCCTCCGGTCTTTGGCTGAGGGTTGTTTCTCCTCCACCAACTTGGGATCCGGTACCCTTAATCTGCCTGACCCTTCACCCTGTATTCTCGTGGGTTCTTAGGGTCCCTTCCACCTTCTTGTTCCTGAGCCCCTCTGTTCCTCTGTCTCTTCTTCTCCTCTTTTCTGTTCCTCCTTCTTCTCCTTTCCCGTGGAGCTGGGCTGAGTGGAACCACAGCTCCCCTTCACCTCCTCTCTCCCTCCACTCCACTCTCTTCCTCGGCCTCTCCCTAGGCCCACTCTTGAGTAGAGCTCCTACAGAGCCTCTACTCCCAGTCTTCTCCTCTCACTGCGCAGACTGACTCTGCTCAACCCAGTGCTAAGATGGTGCCCACCTTTTATACCTCCCTCTAGCCATGAGCCCAGGTGACCAGCAACCAATGGGCTCCTACCTACGCTCAGGAACCAACCCCTATCTGCTCCTACACCACTGGGTATTCCTCCCCCCTCCCCACTCCAGCCAGGGACATGGTCTGTCGTACCTGCATTTCTGTCTAATGGGAGTACCGTTGAGCTGTCCCTCGGAAATGGGGTGAGTGTGCTGTATGCAGCTAACTGAGCCCTGGTCCATACTCCATCCTCACCCGGGAGTGGAATATCACACCTCTGGCAGAGGTGCAATACCCCTGTAGCGGCCGAGCCCTTGGGGCGCGACACTTTCACACCACCGCGAGCTGTACAAGAGAACGGACGCAGCGGAGAAAAGACCGGGGGCCATCAGAAGGTGAGTATAATGTTTTTTTTTTTTACTTTTTACCATTTTTATTCTTTTTTTCAACTATTAACTTGGTCACACTATATAAATCCATGCCGGTTGCATGGATTTATATAGTGTGACCAAGTTGTCAAACACTTTTCTAAATGATGCTAAAATCGCTTGGAAAAGCGCTTGATAACCCGCATGCAGAAATGCATGCAAAAACACTTGACAAACGCTTCTACCTGGCAGGAAAAACGCATGTAAAATCCGCATGCATTTTTCCTGCCAAGGAGATGCGGAAAATATATGCAGCATTTCTGCATTGTGGGCACTTAGCCAAATGTTTTTTTTGCGAGTTGCCAAAAATTCCAGGACCGTCCGTAAAAATAGAGCACTTTTTTGCCCTGTCGGTAAAAACAATTTAAGGTGTTTGTGATTTTTTTTGCAAACATTCTCTGATTGTAATTATTATTATTTTATAGTTCACAGTGAATGCAGCTGATGTCTTCGTATCAGAATTATGAGACGTAGACAATGACATGAATCACATTTCTTGTGATTTTTCAATGTGTTCGTTAAAATACTGTCTGTCCGTGATTTCTTCAAAAGCTGTCCAGAAAAACTAAAAAGTCAAGTTACCAGTCACGATCATGGTACCATAGGGGTCAACAATCACCTGCATTATGCTGCGATGGAGAAGCATCACATAACGGTCTTTGTGTCACAGCCAAAGTTGCCGTCTAGTTCCAGCCTAAGGGTTCGTGCATATGGCCATATTTTCGGTCCAAGTGCGATTGGACAAAACATCGGATCGAACTCAGATCAATATTATTCTATGGGGCCGTGCACATTTCAAATGTTTTCCTCGGACCAGGATGGTCCTGCGAAAAAAATTGCTGCATGCCCGAGTTTGATCCAATATTTAGATGGCAATTGGCCATGCAAGTCAATGAGTCCGTGGTTAGCATCGGACTGCACTTGGATGACATCTGAGTGCAGTCCGATTTCCATGGACTGACAGAATGGAGATGATGGAAAAATGTTTTTTTTCCATCTTAGATCGCACTATGATCAAACTCTGATCAGAGTGTGATTAGTATAATCAATCCGATTCTCTTGGATGAGAGAATATACAGTCGTCTGCACTTAGTCTTAAAGTGTTGAATAAAATTATTATAACTTTTTTTTTAACCCCAGAAACAGCAGACCCTTTTCTTTATCTAATCTGAAAATTTTGATACCTGTACTTTACGGCTTATATTTAGTAATTATTGTGTTTGTTGGATTTTATTATTATTATTATTATTTACTATTATAGCGCCATTTATTCCATGGCACTTTACATGTGAAGAAGGGGTATACATACAAGAACAATTACAATAATCTTGAACACAATGTGACGGCGACTGGTACAGGAGGAGCGAGGACCCTGCCCGCGAGGGCTCACAGTCTACAAGGGATGGGTGAGGATACATTAGGTGAGGGTAGAGCTGGTCGTGCAGCGGTATGGTGGAGCGAGGGTTACTGCAGGTTGTAGGCTTGTCGGAAGAGGTGGGTCTTCAGGCTCTTTTTGAAGGTTTCCACAGTCGACGAGAGTCTGATGTGTTGGGGTAGAGAGTTCCAGAGTAGAGGTGAAGCACGGGAGAAATCTTGTCGGATACAATACGGCATAGAAAATCACATTTGTTGTTTTTTTTTCTCTCCTCTAAGTACCTTTTCACGTCTATTAATGCCTTCGACCTATTAATGAGATACAACAGGATGAATAAAAACAAAACACTCAATATCCAAAAGTGTTTTTTTAGAAGGTAATAGTATCATTCTGTTTACCTAATACCCGTTTCATTGAGAAGCGCGTTACCTATAAGTAAATTGATTTTTCTTGCCCTTTCGCTTTTTTTTTTTTTTTTTTTCACGTAATTGTCTAATTATGTGATATTCAGACAAAGGGATAAGTACGATAATGCCGGATGAAAATAGGATACTTCTCAGATGAAATGATAGCCCATTAAGCTTTCAGATTTATACTGTTCATATTTCCAGGGCATTGTGAAAACCGATGAGAATTACTATAGAGAACCCATAAATATGGCCTCCTACACCAAATCCTTAATTTCACATCGACCAAACCAGTATTCTGATGGAACAAAAATTTAATGAACCCAAAGAACACAGTAAAATACTTTTTTTTATTGTGCCGGGCACGGTAAGCAATTAAGTGAAAATTTGAATTTAAAGGTGACTGAATGTTCATAAGAAAGATCTACCGGTAATTATATTAAATTCTCTGAACGAAAAAAAAACTCGGAATTTTCTTCACGCAAACTAGTTTTGTGGCCGCTATCAACAGTTGTCATGGTAACCATACGGCTGATTTAATGAGTGTTAATGGCGGGCATTTTAACTTCCCAGGAAAGCAAATTCTGAGCTATTGGTATTGTCAGATTTTGATTACGGAAAGTAAACACAACAGACTGTTCAGTATATAAAGATGGAAATGGGGAGGATGAAGGCTGACTTCTGAGAACCGTGATTTTCTCTCTCATGATTTTCCCTTTTTTTTTTTCTGTTTCCTCACAGGGAGAGAGGGCGTGAGGGGGAGAATGAAGCATTTCGCTGCGTCCGAGAAGCATGAGGTGGCACCCGTACACCCGCTCTGACTGGGCATGGCTGGTGCTGGCTTGCTTGTCTGTAATGCTGTGTTTGGCAACCGCTACAGCCACACTTTCTAGGCAACATGGCTCGGCCGCTTCATCCGGTCAGGCATCACTGGACTGGTTGCTTAGTAACAGGGGCCCATTCCATGGGGCCCAGCAATACATGGACTTTGCTGAGAGGTACCAACAAGGATACACCACCAGGTACCGCGTTCACAGGTGAGAGACCACTGGTTACCTTTATGGTGGGATGTGATTTCTTTTCTTATGTTTACATACTATTGTGTTCAGTCAGCCATGCTATCATTTTATATGGATTTCATATTTAAAAATATTGCATATATATGTGTTGTTTATATATAAATATATATAGAAAAATATGTATATATATACAGTACAGACCAAAAGTTTGGACACACCTTCTCATTTAAAGATTTTTCTGTATTTTCATGACTATGAAAATTGTACATTTACACTGAAGGCATCAAAACTATGAATTAACACATGTGGAATTATATACGGTACTTAACAAAAAAGTGTGAAACAACTGAAAATATGACTTATTTTCTAGGTTCTTCAAAGTAGCCACCTTTTGCTTTGATGACTGCTTTGCACACTCTTGGCATTCTCTTGATGAGCTTCAAGAGGTAGTCAACAGAAATGGTTTTCACTTCACAGGTGTGCCCTGTCAGGTTTAATAAGTGGGATTTCTTGCCTTATAAATGGAGTTGAGACCATCAGTTGTGTTGTGCAGAAGTCAGGTGGATACACAGCTGATAGTCCTACTGAATAGACTGTTAGAATTTGTATTATGGAAAGAAAAAAGCAGCTAAGTAAAGAAAAACGAGTGGCCATCATTACTTTAACAAATGAAGGTCAGTCAGTGCGAAAAATTGGGCAATCTTTGAAAGTGTCCCCAAAAGCAGTTGCAAAAACCATCAAGCACTACAAAGAAACTGGCTCACATGAGGACCGCCCCAGGAAAGGAAGACCAAGAGTCACCTCTGCTTCTGAGGATAAGTTTATCCGAGTCACCAGCCTCAGAAATCGCATGTTAACAGCAGCTCAGATTAGAGACCAGGTCAATGCCACACAGAGTTCTAGCAGCAGACACATCTCTTCAACAACTGTTAAGAGGAGACTTTGTGCAACAGGTCTTCATGGTAAAATAACTGCTAGGAAACCACTGCTAAGGACAGGCAACAAGCAGAAGAGACTTGTTTGGGCTTAAAAACACAAGGAATGGACATTAAACCAGTGGAAATCTGTGCTTTGGTCTGATGAGTCCAAATTTGAGATCTTTGGTTCCAACCACCGTGTCTTTGTGCAATGCAGAAAAGCTGAACGGATGGACTCTACATGCCTGGTTCCCACCGTGAAGCATGGAGGACGAGGTGTGATGGTGTGGGGGTGCTCTGCTGGTGACACTGTTGGGGATTTATTCAAGATTGAAGGCATACTGAACCTGCATGGCTACCACAGCATCTTGCAGCGGCATGCTATTCCATCCGGTTTGCGTTTAGTTGGACCATCATTTATTTTTCAACTGGACAATGACCCCAAACACACCTCCAGGCTGTGTAAGGGCTATTTGACCAAGAAGGAAAGAGATGGGGTGCTACGCCAGATGACCTGGCCTCCATAGTCACCAGACCTGAACCCAATCGAGATGGTTTGGGGTGAGCTGGACCGCAGAGTGAAGGCAAAAGGGCCAACAAGTGCTAAGCATCTCTGGGAACTCCTTCAAGATTGTTGGAAGACCATTTCCGGTGACTACCTCTTGAAACTCATCAAGAGAATGCCAAGAGTGTGCAAAGTAGTCATCAAAGCAAAAGGTGGCTACTTTGAAGAACCTAGAATATAAGACATATTTTCAGTTGTTTCACACTTTTTTGTTAAGTATATAATTCCACATGTGTTAATTCATAGTTTTGATGCCTTCAGTATGAATGTACAATTTTCATAGTCATGAAAATACAGAAAAATCTTTAAATGAGAAGGTGTGTCCAAACTTTTGGTCTGTACTGTATATATATATATATATATATATATATATATATATATATATACGGTTAGGTCCATTTATATTTGGACAGAGACAACATTTTTCTAATTTTGGTTCTAGACATTTCCACAATGAATTTTAAACAAAACAATTCAGATGCAGTTGAAGTTCAGACTTTCAGCTATCATTTGAGGGTGTCCACATTAAAATTGGATGAAGGGTTTAGGAGTTTCAGCTCCTTAACATGTGCCACCCTGTTTTTAAAGGGACCAAAAGTAATTGGACAATTGACTCCAAGGCTATTTCATGGACAGGTGTGGGCAATCCCTTCGTTATGTCATTCTCAATTAAGCAGATAAAAGGCCTGGAGTTGATTTGAGCTGTGGTGCTTGCATTTGGAAGGTTTTGCTGTGAAGTAAACATGCGGTCAAAGGAGCTCTTCATGCAGGTGAAACAAGCCATCCTTAAGCTGTAAAAACAGAAAAAACACATCCGAGAAATTGCTACAATATTAGGAGTGGCAAAATCTACAGTTTGGTACATCCTGAGAAAGAAAGAAAGCACTGGTGAACTCATCAATGCAAAAAGACCTGGGCGCCCACGGAAGACAACAGTGGTGGATGATTGCAGAATAATCTCCATGGTGAAGAGAAACCCCTTCACAACAGCCAACCAAGTGAACAACACTCTCCAGGAGGTAGGCGTATCAATATCCAAATCTACCATAAAGAAAAGACTGCATGAAAGTAAATACAGAGGGTTCACTGCACGGTGCAAGCCACTCATAAGCATCAAGAAGAAAAAGGCTAGACTGCACTTTGCTAAAATACATCTAAAAAAGCCAGCACAGTTCTGGAAGAACATTCTATGGACAGATGAAACCAAGATCAATCTCTACCAGAATGATGGAAAGAGAAAAGTACGGCGAAGGCGTGGTACAGCTCATGATCCAAAGCATACCATATCATCTGTAAAACACGGTGGAGGCAGTGTGATGGCTTGGGCATGCATGGCTGCCAGTGGCACTGGGTCACTAGTGTTTATTGATGATGTGACACAGGACAGAAGCAGCCGAATGAATTCTGATGTATTCAGAGCCATACCGTGTGCTCAGATCCAGCCAAATGCAGCCAAACTGATTGGTCATCCTTTCATACTACAGATGGACAATGACCCAAAGCATAAAGTCAAAGCAACCCAGGAGTTTATTAAAGCAAAGAAGTGGAATATTCTTGAATGGCCAAGTCAGTCACCTGATCTCAACCCAATTGAGCATGCATTTCACTTGTTAAAGACTAAACTTCAGACAGAAAGGCCCACAAACAAACAGCACCTGAAAACCACCGCAGTGAAGGCCTGACAGAGCATCAAAAAGGAGGAAACACAGCGTCTGGTGATGTCCATGAGTTCAAGACTTCAGGCAGTCATTGCCAACAAATGGTTTTCAACCAAGTACTAGAAATGAACATTTTATTTACAATTATTTAATCTGTCCAATTACTTTTGGTCCAATTAAAAACAGGGTGGCACATGTTAATGAGCTGATACTCCTAAACCCTTCATCCAATTTGAATGTGGATACCCTCAAATGACAGCTGAAAGTCTGAACTTCAACTGCATCTGAATTGTTTTGTTTAAAATTTATTGTGGTAATGTCTAGAATCAAAATTAGAAAAATGTTGTCTCTGTCCAAATATATATGGACCTAACTGTATATATATATATATATATATATATATATATATATATATATATATAATATTATATTAACATATATTTATATATATATATATATATATTTAGATATATTTTATATATATTTATGTATATATTTTATTCTTACATAATATATATATGTACAGTATATATATATATATATATATATATATACAATATTAAATATGAAATTACAGCATAACTGAATAACCACACTAGTCATTATATATATATATATATATATATATATATTATTTTTACATTATATATATTATATATATATATATATATATATACATATACAGTATATATTATATTAATAGATATTTTTTATATATATATTTATATATATTTTATAAATATTTATAAATCTAATTTATTCTTACATAAAATATATATACACACATATATATATATATATATAATATATATATACGGTACAGACCAAAAGTTTGGACACACCTTCTCATTTAAAGATTTTTCTGTATTTTCATGACTATGAAAATTGTACATTCACACTGAAGGCATCAAAACTATGAATTAACACATGTGGAATTATATACTTAACAAAAAAGTGTGAAACAACTGAAAATATGTCTTATATTCTAGGTTCTTCAAAGTAGCCACCTTTTGCTTTGATGACTGCTTTGCACACTCTTGGCATTCTCTTGATGAGCTTTAAGAGGTAGTCACTGGAAATGGTCTTCCAACAATCTTGAAGGAGTTCCCAGAGATGCTTAGCACTTGTTGGTCCTTTTGCCTTCACTCTGCGGTCCAGCTCACTCCAAACCATCTCGATTGGGTTCAGGTCTGGTGACTGTGGAGGCCAGGTCATCTGGCGTAGCACCCCATCACTCTCCTTCTTGGTCAAATAGCCCTTACGCAGCCTGGAGGTGTGTTTGAGGTCATTGTCCTGTTGAAAAATAAATGATGGTCCAACTAAACGCAAACCGGATGGAATAGCATGCCGCTGCAAGATGCTGTGGTAGCCATGCTGGTTCATTATGCCTTCAATTTTGAATAAATCCCCAACAGTGTCACCAGCAAAGAACCCCCACACCATCACACCTCCTCCTCCATGCTTCACGGTGGGAACCAGGCATGTAGAGTCCATCCGTTCACCTTTTCTGCGTCGCACAAAGACACAGTGGTTGGAACCAAAGATCTCAAATTTGGAGTCATCAGACCAAAGCACAGATTTCCACTGGTCTAATGTCCATTCCTTGTGTTCTTTAGCCCAAAGAATTCTCTTCTGCTTGTTGCCTGTCCTTAGCAGTGGTTTCCTAGCAGCTATTTTACCATGAAGGCCTGCTGCACTAAGTCTCCTCTTAACAGTTGTTGAAGAGATGTGTCTGCTGCTAGAACTCTGTGTGGCATTGACCTGGTCTCTAATCTGAGCTGCTGTTAACCTGCGATTTCGGAGGCTGGTGACTCGGATAAACTTATCCTCAGAAGCAGAGGTGACTCTTGGTCTTCCTTTCCTAGGGCAGTCCTCATGTGAGCCAGTTTCTTTGTAGCCCTTGATGGTTTTTGCAACTGCACTTGGGGACACTTTCAAAGTTTGCCCAATTTTTCGCACTGACTGACCTTCATTTCTTAAATTAATGATGGCCACTCATTTTTCTTTACTTAGCTGCTTTTTTCTTGCCATAATACAAATTCTAACAGTCTATTCAGTAGGACTATCAGCTGTGTATCCACCTGACATCTGCACAACACAACTGATGGTCCCATCCCCATTTATAAGGCAAGAAATCCCACTTATTAAACTTGACAGGGCACAACTGTGAAGTGAAAACCATTTCCGGTGACTACCTCTTGAAGCTCATCAAGAGAATGTCAAGAGTGTGCAAAGCAGTCATCAAAGCAAAAGGTGGCTCCTTTGAAGAACCTAGAATATAAGACATATTTTCAGTTGTTTCACACTTTTTTTGTTAAGTATATAATTCCACATGTGTTAATTCATAGTTTTGATGCCTTCAGTGTGAATGTACAATTTTCATAGTCATGAAAATGCAGAAAAATCTTTAAATGAGAAGGTGTGTCCAAACTTTTGGTCTGTACTGTATATGTGCAAAAATTGCAGTGAAGAAAATTGTTCTGCATTCAAAAGAGGAGGAGAGTTGCTGGTAGAGTGGGTTGTAGTCTCCAAACGACAAAAATAATAACATTTCGACCCGTCCTGGGAGCTTTGACAAAGACCCGGGATGGGTTGAAACATTATTTTTGTCGCCTATTGTTCTGATTCACCTTGCTTTAATGTATATACACTATTGAATAAAATAATTCTGAAGATAATAATCTTACAAAATTCTTTTTTGAGAGTGCGGTGGACATTGCTTCTCAAAAGTTACAATGCACATACATTTTTAAAGAAAACCCATCTTTTGCTATAAATATGTTTTTTATTTATTTATTTTTTACCTGGTATCTCCATTCCTGAAAAATGGCCCCTTCTATTCTGTATGGAAATAGAATATTTTTTTTAGCCAAGTGGGTGTAGTCCTCAACAATCTTCTTTAAGAGGAGCATGTATCCTACCTAATAAATCTGCAGAATCTTTGGCTGTACTTGGCCAGATATTGAAATCTATACTTGCTATGATAATTTGTGCTAATTTTGTACTAAATCTGACTGGGCGACCGTTGTCCAAGCCCCTCCTATGCAGTTGCAAGAAGTGAAATAAAGTCACAAGTTTTAGAGAAAATAGTACTCCACAACTTGTAACTAATTTTTTAAGTCTCCAGTCTAGAGCTGCATTCATAGTTCTGCAGCCTGTGGGAAACAGTCCATAATCTTGTTGTCAGACACTCCCCTAAGAGTTTAGCTGAGATTCTGTGATGCTACTGGCATCACATCGAATTACTGTGTATTATTTAGTTTATATGCTCCTTTTCCTAGAAGACTAACAATCATTAAAGTAAACTTTGTACAGACACTGAATCTTCTGGAGCTAGTGAAAGATTTCAGCTCTGAAGCCAACAGAAACATGAATAGAACTTTCCAATATATTTGATAAGTTGCTCAGTTTGCTCTGTATCTAAATTGTAGAGATGAAAATGGGGCATTGTTTTATGCTATTAGTGTAAATTAAAGCATTAGACAAAAAAAAAGAAAAACTAAATACATACAAAAAGTCACCAAAGTTGGGCTGCGGTATTTGGTATACCCACGGGATATAAATGTTAGTGCCTAGTTGCCTTCTTATATCACTTTTATATACCAACGGCCCCCTCTAAGGACTATGGGACACAGCTAATAGATTCCCGGGTGGAGGGTATGTTTTATTATTCTGTTTGGAGACCTGGGAGCCCCATCACAATTTTGCCATGACATTTTAGATAAGCCCCTATAAGCAAATCTTCTTTAAATGAGTGGATCAGGCTCTTCATTAAAGAAATGATGGGGATTATCCTTTTAATTAGAATTCTAGAGTGGAGTGTGTTTATATTACAGCACATATATAGACTTTATGGGGTCCCTGGGGTAGAGATTCAGTTTGCTGACTCAGCGTTTTATCTAAGCACCATGGGTTGAGACTTGTTGGTTCTTCCACTGGCGACCAGCACCTCGAGTTCTTACCCCCCTAACACCCTCTGAGCTATACTACTGGATTAAAGCCCAATATATATTGATTAGAGATGAGCGAACCCGAACTTACAAGTTTGGTGTTCGTACTGGACAGTTACTGTTCAGTGCTAAGCGTAGAACATAAACATTTCCCAGAAGAGAGAGTTTTTTTCCCAGTTCGGGTCCCCATTGTTTTCAATGGGGTTCGGGTTCTGGTTGAAATTTGGGTACTGTTCTGGCATCCAAACTCTGGACTAAAGTTCGGGTCAGGTACCAGAACCTGAACTTCCACCCATCCGCTCATCCCTAATGCTGATTATCAATTTTGCTATATGTTAAGAATCACTAGTCATGGCTAGCAAGTTTCAGTCTACAATATTAGTACATTAGTGAATAATGCAATTAGTCAGATCACTGGACTAACCATACTTTATAGAAAGAGCAAATGGATCCATAACAAATCCTCCAATTATTATATGCCTCTAGTAGCTTATTCATCTCTATATGCAGCTCCTCATAAATAGGGCAAATTGTGAAACATTTTCATCAATTTGATTTTTCATTGCTCAAAGCATTTTTCAGCTACTTTTAGGGCTTTTTCGCACGGTGCTTTTGCCACATATTTTACGTGCATTTTTACCACGGAAAAAAAACAAGGTGTTTTACAGTACCAAAAAAGTGAATGAGATTTCTGAAAACTCACGCTGCTTAGTTTTTCCTTTCAGATTTGAAGCACCAAAGTGTTTTTTAAAAACATCAACATGTCAGCTCGTTTTCAAATGAATGGGAACATAATACAAGAAACAAACTCTTCAAAAATGCTTGTATATTATGCTGTATTTTTCATGCCAACTCTCTGGTTTTTGCTATAAAAAAATCTGCTCCAAAAACATTTAACATATTCACATAGCCTAAACATCTTCCGAATATGCGCCATCATTTTATAGCTCTGACAGATGGGTCTGAGCCACTGGCATAACTAGAGTTCGATGGGCCCCGATGCAAAATTTGGACCTAGCCCCCCTTCCAGTTGGTCAGATGCATGGGCCCTTATAGCGTTCTAAATCCTATAAAGACATATATATTGCCCACCTCCCTCTTTATGTAGTAATTTCCTCCATCCTAGGCGCCTGCCTTGTATATATATTCCCATTTCAAGCCCATCCTGATATATATAATTTGTTGAACTTTTGACTTTCAGGCTCCATATCTCACCGTCCACTATTGCTTCTATTGTGAGACTACCATCATTTTATAGACAATCATCTTGGTTATCTCATACATAAAGTTGACTTACAACTATTTAGCATATGATTAGTTATGCAGATTCTCGTCATGTCACTGCATTATTACTGTTTTGCTCCTGGTGGTGGAAAATTTTTTCTTCCTGTATACAACAAAATACAACCTGTTCTCCCATTTCCTAATAGCTCAGTGTGTTATTAGGTTGATTCCCAAGGGAAAGGTCACTGGTTTGAATTGAGGAGTAGCCATGAAGAAGATTTCCCAAGAAAAGAGAAACAGCATCATCCAGCTCATCGATAGCGGTCTCTCGGCCAAGAAAATTGCCAAACTGCATCATATGAGCGCCATGACAGTTGGAAGAATATGAAATGAAGTCCGTCCATTTATTAAAAAGCCAAGAGGTGAATGTCCAGGCAAAATATCGGAGTCAACAAGTTGACTCATCACAAGGTCTATTAGTTTTGGTGTGACAAACACAGCAGTCAGTGGAGGTGACTCGTAAGCTTCGTAATAGTGAGATTACAGATATCCATGCAAGCACTGTGCAATGCACGTTACAGAAGTCTTGAATGGTGGCTCAAAAAAAGGTGAAGAAGCCTCAACTTCAGTATCATCATAAGAAGCGTCAGCTAGAGTTTGCAAATAAGTACGAAAAGTGAATAGTAGAAGACTGGAAACGAGTGATTTGGATGGTGACATATAGAGCTGAAAGTCAAAAGTTCAAAACATTGTTACCCTTTTGCTCTTCACTGTATATCACCCATCCTGGGCCCATCCTATTAAATATGTCTCCCATCCTGGTATATACAGTGGGGGAAATGAGTATTTGATCCCTTGCTGTTTTTGTAAGTTTGCCCACTGACAAAAACATGAACAGTCTATAATTTTAAGGGTAGGTTAATTTTAACATTGAGAGATAGAATATCCAAAAAAATAAAATAAAAAAAATCACATTGTATAAATTAGATAAATTTATTTGCATTTTGCAGTGAGAAATAAATATTTGATCCCTCTGGCAAACAACACTTAATACTTGGTGGCAAAACCTTTGTTGGCAAGCACAGCAGTCAGACGTTTTTTGTAGTTGATGATGAGGTTTGTGCACATGTCAGGAGGAATTTTGGTCCACTCCTCTTTGCAGATCATCTCTAAATCATTCAGATTTTGAGTCTGTCACTTGGCAACTCGGAGCTTCAACTCACTCCATAAGTTTTCTATGGGATTAAGGTCTGGAGACTGGCTAGGCCACTCTATGACCCTACTGTGCTTCTTTTTGAGCCACTCCTTTGTTGCCTTGGCTGCATGTTTTGGGTCATTGTCTTGCTGGAAGACCCAGCCATGACCCATCTTCAATGCTCATACTGAGGGAAGGAGGTTGTTGGCCAAAATTTTGCGATACATGACCCCATCCATCTTCCCTTCAGTACGGTGCAGTCATCATGTCCTCTTTGCAGAAAAGCACCCCAAAGTATAATGTTTCCCCCACCATGCTTCACGGTTGAGACGATGTTCTTAGGGTTGTACTCATCCTTCTTCTTCCTCCAAACACGGCGAGTTGAGTTAATGCCAAAGAGCTAAATTTTTGTCTCATCTGAACACAGCACCTACTTCCAATAACGCACAGAATCATCCAGGTGTTCATTGGCGAACTTCAGACGGGCCTGCACATGTGCCTTCTTGAGCAGGGGGACCTTGTGGGCACTGCAGGATTTTAAACCTTTAAGGCGTAATGTGTTAACAATGGTTTTCTTGGTGACTGTGGTCCCAGCTGCCTTGAGATCATTAACAAGTTCCCCCTGTGTAGTTTTAGGCTGATTTCTCACCTTCCTCATGATCAAGGATACCCCACGAGGTGAGATTTTACATGGTGTCCCAGATCGATGTCGATTGACAGTCACTTTATATTTCTTCCATTTTCTTACTATTGCACCAACAGTTGTCTCCTTCCCACCCAGCATCTTACTTATGGTTTTGTAGCCCATTCCAGCTTTGTGCAGGTCTACGATCTTGTCCCTGACATCCTTAGAAAGCTCTTTGGTCTTGCCCATGTTGTAGAGGTTAGAGTCTGACTGATTAATGGAGTCTGTGGACAGGAGTCTTTTATACAGGTGACTATATAAGACACCTGTCTTTAATAGAGATGAGCGGTGTTCGACTAGAACTGTTCGCCAATCTCAAATTCGAGCTGTTTTGGGCGGTGTTCGAGTTGTTCGACGAATCCGAACGATTTGCAAAAAATTCGGCTGTTCGAGGTTATGTTCGATAACTGTTCGTGCACCAAAAGCGTGTCCTGCATGTCTGGCGCTATTTAGAGCACCAATCATGCAGGGATTGTCTGCCACTCACTGTAATGCCACAGCCATGGTGGTTGTGGCATTGCAGTGATTGCCCAAATCGATGGGAACAGTGCCAACAGTGAAACATGAAAAGCCGGCAATTCAGCAGCGGCATACACCTGTACCCAACAATTTAGAACCGAAAGAATAGAGCTTCACACATAGATTAGATAGATATAAACATGTCAGCCACATATATACGAAGTACAGTGAAAGTGCTGCTTACTGTACTTCTCATTTAGCGTAAAGGATTTATCAAAAAAAATAATAGTGTTTTCATGCACCATCTCTTTAAAAAAGCCGGCCGGCAATTCAGCAGCGGTACCCGACAATTTAGAATAGAAAGAATAGAGAATCACACATAGATTAGATAGATAGAAACATGTCAGTCACATATATATGAAGTACAGTGACAGTGCTGCTTACTGTACTTGTCATTTAGCGTAAAGGATTTATCAAAAAAAATAATAGTGTTTTCATGCACCGTCTCTTTAAAAAAGCCGGCCGGCAATTCAGCAGCGGTACCCGACAATTTATAACAGACAGAATAGAGCTTCACACATAGATTAGATAGATAGAAACATGTCAGTCACATATATATGAAGTACAGTGATAGTGTTGGTTACTGTACTTGTCATTTAGTATTAAAATAAAGGATTTATTATTAAAAAAATTGGCGTGGGGTTCCCCTTAATTTTAGGCTCTAGCGGAGGTTAAGCAGACGGCTGGGGCAGATGTTTGAAGCCTGGGAAGGGGGGTAATACCCACGGAGCTTCCCAGGCTACTAATATCAGCCCCCAGCTGAATACATAGCCTTTACTAGCTATTAAAATGGGGGACCCCCCCAAAAAAATGACGTGGGGTCCCCCCTAATTTAATAGCTAGCAAAGGCTAGGCAGACAGCTGGGGGCTGATATTAATAGCCCAGGAAGGGAGCCATGAATATTGGCCCCCTCCCAGGCTAGAAACACCAGCCGTCAGCCGCCCCAGAAATGGCGCATTCATAGGATGCGCCAATTCTGGCACTTAGCCTCGCTCTTCCACGCTGCCCTGGTGCGGTGGCAGGGGGTAATAGGGTTGGGGTTGATGTCAGCTTATAATGCCAGCTGACATCAAGCCCAGGTTAGTAATGGAGAGGCGTCTATAAGACACCCCCATTACTAACCCCATAGTCAAAGTTAAAACACAAACACCCAGAATAAAGTCCTTTAATTGAAATAAAGACACAATCCTTTATTGTTCTAAATTAAACCATACTTACCGTCACGCCCATTCCAGCTGAAGCCAACGATCTCCTGCAATAAAAGAAAAATAATAAAGCAACCTCATCCTTACCTTTCCATGGTTCCCACGACAGCTTCAGCTCTGCTACATCGAGATGACAGGCTGGACCGCAGCAGAACGCTGCCATCCAGCCTCTCATCCCGCAGACACTGAGAAGCGCAGGCTTGCTTGCGCTGCTCAGCGTCTCTCTGTGACGACATCCAGATGAGCCGAGTTCATGTCCAATGAACTCGGCTCACCTCATGCACGTCACTGACAGCGTGGGAAAATTCTCACGCTGAAGCGGTGAGTGCAGGAGAATTCTCCCACGCTGTCAGTGACGTGCATAAGGTGAGCTCATGTCCAATGAACTCAGCTCACCTCCTGCACGTCACTGACAGCGTGGGAGAATTCTCCTGCACTCAGCGCTTCAGCGTGAGAATTCTCCCACGCTGAAGCGCTGAGTGCAGGAGAATTTTCCCACGCTGTCAGTGACGTGCATAAGGTGAGCTCATGTCCAATGAACTCAGCTCACCTCCTGCACGTCACTGACAGCGTGGGAGAATTCTCCTGCACTCAGCGCTTCAGTGTGAGAATTCTCCCACGCTGAAGCGCTGAGTGCAGGAGAATTTTCCCACGCTGTCAGTGACGTGCATGAGGTGAGCCGAGTTCATTGGACATTAACTCGGCTCATCTGGATGCCCTCACAGAGAGACACTGTGGAGCGCAAGCAAGCCTGCGCTTCTCAGTGTCTGCGGGATGACAGGCTGGATGGCAGCGTTCTGCTGCGGTCCAGCCTGTCATCTCGATGTAGCAGAGCTGAAGCTGTCATGGGAACCATGGAAAGGTAAGGATGATGTTGCTTTATTATTTTTCTTTTATTTCAGGAGATCGTTGGCTTCAGCTGGAATGGGCGTGATGGTAAGTATGGTTTAATTTAGAACAATAAAGAATTGTGTGTTTATTTCAATTAAAGGACTTTTTTCTGGGTGTTGTGTTTTTTTTAAATACTTTACTAGAAATTCATGGTGGTCATGTCTAATATTGGCGTGACCCCATGAATTTCGGGCTTAGGGCCAGCTGATAATGCCAAGCTGGCCCTAACCCCTTTATTACCCAGTGAGCCACCGCATCAGGGCCCTGGATGAGTTGGGTACAGCGCCAGAAGATGGCGCTTCTATGAACGCGCCATTTTCCGGGGTGGCTGCGGACTGCAATTTGCAGCGGGGGTGGCCCAGAAAGCTTGGGCCTCCCTGCGCTGCGGATTCCAGCCCCCAGCTGCCTAGTTGTACCTGGCTGGACACAAAAACAGGGCGAAGCCCCACGTCAATTTTCTTTAAATTATTTCATGAAATAATTAAGAAAAAAAGGGCTTCCCTATATTGTTGTGTCCGGCCAGGTACAAATAGGCAGCTGGTGGTTGGGGGCAGCCCGTTCCTGCCTGCTGTACCTGGCTGGACACAAATATAGTGCGAAGCCCCACGTCAATTTTTTTTAAATTATTTCATGAATTTTCTGAAATAATTTAAAAAAATTGAAGTGGGGCTTCGCACTATATTTGTGTCCAGCCAGGTACAGCAGGCAGGAACGGGCTGCCCCCATCCACCAGCTGCCTATTTGTACCTGGCCGGACACAACAATATAGGGAAGCCCTTTTTTTCTTAATTATTTCATGAATTTCATGAAATAATTAAAAAAAATTGAAGTGGGGCTTCGCACTATATTTGTGTCCAGCCAGGTACAGCAGGCAGGAACGGGCTGCCCCCAACCACCAGCTGCCTATTTGTACCTGGCCGGACACAACAATATAGGGAAGCCCTTTTTTTCTTAATTATTTCATGAATTTCATGAAATAATTAAAAAAAAAGTACGTGGGGCTTCGCCCTATTTTTGTGTCCAGCCAGGTACAACTAGGCAGCTGGGGGCTGGAATCTGCAGCGCAGGGAGGCCCAAGCTTTCTGGGCCCCCCCCCGCTACAAATTGCAGTCCGCATCCACCCCGGAAAATGGCGCGTTCATAGAAGCGCCATCTTCTGGCGCTGTACCCAACTCATCCAGGGCCCTGGTGCGGTGGCTCACTGGGTAATAAAGGGGTTAGGGCCAGCTTGGTATTATCAGCTGGCCCCAAGCCCAATATTCATGGGGTCACACCAGTATTAGACATGACCGCCATGAATTTCTAGTAAAGTATTTAAAAAAAACACAACACCCAGAATAAAGTCCTTTAATTGAAATAAAGACACAATTCTTTATTGTTCTAAATTAAACCATACTTACCATCACACCCATTCCAGCTGAAGCCAACGATCTCCTGCAATAAAAGAAAAATAATAAACCAACCTCATCCTTACCTTTCCATGGTTCCCACGACAGCTTCAGCTCTGCTACATCGAGATGACTGGCTGGACCGCAGCAGAACGCTGCCATCCAGTCTGTCATCCCGCAGACACTGAGAAGCGCAGGCATGCTTGCGCTCCTCACTGTCTCGCTGTGACGGCATCCAGATGAGCCGAGGTCATGTCCAATGAACTCGGCTCACCTCATGCACGTCACTGACAGCGTGGGAAAATTCTCACGCTGAAGTGCTGAGTGCAGGAGAATTCTCCCACGCTGTCAGTGATGTGCATGAGGTGAGCTCATGTCCAATGAACTCAGCTCACCTCCTGCACGTCACTGACAGCGTGGGAAAAATCTCCTGCAATCAGCGCTTCAGCGTGAGAATTTTCCCACGCTGTCAGTGACGTGCATGAGGTGAGCCGAGTTCATTGGACATGAACTCGGCTCCTCTGGATGTCGTCACAGAGAGACGCTGAGCAGCGCAAGCAAGCCTGCGCTTCTCAGTGTCTGCGGGATGACAGGCTGGATGGCAGCGTTCTGCTGCGGTCCAGCCTGTCATCTCGATGTAGCAGAGCTGAAGCTGTCGTGGGAACCATGGAAAGGTAAGGATGATGTTGGTTTATTATTTTTCTTTTATTGCAGGAGATCGTTGGCTTCAGCTGGAATGGGCGTGATGGTAAGTATGGTTTAATTTAGAACAATAAAGGATTGTGTCTTTATTTCAATTAAAGGACTTTATTCTGGGTGTTTGTGTTTTTTTTAACTTTGACTATGGGGTTAGTAATGGGGGTGTCTTATAGACGCCTCTCCATTACTAACCTGGGCTTGATGTCAGCTGGCATTATAAGCTGACATCAACCCCAACCCTATTACCCCCTGCCACCGCACCAGGGCAGCGTGGAAGAGCGAGGCTAAGTGCCAGAATTGGCGCATCCTTTGAATGCGCCATTTCTGGGGCGGCTGACGGCTGGTGTTTCTAGCCTGGGAGGGGGCCAATATTCATGGCTCCCTTCCTGGGCTATTAATATCAGCCCCCAGCTGTCTGCCTAGCCTTTGCTAGCTATTAAATTAGGGGGGACCCCACTTCATTTTTTTGGGGGTTCCCCCATTTTAATAGCTAGTAAAGGCTATGTATTCAGCTGGGGGCTGATATTAGTAGCCTGGGAAGCTCCGTGGGTATTACCCCCTTCCCAGGCTTCAAACATCTGCCCCAGCCGTCTGCTTAACCTCCGCTAGAGCCTAAAATTAAGGGGAACCCCACGCCAATTTTTTTTAATAATAAATCCTTTATTTTAATACTAAATGACAAGTACAGTAACCAACACTATCACTGTACTTCATATATATGTGACTGACATGTTTCTATCTATCTAATCTATGTGTGATGCTCTATCTTTCTGTTCTAAATTGTCGGGTACCGCTGCTGAATTGCCGGCCGGCTTTTTTAAAGAGACAGTGTATGAAAACACTATTATTTTTTTAAATAAATCCTTTACACTAAATGACAAGTACAGTAAGCAACACTATCACTGTACTTATTATATATGTGACTGACATGTTTCTATCTATCTAATCTATGTGTGAAGCTCTATTCTTTCTGTTCTAAATTGTCGGGTACAGATGCTGAATTGCCGGCTGGCTTTTTTAAAGAGACGGTGCATGAAAACACTAATATTTTTTTTAATAAATCCTTTACACTAAATGACAAGTGCAGTAACCAACACTGTCACTGTGCTTCTTATATATGTGACTGACATGTTTCTATCTATCTAATCTATGTGTGAGGCTCTATTCCTTCTTGTCTAAATTGTCGGGTACCGGTGTATGCCGCTGCTGAATTTGCCGGCCGGCTTTTTTAAAGAGAGTGTCTTCTGAGCAGTTTGTCAGCTTTTGGACACCTTTGCAGGTGTTTTCTATGTGTTTCTATGTGTTTTTGTTTGCCTGCCATTGGTTTTAACGGTGTTCGACGGTGTTCTAAGGTGTTCGACGAACAGTTCGACGAACAGTTCCTCGAACATCCCGGTGTTCGACGAACCGAACCGAACCCGAACACTACGGGGGTGTCTCAACACTAGTCTTTAATGCAGATAATGAGTTGATTAGGAGCGTCTAACTGGTCTGTAGGAGCCATAACTCATAATGGTTTGTAGGGGATCAAATACTTATTTCTCACTGCAAAATGCAAATAAATTTATCTAATTTATACAATGTGATTTTTTTTATTTTTTGGGGGATATTCTATCTCTCAATGTTTAAATTAACCTACCCTTAAAATTATAGACTGTTCATTCCTTTGTCAGTGGGTAAACTTACAAAAACAGCAAGGGATCAAATACTTATTTCCCTCACTGTATGTCTCTCATCGTGGTATATATGGATGCACTTCCAGCTGAAATATGTGCTGTCGTGAGCGGGCCCCTCTCCACCTCCTTGCCCCTGTTGTTACACCCCTGGTTTAAGCTTCCTGAGCGAGGTCCAGCTGTAATATATAACTAACAACCTGCTGCAAAATCTTAGAACGAGGCTAGGTTCAATCCAATCTACTCAACACCTTGGATGCTGTGGTCAATATTATCCGTGGCATGTAAGCAGTTAGCAGTTAGAAGGAGAGGACTTCCTCGTTCACTATATTGGTGACTCTGTCTTGTGATCCCAGGTGCCTATGACAACCTGAGGCCTAACAAAGGCCCATTTAAACTATTAGGCCCTAATCAATATACCATTTTAAAAAAACAACCTAATGAATGAAAAAAAACAACTGTATTTTTTTCAGAACTAAAAATTTATAAAGAAATAATTATAAAATGATATCATGTACAGATAAAGAAAAAAAAGTCTGAATTGTTGCTTTTTGTTCTGCCAAATTTCAAAAAGAAAGCCTAAAAAGTGATTAAAGAGTTATATCTACTCCAAAGTGGCACCAATAAAAAGTACAGCAGCACAAAAAAAAATTGAAAGTGTTTGTTGTGAAAAAGTAGTAAATCATATAAAAAAACTCTATAAGTATATATGCCAGGGCACCAAATAAAGCCCCGCCCACAGGCCCGCCCCAGAGCACGAGCATCTCATTAACTCCAAACTGCAAACACAGATTAAACAACAACAACAAGATGGATTTCTTCATCCCAAGTATCATTTTAATCAATGTAACAGCGCCAACCTGACACAGCCTGTAGTTTACTTAGCAAAATACTGATGACAGGTTTCCTTTAAAAAAATTATGCGCCTTACTCACCTCCCTCAGGTCCACCCCTGAGTCTCCACCGGTTCTCCTGATGTCTGTTATTGTCTGCAACACTGACATTACTTCGACAGTGCTGCAGCCGATAAGTGAACACAGGGGCTCTGCCCAAGTAGACAAAGCTGCTGAGCTCACTGATCGGCTGCAGAGCAGTGGCGGGGACTTAGCACTGGACCTGGAAAGGGTGAGTGAAGAATGTTTTTTCCAGAAAACCCTTTCAAAGTTAAAGTACAGATCCTCTTAGAAATAGTGTCATAGTGTCGGACTGGGGTGCCAAGGGCCTACCAGTAACATCAACTCCAGGGCTCCACTTTTCATCTACACTCAAATATAACTTTATCCTCATTCACAAAATTCTGTTAGATAAATAAGATGCTGCTTTTGTCTGTATATAGTGAATCAAGTGTATTGTGCCAAGTACTGGTTATATAAGAGGGTGATGATCCACTCTTGTGCAGGGGCCCAACGGAGGATTCTCCTGTTCTCCTGTGGGCCAGTCCAAACCTGCACCTGGGACATATAAATGTTGCTGTGATATGTTGTATGTGTGAATTGTGGCCATGGTGTGTACTATTCTTTTTGACAAATTTGCAAAATAAAGAGAAAACTGCATAATCATGTGCATGTAACAGGGGGTCAAGAAGATAAAAAAAGGGTTGCTGCAAAATAAACAGGTGTCACTAGTGTTATTGCATAGAGCAAGGAACAGTGGAAGTCAGAAATCACTGAGCAGCGCTCACTGGGATCAACCTGTCGGAAATTTTCTAGATTTGGAATAGTGAATCATGCGCAGCATTCTGATAAGCAGTGGATATCAGACAGCATGAAAGTGAAGCTGTGTGTGCAGGAACAGAGTATTTACAGAATTGTACGCATGGAGGATTTGCAGCTGCAGAGATGGGGGATTGGGCAGAGAAGCAGTATACAATGAAAGGCTGAAATTAGAGAACTGGCAATGACATGGACAGGAACTGCAATTAACAGAGCGGTACAGACACTTCGACAGCTCAGTGCACACATAGGATTGGGAGCAAATGTTAATGTATATAAGGAGCTGATGATTTCAGATCACTGCACGTAGATTGCTGATGTGCCCGGATCAGTGCATAGATCATTGCACTTAAGGAGGTGATAGTCTCAGATCAGTGAACAAATTCCAGATAGTCACAGATCAGTGCACCCAAGGAGGTGATCTTCACAGCAAATTGCATCCAAAAAGATGATAGGGAGGCACATAAGTCAGAGATCAGTGCTCATAGGGAGGTGATAGACAGAGATCAGTGCTTATAGGGAGGTGATAGTCAGAGATCAGTGCACATAGGGAAGTGATAGTTATAGATCAGTGCTCACAGGGAGGTGATAGTTACAGATCAGTGCTCATAGGGAGGTGACAGTCGCAGATCAGTGCACATAGGGAGGTGATAGTCAGAGATCAGTGCTCATAGGGAGGTGATAGTTACAGATCAGTGCACATAGGGAGGTGATAGTTACAGATCAGAGCTCATAGGGAGGTCATAGTCGCAGATCAGTGCACATAGGGAGGTGATAGTCAGAGATCAGTGCTCATAGGGAGGTGATAGTTACAGATCAGTGCTCATAGGGAGGTGATAGTGGCAGATCAGTGCACATAGGGAGATGATAGTCACAGATCAGTGCTCATAGGGAGGTGATAGTCACAGATCAGTGCACATAGGGAAGTGATAGTTACAGATCAGTGCTCACAGGGAGGTGATAGTTACAGATCAGTGGTCATAGGGAGGTGATAGTCACAGATCAGTGTACATAGGGAGGTGATAGTTACAGATCAGTGCTCATAGGGAGGTGATAGTCACAGATCAGTGCTCACAGGGAGGTGATGATTACAGATCAGTGCACATAGGGAGGTGATAGTAACAGGTCTGTGCTCACAGGGAGGCGATAGTCACAGATCAGTGCTCAAGTAGTAGGGAGGTGATAGTCAGATATCAGTGCTCATAGGGAGGTGATAGTCACAGATCAGTGCACATAGGGAGGTGATAGTCAAAGATCAGTGCTCACAGGGAGGTAATAGTTAGAGATCAGTGCACATAGGGAGGTGATAGTCAAAGATCAGTGCACATAGGGAGGTGATAGTCAGAGATCAGTGCTCATAGGGAGGTGATAGTTACAGATCAGTGTTCAAGTAGTAGGGAGGTAATAGTCAGATATCAGTGCTCACAGGGAGGTGATAGTCACAGATCAGTGCACATAGGGAGGTGATAGTCACAGATCAGTGCTCACAGGGGGGTGATAGTTACAGATCAGGGCACATAGGGAGGTGATAGTCAGAGACCAGTGCTCATAGGGAGGTGATAGTTACAGATCAGTGCTCATAAGGGTTGATAGTCAGAGATCAGTGCACATAGGGAGGTTATAGTTACAGATCAGTGCTCATAGGGAGGTGTTAGTCACAGATCAGTTCTCATAGGGAGGTGATAGTCACAGATCAGTGTGCATAGGGAGGTGATAGTTACAGATCAGTGCTCACAGGGAGGTGATAGTCACATATCAGTGTTCAAGTAGTAGGGAGGTAATAGTCAGATATCAGTGCTCACAGGGAGGTGATAGTCACAGATCAGTGCACATAGGGAGGTGATAGTCACAGATCAGTGCTAATAGGGAGGTAATAGTCACAGATCAGTGCTCACAGGGAGGTGATAGTTACAGATCAGTGCACATAGGGAGGTGATAGTCAGAGATCAGTGCACATAGGGAGGTTATAGTTACAGATCAGTGCTCACAGGGAGGTGATAGTCACAGATCAGTGTTCAAGTAGTAGGGTGGTAATAGTCAGATATCAGTGCTCACAGGGAGGTGATAGTCACAGATCAGTGCACATAGGGAGGTGATAGTCACACATGAGTGCTCACAGGGAGGTGATAGTTACAGATCAATGCACATAGGGAGGTGATAGTCAGAGATCAGTGCTCATAGGGAGGTGATAGTTACAGATCAATGCACATAGGGAGGTGATAGTCAGAGATCAGTGCTCATAGGGAGGTGATAGTTACAGATCAGTGCACATAGGGAGGTGATAGTTATAGATCAGTGTACATAGGGAGATGATACTCACAGATCAGTGCTCATAGGGGGGGTGATAGCCAGCTTCCCTGTCTCTGCTGAAGAAAAGCATCACTACAGCTGCCACCACCATGTTTGACGGTGGGTATGGTGTTTTCAGGGTGATGAGCAGGGTTAGATTTCCACCACAAATAGCGTTTTGCATATAGCCCCAAAAGTTCCACTTTGGTCTCATCTGACCAAAACACCTTCTTCCACATGCCATGTAAGGAATATAGCTAGCATGTGGAAGAAGGTGCTCTGTTCAGACGTGACCAAAGTAGAACTTTTGGGGCTAAGTGCAAAATGCTATGTGTGGCAGACAGTTAACTCTTTAAATTACCCTGAAAACACCATCCCCACCGTGTAAACTTGTGGTGGCAGCATCATGCTGTGGGCATACTTTTCTTCAGCAGGGGCGTTGACGCTGGTAGAGTTGATGGGAAGATGGATGGAGCTAAATGCAGGGCAATCCTGTAGAAAAACCTGTCAGAGGCTGCAAAAGACTTGAGAATGGGGCATAGGTTCACCTTCCAGCAGGACAATGACCCTAAACATCCTGCCAGAGCTACAATGGATGGTTTAGATCAAAACATATTAATGTGTGTAAATGATCCAGTCAAAGTCCAGACCTTTATCCATTGAGAATCTGTGATAAGACTTGACCATTGCTGTTCACAGACATCTCAATCCAATCTCTCTGAACTAGAGCTATTTTGCAAAGAAGTATGGGCAAAATTTTCAGCTTCTAGATGTGCAAAGCTGGTAGAGATATAGCCCATAAAACTTGCAGCAGTAATTGTAGTGAAAGACTGTCTTACAAACTATGAGACTATAGGGGGCTGAATAAAAATGCACCTCTCAATTTTCACATTTATATTTTTTAAATATGTAGAATACCTTGTATCATTTCCTTTATATGTGACAAATACTTGCTACTTTATGTTGGTAAATCACATAAAATCCCAATAAAATACGTGTAAGTTTCTGAGTGTAACATGAAAAAATGTGGAAATGTTCACAGGGTATGAATACTTTTTCAAGAAGCTGCATATGGATGCCATTATATGCGGGCAATAATAAAAGCACAAATAGCCCTTTCTGTAATTACCAGCGTTGACATGGAAGCAATAATTGAGTACATGTCGCAGCCAAGACAGCGTGACTGCAAAATATGCTGTGCCAAACAGCCATCTCGGCACTGCTACATCAATATACTACATATGTGCATTGTGAGGCGATTGTAAATCTTGCGCAGTTGCTAGCAGCGGTGATTATATAGAGTGCATATAGCCACCAATCACTCTCTGAACAAGCGGTACTGACACATTGGTACGTAAAGGGCTCCGTAATCACAGAGCTGCGTGCAAACAAATCTTCTAGTCTGAATATTTGCAGCAAAGTAATAGTCACAAAGCAACGCTGCCCACAGCGAGGCTACAGCTGTAAATGAGAACATGCAGCGAGCGCTGCACAGAGGGAGCAGATAATCTGATCAGTGCACAAAGGGAGCTCACAGTCCCAGACCGGCACACAGCGAGCGCATTATCATAGCTCAGTGCACACAGGCGCGTTATCCATCACTGGGCGACCCATGTCAGTGGTCGCACACAGCATGGACAGGGGTATAGGCATTACTCATGGGCATTCATGAGTAGCTCAAGTGCCATGCGGATAGGGTAGGAAGGTCACAGCCACCGGCACAGAACACTACACACAGGTTTGTGGCCGCCAAATGTCAAAGCACGCAGAACTAGAAGTCTTGGATCCGTCTATGGCATTCAAGCTGGCATTCAGATACCAGTGCCCGAGGTCCATGACGACTCCAGCAATAAACAGGCGGACAATGTGCTGTTTTTCTGCTCCATAAGCTTTATGGCAGGTACCTTCTTATTGGAGCATCCACTAAAACTAATATGGTGCCAGCTGAGCAGCGGGCATGATGAGCATCTGGTACCATCCATCCTACCACACCTGTTGCCATAGCTCCTCTGTGCCATAGAGAGATGAGAGGCAGGGAAGGATACGTTATATTCTTTCCACCTTTGTGCCAGGAGGGCCATCATGTCTCTCCAGAGATAGCAGAGTGACGGAGGAGGGACAGGAAGGGGCGCTCCCTGGGGTGCAGTAGTTACTTCCACACATGCACCAGCCAGGAGGTTACGAAGAGGATCCAAGATAAAAGGAATTATATGAAATATGGAAAAATAAAAGCCATAAAAAAAGAGGATGAAAAAAAAAACAACGACGAAGGAATGGAGATGAAAGACAAAAATAAGGAAGAGCAATATTACCGAAGTACATCTCACTCAGCCGCGATACATTATTCAATTCTCATTCTGCAAGTTCTTCCTGAGCTCCCGCTTCTCATTACTCGTATTAAGAAAATAAATATTTCCTGAAAGATGCATTGGCTTCGACTTTCTTTTATGTGTTTTAAGCATCCTGCATAAATATGTAAGCAACTAAATGGAAGGCGACTTTTTTTTTTTTCCCCTTCTTACGCATTTCAGAACTCTGCCAGCGAGAGCGACACAGGAAAAAATATGTAGCGTTTTTTTTTTTTTTCTTCCTTGGCTATTTTCATTCCCTATCATATTAAAGGTTTCCATGGTGACATTAGCGGCAGCGATTTGATGCCTTTAGGCTTTAAACTTATCAAAATAGCTAAAAAAAACAGCTGCATTTTTATTAGTGTCTTTGCCTTTTACTTGCCCCCCTTCTAGTACGGTACAAAATACTCAGTCACCTCACCGAGCAAGCTCCGTGGATCACCTTCGCTTTGTATCATACTGCAATATATACCATGTTTGAGAAGACTTATTTGCCTACAGAGTATGATATGTAGCATAATATTTAGGGATGAGCGGACCCGTGGATGATTGGGTTCATTGGGTTTGGCCGAACTATAGTCCAAAGTTCGGTTCAGGTACCAGAACTCTACCCGAACTTGAACTGAAACCCAAACCGCATAGAAGTCAATGGGGACCTGAACTTTGGAGCTGTAAAATGGTCTTAGTAAGGGCTAGGGGGGCTGACAAAGGAAGCATAGTACCCCCACAGAATCTCTCTCTCCTCTTTGCAGCCAAACTCCGGACACTAAAATGGACTTCTGAGAGAAGTCCATGTTCGGAATTTAGCACCAGACACAGCACATCCAATACAAACCCCGAACTTTACAGCTCGAGTTTGCTCATCTCTAGTAATATCATATAATATTATTGTATGTTCCCAATCATTAGCACTAAAGCATAAAATTACCATCAATGAATGTCAGAATATTAAGGATATGAATGCTATTAAATACATATATTATCTTGGGTCATCCAATGAAAAAGCTGTCCCTGTGTCCGCAAGTGTGCCATGAATACAGCATACTAGTTAGATATAGATTTCAGCCCCTCAAAATGATGGACACAGAGGGACACCCTAAGAAATCCCACTACAAGTCAGAGGGGTTTGACGGTCAACACTGTGTTATGGTTTCCCATTTATGAAGAAAACCATAAAGAATATATGAACGAGCCTTACAGATCTGCACCATTTTGCCAATTAAAAGGTTATTGCTAACAATGAAAGTCATCATCAATCCACTGGGTAGGTGATAACTTTTTGATTGGTGGAGGTCTAAACACTGGGACCCCCACCATTCCCAATAACAGGGCTCTGAAATGGCCAGTCGGATTGAAGCGGCTTGGATTTATCCAACTAAGTAGAGTGATTGGCTTTCTCCTGCAGCCCTATTTACAGTGAAAGCATCCGTGGTAAATATGGGCGGTTACCGCTCCATTTCAACAAGGCATTTCACAGTCATGTTCTTGGGATCAGTGATGGTCCAGATTTATGCAGATCCATGGCCAACGGAGACCCAATTGGTCCTTTGTGACTTTCAATTTTTCCTTCTTACCTTCTAAAAGCTATAGTTTTTTTTATTAATTGAGTTGCATCAGCTTGTTTTTTCACGGTACGATCTGTAGTTTTTATCATTATTATATAGGGATTCATACAATTTACTGATTTTATTTATTCAATTTGTGTTAAAAAATATTGTTTTTTCATAACCCCAGATGAAGTTGTTGCGAGACGTGTGTTCAGTATGTTTGGTGAGTGATTCATCATACTCCATTTTTATAGCGGTTACATTATTAGTTACATTGTTTTCTGATTATGTATGATGCATTTGACCTATGAACATCTCCATTATATCTCTGGATTATTATTACATTATACAATTGATCCTGTATCTATCCTGTTGGTTGTTCCCTCTGTCTTGTTTTTGTGACTGATTTTGCATGGATCCTCATTATGGGCTATTCTTTTTTTTTTTTGCTCACCCATCCATTTTAATTTTTCGCTACTTTCTTGGTATTTACTTTCTTAAATGATATCCAAAAAACATTTTTCTTTTAAATCTGTACATAGTTTGGTCACGTGCTATTTACTTGCTGGTTTTTCACTTTTTTTCATTTTTATGATTACATTTTTATAAGACCAGACAGTGGTGAATTATTTAACGTTTTTTCATTTTCATTGTTTTTGGATTTTTTTATATTTATACTTACCGTAGTCTCACTAGGGGATTGACCCTGCAATCACTTGTACATTATTATACAATCTTGCAGTGTATTTTAAAATTATCTATATCATATGAAGGCCAGATTCATAGATATACAAACATAGTGGACATTGGGGCCTTCACTAGGTCTTTGGCTGCCATAATAATGCTATCGGCCCCCCAAAATAATGTTGCAGAAGGGAAAGGTCATAGGAAGAGACACCTCCCCCTCATTTCCATCCTCTTAAATTCCACTGTCACAATTGACAGAGGCATCTAAGGGGTTAAATTGCTGCGACTGGAACTAGCTCTGATCACAGCATCTTGGCCCCATACATGCAGTGCACTCATGTCGCCAAACTGGGCCAAGTGGCTCACCCACTTAGGCTCAAAGGGCCTTTGCATTTGCCTGAGTTCGCCAGATGCTGATGCATGCCCTTTCCCCAGCAGTGGGACCACCATTAATCAGAAGATCATGATCTATGGTCAGGATAGGTGATATCTTTTAATGTTGGGAATAACTCTTAGGCTATGTGCCCACGATGCAGAAATTAAGCAGAAATTTCCTGAGCATTTCTGCATCTCCTTGGCAGAAAAAAGTATGCAGATTTTACATGCGTTTTTTCTGCCAGGGGGGCGTTTTTGCAAGCGATTTTGAGCATCACTTGGAAAGTGCTTGACAAGGTGGTCACACAATATAAATCCATGCAACTGGCATGGATTTATATTGTGTGACCAACTTATGCTGCTTTAAATGCAGCATCAATAGTAAAAAAAAAGAATTAAAACGTAAAAAATTAAAAAAAAACATTATACTTACCTCTCCAGTGGCCCCCAGTTTCCTTTCCGGAGGCATGCTCTGTCCTCGGCGTCCCGCGGTGTTCTGAAAGGACCTCCACTGACGTCATTTAGTCAGCTGACAGGTCACGCGACCGCCGACATCAGCGGTCGCGTGACCATCACATGACTAAATGACATCACCACAGGTCCTTTCAGAACACTGCGGGACGCCGATGACAGAGGAAGCCTCCAGAGAGGAGACCGGGGGCCGCCGGACAGGTAAGTACAATGTATTTTTTATTTTTTACGTTTTAATTCTTTTTTTACTAATGGTACCCGGGTAGGATGAGAGTCTTCTCTTCTCCAGACCCGGGTACCATACGCGCATTGAACCACATAACATCCGCATGCATACATGTATATATGTATGTATACCTGCGGAAATGGCGCCATGGAAGCGCATTAAATCCGCATCTTGGGCACACAGCCTTAGGCTATGTTCACACATCGTGTTTTTTTCAGCATTTTTTTATGTTTTTTTATGCAAATTTGCAGCTGCGTTTTACAGTCTAAGCAAAGTCTATGAGATTCCAGAAATCTCATGCACATGTGGCGCCCCTGCGGGTTCAGTCGCCACAGAGGTACTGCATCTCACCCAGAGGTGTGGTATCTCACTCTCAGGTAAGGATAGAGTACTGCCCGGGATCCTAACACCTGCATCTAACACTACACTACTCCAGTCCAGCAGGAAGGGCAAGATGCATCGCTCTCCTGCTGAGCCCTGTCCGTGGCTGGAGTGGGGGGAACCAAAGTAGGGGGAACCATGTAGTGGGTGTGGGTGGAGGAAGTAGATCAGGGGAGCACTTGTTAGGAATAGTATAAAGAGGGAAGCCATCTTGGGAGTTGAGTCCAGTCAGAGAGTTCAGACTAAGTCAGTCAGAGGAGCAGGAGCAGGAGCTCTGTAGGAGCTTTGCTCAGGAGGAAGGCCTAGCCAGAGAGGCCCAAGACTGAAGAGAGAGAGGACCAGGAGAAAGGCTCCAGGAACGTGGAAGGGATCCCAGGGGTAAGGGCAGTGCTGGAGGCCACCCGTACGCCCGAATCTGCCAGGTGGTGGAGGGATTGAGCCGCAGAGGGGACCGGCCCCTAACTAGTGAGAATTACAAAGTTCAACTAGAAACCGGAGGCTTCTGTACTTTCAGGGTGCAGTTGGCACATCCGTACTCAAGTCACCAAAAAGGTAACCACATAGGATCCAGGGAACTCCAGGTAGATCTGAGGATACCGGCTTGGGACATTGTTTGGCGAGGCGCAGGGCAAGAAGGGTGAGGGCCAGCGCAGGAAAACGTCTGAGAAGGGCATATAGAATGGGGTCCTGCCAGGCACTCTTGAAACACCTGGGAGTTTGCTGAACCCCTGCCTGGTGAACGCAGCGCGACGTGGGAGGTCGTAATCCGTAAAGTGTAACCTGAGGAACTTATCAACTGTGAGTAAACCCTGAAGACTGCACCCCACTGTCTCTGCGAAATTATTGCTGTGCCATCACCCCCTGCACTACACTGCACCACAACTGCAACAGCAACATCCATAACATCTCAGCACAGCCCTGGAGCTAAGCTCTTCCTGTGGAGAGCTAAACCAACTCTGCTGCATTAACAACCACTCCAGAGGATCTGCTCCGCAGCGGCGGCTCCCTTTAGCCACATACCACAGGTGGCGTCACAAACTTTATATAAAAACTATAAATCCCCTGTAAATATTACCTTTTTGATTGACTGCCCTGGGTCACGGACCGTGTCACCGCCACTGTGACATCTCCCCTAGCAACGACCGGCCTGGCACCGAGTACCCCACGGCCCAGGGGGCGCGTCACACACATCATGGGGTTTTTTTTGTTCAGGATTTTGTGCTTTGCATCTTTTTTTGCAAAATAGAGTATGTCACTTCATTCAGCGTTTTTTCAGCGTTTTTCACCGTTGGAAGTAATGGGTAGTGAAAAAAAAGTTGAAAAGATGCCTAATGTGAATCAGGTTTTGCTGTGTTTTTAGTGAAAGTAAGCAAGTACAACAGTATGTGAAATACATTTATTTTTGTGATTTTACCATCTTGTCTTGGTCACTGAGATGATAGTTTGTATAAGGAGTGTTTAATTAAATTAGTGATGTGTACATTGTAAATATTGGCTGAGCTAGGTGTGAGATTGAACAATACCTGTGGCCCAGGCAAGTGTGAAATTAAACAATTCCTGTGCAACTGAATGGCAGACCCCATAATGGGAAAGTAAATAGTGTCATACAAACTCAATGCACTGCCAATGTCTTAGGAAACTATTCCTGAACAATTCACCTCCCCCACTTTTATGCCAAAACCAGAATGAGATTTTTTTTTCACTGAACTTACTGACCTTTATGTACATGCATAAAAGAGACAAAAGAACAATGAAAAAAGTGCTGAAAAAATGCACCAAAAGACAAGCAAAAAGCAAGAAAAATCTTGAACAACCTCCTGGCAAGAGATCAGGTTTTGCTGCAGTTTTACTGCAGAAAAAAATGCTGAAAAAACATGATGTGTGAACATAACCTTAAAGGAAAAGAATTAAATGGTTGCACATGTAATAGGAATGCACAAAAATTTAGCAGAGCTGAATTTGTTTCTTACCTCTGTGGGCAGCAATGTTGTACAAAACTATTAATAATTTTATATACTGTGATGTGCTGTGGCAACTTATCTCTGCTGCAATTACTCTGCAAATCAATGCATCTATATAATGTATGAATCAGTTTCTGAATGGCTGCAAATATTTTTTAGATTTCCTTATCTGCTAATCAATCTTATTCATGTCTCATAATCTATTGTCCTTCTATTCTTATCAATCAGTCTTATGAAATGTCATAGCCCATTTTTCTTCTCAATTAATCTTCCCAATATGTTATGAATCTATCTCATCCGTGATTATCATTTTATCTAATCAATGTCTAAGATTGAAATTTTCATAAACAATCTGAATGTGAATGTTGGATGAGTCACTGTGTGTGAAATATATGGTAAGTGTAAAAAAATGTCTCACTTTTAAGACCCTTTTTGGCTAAACATCATCATCATCATCATCAAGGAAATATTTAAGCGATCATTGAATGGGTTCTCTGCTATGGAGCATATCTGGCATGGTGTCTTTACATGCAAATGTGGAACTTAAAGGGGTTCTCCAGATATCTGATGTTGATAACCTAGCCTTGAGTTAGGTCATCAACTTAAATTAGGTCATCCTATATACAGCAGCCTCTCAGTGTATCCTATGTGATGTATGAATTGCAGTCTCATTGTATCCTAAGTAATGTGTATACAGCAGTTTCAGTGCATCCTATGTGATGGGTGACAGTGTATCCAATATGATCATATACAGTAGACTTAGTGTCTCCTGTGTGATGTATATACAACAGTCTCTGTGTATTTTACGTGATGTATATACACCAGTCTTAGTGTATCCTATGTGATGTATATACAGCAGTCTAAGGCTATGTGCCCACGATGCAGAAATGAAGCAGAAAATTTCTGCAGCATTTCTGCATCTCCCTGGCAGAAAAAACGCATGCAGATTGTGCATGCGTTTTTCCTGCAGAATACATGTGGATTCACATGCGTACCCACATGCGTTAACGCATGTGTTTCCGCATGTGGACTGACAAGTACTTTCCAAGCGATAGCATCACTTGGAAAGTGCTTGACAACTAGGTCACACTATATAAATCCATGCAAAAGGCATGGATTTATATTGTGTGACCGTAAAAATAAAAAAATAAAGCTATACTTACCCCCGATCCCCCGCCGCGTGTGCTGTCGCGCTCGTCCTGGCTTCTTCCGGGTTGCCGGCTGTCACATGACCGCAACGTCATCTCAGGTCCTGGAAGGAGAAGCGCTGCAGGGGCCGCCGGACAGGTGAATATAAACTTTATTTATTATTTTATTCTTTTTTTTTACAGGTACAATGGTACACAGGTCTGGATGAGAGTCTCCTCTCCTTCAGACCTGGGTACCATCCGCACATAGAGACGCATATAATCCGCTTCTACAAATGTACAGACACGGATTCTATGCGTCTCAATGCAAGTCAATGGCGGCGCTTCCGCTGCGCTTCCGCAAAATTAATGAACATGCTGCGGATTTATTTGCGCTGCAGAAACGCTGCGGAAAAATCCGCAACATGTGCATTGACATTGCGGAATGCCATTGGGGACCATGGGGTGCGGATTACCATGCGTTTTTGATGCGTTTCCGCTGCGGAAATTCCGCAGCATAAACGCATGAAAAACGCATCATGTTCACGCCTCCTTACTGTATCCTATGTGATGTATACACAGCAGTCTCAGTGAATCCTATGGAATGGGTGACAGTTTATCCAATGTTATCATATATAGTTGTCTTAGTGTCTCCTGTGTGATGTATACAGCAGTCTCACTGTCTCATATGTATGCAGCAGTCTTATTGTATCCTCTGTGATGCATATACAGCAGTCTGTGTATTTTACATAATGTATATACAGCAGTCTTAGTGTATCCTATGTGATGTATATACAGCAGTCTCAGTGAATCCTATGGAATGGGTGACAGTGTATCCAATGTGATCATATATAGTTGTCTTAGTGTCTCCTGATGTATACAGCACTCTCACTGTCTCATATGTGATATATGAAGCAGTCTCAGTGTATCTTATGTGATGTACATACAGCAGAGTCTAAGTGTATTCTATCTAATGTATACAGCAAAATCTCAATGTATCCTTTATGATGGGTATGGCAGAGTCTCAGTGTATACTATGTGATATATGCAGCAGAGCATCATTGTTTCTTTTCAGATATGTACAGCAGAGTCCTACTGTATCCTATGTGATGTATACAGCAAATACTCATTGTATCCTATGTGATGTATACATCAGAGTATCAGATGTGATACAGTTTCAAGCTGTTTCCTTTGCCTCCTGCTAATGATAAGTTTCTCACTGTCAGCTCTTAGCAGTGGGAAGCTGCAACATATAGAAATATACTGAAGATTCTGCACACAGCCAGTGTGAGTTTGGGGAAGATCTTTTAGTCTGCAATTGACCATTGTATGAATGTACCTTTTATATCATTGTTCTATTATAATAAGTAGAAATGATAGGAACATATTTATGTAAATACTTAAAAAACAGTTTTTAAATGCCCATAGCAACCAATCACAGCACATTTTTCATTTTTCAAGAGCAGCATACAGAATGAAAGCTGTGATGTGATTGTTTGCTTTGGGCAAGAAAAATAGTTTTTCTTGTTGACTTCTTTATAAATCTCTCCATGGATGTTTCATTGTGTATCTCTCAGGATTAGAGAGATTTCCTGTTTATATCAGAGAGCATATACTTAACTAGTAGTCACACTGGATTTCACATGACAAAGCTGTCCATATGTAAGGGCGGGAAATGTATAGATGCACCTGAGCTGGGATAAAACAATAATACACAGCAACATATCTGCAAAATAAAAACTGCAGCAGTGATACAATAAAATCTACATCCAAAAGAACTAAAGTGAGTGGATTGATTTAATTGCTTTTGACTTATGTGCAAGTCTACATCACCATTATCCCTATCATTATGCAATATGCACATGGCAAAAAATGGCAAAAAAGAGATTTTGGTCAGTTAAAACATAGGCTTGTGGGATCGCGGCATGCAGAACAGAATCCCACAACCCTACTCGTCTGCTCTCACAGTGAAAGAGCACAATCTCTAGAGATTGTGCTCTTTGCATTAACCGAGCACTGCCATATACTTTGCTAAGCGGTGACCAAGCGGTAACATCATTAGAGCTTTTACAGTTCAGTAACAGCTTAGTAAAGTACGTGGCAGCTCTGGCTTAGTGCAAAGGATGAGAGCTCACTCTTTCACCGCGAGAGAAGCCGAGGAGGGTTGTGGAATCCCACTCTGCATGCTGGGATCCCACAGTCCGGAAGTTCAGATTTGACTTTTGCTAGGAAGTCGGACCCTTTCAGTAGAGATTTACTTCTAGACACTTTTGTTAATAGATGATATCTAGAAAAATCACCAATTTTGGGCTGTCCACTATTACTTTTAAAGGCAATCTGTCAGCAGATTTTTGCTAAGTCATCTGAAAGCAGCATGATGTAGGCAAAAAGAAGCTGAATCCAACGATGTATCACTTAGATTACTGGGTGCAGCAATTCTCACAAAATCAGAGTTTTTAAATTTAGAATGAAGCAGAGCTGAGAAAGCTAACCCCGCCCACAACATGCTCTTCATGCGCAAAGTCCATAGACAGTGAGCTGCTTAGCTGCCGGACTAGTCCGGCCATGTTAATCTCTTAGTAATAAATACTTCACATTTAGTAAACAACAGCACGCACTTTGGCAATTGACACATCCCTGAACTCTGATCAGAATAAGAAGCAGCGGCTGACAGCACAGACTTCCAAAGGACGCCCATTCCATAAACTAAGGAACCCACTTGGAAGATTCAATCAATATATAAGAAAAAAGAACAGCGTCCAATCCAGGGTGTAGCGTTTACTATTTTGAGGACCATTCTAATGGAATAATGATGGACAGCAGCTGATCAGAAATCTGTAGATCACATTTTGTGCATGTCGATAAAATATAAATGCTGCCAGGATATAGAATATAATGGAAAAATTTAAGTCAAATGTGTATCTGTTTAACAAGTTTGTCTGCATACAGTATCTGTTTTGATCTGTTTTTTATTTAAAGAATGCAAAAAACACAGCCTGCTGCGCTTTTCATCCTTTAAGAAAATGGATAAAAAAAGAATACTTTTTTTTTAGAATATTGCAGTCAGGGCCGGCTCCAGGTTTTTCTGGGCCCCGGGCGAAAGAGTCTCAGTGGTCCCCTTTAACACATACCACGATTCATGATGCAGAGATACGGCGGAGAAATATATATATATATATAGTACAATGCAAAGATTTCACTTCATGAGTGATATCTATTGTAAATTCCACAATAGCTCAGAAACCGGTGAATCGCTCCACACAGAATAGTGGCCCCCATATAAGGCTCCATACGCAATACTGGTCCCCATATAACGCCCATACGGAATACTGGCCCCCATATAACGCTTCATACGGAATACTGGCCCCCATATAAGGCCCCATACGGAATACTTGCCCCCATATAAGGCCCCATACGGAATACTGGCCCCCATATAAGGCCCCATACGGAATACTGGCCCCCATATAAGGCCCCATACGGAATACTGGCCCCCATATAAGGCCCCATACGGAATACTGGCCCCCATATAAGACCCCATACGGAATACTGGCCCCCATATAAGACCCCATACGGAATACTGGCCCCCATATAAGGCCCCATACGGAATACTGGCCCCCATATAAGACCCCATACGGAATACTGGCCCCCATATAAGACCCCATACGGAATACTGGCCCCCATATAAGACCCCATACGGAATACTGGCCCCCATATAAGGCCCCATACGGAATACTGGCCCCCATATAAGGCCCCATACGGAATACTGACCCCCATATAAGGCTCCATGCGGAATACTGACCCCCATATAAGGCTCCATGCGGAATACTGACCCCCATATAAGGCTCCATGCGGAATACTGACCCCCATATAAGGCTCCATGCGGAATACTGGCCCCCATATAAGGCTCCATACGGAATACTGGCCCCCATATAAGGCTCCATACGGAATACTGGCCCCCATATAAGGCCCCATATGGAATACTGGCCCCTATATAAGGCTCCATATGGAATACTGGCCCCCATATAAGGCTCCATAAGGAATACTGGCCCCCATATAAGGCTCCATACGGAATACTGGCCCCCATATAAGGCTCCATACGGAATACTGGCCCCCATATGGAATACTGGCCCCCATATAAGGCTCCATACGGAATACTGGCTTCCATATAAGGCTCCATACGGAATACTGGTCCCCATATAAGGCTCCATACAGAATACTGGCCCCCATATAACGCTCCATACAGGATACTGGCCCCCATATAACGCTCCATACAGGATACCGGTCCCCATATAATGCTGCATGCAGGCTGTTACCCCCCACATAATGCCCCATACAGGCTGTCCCCCCCTTATAATGCTCCATGCAGGCTGTTACCCCCCACATAATGCCCCATACAGGCTGTCCCCCCCTTATAATGCTCCATGCAGGCTGTTACCGGCCACATAATGCCCCATACAGGCCCCTCCCTTTTAATGCTCCATGCAGGCTGTTACCCCCCACATAATGCCCCATACAGGCTGCCCCCCCTTATAATGCTCCACGCAGGCTGTTCCCCCCCACATAATGCCCCATACAGGCCCCCCCTTTTAATGCTCCATGCAGGCTGTTACCCCCCACATAATGCCCCATACAGGCTGCCCCCCCTCTTTATAATGCCCCATGCAGGCTGTCACCCCTCCTCTTTATAATGCTCCATGCAGGCTGTCACCCCTCCTCTTTATACTGCCCCATGCAGGCTGTCACCCCTCCTCTTTATAATGCCCCATGCAGGATGTCCCCCCCTCTCTTTATAATGCCCCGTGCAGGCTGTTCCCCACCTTATAATGCCCCATGCAGGCTGGTCCCCACCTTATAATGCCCCATGCAGGCTGTCACCCCTCCTCATTATAATGCCCCAAGCAGGAATCCCCCCCTCTTTATAATGCCCCATGCAGGCTGTTCCCCACCTTATAATGCCCCATGCAGGCTGTCACCCCTCCTCTTTATACTGCCCCATGCAGGCTGTCACCCCTCCTCTTTATAATGCCCCATGCAGGCTGTCACCCCTCCTCTTTATACTGCCCCATGCAGGCTGTCACCCCTCCTCTTTATAATGCCCCATGCAGGATGTCACCCCTCCTCTTTATAATGCTCCATGGAGGATGCCCCCCCTCCCCTCTTTATAATGCTCCATGCAGGCTGTCCCCCCCACATAATGCCCCATACAGGCCCCCCCTTTTAATGCTCCATGCAGGCTGTTACCCCCCACATAATGCCCCATACAGGCTGCCCCCCCTCTTTATAATGCCCCATGCAGGCTGTCACCCCTCCTCTTTATAATGCCCCATGCAGGCTGTCACCCCTCCTCTTTATAATGCTCCATGCAGGCTGTCACCCCTCCTCTTTATAATGCCCCATGCAGGATGTCCCCCCCTCTATTTATAATGCCCCATGCAGGCTGTTCCCCACCTTATAATGCCCCATGCAGGCTGTTCCCCACCTTATAATGCCCCATGCAGGCTGTCACCCCTCCTCTTTATAATGCTCCATGGAGGATGCCCCCCCTCCCCTCTTTATAATGCCCCATGCCTCCATACATTAAAAAAAAAAAAAAAAAATCAAATACTCACCTCCCTTCTCCTCACCTGCTACCTGCTGCCCGCCGCTCGCTGCTCGGCTCCGAACTCCAGCGTTGTCGGTGTCTTCCCGCTCAGCGCTCCCTGTGACGGCTCAGGGGAGGGCGCGGTGTAAAGACGTCACCGCGCCCTCTGACCTGAGACGTCACAGGGAGCGCAGAGCAGGAAGACAGCTGATCTGCGGAGGCACGGGGAGAGGTAAGTATCGGGCTGCCGGGGCCCTGAGCAAGCGGCGGAGAAGGGTGGGCGCTGACACCGCTCTCCTCCGCCCATAGCCCAGCGGGGTGCGCGACCGCCAGTGGGCCCCTCTGCCTGCTCAGGGCCCCGGCATTTGCCCGGGTGCGCCGGGTGCTGACGCCGTCCCTGATTGCAGTCTATGAAATACGTTTGCATCTGTATTTTTGCCCAGAAAATAAGTCGCAGGATTTCCTGACACTCCCCCAGATCCAATTCTTTTTTGAAACAGGTGCAATGTGTTTGTTAAAAAATATGGATATACTTCCTATAAAATGCATCTGTTCATATTAATTTTACAACAGATCATTTTTTTATTTACAATATAAAAAATGTGCAGCTGCAGCTATTAAAAGGAATCTGTCAGCAGGTTTTGTCTATGTAATCTGAGGACAGCATGAGGTAGAGGTTAAAACACAGAATTCATTGATATGTCATATGTCAAGCTGTGTGCTACTGTTTACTTACACTGAAGGTTTTATCACCTGGTGATTATCATTGCTTTGACTAGCTGGTACGCGGGCTCTAGTCTGACTCCGCCCCCTCCTGTGATAAGCAGCTCACTATCTGTACACTATGTAAATACAGAGCATGTTGTGGGCGGGGTTAACTTTCTAAGTGTCATGGGTGTGTCAGAAGTGACAGACAGTCACCCTGCAGTTGGTTGCAGAATATCTCTTCGTTTGGCATTACAGACACCTGCTTAGTTGTCTCACTCCAGGACTCTACCTCCCTCTTGCTAATATACACCCAGGCAGAGGGGTAGCCAGGGTTTTGGTTCAGGGGGGGCGGAACTTATGAGTGGGCCCCTAACCAGGTAACCCTGATTACACCTATGGTGGCACACCCTAATAGTGGATGTAGGAGAACCTCAGCAGATGACAGCACTGTTACTGAAAATAATCTCTATACAAAGACCAGCACTGATACTACCGCCATATGGTGACATATATTGATAGATACCAGTCCTGCAGAACATATAAGAGATCACAGCACAGTTATATATAGTAACTTACAGCTGACGTTCTTTCTGATTAAATTGTTCATTTTTCCCGTCTTTTCAATCTGGCTCAGACCGACACGACAACTCCTCCATCTAGGACTCAGAGTCTCAGGTCTGCAGAGATCACAACAAAGACACATTTGACTCCTTACATTTCAGGCCCCGTCCACATCTATTCCCAACCTGCACAAACGCCTCATCCTGCTGATACCCCAATACCCAGTATACCCCAGTATAATGTCTCCTCCCTCCATAGGCAGGGTCTGTAGTATAATGTCTCCCCTCCATAGGCAGAGTGTGTAGTATAATGCCACCCCCTCATAGGCAGAGTCTGTTGTATAATGTCTCCCTCCCCATAGGCAGAGTATGTAGTATAATGTCCCCCCCTCATAGGCTGAGTCTGCAGTATGATGTATCCCCCCCAATAAGCAGAGTCTAGCATAGCATAGCGGCCACCGGGCACTGAAGGGACAGAGTCTCCCTGCTCTGTCCCGGAGTGTAACTGTATCGGCGTGCTGCGCACGCCAGATACAGTTGCACCAGCGTAGCTCCAGATGAGCCCCCTCTGAGCTCTGGGCCCGGGACAACCACCAGGCCTGGGTGTTTAAATACTTTCAGACTGATATATGGTGGCACCGGTAATATTCACCTGTTTCCTTGTGAAAGCTTGGAGCAACTGCAGTTCTTACTTCCTCTCGGGTGCTAAGAGGACGTGTGTGCAATCTCTCTGAAGTCGGCTCAAGCTAAGTTACATTCCCATGTGTCTGTCTACCTTGTTGTCTTTAGTTGTTAGTGGGGATCGACCAGTGCTCATCCCTCTTCCCTATCCAGGGCCAAGCTCTAGGGAAATACAGAGCTTTAGGTTCCTGTGTGGTGATTGGTGAGGAACCAATATAGGGACAATAGGGGGGATAGGGTGATATCAGATCAGCCTAGGAGGTCTCCACTCCCCCTTTCCCTAGTGTCTGGGCTCCCTTCCCCTCATCCCTTCATGTTGCGCTTAGTCTTTTCCAGATCTTGCTTTGATTGTGTCAGAACGGCTGCACCTAGTAAACTAAGTGATACATTGTTGGATTCGGGTTCTATTTGCCTATATCGTGCTGCTCTCAAATGAGGTAGTAAAAACCTAGTGACAGATTCCCTTTAAAGATTACAAAAATATGCTGTGAAATAGTTGAGATCACCTTCTTGTTAGTTTATGTTGTGCCAGACATCTGTAAATTTTTTCTACATTTTTGCTACATAATATTATACTTTAAGTCTCTCCTCATTTCCTCTAAGCCACACCTTTTCAGAAAAGCAATTCCCATTGTCGGGTAAGAAGCAGAAAGTGTCTAAAACACATAATAAATGTGATACAAGTCATGAAAGACAGTGTTTTGGAGAAAATTGAGACAGAATTCTGTAGCATTTAACGTGATAAATCTTCCTCTCTGTGTGATCAGGTACATGTCTAAGTGCGATTTTGTTTTTACCATAAATTGTCTTTGTGAGTAGCCACTCAAGGGCTTGTCTTGAGTGCCTCCTCTCGATTGTAGCATGTTTTTGTCTCCTTAGTCTTGCCTATTGAAATAAGGACATATATCTATCTACATTATACATGCAGAGAAAACATATATTTGTCCAAATTCCACAGTTTGCAGAGGTCCTTGAAGGTACAATAGATGTTACCTTTGCATTCAATGGAGATTGTATGCAAGAATCAGCAGGTGGCAGGGCTGGACCACACTTTTAAAGGGAATCTGTCACCAGGTTTTTGCTACCCTATCTGAGAGCAGCATAATATTGGGGCAGAGATCCTAATTATAGATTACTGAAGCTTTGATTAAAAACAGGTTTTACTGCTGCAGATCTACCAGCTTTCTAATGCTGAGCTCTGTAAACTCCACCCACACCATTAATTGGCCGTTTTCAGTGTACACTGTGGATAGGCAGAAAGCTGCCAATCAGTGATGGGGGTGGGGTTATACAGAACTCATGAATAAGGAGGACTACTAGGTTTACTAGTTCTCTAGTGATATACTCCTGCTGATAAAACAGTGAATTTATCAAAATTACAGCAAGCAGTCCAGTAAATGACACATCACTGCAACCAGGGTCTTTGCCCCTACATTATGCTGCTCTCAAATTAGGTGACAAAAGCCTCTTGATAGATAGCCTCTATATATCTACTGATGAATCATTTTTCACAGTCCAAACCATATCCTCTGTTTGCACACACGCTTCATGGTGTTTGCTCCTCATCAGTGCAAATCAAGAAGCCTGATTTGGCTGGGTGAAAAGACTTTAACAGTGAATCTAATGCAGTGTTCCCCAGCTCCAGTCCAACAGATCACGTTTTCAGGATTTCCTTAGCATTACACAGGTGATAGAATTATTGCCTGTGCAATACTAAGGAAATCCTGAAAACATGACCTATTGGTGGGCCTTGAGGACTGGAGTTGGGGAGCCCTGGTCTAATGGGTAACATTTATGCTTGTGGAAACTGCAATATTGGCTTCAGGAGACTTATAGGTCATGCTTTTTGCATACTTAAATTTTCACATGAGCATTGCATGGCCTATAAGTCTCCTTATAGCAATATGGCAATCTCTACAAGGAGGAATGCTACTCATTAGAACCCCTGCTAGAGGCCTCTCACCCAGCCAAATCAGACAACATGGTATTTCGGAGAGGAGAAACATTCCCACCCCCATGTGTGATATCAAATCCTATTTAGGGTCAGGGGTCTAACTTGGTGACACATCAAGTCAAAACTCCATAAATCACATGTACCAGTAATGTTTTTTTCAAGTAGTCCCCAATATATGGAGTTACAACGGGCATGTCAGGGTGGACTATCATTTTTTTGACCAGAAAAGAAACATGTCAAAGGTGTTTGTACTTTATAGTACCGCGCTGGTCTGTGTGGGTCGAAAGTAAAGGTTGCAATAGAGATTAATTTTCACCATAATGGCTGCATTTTTTGACAGTAGGTGGTTAAAGAATACTTTAGTAAGCGCAGTGGGAAACCATTCGTCTATCCAGATATAAACTTTGTGCTTTTTCATTAGTCATTTTGTATAAGGTCATGGGAGGTTTTATATAAAGTTTGGTCCCTTCTATCAGTTTGATCAGTCTACAATCATTCATTAAAATTCTGAAGACCAGGATTGGCAAAGCTTACACATTAATTGGTTCCTACTAGAGATGAGCGTTGTTCTACTAGAACTGTTCGCCAATCTCAAATTCGAGCTGTTTTGGGTGGTGTTCGAGCCGTTCGGCGAACACAAACAATTTGAGAAAAATTCGGCTGTTCGAGGTTATGTTCGATAACTGTTCGTGCACCAAAATCATAACTGGATTTTTTCTCAGTAATGATGAAAATTAATGTTAATACGCAGTTTGAGTGTACAGCGGGGTGGGGGGAGGGGCAGGGGATGGATCTCTGCAGGAACAATGAAGATCTCCATTTTTTTTTTCTCTTTCCCGCATTTACAGTGGGGAGGTGCAATCTGTCAGCCTATCAGCAGCGCACACACGGAGCGAAGTGCTTTTTTTCACACAAGCAAGGGCATGTGTCATTGGCAGTGTATGTCACATGTCCTTGCCCTATAAGACCAAGCCATTTTCCCCGTCGCCACCATTTTCTCACTGCTGCAGCTGCGTGTTAGACGGCACCGCTGTTGCTGTGTGCGCTATACCTTGTTAATTTCAAGCCAATTTTCGCACAAATCTACAGATAGCTTGGGAGTAGAGAATAGTTGTGATTGCAGTCCTTTTAAGGACTAGGTTACAGCATTTCCTACGACTTTTATCAGGCAGGTCTGTGCTCTTAAATAGATAGGTTGTGGGAGTAAAGACTAATTGTAATTGCAGTCCTTTTCAGGACTAGGTTACATCAGTTCCTATCAGTTTTTGCCAGGCAGGTCTGTGCCAGTGCTGTGCAAGTTTTTTTCACAGCATTTGGCTGAATCTAGCAAAGCTAATCCTTTTTGGCCTATTGCAGAGTGTGTTAGTCAGTGGAGTAGCCTATCTGTGTTGCAAGATATACCACCTGTGAATAGAATACCAATTTTTTTACTGCACCTAGTGAAGTAAAATCTTTTGGGCATAGCATCATTCTATTAGTCCATCTATACTGACCTCCATCAGGTTGCAAATTGAATATAATTTTTTTCTGCATCTAGCTCTGAAAAAATATTGGGCTTCTAGCTGTGTGTGGGACTTGTTGTATTAGTCCATCTATACTGACCTCCATCAGGTTGCAAACTGCATATATTTTTTTCTTCATCTACTTCTGAAAAAATATTGGGCTTCTAGCTGTGTGTGGGACTTGTTCTATTAATCCATCTATACAGACCTCCATCAGGTTGCAAACTGAATATATTTTTTTCTGCATCTACCTCTGAAAAAATATTGGGCTTCTAGCTGTGTGTGGGACTTGTTCTATTAATCCATCTATACAGACCTCAATCAGGTTGCAAACTGAATATATTTTTTTCTGCATCTACCTCTGAAAAAATATTGGGCTTCTAGCTGTGTGTGGGACTTGTTGTATTAGTCCATCTATACTGACCTCCATCAGGTTGCAAACTGAATATATTTTTTTCTGCATCTACCTCTGAAAAAATATTGGGCTTCTAGCTGTGTGTGGGACTTGTTCTATTAATCCATCTATACAGACCTCCATCAGGTTGCAAACTGAATATATTTTTTTCTGCATCTACCTCTGAAAAAATATTGGGCTTCTAGCTGTGTGTGGGACTTGTTGTATTAGTCCATCTATACTGACCTCCATCAGGTTGCAAACTGAATATATTTTTTTCTGCATCTACCTCTGAAAAAATATTGGGCTTCTAGCTGTGTGTGGGACTTGTTGTATTAGTCCATTTATACTGACCTCCATCAGGTTGCAAACTGAATATATTTTTTTCTGCATCTACCTCTGAAAAAATATTGGGCTTCTAGCTGTGTGTGGGACTTGTTCTATTAATCCATCTATACAGACCTCCATCAGGTTGCAAACTGAATATATTTTTTTCTGCATCTACCTCTGAAAAAATATTGGGCTTCTAGCTGTGTGTGGGACTTGTTGTATTAGTCCATCTATACTGACCTCCATCAGGTTGCAAACTGAATATATTTTTTTCTGCATCTACCTCTGAAAAAATATTGGGCTTCTAGCTGTGTGTGGGACTTGTTCTATTAATCCATCTATACAGACCTCCATCAGGTTGCAAACTGAATATATTTTTTTCTGCATCTACCTCTGAAAAAATATTGGGCTTCTAGCTGTGTGTGGGACTTGTTGTATTAGTCCATCTATACTGACCTCCATCAGGTTGCAAACTGAATATATTTTTTTCTGCATCTACCTCTGAAAAAATATTGGGCTTCTAGCTGTGTGTGGGACTTGTTCTATTAATCCATCTATACAGACCTCCATCAGGTTGCAAACTGAATATATTTTTTTCTGCATCTACCTCTGAAAAAATATTTGGCCTTCTAGCAGTGTGTGGGACTTTCTCTATTAGTCCATCTATACTGACCTCCATCAGGTTGCAAATTAAAAATAATTTTTTTCTTCATTTAGCTCTGAAAAAATATTTGGGCTTCTAGCAGTGTGTGGGACTTGTTCTATTAGTCCTTCTATACTGACCTCCAGCAGGTTGCAATTTGAATATAATTTTTTTCTGCATCTAGCTCTGAAAAAATAGTTGGGCTTCTAGCGGTGTGTGGGACTTTCTCTATTAGTCCATCTATACTGACCTCCATCAGGTTGCAAATTGAATATAATTTTTTTCTGCATCTAACCCAGCCAATAGTTTTGGCCTAATACCACAGTTTGGCCACTCAGCTCTGCTCGGTTCCCATCCATTGTTTTTTTGTGCAAACAACTCCAGAGTTGTTAATTAGTTAACCACCAAAATGAGTGGAAAAAGGCCTGCTGCTGGTGGAAAGGGGAATAGGCGTGTTGGGAAGGGGAAAAAAGGTTGTGTCCGTGGGGTAGGTGTTAAAGCAACAGTAACATCTGCAGAAGAAAGACCCTCTTCCAGCCAAACTAAAATGTCTACTTCTTTTAGCGGACAATGTGATAAGATCCCTTTCTTACGGCCACGCCAATCGCTACAAATTCCAGATGAGGCACAAAAACAGCAGGTGCTTCAACGGATATCAAGTGCTCCTTTAAGTGGGCTCTAATCCACATCAACTTCAACATCACAAATACTTCAGTCCTCAAAGGTGTCACCCCAATCGCACTTGCTTCCTCACAGCTCCCAAATCTCCAGCTGCCCGTCTGAGTATGAGGTAGAACAGATGGTTGAGTCTGCAGAGCTGTTTACTCATACTATAGCCTGGGAATCAGAGGTCGACTCCAGCGCTTCTGTGAATCCAGACGAGGAAATGATCTGCACTGATGCCCAGAATCTTTATGAGTCGGATCCAGGACCAGACGCAGAAGGTTCTGACCATAATGTAGACCCTCATTCCCAAACTGTAACTCCTGTTGGTGGAGACAATGAGGAAGACGATGATAAGACTCAAATACCTGATTGGAGCGACAACTTTAGTTTTTTGTCAGGGCAGGAACAGGTTGGCTCTGAGGACGACGGGTGTGATAACGCACAGGGTGATGATGATGAGGTTGGAGATCCCACTTACTGTCAACCCACAGTCAGCCAAGAGATGAGGTCAGCAGAGGAGGTGGAGGAAGATGCTAGTGACGACGAGGTCAGGTTGCGCCTTCCTGGACAGAGACGTAGTACTGGAAGCACGTCAACAACTGCATCCTCAAACACAACTCTGCCTCTCACCACAAGTCGTGGTGGCTCTTCAGGTCGCATGGGTGCTAAGCCTTGCATAGCCTGGGCATTTTTTCAGATCGATAAAGATGACCCAACTCGTGTTATCTGTAACATTTGTCAGCAAAAGCTAAGTAGAGGCCAAAAAATACATAGTTTGAGTACTTCATGCATGAACCGGCACATGGACATGAAGCATAAGTTGCAGTGGGAAGCTCAGTGTGCTACAATGCGGCCTAGCCGGCCGGGCCAACCACCGTCTGCCATATCTTGTGCATCCGCGGCCTCTTCATCCTCTGTGACTGGGGGGACAGCAGTCACACCTGTTTTGGGGCGCAGACCTGCCACCTCTTTACCCGCAACAGCCAGCGTGATTGGCAGGTCATCATTTTCTTTGGAGGTGGTAACACCAGCTGGTGTTGAGCGCTGTCCGACATCGATAGCACCACCTTTGGATCAAGGCAACCTAACATGTCCGCCTGCATCTTCCTCACAGACCAGCAGTTTGCCGGGGACACCCTTATCAACCCCGTCTAAGCACAATAGCCAGCCCTCGGTCCCTCAGATGTGGACAAGTAAAAGACCATTTCCTCCTAGCCATGAGAAAGCTAAGAGGTTGAATTTCACCATCTGCAAGTTCTTGGCTACAGAAATGCTGCCTTTCCGCCTGGTGGACACAGAGGATTTTCGAGACCTTATGTCCGTCGCAGTGCCCCAGTACCAGATGCCCAGTCGGCACTACTTCTCAAAGAAAGGTGTGCCTGCGCTCCACCAGCATGTCGCACACAACATCACCGCTTCTTTGAGAAACTCTGTTTGTGACAGGGTGCATTTCACCACAGACACTTGGACGAGTAGGCATGGACAGGGGCGTTACATGTCGCTGACTGGGCACTGGGTATCTATGGTGACAGCAGGACAAGGGGCTGCTGTCCAAGTCTTGCCGTCCCCACGAGTTGTGCGTCAATCCTCTTTATGTCAAAGTTCCTCCACTGCTTCTGCCTCCTCAACCTCCTCTCGGTCTTCCACCTGCACCCAAAGCCTGTCTGGTCATGCCACAAGCTTTCTAACTGCGCAGAAGGGATCCTGCACACCTCCTTACTATGCTGGCAGTAGGGCTCAACGTCATCAGGCGGTTTTTACATTGAAATGTTTGGGAAATGTGAGTCACACAGCTGAGGAGTTGTGGTCAGCTCTGGAGAACCAATTTCATGAATGGTTGTCTCCACTGGACCTGAAACCAGGGAAGGCCGTGTGCGACAATGATGCAAACCTTGGTGCGGCCCTTCACCGGGGCAATGTCACACACGTGCCTTGTATGGCTCACGTGTTGAACCTGGTTGTCCAGCAATTTTTAGTCCACTATCCCAGACTAGATGGCCTTCTGCAGAGGGCACGGTCGCTGTGTGCTCACTTTCGCCGTTCGCATCCCGCAGCTCAGCGACTTACATCTCTACAGAAGTCGTTGGGCCTGCCACTTCACCGGCTAAAATGCGATGTGCCTACCCGGTGGAATTCAACTCTGCACATGTTGCAGCGACTGTGGCAGCACCGACAAGCCCTGGTGCAATACGTTCTGACGTATAGCCTGGGCCAACGAGATCCAGAGGTGGGGCAAATCACGCTGGAGGAGTGATCTCAGATCAGGGACCTATGCACCCTTCTGCACAGTTTTGAAATGGCGACGAAGATGTTTAGTGCTGACGATGCCATTATCAGCATGACTATTCCGGTGATTTACATGCTGGAGCACATGTTAAACAGAATTCGGAGTCAGGTGGTGGCACAAGAGGAGGTGGAGGAAGTAGAGGAGGAGGAGTTGTATGCGGAAGGGCTAACATCTGCAAGGTCCAGACGGTCGGCAGCACCAAGGCGGCAGGCATGTGAGAGTGGGGGAGATGGTTTTACCAGGGCGCATGGTAGCAGCCAAACTAGTGAGGAAGGTGCAGGAGCCCAGGAAGAAGTGGAGGACGAACTGATGGAAGACTCATCAGATGAGGGAGACCTTGATCACATTTCTGTTGTGCGAGGTTGGGGGGAGAGGACAGAGGAAGGAAGCATGATTGTTACCTCGCCACCAACACAACAGGGACTTGGTGCTCCTGGATGCGCAACACACATGAGTCCCTTCTTGCTGCACTACCTGCAACATGACCCTCGAATTGTGAGAATTAGAAATAATCCTGACTACTGGGTTGCCACACTGTTAGATCCCCGGTACAAAAGTAAATTTGCAGAAATTATTCCTGCCATAGAAAGGGATGCACGCATGCAGGAGTATCAGCAGAGACTGTTGCAGAATCTTACATGTGCTTTTCCACAAAATACCAGTGGTGCACGTAGTGAATCTCACAGTTCCAACTTGCCAACCGTGGGACCGTCAAGTGTTCAGCACTCAAACCGTAACAGAACCACAGTATCTGCTGGTAACATCAATTTTGCGGAATCATTTCACCACTTTTTTAGCCCATCCTTTGCAAGGCCACAGGAGACAAGAAGTCTGACACATAGTCAACGCCTAGAGACGATGGTACAGGAGTATCTCCAAGTAAACATTGAAGCCACGACTGTGTCACTGGACCCTTGCTCTTTTTGGGCTTCCAATCTGGATAAATGGCCGGAGCTAGCCACTTACGCCTTGGAGATCTTGTCATGCCCCGCAGCCAGCGTTCTGTCTGAACGTGTTCAGCGCTGCTGGTGGTGTGCTGACAGATAAGCGCACGCGGCTCTCCACTGATAATGTAGACAGACTCACGTTCATAAAGATGAACAAATCATGGATCCGAAACGACTTTTCTACCCCTGTGTCATCCTGGGGAGAGTAAAAGCTTGATGATTGGTTAAAATCACCCTACCAACCGTTTTAAGCTTTCAAATTACTAATCATGTTTATCTGTATCTTGGCTGGAAAATAATTTGGGCTTTGTAGCAGTGTGCAGCACTGATTCTATTAGGCCATCTATAATAAGCTCCACCAGATTTAAAATTACTAATCATGTTTATCTGTATCTTGACTGGAAAATAATTTGGGCTTTGTAGCAGTGTGCAGCACTGATCCTATTAGGCCATCTATACTAAAGCTTCACCAGATTTAAAATTAATAATAATTTTTAGCTGCATCTAGCCCGGAATATAATTTTGGGGCTCCGAGATGCGCAAGACACATAAGTGCCTTCTTGCTGCACTACCTGCAGCATGACCCTCATATTGTCAGAATTCGAAGTAATCATGACTACTTTGTTGCCACACTCTTAGATCCCCCAAACTTTTCGATCAACCTTTTCATTTTAATAAAGACCAAAAAAATGGTCATTTTTGAAATTATAAGCATTAGCAGGTTGTTAGAAACTGAAATCAAACAGTTTTCAACTCAAAACTTTATTCTAGGTGATGTTACATTTTCACATAGGACCCCTTGTTCGAAAGGAGCTTCTGAACTCTCTCATCCATTGAATTTGTCAGGTTTTGGATGGTTTCTGCTTCAATTGTTTTGCATGAGGACAGAATACCCTCCCAGAGCTGTTGCTTAGATGTGAACTGCCTCCCGCCATCATAGACACTCCTTTTAATGATGCTCCAAAGGTTCTGAATGGGGTAGAGGTCAGGGGAGCATGGGGGTCACACCATAAGTTTGTCCCCTTTTATGCCCATATCAGCCAGAGATGCAGATGTTTTATGTGCAGCATGAGATGGTGCATTATCATGCAGAAAAATGATCTTGCTGTGAAATACACGGTTCTTCTTCTTGAACCATGGCAGGAAGTGCTGTTTGAGAAAATCCACATACATTATGGAGTTCATCTTTAGCGCCTTCAGGGATCCTAAAGGGGCCGACAATCTCTCTCCCCATGATTCCAGCCCAAAACATTACTCCACCTCCTCCTTGTTGGCGCTGTAGCCGTGTTTGCTTGGGGTGTCCATCAACCAGCCATCCTCCACTCCATCCATCTGGACCATCGAGCGCTGCACGGCACTCTTCCGTGAACAAAACAGTTTTGAAATCAGTCTTCATGTAATGTTTGGCCCACTGGAGCCGTTTCTGCTTGTGTGAAGTGGATAGAGGAGGTCGACAGGATGGCGTATGCACAGCTGCAAACCTCTGAAGGACCCTGCATCTTGTTGTTCGGGGGACGTTGGAGGCACAAGCAGCTTCAAAAACTTGTCTGCTGCTATGGCAAGGCTTTTTTGCCACTGCTCTTTCAACCTGACGTAATTGCATGTAGGAAAGAGTCCTCAATTTGCCCTTATCAGCACGCACACGTGTGTACTGTGAATCAGCTACATACTTCTTGATTGCCAAGACACTTCATCCTGATCATCGCACAATGTTGATTGTAGTCATGCCTTGACCTAAACACTCCACAATTTGTTGCTTCTCAGCAGCCGACACATCCTTTTTCTTTCCCATTTTGGCAGAAAATGTAGGCTGCTTAATAATGTGAGACAGCCTTCTTAAGTAGTCTTGCCTTTCATTGGACACACCTGCCAAACTAATTAGCACAGGTGTCTGCAATTGCTTACAGTGATATAAAGAGCCCTGACACACATCACCATCAATGAGTTTAACTGACAAACAAACAAATTCTTCCCTTATCACTCCTAAACACTTTTTGCATAATAATTTGGAACATAGTGTACATGTGCTTTTCCACAAAACACCAGTGGTTCACGTAGTGAATCTTACAGTTCTAACTTGCCAACCGTGGTCTGTATGGAGTTGTTCATTAAAGGGCCCAAAATTAAGATAACATAGATGGGAGAGGTCTCTATGAATAGGAATTCCTAAGTATTTGATACCCTGTGAGGGCCAGGCAAAGGGAAAGTTGGACTGGATGGAATCCTATATGGATTTGGGGAGGGAGACATTGAGGGCCTCAGACTTCGCTGCATTGATTTTAAAATTTGACCATGTAACAAAGTGATCTATTTCAGCCATAACAGCATGGATGGATATATGTGATTGAGTGATATATACTAGGACATCATCAGCAAATAGAGAGCACTTGTACTCGGTGCCTCCCACCTCAATCCACCTAATATTGGGGTTATGGCGAATTGATGAGAGCAGGTGCTCCGTCACTAGGATGTATAAGAGAGGGGACAGAGAACATCCCTGCCTTGTCCCATTGGTGATTGTGAAAGGTGATGAAAATGTTCTGACGCGCCCCCTGGGCCTTGGGACACCCAGAGCCGGACCCTTTTTGGTGGATGCTGGTGGTTGTAGTCTCCGTGGCGGCAACCCGGTTCCGTGGCTCAGGGCGGTCAAACCAGTGGCGGAACTATTTATGTGGTTTTGATGTTTAAATGTCCGACTACTCCACCCGTGGATTGCGGTCAGAGTGAACCGCCGCTCCAGGGCAGACCGCTGAGGCTGGTGTTGTGGGTGCAGCAGAGCGTAGCATAACTCCCCACGGGAGGAGTATAGCCTCAGGGCAGTGTATGCGGAGGATGGGGGTGATGGTGCAGGGCAGCAGCAGTAATGACACGGAGTCAGTGATGCAGTCCAGGGCCTTTACTCACAGTTCTTATTATCCAGACCACGTCTGCAGGTAACGGCTGCCCACGCCGTACTGTGCTCACCAGGTGAGGGGCTCAGACAACTCCCAGATAACTTTGGAGTGCTTCACAGGACCCCCTTTGTGTGTCCTTTGTCTGGCCTTTCTTACCAACCCTTCTGTCCGGCTGCCTCGGGCCTCCTCTTGGTAAACTTGGCGCCAGTTTCCCTGACCCTATGTGGTGCCTTCCTAGCGGGTGTAGCGAGGGGCTGCGCCACATAAAATGTCAGAGCCTCCGGTTTCTAGCTGAGGGTCGTTTCCTGCCTCCACTAGTTCGGGGACCGGTCTCCCCCTTTGGCCTGACCCCTCCACGCAGGTGGATTCGGGCGTGCGGTGGCGACTCGCCCGTCCGCACCCCTGAGATCCCTTCGTTCCTCGTTCCTGGAGCCTTCTCCGCTCCTCTTCCTTCCTTCTCCCTCTTCCAGGCCTGGGCCTCTGTTACTAGGCCCGCCTCCGGAGCAGAGCTCATGCAGAGCCCCTGCTCCCTGCCACTTCTGCTCAGACTTCTCTGCACTGAACTAAGATGGCGCCCACCTTTTATACTCCCTTCTCAATGCACCCAGGAACTGCTTCCTCCCTGCACCTGCACTACAGGGTTCCCCTTCCTCAGTGTTCCCTCCCCCTACTCCAGCCAGGGACAGGGACTGTCGTGCCCATCTCAGGGGCATATTGGTCGCCCTGCCCCACGGCAATGTGGTGTAATGCATGCAGGTGTCGGGTCCTGATCCACACTACATCCTTACCTGAGAGTGAGATATCACACCTCTGGGTGAGGTGCAATACCTCTGTAGCAACTGAGCCCTCAGGGTGCTACAGTTCCATTTATCTTCAGCCTAGGTGACGTATTGCGATACAGGGCCGTGATTTTGGCTATAAAAGGGTCCCCTAGACCCCTACCCCAAGCTTTTTAAGAGAATCATATATGGCGTGCCAGGAGACTCTATGGAATGCTTTCTCAGCGTCCAACGAGAGTATCTAATTACAAATTTTTAACTGCATCTAGCCCAGGAAATACTTTGTGCCTAGTAGCAGGGTCTGCTAGTCAGCGGATTATCCCGGCTGTTAAGCAAGCTACACCACCTGTAGTTTGGACACTTCATTTTTTCAAAGGAAATGCTTCGGGACCACGGGATACTCAGTGAAGAGCATCAGGAGGCACCCCAAGGCATAGGGGCTCGGACTGGCAGTAGGATGCCTTGCGGTGGACAGCCGAGCTCGATCCTTATAAAAGCTTTTTAACTGCAGCAGCTTTAGTGGACGCTACTGGAGCTGGAATTACGCGGCTGCTGGCATGAGACTTGCCCTCCAATAGATCCTTGTAAATGGATTTAAAGTGTATTTATTCAAATTAGAGAGACAATTTAAATTAAAAAGCTTAGAGCTGCCTCCACCACAGGGGGGCTCGCTCGACCCACCAGCGGACAGGCACCAGTATTGGGAGAGGGGGGCTGGCCGTCAGGGTTCACCTCGGCTCTGGCACAAACCCGGCGACACGGAGGTGGCACGGGCAGGAGCGGACTGAGCGTGTCGGCTTCTCACTTTTTGGATTTTAGAAGGGCATGGCATGCCTATATCTGTGTCTCCCCCTCCTTTTACTCCTCCACCTCTTTTCTTTTCGCATGACTATATGTACTTGTCACTTTTCCATGTGTTAGTTGTGTCTTCTGAGCAGTTTGTCAGCTTTTGGACACCTTTGAAGGTGTTTTCTATGTGTTTCTATGTGTTTTTGTTTGCCTGCCATTGGTTTTAACGGTGTTCGAAGGTGTTCGACGAACAGTTCGGCGAACACACGGGTGTTCGACGAACCGAACCGAACTCGAACACTACGGGGGTGGCTCAACACTAGTTCCTACAACACTTTTTTGCAGCATCTCATGACCATAGTAGATCATAAAACACGATCCAACACTTATCATTTTTCTTACTACATACTTTGATTTTCCATCTTGGTCATCATGGTACTTCATCGAGAACTTTCTTGCTGTGTCTAATTGCGGGTGAGTGCTCGTATGTGAAGTCTATGCTGCCTTATGATATGAGTGAACGCAATTGTAGCTACATTTTAGGTTAATAAGAAAATGCATATTAGTTGGAAAATTGGTTTAAAAACACATTAAAGTGCTCAGTAATAATGGTCCATTAGAGGCACTGCTCCATCAGTGTCTACTACTGGGAAATGGTATGGCTCTTCCATCTGTTAGATAATGCAAATAGGAAGAGCAATCAGCTTTATGTTGAGTGAATGAAATGTAATTTCTTTTTATTCGATGCATTTACTCTTGAATATTCTTCCCAGGGAGTTTGGTCGTTGGAAAGTGAAGAACATGGCACTGGAGAGTAAGGAATTTCCTAATCTAACACTAGCTCCAGAGTTTGTCCGGAACATCCGTCAGTTGGGGAGGAGACCAAGCTCGGCGCAAATCACAGAGAACTTGATAAAGAAGTATGGCACTCATATTCTGCTTTCTGCCGTGCTTGGAGGTGAGTTTAAGAAAATTATAACTAAAGTTCTTCTGGCGTGCCAAGGGCTCACCAGTAACATAAACTTTAGGGGCCCAGAGTTTATCTACAAACAAATGTGGCATTATCATAATTTACAAATTTATAATAATGAACTTTGTAGATTGTTAAATGAATAAGATGCTGCCTTTGTACATAGTGAATCAAGTGTATTGTGCCAAATACTGCTTATGTAAGATTGTGGTGGCCTACCTGAGGATTCACCTGTTCTCCAGTTGGCCAGTCCGACCCTGATTATAACCTAAACCAAATACCTCTCATTCATCAGATGCATAGAAAACAGTGGTAAGACATGCTCATTTGGTAAGGCAATATTATCCCTGAGAGACTTGCCACTCACATGCCAATGTCCTCAGTCCCTGTCCAGTTGATTATGTTTTACTCATAGATTTCCTAATATTTGATGATTTAGACATTCATTTTTTAATATCAAGTAGTTTACTAACCCATGTTCAAGCATATATGTTTGGCTGAAGATACATTTGTAGAGAACAGTATCTTTGATTATTGATTTACCATGCAATAGATCTGGCAAGTATTCCAGAATGCCTAACAAAACTATACGTAATGTCTCCTCTTTGGCTTTCATTGATAGCTCCACCGTTCTAACAGACTCTGAAATATTGTGCATGAGCAGTGTGCATGCGCCGGACTCTCCTTGTTGTGGGCTTATGTAAGTGACCACATTTCCCATAGAAAATAGAATTCTGCAATGCACCAATACAGGAATGCACATCATATGTCCAAGAATTCTCCTTTTTTGGAAAATTAACTGAATAACATCTGGAGCATATTGGAGAGGTAGCTCCTCACAAAAGGGAGAGACTTGTGCATGCACACTGCTCATGCTTGAGTTGTTGGTGCATGATGTCATTCCAAGCATACTAATCAGATGCGATGTCAGAGATTCCGGCATGTGGGAGGAGGTTCACAAGGCTCTGGTCTTGGACCTATGTACATGGCCGCTGGACCAGGTTCCCGAACATCTTTTAAATCATTACTGGATTAGTTTTATATGGCAAACGCTAGAAAACACAGCTCTGGCGGCAGTATGTGACAGCGTGGATGGTTTTTAACATTGCTATTAGTGTTGAGTGAGTATGTATCATTAACTCTTTCGGTGAGCATGCTCGGGTGCTTGCCGAGTATTTTGGCGTGCTCGACGTTTCATTCACTGTCGCTGCACCTACAAGTGTCACGCCTGTTAGACAGCTGTGACACATGCAGAGACTGCCTGTCAGACAGGAAATCTCTGCATGTGTCACAGCTGTCTATCAGCCCTGACACTAGCAGGCACGGTGACAGTGAATGAAACGCCAAGTATGCCAAAATGCTTGGTGAGTACCCGGAAAGGGTTTATGATACATACTCGCTCAACACTAATTGCTATACTTTGCCCTGGAGCAAATGTAGGAGGATTCAGTGGAATAACTTTCAGTCTGGCAGCTGAATTTTTTTCTGGTGGTAATGCCTTCCATGTTACTCATTTGATGACTGCAAGATGAAAGACTACAACCAACAATCAATTGATGTTGGTCTTACCCTTACTTGAACAAGAAACTCCTTAAAGGGGTTGCCTTGTTGCTTTCAGTATCCCCTTAATGATAAACTTATTACAGGGTGACCTACAGTGCAAACCCCCAGTGATCAGCTATATTTTGTAGTAAAAGCCATCAAGAGTGAAAACTCTTGACTAGGGTACTGTAAAGTATCTACGGCATTAACAAATAAGACATATATGAGTGACGAGGAAATATATGGCCACAGTAACCTTTATTGATTATAACATATATCAAGTTTCTTCTCTGAGGAGATCCTGGTTGGCCTAACAGCCCTGGACAGCACCAGGATAAATACTCCTCAGTCGCACTTGTGGTTGACTAATATCATGGTGCTCTCCCCTCTACAATTTGTTAACCTGTTCCCCAGGAACAATCCCAGCAGGAACTAAACCATAACATAATGATGGGTCAACAGTGTTGACTCAACATATCTCCGATGTGACCTTATTCCATTAACCAAGGCCAACCCTGACCTCCTCACCTCCAGCTGCTTTGATATAACTATAAAAATAGTCTAAAACCAACACACCACCTCCAGAATTTTATGTTAGCTAAACAAAGAAAATAACATAAGGCCGGGTGGGCAGGTCATTCACTGGTCCTGAATCCACAGGGAAAACGATGATCCACGGTTCCTCCTCTTCTTTTAAGGTACCCTTATCTTTTCCACAGCCGTTTCCACAATCCTAAGCTGAGTCCCAACCTATGTGATCTTGGCCATATAACCCCACGTCCTGTAACTTTATTTTGTGGACGTGCAAAACTACCTAATAAACCTTTGCTGGCATCCTTCCTCCAAACCCCCTGCCTGACTGGGCCTACACTCTAGCTATACCCATTGCAGCCATATCTTTTCCTAGTTCCCGATTTAAAAAATCAACTGCCCATGAACTGTATTGAGGCATCTCCATGGATAAGACTTCCACACGACTCCCCCTTCTAACACAAAGGAATTTTGTAAACCCAACTTTGGCCACCACCAACTATTTTTGTTTGTTGTTGGAGGCCAAGATTAAAGTACAAAAGAGTAAACTACTATTTTTTGTGTTAAACTTCCTATATGTGTCTTGTATGCATTCAGTAAAGTGATGTTATACAGGGATAAAAGTACACTGCTCAAAAAAATAAAGGGAACACTCAAATAACACATCCTAGATCTGAATAAATGAAATATTCTCATTGAATACTTCGCTCTGTACAAAGTTGAATGTACTGACAACAAAATGACACAAAAATCATCAATGGAAATCAAATTTATTAACCAATGGAGGCCTGGATTTGGAGTCACCCCCAAAATTAAAGTGGAAAAACACACTACAGGCTGATCCAACTTTGATGTAATGTCCTTAAAACAAGTCAAAATAAGGCTCAGTATTGTGTGTGGCCTCCACGTGCCTGTATGACCTCCCTACAATGCCTGGGCATGCTCCTGATGAGGTTGTTGATGATCTCCTGTGGGATTTCCTCCAGACCTGGACTAAAACATCCGCCAACTCCTGGACAGTCTGTGGTGAAACGTTGATGGATGGAGCGAGACATGATGTCCCAGATGTGCTCAATCGGATTCAGGTCTGGGGAACGGGCGGGCCAGTCCATAGCTTCAATGCCTTCATCTTGCAGGAACTGCTGACATACTCCAACCACATGAGGTCTGGCATTGTCCTGCATTAGGAGGAACCCAGGGTGAACCGCACCAGCATATGCTCTCACAAGGGGTCAGAGGATCTCATCTCAGTACCTAATGGCAGTCAGGCTACCTCTGGTGAGCACATGGAGGGCTGTGCGGCCCTCCAAAGAAATGCCACCCCACACCATTACTGACCCACTGCCAAACCGGTCATGCTGAAGGATGTTGCACGGCGGCTCCAGACTCTGTCACGTCTGTCACATGTGCTCAGTGTAAACCTGCTTTCATCTGTGAAGAGCACAGGGTGCCAGTGGCGACTTTGCCAATCATGGTGGTCTGTGGCAAATGCCAAGCGTCCTGCGCGGTATTGGGCTGTGAGCACAACCCCCATCTCTGGACGTCAGGCCCTCATACCACCCTCATGGAGTCGGTTTCTAACTGTTTGTGCAGACACATGCACATTAATGGCCTGCTGGAGGTCATTTTGCAGGGCTCTGGCAGTGCTCCTCCTGTTCCTCCTTGCACAAAGGCGGAGGTAGCGGTCCTGCTGCTGGGTTGTTGCCCTCCTACAGCCCCTTCCATGTCTCCTGGTGTACTGGCCTGTCTCCTGGTAGCGCCTCCAGCCTCTGGACACTACGCTGACAGACACAGCAAACCTTCTTGCCACAGCTCGCATTGATGTGCCATCCTGGATGAGCTGCACTACCTGAGCAACTTCTGTGGGTTTTAGAGTCTGTCTCATGCTACCACGAGTGTGAAAGCACAACCAACATTCAAAAGTGACCAAAACATCAGCCAGAAAGCATTGGTACTGAGATGTGGTCTGTGGTCCCCACCGGCAGAACCACTCCTTTATTGAGGGTGTCTTGATAATTGCCAATAATTTCCATCTATTGTCTATTCCATTTGCACAACAGCATGTGAAATTGATTGTCAATCAGTGTTGCTTCCTAAGTGGACAGTTTGATTTCACAGAAGTTTGATATCATTGGAGTTATATTCTGTTGTTTAAGTGTTCCCTTTATTTTGAGCAGTGTATGATCGCTGCCCCCAACACTGAGAAACTTTACTGACGTAAATGCAAAAGTTAAACAAATGTGAATAAATTTTCTAAAGATAAGTGTGTATAAACAATTATTTCAGATTAAAAGCACATTACTTTGCTGCTATGGTAACAAATCAAACAGGTAACAACATCCAGTTACGACAGATGTGTAACAATATGTTTTCTTTATTCTATTTGTCCCTTCACCATACTCCACCATGAGCTGCTTCGTTTTTTTTTTCTTTAACATAATAGACTATATTCTTTTATAACTTTTATGGCTTTTTAGTCAAATTTAAAGAAATCAATTGAGAAGAAGTAAATTGAGAATTAAGCTTCATTCATATGTCTGTTTTTCACGTACTTCTTCAATCCATGTTTTTCACAGTTAGTACCTGTACTCATTATAGGAGCTGCTCACGTGTCCATGATTTTTCATTGACTGTGTGTCTGAGAAAAAATATCAGGAATTCATGTCCGATTTTGATATGAGTTAAAGAGAATCTGTCAGCAGGTTTTACTATGTAATCTGAGAGCACCATGATGTAGAGGCAGAGACCCTGATTCCAGTGATGTCTCACTTACTAGTCAGTGTGTTGTTTTTTCAATGAAATCAGTGTTTTATCAGCAGGAGATTATCACTCGTGCCTCTTTGTCAACTGTTGTGTAGCTCCGCCCCCAAGACTGATTGGTAGCTTTCGGCCTATGCACAGTGTACCTCCGAAAGCTGCCAATCATTGGTGTGGGCGGAGTTATACACAGCTCAGCATTGCTAGCTCTGCTAGATCTGCAACAGAAATTTCAGTGATTGTATTACAACTGCTGCACCGGGTAAACTAAGTGAAACATCGCTGGAATAAGGGTCTCAACCCCTACATTATGCTGCTCTCATATTACACAGCAAAAAACCTGGTGACAGATTCAAAAATAAAAATAAAAGCAAAGCCACAAAAAGAGGAATAAAAATCCTCCAAAAATTCAAGAATTAATGATGCGCCCCCTGGGCCGTGGGGCACTCGGTGTCGGGCCGGTCGGTGCAGGGGATGTCACAGTGGCAGTGACCCGGTCCGTGACCCAGGGTGGTCAATAAAAGGGGATTATAGTTTTTATAGTTTAATGCTCATGACGCCACCTGTGGTATGCAGCTATATGGAGCCGCCGCTGCTGTGCAGATCCTCTGGAGCTGATGGTGACGGAGCAGTGTTGGGACAGCTCTCCACAGGCAGAGCTTAGCTCCAGGGCAGGAAATGGTGATGTTATAGATGTTGCTGTGCAGTGTAGTGCAGGGGATGGCGCAGTTAATAATCAGTCCACAACTTAATGGCGGTTTCCTCTTATCTTACTTGCGGTGGTTAGGCAGACCGGGGCACGGGTACTAGCTGGTAGTATACCTGACTAGGGGACCCCTCCTTACTTCCAGGCATGGCATTACCTCTTGTGAGAGAGGCAATGCCACTGTGGCAACCGGACCCCTGGGGTGCCACATTCCCCCCTAGTTAAATTCAGTACTCCCGGATTGAGAATACCTTTTTTTTTTAAATTAACAATCAACAACAATAACAATTCACATTACAATTAGTTTACAAAGTCAAAAATTACAAACAACCCAACCAAAAATTTATAGCAGTCACTGCGGCGCTTAGTTTTTACGTCACAATCCGGGGATTGTCTTTTTCCGGATTATTGAAATTTGGCTGGTGGGAACCGCATCAACCCACTTTGTGTATCGTCTCTGGGCGTGGCTTCAGGGCACTCTGTCGTTGGGCCTGGTCGTCTGCTTTTCTGGAGCCTCTGCAGCTTGCGGTGAGCGTTAGACAGGAGCCCCTCAATAAACTGCTCAGTTAGCAATCTGTCCTCGTCTCGCACACTGTCGAGGTCTACCAGTTTAATGGCCCGCAGCGCCCCCTGCACCTGCACCCTTTGTTTGCACCCGTAGAACTTCATTTTAATCTCTGCTGCTGTGCGGGTGGCAAAGGTATCCTTCAACCGGGCCAGTAATTCCTTGACAGTGCCTTTGTCCCTGTCCGGCCAGGACTGCACCTCTCTCTGGGCTGCACCGATTAGCTGGCCTATGAGGATGCTGACTTTTTGCTCCTCAGACAGGGGGTATACTTTAAACAAACTGCGCAGACTCTCCTCAAAGTCGGTCAGGGTGTGCAACTCCCCTGAGTACTGCAACCACGCCGCCCCTGGTATATATGGCATTGATAACGGCATCATAGTGGCGACAGCCGCGCCAGCAGCTAGACCCTCTCCCAGGTTGGGTATCTTCCTCCCCCTTAGTGAGGTTGGTTTCTGCTGACATACCAGTCTGCCTCTCTGCAGGTCACTGTACAGCTGCACTCTTGCTGCACAGCTTCTCACACTTGTATTCACAGAGCTGCAGCAGCTGGGTGGATGGGTGGATGGATGGGATCACACAGCCCTCTGCAGGAGGAGGTGACAATCTCCCCCCTCAGTCTGATGCAAAGGGGAAGGCTGGCACCTTTCAGCCTGAGTGACAGATAACTCTGGTACAGTCTATGCAAGTGGAAGGGGCCTATTTTTGACGCCGATTCCGAGGCTCCGCCCACGATGGGACACCCCGCATATCATTAACTACAATAATGGCTGCATTTTATACAGTTATACACAGTCTTTGTGGCACACAGAACCCGGTTTTACTGGGCTTCGTGAATCCTGTTCGTGACGCCAAGTTGACGCACCCCCTGGGCCGTGGGGTACTCGGTGCCGGGCCGGACGGTGCAGGGGATGTCACAGTGACAGTGACCCGGTCCGTGACCCAGGGCGGTCAATAAAAGGGGATTATAGTTTTTATAGTTTAATGTTCGTGACGCCACCTGTGGTATGCGGCTATATGGAGCCGCCGCTGCGGTGCAGATCCTCTGGAGCTGATGGTGACGCAGCAGTGTTGGGACAGCTCTCCACAGGCAGAGCTTAGCTCCATGGCAGGAAATGGTGATGTTATAGGTGATGCTGGGCGTTGTAGTGCAGGGGATGGCGCAGATAATAACCAGTCCACAACTTAATGGCGGTTTCCTCTTATCTTTACTTGCGGTGTTAGGCAGACGGGGCACAGGTACTAGCTGGTAGTAGAGGTCCGGGCGGCCTGGAAGCAAGTTGGGAATCCACCTCACCAGGTGGAGTTGTAGGTCTTCCCTTTGCACTAATCTCTTTGGCCCTGCTGCTTATAGCTGTGCTGTGACCCTCGTCCCTGATTAAAACGTCTTTGTGCTCACCCGTATGGCAGGCAGCTCGGGCCTTCCTGGAGTGTCGCTCCCACGTGGCGGTGCTGGGCCCTATCGTGCTGCTGAGCCTCCGGGCATTTTATGGGGCCAGGAGACCTGCAGTCTCCTGCCCTCCTGTATCTGCTGCTGGGCCTTCAGTGCCCCACAACCTCGGACTCCGGTGTCCGGTTCTTCTATGCTCCTCTCTGGGGTGAGCTGCCATGCAGCTCCACTCCCCAAGTCTTTCCTCGTCGCTGTCCTGTATTCAACTCCTCTCAACTCACTACCACTAACCCCACCTCCAGATCCCAGTTGCTAAGGGGAGGAACTCCCCTTGCTGGTCTGGAGCCAGGAAACTGTTGCATGCTAGTATACCTGATTAGGGGACCCCTCCTTGCTTCCAGGCATGGCATCACATCTTGTGAGAGAGGCAACGCCACTGTGGCAACCGGACCCCTGGGGTGCCACATTAACACAGCAAAAAAAGGGGCAGTAGACCTGCCTAGGTCTCTGAGCTAATGAACTCTCAGGATGCAGCAAACCCATACAGTAAAGATGGCGGCAACACACGTGCAAAATACTGATGAGACAACCACTCACGACCTACCAATTCATGGAGGGGGTGATTGCTTAGTATTTAAATTGCACAAAAGCAACTTTTATAATGCGCTGTTCACATGCACAGTGTCTGGCTTACAGTCTATTAGTGACATACATACCATTAGATTAGGAAAATTACATATGTTTCACTATGGGCTGAAGAACTAACAAGTAGGTAGTTGCTAAGTACCTGCTTGTTGTGCCCGGTGCTGATCTCTGTCAACACCAAGTGGTCACGGACCGCTTCTGCTGACATCATGTCGACAGAGCAGTGGCTTTTCTTCCGCTCTGCTCTTTTGATGGGGCATGACTGCTGACCTCATGATGATTGACAGCTGGCTCCCTGCTACCTAACTGCGGGGAGTAGGCTGTAAGTCAGCCTGATATCGGTAGTCATGTCCCATCGGCAAAGCAGCCCTGAAGAAGAAGAGCTTCTCTGTTGTTGTGGAGCAGCTGAAGTGCCGGTAGGAGCAGTCAGTGACCGTTCTGTGCTGGCGCCGTGTAGAACAGACAGGTAGTTGTGTTTGTTATCAACTACTTACATGTTCGATTTAAGACCCATATTTTAAAAAATAATAAAATGACCTGGACAACCCCTTTAAAGATTCTTTTCTCCAGACTCTTCATTGAAAGGTTCTCCACCATGACTGATCCAGTTTATGGCATATTATTGTATAGATAAGAATATATATGTATATGAATATTTTAGCTATCATTATCCTCGGTGTGGCGTAGCCTATATACAGTACAGGTGGTTGTGACATCATCATCACTTATGTACACAGCTTCACGCTTTACAGCCGCAGGTGTGAAATCTGTATACACCCTGCAAGCTCACACTTTCATTCAGATGGTAATATAGTGTGTAAGAAGAGATTCAATGTTATCATGTGCATAATGTATGAAGATCAGGTATTAGGACAGCTATTTTACTTTTTAGGCTTAAAAGGGCACTCTACCTAAGGAATGAAAAACAGAATGCAGCGGTTATCAATGTTTTAGCAAAGTTCTAAAATGATTGACAAGAAAAAAATCAGATAACTTATCCCATTACTAGATGTATGATATAAAATGATGCTGACTAACAGTAAACTCTTCTCTGCATTTAGCTGAGCATAATGGTCATGGAAGGTTTCGCTCAAACACACACTCATGCAAAACTTATTTCTAACTTTTAGTTTCCCATATTAAAGCTAATGGAGCAGTCTAATTGTAAAGAAAACTCTGCACCCGGGGTTTATGTTGGAGAATAAGCTGCATTGTGCTCGGCTGACCTTCTGTATAAACCAATGTATTCAAAGTCAGTCCAAAGATTGTTCTAATGAGCATTTGATACCGTGTACTGTTAGGTAACAAAGAGACACCCACTGCTATTTGACTAAAGCAGCATTAACTCTGCTAAGCCATAATACTCTATAAATAAAGATACTGGCTCCTTGGAAGGATGTGGAGACTTTTGTTAAACCTAATTTAACAGGGATAATAGCAGGAGTAAAACAAAATGCAAGCCCCCTAGAGCACCTCAGCACCTCGTGAGCTGCAAATATACTTCTAAAATACTTCTAAAGGGGTTCAATGCACATATATATGTATATACACGCTGGGCACAATACCATAGGAAGCTAATTAACTAATGTAAATTAAAGGGGTCATCCCACATTAAATTTAATATTCATTATGCAGATCATAAAATATTACCATGTGTAAAAAATGATGAGTTTTCAGATGTACTTACATGGTGTGGCCCCACCTGGTGTTCAAAGTGAATAGCCTTCTTCCAGGAGTGCTGCTGGACACGCGCTCCTCATTTATTCTCAGCACAGTCTCCATACTAATCCTCTTTTCAGTGCAATTCAGCCAATGTAAATAGCTTTCTGTCCTGCCTTTCATGGAAGAATCAGAACTTCTGAAGCAATATCCTGGAATAGCTAAAAAGTAGGAAGCTGCCAGAGGGGGAAGGAGACTTATTCTATGGAGACCACACCCCCAATAAGAAAAAATAGCAGCATCAGCACCAAGTGAGACAAATGAAAGTAAAAAATATATAAAAAGTTATTTTTTAAAGGGTTTTTTCATATTTGTGTTCAGGCTTGTTCTGGCTAAAAATAATAAAATCAGCCTTATTTATTTACCCACTGACGATGCCGCTCTTCCACTGCCCCTGGAGTTTGTTGATATGGCAAGAGTAGTGACATCACGGCAACAGCACATAATTATAGCAATCAATAACTAGGCCCAGCGATCCCGTACCATTTATATCAGTGTCACCACATGTTGGGCCGCAGAAGTCACGTGCTACAGTCAAACCGCGGAGGCTGCACAGGGATAAGTAAAGCTGATTTTATTATTTTTAGTCCGACCAAAACCAATAAACTTAAAGATGTAACTTTAAAAAGCCCTTTTAATGTTCGAAACACCAGAAATTACTTTAAGGCCACGGCCCCACTATCAGTATTTGGTCAGTATGGCTCCCACTCCTGAGAAAAATACTGACCGAATACTGATAGTGGGGCTGCGGCCTTCGGGAGTGTTCTGGTTGAGGCTAGTAATTTAGTAATTTTAATAGTACTGCATCTCGCCCAAACACAAATAAAGCCCCGTATACAAATTAGACTAATGTTGGCAGAACCCACAGATATTGACTGGCTCATTTTACAGTCTAAGGTCTTATGCACACAAGCGTATTTTCGGTCCGAGTATGATCCGACAAAACATCGGATCGCACTCAGACCAATGTTAGTCTATGAGGCTGTGCACATGTATGATTTTTTTCTTCTGACAGAGATTGGCCATTTAAAACATCTCTGCATGCTTGAGTTTGACTCGTTATTTCAATTACACTCGGCCATGCAAGTCAATGAGAGCATGGGAAACTTTGCACTGCACTTGGATGACATCTGAGTGCAGTCTAATTTCTGCCCTCTCACAGAATGGAGAAGATGGAGAATTTTTTTTTCTCCATCTTCTCCTCATCCGAGAGAACTGGATCCCACTATGATGAAACTCTGATCACATATTGATCAAAGTCTCATTTGCATATTTGACCAGATTCTCTCAGATGAGAAAATCTACAGCCATCCACCCCTGCCCTAATGTGTATTAGGCCCCCTTGACAATTAATCTGTTGGGGGAATTATTTAAGGAATTAAGCAAACACTCCTGTGTATGGGAGAAGGGGCTTAGGTGGCTGATGGCCAAATGATCACAGCCTCTTCCTACCTTCTCCATAAAGTAGACAAGGGTCTAATAAGACCCTTAATTGTGCTGACCATTGGGGTCCAACAGATCGAGCACTCAGTGATTATACCTTGATGGCTTGTTCTAAGGATAAACTTTCAGTGGCATGTGAAAAGTTTTGGATTGACAAAAACTTTTTGAACTGAATAGACTACAGACTTGATTTGGATTCACGGCCATGACGCCATATTATTATAGATTTCAGTTCCTCACTTGATTAATCCAATTTTTTTGGCAGGTTTAGAGACCTGATTCCGTTGGACGCGGTAAGCTAGGTTGTTATTAAGTTTCCAGGAAAACCCCTTTCATTATACCCTATAATTACCACACTCTGAGAAACATAAATGAACACTTATTTCCCGACTCTGCCGAAACTAATTACGCAACCTTTACAAGAAGCAGGTCAGATTTCACATAGTCAAACCCGAAATAAATACGGAGACATTTCGGATAAAACACAAAAAAACATAACCATAATTGGCCAACTAGACCCGCAGAAGCAAATCGATCATCCTTCTAAATGAGTAGAGAGAACCTCCGCTATGTTAACAACGCTACTGAAAACTTCCCTCAATCTGCAAAGTAATTACATGTAATTCAGTGCAACGAATGGAAGAAAAAAAAACAACGAAATTTACAAAGCAGTCATTGATCCTAGAGCATTATTTACTTATATTTGTTGCTTTGAAGTTTTTGATGAATTTTTCTATTGTTCTTTTAAATAATAATGTGCAAAAATTCGATAGAAACGATGTTGTAAATGTTACTTATTCAGAGAATATAGCTCAAAGTAGTATTCCTGGTTACACTTGATAGTAAGGGGGGAGTTCGATATGAGGCATGGCTCCTACTTTGATAGAAAAGGGTCTTGTTCTTTTGTGATTACTTTATTAGCGATTGTTTCATTATTCTGGTGCACAACAAAGGCAACTAAACAAGACCGGAGGAAAATTATTTCACCGCAGGTTGCGGCTTTTATGGTGTTACTTGTTTATTGTATACTTTAAGGGAGTTTAATAATTGATGCCGAACATCTGACGGAAACTTGAAATTTACTAACGGCACATTAAGGGGCTACATTTCAAGCCTTGCTGCCCTACATATAATCAGGCAACACATCGTAAATTTAGTCGGTGTGACATTTGTGATTTTTCATGTTGTTCTGTTTTAAGCACCTCTTGTGTAAATTGAGAATAATAAAAAATATGTCAAGGTCAACCTGTCTTTCTCTAAGACCCAGCTGATCCAGAAGGAAAACAAAAGCCCCTTATAACATATTATTGTTTATCACGTAACCGTCTCCACTTGTTTTTGGTTATTTTCTTCCCTATTTAAAACAAAAAAAATTGCTATTTGGAAACCATCAGCAAGCAGGCTAGCTGCTCATATTTCAGCTTATTTTTATCTGACCAATGGCAAAAATTCAGTTACTATCTGCAAACTGTAAACAAACTTTTTTTTAATGTATCTCTTATAATAGGAATTTTTGCTGAATTCTTAGTACCAACAAGTAAGTATGTTTAAACTACTGGCAACAAAAGTGAGCACACCTGTAAGTGAAAATGGCTAAATTATGCCCAAAGTGTCAATATTTTGTGTGGCCACCATTATTTTGAAGCGCTGCCTTAACTCTCTTGGTTATGGAGTTCAATAGAGCTTCACAGGTCACCACTGGGATCCTCTTCCACTCATCCATGACAACGTTACAGAGCTGGTGGATGTTAGAGACCTTGCACTCCCCCACCTTCAGTTTGAGGATGCTCCACAGATGCTCAATAGGGTTTAGGTCCGGAGACATGCTTGGCCAGTCCAGCACCTTTACTCTCAGTTTCTTTAGCAAGGCAGTGGTCGTCTTGGAGGTGTGTTTGGGGTCATTATCATGTTGGAATACTGCCCTGCAGCCCAGTTTCCGAGGGGAGAGGACCATGATCTGCTTCAGTATGTCACAGTACATGGTGGCATTCATGTGTGCCGTATGATCTGAGCACTGACAGGCTGACCCACCACCCTTATAACCTCTGCAGCAATGCTGGCAGCACTTATAAGTCTATACTGAAAAGACAAAAAAGACAACCTCTGGATATGACGCTAAGCACGTGCACTCAACTTCTTTGGTCGAACATGGCGAGGCCAGTTCTGAGTGGAACCTGTCTTGTTAAACCACTGTATGGTCTTGGCCACCGTGCTGCAGCTCAGTTTCAGGGTGTTGGCAATTTCTTATTGCCTAGGCCATCTTTATATAGAGCAATAATATTTTTTCTTCAGATCCTCAGAGGGGTCTTTGCAATGAGGTGCCATGTTGAACTTCCAATGACCAGTATGACAGAGAGCGAGAGCAATAACACCAAATTTTACACACCTGCTCCCCGTTCTCACCTGAGACCTTGAAATACTAATGAGTCACATGACACCAGGGATGAAAAATGACTAATTGGACACAATTTGGCCATTTTCACTTAGGGGTGTACTCACTTTTGTTACCAGCGGTTTAGACAGTAATGGCTGTGTGTTGAGTTATTTAGAGGGCACACAAAATTTACACAGTTATACAAGCTGTACACTGACTACTGTACATTGTATCAAAGTGTCATATCTTCAGTGTTGTCTAGTGATGAGCGAGCACTAAAATGCTCGGGTACTCGTTGCTCGGGTCGAGCACATTGGAATACTCGGGTGCTCGACCCTAGCAACAAACCCAATGTAAGTCTATGAGAAACTCGAGCATTTTTCAGGTGGCTCCCCCCGGCGGTCTGCAGAGGGCCTAAAAATTGCCCAAATCGATGGGAACAGTGCTCAAATGACATGGGAACAGCATGGAGAAGACCCCTGGAAGCATCTCTGACTCCCAGATCACTGCTGTCAGCAACGTGGTCAGAGTATTATGCCACTTTTACGGACTCAAAATAAAACATACAAAAACGAAACCAAAATGGATTTTCCTGGGAAATATGTTAAGGAACATCCTTTCCAGGGTAATGACTTGTATATAAGGCAAAATAAATAACCAAAAACAAAAATACTCCTGGTTCTTTCTTTCAGTCTGTCCATTAGACTCAGGATGATACCTAGACGAAAATGACAAATGGACTCCCAACCTGTCACAAAAAGCACGCCAAAAGCGAGCCACAAACTGAGGTCCTCTATCAGAAAAAATATCCGTGAGAACGCCATGAAGCTTGACAAACTCCTTAACAAATGCCTTAGTGAGTGTATTGGCGCAGGGCAACTTAATGAATGGAACCAAATGACACATCTTACTAAAATGGTCCACGACCACCCAGATGACAGTAAAACCCTTGGACACAGGAAGATCAGTAATAAAATCCATTGTGAGATGTGTCCAAGGTGCACTAGGAACCTCCAGAGGGCAAAGCAACCCCGCAGCATGTGTGGCGCCCCTGAGGGTTCAGTCGCCACAGAGATCCTGCACCTCACCCTGAGTTGTGGTGTCTCCCTTCTCTCAGGTAAGATGGGAGTGCTGCACAGAACCCCAACCACCTACATCCAACACTACACCGCTCCAGGCCATCAGGAGGGGCAAGACGCAATATAGTTTTCTCCTGAGCCCTGACCCTGGCTGGAGTAGGGGGGAACCCAAAGGTAGGGGGAACCAGTAGTGGGTGTGGGTGGAGGAAGTAGAAATGGGAAGCACATATACAGTAAGTATATAAAAGGAAGCCATATTTGGGAAAGGGAGTTCAGTTCAGTCTGGGAGCAGAGGCTCAGTCACAGCTCTGCTCCACAAGTTAGGGCCCAGGATAGAGGCCCGGAGGGGAGCAGGGAGCAGGCTCCATTCTACAAAAAGGGATCCCAGGGGGTACTTCGCGTGCAAGACGGCACCCGTACGCCCCGCTCCTGCCAGGAGACAGGAGGGATCGTGCTTGCCGCATTCGAAACCCCAGGGGGTCAGGTTGGTTCCGGATCCGACGTACAGGAAGGACTTCAGCATACCCGAGCGGGACTGAGAGTGGGCAGCGTAGGGCAACGGTGAGAAGAACCAAGTGTGGAGAAGGACAAGTTAGGCACATCTCAAAGTGGGGTTCTGCCAAGCACCCCTAAGCTGCTTGAAGGAGGACTGAACCCCTTCCCGGTGAACGCAGCGCGACGAGGGAGGCTATCACCTGTAAGCGCACTTGTGAATTGCCTTAAAGAACTGTAAGTAAAGCCTTGGACGACTGCATGAAGTGCCTCTGTCTGTTTCTTTACTGGCGCGAACTTTCCTCACCTGCAGCCACCGTGATATACATATATATACTGGCCCAGACAGTAAGGCCCCACCGGGGGCGAGACACAGGAGTATGTGAAGCCTTTGACCTAGCACACACAGTACATTGACGCACCCACTTGATGACTTCTTTCTGCCATCCAGGCCACCAAAAAATGCGACAGATAAGTCTCTTAGGCTATGTGCCCACGATGCAGAAATGCTCCGGATTTTTCCTGAGCGTTTCTGTATCTCCCTGGCAGAAAAAACGCATGCGGATTGTACATGCTTTTTTCCTGCCAGGGACATGCAGATGTGTAGCGTTCTTCACATGCATTTCCGTATGCGGGTTGACAAGCGCTTTCCAATCGATTTTAGCATCACTTGGAAAGTGCTTGTCAATTTGGTCACACTATATAAATCCATGCAACCAGCATGGATTTATATACTGTGACCGTAAAAGAATGGTTAAAAATAAAAAAATAAATCTATACTTACCTTCTGATGGCCCCCGCAGTCTTGCCTCTCTCCGTTCTCCCTTGCCAGCACATCGCGGTACACTGAAGGACCTGCCTACGTCAGCGTCGCGTGACCCGTCACATGACTATGACGTCAGCGCAGGTCCTCCAGTCCACCGCGATCTGCCGACATGAGAAGACGAGTGCAGCGGGGGCCATCAGAAGGTAAGTATAATATTTTTTTTTTATTTTATTCTTTTTTTTAGGAAAAACCCCACTAAGAATTTAAAGACACATGGAGCAGTGCCACAGAAACAAGGTACGACATGTTCCCATTACAAAGGAGAGGGTCTGCTATACAGTTATAGGGTATGCAGTGAGTCCAACGGCTGACCAATTTTAGGTAAAACCCCACTAAGAATTTAAAGACACACGGAGCAGGGCCACAGTAACAAGTATGACATGTTCCCATTAGAAAGGAGAGTGTCTGCTACACAGTTATAGGGTATGCAGTGAGTCCAACGGCTGACCGATTTTAGGAAAACCCCACAAAGAATTTAAAGACACATAGAGTAGGGCCACAGTAACAAGGTCCGACATGTTCCCATTAGAAAGGAGAGGGTCTGCTATACAGTTATAGGGCATGCAGTGAGTCCAACGGCTGACCAATTTTAGGAAAAACCCCACTAAGAATTTAAAGACACACAGAGCAGGGCCACAGTAACAAGGTACGACATGTTCCCATTATAAAGGAGAGGGTCTGCTATACAGTTATAGGGTATGCAGTGAGTCCAACGGCTGACCAATTTTAGGAAAAACCCCACTAAGAATTTAAAGACACATAGAGCAGGGCCACAGTAACAAGGTACGACATGTTACCATTAGAAAGGAGAGGGTCTGCTATACAGTTATAGGGTATGCAGTGAGTCCAACAGCTGACCAATTTTAGGAAAAACCCCACTAAGAATTTAAAGACACACGGAGCAGGGCCACAGTAACAAGTATGACATGTTCCCATTAGAAAGGAGAGGGTCTGCTATACAGTTATAGGGTATGCAGTGAGTCCAACGGCTGACCGATTTTAGGAAAACCCCACTAAGAATTTAAAGACACACGGAGCAGGGCCACAGTAACAAGGTACGACATGTTCCCATTCAAAAGGAGAGGGTCTGCTATACAGTTATAGGGCATGCAGTGAGTCCAACGGCTGACCAATTTTAGGAAAAACCCCACTAAGAATTTAAAGACACACGGAGCAGGGCCACAGTAACAAGTATGACATGTTCCCATTAGAAAGGAGAGGGTCTGCTATACAGTTATAGGGTATGCAGTGAGTCCAACGGCTGACCGATTTTAGGAAAACCCCACTAAGAATTTAAAGACACACAGAGTAGGGCCACAGTAACAAGGTACGACATGTTCCCATTAGAAAGGAGAGGGTCTGCTATTCAGTTATAGGGTATGCAGTGAGTCCAACGGCTGACCAATTTTAGGAAAAACCCCACTAAGAATTTAAAGACACACAGAGCAGGGCTGCAGTAACAAGTACGACATGTTCCCATTAAAAAGGAGAGGGTCTGCTATACAGTTATAGGGTATGCAGTGAGTCCAACGGCTGACCAATTTTAGGAAAAACCCCACTAAGAATTTAAAGACGCACAGAGTAGGGCCACAGTAACAAGTACGACATGTTCCCATTAGAAAGGAGAGGGTCTGCTATACAGTTATAGGGTATGCAATGAGTCCAACAGCTGACCAATTTTAGGAAAAACCCCACTAAGAATTTAAAGACACATAGAGCAGGGCCACAGTAACAAGGTACAACATGTTCCCATAAGAAAGGAGAGGGTCTGCTATACAGTTATAGGGTATGCAGTGAGTCCAACGGCTGACCAATTTTAGGAAAAACCACTAAGAATTTAAAGACACACAGAGCAGGGCCACAGTAACGACAAATTCCGATTAGAAAGGAGAGAGTCTCCCATAGTGTTAACCTATGCAGTGAATGCAAGGGCTGCCAAAAATTTGGAGGCACTTCAATGCCCCTTGGAACCGACGTGGAGGAGGGCCTCATAAAAAAATGTTCCCATTAGAAAGGAGCGGGCCTCCTTTACTTGCAATTCCCATGCACTGAGTGTATGGGCTGACAAACATTTACCCCTGGGGGGTATACATGAACATACTGTATAAAAAAAAATTTTCACGGGCATCATAAACACCCTTTAAAAAAATTATGTGGGTGTTGCATCACAGACCACTGTCACCTTGGTGATATGGTGGTGGAGGATGAGGAGAAGGAGGAGGACAAGAGCAAATAGACAAAATCAGGAAGTGAATACCCATGTGTGGGTGTGAAAAGGTGCATGGGAATACACCTCCCAAGAAAAGACACTGGATTTGAGTTTATGTTACACTGCTATCATTCGGTGGTGTTGAGAAGTCTGGCCCAATCCAGTCCTTGTTCATTTTTATAAGAGTCAGCCTGTCAGCATTTTCAGTTGACAGGGGATGCGCTTATCAGTTATAATTCCACCAGCGGCACTAAAAACCCACTCTGATAAAACGCTGGCGGCAGGGCAGGCCAGGACCTCCAATGCATAGAGAGCCAGTTCATTCCACGTATCCAGCTTGCATACCCAATAATTATAAGGCACAGAGGAATCACGGAGGACGTTGGTAAGGTCGACAAGGTACTCCCTCAGCATCTTCCCAAACTTTGCACTCCTTGTGAGAGTACCCCGCGCCTCAGGCCTGTGCGATGGGAGAGTCTGAGAAAACTCTCCCAGAACTTTGACAGTGCTCCCCTGCCTCTGCTGGATTGAAGTTGTGTCTCTGTCGCCTGTACTCCTTGGTTGTCCAACGAAGTATGCCCTCTGCCGCCAGCTTTTTCAGATGGGAATTTTTTTAATAGTTCTGCAACAAGGGCTTTCTGGTACTTCCCCATTTTAGTAGACCTGTCCGCCTCAGGAATAAGAGATATAAAGTTCTCCTTGTAGCATGGGTCTAGAAGTGTCACCAACCAGTAATGACTGTCACCCAAAATTTTGAGAACGCGAGGGTCATGGGAAAGGCAGTGTAACATAAACTCAGCCATGCGTGCAGGACTACTAACAGGCAAGACTTCCGTGTCCTCACCAAGAGGATGACTGACTATGCTCTCCTCCTCCTCCTCTCTGTCCTCTGGCTATCCACGCTGAACAGACGGTATGACAGCTGTGCAGGTAGTACCGTCTATAGTGCATGAAACTAGCTCCTGTCCTTCCTCCTCCTCCTCTTCCTCATTGTCACCCAATCCACGTTGGAATGAGATGAGGCTTGGCTGTGTGTAATCACCCTGTATGGTTCCTTGCTCCATCTCATCGTGCTCTGCCTGCAATGCATCCTCTTTGATTGTGAGCAGAGAGCGTTTCAGAAGACTGAGAAGCGGGATGGTGATGCTAATTATGGCGTCATCGCCGCTCACCATCTTGGTGGAGTCCTCAAAGTTTTGGAGGATGGTACATATGTCTGACATCAATGTCCACTCCTGAGGTCTTATGTGTGGAGTCTGAACTGAATACCGACGGCCTTGTTGATGCTGGTACTCAACAACTGCCCTCTTCTGCTCACAAATCCTTCCCAACATCTGCAGTGTAGAGTTCCAATGTGTGGGGACATCACACACCAGTCTGTGAGCCGGAAGCTTCAAATGCTGCTGAAACACTGCAATGGCGGCGTAAGCTGTAGCTGACTTTCTAATATGGGCACACAGGCGGCATACTTTAACAAGCAGATCTGGCAGCTCTGGGTAGGATTTGAGAAATCTCTGAAGCACGAGGTTAAGCACATGGGCCAGGCATGGTATGTGTGTGAGCTCGCCTCGCCTCACAGCCGTCACAAGGTTCCGGCAATTGTCACACACGACCATGCCTGGCTGTAGGTTCAGCGGTGTGAGCCACAGATCTGCCTACTCTTTCAGAGCTGTCCACAACTCTTATGCGGTTTTTCACCTAAGAATATTAGCTTCAGCACAGCCTGTTGCCGCTTGGCCGAGGCAGTGCTGCAGTGTTTCCAGCTTGTGACTGATGTGGTCATTTCGGAGATGGAGGCTTAAAAGGAGAAGGAGGCTGAGGAGGATGAGGTGCAGGAGCTGTAGACCGTGGGGGCAACCCTGATTGACCTAGGGCCCGCAATCCTTGACGTCGGGAGGACGTGTTCCGTCCCAAGGTCCGACTGGGTCCCGGCTTCCACTATGTTAACCCAGTATGCCGTCAGCGAGATGTACCGTCCCTGCCTACAATCACTTGTCCACGTGACTGTGGTTAGGTGGACTTTACCGGTAACTGCGTTGTTGAGAGCACGGCTAATGTTTTGGGACACGTGCTTGTGTAATGCGGGGACGGCACACTGGGTGAAATAGTGTCGGCTGGGGACTGAGTACCGAGGGACAGCCGCCGCCATCAGGTTGCGGAATGCTTCTGTCTCCACGAGCCTAAAAGGCAACATTTCGAGAGCAAGCAGTCATGAAATGTGAGAATTTAGTAGTGTGGCCTGTGGGGCGTTGGCTGCATATTTGCACTTGCGTTCCAAGGACTGAGGTATGGACAACTGAACACTGCGCTGGGACAAGGACATGGACTTGCTTCCTGATGCTGCTACTTGAGAGTGTGCAATGACAGGTGCAGGGCAGGAGGCGTCTTCGCATGCACTATGGACAGGGGATGGGCTTGCACGCACAACAGCTGAAGAAGCAATGGTGCAACCCACAGACACTGTTCCTGGACCCTGGGGTTCGGCCCACAAAGTCGGGAGTTTTGCTGCCATGTGCCTGATCATGCTGGTGGTGGTCAGTCTGGTCGTTTTGCCACCTCTGCTGATGCTGGCCTCGCAGGTGGTGCAAATGGCCTTTTTGTGGTTATTGGCAGAGTCTTTAAAAAACAACCAGACTCGGGTAGACCTAACAGTTGTACTCGCAACTTCCTTCGTGTTGGTGTTATGGGGAACGGTTGCCTGCCTTCTGTCTGCGGCCACCACACTGCTTCTTCCTGCCTGTTGGGGAGCTCTGCCTCACTCCCCCTGTGTGCTGCTGTCCTCGCTCTGCATGTCCTCCTGCCAGGTTGGGTCAGTTACTATATCATCCACCACCTCGTCTTCCACTTCCGCACCCTGGTCCTCCTCCTTACTTTCTGGCAATTGTGTCTCATCATCGTCCACCTCTTGTGGCACTTTCCCACTCTCGCCTTTGTGTGACCGTGGCTGTTCAAATATTTGGGCATCGCTACACACGATCTCCTCTTGCCCCGCTTCAAGTGGACCGGGCGAGAGGCCCGAATCTATAAATGGAAAAGTGAACAGCTCTTCAGAATGTCCAAGTGTGGGATCAGTTGTCTCTGGGCACTTGGCATGGTGGGAGGAAGGAGGATCAGGGTGAGGAATATGCGGTCCAGACTCACGGCTACTGAGACTTGACCGTGTGGAAGACAGAGTGGTGGTGGTGGCTAAGTGACTGGAAGCATTATCCGCTATCCAACCAACAACCTTTTGACACTGCTCTGGGTTCAATAGTGGTGTACTGCGGTCCCCTAGAAATTGGGACAGAAAGGTCAGACGAGAAGATGTGGGTGTTTGTTGTGGCACAATTTCGGCTTGCCCACGGCCTTGTTCTTGGCCTCTGCATGCACGATTACCATCACGTCCAGTACCCCATCCCTTGCCACGTCCCTTGCCCATTTTAAATGGAGGACAGTATCTTCCACGCTCACTACAAATGACTGAGTTTGGAGCAAACTTATATGTGATCCGTGTGACGGAGAAAACAGAGTTTTAAATACCTGGCCTGTAGGTAAGTAGTTTGAACAGCAAACTGCGGTGAATTGCTTCAATGACACACTAAAAGAAATTTTTAATGGAGGCCAGAAATGGCAGTATTTTCTGACAATGTATATGTGATCCGTTTGATGGAGAAAACACGGTTTTAAATACCTGGCCTGTAGGTAACTAGTTTGAACAGCAAACCTGTGTGAATTGCTTCAATGACACTCTAAAGGAAATTTTTAATGGAGGCCAGAAATGGCAGTATTTTCTGACAACGTATATGTGATCCATTTGACGGAGAAAACACAGTTTTAAATAGCTGGATTTCTAGAGCTCTAATATGGAAAGGACCTGGCTGTATTCTGCAGTGCCAAAAAGCAAATGGCGCAGAAAAAATGGTGTTATCTGGATTGCTTTTTAAGCAAATAATGAGGATTAAGATCCAAAGAAAAGTATTCCTGGCCCCTGAGACCTGGGCCTTTGTATAGAAATATCTAACAGCAGCAGAAGGCAGAATTGGAATGGAGCCTCTTGTGCTATATGCACTGCAGTCTGCTATATACCCTGCCTGCCTATATACCCTGCCTGCCTATACACCCTGCCTGCCTGATATCTCTGCAGATGGATTAGTCCTCAGAAGGACTGTTTGTTAAGATGGATGTGTATAATGTATGTTTTTCCTCCCTACACTACCTAATACATGATCAAATCTCTCCCTGACTCAGCAGCAGCTCTCCCTACACTGTCTGATCCGGAGTGACTGTGACGAGCATGGCGGAGCCAGGTCTGATATAGACCTGATGATGCTGTGCGGTGAGCCAATCACTGTAATGCCCACAACCAACATGGCTACGGCATTACAGTGCATGGCAGGCAATCCCTGCATGTTCATTTGCTCTCTAAAGAGCGCCAAACATGCAGGGAGGGGACCCGAGTTCCCGCCCGAGCAACCTGGAAATACTCGGCGAGCGCCGAGCATCTCGAGCAGTGAGATGCTCGGGGGAGCACCGAGCAGTAGCGAGCATGCTCGCTCATCACTAGTGTTGTCCCATGAAAAAATAAAATAAAATGTTTAGAAAAATGTGAGGGGTGTACTCACTTTTATGATATCTATATCTTTGGAACCGTATGGCAGATTAAACGAAATAAAAAGGGAACATTCAGGGGAAACTGCGGGGATAAATTAACAGCAAAAACTGGCCACAATTGACATGGTGACAAGTCCTCTTCAATATAAAATAAACTGCAATGCAGAAAGTGGTTTTGGCATATAAAATAGTTTCCAACACCTGATTTTTATCATTACCATTTATGTTGGTGAAGCCAATTGGAAGATGGCCATAGTCATTATATGGGTGAATTTTTCATCTGATCTCTTCATCAGATCTAGGCGACAGCAGAATGAAGAGCACATACATTTTTTTCTAATTGTTGTCTGTGGTCCTCTTACATCCATGTACACACCATATAATGTATTATGCTATAACTAGAAAAAAAACATTTTGGAGTTGGTACTGTGTGGCGTCCATTTTTGCAGTGGTGTTGTGCCTCTGGGGTGGTGTGACCTGGAGCAGGAAGGCTTTGCCTTGTGGCATGAGTGCTGTGGGGCACCCGGGTCTCTCCCTCGGATGGTGCAGTATCACTTCGGTGGTGGTTGATGAATGGTGCTATGCCTGGCAAGTTAAAGACCCCATAGAGGTTCTCCATGATGTAGCAGTGGGCTCCATATATTCTGATCATAATGTTAATTAAGAACATTGTGTTCAGTTTTGTAAGTTTTTCTTATTGATGAATGTATAAGATTTGGATGTATTTTTTATAGTTATGATATAATGTAGTATGTGGCAGCTTCCATTAGAAACTGTATCATGTGATTTTTCATCTATACCAGGGATGTCAAACTCAAAAACAAAATGAAAAACTTGGACAAAGTCGCGGGCCAACCAGTATACAGTATAATGGACCCAGCATAGTCCTCCATACAGAATAATGACCCCACATAGTCCTCCATACAGAATAATGGGCCTCACATAGTCCTCCATACAGTATAATGGGCCCCACATAGTCCTACATACAGAATAATGGGCCCGACATAGTCCCCCATACAGAATAATGACCCCACATAGTCCTCCATACAGTATAATGTGCCCCACATAGTCCTCCATACACTATAATGGGCCCCACATAGTCCTCCATACAGAATAATGGGCTCCACATAGTCCTCCATACAGAATAATGGCCCCATATAGTCCTCCATACAGAATAATGGCCCCACATAGTCCTCCATACAGTATAATGGTCCCCACATAGTCCTCCATACAGAATAATGGGCCCACATAGTCCTCCATACAGTATAATGGGCCCCACATGGTACTCCTTACAGAATAATGGGCCTCACATAGTCCTCCATACAGAATAATGGGCCCCACATAGTCCTCCATACAGAATAATGGGCCTCACATAGTCCTCCATACAGAATAATGGGCCCCTCATAGTCCTCCATACAGAATATTGGGCCCCACATAGTCCTCCATACAGAATAATGGGCCTCACATAGTCCTCCATACAGAATAATGGGCCCCTCATAGTCCTCCGTACAGAATATTGGGCCCCACATAGTCCTCCATACAGAAATAAAGAATAATGTGCCCCATATAGTCCTCCATACAGAATAATGGGCCTTATGAAGTCCTCCATACAGAATAATGGGCCTCATGTAGTCCTCCATAAGGGCCCCACATAGTCCTCCATACAGAATAATGACCCCACATAGTCCTCCATACAGAATAATGACCCCACATAGTCCTCCATACAGAATAATGGGCCCCACATAGTAGTGGTGGCGGTTCTGGTGTCGCAGGCAAAATATAATCACCCTGCGGGACAGATTTGGCCCACGGGCCAGAGTTTGACATGTATGAACTATACAAATGCTGGTCAGTGGACTTATGCCCCTTTGTTTTCTATGATAGGTAGATAAGTGCATAAAAAACTATGTTTTATTTGCTATATTGGATGCTGTGTCCTGCCTGTCGGTGGGGTTCTGGGTCCTGTGACCCCCCCATCAATCGGTCACTGCTCTGACATCCACTGTTCCTGAATGACATGTGCATACAGATTGGTATTGAGGCTCAATAACAAGTCCATGAGTATGTAAACCACTCAGGACGCGGACCCCCTATCGATCATCAGCACAAAAGCAGCCACTATGACATATAAAAACTTTTAAATGGATGGATATTTTATAATGTTCATGTAAAAGCAAAGCAGAATAATCTTCTTAGAGATATCTATAAAGAAAAGAACGGAACATTTATTATATTAAAACTAATTACTGATTAGTTCAGTTAAATGAGAATAAATGGAAATACTGTATAATAATTTATATTATAAAGGAAACAATAAAAATGTCTTTAACTTTCCCCTGCCCAGTCTTATAGGCTCTCGTAAATGTTCACAGGCTCTATAAAATCCCTACACAGTAGTGTAGCAGAGGAGAGGGAGGAGGGGGATGCAGCTGGAGTTTATCTCTCTTGCTGCCTCTTGGACTGCCTGCTGTGAGAAGGACCATGGAGTCAGTACAAAAATAGGAAGAGGTTGACCTCTCAGCAGGTAAGAAGAGAGAAAAAAAGGCATTTTCAGGAGAGGCCATGAGAAGAGCAGTACTGGAAAACTACGCTGTGTTTGTTCGGGGCTCACAGAAGACAAGTGAGCTGCCTGAAGACACCAAAATACATTAAACCTCCACTTTTATTAGGAATGGATTTAAAAAGATATGTTTACATATGTATACAACACACTAAACAAAAAAGCATGTATTGGCGGATGAATCAACAGGGAACCCCCGTAGGAAAAATCATTGGCTGCAGAGTAGTGTTGAGCGAGTATGTTCTATTAACCCTTTCGCCGAGTATGCTCGGGCCGAGCTCCGAGTATTTACAGCTCCTCGGTGATCAGGTTAAATCGCTCCCGTGTGCATGATTTGCAACTTTTTGACAGCTTTATTACATGTGAGGAATGTGTATTTCTTACTCGATTTAACCGTATCACCGAGCAGCTGTAAATACTCGGAGCTCGGCCTGAGCATACTCGGACAGAACATACTCGCTCAACCCTACTGCAGAGAGATCTTATTATATTTAAACAATATGAAAAACAATAAATGATAGAAAGTTACAGTAGGTACACATAGTGAAAGAATCACACAGGAGTGCCAGAAATAAATAATAATAAATAGTTCCTTGCAGATAAAGTAGAGTGAGGTACATGGTATATTAGCAGAATATGGTGGCTTGCCCACCAAACTCACCCAACGTACGTTTTACAAATGCTTCATCGGGAGTTCGGAACTAGATTTCATAATAAAAAGCGTGTAATTTATTAAAAAGATCTCTTACACCTGATGAGTCTGGTGTACTTACTTTGAAAATCAAAATCAAAATGACTGTGTAATCCTGATATTAAAGTGAGATGGAAGTAGACTCATAAAATGCTAATTTTAATATCCCTTTTTAATGGAAAACTGTTCTAAGGGATGACACATCCATTCTGACCTCAATTTTCAAAGTAAGTAAACCAGCTTCATTAGGTCTAAAAGATTCATATATTAATTCATGCAGTTTGTATTATGAAATATGATGACAGATCTGCATTAAAGGGATCTGTCATAATGATTTACCCCTAGAAGGTATTAGGAGCTCTATATCAGTCTCCTAACACCCTCTTTAATGATGCCTGTATTAGCCCCAATCCTGAATGTACTTATTTAAAAACCAAGTTCAATTGTCTCTGCTCTCCCTGCCTGTGGTCAGTGGGCTAGTCCAGGACCACTGTCAATCAATGCCAGTGCACGTGGGAGCATGCTCACAGCAGTGTACCTGACATCCTGGTGGGGAGAGCAGAGAGGAGGAGCTGTCCCTTCTCTCCTTCCTGCTCCTCCCGCACACGCCAGGATGTCAGGTACACTGCTGTGGTCAGGCTCCCCGCGCACTAGCATTGATTGACAGTGGTCCTGGACTAGTCTAGTGACCCCAGGTAGTCAGAGCAAGGACAATGAAACTTAGTTTTTAAACATGTACATTTAGCCTTTAGGGCTTATACAGGCATCATTGGAGAGTTTTAGGAGGCTGATATAGCGCTCCCAATACCTTTTAAGGGTAAATACTGATGACAGGTTCCTTTTGATTTCATGGGAGTTTTACATCCAGTTAGCACCCCCTAGTGGAAGCTGCTGTCAAAGTTTTTAGAGATGAGCGAATTGTTTGAAATTTGAAATTTTTCAGATTCATCAAATGTTTCCCCAAAATGTTATTTGCAAACAATCAATTTGCCACAAATCACAAGCACAGCAAAGCTTCCAATTAACCTGAAAACATGTGTAACACAAAAGTATTGAACAGTTTTCAAGCTCTTTAATGCAAACACAGCCTTAGTGATGTCCAAGTGACCTCAACATATATGACTGTGGGTAACTGTTTTTCACTACTGTCCTATCACGCCATATCTGTGATGTTTATTCAGTGTCTTAAAGCTTTGTCTTCTCTATTGCTAAGGTGTGAGCTGTTATTTCTCACTATCCAGATTCACTGCAAAGTGGCTGCTGCATTCCCTACTTCTGATTTTACACTGGCTATGATCGTCCCTCATGATTGGCTGTGCTATACCATGTGAAGTGGTAGTTGCAAGGCATTATAGGGAGGCCCTTGTGGTAACACATGAGGTCATGTGAAACTTCTCAGGCTCAGTCAATCTTTTACCATGTGGGAAATTTTTTGTCAATTCTTGCAATTGAAATAGCAAATTGTTTGAATTCGTCAAGTGCAGTGAATTTCCTAAAATTCGACACGGATTCGATTTGCATCGAATCGATTAGCTTATCTCTAATAGTTTTATTACTGGCAGTAAATTATGACTATACCCTAGCAAGCTGACTTGCATGTCCACAGATTATTAGAATTAAATAGTCTATGGCTTGAAAAATCTGCCGTTAGGGCTTAAAGGGGCTGAGATACTTTTTTTTTTTGCAATAATGCCTTTTGGTCTTTAACCAATGTGGAAGGAACAGAGCATGTGACATTTTTGCATAATAATTCTCCAGTGCAAAAAACGAGGTTCATAATACATTCTGAAATACCATAAATATATTTACACATACAAGGTAAATTGATACCCACCGGTCTGCGAGGTAGAAAGCTCATAGAAAATGTATGAGCCTTAAATACTACGAGGAGGAGGAATCTGCTCTGCACATCAATAATTGTCACCCAGTGTTTGTTAGGGAACGTTCCATCTTGTATCTTGGAGTCCTCGGAGTATTTGCATGCACACGGAGATACTATATTCCTGTGTGATCAGATCACCTTCACCCTGTGTAAACCTGTCAGTATCACGGCACCGAGCGTCGCTGTCTGTTTATGATTACTTTATTGCGTGTGCGGACAGATTTGCATTCTTTTTTGCAGTTTGTGCACACTTCCACCAAGGTTAGTAAGATGTGTCCCCGCTCTGGTATTTGCTTTCTCTGACATTGACTTATTAGCTCCTTTCTCAAAATCCAGGCTTCACTAACCAGTGTTCAGATTAGCTCTGCCTGGGCATTATTGGGTATGTGATGATGTATCTTTGCTTGTGTGTTACCTTTTGCTGTACATTTCAGCTTCTGTTGAGTTGGAAATTTCAACATTTTACATGTACATATTTATGTGTAGATTTTATATATTTGCTAGATTTTTTTTTTTTACCTAGGCTAATGATTGGCTGCAGCAGTCAGGTGTCATTGACAGGACACTGTTGTAGCCCAATAAATAAAGACCAGCGATGAGCAGCACTTTTATTTTACAAGCACATACTCGCCTAGTAGACATCCAACCTTCATCTCCATCGCTGCCCATGTGTTCTGGTCTTCTCCATGCCTCCCCTGGTGGGAGACATCACTTGCAGCTAATTAGCATCAGCAATGATGTTCTTTCCGAGTGAAAAGATAGAGCTAGGAGACTTTCTCTTCCGGATTGGATAGTACTTCCCTGCTGCAGCCAATCAGTGGCCGGTGATTGACTGTAGCGGTCATGTGATATTCCCAGCCGAGAGTAAAGAAAGGAGACCAGCAGAGGGCACAGGCAGCAGTGCGGAGGAACGTAAGTAGTCTCTTTGGATTGTGTATTTTTTTTTTTAATTTTAAGGCTACCATAGACCCATTTAGAAATTAAAACATAATAGTGGACAACCCCTTTAATGCAAATTTTGTTAGCTTACAACCATTGCTTGCCTTTGACCCAAATTTGTTTGATCTCAGACAAGTCTTTTTAAAAGTAAATGGGTCAAAAAGGTCCACAGTTAACTTTGCTTAAAGTTTATTAATGGGGTATTCTCGTTTGAAAGTTAATCCACTTTGTTATGGATAGGGGATAGCTTTCAAACAATATTAATAAGAATAATTTCCTGATCGCTAGAGGTCTGATCGCGAAAACCCCATCAATCCCGACTACCAGGGTGCCATGAGTGAGTGGAGCGGACCTTGATCATGTGCACTGACGCTCCTTTTATTCTTATAGAAGTGCAGCATTTGGCAATCTCCAGCAGTCCCAATAAGAATGCATGGAGTGGAGGTGCACTCGATCGGCAGGGTTCAGGATTGGTGGGAGTCCCATTGGTCCGATGCCAGTTATCGGGAAGTTATCTCTTATCCAAAGGATAAGAGGTAACTTTTCCAACTTGAGAATACCCCTTTAAGAACTTTAAGAACTTTTCTTGATACAAATTTAATAGATTATGTGCTTGCAACATCCTAAGCAGGCAACAATCTACATCAAAGCCACCTGGTGGCCACATTTAGATACATTCAAAATACACATCTCCCCACAGAGTATAACAAAATCATATTTTATTTTTTTTCATTATCTCTAAGGATATGTTATACAAGGGGAAAAATAAGAAATGACACATCTGTAGGAATAATCACCTTCCTTCATCCAGAAAGTGCATAATTTTAGATCCTACTATGTTTAGTAGGACAAGTCAAAGCCCTCTTGACTCGAACCTTTGGCTCTCCAATTGGTGCAAAACTATAATTCTCAGCATAAACTTTCAGTTTGGAGTTGGGAGTTATATGCTGGGAACCACTGCAATAGCCCATTGTTTCTGGTAGTAGTAAGAATAGTAAAACATTTAGAGGATCTTACACGAGCTGCTAAAAATACATTTCCAAAGTGCAATTAATCCAAATAAAAGGGAAAGTGATTAGGTATGAAGGACAAAATGGCTTCTGATGTGCGTAGGCGACAGGTAAATTTAGATTACTGTTAATCTAGAAGTCGAAGGATAGCGCGACTTTCTGTACACTTCTCAGCTTTTTTGACAACTCTATAATCATTGTTGTATGACATAATTATATTAATTGAATCAGGCCCACCAGGGGTATAATTTAAACATTATTTCAGAAGTCTCCTCTGGTGTCATACTGCTTACATTGCAAAGTACGAGATTTACATTTCTCACAGTAGACTTATATCCTAATTACATTTTATTTGTGCATATATATTTTCTATTAGTTTGCTTGTGCTCGGTTGCTTCAGATGATATTCTTAAGATCTTAGCTGCGTGGAATGTGAAATAATGTCTTTCACTAATTAGCGCGTTTGGTGGACTAAATTCATAAAATATTGACTAAATATATAAGTGATAAATAATATGTTTTTGTTAACATACTTTATTCTCAGTCAATGTTTTATGCATGTAGGAATGTATATTTATGTAAATGTGGCAGATTGCATGGGAATAAGAGAATTTCAGATCTATTAATGATGAATGCTGAATAGAGATGAGCGTTGTTCTACTCGAACTGTTCGCCAATCTCAAATTCGAGCTGTTTTGGGCGGTGTTCGAGCCGTTCGGCGAACACGAACAATTTGAGAAAAATTCGGCTGTTCGAGGTTATGTTCGATAACTGTTCGTGCACCAAAATCATAACTGGATTTTTTCTCAGTAATGATGAAAATTAATGTTAATACGCAGTTTGAGTGTACAGCGGGGTGGGGGGAGGGGCAGGGGATGGATCTCTGCAGGAACAATGAAGATCTCCATTTTTTTTTCTCTTTCCCGCATTTGCAGTGGGGAGGTGCAATCTGTCAGCCTATCAGCAGCGCACACACGGAGCGAAGTGCTTTTTTTCACACAAGCAAGGGCATGTGTCATTGGCAGTGTATGTCACATGTCCTTGCCCTATAAGACCAAGCCATTTTCCCCGTCGCCACCATTTTCTCACTGCTGCAGCTGCGTGTTAGACGGCACCGCTGTTGCTGTGTGCGCTATACCTTGTTAATTTCAAGCCAATTTTCGCACAAATCTACAGATAGCTTGGGAGTAGGGAATAGTTGTGATTGCAGTCCTTTTAAGGACTAGGTTACAGCATTTCCTACGACTTTTATCAGGCAGGTCTGTGCTCTTAAATAGATAGATTGTGGGAGTAAAGACTAATTGTAATTGGAGTCCTTTTCAGGACTAGGTTACATCAGTTCCTATCAGTTTTTGCCAGGCAGGTCTGTGCCAGTGCTGTGCAAGTTTTTTTCACAGCATTTGGCTGAATCTAGCAAAGCTAATCCTTTTTGGCCTATTGCAGAGTGTGTTAGTCAGTGGAGTAGCCTATCTGTGTTGCAAGATATACCACCTGTGTATAGAATACCAATTTTTTTACTGCACCTAGTGAAGTAAAATCTTTTGGGCATAGCATCATTCTATTAGTCCATCTATACTGACCTCCATCAGGTTGCAAATTGAATATAATTTTTTTCTGCATCTAGCTCTGAAAAAATATTGGCCTTCTAGCTGTGTGTGGGACTTGTTCTATTAATCCATCTTTACAGACCTCCATCAGGTTGCAAACTGAATATCTTTTTTTCTGCATCTACCTCTGAAAAAATATTGGGCTTCTAGCTGTGTGTGGGACTTGTTGTATTAGTCCATCTATACTGACCTCCATCAGGTTGCAAACTGAATATATTTTTTTCTGCATCTACCTCTGAAAAAATATTGGGCTTCTAGCTGTGTGTGGGACTTGTTCTATTAGTCCATCTTTACAGACCTCCATCAGGTTGCAAACTGAATATCTTTTTTTCTGCATCTACCTCTGAAAAAATATTGGGCTTCTAGCTGTGTGTGGGACTTGTTGTATTAGTCGATCTATACTGACCTCCATCAGGTTGCAAACTGAATATATTTTTTTCTGCATCTACCTCTGAAAAAATATTGGGCTTCTAGCTGTGTGTGGGACTTGTTCTATTAATCCATCTATACAGACCTCCATCAGGTTGCAAACTGAATATATTTTTTTCTGCATCTACCTCTGAAAAAATATGTGGCCTTCTAGCAGTGTGTGGGACTTTCTCTATTAGTCCATCTATACTGACCTCCATCAGGTTGCAAACTGAATATAATTTTTTTCTGCATCTAGCTCTGAAAAAATATTTGGCCTTCTAGCAGTGTGTGGGACTTTCTCTATTAGTCCATCTATACTGACCTCCATCAGGTTGCAAATTAAAAATAATTTTTATCTGCATCTACAGTACCTCTGAAAAAATATTTGGGCTTCTAGCTGTGTGTGGGACTTGTTCTATTAGTCCATCTATGCTGACCTCCATCAGGTTGCAAATTGAATATAATTTTTATCTGCATCTAGCTCTGAAAAAATATTTGGCCTTCTAGCAGTGTGTGGGACTTTCTCTATTAGTCCATCTATACTGACCTCCATCAGGTTGCAAATTGAATATAATTTTTATCTGCATCTAGCTCTGAAAAAATATTTGGCCTTCTAGCAGTGTGTGGGACTTTCTCTATTAGTCCATCTATACTGACCTCCATCAGGTTGCAAATTAAAAATAATTTTTATCTGCATCTACCTCTGAAAAAATATTTGGGCTTCTAGCTGTGTGTGGGACTTGTTCTATTACTCCATCTATACTGACCTCCATCAGGTTGCAAACTGAATATATTTTTTTCTGCATCTACCTCTGAAAAAATATTGGGCTTCTAGCTGTGTGTGGGACTTGTTGTATTAGTCCATCTATACTGACCTCCATCAGGTTGCAAATTAAAAATAATTTTTATCTGCATCTACAGTACCTCTGAAAAAATATTTGGGCTTCTAGCTGTGTGTGGGACTTGTTCTATTAGTCCATCTATACTGACCTCCATCAGGTTGCAAATTGAATATAATTTTTTTCTGCATCTAGCTCTAAAAAATATTTGGCCTTCTAGCAGTGTGTGGGACTTTCTCTATTAGTCCATCTATACTGACCTCCATCAGGTTGCAAATTAAAAATAATTTTTATCTGCATCTAGCTCTGAAAAAATATTTGGCCTTCTAGCAGTGTGTGGGACTTTCTCTATTAGTCCATCTATACTGACCTCCATCAGGTTGCAAATTAAAAATAATTTTTATCTGCATCTACCTCTGAAAAAATATTTGGGCTTCTAGCTGTGTGTGTGGGACTTGTTCTATTAATCCATCTATACAGACCTCCATCAGGTTGCAAACTGAATATCATTTTTTTCTGCATCTAGCTCTGAAAAAATATTTGGCCTTCTAGCAGTGTGTGGGACTTGTTCTATTAGTCCACCTATACTGACCTCCATCAGGTTGCAAATTCAAAATAATTTTTTGTCTGCATCTAGCTCTGAAAAAATATTTGGCCTTCTAGCAGTGTGTGGGACTTTCTCTATTAGTCCATCTATACTGACCTCCATCAGGTTGCAAACTGAATATATTTTTTTTCTGCATCTACCTCTGAAAAAATATTGGGCTTCTAGCTGTGTGTGGGACTTGTTCTATTAATCCATCTATACAGACCTCCATCAGGTTGCAAACTGAATATAATTTTTTCTGCATGTACCTCTGAAAAAATATTTGGGCTTCTAGCTGTGTGTGGGACTTGTTCTATTAATCCATCTATACAGACCTCCATCAGGTTGCAAACTGATTATAATTTTTTTCTGCATCTACCTCTGAAAAAATATTTGGGCTTCTAGCTGTGTGTGGGACTTGTTCTATTAGTCCATCTATACTGACCTCCATCAGGTTGCAAATTGAATATAATTTTTTTCTGCATCTAACCCAGCCAATAGTTTTGGCCTAATACCACAGTTTGGCCACTCAGCTCTGCTCGGTTCCCATCCATTGTTTATTTGTGCAAACAACTCCAGAGTTGTGAATTAGTTAACCACCAAAATGAGTGGAAAAAGGCCTGCTGCTGGTGGAAAGGGGAATAGGCGTGTTGGGAAGGGGAAAAAAGGTTGTGTCCGTGGGGTAGGTGTTAAAGCAACAATAACATCTGCAGAAGAAAGACCATCTTCCAGCCAAACTAAAATGTCTACTTCTTTTAGCGGACAATGTGATAAGATCCCTTTCTTACGGCCACGCCAGTCGCTACAAATTCCAGATGAGGCACAAAAACAGCAGGTGCTTCAACGGATATCAAGTGCTCCTTTAAGTGGGCTCTCCTCCACATCAACTTCAACATCACAAATACTCCAGTCCTCAAAGGTGTCACCCCAATCGCACTTGCTTCCTCACAGCTCCCAAATCTCCAGCTGCCCGTCTGAGTATGAGGTAGAATAGATGGTTGAGTCTGCAGAGCTGTTTACTCATACTATAGCCTGGGAATCAGAGGTCGACTCCAGCGCTTCTGTGAATCCAGACGAGGAAATGATCTGCACTGATGCCCAGAATCTTTATGAGTCGGATCCAGGACCAGACGCAGAAGGTTCTGACCATAATGTAGACCCTCATTCCCAAACTGTAACTCCTGTTGGTGGAGACAATGAGGAAGACGATGATAAGACTCAAATACCTGATTGGAGCGACAACTTTAGTTTTTTGTCAGGGCAGGAACAGGTTGGCTCTGAGGACGACGGGTGTGATAACGCACAGGGTGATGATGATGAGATTGGAGATCCCACTTACTGTCAACCCACAGTCAGCCAAGAGATGAGGTCAGCAGAGGAGGTGGAGGAAGATGCTAGTGACGACGAGGTCAGGTTGCGCCTTCCTGGACAGAGACGTACGTAGTACTGGAAGCACGTCAACAACTGCATCCTCAAACACAACTCTGCCTTTCACCACAAGTCGTGGTGGCTCTTCAGGTCGCATGGGTGCTAAGCCTTGCATAGCCTGGGCATTTTTTCAGATCGATAAAGATGACCCAACTCGTGTTATCTGTAACATTTGTCAGCAAAAGCTAAGTAGAGGCCAAAAAATACATAGTTTGAGTACTTCATGCATGAACCGGCACATGGACATGAAGCATAAGTTGCAGTGGGAAGCTCAGTGTGCTACAATGCGGCCTAGCCGGCCGGGCCAGCCACCGTCTGCCATATCTTGTGCATCCGCGGCCTCTTCATCCTCTGTGACTGGGGGGACAGCAGTCACACCTGTTTTGGGGCGCAGACCTGCCACCTCTTTACCCGCAACAGCCAGCGTGATTGGCAGGTCATCATTTTCTTTGGAGGTGGTAACACCAGCTGGTGTTGAGCGCTGTCCGACATCGATAGCACCACCTTTGGATCAAGGCAACCTAACATGTCCGCCTGCATCCTCCTCACAGACCGGCAGTTTGCCGGGGACACCCTTATCAACCCTGTCTAAGCACAATAGCCAGCCCTCGGTCCCTCAGATGTGGACAAGTAAAAGACCATTTCCTCCTAGCCATGAGAAAGCTAAGAGGTTGAATTTCACCATCTGCAAGCTCTTGGCTACAGAAATGCTGCCTTTCCGCCTGGTGGACACAGAGGATTTTCGAGACCTTATGTCCGTCGCAGTGCCCCAGTACCAGATGCCCAGTCGGCACTACTTCTCAAAGAAAGGTGTGCCTGCGCTCCACCAGCATGTCGCACACAACATCACCGCTTCTTTGAGAAACTCTGTGTGTGACAGGGTGCATTTCACCACAGACACTTGGACGAGTAGGCATGGACAGGGGCGTTACATGTCGCTGACTGGGCACTGGGTAACTATGGTGACAGCAGGACAAGGGGCTGCTGTCCAAGTCTTGCCGTCCCGCGAGTTGTGCGTCAATCCTCTTTATGTCAAAGTTCCTCCACTGCTTCTGCCTCCTCAACCTCCTCTCGGTCTTCCAAATGCACCCAAAGCCTGTCTGGTCATGCCACAAGCTTTCTAACTGCGCAGAAGGGATCCTGCACACCTCCTTACTATGCTGGCAGTAGGGCTCAACGTCATCAGGCGGTTTTTACATTGAAATGTCTGGGAAATGTGAGTCACACAGCTGAGGAGTTGTGGTCAGCTCTGGAGAACCAATTTCATGAATGGTTGTCTCCACTGGACCTGAAACCAGGGAAGGCCGTGTGCGACAATGCTGCAAACCTGGGTGCGGCCCTTCGCCGGGGCAATGTCACACACGTGCCTTGTATGGCTCACGTGTTGAACCTGGTTGTCCAGCAATTTTTAGCCCACTATCCCAGACTAGATAGCCTTCTGCAGAGGGCACGGTCGCTGTGTGCTCACTTCCGCCGTTCGCATCCCGCAGCTCAGCGACTTACATCTCTACAGAAGTCGTTGGGCCTGCCACTTCACCGGCTAAAATGCGATGTGCCTACCCGGTGGAATTCAACTCTGCACATGTTGCAGCGACTGTGGCAGCACCGACAAGCCCTGGTGCAATACGTTCTGACGTATAGCCTGGGCCAACGAGATCCAGAGGTGGGGCAAATCACGCTGGAGGAGTGGTCTCAGATCAGGGACCTATGCACCCTTCTGCACAGTTTTGAAATGGCGACGAAGATGTTTAGTGCTGACGATGCCATTATCAGCATGACTATTCCGGTGATTTACATGCTGGAGCACATGTTAAACAGAATTCGGAGTCAGGTGGTGGCACAAGAGGAGGTGGAGGAAGTAGAGGAGGAGGAGTTGTATGCGGAAGGGCTAACATCTGCAAGGTCCAGACGGTCGGCAGCACCAAGGCGGCAGGCATGTGAGGGTGGGGGAGATGGTTTTACCAGGGCGCATGGTAGCAGCCAAACTAGTGAGGAAGGTGCAGGAGCCCAGGAAGAAGTGGAGGACGAACTGATGGAAGACTCATCAGATGAGGGAGACCTTGATCACATTTCTGTTGTGCGAGGTTGGGGGGAGAGGACAGAGGAAGGAAGCATGATTGTTACCTCGCCACCAACACAACAGGGACTTGGTGCTCCTGGATGCGCAACACACATGAGTGCCTTCTTGCTGCACTACCTGCAACATGACCCTCGAATTGTGAGAATTAGAAATAATCCTGACTACTGGGTTGCCACACTGTTAGATCCCCGGTACAAAAGTAAATTTGCAGAAATTATTCCTGCCATAGAAAGGGATGCACGCATGCAGGAGTATCAGCAGAGACTGTTGCAGAATCTTACATGTGCTTTTCCACAAAATACCAGTGGTGCACGTAGTGAATCTCACAGTTCCAACTTGCCAACCGTGGGACCGTCAAGTGCTCAGCACTCAAACCGTAACAGAACCACAGTATCTGCTGGTAACATCAATTTTGCGGAATCATTTCACCACTTTTTTAGCCCATCCTTTGCAAGGCCACAGGAGACAAGAAGTCTGACACATAGTCAACGCCTAGAGACGATGGTACAGGAGTATCTCCAAGTAAACATTGAAGCCATGACTGTGTCACTGGACCCTTGCTCTTTTTGGGCTTCCAATCTGGATAAATGGCCGGAGCTAGCCACTTACGCCTTGGAGATCTTGTCATGCCCCGCAGCCAGCGTTCTGTCTGAACGTGTGTTCAGCGCTGCTGGTGGTGTGCTGACAGATAAGCGCACGCGGCTCTCCACTGATAATGTAGACAGACTCACGTTCATAAAGATGAACAAATCATGGATCCGAAACGACTTTTCTACCCCTGTGTCATCCTGGGGAGAGTAAAAGCTTGATGATTGGTTAAAATCACCCTACCAACCGTTTTAAGCTTTCAAATTACTAATCATGTTTATCTGTATCTTGGCTGGAAAATAATTTGGGCTTTGTAGCAGTGTGCAGCACTGATTCTATTAGGCCATCTATAATAAGCTCCACCAGATTTAAAATTACTAATCATGTTTATCTGTATCTTGACTGGAAAATAATTTGGGCTTTGTAGCAGTGTGCAGCACTGATCCTATTAGGCCATCTATACTAAAGCTTCACCAGATTTAAAATTAATAATAATTTTTAGCTGCATCTAGCCCGGAAAATAATTTTGGGGCTCCGAGATGCGCAAGACACATAAGTGCCTTCTTGCTGCACTACCTGCAACATGACCCTCATATTGTCAGAATTCGAAGTAATCATGACTACTGGGTTGCCACACTCTTAGATCCCCCAAACTTTTCGATCAACCTTTTCATTTTAATAAAGACCAAAAAAATGGTCATTTTTGAAATTATAAGCATTAGCAGGTTGTTAGAAACTGAAATCAAACAGTTTTCAACTCAAAACTTTATTCTAGGTGATGTTACATTTTCACATAGGACCCCTTGTTCGAAAGGAGCTTCTGAACTCTCTCGTCCATTGAATTTGTCAGGTTTTGGATGGTTTCTGCTTCAATTGTTTTGCATGAGGACAGAATACCCTCCCAGAGCTGTTGCTTAGATGTGAACTGCCTCCCGCCATCATAGACACTCCTTTTAATGATGCTCCAAAGGTTCTGAATGGGGTAGAGGTCAGGGGAGCATGGGGGTCACACCATAAGTTTGTCCCCTTTTATGCCCATATCAGCCAGAGATGCAGATGTTTTATGTGCAGCATGAGATGGTGCATTATCATGCAAAAAAATGATCTTGCTGTGAAATACACGGTTCTTCTTCTTGAACCATGGCAGGAAGTGCTGTTTGAGAAAATCCACATACATTATGGAGTTCATCTTTAGCGCCTTCAGGGATCCTAAAGGGGCCGACAATCTCTCTCCCCATGATTCCAGCCCAAAACATTACTCCACCTCCTCCTTGTTGGCGCTGTAGCCGTGTTTGCGTGGGGTGTCCATCAACCAGCCATCCTCCACTCCATCCATCTGGACCATCGAGCGCTGCACGGCACTCATCCGTGAACAAAACAGTTTTGAAATCAGTCTTCATGTAATGTTTGGCCCACTGGAGCCATTTCTGCTTGTGTGAAGTGGATAGAGGAGGTCGACAGGATGGCGTATGCACAGCTGCAAACCTCTGAAGGACCCTGCATCTTGTTGTTCGGGGGACGTTGGAAGCACCAGCAGCTTCAAAAACTTGTCTGCTGCTATGACAAGGCTTTTTTGCCGCTGCTCTTTCAACCTGACGTAATTGCCTGTAGGAAAGAGTCCTCAATTTGCCCTTATCAGCACGCACACGTGTGTACTGTGAATCAGCTACATACTTCTTGATTGCCAAGACACTTCATCCTGATCATCGCACAATGTTGATTGTAGTCATGCCTTGACCTAAACACTCCACAATTTGTTGCTTCTCAGCAGCCGACACATCCTTTTTCTTTCCCATTTTGGCAGAAAATGTAGGCTGCTTAATAATGTGAGACAGCCTTCTTAAGTAGTCTTGCTTTTCATTGGACACACCTGCCAAACTAATTAGCACAGGTGTCTGCAATTGCTTACAGTGATATAAAGAGCCCTGACACACATCACCATCAATGAGTTTAACTGACAAACAAACAAATTCTTCCCTTATCACTCCTAAACACTTTTTGCATAATAATTTGGAACACAGTGTACATGTGCTTTTCCACAAAAGACCAGTGGTTCACGTAGTGAATCTTACAGTTCTAACTTGCCAACCGTGGTCTGTATGGAGTTGTTCAATAAAGGGCCCAAAATTAAGATAACATAGATGGGAGAGGTCTCTATGAATAGGAATTCCTAAGTATTTGATACCCTGTGAGGGCCAGGCAAAGGGAAAGTTGGACTGGATGGAATCCTATATGGATTTGGGGAGGGAGACATCGAGGGCCTCAGACTTCTCTGCATTGATTTTAAAATTTGACCATGTAACAAAGTGATCTATTTCAGCCATAACAGCATGGATGGATATATGTGATTGAGTGATATATACTAGGACATCATCAGCAAATAGAGAGCACTTGTACTCGGTGCCTCCCACCTCAATCCACCTAATATTGGGGTTATGGCGAATTGATGAGAGCAGGTGCTCCGTCACTAGGATGTATAAGAGAGGGGACAGAGAACATCCCTGCCTTGTCCCATTGGTGATTGTGAAAGGTGATGAAAATGTTCTGACGCGCCCCCTGGGCCTTGGGACACCCAGAGCCGGACCCTTTTTGGTGGATGCTGGTGGTTGTAGTCTCCGTGGCGGCGACCCGGTTCCGTGGCTCAGGGCGGTCAAACCAGTGGCGGAACTATTTATGTGGTTTTGATGTTTAAATGTCCGACTACGCCACCCGTGGATTGCGGTCAGAGTGAACCGCCGCTCCAGGGCAGACCGCTGAGGCTGGTGTTGTGGGTGCAGCAGAGCGTAGCATAACTCCCCACGGGAGGAGTATAGCCTCAGGGCAGTGTATGCGGAGGATGGGGGTGATGGTGCAGGGCAGCAGCAGTAACGACACGGAGTCAGTGATGCAGTCCAGGGCCTTTACTCACAGTTCTTATTATCCAGACCACGTCTGCAGGTAACGGCTGCCCACGTCGTACTGTGCTCACCAGGTGAGGGGCTCAGACAACTCCCAGATAACTTTGGAGCGCTTCACAGGACCCCCTTTGTGTGTCCTTTGTCTGGCCTTTCTTACCAACCCTTCTGTCCGGCTGCCTCGGGCCTCCTCTTGGTAAACTTGGCGCCAGTTTCCCTGACCCTATGTGGTGCCTTCCTAGCGGGTGTAGCGAGGGGCTGCGCCACATAAAATGTCACAGCCTCCTGTTTCTAGCTGAGGGTCGTTTCCTGCCTCCACTAGTTTTGGGGACCGGTCTCCCCCTTTGGCCTGACCCCTCCACGCAGGTGGATTCGGGCGTGCGGTGGCGACTCGCCCATCCGCACCCCTGGGATCCCTTCATTCCTCATTCCTGGAGCCTTCTCCGCTCCTCTTCCTTCCTTCTCCCTCTTCCAGGCCTGGGCCTCTGTTACTAGGCCCGCCTCCGGAGCAGAGCTCATGCAGAGCCCCTGCTCCCTGCCACTTCTGCTCAGACTTCTCTGCACTGAACTAAGATGGTGCCCACCTTTTATACTCCCTTCTCAATGCACCCAGGAACTGCTTCCTCCCTGCTCCTGCACTACAGGGTTCCCCTTCCTCAGTGTTACCTCCCCCGACTTCAGCCAGGGACAGGGACTGTCGTGCCCATCTCAGGGGCATATTGGTCGCCCTGCCCCACGGCAATGTGGTGTAATGCATGCAGGTGTCGGGTCCTGATCCACACTACATCCTTACCTGAGAGTGAGATATCACACCTCTGGGTGAGGTGCAATACCTCTGTAGCAACCGAGCCCTCAGGGTGCTACAGTTCCATTTATCTTCAGCCTAGGTGACGTATTGCGATACAGGGCCGTGATTTTGGCTATAAAAGGGTCCCCTAGACCCCTACCCCAAGTTTTTTAAGAGAATCATATATGGCGTGCCAGGAGACTCTATGGAATGCTTTCTCAGCATCCAACGAGAGTATCTAATTACAAATTTTTAACTGCATCTAGGAAATACTTTGTGCCTAGTAGCAGTGTCTGCTAGTCAGCGGATTATCCCGGCTGTTAAGCAAGCTACACCACCTGTAGTTTGGACACTTAATTTTTTCAAAGGAAATGCTTCGGGACCACGGGATACTCAGTGAAGAGCATCCGGAGGCACCCCAAGGCATAGGGGCTGGGACTGGCAGTAGGATGCCTTGCGGTGGACAGCCGAGCTCGATCCTTATAAAAGCTTTTTAACTGCAGCAGCTTTAGTGGACGCTACTGGAGCTGGAATTACGCGGCTGCTGGCATGAGACTTGCCCTCCAATAGATCCTTGTAAATGGATTTAAAGTGTATTCATTCAAATTAGAGAGACAATTTAAATTAAAAAGCTTAGAGCTGCCTCCACCACAGGGGGGCTCGCTCGACCCACCAGCGGACAGGCACCAGTATTGGGAGAGGGGGGCTGGCCGTCAGGGTTCACCGCGGCTCTGGCACAAACCCGGCGACGCGGAGGTGGCACGGGCAGGAGCGGACTGAACGTGTCGGCTTCTCACTTTTTGGATTTTAGAAGCGCATGACATGCCTATATCTGTGTCTCCCCCTCCTTTTACTCCTCCACCTCTTTTCTTTTCGCATGACTATATGTACTTGTCACTTTTCCATGTGTTAGTTGTGTCTTCTGAGCAGTTTGTCAGCTTTTGGACACCTTTGAAGGTGTTTTCTATGTGTTTCTATGTGTTTTTGTTTGCCTGCCATTGGTTTTAACGGTGTTCGAAGGTGTTCGACGAACAGTTCGACGAACCGAACCGAACTCGAACACTACAGGGGTGGCTCAACACTAATGCTGAATGCTTGCTGAAGTTATTTTTTATGCAGAATTTCCAAAAAATGACAAACAAATTCTACTATTATACTTATGTATTTCCGTCACACCTGGCGACTTCTGCTCTAAGACGCTGCACACTGATAGGTTTCTCAACTCGAATATTTATATTCTTCTCTTTCCTCCTCCTGTGAATCAGATTCAAGGCAAAAATGAATTCGCTTTGAATTTAAAAAAAAAATTAGATTTTCGAGAATCCAAATTTATGCGATTTGATTTACACAAATCAAGAAAAAAAATGGCTTCCATTTTGCTTGATTCTTTAAAGGACTGAAATAAAAAAATAAAAAAAAAACTTACACTCACCTGTCCTGGCACCAATCCTCTGCTGACTTTCTCCATCCTTCTGTCTCCAGTTCCCTCCCAGCTTCCATCTTCCAAGCCATCCTTTGCACCAAATGATATTGTGTTGTTGTCAGAATGGAGAACCAGGGGATGGCGCTGTCTTTGCCACAGAGTGAGATCAAGGTGCTGGAACTTCAGGTTACTTGTAGGTAAAATTTTATTCACACTGATATAAAACAAATAAGAACTATTTACACAACGCGTTTCGGCTGTTTGCAGCCTTCTTCAGGTGATATTATGTTGTTGTGAAGCAACGTGAATCACTCTGTCACAAGAGCTCCAGTCAGTGCCAAAGTCACTGAAGAGTGAAGAAAATACTGGAATCTAAGGGGTAACGTTTCTCCTTGAAGAGGATGACATACCTGACATACCAGTGTAAGGAGACTTACAGGCCATGCAATGCGCCTTTTGAAAATTAAATATAAAAATTAAAATATAAAAAACTGCAGTAGTGCTGCTGCTATAGTAAGATCAGATTGGCAAAGAGTCGCAATCTGAAAGCACCGTATGCCCTGGTGCAAATAATAATGAAATGATTAAAAGAAAAGAGATGCGCAGAAAACCACTCATAAAATACAAAAAGAGTGATTCCTACTTATCTTAGAGAAAATGGTAGTCCAAAGGAAGCACTTCAGATATATGCGTGCAGCTTCCAGAGGTCCTTTAAAGAAGTCACAACTGCAACTAGAGGTGATGGACAAGTGCCGGAGTCTGTAGAACAAGCCGTGAGTATTGCGGAAAATGGGTTCAGATGAGACTCTCAGTGACTCGGGCTTTCAGGTACATGCAGCCGTTGCACTAGGTGGATGCAGGGATAAAGATCGTGCATCTTCATCCACGCCATCTGAACCCATTTTCTGCAGTACTCACGGCTTGTTCTACAGACTCCGGCACTTGTGCATCACCTCTAGTTGCAGTTGTGACTTCTTCAAAGGACCCCTGGAAGCTGCACTCGAATATCTTCATTTGGACTACCATTTTCTCTAAGACAGGTAGGAATCACTCTTTTTGTATTTTATGAGTGGTTTGCAGCGCATCTCTTTTCTTTTAAACATAAATATAAAAATAGCTTCTTCAGAGAGGAAGAGGACTTAAACTCTAGGTTGGATGTGAACTCTGTGTGTACTCAGTATGTTGCTGTCCTTACTTACATTCATATATCAGCACAGCCCCAGAACTGCACTTACTTCCTCTCCATGTGCTTTCCTCCTTGTCTGTAGCCTGTTTTCTGTGCCCTAAATAAGATTTTAGACACTTTCTCCCCACTCCACAGCAGATCTGTCTACAACCCCCTACCTCTAACACTGAGAGAAGGGAAACAGAGAGAGCCATCAAAACCAGGGGCTGGAGGACTGATAGATTTACATCAGCTTTGAAAAAAACAGCTAGAAAAAGGAATAAAAGACACTCTGCGGCAGCAACATGGTAGAGGATTTTTAATTAAGACTTTTTAGAAAGTTACAAAACTTCATTTAGGAAGCAAGTTAACAAGGAAAAAATTATGTGCGAAAGTGTACATAGACTTCAAAGAGTGTCATATTGATTGAACTTAGAAACAAAAAAACTCTAAATTCTGATTTAGTCATTCTGAATTTCAAAAAACTTGTCAGGCATCTTTATATCTTTTCCATTAACCACATTACTAAATTGATTTTGGCAAATTAGGAATGTCATTTTGCCTCTCTTCGTGAATTGAGTTCCATCTCCTGTTAGTATTTCTTTGCTGAAGGAAATATTTCAGTTCTAGAAGAATTATACAGTCAAAGTAAATTTTTCTGGTTTTGAAACATCAAAGAGGTGTGCTATAAATTTCCAGTGCAAAGACTAACTGTGATGCTGCGCAAAATAAGTAGGAGATAAATTAATGTGTTTGGTGCTTCCGAGAAAATAAATGATTGGGTATAATTTTATTTAAGATATAGTAAAGTATATGGGACTGCTACTCAACACAAAGAAGACAAAGATATATTAACTATTGCCAGTTATGACCAGGACGCATTTGAGATGGACAGCGATGAACTGGAAGTTATAAAGGACTTCAACCTACTCGGATCAATGATCATTGAAGATGTAGTGACGATACCGGAAGTCGATAAGAGAATAGCTATGGGCAGATCAACAATGAATCTCTGGACAAGGTCTTCAAATCAGGAAAATTTCACTGGCAATGAAGACACGAGTCCTACATAGTTTGGTCTTTCCTGTGGTAACATACGGATGAGAAACCTGGATGATAAAGAAACAAGACAGAAGAAGAATCGACGCCTTTGAAATGTGATGCTGGAGAAGGATGTTATCAATATCATGGATAGCAAGAAGAACAAACAAATTGGAGCTTTGATCTGACTAATTTTAATAAGAAAATTGTCCTTACAGATTCCATTTATCAAAGGCACATCTCATGCCCCCATGTCTGTTTTATGGTAGATCATCTTTTCTCCATGATGATCCAACATGACTTTGATGTATCAACTGGTTACATACATTACCACACTATAAACCATAACTAGGAAGCAAATTATTCAAAAGATTTTGCTGGATGCACATTCTCGCTCGCACATAAAGAAAAAATCTGGACATGAAAGTAATGCAGTGCCCAAATCTAATTATACAGACTGTGTAATCAGTGGATAAAATATCAGCACATACTAGTTTTGCTACCCTTTGATTGTATATAGGTAATATAATTTAATTCAAGAGAATTAAATATGAAAATTGCCTCTTCAGAGAGGAAGAGGACTTGATCTCTAGCACCACCTATATTGGAATTAGCAATCCTAAAAGTCAATATTGACCCTTTAATGAGCCTTACTATAAGACTAAACAAGGATCTCAATTTGTATATATGTGTTTCAGGGTGTTGCCTCTCCTCAGTGCAAAGCATGAGGTCTGATTTGGGTGTATGAAAGGACTCTGAGTGGGGTCTATGGGTTAACATCTTTCTTTGTGGATGATGACATACCTGACATGCCAGTGTAAGGAGACTTATAGGCCATGCAATTCTCCTATGGGAAATTAAATATGCATATTGCTTCTCTATGCATGGCCTTGTTGGATCGACTCGAAACGCGTCAGCAAAACTGTTCTGCTTTTCCTAAATTTTCTTGGAATTACAATTAAGGTTATTAGATTTTAAACCACTGTGTTCTGAAATTCAAGCTATCATTACACATTATTAAGTATGTCTGGAGCCTTACCAGCTTTGTCCGTGCATCGGCACTTATTACCTGCAGGCTGGATTAATACATGCACATCAAGCAGGGTTGAACTGTATCTAACAATACTATTCATCTACAAAAATCACATATTGGGTTTTAATCCAATATGTGAACATAGTCTTATAAGAGAGGTCATCTTATAATCTTTGACCCTGCAATATCCAAGCTCCAACCATGATGAGAACTTGCTAATTGTGACTAGTCTTCATATTTAGCCTTATCAACGCCTGCATTCGCAACAAAGAAGCATATGTTCATCTTTATTTTTCATTCAGCTTGATCAATGTAGGCATCCTGGTGTCTACTTATGGCCAAGAACCCCTTGTTTGCAAAATAACCTGTCGCTTTAACAAATAGTCAGGGAGAGAACGATGAGTTTTCATCGCAGGAGTTCTGGATAGTTGGTTCTATCATCCATGATGAAGGTTAAAATGAAGAAGAAGGAGAAAAGAATGAGAAAGAATTGTACAAATTGACAAAATTGCCTGACTTATACGCAGTGTCAGAGAAATGGTTATTGTAGCCGGGGAGAGATTGTTTGTGGAACACAAGCTCTGAGTGCGGTGTATAAAATAATGGGAACATGACAGAATAAATGGGATTTTGACAGATGAAAGAGAAGTCGGAAGATTATCACTATAGAGTCCACGTCTCGAAATGTAACTCAGTAATTACCTTAAATGGCAAACAAAGAAAACGTTCAAAGGATAACTAAAATCTCGAAATTATTTTAATATGTGTTTCTAAATCCTGTGAAAAATCTAATAGGGCTGTTAGTTTTCATTTGAATGCAGGATGCAATTTTTCCTCTTTGTTTTTAGCTCTGTGACAGCAGCCGGCTGTTATTGACATTTCTAACTCCTGTCCTAATATCTCCGGAGTTGTTTGTTTTCTTTCTGACTGCTCACCCTCAACCATGTATCAGATCTTACATCTCCGAACTGCTAGACAATGTGCTTAAAGGGGACCTGTCACCTGATAAAACTATGTAATTTTGTTTACTCTGTGTAAATGCCGCTGTTCTCCTGAATCCGGCGATGTTTTTCTTTTGTTCCTGCTCCTCTCCGTTCCTGAAATATGGCCCTCTCTTCCCTGTATATAAATCTAGTCTTTTTATCCTACTGGGCGTGGTCAACAAGAAAATATCTCCATAGAAGAGGACAACACCCATTCAGATAAAAAGACAAAGCCTAGATTTGCATACAGAGAAAATAGGGCCATATCTCAAGAACGGAGTGGCACAGGAACAAAAGAAAAACAGCTTCTGATTCAGGAGAACAGCGGAATTTACACCATGTAAAGAAATGTATATATTTATGGCATGTGACAGGTCCCTTTTAAAGCACTGGTGACTATGGGCACAAGAGAGATATGCCAAACTGACATAGGATAGTTGAGTGGCCTTTGTCTGCTACTCAACTTGGCCAGATTTAAGGAGTGGCACACTGGGACATTGTCCAGAGCCAACAACATCCTTTAGGCCCAAGAATAATCTGCATTCACTATTAACCCCTCACAAACTTGACTAAAAATTGCAAACAAAATGCCCCATTGGCCTTGCCTATAGACACAGCAGGCCTGCATGAAGGACCTAAAAAGAAAGAGTTATCCATAATTTCCTAATGTAAATTATGAATCATTACATGTTAATTAGCCACTCATAATATGGTGTGAATGAGAAGAGAACACTCAGGAGGACTAAAGGACTTTTGCAGAACACGTCAAATGTTGAGAGAAGCACTCCATGAGGTCCTACAATATTTTTCTAGAGCAATCACATATTTTAAAACCATGCATGCATGGGATAACATTAATGGTTTGTTGTGTTGGAAGTTTTGCAGTTTTTACCAATTAACGTAACACCCCTAATAATAGTACGATTGATATTTCTGTCTCGTTTTATGCTCTTATTTACTATGGCGCTTGAAATGAATGTAATTTGTATGTAATTTAGCAACCTATTATATTACATGTATGAGTTGATGGCCTATACGCAGAGCAGTTCCACTACATCACGAGACAATACGTTCCTATAAAGGGAAGGTTGGCCGACCATGATAAACCCCTCTTTAATTATGTACGAAAATGAAAAAGAGATTGGAAAATAATTTAATGTCAAAAATGGGATTAAAGGAGCTGAGAACATACAACAAGGGAGGCCTGGATATGGAGATCAAACCCTAAAGCCTAATTCAGATGTCAATTTTGTTACGTCCATGATCCATGTGTGTTTTTCACGTATATAGCACATACCAATTATAGTACATGGGACATGGTACATGTCCATGGTTTTTTGTGGACCAGGTGTCCAAAAAACAACCAGAACCATGTCCATTTTTTGATCCATAGACCAAATTTGCTCATTCAAATCAAAAGGTTTGTGAAAAAATGACATAGACTGAACATCATACTTGTGTCACATGAGTGTTGTCTATTTTTTACTCTTTAGTGAGTAGGAGAGGCTTTGAAGATGTTTTTGTTGCAAAGGAAAAAACTGGATGCCCCACTGATGGTAAAAACAGACACAGAGTAAAAATGGATAAAAATTGGATCCGGCAAAAAAAGAGAAAACTGGTCTGTTTTATTCTAGTATGCAAAAAAAATAATCGTCTGACCAAGGTGTTAGGAAGATGGAAGGATGGAAGGACGGAAACCACATTAGATTTTTCTGAATCAGTTGTACATGTCCAGAACACATTTTCATCAGATGTTGTGCAATTATTTACATCAAAAGCTCAATTTCAGTGTGCAGAGGATATACACTGAGCTGTCCTGAGAATAAGCCATTAATTAGAAAGCCAGGCAAGATGGACTAACTGGTCTTTATCTGCCGTCAGCATGCTGTCCTATGTAAATCCATAATCTGTACAGAACGCACCGGCGTCCTTGTAGATTGTAGGCCCATCACTAGGGTCCTCTGTGTTATCGCTAGTCCAAAATGAGGCTGAATTAACAAGTGGTGACCCTCTCAGTTCCCAGGAATAGGATTTATACAGGATTTAAAACCATGCAATATGTTCTTGTTTTCATTATTATCAACGTTGCCCATTGTTTTTACATCCTCTTTGTGTTTCTGCTCTAAGTTGAATTGAATACGGATTTAGTAATTCTGAGTTTTTCAATGAAGCAGAAGTGAGTTTGTCATTGGAATGTCATGATGTGCTTTCTGTGGCTTTTTTAAGATAAAGTGGCCGATTTATTAAATGATTTGTCCATTAATGGACTACTCCTCTTTAATGTGCTGAATAAAATGGAAAAAATACATACTTATCTCCTGGACCGGCGCCGCTCTTCCGTTCCGCGTGCTGTGTCGTGATACTGTTTATGGAACATGAGCAGTGCGGCCTATCAGTGACCACCAATGGGCTACAGCCTTCACAATTCTGTCAATACGGTAAACTGTTTTTAGGTCATATCATCTCCCCCCAAAAATGTAATAAAAAAAGATCAGAAAATTGTATGTAACCCAAAATTGTACCAAAGAAAAAAACAGCCCTGAAACAACTCTGAACAAAAAAGTGAAAAAATGGATGGTTCTCAGAATGTGGTGACTGAAGGCATTTTTTTGCAATTTTATTTTTTTATATAGTAAAATAAAAAAAAATAGTATAAATTTGGTTTCATCATTCATCATAACTGTACTGATCCATAGAATTAAGTCACCAGATAATTGACAGCAAAATTAATGCTGTAAAAAGAAAAGCCAAAAAAGTCAAAGGTAGAATTGCTGGGGTTTTTTTTTTGCTTTTTTTCTATTCCAGCCCACTTTGAATTTTTATTTCATATTTTTCTTTACATTTTATAGTAAATAGATGTTATAGTGTATGTTATCAATACCACGGATGGCAAGAAGAACAAACAAATCAAGCCAGACATGTCACTCTACGACTTGCCTTCTTTAGACACATCATACGAAGAGAGCGATCACTGGAGAAGTACATCATGGTAGGAAGATTAGAAGGAACAAGGCGTAGAGGAAGATCAGCAACCTGATGGCTTGATACAATCAAGATAACGGTGGAGAAGACCCTGGTAGACCTACCTAGACTTACACAAGATCAATTTTCCTGTGGAGCGTTCATCCATCAAGTCGCCATGGTTCCAGATTGAGCTGAAGGCTATTAAAAAATAATATGATAAAATGAAAGGTGTCGTTTAAAGCTGCAACTTGTGCATCAAAAATAAGTCCTCATACTTCTATGTGGGCGGAAAAATAAAAGTTATCTTCAAAGGCAAGAAAGAAAAGAAAAATGGGCAAAAAAAAAATTATAAAGAATGAACGTCGTAGTAGTGAAAATTTCCAAAAAGCACCAAAAAGTTGAGTATAACTGCAACTCCTTGGGAAAGAGTAGGATCTGAGCGGAAATCTTCTGACTTGTTCCTCTTTAGGTTCGCTAATCTTGTGGGTTTCTTGCATTTGATTCCTAACCAAGGAGCTATGTGGTGTCTGCTTGTTCTCAGAGTTTTCTCCCATGGCTTATTGGCATTTCAATTGTAGATTTCCTTATGGAGAAATCTGTCCTTTGAATAAAAAATTCTGATACCAGTATAGCGCATGCAGAGTATATTACCTATACATAATCAAAGGATTACAGAAGTAATATGTGTCGATATCCTGCGCTTTGATTACGCAGCCTGTATACTTAGATTTCGATCTTTTGCAGAACATGAGCTTTGTTTTTAAGCTTTTTCCTTCCGTGCAAGCAGAAATTTGCACTTTGTAAGATCCCCTGAATAATTTGCTTCTCGTTTTTCTTAGTCACCTTTTGTAGTATGGTAATGTATATCACTGGTTGATACATCAAAGTCATGTTGGAGGAAAATGAGCATAATTATGCGCACAGGGAAGCATATTTTCTCCCCTGTATCTTCCCAGACACTTGACAGTTCTAGAACATTCCACGGGTGACTTGGAATTTTTTAGACAAAATATAAAAATTATTGTTGATACACGTAAAGATATTCTCTAACATCCCCGACCCATTGCCTACGTGGAATATTGCAGTCAGGAAAAGAGATGGATTTTCTTTTGTTTCTTGATGCTTCGGGATATTTGGATTCCAAGATGGCGCCCGCGTACAAATAGAGGTTGAGAGGCTATACAAATGAGTAGAAAAATAACATTGATCCGCTATAAACTCTGATTATTTTGCACATTGATTTTCAGACAAACATTCACAAGCCTCTCATGAGAGCTCTGACGAATATGGTAAATTGGAACAAATACTCGCATGCACTTGCAATGAAAATGAACATGTTTTTCCAACCTTGACAAATAGATTCCCTTGTGATTGTCATTTGCAATTTTGCATAGCTGAATTTTTTCTTTATATTCCACAAAATGTTTGTTATCAAACTTTTTTTTTTTTTACTGTCAGTTTTCTATTATTATTTTTGGACTGCCGTAACTGGGATTTATGCCTTGTCTTCTGTGTACAGCATGCTGGAAGTGATTGATATTGAAATGCAAACCAATAGGCACACAAACAGAGTGCGGATGATGATTTTATTTTTTTCCCTGCTGGTTTTATTAGTTAAAGAAGATGTCTCGGTAAATAATTTCCAAAACTTTCCTAATTTATGTATGAAATGTAGTGCAAGTGTATTAAAAATTCACAGATCGCCATCTTCTCCAGTTTCCAGCGCTGCTCCGATCCTCTTCTTCATTGTCAACTCATAGTGTAAGGTGATGTTTTCTATCCAGTATACGCCTCTGATGGCCAAATTCAGACTGCATAGACTAAGGCTAAATTCACAGGAGTGGATAAAAAAATCATATGATTTTCATCCCCCCAAAAAATGATGACTTTCATCTCAATTGAAATTCATATGGCATCTGTTTTTATACAGCAGCAGTTATTAAAATTGAGAAGGCCAAATACAGTTTTCTACATTAAGGAATTGCAATGTATTTGTAAAAATTGGATGATATATTGATTGATCTGTATGGCATCTGATTTATTTTTTTGTGTTCAAAAAACAAAATAAAACGCTATTCTATTCAGATGCAAATGAATCTTAAGTGCTCTGTGCTTGCTGAAGCACTTCCCAAGCCTCTGCCTTCTGGGATCTTTTCCCAACCAAGCCACTTCTTTCCTCTGCTTGACTGACAGCTCATACACTGTGTAGTCAAGCCAGTGAGAAGTCAGCTAAGTAAAGGAAGGTGAGTTTGTGTGGGAAATAGATGTGGGAATATACATAAATTAAAACACAGATTTTTCTGTCAGAGATCAACAGATTTACATCTTTTAAAGAGCAATATGACCATACAAACAGTTTGGGGGGTGGTGGATCAGGCTGACAGATCTAATATTAGCCTTTAAATTTTTTTTATTAGACAATATCCAATAATGACTCAAAAAAATCCTCAATCCATAATCATCACCACCAAAATAGAAGCAGGAACAAATAGCATTACTTAAACAAGAACACTTCTTTATGAAAGGCTTAAAAATGACTTTATTTGTGAATCATAAAATGAATAGATCAATATAACAGGATATCAAATGGGGGATACAGTTGAAGAGAAGCATTTCTCCGCGAAACGCGCGTCGGGTGTTATGGGTCCCTGGCCTGGTGCACTATAGGTAACGTTACCTCTACTCCTCTCTGCTATCACATGCATAGTCCCTGCATGCTTTGTGGTTTCATATGCCGATCACATTGTTATTTATTATTATATAACTGATTGATACTCACTTTCTTTAAATATCACATGTGATCTGTATTTGCTATTTATGATGTATTGACACTTTGTACCTTCTGTGGTGTATATATAGTGTGCCATATACTTTATTTACCAGGTGTACCCACTATTTCTTCATCTGTATCCCCCATTTGATATACAGTTATATATTGATCTATTAATTTTTATGGTTTTAAATAAACATATTTTTAAGCCTTTCATAAAGAAGTGTTCTTGTTTAAGTAATATCCAAAAATGGCCAACCACTGGTAGCAAACAGTCAGAAAAAGAAGCCCATGGACTAGCTGGGGGCTCGGGCAGTTCTTGATTTTATTAGGGATAAAAAAACTGTTTTAACCCTTTTACAATCCAAGGTGGTTTGCACGTTAATGACCAGGCCAATTTTTACAATTCTGACCACTGTCACTTTGTGAGGTAATTACTCTGGAACGCTTCAACGGATCTCCCTGATTCTAAGATAGTTTTTCCTGACATACTGCACTTTATGATTGTAGTAAAATTTCTTCGATATCACTTGCGTTTATTTGTGAAAAAAACGGAAATTTGGCTAAAATTTTTAAAATTTTGCAATGCCCTTAAATCAGAGAGATATGTCACACAAAATAGTTAATAAATAACATTTCCCACATGTCTAATTTACACCAGCACAATTTTGGAACCAACATTTTTTTTTATTATGTAGCTATAAGGGTTAAAAGTTGATGAGCGATTTCTTATTTTTCCAACAAAATTTACAAAACCATTTTTTTAGGGACCACATCACATTTGAAGTCACTTTGAGGGGTCTTTATGACCGAAAATACCTAAAAGTGACACCATTCTAAAAATTGCTCCCCTCAAGGTGCTCAAAACCACATTCAAGAACTTTATTAACCCTTCAGGTGCTTCACAGGAATTTTTGGAATGTGGAAGAAAAAAATTAACATTTAACTTTTTTCACAAAAATGTTACTTTAGACCCATTTTTATTATTTTCGCAAGGGTAACAGGAAAAAATGGACCACAAAATTTGTTGTCCAATTTCCCCTGAGCACGCAGATACCCCATATGTGGGGAAAAAGCACTGTTTGGGTGCACGGCAGGGTTCGGACGGGAAGGAGTGCCATTTGACTTTTTGAATGTAAAATTTGCTTGCATAATTAGCGGTTGCCATGTTGTGTTTGGGCAGCCCCTAATGTGCCTAAACAGTGGAAACCCCCCACAAGTGACACCATTTTGGAAACTAGACCCCTCCAGGAACTTATCTAGATGTGTGGTGAGCACCTTGAACCCACAGGTGCTTCACAGAAGTTTAGAACATTGATCTGTAAAAATAAAATTTTCACATTTTTCCCACAAATATGTTTTTCAGCCCCGAATTTTGCATTTTCATAAGGGTAACAGGAGAAATTGCACCATGCAGTTTGTTGTTCAATTTCTCCTGAGTAAGCAGATACCCCATATATGGGGGAAAACCATTGTTTGGGCGCACGGCATGGTTCGGAAGGGATGGAGCGCCATTTGACTTTTTGATTGTAAAATTTGCTTAAATAATTAGGGGACGCCATGTTGCGTTTGGAGAGCCCCTGATGTGCCTAAACAGTGGAAACCCCCCACAAGTAACACCATTTTGGAAACTAGACCCCTCAGGGAACTTATCTAGTTGTGCGGTGAGCACCTTGAACTCCCAGGTGCTTGACAGAAGTTTAGAACATTGAGCCGTAAAAATAAAATTGTCACATTTTTGCAACAAAAATGTTTTTTAGCCTCCAATTTTGCATTTTCATGAGGGTAACAGGAAAAATTGCACCATGCAGTTTGTTGTGCAATTCCTCCTGAGCACGCCGATACCCCATATGTGAGGGAAAAAAGCGCCATTTGACTTTTTGAATGTAAAATTTACTTGAATAATTAGCAGACGCCATGTTGTTCCCTGATGTGCCTAAGTTGTGGAAACCCCCCACAAGTGATACTATTTTGGAAACTAGACCCCGCAGGGAACTTATCTAGATGTGTGGTGAGCACCCTGAACCCCCAAGTGCTTTACAGAAGTAATTTTTCCACAAAAATGATGTTTTAGCCCCAATTTTTTATTCCCACAAGGGTAAGAGGAGAAAATGGACCCCAAAAACTTTTGTACAATTTCTCCTGAGTACGCCAATACCCCTATGTGGGGAAAATACAGTGTTTTGGCACACGGCAGAGTTCAGAAGGGAAGGAGCACTGTGTGACTTTTTGGACGCAAAATTGGCTGGAATCGAGAGCGGACGCCATGTCGCATTTGGAGATCCCCTGATGTGCCTAAATAGTGGAAACCCCCCACAAGTGACCCCATTTTGGATACTACACCCCTCAAGGATTTTATCAAGGGGTATAGTGAACATTTTGAACCCGGAGGTACGACACAGAATTTGATAACATTAGGTCATCATATTGAATAAGTGCTCGCTACTTGAGTTTGCATCGGGTACTCAGGTATGCACCATGTATCGAGTCCCCGTCCGCATGTTTCGCGGTTATTAGACACCCAAAAAAAATCACGTGGGGATCGCTCATGCATGACAGGCAATCCCCACAAGATTTTTTTGGCCGTGAAGCATATGGGGCGGAGACTCGAGCATGTCACTCTAGCACCCCCGATACTCAGTGCACACCCGAGTACCCGATGCAAACTCAAGTAGCGAGCACTTGCGCTCAACACTAGTCGCCATATCGTCATCTTTTTTTTTTTACTTTTGAAAAAAATCCCAACCCTAACCCCAACCATAATACAACCCCAGCCCTAACCCTAGGCCCAACTCTAACCCTAGCCCAACCCTAACCCCAACTCCAACCCTAGTCCAACCCTAACCTTAGCCCAACCCAAACCCTAGCCCAATCCTAGCCCAACTCTAACCCCAACCTCAACCCTAACCCCAACCCTAACCCTAGCCCAACCCTAACCCCAACCCCAACCCTAACCCTAGCCCATCCTTAACCCCAACCCTAACCCTAGCCCAACCCTAACCCCAACCCCAACCCTAACCCCAATCCTAGCACAACCCTAACCCTACAGTTTATTTTTTACGCCAGTTCCTCGTGCGGTATAAGTGATTAGACGACTTTATTCTTCGGGCCGGTGCTATTACAGCGATACCAGAATCATATCGGGTTTTTATGATTGACAGCTGTCACACACTAAAAGATGCTTTTTTTGTAAAATCTAGTTTTTGCATCGCCATATTTTGAGAGCTATAATTTTTCCATATTTTGGCCAACAGAGTCATGTGACAGCTTGTTTTTTGCAGGATGAGTTGTCGTTTTTGTTGGTACCATTTTCAGGCACATGACATTTTTTGATCGCTTTCTATTCTGATTTTTGGGAGGCATAATAAACAAAAACCAACAATTCAGGAATTGTTTTTTTTTTATTTTTTTTATGCTGTTCCGTGTGTGGTAAAATTGATAAGGCAGCGTTATTCTTCGAGTCAGTAAGTTTACAGCGTTACCACATTTATATTGTTTTTCTATGTTTTGGCGCTTTTACACAATAAAAGCTATTTTATAGAAAAAAATATTTTTTTGCATTGCTTTATTCTGAGAACTATAACTTTTTTATATTTCGGCTGATGGAGCTGTATGGCTTGTTTTTTGTGGGACAAGATGATGTTTTCAGAGGTACCATTTTTATTTAAATTCATCTTTTTGATCACGTGTCATTCCATTTTTTGTTTGGAGGTATGATGATAAAGCATTGTTTTTTGCTTAGTTTTTTTTTTTCTTTTTACCGTGTTAACTAAAGGGGTTAACTAGTGGGACAGTTTTATAGGTCAGGTTGTTCCAGATGCGGCGATACCAAATATGTGTACTTTTATTGTTTTTTTTTTTCATAATAATATTTATTGATGGTGCATTATATTTTTATTTTTGGTGGATTATTATTATTTTTTTTTCATATTTTTACAAATTTTGTTTTATTTTTTTTTTCATTTTCTAACACTTTCTTCTGCTTTTATACTTTGTCCCACTATGGGACTTTCACTTTTTTTTTTTTCATAGGGTTGGAGCACCATCCCTGCGCTATACAGGTTATCAGCGCTGCAGATGCAGAAGATACTTTGGTCATGCACTGCGCATGACCAAAGTACCTTACTGCTGTCTGGTGACCCGGATGTTGTCAAGACAACAAATCCCAAATAACAGTGTATAAAATAAAGCAGTACTGCTCACCTAGTGTGGTTGTGTGAGGCACAAAATTAGTTGGGTTTTCAAATAGAGTTTTTCCAGCTACCGCAGCTCCACAGGTTTGGAGATCAAGTATGGTATTAAAGTAATCGGAAATGAGGGCGATCTGTGCTGATGGTGATGTGTCCACAAAAAAATCCAATATGCGGTGAAGGAGGTAACAGTGCGATTTACTCTTGATACGTTTCAAAGTTGTCAGACTTCTTCAGGATCTTTGTGGTTGTCCTGAAGAAGAAGAAGTCTGAGAATCCACCCCTCCTATTACTTTAATACCATGTTAGATTTTGACATTGACATTTTGACATGACAAAAAATGATTTTCTATTTTAGTAGTTCGTTTTAGTTAATAAAATTGCACTAAGTTTTGGTCTGCAATCTTTTTCTCATTTTCAGGCTCTTTATATACAGTTTGCAGCCTAATCCAAGTTTGAGATATTTTCCTGGTGAGATATCCCTGTTATGATTGTATAACAACTCATTTAGGAAAATAGGTAAAACACTAGAAACTGCAACTGACCAAGTCGGTTCCTGTATAGACTAGAGATTCTGACCCCGAAGTCTCTAATTGTTCCTACGTGGGCTGCAATAGTCCTAACAACAGACTAAAAAATGGCAGCTAGGACCTATGCTGCCGAAAGGCCGTCAAGTGCTTCACAATAATCCTAAGGAACCGGATGGCAGAGCAGATTGTGATTTACCTACAGAAGGGAAAGAAAGCTCAAATAGAAAGAGATCCCAGAGTGAGTTAAAACAAACCTCAAAATACAAAATGAGAAGAAAAGGTAGTAGAGCTTATGCTGTCTACTTTCTAAACAAGAAACAGAAGATAGATGCAGGGTGAAAAGCATAATCAGCAGAGAGATAAAGACTAGCTGGTCTTTCACTGACTCACATAAACAATGGCAGTATGGCTGGACATCCAAATGAGAATATCACCAGCAGGAAATACCCGCAGGGGGAAAGTATAGTTAGCAGCACCTGTAAGGTGATTGGGCAGATAAATGAATAAATGAAAACTCCTCTGTTAACCTAAAAAGACTAAAGCAAGGATAACATACAATAAACACCCAGAAACAAGGTATAACTGCTGTGGCTCAGCGGATAAAGAAGCCGATCACAAAGCACAAGCTCAAGGGATCTCTCTTCGTATCCAGACTTACTTCTATATTATCAGAGCTGCACTTATTTCTTGTATATGTGATTTCTATCTTGTCTGTGGTCTATTTTATCTACCTCCCCTCTCCCCTGCAAGTCTGTGTACAAACATTTCCCTTCTGCTATCTCTAAAACTGAGAGAAGGGAGGGGAAAGGAGAGATAGCAACAAACCAGGACCAGGAGCTTTAGCAGATTTTTATCAGTTTTTTCAAATCATTAAACTAAATAAGGGACATACAGAATATCTACAGCAGTAAATTGGTAGAAAATGTTTAATGAAGAAAATGTAGAAAGTCGCTTAACTTTGTGTGGCGCCCCTGAGGGTTCGGTCGCCACAGGGGTACTGCACCTCTCTGATGAGGTGTGGTATCTCCCCTTCGAGGTAAGGATGGTGCGGCTGACAGGACCCCACCTCTGCATCCAACACTACACCTCTCCCACCTGAAGGGGGCTTATGTGCACCAGTGTGCTGCCCCAGTCGGGATAGAGGAGATGGGGGGAACCAAAAGATAGGGGGAACCATGTAGTGGGTGAGGGTGGAGGACGCACATTTAGGTTACACTTAAAAATTCATATTTAATAAACAGCCATCTTGGGCTTATGGTCTTTGATTGTGATTTTCATGACTGAACGTGGCTTTCTGTGTGAACCTGCAGTTGATGGGGACACGGTACTCGTACTCTGGCTTTGAGTCGAGGAGTGGGTTAGAGTTAACGTCTGTTACTACCCGGTCAAGGTCCCTACCCAAGAAGGCCTGGAGCAGAGGAGTCTAGCTCCACCGCAAAAGGATCCCTGGGGGATGCAGACAGAGCGGTATACACCACCTGTCCTCGCTATTCTGGCCTAGTCAGAGGGATTCCTGCTGCAAAAGGGGTACCGGTCCCCGGTATCTGACTTTGTTACTCTATGTCTCAGTCGGAGAAGCCCGGAGGCTCAGTGGATCCCACCGGGTAGCGGAGTGGAGTCGCCACCCGTACCCTTGTTCTGTGCATAGTCCAGAGGGAGACCCGGCCTTAGTACACGCACCACATATGGACAGGAGAGGACCTAGTGGGAAAGTCTAGGAACACTCTGGTGCGGGGTCCTGACCAAAGCACCTGAACTACCCGGAGGTTGTCGGACGCCCGGTCCTGGCGGCCGCAGTGCGCCGTGAGGAGCAGGGAGGAGCCTTGCAGCTGTGCATTCTACCATGAGTAAAGCTTGGAAGACTACCCCTATGTCCTCCGGTTCCTTATTGCAACGCGGCACCGCACCTCACCGCACCACATCTTCCACTACAACTCCCATCCTCCTGTCCTCTCTGCCCTGAGGCCCTGCTCCTCCTGTGGGGAGTAGTACCATCTCCTGCTGCCACTACATCCCGCCTCAGAGGACTGAACGCAGCGCTGGTGGGCGAATCACCAGACACCACAGGTGGCGTAGTCAATATAACCACTCGATTAATACCAACTCTGAAAGCCCATTACACCCTTTTAATGTGACGGCCCTGGGCACGGAACGGGTCCAGGCCACGGCTACAACCCCCCAAACATCTGACCCGGGCTGTGAGCATCACAACTCAGAGCTCTGCTCCCCAAGCAGGGCCTAGCCTCAGAGGCCCAGGAGGGGTGCAGGGAGGAAGCTCCGTTCTGAAGAAGGGATCCTAGGGGGTACGGCGAGTGCAGGCGGCACCCGTACACCCCGAACCTGCCAGGTGTCAGGAGGATCTAGGCCGCAAGAAGGGGACCTGCCCCTGGCCCAGTCGTGCAGCTTCAAGCCTCGGCTGGAAAAACCGGAGGCTTCTGGCTTCTATAGCCAGAAGCCGAACCCCCGCTCCAATCCTAGTAAGGTCAAGCAGGTCTGTGCAACTCCGACGGACAGGGGGGACCTCGCAGCACCCGAACAGGATTCACAGTGGGAAGCGCAGGGCAGGAGGGAGTAAGACCCAGCATGAAATCGGTCTAGAAAGGCTCGCAAGAAAGTGGGGTTCTGTCATGTACGCCCGAGCTGCCTGAGGAAGGATTGAACCCCTGCCCGGTGTACGCAGTGCGATGGGGGAGGCTTGCACCTGTACAGTGCACCTGTGGACTATCTAAGAACTGTGAGTAAATCTTGGATGACTGCACTGTACTGCCTCCGTCCCTTTCTTTCGCCGGCGCCACTTCCCTCCCTGCACTACAACGCCCAGCGCACCTCCATTTATCTACACTGCCCTGAGGCCTGCTCCACCTGTGGGGAGCCGTTCCATCTCAAGCTGCCCTAACATCTGCCTCAGAGGACTGCTGAAGCGCTGGTGTTCCTCACCAGGCACCACAGGTGGCGTCACGACAAATCCCCTATAAATAATCCCCTTTTTGCACTGACCACCCTGGGTCACGGTCCGGGCCAGCCACCGTGATATCCCCCAAAAGCAGCCACAAGGCCCGGCTGCCGAGTACCCCACGGCCCTCGAGGCGAGTCATCACTATTTAGGAAACAAAATAACAATAAATGAAAAGAAATCTGTGCAAATGTGTACAGAGTCATTAATTCTAACAGCATCAATTTTATATTTGTCTGCCTGCATAACATACATTTGATTGTTTCGTTATTTTTTAATTGATCCAAATATTCAGAGTGAACTAATCAAGTGAAACACGTGGACTGTCCAGTGAAGAGGTTAAAATGGGACCTGTGTCCTTATGAGAAGAAAGGGTCATTTTCCAGCCTCCCTAGGACATCAATGCGCATTTCCTGACAGTTACTACGGACAATCCTCAGCCAAAGCTTCGCGGTCACGTTTGCCCTCACAAAGCTCATGCAAATTCTGCTTCAGTTCAAACAAAAAACACTTTCCAGTCAAGATGACGTCTACCAGTAATTGAGACTGGCTGCAGGAGGACAGGAAGATGAGGAGATGGAGAACAAGACTGGGTGGGGGATTGAGCTGTGATGTCTGCATAGAGATGAAAATAGGGCACAATGAGGCCAAGAAAAGAAAAGACAGTTCTTAAAAGGAATTGTTAATTTGATTTCTACATATATATAGCTAAAAATGTGTCTGATAAAGTAATGATTGTGGGTTTTAGAGGGGATTTTCAATTAGAAACCCTATAAAGTTCACTGCAATCATTCTTTTTCATATGTATCTCAATTAATCAGATCCTAGACTTATGAATTTAGGTGCTGTAGTTTCCTTTTATAATTTTTACTAGATGGTGGCCCGATTCTAACGCATCGGGCATTCTAGCATATGTCTCCCGACCCTCCTTTATAATGCCCGATGCAGGAAGTCACATCCCCCATATATAATACCCCATGAATATAATACCCCATGCAGGATGTCACATCCCCCGTATATAATACCCCATGCAGGATGTCACATCCCCCCTATATAATACCCCATGCAGGATGTCACCTCTCCCCCATATAATGCCCCATGTAGGATGTCACATCTCTCCCCATATAATGGCCCATGCAGGATGTCACCTCTCCCCCCATATAATGCCCCATGCAGGCTGTCACATCTCCCCTATATAATACCCCATGCAGGATGTCCCATCCCCCCATAGTGCCCCATGCAGGTCCCCTATGGCCCCATACAAAAAAAAAAAAAATCCAATACTCACCTCACTGCTTCTCTGGACTCCAGCGTAGCTGGCATCTTCCCGTTGTGCACTGTGACCGCTCAGGAGAGAGCGCGGTGTAAAGACGTCACAGCGCCCTCTGACCTGAGACGTGGTCCTGATCGAGCAGGGGGAGGGACGGGAGGAGAGGAGAGGGGAGGGGAGAGGAGGGGAGGGGAGGGGAGGGGAGAGGAGGGGAGAGGTAAGTATGACGCTGGGTGCCGGGGTCCTGATCGAGCGGGGGGAGGGACGGGAGAAGAGGGGAGGGGAGAGGAGAGGAGGGGAGAGGAGGGGAAAGGAGGGGAGGGGCGTCACACTTGTCCTCGGGAGATAAGCGGCCGTAGCCGCTGATCTTCCGACGATAGCCGCATGTAGGTCAGCGGCGCCTGCGGTCGGGGGACTTATGCTGTGAGCAGCCGGCTGCATCTCCCGGCTGCATCGCTGCTGACCTCCGTGCCACACATGAGCCGCTAATGGCCACCATGTTTTTCTGAAATGCCGCATCGCTGATTGGCCGCGGCTGGTCCAATCAGCGACCCGGGATTTCCAGAACAGACAGACAGACAGACAGACGGGATAAGACAATTATATAGATAGATGATTTTAAAACAACTACTTAACTAAAAAGATTATAGGGTAGTCACCATCCTTATCTTCTGGTTAGTGTTCGCTTGCAGTTTTAACCCCTTCATGAATGGGCGAATTTACATTTTTGAACTTTTGTTTTTTCTTTCCCTTCTTCTATGGCCGTAGACTCTTCCATCAGGTCAGTTTCACACTCTGATCAGAGTGTCAGCATAGTATGATCTGATTCTGTCCGATGAGGAGAAGATGGAGAAAACAATGTCTCCATCTACTCCATTCTGTGAGTAGTGGAAACCGGACTGCACTCGAGTGCAGTCCAATAATTTCCACGCACCCATAGACTTGAATGGGTGAGTGGCATCCAATTTCAGAGTGAAATCTCATCATGCTGAGATTTTTTTCAATGACAGATTCTTTCAGTGAAAAAAATTGGTTATCAGCACTGCCCAATTGAATCATATTGATCCGAGTGCTATCTGATAAAAAAAATCGGATAGCAGTCGTCCTATGTATACGGCAGCCCTAAGAATCATAATAACTTATTTTTTTATTTTTCCATTGACATAGCGGGACAAGTTATGGGACCAGTTGTACAACACTTTGCAGGATGAGTTGTAAAAAAAAATTGGCGGAAACACGTGATTCCACAGTTGCTTTTTTAGGGTTTCGTTTCAACAGAATTCATTGTGTGGTAAAAATGACCTAGCAATAAGTACTTTTTTTAGTAGTAATTTACTTTTTTTTTTAGTAGTTTAAAACATTTCAGAACAAGTGCAAATGTGGACAGCAACAATTTCAATGCCACTGTAAGAGCCAGGTATAGATAGACCTTCACATGATGTAGAAAGTGAAGTAGAGAGGAGATGCTGAGCTTGAGGATATATCTGTACTTTTTTATGATTTGATCCAGTATTATCATATAAATAGCAGTCTAAACGCTGTCAGAAAGTCCTGCTTTCCACACCTACACACAAAGTGATTGATAGCTTGTCCTTCATGAGTTTATATAAAGAGAGAACTGTCACTCATGAATGTGGGTGGAGAGAGCAGGACCCACAGGTTTTCTCTGTGTAGATGAGGGAACAGGTTTTTCAGGCTTTCACCACTTTGAGTGGAGAGAGCAAGACCCACAGACTTTCAGGGGAAACAGGACTCAGTCTTTCTCTATATTTTGATGGGTCAGAAGGCATTACATGTAGAGGTGGGCGAATCTGCCAAAATTGTCTGAAAAATTTGATTTGCATCAATAACATTGAATCTGCCAGGAAGAAGTAGAAAAAGTATTCTAGACATCTCTACTCGGCCTCCATGTACCTCGTTCATTTCCATTGGTCATTTCATTGGCTCCTCTGTCTTCTTTCTTCAGTCTTCTATCTTTTTCTTTCTTGGCTTTTGGTCATTCTTCTGTAGGCCCCACGCCATCACATGTGGCACAATACATGTCATTGTAATGCCATAACACTCATTGAATAGTAAAAAAAATTCTTACAAATTAAATTGCTCATTTTGACAGCGGGATACTCAGCCTTTCTCTAAATTAAGTGGAGAGAGCAGGACTTCCACACTTTCTCCACGTTTGTATGACATGTATGTAACAAAAAAAAAGAATCATAGAAAACTAAATATCTGTCACGGGTGTGTCAGGTGTGACAGACAGTCGCTCTGGATCCGGCTGCAGAAGATCACTGCGCTTGGAATTGCAGATGCCTTCTTGATCCTCTCATCTCTGTAGTATAGTGATATCCTTCTCCCTTTAGGACCCAGCAGTGACTTCCACCTTCTGATGCTGATTGACACACCCTTGCTTGGTAGTTAAAAACCCTCAGTTTCTCCAGAGAGTCGCCGGTGATAGTTCTATGTACCTCTGTGTAAGCTTGGGGTGCTAGCAGTCAGCTAGATTGTTCTTTGGTGACCTTGGAGAACAGTTGGCGTTTCTCCTCTGGTGTCTGCTCAAGCTAAGTGTATCCCCTTTATTTGTTTACCTTGTTGTCTTTAGTTTGTAATTGGGCCTGACTAGCGCTCATCCCGTCCCCTCCCTATCTAGGACCAAGCTCTAGGGACATTCACGGATTAGGTTCCTGCTCGGTGATAGGTGCAGAACCTTTATAGGGATGATAGGGTAGGCAGGGTGATATTAGATCTGCCTAGGGGTCTCCACTCCCCCTTTCCCTAGTTGTTGGGCTCTCTTCCCCCTCTTACCATTGTTGTACACTTGTGCCTTCCCTCACCTTGCGTGACAATATCCATGAGTAAAGTATCTCCTCTTCTATCCAACATTGCCCTTTTAGAAAAACCTCCAAGATCTAATTTATCGGAAATAATTATGTTGATTTTAGCCGAACCATACATCTTATTTCTGGTCTCTACCTGTTGTCCATTTGTCTCATTCTCACCTACAGTAATCCTCTAATTTCAATTTTTGTCATATTTCACGTTTTGCCCCTTCTTAACTTTCATCCCCCCCCCCCTCCCTTTTGCATCCATTTCCCTTCAGTGGAGAATTGGCACATGTCTACATAAGATGTGAATAGAACTCAGCGGACGGCACATCATCAGCTCTACACTTGTCAGAATTGCAACGGCGGCGGAGGAGATGATATACTGTCTGGCTCCTAAGCTCTCACAGTCATATACAGTGCTCACTGTGAAAAGATCATTGAAATTATTACATGGAAAACTAATTGCTTGTTTACCTCTACAAGTCCTTTACAATTTCAGAAAGAGGAGGAATCAATACATTGATAGAAAAATATGATGATACCATAACTAGTCAGTGACCTGTAACCAAAAGAGCATGCAGTAACACAATTAAGATGCCTAGCATCCTAGATGGTTGCATACTATATATATATATAGGTAGTTATTTAGTGAGGTGGAAAAGTTTTATGTAATCCCACAAAAAATGAATGATGTTGAGGTCAGGGCTCTGTGGAGCCAATTCATTATTTCCAGGACTCCTTGTTCTTCTTTACATTGAAGACAGTTCTTAATGACATTGGCTGTATGTTTGGGATCGTTGTCCTGCTGCAGAATAAATTTGGAGCCAATGAGACATCTCCCTGATTGTATTGCATGATAAATAAGTATCTGCCTGTATTTCTCAGCATTAAGGAAACCATTAATCCTGACCAAATTTCCAACTGCACTTTAAAATGTAGACCAAGTTGCTAGGAGCCTCCACCGTGCTTCACTGCTGCCTGCAGACAATCAATTTTGTGCCGCTCTCTGGCACTTCGGACAACAAGCTGTCTTCTGTTACAGCCAAATATTTCACATTTTGACTCATCAGTGGCTTTTTCATGCCCCGCACCATTAAGCGAATGGGTTTCTTCGTATACACATAGCAGAGAGAGACCTGTCAGTCATGGGGAACATTGCACAGAAGAGCCGCCAGGACCTGACTCTTGGACTAGTCATCCAAGGCACATAGTCCCTAGCCAGCTTTACAATGTATGTTTTCTCTGAAATGCAGCAGTGTTTAAAGGGATGGTCCAAAATCCAAATTAATTTTCATTCTAAACCCCTATCTATTTAATGCTATAATCTAAACAATTTCCTAATATATATACATAAAAAAATCCCTACTGTTTCCTAACTACACTAACTGATTTTCTTTTTTCTTTCCTACTTCCTTTTTGATGATGCTTAATTTGAGAATCCCAGTGCATGCTGGGATACTCAAACAAAGCGTCATCAAGGGCCAGAGGCTGCTGTCACACTTGCAGCCTCTGCCCCTTCCCTAAAACAAAGCGTCATCATTAATGCTCATTTTAGGGGCAGGGCTAGTTCCTGCACGATGTGCATAATGACAGTGTGCTCTCTCGCTGGTTCAGATCAGCAGTAATGAGACGGCAAGAGAGCGCATTGTCAGAATATCCGGTGTGTAGAGACCAGCATTGCCCACACAGGTGAAGCACTGGTCTCTGTATGCTGGGTATTCTGACAATGCACACTTAAAGTGTGCTCTGTTGACAGCTTGTTACTGCTAAACTGAGCCAGCGAGAGTGCGCACTGTCATTGTGCACATCGCACATCACACAGGGATTAGCCCAGCCCCTGATTGAAGATGCTTTGTTTCAGGGAGGGGGCAGAGGTTGCTGCAGTGACCGCACCCTCTGCCCCCTGATGACACTTACTTTGAGTATCACAGCATGCACTGGGATTCTCATATGAAGCCTCATCAAAAAGCAAGTAGGAAAAAAAAAGAAAAGCAATTAGATAGTGTAGTTAGGGAAAGATAGGGAATTTTTAATTCAAGTATATTAGGAAATAGTTTAGTTAATGAGACTAAATAAACAGGGATTTAGGATGAAAATTAATTTAGATTTCTAACCACCCCTTTAAGGGTAAACTACACACCGCTACAATACTGCAGCCAGTGTTCGACTTGTCATGGTTCACATGGTTCGGGCAGCATGAATCTCTTGTCAAGTTCCCTATAAATGCTGTAGAATATGAATATTGATGCGATATCCACTAATTCACGAAAAAAAAAGAGCCATGGAGCATGGCAAAGCTTGCAAAACCTACTGGCAATTCGACCACTCATTTTATGCATATCACAGCTCCACAGCCCCATTGTTATAAAATAGGTAGGATTAAATATAGATCACTTGATTAGTTTTCTTTTCTAACATATGAAACATAAGTTAAAACGGAATTTCACTTTTAGAGGAAGAATGTGTCAGTGCAGTTCCAGTAGCATATAACTTGATACAAATCATACTAAGCTCCTATTATCTGCTCTCCACTCAACAAGCATTATCCTTAGGTCATTAGGTAACATTTTTTATGGGGGTGTCAAAGCTTATAATATTGAGGTCCTATTCAATAGAAGCTGAGCTGCAGTTCTCAGCAATGTCCACTACACAATAAATGGTGCTGCGCTGCTACGGCTCCATTCACTGTCTACATCTGGCCACCGCCAGACCTTCAACAATGGGCGTTGTTGGGTGTCGGACCCCTTCCGATCAGATATCCTTAGGATATGTCATGAGTACAATAAGTCTTTCAAACTCCTTAAGCTTTTCAGATGCTCATAGTGAGATATTGCATACAGTCTTAACACATACACCTTTGCGTTCAAGTTACGCAGAGGTGAGCACAGCTCAACAGATATTCTGGAGATTAACATAAATCACAGCTTATTACCCAAAACCATAAAAGCAATAAGGCTATACACAGAGGTGCCACTATAATTTGGCAACATGAAGTAGATGCCGCAAGCTGCAGTTTGGAAGGCAGAAAAATTAAGCGAGTTAATTACAAAATAATAATTTTCTCGCTGTAAATTAGAGATGCATAACTTGTGCACCGAACTAATGATGATTTAAGGGCCGATACACGAAAATGTAATGTATTACATATTTTATAGAAGCCTGCACGTCATAGTAATAAAATTTACCTCTGCTCCTGCGTCCAAGGCTACATGGAGCTTCTTTCATTAAAAACCCAGCTAAAGCATTTTTATCTGGCAAGAATGATGCTAACATCAGCGGATTTCCAGTAATTAACTATTTCTGCTTTTGTTTTCTTTCTTTTTTTCTAGGTCTTTTCAAGTATATCGCACCTGAATATTTTATATTTTTATATATATATTCTTTATGCTCAAAAAAATAAAGGGAACACTTAAACAACAGAATATAACTCCAAGTAAATCAAACTTCTGTGAAATCAAACTGTCCACTTAGGAAGCAACACTGATTGACAATCAATGTCACATGCTGTTGTGCAAATGGAATAGACAATAGATGGAAATTATTGGCAATTATCAAGACACCCTCAATAAAGGAGTGGTTCTGCAGGTGGGGACCACAGACCACATCTCAGTACCAATGCTTTCTGGCTGATGTTTCGGTCACTTTTGAATGTTGTTTGTGCTTTCACACTCGTGATAGCATGAGACAGACTCTACAACTCACAGAAGTTGCTCAGGTAGTGCAGCTCATCCAGGATGGCACATCAATGCGAGCTGTGGCAAGAAGGTTTGCTGTGTCTGTCAGCGTAGTGTCCAGAGGCTGGAGGCTCTACCAGGAGACAGGCCAGTACACCAGGAGACGTGGAGGGGGCCGTAGGAGGGCAACAACCCAGTAGCAGGACCACTACCTCCACCTTTGTGCAAGGAGGAACAGGAGGAGCCCTGCCAGAGCCCTGCAAAATGACCTCCAGCAGGCCACAAATGTGCATGTGTCTGCACAAACGGTTTGAAACCGACTCCATGAGGGTGGGATGAGGGTCCGATGTCCACAGATGGGGGTTGTGCTCACAGCCCAACACCGTGCAGGACGCTTGGCATTTGCCACAGAACACCAGGATTGGCAAAGTCACCACTGGTGCCCTGCGCTCTTCACAGATGAAAGCAGGTTCACACTGAGCACATGTGACAGACGTGACAGAGTCTGGAGACACCAATGAGAGTGATCTGCTGCCTGCAACATCCTTCAGCATGACCGGTTTGGCAGTGGCTCAGTAATGGTGTGGGGTGGCATTTCTTTGGAGGGCCACACAGCCCTCCATGTGCTCGCCAGAGGTAGCCTGACTGTTATTAGGAACCGAGATGAAATCCTCAGACCCCTTGTGAGACCATATGCTGGTGCGGTTGGCCCTGGGTTCGTCCTAATGCAGGACAATGCCAGACCTCTTGTGGCTGGAGTGTGTCAGCAGTTCCTGCAAGATGAAGGCATTGAAGCTATGGACTGGCCCGCCCGTTCCCCAGACCTGAATCCGATTGAGCACATGTGGGACTTCATGTCTTGCTCTATCCACCAACGTCACGTTGCACCACAGCCTGTCCAGGAGTTGGCGGATGCTTTAGTCCAGGTCTGGGAGGAGATCCAACAGGAGACCATCCGCAACCTCATCAGGAGCATGTCCAGGCGTTGTAGGGAGGTCATACAGGCACGTGGAGGCCACACACAATACTGAGCCTCATTTTGACTTGTTTTAAGGAAATTACATCAAAGTTGGATCAGCCTGTACTGTGTTTTTCCACTTTAATTTTGGGGTTGACTTCAAATCCAAGCCTCCATTGGTTAATAAATTTGATTTCCATTGATGATTTTTGTGTGATTTTGTTGTCAGCATTCAACTTTGTACAGACCAAAGTATTCAATGAGAATATTTCATTCATTCAGATCTAGGATGTGTTATTTGAGTATTCACATTATTTATTTTGAGCAGTGTATATATATATATATATATATATATAGATAGATAGATAGATAGATATCTATATATACAGTTATATGAAAAAGTTTGGGCACCCCTATTAATCTTAAGCTTAATGTTTTATAAAAATTGGTGTTTTTGCAACAGCTATTTCAGTTTGATATATGTAATAACTGTTGGACACAGTAATGTTTCTGCCTTGAAATGAGGTTTATTGTACTAACAGAAAATGTGCAATCTGCATTCAAACAAAATTTGACAGGTGCATAAGTATGGGCACCCTTATCATTTTCTTGTTTTAAATACTCCTACCTACTTTTTACTGACTTACTAAAGCACTTTTTTTGGTTTTGTAACCCCATTGAGCTTTGAACTTCTTAGCCAGGTGTATGCAATCATGAGAAAAGCTACTTAAAGTGGCCACTTGCAAGTTGTTCTCCTGTTTGAATCTCCTCTGAAGAGTGGCATCATGGGCTCCTCAAAACAACTGTCAAATGATCTGAAAACAAAGATTATTCAACATATTTGTTCAGGGGAAGGATACAAAAAGCCGTCTCAGAGATTTAACCTGTCAGTTTCCACTGTGAGGAACATAGTAAGAAAATGGAAGAACACAGGGACAGTTCTTGTTAAGGCCAGAAGTGGCAGGCCAAGAAAAACACAGGAAAGGCAGAGAAGAAGAATGGTGAGATCAGTCAAGGACAATCCTCAGACCACCTCCAGAGAGCTGCAGCATCAACTTGCTGCAGATGGTGTCACTGTGCATCGGTCAACTATACAACGCACTTTGCACAAGGAGAAGCTGTATGGGAGAGTGATGCGAAAGAAGCCGTTTCTGCAAGCACACCACAAACAGAGTCGGCTGAGGTATGCAAAAGCACATTTGGAGAAGCCAATTTCTTTTTGGAAGAAGGTCCTGTGGACTGATGAAACCAAGATTGAGTTGTTTGGTCATACAAAAAGGCGTTATGCATGGCGGCAAAAAAACACAGCATTCCAAGAAAAACACTTGCTACCCACAGTAAAATTTGGTGGAGGTTCCATCATGCTTTGGGGCTGTGTGGCCAATGCTGGCACCGGGAATCTTGTTAAAGTTGAGGGACGCATGGATTCCACTCAGTATCAGCAGATTCTTGACAATATTGTTCAAGAATCAGTGATAAAGTTGAAGTTACGCAGGGGATGGATCTTTCAGTAAGACAATGATCCAAAACACTGCTCCAAATCTACTCAGGCATTCATGCAGAGGAACAATTACAATGTTCTGGATTGGCCATACCAGTCCCCAGACCTGAATATCATTGAACATCTGTGGGATCATTTGAAGAGGGCTGTCCATGCTCGGCAACCATCAAACTTAACTGAACTGGGATTGTTTTGTAAAGAGGAATGGTCAAAAATACCTTCATCCAGGATCCAGGAACTCATTAAAAGCTACAGGAAGCGACTAGAGGCTGTTATTTTTGGAAAAGGAGGATCTACTAAATATTAATGTCACTTTTCTGGTGAGGTGCCCATACTTATGCACCTGTCAAATTTTGTTTGAATGCAGATTGCACATTTTCTGTTAGTACAATAAGCCTCATTTCAAGGCAGAAACATTACTGTGTCCAACAGTTATTACATATATCAAACTGAAATAGCTGTTGCAAAAACACCAATTTTTATAAAACATTAAGCTTAAGATTAATAGGGGTGCCCAAACTTTTTCATATAACTGTATAATTGTCTTATCCCGTCTGTCTGTCTGTCTTTCTGTCTGTCTTTCTGTCTGTCTGTCCAGGAAATCCCGCGTCGCTCATTGGTCCGGCCGCTGTCTGTCCAGGAAATCCCGCGTCGCTCATTGGTCCGGCCGCGGCCAATCAGCGATGCGGGATTTCAGAAAAAAGATGGCGGCCGTTAGCAGCTCATCTGCCGCACGGAGGTCAGCGGCGATGCAGCGGGGAGATGAGCGGTGCCAGCAGCAGAACTACTCCGACCAGCGCCGCTGACCTCCATGCGGCTAACGTCGGGAGATCAGCGGCTGGGGTCGATGCTCTCCGGACGGCAAGTGTGAACGGAGGACCGGGAAGCGGCGCCGCCGGTCGGGATGCTTTTGCTGCGAGCAGCCGCTCATCTCCCGGCTTCTCGCAGCGGAAGTAGCCGCACAGGCAGCGCCGTTCCCCGGTCCTCACTAATACGACGCTGATTGGTCGCGGTCGACGCCCGCGACCAATCAGCGATATGGAAAGAAAATTTAAACGCCACTCTGCAGATTGGTCGCGGTCGGCCAACGCGACCAATCAGCAGAGCGGGGTTTAAATGTGGCGCCAATAATGCTGATTGGTCGCGTCCGGCGACCTCGACCAATCAGCGATATGGGCGGCAAATTTAAACGCCGCTCTGCTGATTGGTCACGGTCACCGGCCGCGACCAATCAGCATTATTGACACCAAATTTAAACCCCGCTCTGCTGATTGGTCGCGGTGGCCGGCCGCGACAAATCAGCGATATGGGCGGAAAATTTAAACGCCGCTCTGCTGATTGGTCGCGGTCGCCGGCCGCGACCAATCAGCATTATTGGCGCCAAATTTAAACCCCGCTCTGCTGATTGGTCGCGGTGGCCGGCCGCGACCAATCAGCGATTTTGGTGCCACATTTAAACACCGCTCTGCTGATTGGTCGCGGTTGCCAGCCGCGACCAATCAGCGATTTTGGCGCCAAATTTAAACACCGCTCTGCTGATTGATCGAGGCCGTCGGCCGCGACCAATCAGTGATTTTTGCGCAAAATTTAAACACCGCTCTGCTGATTGGTCGCGGCCGCCAGCCGCGACCAATCAGCGAGATTGGCGCCAAATTTAAACAATGCTCTGCTGATTGGTCGCGATCGGTGGCCACGACCAATCAGCGATTTTGGCGCCAAATTCAAACACAGCTCTGCTGATTGGTCGCGGTCGCCGGCCGCGACCAATCAGCGATTTTGGCGCCAAATTTAAACAACGCTCTGCTAATTGTGCCACATACATATTCTAGAATACCCGATGCATTAGAATTGGGCCACCATCTAGTATATATATGTATATATATATATATATATATATATATATATATATATATATACACAGTTTATACTGTATAAATACAGTAGCTGTAATATAAGTAAGATATAATTATCATTGCAGTTAAGTCACAGTGGTCTAAAATCCAATGCAAAAGTGATCTGCCCCTTAGCTCTGTTTCAATTAATCATATAACTTTCATAAACAATTGTCCTAACATTTTGTGTATGCAGCACCTATGCCGATTTATGAGCACAAAGTTGATTAGTTACAGACAACTACAAAACAAACCATGTGGATAGTCTGGCACTGCAGTCATGCACTGCTCCCTGCTTTGTGCTACAGTATATTGCTCCTGATTATTGTAGAAGTCCAGATGTAGAATTTCGGAGCATAAAACACAATGTGCCACAATGCAGAAAATTATTTTGGTGCTTAAAGGGAATCTTTTATGTAAAATAATTCTAATAACCTGCAGATACTGGGTTAATCTGCAGGTTAATAGCGTTCTGATACCGTGCGGCGCAGGCACTTACACATCCAATTTTTTGTTTACAGACTGAGCGGTCCGCACAAAATTGCTGAGACATGTCCGAAGTTAACCTTAATGTTTGATCAAAATCGGCAATACAAGTCTATGGACCCATGAAAAAATTGGAAAGCACTCAGATGCCATCTGACTGCTGTCTATTTTTCATGGATTGATAGATAGGAGAAGGTAGAGAAACTGGTTTTGGTTTCTCATCCAACAAAAACTGATGAAACTCGCACCAAACTGGAATGAAACTCCTGAATCTGATGAAGCTATGAACAAAGTTGTTGATGAAACAATGACCATTTTTCTCGTACGTGAAAAACTAACGTCTGAATGAGCCCTGAGAGAAAGTGAATGGGAAGGAAATGCAAGCAAATAGAATAGAGCCCAGAGAAAAGGGATGAGATAATGAAAAAAACAGGAAACATCCACCAAGCTCAAAGCTTGCAGCTTTACAAGCAAGCATGTCAGAAATATCCAATCTTGTAATTAAAAATCTTATTTGAGATAAAATTCAATTTGTTAGATATTGGCATAGTGTCTAAAATTTAGGGGCCTACTTACTAAAGCTGTTTAACTATTAGGCGGTGCAAATAGGCAGTCTACATTTTTTTTAAATTGATCAAGGTTTCTCATGCTGGTTGAGAAACCTAGTTCTTGTCTACACTGTCTACTCTTAGTTTAAAACACATATGTCAAACTCAGACTTACAGACCAAATCTGCAGCAGTGTAATTATATTTGGCCTGTGAGAAAATACCAAATGTCTACTAGAGCTGGTGCGCCAGCAGACCGTGCACCACTAATGCTAAAGTCCAACGTTTACTGTCCCCAATTCACATGTGTTTATAGTTTTAAACTTTATTTGTTCCAGATTCATTGTTTAGGCAAAACTTAAGTTTGTTTCCTTATGAAATGGTTCAACGTTATATTTGATAAGAAGCAAAAATTTCCTCAATTGTAGACATTTTTCAACAAATATCAAGGTCGGCCCGTGACTTTGTCCAAATCTGTAATGGTGGCCAACTGTATATTTGAATTTGACATCCCTGGTTTAAAACATTTGACATTAATATGGTCCACAAAGTTCAGATAATTTTTGGAGCAATTTTGGCATACAGGATCACCATGTCAGACTATACTCTTTTAGTATCAATTTGTTTATGGTCCATGCCAAGTCCAGCATCTCAAAAAATGTTTCTAAAACGTAATAAATGCGCAGCAACGCAAGAAAAACCTTTTTTTTTTCTTTTGCACAAATTGAGTTAAATTTCTGGCATACGCAAAGCAGTCATCAAAGCAAAAGGTGGCTACTTTGAAGAACCTAGAATATAAGACACATTTTCAGTTGTTTCACACTTTTTTGTTAAGTATATAATTCCACATGTGTTAATTCATAGTTTTGATGCCTTCAGTGTGAATGTACAATTTTCATAGTCATGAAAATACAGAAAAATCTTTAAATGAGATGGTGTGTCCAAACTTTTGGTCTGTACTGTATGTAGCTTAATAAATCAGCCCCTAAGTGTTTGTTCATCTCGATACTCAGTCTGTGTAATTTTTTTTTTACGTTTCAGGCACAATATAATTTCAAAACTATTTAATGAGTAATTATTACAATATGGCTGACTTTTTTGCAATTACTTATATATTTTCTTCTATTCTCAGGTGAAGAGTCGCTCACTATGTTTGTGGATAAGGGAAGGCTGAAGCGAGAAGCCGGAGTTCGTGGGAACACATCGGCCCCCACGTTGGATACTCTACACCAGCTGGCAGCTTCATATTTCATGGACCGGGAGAGTGCGCTAAGGCAGCTGCACCATATTCAGATCACCACGGGAGCCATTAAGGTACAAGAGCAGAGGTTAATGAAGCACTAGCCTCCCGTACGATAGTAGTGATTAACACCTCTGCCATGAGTGGAGCCTTGAGTTGAATCTTAGAGTTTCATTAAGATATTCTTTGTAGGGTAAGTGCATAATTCCCAGAATGCAGTGAGCTAAGGATTTACAGGACTGGATCAGACAGTCCTGTCAATGGAAAGTTGTTTGATCTCTTTGCTCTGCAAGGGGTTTGGCGGTAGGAAAATTGCCTATGGTTGATTATCTGAAGGAAGTTCATTATCCAAGCAATCCCTTGACAATGTTTTTAGATAGAATCAGGAAGTTAATGTAATGAAATGCAATATTCTCTAGATCTGATGATTATAAAAGTGCTTGCCATCTCTGCTATCCGCATCCATAACACGTTCAGGTGTTTCCTCCGTTCTTGCAGGGCTAACTAGCTATTTTTGGTTGCCTGGGGGCATAATGAGAGATAACATAAGGCTTCATGTCATGTGAGACAAACACTTTGGATTTGTATCAACTGAAATTGAACGCAGCGATGTTGGACATAGATTTCCCCCTAGTAATATCCGTCTTTGACAGCATGCCGCAGTAATCCATTTTCTATTACGTTGGGAAACCTAAAAAGCCCATAGGGGACCAATTTCAAATTTAGTATTTGTAACGTAATAAATGCACAATGTTATCTTAGTCTCTCGCCTAAATAATTCAGGAGTCGATAATTTCTGTAAAGACCTCGTATTAATCAGAAGGTATCCATTACATTTATCAGTATAGACGATCAATACTAATAAGACCTTCAAAGTGTCTTAGACTGCTGCATCCATGCGGAGTATGAACTATAGGACCATATGCGCTTTGTTACGATCAGACAAATGTCTCCTGTGGCTACTGGAACCTAGGAAAAGGCTAAAGTGTCCTTTAAAATGGGCCATGACCCCACAAATCAACCTTTTCTCATAAGATACCTCCAACAGTGTCAAGTGGTAAAAAGTTTACCAAAGTTCTTAACCCTCTCTTAGTCTGGCCATACTCATATGATAGTTGACAGTCGAGAGCTCCTTTGGCCATCAGCTATCTCTCACGATTCCTTCATACACATAAATGTTCTGTTCAGCTGAATGTTCATCTGTTTTCAAAGGGGATAAAGGAGAAGGTTGCTTCCAAACAACTCTGAAAGAGATTATTCACCCTGTAGACAAAATAATTGGGCATTAAAATTAAAACTGCCCGACCCTTGACCCTTATCTTCTCCAACACTTTCAGGTTAAAGTCAAGACTACCCCATGCACATTAGGCTGTTAGCTGATACTCCATTTCCTTATATTGCTCTCTGTTTCACATGGCCAGTTCATGGTTGTTTAGAAGCTGCTTTCAACTGCTGCTCAGCAAGATCCAAACACTATATGCAAACAATCAGAGTAAGAAAATTCCCTACTCTGAGCCTTCCTGCACTTCACTCCCATATTAAGACAGGTGAATTAACTACTGTTTGCAAATAGAATAGGGATTTTGACTGAGCAGCAGTTGAAAGCAGCTTTTAGAAAAGCTTGATCTGAACATGTAAAACAGCACTATAGCATGATGTTTGGAAAAGAAGAATCCATAAATTTAAAACACAGGAATGTTAATTAAAGAAGCACACACAATCATTTTTAATCAATAAATCTGTGCAAATGTATGTGTAGCGTAGTGTAGTTAATAAACTTATTGATCGCCATATTTCCCGTTTTTCCTCTTCTCACTCTAGTGATGTCTATTCTGATTCTCTGGATCACACTGGGGTTTATGTGTGATTCATGAGTCACTTTTACAGTGTAAGTCTATGGACTGGCAATCACAGACAGAAGTGGGACACCTGTGCAAGAACAATATATGGGCCCTTTGCAGCCAAATAGCTCATTGTAATGCCCAATTCCACCTGCTTTGGCAGTGAATGTGGGCCACCTTACCTCTTGGGCCCTGATGTGACCTCACAAGTTGCACCAATGATATGTCCAGCCCTGAGTCTATGGAGCCTTGTACTGACACCCCATAGGCTTACATTATACACTGCTCAAAAAAATAAAGGGAACACTCAAATAAAACATCCTAGATCTGAATGAATGAAATATTCTCATTGAATAATTTGTTCTGTACAAAGTTGAATGTGCTGACAACAAAATCACACAAAAATCATCAATGGAAATCAAATTTATTAACCAATGGAGGGCTGGATTTGGAGTCACCCCCAAAATTAAAGTGGAAAAACACACTACAGGCTGATCCAACTTTGATGTAATGTCCTTAAAACAAGTCAAAATAAGGCTCAGTATTGTGTGTGGCCTCCACGTGCTTGTATGACCTCCCTACAACGCCTGGGCATGCCCTGATGAGGTTGCGGATGGTCTCCTGTGGGATCTCCTCCCAGACCAGGACTAAAGCATCCGCCAACTCCTGAACAGTCTGTGGTGCAACATGACATGGATGGAGCGAGACATGATGTCCCTGATGTGCTCAATTGGATTCAGGTCTGGGGAATGGGCGGGCCAGTGAATAGCTTCTGTGGCACCCCAGGGGTCTGGTTTTCCACAGTAATGTAATGTTATGTCTGAGAGCAGGTGGGAGGTCCTTTGGTCAGGGATCCTGTGCATGCCACACCTCCTGCCCAGTCTTGGGAGGGGAAGAACTTCCCCTGTATAAACCCGGGGCTGAGGCAGGGTGAGTCAGACAAGGAGAGTGGAGACAAGAAGCAGCATAGGAAACAGCAGAGTTACAAGGAGTCAGGGGTTGGCAGCTGCAGAGTTCGCCCTGACTAAGAAGATTCTTTACCGGACCCGGAGTCCGAGGCTGTGGGGACTAACTCCTACCCAGCAGCAGAATCCGTCAGGCAGGGGATTTCAGGTCCTCTGGCCCAGAAGCCCGAAGGCACGGTCACACGCGTGGGACCAGCACCGCCATCGTGGAGCGGAAGCCATTAGAAGGCCGCGAGTCACCGGCCATACGGGTGAGCACCACACGGTACACTCAGGGACGTGGGCTACTTACATCAGCTTCTAGCAAGGTAGCCAGAAGAGTACAGTCAGTTTGGGAGGCCTACAACTACGCCTGGCCAGGGGAGATCCCATCTGCTCAAAGACTGACCAGGCCCCGTTTGCTAGCAAGTACTCCGGGAGGGTCTGTCGTTGTTACCAGTAAAGACCCTGAACTACACCGTACCGTCTCTGAGTGGTTCCTGCTACCCCCATCATCCACGTCGGCTGCCCTGAGGCCATACCCCTCCCGTTGGGGGTTATACTATCACGCTGCACAATCCTACCACCGGCCTCAGCGGTCTGCCCTGCAGCAGCAGCTCCCTGGCTGCACTCAACGGGTGGCGTAGTCCTCAACTATTTACTACTAATAGACTGCCGTCTAGTTTGACTCCCTGGGCACGGACCGGGTCACCGCCACGAGACTACAACCCTCCACTGATCCGGCTCCGGGTAGGCTCCCGCGTGCGCAACACAGCGCGACACAGGCCCAGGGGCGCGTCACTTCAATGCCTTCATCTTGCAGGAACTGCTGAGACACTCCAGCCACATGAGGTCTGGCATTGTCCTGCATTAGGAGGAACCCAGGGCCAACCGCACCAGCATATGGTCTCACAGGGGTCTGAGGATCTCATCTCAGTACCTAATAGCAGTCAGGCTACCTCTGGTGAGCACATGGAGGGCTGTGCAGCCCTCCAAAGAAATGCCACCCCACACTATTACTGACCCACTGCCAAACCGATCATGCTGAAGGATTTTGCAGGCAGCAGGTCGCTCTCCACGGCGTCTCCAGACTCTGTCACGTCTGTCACATGTGCTCAGTGTGAACCTGCTTTCATCTGTGAAGAGCACAGGGCGCCAGTGTTGACTTTGCCAATCCTGGAAACTGGGGAATATGGTAATCAATACATATATTAACACACACCACACTATACACACATTTACACAGGTTAGCAAATAAAAAAAATTGATTGGGAGTGCGTCTTTAAAAAAAAAATCTTTACCGTAGTTACATTTTAAAACATGGTTAGAGATCTCATTCAAACCAGAGAAGACAATGGCTGATATTCCTATACTAGATGGTGGCCCGATTCTATCGCATCGGGTATTCTAGCATATGTCTCCCGACCCTCCTTTATAATGCCCCATGCAGGATGTCACATCCCCCACTCCCTTATAATGCCCCATGCAGGAAGTCACATCCCCCCTATATAATACCCCATGCAGGATGTCACATCCCCCGTATGTAATACCCCATGCATATAATACCCCATGCAGGATGTCACATCCCCCGTATATAATACCCCATGCAGGATGTCACATCCCCCTATATAATGCCCCATGCAGGAAGTCACATCCTCCCTATATAATACCCCATGCAGGATGTCACATCCCCCGTATGTAATACCCCATGCATATAATACCCCATGCAGGATGTCACATCCCCCGTATATAATACCCCATGCAGGATGTCACATCCCCCTATATAATGCCCCATGCAGGAAGTCACATCCTCCCTATATAATACCCCATGCAGGATGTCACATCCCCCTATAGTGCCCCATGCAGGATGTCACATCCTCCCTATATAATACCCCATGCAGGATGTCACATCTCTCCATAGTGCCCCATGCAGGCTGTCACATCACACCCCCCAACATAATACCCCATGCAGGATGTCACATCCCCCATATATAATACCCCGTGCAGGATGTCACATCCCCACTATATAATGCCCCATGCAGGAAGTCACATCCCCCCTATATAATACCCCATGCAGGATGTCACATCCCCCTATAGTGCCCCATGCAGGATGTCACATCCCTCCTATATAATACCCCATGCAGGATGTCACATCTCTCCATAGTGCCCCATGCAGGCTGTCACATCCCCCCTATATAATACCCCATGCAGGATGTCACATCCCCCGTATATAATACACCATGCATATAATACCCCATGCAGGATGTCACATCCCCCGTATATAATACCCCATGCAGGATGTCACATCCCACCTATATAATGCCCCATGCAGGAAGTCACATCCCCCCTATGTAATACCCCATGCAGGATGTCACATCCCACTATAGTGCCCCATGCAGGATGTCACATCCCCCCTATATAATACCCCATGCAGGATGTCACAACTCTCCATAGTGCCCCATGCAGGCTGTCACATCCCCCTTATATAATATGCCATGCAGGATGTCACATCCCCCGTATATAATACCCCATGCAGGATGTCACATCCCCACTATATAATGCCCCATGCAGGAAGTCACATCCCCCCTATATAATACCCCATGCAGGATGTCACATCCCCTATAGTGCCCCATGCAGGATGTCACATCTTCCCTATATAATGCCCTATGCAGGATATCACATCTCTCCATAGTGCCCCATGCAGGATGTCACATCCCCCCTATATAATACCCCATGCAGGATGTCACATCTCTCCATAGTGCCCCATGCAGGCTGTCACATCCCCCCTATATAATACCCCATGCAGGATGTCAAATCCCCCCATAGTGGCCCATGCAGCTCCCCTATGGCCCCATACAAAAAAAAAAAATCCAATACTCACTTCACTGCTTCTCTGGACTGCAGCGTAGCCGGCATCTTCCCGCTGTGCGCTGTGACCGCTCAGAAGAGAGCGCGGTGTAAAGACGTCACCGCGCCCTCTGACCTGAGACGTCACAGAGCATCAGCGGAAGACACAGGAGCTGCTTCGCAGGCACGGGGAGGGGTAAGTATGACGCCGGGTGCCGGGGTCCTGATCCAGCGGGGGGAGGGACGGGAGGAGAGGAGAGGAGAGGGGAGAGGAGAGGAGGGGAGGGGAGGGGCGTCACACTTGTCCTCGGGAGATAAGTGGCTGTAGCAGCTGATCTTCCGACGATAGCCGCATGTAGGTCAGCGGCGCCTGCGGTCGGGGGACTTATGCTGCGAGCAGCCGGCTGCATCTCCCGCTGACCTCCGTGCCGCTGACCTCCGTGCCGCACATGAGCCGCTAATGGCCGCCATGTTTTTCTGAAATGCCGCGTCGCTGATTGGCCACGGCCGGACCAATCAGCGACCCGGGATTTCCTGGACAGACAGACAAACAGAAAGACAGACAGACAGACGGGATAAGACAATTATATAGATAGATATGTTTCAAGGCTGTTTAATGGGTTGAATATTGACTTACAATGTAGTTGTCAATTGGTACAGCTGATATAACTAGTCATGGTACAGCTGATATACAGGTGCATCTCACTAAATTAGAATATCATCAAAAAGTTAATTTGTTTCAGTTCTTCAATCCAAAAAGTGAATTGCATATATTATATAGAGTCATTACAAACAGAGGGATCTATTTCAAGTGTTTATTTCTATTAATGTAACTAGTCAAGTCTCAATGTCCTTTAATAGGTTGGATTTACATAGTAGCTACAAAGGTGGCACTACATAGACAACTTTCTTCCTTCTGTAAATGAAGAGATCCTATGACCCATCTCCTGTGATTGGTCAAGAAATGACCCATTCTGAATGGACAGAGGGCTGTTTTAATTTGCATTTTTAGACTATGATGTAAGATCGAGTCTACAAACCTGATTAGAGTCTGTTTCACTGAAATAGTTGAAATTGTCTTAAGAACTTCTATTCTTGACATATTTTGAGCCCACTGTAATATAAATCTACTGTTGTTTATTAGTGGTAATGCAAAAACATGATATTTACCTTCTGTGCAAGTAGATGATAGTGTTATAATAGGTAACATCAAAGCGGCAGAACATCTTTCATGGAACATTGGGTGAAAAGGTCTCACAATAACAGTTGTGGTTGTTTTTCTGGAAGTAATCCATTAGGCCTATACATTAGAGCTGAGTAAAGTAAATTTTCCATCTGCCTTGCTCAATCCGTAATCCAGCCTTTAAAATATTATGGACCATTTGATTGGCCAATTATTTGCTCAGAAAAAAATGTCATATTAATTTACCCAATGTGTGCAAATAGTGATAAAGTCCAAGATCAATACATCAATGGGCAAATTAAATCACCATTCTCAGTTTTAAAGCGAATCTGTCACCAAGTTTTTGCTGCCTCATCTGAGAGCAGTGTAATGTAGGGACAGAGACCCCGATTCCAGCAATGCATCATTTAGTTTACTGGGTGCAGCAGTTGTGACACAATCAAGGTTTTTAGATGTGGCATGTAGCAGAGCTCAGAAAGCTAACCCCACACACATGACAACTTTCTGCGTAATACTGTCTATTGCTACTGAGCTGCTTATCTGGGTAGGGGGGGTGGTCAGACCAAGGCTCATGTGAGCATTAGTCCGGGCAGTGATAATTTCCTGTTGATAAAACCTTCATTGTATGGAAACAAAAGCACACAGCCTCATAAGTGACACATCCCTGAAATCAGTGTATCAGTCATGTTTCATGCTGTCCTCAGATTATATAGCCAAGACCTACTGACAGATTCCCTTTGTAAAAGATTTAATACCCTTAAAATTATCTTCTAATGTGTCATAAAAAAAAGTGAGATGGTGATGGCATTGGTAAAGATCTGGGGATTTTCAGACCACCATTACTTTCTGGAATACATTGGCTTGATAGAATACTTAAAGGAATTGTCTCATAAAGATAGCCCCTTTAAAATACAATATAAGTAACTTTCTCTCCATATACTGTCATCTCTGGAGATATCGGCACCTAGTCATACATTTCTAATAATAAATGTAAAGTAGTCTTATGTGATGGTCATTAATAAAAAAAAGGCCAACCATGTAGTGCAGGGAGACATCTTCAGCAATATTACATGACTGCCATTAAGAAATGTCCAATTTTATAATACTAGGATAGTTCAAGTCTCTTTGGCATGTAATACCAATCCCAATTTTGGTAGCCAATAAGAAAATCAAATTTTATATGCCCTTCATGCTATGACTCATTTAAACCTCTTTAGCCCTGCTCACTGTTTCCTGTATGTAAATCTAGTCTTATTAGTCAAGCGGGTGGGGTTCTCAACTCTTCTCTGTGTGAGTCTTCATGAGTGACAGGTCCCCTTGGCTAACAATTAAAGATTCTTACACAGGAAAGAGGAGGCCATTTCTCAGGAATGGAGAGATGCAGGAACAAAAGAAAAATAACACAACTTCAGAAGACCAGCAACATTTAGATCTGGTAAAAAAAAAGATATTACTGAGAAGTGACCGGTCCTCTTCATGACGGCGATGCCGCCCTTGGAGATCTAGACGTGGTCTGGGATCAGAGACCGCACCTACAGTACAGACCAAAAGTTTGGACACACCTCCTCATTTAAAGATTTTTCCGTATTTTCATGACTATGAGAATTTTACATTCACACTGAAGGCATCAAAACTATGAATTAACACATGTGGAATTATATACTTAACAAAAAAGTGTGAAACAACTGAAAATATGTCTTATATTCTAGGTTCTTCAAAGTAGCCACCTTTTGCTTTGATGACTGCTTTGCACACTCTTGGCATTCTCTTGATGAGCTTCAAGAGGTAGTCACCGGAAATGGTCTTCCAACAATCTTGAAGGAGTTCCCAGAGATGCTTAGCACTTGTTGGCCCTTTTACCTTCACTTTGCGTTCCAGCTCACCCCAAACCATCTCGATTGGGTTCAGGTCTGGTGACTGTGGAGGCCAGGTCATCTGGCGTATCACTCCATCACTCTCCTTCTTGGTCAAATAGCCCTTACACAGCCTGGAGGTGTGTTTGGGGTCATTGTCCTGTTGAAAAATAAATGATGGTCCAACTAAACGCAAACCGGATAGCATGCCGCTGCAAGATGCTGTGGTAGCCATGCTGGTTCAGTGTGCCTTAAATTTTGAATAAATACCCAACAGTGTCACCAGCAAAGCACCCCCACACCATCGCACCTCCTCTTCCATGCTTCACGGTGGGAACCAAGCATGTAGAGTCCATCCGTTCACCTTTTCTGCGTCGCACAAAGACATGGTGGTTGGAACCAAAGATCTCAAATTTGGACTCATCAGACCAAAGCACAGATTTCCACTGGTCTAATGTCCATTCCTTGTGTTCTTTAGCCCAAACAAGTCTCTTCTGCTTGATACCTGTCCTTAGCAGTGGTTTCCTAGCAGCTATTTTACCATGAAGGCCTGCTGCACAAAGTCTCATCTTAACAGTTGTTGTAGAGATGTGTCTGCTGCTAGAACTGGCATTGACCTGGTCTCTAATCTGAGCTGCTGTTAACCTGCGATTTCTGAGGCTGGTGACTCAGATAAACTTATCCTCAGAAGTAGAGGTGACTCTTGGTCTTCCTTTCCTGGGGCAGTCCTCCTGTGAGCCAGTTTCTTTGTCGCGCTTGATTGTTTTTGCAACTGCACTTGGGGACACTTTCAAAGTTTTCCCAATTTTTCACACTGACTGACCTTCATTTCTTAAAGTAATGATGGCCACTCGTTTTTCTTTACTTAGCTGCTTTTTTCTTGCCATAATACAAATTCTAACAGTCTATTCAGTAGGACTATCAGCTGTGTATCCACCTGACTTCTGCACAACACAACTGATGGTCCCAACCCCATTTATAAGGCAAGAAATCCCACTTATTAAACCTGACAGGGCACACCTGTGAAGTGAAAACCATTTCCGGTGACTACCTCTTGAAGCTCATCAAGAGAATGCCAAGAGTGTGCAAAGCAGTCATCAAAGCAAAAGGTGGCTACTTTGAAGAACCTAGAATATAAGACATATTTTCAGTTTTTTCACACTTTTTTGTTAAGTATATAATTCCACATGTGTTAATTTATATTTTTGATGCCTTCAGTGTGAATGTACAATTTTCATAGTCATGAAAATACAGAAAAATCTTTAAATGAGAAGGTGTGTCCAAACTTTTGGTCTGTACTGTATGTGATCTTATTGCATGTAGCCCTGACTAGTGTTGAGCATTTCAAATTTGGGTTTGGGGTTCCAGCTTGTTCGCGCCAAACAATCGGCTCTGCCCACAAATTTTTTGGCTCGAACAAGCCGGAACCCCGAACATGAACCCGAACCCGACTTTGAAATACCGAACAAATTCGCTCAACACTAGCTCTGACTCATAATATCACAAGACTATTTGACTGGCTTTTGCCTTTAAGAACCTCCTTGTACCAAGCGGTTTTGATATTAATGTGTGTAGCAAACAACAAAAATATTTATTTTTGCGCAATGATATTTCAGGAGATTTCCTTTGGTTTGCTTATGTATGGAAAAGTTAATGGAGCAGAATTGACTTTGTATTGCGAGTAGAATGGGTTAATGGAGCAGTGTATCAGCAAAGGGAAAATCTGCTGTAGCAACATTATTAATGGAACATTGGCCCCGTTAATGAACTTGCCACTCATTAAAAGGCAGCCAGTTCCCTTCTGTTCCGAAAATGAGCTACTTCAGTTTTTTTTTATGGTTCCAATTTTCTGCAATTTCCCTCTTACCTCACTTGTCACACATCCTCGTGGTTAAATGATTAGTGGTTTACAATATGTTCTTTGGAATATTGTGTGGTCCATGTAGATCCTTTATTAGAATTTAACCTGACGCACATGGGTGTTTGATTATCGGGTCCCGCACAAACCTCACAACAGATGTTGTTGGAAGCTAATGATATCACCACCTGGCGTATGATTACTACGACAGGTCCAGGACTTCATGAAAAACAGTCTCTTGTGGCAAATACACTTCTGTAAACTGGCATTTGAGAAACCAACAACTTAGGCTTTACTGTATGACCATTCAACCTTGGATTCAGATGGAATATCTCCAATATTTACAAGCACGAAAAAAAAAAATTAATTAGCAGCAATTTCATTATACATGCATTAATATTCATGAAAAACACTTATTTCAGAAGACCACCCTTGATGTGGACCAGATTTTCCTATCTATATCACCCTTATACTCTGAGTGTACTACTCTTTTCAAAGACAAATTTTACGGCAATTTCAGTCGGTTGTCTAAACAAAATTTTACACCATACCCTGGCCCAATTTTATCAAGACGTTTTTGGAGTAAACTAAACCCCAAATAGTCAGAGTTTTAGATTAAAGTCAGAAAATAAAATCCTCAGAACCTTTGAGCAGTTGCAGATGTACACCAAAAAGTTGCAACAATTTCTGTAGCCAAGCTTAATAAAACTTTATAAAAGTTAACGAATATGCCTCTTTTTCAACTATTTTTAAGTATGGTACAGAAATATAACATTTTGCAAAGTTTGAAAATTTTTACAAATTGTTTTCTGAAAATTGTGACTTTTGGAGAGGCTTTGTGTGCTTCAAAAACTGTGTGATGCCAAAGTAGTCATTCTTCATAATAAGTTTAACTCAAAGTCTACAAGTAACTACTTATTAAATAACTACAAATTTAATGACTTTTGTTGTGTTAAAGGAGTTGATCATTACTTGCCCAACCCTTTCTCAATCACCATAGTTCTCCCATGTAAAATAATAGCAGTTATATTCACCTCCAGAAGCCATTCCAGAGATGTTAGCGCTTGCTCTCCCCGGGCTCTCATGACATAATTATGTCATGAGAGCCCTGAAGCCAAATAACAGCTGCTTCACTATAACATCCTTAGATGAAACTGATACCCAAAAGAAGTGAGAGCCTGATACCCAAAAGAAGTGAGAGCTAGAAGAGCCAGTTCCGACTCATCTGGAACGGCACTGGTGATGAGTACAGCTGTTATTATTTTGTATGGTGGAACTCAGGTGTTTGAGAAGGGGTTGTTTAAGTAGGGTACAACTGTTTTAAGTGTTGAGTTATTTTTTTGCGCTATGATTTTTTTTTTGTGTTAGTTTAAAAATTTTTACATATGTAAATGTGGGCCTATGTGTGTGGGTGAAATCTCTTAGAGACAACAAATCAAAATTACTAAAAAAAATTGTCTTTAAGAATAGTGGTACTCTTAGAGTAGAAAATCGATATTTCTGACTTTAGAATAGTCTAAAGCTTTGCGCATTTTAATTTGCCATGATTTTTTTACTTTTAACATTAAAGTTAGTACTGTAGTTCTGTAGCCCAATTTTTTGTACAACACTCGGCTATCTTTGTCAGTCCCATAGGTTTTGGCGTGGCACTAACAATTCGTGACCACTATTCCACTATTAAAGGGGGTGTGCAGTACTTTAAATTACCCCCCATGTACCCCTCCCAGGTCCCTAAAACTTTTTGTAAATACCTTCTGCTGTTGATAATGCCTGTGAGCGGCGCTATCGGTGGCCGCTCACAGGCATCACGTGACCCCTGTGACATCCGCTGATGTCATGACAACTGCTAGCAGCAGCCAGGGGTCACGATCTTCGTGGTTCCAGGTGGATGCCAGGCTCTGGACGGGGTTACCCCCCCCGAGTCACACCCGGCATCCACCATGCAATCTTCCTCTCCCCATTCATTGGGAAAGCGTGCGGTGTATGCTGGGTGTGACGCGGGGGGAAACCCCGCCCACAACCCAGCAGCCACCGCAGGGACCCCAGCACTGAGTTACGCCTCACTTGTCGTGACGTCAGCGCTGGGGTCACGTGATGCCTGTGAGCGGCCACCAATAGCGCTGCTCACAGGAATTATCAGCAACAGAAGGTATTTATAAAAAGTCTTAGGGACGTGGTGGGGATACATAGGGGGGTAATCTTCTAATGTACCGCACAATCCCTTTAAGCAGAGGGCACAGGAATCTATGTACCATGAATGGTCGAGTTGTCAGTGGTGAGACCCCATGATTTAATCCATTTGCTATGAAAGGTAATAGGTTGTGATTCTTGGAACAGCCTTTAAAAAAATCTATAGGACTTCATTGTTCTTGCTGCAGTCATCACCAGTTCTTGGACACTTTTTAAAGTTTTACATACAATTTACATAGCAGTCAACCAAATAGTAATACTGCCATAGGCGGAGGTTCGGGACATTGCCATATACATTGGATTGTCAGGATAGTTCTTGTTAAGTTGGCTAGTTTGGCCAGACTATCACCTAGTGTGTATGGGCAGTGTAACAGATTTCACAAAATTCTCAAAAATTGTTTTCCTAAAAAAAGGCGATGTTTTCAACAAACCTTAAATAGCAGAACGCATACCATGCAAAAACAAGTCATTTCTTATAATAGAGGCAAGTAGAATAAATGGTTGTACCTCTTGTGGTAAAGAAGCTAAATATTTGGTTTGGGATCAGGAGTGGAATAACTTTAAATTGACTATATTAAATATGCCTTTCCGGATGTTGTGGAACATAGACACTATTTTTTCTCTTTAAATTGTTCTTATTTCTTGTCATAAAAAGTACAGAACATTTTGGCCAAAGTGCAGCAGCCGCCTTAATTAGGTATCTGTACTCCCTCTGCACCCCATTAAAATAAATTTAATACGTCTCACATAGCAAAACTCATCCATCTATATCTCATCTTTAGAGCTTACTCCTTTTTTTTCTAGGAACTGTTTATTTTTCAGAAATATATAATTATTATGGGGTTTAGAAGGCAAGATCTGAAAGTAGTATCTTGTCATGGAGGGTAAAGTGACAGCGATCACTTTAAAATTGCCCCATTAAGAAATATATTTGCATCAAGTTAAAAAGAAATAATATACTTGCAATTGATGTGTCCCGTACGCTACTCTGATGCCCATGCATACTTAGTGCAACCCTCCACAAGGTTGTACAGAGAAATTCAAGAACCAAGGCACCAAACATCCTCTTTTTGGATACTTTGTTAGTACAGAAAAATCACATTTCGGCAGTGCAGGGCCTTTATCAAGCAAAATCTGTCTTTTTTAATGGCTTGATAAAGGTCCTGTGTGGCCAAAACTTGTGGGTTTTTTTTACTAATAAAGTTACCATAAGGGGGACGTCTAGTGCCCTTGTTCCTGAATTTCTCTAAAAAGAAAAAAATAAAAAATAATGAAATCATCAGGTTTTCTAAAATTAAATCCTTGAATTCTGAAATAGCTTTACATCTGGGTACCATGAGCCACTTTAGATTTTCATAGTTTATGAATACTTGATGGCAACCATCAATGACATTCACTGTAGTGCCTTCACCCAGTTTTTCACAGAACATGATTTTTCACCATGTAGGAGTCTGTGGATGGCAAGTAAGGAACCCTTATGGGCAATGTAATGGCTGCCATTAGTGGTGGTCCCCTATTATAGCAGTTGGTTGAGTAGGAGTTTGCATGGGTTGTCTCAATCAGCCAACTTCGTATAATATGCCATTATGCCTCTATAAGACAGAGTGAAGAGCCATGTTTCACATGCGTACTCTTTTTATTTTTTAGTAGTCATATACACTTGGTGACTAAGGTCCCATTTCCTTGCATCTTTGACTTGATAAAGGGCTTTCAGACCTGAAACATTGATATAATACGACACTAAAGTATTAATAAATCTGCACTTATTGTTACAGAAAACATGATTAGTGGTGACAAAAATTCTGCATTAAATGTCACTTGCTTAACCCAGCAGGAAGTACGGCGGCGTCTAAAAATCACTAAAGTTCACAAATCCCCGGGCCCGGATGGGATATACCCGCGAGTACTGCAGGAATTAAGTAAAGTCATAGATAGACCACTATTTTTAATCTTTAAAGATTCCATAATAACAGGGTCTGTACCACAGGACTGGCATATAGCAAATGTGGCGCCAATATTCAAAAAGGGGACAAAAACCGAACTTGGAAATTATAGGCCACTAAGCTTAACCTCTACTGTGGGAGTATCTGAAGAAGAATAACCTCATGACCCAATATCAACATGGGTTTACGAGGGACCGTTGCTGTCAAACTAATCTGATCAGCTTTTATGAGGAGGCAAGTTCCGGACTGGACCAAGGAAATGCAGTGGATGTTGTGTATATGGACTTTTCAAAAGCTTTTGATACGGTTCCACACAAAAGGTTGATACATAAAATGAGAACAATGGGGATAGGGGAAAATATATGTATGTGGGTTAAGAACTGGCTCAGTGATAGGAACCAAAGGGTGGTTATAAATGGAAAACACTCAGACTGGGTCTCAGTTAACAGTGGGGTACCACAGGGGTCAGTATTGGGCCCGATTATTTTTAACATATTTATTAATGACCTTGTAGGGGGCATACAGAGTAGTATTTCAATATTTGCAGATGACACTAAACTCTGCAGGGTAATCAATACAGAGGAGGACAATTTTATATTACAGGAGGATCTATGTAAACTAGAAGCTTGGGCTAATAAATGGCAAATGAGCTTTAATGGGGATAAATGTAAGGTAATGCACTTGGGCAGAGAAAATAAAATGTATAATTATATGCTTAATTGTAAAACACTGGGCAAAACTGTCACTGAAAAAGACCTGGGTGTATTGGTGGACGACAAGCTCACGTTTGGTGGCCAGTGTCAGGCTGCTGCTGCAAAGGCAAATAAAATAATGGGATGCATTAAAAGAGGCATAGATGCTCATGAGGAGAACATAATTTTACCTCTATACAAGTCATTAGTGGAGCCACACTTAGAATACTGTGTACAGTTCTGGTCTCCGGTGTATAAGAAAGACATAGCTGAACTAGAGCGGGTGCTGAGAAGAGCGACCAAGGTTATTAGAGGACTGGGGGGTCTGCAATACCAAGACAGGTTATTACACTTGGGGTTATTTACTGTGGAAAAAAGAAGGCTTAGGGGTGATCTTATTACTATGTACAAGTATATGAGGGGACAGTACAAAGACCTTTCTACTGATCTTTTTACTCTGAGGCCTGAGACGGGGACAAGGGGTATCTTCTACGTCTGGAGGAAAGAAGGTTTAATCATAATCACAGATGCGGATTCTTTACTGTAAGAGCAGTGAGACTATGGAACTCTCTGCCGCATGATGTTGTAATGAGTGATTCACTGTTAAAATTTCAGAAGGGCATGGATGCCTTTCTTGAAAAGTATAATATTACAGGTTATAAATACTAGATTCCTTGATAGGGCGTTCATCCAGGGAACTAGTCAGATTGTCGTATGGAGTCAGGAAGGAATTTTTTTCCCCAATGTGGAGCTTAGTGTTTGCCACATGGTTTTTTTTTGCCTTCCTCTGGGTCAACTTGTTAGGCTATGGGTTGAACTAGATGGACTTAGTATTGCTTCAACCTTAAAAACTATGTTACTATGTTACATTGGAATAACTGTGTGTAGTCCTATTTGTTTCAGCTGTTGGATTCCCTCCCCCCCTGTTCTGGACAGTGGAACCAGTTGAGACCTGCTCCACAATGAATTACATCATTCAAAAGGATTGTGCCCCCACCAATACCAAGATATCAGCTGACTTCGGGGGGGCGGTCAGAATCTGAATTATTGAGCCAATTGTTGATCATTGAATTATTAGTGAACTTCTTTTTACTGTGGTTTCTCTATCTAATTAAATTAAATGTACACTTGGGCTTGGAATTTTCCTAATTACTGTAAAATGAGAGCGTAAAGTATCGGTAGGTGTCTTAAAGTTATATGTTGTCAGAGCAGAACTTCCAAACCAACAACCAATTGAGCTGAACTGATGTAAGAACAACGGTTCTCAAGGGATGACAATTTGTTTTGCCCAATAGGCTATGAAATGCTTCCAATCATTATATGTACATTAGAGCATAAGTGGAAACATAAAAAGTTTGGCTGGGGCTTTAGGTGAGAGTGATTTGTTTTCAGAGCCTCAGTAAAACCTTGAAAGATATTCATGGACAGAACTAATGTAGCTCTGAGAATTAGAAGCAAAATCTACACTACCAAGGATTGATCTACAACTGAACACAAGCGGAGAAAATTACGAATTTGAATGGCAATAGTCAACGACCCAGCAGACTCAGAGTTACGTTTTACTTTCACGCTAATTTCTTGTGCTGACAGATAATGCAACCGAATCTGTAGGATTCATGAAATACAAGATGCCATAACAGCACCTCCAGACACACATAGAGAAGCAGGTGATAATTCAATTTGCTTAGTTATTGGATTTGTATTTATTAGTGAATTTGGCAGTGTAAGGGGGGGGTGACAGAGACATTTATGTACCTGCCCCTGAAGACAGCAATTTGTGTTGTGTGAATATTGACATGCGGATTTATTGTGTTTTACTGTGTAATATGCTTAATGCAAAGTGTTATAAGTACTGATGCGGCTGTGTGGGTACTGTAAGGTAACTCTGGTACACTAAGCTCATGGGTAGGGAAAGTGTGGAAAATAGGCTAGTACTTAAGTAGTGATAGATAGAAATATTAGGATAGATAAGACAGTGATGGGTCTTATTAGAGTACAGTAATATGAATAGTGTAGGATACAGCTAAATGTTTTGGACCAACCCAGCATGGGAAGGGGTATCAAGTAAAAAGGAGAATCATTTCCTGGTTTAGTTAGAGAAAATGTGTAGTCCGTGACAATTGGAAGTTCAAGGTGCAGTGGGATGGAGGCATGTGAAGTACATAGCGTTCTGGCAGCATGAGGTCGTACCAAATTTCTTGCAAACCTTCCTGTATCGTGCTTGGCCTATAGCCTGAACTAGGCACTGAGGAGTGTGCCTTAATCCCTTCCATGCAGAAGAAGCCGTGAGAGGGAGATGTAATAGATCTCAGGAGTGCTGTGGGGCCGGGTAGGAAATCCCTGGGGCTGACAAGACTATCAAGCATAGGGATAGTCCAAGCTGAATTTAAGCAAAGGCTTAAAATGTACTGTGTTAATGGAACTGAAACTAGAGGGTGCTGTGCCCAATACTGCTTGTTAAAGACTGATGTAATTGAACTGTCCAGAAAAGTTGAACTTGTTAAAGCGAACCGAGTGTGTGCAGCTAAGGACGTGGATGCAGCTGAGGCTTATATGTGAATGCAAAGCAAACTTCACAGCACAATACATATGGATTGAGACACCGTGTGTTTGTTGGGGTGCCAAGGCGAGGAGAAGCAGCAGCTCACCCACCGCTACCGCCCTGGATACCTTACACCAGTTCACAAGAATTTGGACAAGAAATTTGATTCACATCGCAGTCATTTGTTGTGAATCAAATGTTCCATATTATGTTAAGGGGTCTTTCTATACCCCAGACCATAATAAATATGGAGTGAAAAACTCCTCACCTCACCAATCCCGTCACAGTCCAACCCAACACTGAAAGAATATTATGCAAAAGCCAAAGAAGATGTGTGGGGCACCTGAGAGTTGGCTGTGGTTGTGGAACAAGTGAGCAGCAAAATTAGTATTTTTTGTTGGACTCTCTACGACTCAACAAAATAACAGATGACCAGTAACCATTTTGCTGAATTCAAATGAAGCAAATGGACAAAAAAAATCAAATTCTGGAGAATCATATTTTTTTCTTTGAAAAATTGAGGCAAATTCAATTTGCTTTAAACAAATTTACTCATCTCCAGTACCTGTAGATGTGGTAATTCTGGTAATAATGGCCGATTTTTAGACCTTTCAAATTATTAGGCTGTGTTCCCACGATTAGCTTTTGTTGAGTTTTTGATGTTGCAGAATTTCTGCACCTACTATTCAACTTTGATTATGTTTTTATCGCATTTTTGATGCTGCGGTTTTTGTTTCTTGTTGGTGTGTCAAGCTTTAAATTAAGCTGCTTTGGTTTTGATACTTCCTGGTAGTTGGTTATGACAAAGTTTATTGATATACTTATGTGCGGATTACATGTGCTTTGATGCATTTCCGCTGTTTTTTACCTGTGGAATTTCCTAGTGCAAGTCTATGGGGAAATTCCGCACAGAAAACTGAGCGTTCCCGCAAGAGAAATTTACATGCAGCGGTTTTGAAACCGCCGGTCAGTTTACGCTGCATTAGAAAAAAACACTGTGGGCAGGAGATGTCTATAAATCCCATCCGCTTTGCGAGAACTGTAAGAAGCTGCGTTTTTAACTCTGCAAAAATATTCAGAGTCAAAAATAAACCACAAGCTCATTGTGTGAACGTAGCCTTAGAGGTCGGGATTTAAAAAGGTGTTATAATGGCTCTAATTTACTCATATTGGTGTAGCTAATGCCAGTTAAAGTGAATAGATTACTGTAGTTGTAATGGTAGTTCCCTTTGCACCCCTCCACAGGCTCCGTGCTTCCTTGGGGCAACTTCCCACCAAGTTACCAGAAAATTCAGAGACAAATCGTTTCCAAGGCACCAGAGAGATAGTTATATTCCTTTATTCATCCAAAATGCATCATAAAAGCAATGTTTCAGCCAGCAAGAGGCCTCTTTCCAGCATAAACAAAATGGCAGATGACGCTAACATACATGCAGTGCACAGAGCCATGTTATATCTGGGAACCATTGGGCCGTCCCTTCCAACTCCTCCTGCAGGTCCCATAGCGTTAAAACATAATGCAATTTAAAAAGAACAGTTACATAAAATCACATAGCGAAGTAAGAAGAGTATCAGTGGTGTGCAGTGCCTTGTCATCTTGATACTATGTTCATGATCATGTTGCTGTAAAATATTGGTCTTCAAAAGAGGAAGGAGGGACGTCCCTATTATGGAAACACCAATCAGGGAATATCTCTCAAGCTTAGGTGTAACTGCCCATGTCAGTGTATCAGGCATTGGTGAACAGTATATGGGTGTATCCAATTAGGGGTTAATAGCTCCTCCTACGCCAGCTGTATATATGCCTGGTGCTCTGATGAGGATATCATGTAATCACATCACTACATCGAGGTCATGTTCCTCTATTGCATCATGTGGGCTAGTAGCCACTAATTCCATAATCATGTGGCTGGATGTAACGTGACAGCAACAGAAAAAAGTAGTAGTGACAGTAGTAGTGACAAGAGTAGTCACAGGAGTAGTGACAAGAGTAGTAACATGACAGCAGTCATCTACCTCTGTTACATCATGTGGGCTAGTAGCCGTTCATTCCATAGTCATGTGGCTGGATGTCATGTGACAGCAGACATGTGCCTCTATTAAATCATGTGGGCTAGTAGATGCCCATTCCATAGCTATGTGGCTGGATGTCCTATGACAGCAGTCATGTGCCTCTATTGCATCATGTGGGCTAGTAGATGCCCATTCCCTAGTCATGTGGCTGGATGTCATGTGACAGCAATCATGTGCGCCTTTTACATCATGTTGGCTAGTAGATGCCCATTCCATAGTCATGTGGCTGGATGTCAGGTGACAGCAATAATGTGCGTCTATTACATCATGTGGGCTAGTAGCCACCCATTCCCTAGACATGTGGCTGGATCTCAGGTGACAGCAATCATGTGCGTCTATTATATCATGTGGGCTAGTAGCCGCCCATTCCCTAGTCATGTGGCTGGATGTCATGTGGCAGCAGACATGTGCCTCTTGCTCGCCGAAACGTTGCTTTTATGATGCATTTGGATGAATAAAGGAATAGAACTATCTCTCTGGTGTCTTGGAAACTATTTATCTCTTAGGGTACTGTAGTTGGCGACTATTGGGCACTATACATGCCCTATTGTTATCATCTCACTGGAGAAAAGCTGCTGACAGAGGTGTGGTAGCAGCTTAAACCCCAGCTTGCATTGGCCCTGTATGTGCAGGGTGCTGAATGGGAAAAATAGCTGTCTAGGTGTATTGCTGTCGGACAACAGCTATTCCGCCATGCCCATGCCCCCTTACACATATACAGCTCAGCTGAGCTGGCCAACTGGTGACTAGTCCTAATATTACCCTCCTGTTGGGCACATAAACATTAGCAGCAATAGACTCATTCAGACTCCACAGATTTGCATTGATATTTTTAATGAGCATGCTGTGATCTCGACATGGGTGATTGTGCAATGATGCAAAGGAGATGAGCTATGACATCACCTATTGTGAATGGTGGATCCTGCACCCTGTACACAGGGGTGCTATCTCTCATTGTAATCCTGTCTGTGATGATAATGAGACTTCTGGAAAGCCTTCTGTACACAACAGGAAGAATGAGTGTAGTATATGGCTTCATGGTCAGCGTTAAAATAAAAATATTTTGGTGCTTATTTTATGTAGCTATTGCAAACTTAAAAAAAAATAAATTAATTAATGCTTTTTTTTAAAAAACAATACATTTAACATGATACCTGATTTAAACAATAGTCCATTAAAGGAAATCTATCAACAGGTTTTCGCTATGTAATCTGAGGACAGCATGAGGTAGGGGTTAAATCACTGAATTCAATGATGTGTCACTTATCAGGCTACCTGCTGTTGTTTTCTTACAATGAGGAATTTATCACTAGGAGATAAGTTGTCTGACTCCACCCCTCCTGTGATAAGCAGCTCCCTGTCAACAGACAATGTACACAGAGAGCCTGGTGTGGACGGGGTTAGCTTTCTCAGCTCTACTGCATTCTACATCTAAGAACTCTGATTGTGTCAGAATTGTTGCACCCAGTAAACTAAGTGATACAGTTATATGAAAAAGTTTGGGCACCCCTATTAATCTTAAGCTTAATGTTTTATAAAAATTGGTGTTTTTGCAACAGCTATTTCAGTTTGATATATGTGTTAACTGTTGGACACAGTAATGTTTCTGCCTTGAAATGAGGTTTATTGTACTAACAGAAAATGTGCAATCTGCATTCAAACAAAATTTGACAGGTGCATAAGTATGGGCACGCTTATCATTTTCTTGTTTTAAATACTCCTACCTACTTTTTACTGACTTACTAAAGCACTTTTTTTGGTTTTGTAACCTCATTGAGCTTTGAACTTCATAGCCAGGTGTATGCAATCATGAGAAAAGCTACTTAAAGTGGCCACTTGCAAGTTGTTCTCCTGTTTGAATCTCCTCTGAAGAGTGGTATCATGGGCTCCTCAAAACAACTGTCAAATGATCGGAAAACAGAGATTATTCAACATAGTTGTTCAGGGGAAGGATACAAAAAGCTGTCTCAGAGATTTAACCTGTCAGTTTCCACTGTGAAGAACATAGTAAGGAAATGGAAGAACACAGGGACAGTTCTTGCTAAGGCCAGAAGTGGCAGGCCAAGAAAAACATCAGAAAGGCAGAGAAGAAGAATGGTGAGATCAGTCAAGGACAATCCTCAGACCACCTCCAGAGAGCTGCAGCATCAACTTGCTGCAGATGGTGTCACTGTGCATCGGTCAACTATACAACGCACTTTGCACAAGGAGAAGCTGTATGGGAGAGTGATGCCAAAGAAGCCGTTTCTGCAAGCATGCCACAAACAGAGTCGGCTGAGGTATGCAAAAGCACATATTGAGAAGCCAATTTCTGGCCATCCCAGTCCCCAGACCTGAATATCATTGAACATCTGTGAGATCATTTGAAGAGGGCTGTCCATGCTCGGCGACCATCAAACTTAACAGAACTGGAATTGTTTTGTAAAGAGGAATGCAGATTGCTGTTAGTACAATAAACCTCATTTCAAGGCAGAAACATTACTGTGTCCAACAGTTATTACATAGATCAAACTGAAATAGCTGTTGCAAAAACACCAATTTTTATAAAACATTAAGCTTAAGATTAATAGGGGTGCCCAAACTTTTTCATATAACTGTATATCGCTGGAATCAGGCTTTCTTTTCCAAGAATACGTTGCTTTCAGATGAAGTAGCAAAAACCTGGTGTAAAATTCCCTTTAATTATTGTCTTTTAAAACAAAATGATCAACCATGTTGAAATCCTGCAGCCGAATCCTTTTTTTCCCACCAGCATCTGTTATCTGGTAAATTGGAGAAACCCGATACACATTTGTTGGTTCTTTGATATTGGGGGCAACTTTTTAATTCAATCTTGTTCCAATTCCACTTTTTGCAATCAATGTTGTTCTTGCGGGGGCAGCAGTAAGGCTGTCGAGGGGCATATGCCCAGACCATTGTATGTTTGGTGCTAGTAATCCAGCATCTTCTTCTATTGCTCAAAAGAATAATCTGGATCCTGACATTTCCTTTATAACGAGGTGCAGATTAATTGCAGCCCCTTTAAGGTTTACAGACTGGAAAACTACTGAGATTCAGAAAAGAAGACATCACGGTTATCACACATGCCGCCTTGGACAATATGATAAATGTGCCTCCTTACCTCATGTAAAGATCATGCAGAGATACACTGGGACATAATTACCAGAGACCAGATTTGCATATGCCATTTTAGCGGCACTAATTACGTTACTTTGTAATTTCATGGCCAACTCCGGCATATGTTATCCTTGATGTATAATGGAAGCATTGAATAGTCTATGCACCCGCCATTATTTTTTTTATTGTCCTTACCTTGTGTATTATCTTGGGGGAAAAAATAACAATGGCAACAAAATGTAACAGTATCTGCCAATGTATTGTATAAATTGTGAAGGATAAGCAATGAGCACAGCTAGAGTGTCATTTAATTAACGAACATATTAAAGAGCTAAAAAGATCGTCTGAGGATAAAAAAAAAAATTCTACCTTAAAACAGCGCCACTTTTATTTATAGGCTACTTGTGTTATTGCAGCTTATTCCTATGGGCTTTAATGGAGCTATGATGCAAAGTTAGAAATTGTTAATGAATAACAGTGATGCTGATTTTAGTAAAAAAGCCAAACATTGATATTACAGTATTTTCCGAGTGGTTATTATAAGAAATATCAGTAAGGTGGCCATCCACAGGCAAATGTCTCTCCGACATAGTTCTTACACACTCTGTACTCCACCGGCATCAATGACGTCTGATCCTGAAAAAAAAGAAATAGATCAAGTAACACATAAAGGTTTGCAGCCATCCTTGTATAACTTGATACCATAGAAGCGCTTACGATTGATTGTCAGAAGCACATGAAATCTTTTCTCTATGGAGTCAGATTCGCACATGATCAACAGATCAAGCAGGATATTTTTGTCAAAGGTATTACGTTCCCATAGATTTCGCAAAAGACCCATTGATACAATATAAAACCAAAAATAAATAAATAAAAAAATAAAAATTCTTCCCTTAAGCTCCTTTTTTTTTCTTTCTGTGTTGTCTATTCTAATTAAAACAGAAATGTATAAAGAAATTTTCTCTGTGCATCTCAGCCATGTCTCCCCTCCTCCTCCTCAATGTCTTGTGCAACCGGCTGCAGCAGGAGCCTCCCCCCTATACCCCCTATGCCCTGTTTGTCCCTTCTAAAGGGTGGAGCTTCAGATAGGACTGATCAGCAGATTACCCTAATGTTGGATTTGTACAAGACTGTTTGAAGATCATCCAGAAAATTCTACTGACTTTTAACACCTTAAATGCTGCTCTCATACTCTGACAGCGGCACTTAAGGTGTGCAGTCCTGGGAACAAGCCATTTCAGGCACCCATCGGCCTCCCACGATGCGATTGCTGAATGCCAATGAGTTAATCCCAGCTATAGAAGACCATGATTGTATTTATATATACCACAATTCAGTTATATAGCACTCTATAGAACAAGCAATGAGATGATGGCAAGTTCAAGTTCAGTAGGGTACAGGAAAATAAATAAATTTAAAAATATTACAAGTATTAAAAAATGAAAATAATAAAAAATCGAATTACACCCTTTTCCCCCCATTAGCGATAAAAATATAAATAAAAAAATCATTCAGAGTCTCTGTGTCCATACAAGATCAATCAAAATCTAAAATTATTTAAAGGGAACCTGTCATGTAAAATAATGCTATTGACTTGCAGAAATGGGGTTAATCTGCACATTATTAGCGTTCTGAGTTGCTCAATGCAGGCACTGAGACTCCTGCTGCTGCAAGGAAATTATCTTTATTCCCCCCAGCAGCCTCGCTCTTTCAGTCCTAGTCCTGGTGATGGCACAGTTTCAGTGTATAGAGAGCGGTTGCATTGACTGACAGCAGGCTCAGCATTAGAGCCTGCTGTCAGTCGGTGCGGAGGAATGATTACAGCCACCACTCTCTATGCACTGAGCAGTGACTGAAACTGCACCACCCCTATGACTGACAGAGTGAGCCTGCTGGGGGGGGAATAAAGTTAATTTCCTCCCGGCATTGGGGCTCTCAGTGCTGGAACCACACGGTGTCAGAATACTATTAAAGTTCAGATTAACTCCATATTACTGTAGCAGCCTTAACAATCTCGGTATTCCCAGCAGCTGCTCAAGCTTGTATTAAATGTGTTCACCAAGCAAACACCTCTCTGTTTGGCTCCATCTCTTAGCAGAGCAGACTAACCAGCAGCTCTGCCTTTCTCCAGTTTCAACACACTCTATACACCTCAGCTAACCCAGCTGCTGTTAATAGGCTTGTAAACCCAGAACTGGATTATAGGATCAACCTTTCCCAGCCAGGTTCTTTTGTTACTCCAAAAACCTGGACCCAAAATCTAGTCACATTAAACCCTCAAAGTAATCTAGTGTTACTGGTAAATCTTACATTACCAACACTTATCTAACATCCAGGACCTTACCTCCTGCTTTCCTTCACTCTTTAAAATTACAGGAAGAGAACACTCTGCCCAATCTGATTTTCCTATATTACAATTATATTTTTTGACAATGACAAAATTTTTTCAGCCCTCTATTATTTCTATCAGTTTTGCTGCATAAAGAGCAATCATGTCCACTTGGGGGCCAATGAGATGTATTTGGAAATGCCCCATCTGTTGTAGCCATTCTTCATGTCTCATGTCGATGAACCCTGCACATGGCACTGGGGACTTTTGTACAAAGTTCAAGGCTAGAGACAAATTATATGGATTTAAAATAGATTACAAATGGATTAAAATTATAAACGAGGGCAGATTTGCATATTCATTTTATCTTCACTAGGGAAATTAAAACTAAAGTACTATATGTACAGTATACATTTGTGGACCAATGAAAGCAATATATTGTTCATTGTAAGAAACCAGTTCAGACTGACTGGTATTTTTCAAAAGGGGTTCTTAGAAGATATCTACCTCCATTGTCACAAATCTCCGATTGAGAGCTTCCACATATTTTCTATACATATGTTTGAATGATATCATACTGTATTTATAACTAAATGCATGACTATTCCTAGCTAGATATGCAAGAATACATTTTCTTATGTGTCATCCCTTGGGGGTTGAGTCAGTTTATTATTTTTTTTTTTGCGAAAGATTCCTAACGTTAGGATACTGTAATTTATGAGTTACTGCACAGATTTAGAGTTGGTCATGAGATCATTTTTTTTTTAGATTTTTGTACATTATTTTTTCTTGCCTTGTATAAAAGATCTTTGCAACCGTTCCGTATCGAACCATTGTGATTCACAAGTGACATTGAAAGGTTTCTATGGCTTTATTAAAGGACCAGCAATTATAAAAGCTTCAGGTAGTTCCGAACGTAGAGCGGAATCCTAGCAACAGAAGACAAGTATGCTGCGAAAACTCAGGAGCCACATTTATATATTTTTTTTATTAATTATTAAGGTTCATGAAAAAATACCTGGGAGTCATAATAATGTCTCACCCCTCCTCCCACCTGGAGTAAGAAATAATAATAATTATCTGATTATTTATCTACATATGGTGAGCCTACTGTGAAAGGGTTAAGGAAAAATATTTTCAAGGGCATTTCAGTAGCCCGGGAAAAAAAAAATCTCAGTCGAAACTCGGGGGGCTACATCTGAGCTCAATTGTGATCATCCCGTATTCTCTGATAATGAAGTTACTGTGTAGAGATGGTAAACTGAGCCTTCCTGCATTAGCGCTGAACAGATGGCTCCGAATACACAAGATCTGATACAAGACTACATGGAACAGTGAAAGGAGGCTTGTACTGATGGCAGCTAATACCAAGAATACGGACAGACAATGCAAGACAATCACTTTTAATATAAGTAAATGTTTGCATACAATAAACAGCTGCTGAATCGGATGTAAGATGCTGAATTCAACAACATAATAAGTCTTGTTGGGTATTCACACCATATCCTGGGTTCTAAGTTGTACCCATAAATGTAGAACAGTAACTTGAATTGCTTGGGAAAAATCTGGGAATTAAGGGGTACGGTTTCTCCTTGTGGAGAGTGACATGCCAGGTCTGGCATGCCAGTATGAGGAGACTTAAACATGTTGCATGCTCCTCTGGGAAATTAAATATGCAAATTGTCTCTTCAGAGGGGAAAATGAGTTGAACTCTAGTGCCACCTATTGAAAGTAGCAATCCTACAAGTCATTACCTGTAATAGACCAGCCCAATATCAGTAGTCCTGAGATCCTCTGGTCCCCTTTAAGGGACCATGGCACTATATACACAACTGTATTAACAGAAAAAATGAGGCAGCACCATCTCCAGAGTTAGGGACTGGTTGTAGCCCAATAACCATATAATATAAAAATCAAAAACGTAGATGGAATAACAAAAGTCCAGTGCAACTTTTTAATGAGCCATATGTGTAATGGCAACGTTTCGACCCAACAGAGCCTTTCTCAAGCTATCCCTGTAGAGCCATGCTCTATGTTGTATATTGAAAAACAAATATTTAAAGAAAAGCCTACTACTAGCACCTAAAATATCAATAATCATAATGTTTTTTAATGTTTCCTTTAAAAGGAATCGGCCACCAAGTTTTTGCTACCCCGTCTGAGAGCAGAATGAAGGAAGGGCAGAAACTCTGATTCTAGCAATGTATCACATACTTTAAAGGGTGCTACAGTTTTGATTATAAACTGTTTTATCTGCTGCAGTTCTACCAGTTCTCTGAATGCTGAGCTCTGTATAACTCCACCCACATCACTGATTGGCAGCTTTCTGTGTACACTGTGCATAGGCAGAGAGCTGCCAATCAGTGGTGGGAGGTGGGGTTGGACTACCTGGCAGCAGGTTTACTAGTCCTCTAGTGATAATCTCCTACTGATATAACAATGATTTTATCAAAGCTACACTAAGCAGCCCAGTAAATGACACATCACTAGATTAAGGGTCTCTTTTTCTACATGATGCTGCTCTCAGATTAGATAGTAAAAACCTGGTGACAAGCTTGATATAATTGTCAGACAAGGACGCAAGTTCTGGAGTTCAGAAATCTAGAACAAATCTAGGACAAATTAACAAAATAGCAGATACATACTGTCATTGGGAGAACTTTTATGTAACACAGGTTTTCTACTGTCTACTGAACTAGAGAGCAATTACCAACCAACTCAAATACTCACCTTCATACTTACCAACTTTTTCAATTTTACTGGTAAATTCCTACTGGTCAGGCTGGGATAAATCTGGGATATTTTGGGGGCTATTCTGGGTCAGGACTAGTGATGAGCGGGCATGCTCGTTACTCGAGATTTACGAGCATGCTCGGGTCCTCACCAAGTATTTTCAGCATGCTCAGGTGTTATGTTTGAGTCAATCTGTGTGCATGATTTGCGAATGTTTGACAGCTTTAATTCATGTGCAGAAGTCCTATTTCTTAGGTATTCCTCACATGTATTAACCCCTTAAGGACCCTGGGATTTTCCATTTTTGAATTTTCATTTTTTGCTCCCCTTGTTCCCAGAGCCATAGCGTTTTTATTTTTTGATCAATATGGCCGTGTGAAGGCTTTTTTTTTTTGCGGGACAAGTTGTACTTTTGAACGACATTACTGGTTTTACCATATCATTTATGGGAAAACGGGAAAAAAAATCCAAGTGTGGTGAAATTGCAAAAAAAGTGTAATACCACAGATGTTTTTTTTATTTTTTTTTTTACCACGTTCACTGAGTTCTAAAACTGACCTGCCATTCTTATTCTCCAGGTCATTATGAGTTTGTAGATACCAAACATGTATAGGTTCTTTTTTATTTAAGTGGTGAAAAAAAAATCTAAAATTTTCTAAAAAAAAAAAATATGGCGTCATTTTCCAAGACCTGTAGCATCGTAGCATCTCCATTTTTCGGGATCTGGGGCCGGGTGAGGGCTTATTTTTTGCACGCCAAGCTGAAGTTTTTATTGACACCATTTTGGGGTAAAACCGATGTTTTGATCGCCCGTTAAATTCTGGTGTTTAGAATTTTTTTCTCGTTACGCCATTTACAGATCGGATTAATTCTTTTTTTATATTGATAGATCAGGCGATTCTGAACGCGGCGATACCAAATATGTGTATGTGTTTTTTTATTTTATTATTTTATTTTGAATGGGGCGAAAGGGGGGTGATTTAAACTTTTATATTATTTTATATTTTTAAAAACATTTTTTTTACACTTTTTGCTTGCTTCTATAATCTCCATAGGAGACTAGAAGCAGCAAATGTCTGATCGCCTCTGCTACATACAGATGAGCAGATCACCTCTATGCAGCAGAAATGCTCCTGTGCTATGAGCGCCGACCGCTAGGTGGCGCTCATAGCGATCAGTACATGACAACCACTGGGATCTGCTGCAGACCCAGGGTTGTCATGCCCACCCATTGGTGACCCGCGATCACGTGACGGGGTCACCGATAGACGGGGTAAGTGACGCGCTTCCGGCGCGGCGCTGTTAAATTCCGCTGTCAGAGATTGACAGCGGCATTTAACATGTTAACAGCCGCGGGTGGATCGCGATTCCACCCACGGCTGTTGCGGACACATGTCAGCTGTATAAATCAGCTGACATGTGCTCGGTTAAGTGTGAGCTCAGCGCTGAACAGGGGGTGACAGCCTGGTGCGTACTATTACACACCAGGCCTTAAAGGGGTTAAAGATGTCAAGCAGTCGCAAATCATGTGCACACAGTGACAAAAACATGACACCTGAGCATGCTAAAAATACTCGGCGAGCACCCGAGCATGCTCGCCGAAAGGGTTAACAGAACATACTCGCTCATCACTAGTCAGAACTTAAATGTTCAGGTTTTGAGCTTCTAACCATAGTAGCTATTCCAACATTTTATTATACGATGTTCCACTGCTAATTAGAGTGACTTTAATAGTCAAAATATTCTTGGAGATTTTTTATATATGTGTTATATACTTACTAACATTTGAGCTCCACATTCTGGATATTCAAGCTTTGTCCCCAGAAACACCGGGCAATGCCTCTAAGCACTTTACAGTGTAATTTGCTAAACCTTTTCTCCAGTCTGCAATAGGAAGAAGTGGAAGTACAGCAGTCACCAATATGGAAGTGTAGAATTCACCAATACTACAATTCTACATCATTGCAAAGTTCCTGGCAGCTGAGCTCCACCTCCTTTTCAACTCTTGACCCACAAGCTCCTCCTTCCCCCTGCCAGGAACTTTGCAGTGATGTAGAATTGTAGTTCTAATGATGACTCATGCAGAGAATAGAGCCTTCCTGTTTCCACATAGAGCTTAGAATGATTCATCTAATCTGTTTTTAATCACATGATGTCATAGACCTAAAGTAAAAGAGAAGAATTAACTGGCTAGAAGGGTAAAATGAGCAGTTGTAACTGCACAGTGCTGTATAAAATGATGACTGCAATATATTAAGAGAATAAAAACTTTGATGGGAGGAGGAGTGCTTCTTTACATTTGGCAAGGAATATAGAACAAATAGATTTTGTATGACTGTAGGGTCAGACTACACAGTTTTTGTTTGTAGTCTGTTACCATGGAAACACAAACTCGTGCTAGACTCTGTAGAAACAATATATTGAAAAGTTTCTGCAATTATCATATTACCTACATTAGGACAAAAAATTGTTTCACATGAGTACATATCCTTTAAATTACATAGCCTTTAAAATAATATTGTTCAAATTCAATAGTTTAAGCAATTTCACGTGTATTGGAATTATTAGCACCACGGGGGACTGCAGACTCTATATTTTTATTTCTATGTCTCTCTGAGCAATTACAATACAGAGTACATTATACATTCTGACATATTTTTGATCCTTCTAAGCTCTGGTTCATGTCTAAGGATGTAAAAAGCCACTTCAGGCACAGGATTCAGAGGACTAAGACTGATGAAAGTCCATCCCTGCAAATTGTATAGTTCTATAGAATTCTATTGTTTGTCGAGTTTGGGCAGTTATGCCGTGGTCTCCCCGGAGAAACTGTACAGCTCCGTCATTTGCTATGGCTCCTAGAAGAAAAACCTTCCACAATAAACTCTGCATAGGAAGAAAGATAAGGGTGCTCTGTTTCATTGTGCAAATAAGAAAATCCATTTTGTGTTACCGCACTCATATTTTTAACTGCAAGTGGCCAAAATCAAATATCAATTATGCATTTTCTAAGGCCTTTACTTGGGATTGATGGAATTACAAGAACTCTTTCGGGGTTCAACTGCATAGCAATAGGGCAGCACGGTGGCTCAGTGGCAAAGCCCCACCGATCACACTTTGATAACCTATCCTAGGGATAGTCGGTCAATTTTAAAGTCCCGGACCACCCTTTTAAAGGTAACTTGTCAGTCATAAACTCAGGCTCCTAAAAGTTTGTACCCTTAAGAATATGTCACTTTAGATTCCTTCTTTTAAAGTGTGTCTCATTATGACAACCTTGTTTAAAAGTGAAGATGACTTATTGATTACTAGTGAAAGTTGGCCAGACATTTCCTTTGTTGATATTTCAGTGAGACCACCCATTTTAAGGGATTTTCCCACTAAATACAAGCATCTATCCACAGGATGGGAAAAAATGTATGATCTCTGGGAGCGTGACCCTTAAAACCCCTACCTATCCCAAGAATGGGGTCCCAATGTCCCTTAAGTGAATGGAAGGCTAGTGTACATGTTGAAGGCTACTGTACATGTTCAACCATAGTTACATACATGTCTATAGCTAACTCAAAATGTCCTCAAGGGCTCGTGCAGATGACCATATTTTCTGACCAAGTGTGATCCGACGAAACATCACAGTCGGACCAATATTTTTCTATGGGGTTATGCAGATGTCCTTTTTTTTCTTTGGATAATGTCTATCCAAGGAAAGAATGGCAGCATGCTTGATTTGCATCCGATATTCAGATCGCAGTCGGCCATGAAAGTCAATGAGTCCGTGGAAAAAAAAGGTCAACGCTCGGATGACATCTGAGTCCAGTCCAATTTTCAAATTTTCACGACTTACCAAATGGAGAAGATGGGGAAATGTTTTTTTTCCAATCCCCTGTTCATCCGAAAAAAACAGATTGCATCGTGATCAAACTCTGATCAGAGTGTGATTAGCATAATTGACCTGATTCTCTATGATGAAAAAAAATATGGTGGTGTGACCCCGGCCTTAGACTGATGGATACCCAACTCTAGTCACACATTGAACTTTACAACCATCGTTCCCTGGATGGGTGAGGTTCCCAATGGTCAACTCTCCAGTGATCTTACTTTGTGGATAGATAATAATAACTGTATTTAGTAGGAATATTATTTTTTTATGCAATACCATTTTCAATAATGCTGAATAATAAAGTACAAAGCAACATAATAGTAAGATTAAAATATTTATTATTATCATTATTAGTATTTACAAAAATATATGTTTAGTGTATCCTTTTTTTTTTTTTTGTAATATGTTGTGGCTGATTTTATTCCTCCGTAACTAAAAGCATTTTTTGTTAAAGGTTTGTGATCTCTACTTTGGAAGTCATCAAATAAAACCCGTAGTATAAAAAGAATCCAAGAACATTGGATTTTTCCATTTTTGTTGCACGTACAGTATAAATAGTTTAAATGCTGTCTATACAGTATAAGAGCCCTAGGACATCGAGAGCAACTCCTGGATGAATGCATTGAGAATATAAAAAAAAAAAAAACTGCTGGAAGATACTCGGCATGGACTCAATCAGACCTACACATCTCAAAAGTAATAGAGACGGTAAGGGAGCGCCCCGAACAGTTGTCTGGAAGAGCTAAGCAGGAGGCTGGAGGAGTATTATAAAATGAGAGAAGTGTCAAGGAAGCAGCAAGTTGCAGACCATATGGGAACTAACAATAAAGTGAAAAATGTATGAAATTCTTATTATAACCCAAGAAATGGATTTTATACAGTTCTCCTCAGAAGCAGTGCACAATTCTTGTTACTGTACAGTACGCTGAAGCCTTCCTATGAAATAAGACGTGTGATTCTACTGTTCATAGCAGGTGCATGGATTTATGAAATAACTCAAAAAAATCTGGATTGGCGATCGAGGTGCAGTACAAAATTACCTCTATGGGGAACACAGAGGAGAAAAAGGCAACCGTGGGCAGTGGTGAGGAGCAAGTAATGGGTCAGCTATGAACCTGAGCAAGACGAGGCAAGTCCACAGCGGGATATGCATCATCTCTCAATGGCTTTTTTTTTTTTTACAAAGGTCTGTAATGCTCAAAGCCTCATGTGGCTCAAAGAAGCCACGACAGACAAAGAAGAAGAAGAAACTCAAAGCCAAGAAGCTTTTGAATGTCAACAGGTTGCAAACATATAAAAACTCTATAGGAGAGCAATGGATAAATGTGACCTGTGGGCCGGAGCTGCTTGGAAGAATAGCCGCTGAATTTGTGCTTCCAGCGAGAACGAGTGAATTAAATACATAAAAAGATGATACTTTATCAAGCACAAGGCAATAAAGGTCATTTATTACACTGTAAAACATGCACCTCACACTGTGTCTGTGATATTTGGGTCCATTTAAGCACAGCTGCCTCTGATTGTGGGTAACGCTCATAGGCTATCCAAGGTGCAGCGGTCACAATGACGTCGTATATTGCTTTTAGCATTGTTATTAGAGAAGGACGTGTTGCTGCTTGCACAGGGTGTGATGAGTAGCAAAAAGTGATATTATATACAGTTATATGAAAAAGTTTGGGCATCCCTATTAATCTTAAGCTTATTGTTTTATAAAAATTGGTGTTTTTGCAACAGCTATTTCAGTTTGATATATGTAATAACTGTTGGACACAGTAATGTTTCTGCCTTGAAATGAGGTTTATTGTACTAACAGAAAATGTGCAATCTGCATTCAAACAAAATTTGACAGGTGCATAAGTATGGGCACCTCACCAGAAAAGTGACATTAATATTTAGTAGATCCTCCTTTTGCAAAAATAACAGCCTCTAGTCGCTTCCTGTAGCTTTTAATGAGTTCCTGGATCCTGGATGAAGGTATTTTTGACCATTCCTCTTTACAAAACAATTCCAGTTCAGTTAAGTTTGATGGTTGCCGAGCATGGACAGCCCTCTTCAAATGATCCCACAGATGTTCATTGATATTCAGGTCTGGGGACTGGGATGGCCATTCCAGAACATTGTAATTGTTCCTCTGCATGAATGCCTGAGTAGATTTGGAGCGGTGTTTTGGATCATTGTCTTGCTGAAAGATCCATCCCCTGCGTAACTTCAACTTTATCACTGATTCTTGAACATTATTGTCAAGAATCTGCTGATACTGCGTGGAATCCATGCGTCCCTCAACTTTAACAAGATTCCCAGTGCCGGCATTGGCCACACAGCCCCAAAGCATGATGGAACCTCCACCAAATTTTACTGTGGGTAGCAAGTGTTTTTCTTGGAATGCTGTGTTTTTTTGCCGCCATGCATAACGCCTTTTTGTATGACCAAACAACTCAATCTTGGTTTCATCAGTCCACAGGACCTTCTTCCAAAAAGAAATTGGCTTCTCCAAATGTGCGTTTGCATACCTCAGCCGACTCTGTTTGTGGCGTGCTTGCAGAAACGGCTTCTTTCGCATCACTCTCCCATACAGCTTCTCCTTGTGCAAAGTGCGTTGTATAGTTGACCGATGCACAGTGACACCATCTGCAGCAAGTTGATGCTGCAGCTCTCTGGAGGTGGTCTGAGGATTGTCCTTGACTGATCTCACCATTCTTCTTCTCTGCCTTTCTGATGTTTTTCTTGGCCTGCCACTTCTGGCCTTAACAAGAACTGTCCCTGTGTTCTTCCATTTCCTTACTATGTTCCTCACAGTGGAAACTGACAGGTTAAATCTCTGAGACAGCTTTTTGTATCCTTCCCCTGAACAACTATGTTGAATAATCTTTGTTTTCCGATCATTTGACAGTTGTTTTGAGGAGCCCATGATGCCACTCTTCAGAGGAGATTCAAACAGGAGAACAACTTGCAAGTGGCCACTTTAAGTAGCTTTTCTAATGATTGCATATACCTGGCTATGAAGTTCAAAGCTCTATGAGGTTACAAAACCAAAAAAGTGCTTTAGTAAGTCAGTAAAAAGTAGGTAGGAGTATTTAAAACAAGAAAATGATAAGGGTGCCCATACTTATGCACCTGTCAAATTTTGTTTGAATGCAGAACTGCTCATTTTCTGTTAGTACAATAAACCTCATTTCAAGGCAGAAACATTACTGTGTCCAACAGTTATTACATATATCAAACTGAAATAGCTGTTGCAAAAACACCAATTTTTATAAAACATTAAGCTTAAGATTAATAGGGGTGCCCAAACTTTTTCATATAACTGTATATACCAGGCAGGCCATATTATATATATACCATAAAAATGAACTCTTAATAATTTTGACCAGATATAAACCATTACGAGCTATGCATTGACTCTATCCAATGGTATCTGCAGACCGAAAATAACTGTATTTGCAACCTATTTTTATTTAAAAGCATTTATTTTGGACTAAATAGTATTTTTAGGATCTGGTTCCATTAAAAATGAGCACCATTTGCCTTCTATAGCCTCTGTTATGACTGCAGAATAAAACAACTGAGAATCCATCAGTGGGCTCGTTCTGGCAAGAAAGTTTGTAACACTTATCTTTCTTCTTCTGAGCTCATCCTTGCAGGTAACTGTTATCTTTCTTCTCCTGAGCTCTAACTCTTATCTTTCTTCTCCTGAGCTCCTCCTCGCAGGTAACTGTTATCTTTCTTCTCCTGAGCTCTAACTCTTATCTTTCTTCTCCTGAGCTCCTCCTCGCAGGTAACTCTTATCTTTCTTCTCCTGAGCTCCTCCTCGCAGGTAACTCTTATCTTCCTTCTCCTGAGCTCCTCCTCGCAGGTAACTGTTATCTTTCTTCTCCTGAGCTCTAACCCTTATCTTTCTTCTCCTGAGCTCCTCCTCGCAGGTAACTCTTATCTTCCTTCTCCTGAGCTCCTCCTTGCAGCTGATGGATGACCGCATGAAAGATGAGCTGGATATAAGTCAGTCGAGGGTAACTTAGAAGAACAAAGAAAATGGCTATAAATTCTTCATCAGAACAAGTTCACTGACGGATTCTCAGTTAACATATTGTGCAGCACAGAAGCCGTAAAAGACAAAAAGTGCAAAATTATGAAACCCAACTACAAAAACTATTTTTACCCAAAAATGCATAAATATAAGTAACAAAACCAAAAAAAAGGTGTCCAGGAATGTATGATTTGAAAAATTTGAAGATTTGGAGTCACTTTTAGCTGTGCTGTGTTCACTGAAGGACAGGTTCACAACTCATTATCTTAAAGCACTACTTCAGCGTTTTTTTTTATTGCAGCACTTGAGTTGTGCTTCTAATCTAAGTTCTCTGCCCTTAGTCTTATTCTTACTTGTTGCCATGTTCACCTTACATCGTCACAGTTATCGTCGGTCTCCAGCAGTTTGTGACCTGCCGGATCGCTCCAGTGTTTGCTTGGGGATCCGGAAGTCACAAGTCAATGTAAGTCTATGAGAGCCTCAGTCTGGCTCTCATAGACTTGCATTGAGAGCTTGAAACCTCTGACCTCTGACCAGTCAAAACTTGGGGTCACAAGATGGCGAGTGGTGCCGATACAGAGTGAGGGCAGCGGTGGGTAAGTATAACACTACGACCAGGGACCTTAGATTAGAAGCACCACTCCTGCGCTGAGAAAAAAAACAAAGAGAAGGAAAGATTGCAATAATAGGAGGAACAGTTGAAAGAAGAAAAAATAGGACATTAACATTGACAAAGAAAATCTCTCCTGCAAATATACAGCTCTGGCAAAAATTAAGAGACCACTGCAAAATTTTCATTTTCTCTGATTTTTCTCTTTATAGATATATTTTTGAGTAAAATGTACATTGTTGTTTTATTCTATAAACTACTGACATGTCTCCAAAATTCAAAGCTAAAAATGTATTTATTTGCAGCAAATGAGAAATGGTCAAAATAATAAAAAAGAAACCGTGCTTTCAGACCTCAAATAATGCAAAGAAAACAAGTTCTTATTCATTTAGAAACAACAATATTCGTGTTTTAACTCGGGAAGAGTTCAGAAATCAATATTTGGTGGAATAACACTGATTTTTAATCACAGCTTTCATGCGTCTTGGCATATTTTCCACCAGTCTTTCTATGCTTTCCAATAGAAAACTGTTATAATAATAATTTTTATTTTTATAGCGCCAACATATTCCACAGCACTTTACAAATTTTAGGGGGGACTTATACAAACAATACAGAATAAACATAACTCATATCAAAAGGAGTGAGGGCCCTGCTCGCAAGCTAACAGTCTATGAGGAAATGGGGGAGACACAAAAGGTAGAATGTACATATATTGTATAATGCAGCCTTGATATACTATATAGGATAAATAATACATGGACTGGTCGCCTGTCAGTATGTGTGCAGTCCTGACCGAGGCTATTATGTGCATGGTTGGTATAAACCTGAAATTGAAGAAGATTTTTATATGAGGGAAAACTGGGACGGACAACTGGGATGGACAGATAGTGTGTGGAGGCAATACGGCAGTCTAAAGAAATGGGTTTTTAGGGTCCGCTTGAAACTGTGGGTATTGGGAATTAATCGAACTGTCCTGGGTAATGCATTCCAAAGAATTGGCGCAGCACGCGAGAAATCTTGGAGACGGGAGTGGGAAGTTCGGATTATGGAGGATTTAAGTTTTAAGTCACTGGCAGAACGGAGGGCACGTGTAAGGTGGTAGACTGAGACAAGGGAGGAGATGTAGGGGGGGTACTGAAGCATGGAGCGCTTTGTGGGTAAGCGTGATAAGTTTAAATTGAACTCTATATTGGATGGGTAGCCAATGCAATGACTGGCTCAGGGAAGAGGCATCAGTGTAGCGGTTGGTGAGGAATATGATCCTGGCTGCTGCGTTAAGGACGGATTGGAGAGGGGAGAGTTTAGTAAGAGGGAGCCCGATAAGTAGAGAGTTGCAGTAGTCCACACGAGAATGAATAAGAGCGACAGTAAGAGTTTTTGCCGAGTCAAAGGTGAGAAAAGTCCTGATTCTTGAGATGTTTTTGAGGTGTAGATGACATGAACGAGCGAGTGATTTGATGTGAGGAGTGAAGGAAAGATCTGAGTCAAAAATGACCCCAAGACAGCAGGCTTGTTGCTGGGGAGTAATGGTTGAGCCACAAAAGGAAATGGCAATATCGGGCACAGGTAGGTTAGTTGAGGGAGGAAATACGAGTAGTTCAGTTTTTGACAGATTCAGTTTTACACAGAGGGAGAACATAATGTTAGACACAGCAGAAAGACAATCACTGGTCTTTTGTAGTAATGCAGGGGTGATGTCCAGAGCAGAGGTGTATAATTGGGTGTCATCAGCATAGAGATGGTACTGAAAACCGAATCTGCTGATTGTTTGTCCAATGGGAGTGGTGTATAAGGAGAAAAGAAGGGGGCCTAGTACTGATCCTTGAGGAACCCCGACAGTAAGGGGAAGGAGAGAGGAAGAGGAGCCGGCGAAAGACACAGAGAAGGAGCGGTCAGAGAGATAGGAGGAGAACCAGGAGAGAACAGTGTCCTTGAGGCCAATAGTGCGGAGCATAGTGAGGAGGAGCTGGTGATCCACAGTGTCGAATGCTGCAGAGAGATCCAGGAGAATCAGCAGGGAATAGTGACCATTAGATTTAGCTGTTAGTAGATCATTAGAGACTTTAGTGAGGGCAGTTTCAGTAGAATGTAAAGAGCGGAAACCAGATTGTAAAGGGTCAAGAAGAGAGTTGTCTGAGAGATAGCGGATTAGACGGGAATGGACCAGGCGTTCCAAGAGTTTAGAGATAAAGGGAAGATTGGAAACAGGTCTGTAGTTGGCCGTGCAGTTCTGGTCAAGGGATGTTTTTTTTAAGTAATGGATGTATGCTGGCGTGTTTAAAAGAAGAGGGAAAGATACCAGATAAGAGGGAGAGGTTGAAAATTTAGGTAGGTGAGTGGTGACAGCTGGAGCAAGGGACTGAAAGAGATGTGAGGGAATAGGGTCACTGGTGCAGGTGGTAGGGCGAGAAGATGCAAGGAGTCTGATCACTTCATCTTCCGTGACTGGTTCGAAATCAGAAAGTGAGCAAGATACAATGTGGTGGGGGTGAGCATGCAAAACGTTTGGGGATTGGGAGAAAATTTCCTGACGGATATGGTCAATTTTTTCTTTGAAATAATTGGCCAGATCGTCTGCGCTGAGGTCGGTGATCGGGGCCTGTGCTGTTTGATTGAGGAGAGAATGAAACGTGTCAAAGAGTTGTTTAGGATTATTGGAAAGTGAGATTATGAGGTTGTTAAAGTAGGTTTCTTTGGAGAGCTGAAGAGCAGAGTTATATGTTTTTAGCATAAATTTATAATGGAGGAAATCTTCGGACAGATTAGATTTTCTCCACAGCCTTTCAGCGCACCTGGAACACCGCTGGAGAAGACGTGTTTGAGGCATGTGCCAGGGTTGTCGCCGTCTATGCTGAATTGTTCTTTGTGTAGGAGGTGCGGCTTCATCCAGGGCGCATAGCATTATTTCATTATAATGCTTCAATGCAGAGTCGGGACATGAGAGGGAGGAGATTGGGGCCAATGATGATTGCAACTTTTTCATAAATTTCTGGGTGTTAATGGCGCGTATATTTCTATAAGTGTGGAAAGTGGGTGGGTCTTGAGTAGAGTCACAGTTCTTGACAGAGAATGAAAGAAGATTATGGTCAGACAGTGGAAGGGGAGAGTTAGTAAAGTCATGTACTGAGCAAAGCCGGGAGAAGATCAGGTCCAATGTGTTCCCGTCCTCATGTGTAGGAGAATTAGCAAGCTGTGAAAGGCCAAAGGAGGAGGTTAGTGATAAAAGGTGAGCCGCAGATGGGGAAAGAGGATAGCTAATTGGGATGTTAAAATCTCCCATGATTATCATGGGGATGTCACAGGATAGAAAATTTGGAAGCCAGGCAGCTGTTATGATCTGCTACAAGAACTAAGGAAAGATAGGAAAACTGTCCCTACAATAGGACTAAGCTGATTCCCTACGATGCAGCGGGCAACCTGTTCCTTGTGAACAGACCCGCCTTCATCCTCAGCTAGTCTGAACGCAGACCTATAGATATAAGGGAGGGGTCCCTAAAAGTACTAAGGACTGGGACAAAATTGGACACCTCCTAGCAGAAGTTGTAGCGGAGCAAAAAGACAAACAGACAAAAATACTTAGAGGTCCAAGGACCAAGCAAACTATAGAGATAGGTACAAAGCACCTGGCTAGATTAAGAGTCAAAGTAACACTGCAGTCCAGCAAAGGCAGAAGGGCGGAGCTGGAATAAATAGGCAGCAGGTCACGTGACCACAAAATAGAAAAAAAACTAACAGGAGGGTTCTAACAGCAGCAAAGTGATCCAGGAACTGACGGGAGGGACCTGGAGGGCGATAGACAACCGCCACTCGCAGGGCGAAGGGCCGGTAGAGTCTGACTGTGTGGGCCTCAAAAGAAGGGAAGATAAGGGGGGGTACTGGGGGGATAACCTGAAAAGTACATTTTGTTGAACTGCCATATCTAACTGCCGCAACACTTTGATAAATTATGGCACTTCGATAAAGTATGCATAAATGTTATATGCATAAATGCCCCCGCATAAATGCTGCCCCTTGACTATGTCTCAATATATAGGGACGTATCTGCTTAGATCTACACAGATTTAACTCGTTAGCAATCAATCAACGAGCTTAAGACAACAGGAGACCATAAAACTGCAGAAAAAAAAACCAGACTGGCATCTCTACATGGATCATAAACTATTAAAGTAAGTGTGATGACCTTAAAGTATCATGGATTAAACAACGTAGAGGAGTGAGAAATATATACCCGTGATAGGCTGCAGAGCATTGCATGGAGGTACAAAGCAGTTTTCAGAATAGATCACACATAGGAGTGAGAAATATATACCAGTGATAGGCTGCAGAGCATTGCATGGAGGTACAAAGCAGTTTTCAGAATAGATCACACATAGGAGTGAGAAATATATACCAGTGATAGGCTGCAGAGCATTGCATGGAGGTACAAAGCAGTTTTCAGAATAGATCACATATAGGAGTGAGAAATATATATGACGCGCCCCCTGGGCCGTGTGTGTAGGGGAATACCTGGAGCCGAGTCTCTGTGTAACACTGGGGGTTGTAGTCTCCGTGGCGGCGACCCGGTCCTGTGGCTCAGGGTGGTCAAACCAGTGGTGGATCTGTTTATTTGGGTTTTGTAATGCTTAAATGTCCGACTACGCCACCCGTGGATTGCTGTCACTGAGAACCGCCGCTGCGGGCAGACCGCTGAGGCTGATGTTGTGTGCCCAGCAGGGGGTAGTATAACTCCCCACGGGAGGAGTATAGCCTCAGGGCAGTGAGTGCAGATGGTGGGGGTGATGGTGCGTGGGAGCAGCAGTAATGACTCAGAGCCCAGTGATGCAGTCCAGGGTCTTTACTCACAGTTTTACACTCCAAGCCACTTCTGCAGATGATGGCTACCCATGTCGTACTGTGCTCACCAGGTGAGGGGCTCGGCCAACACCCAGGCACCTTTGGAATGCTTTTCAGGACCCTCTTCGTGTGTCCTTTCTCTGGCCTGTCGTACCCCACAAGTGACCACGTTTCAGTCCAGCTGCCTCAGGCTTTGGCAGGCAAACGTATGTTCCGTTTCCCTGGGTCCTATGTGGTGCCTTCCTAACGGGTGTAGTGAGGGGCCGTAACACGTACAATGCCACGGCCTCCCGTTACTAGCTGAGGGTAGTTGCTCTCCTCCACTAGATGAGGGATCCGGTTCCCTTTTCTTGGCCTGACCCCCCTACTCTGGTAGCGGCGGGCGTGCGGTGGCGGCTGACCGGTCCGCACCCCTGGGGTCCCTTCAGTCTTCTCTTAGAGCTTCCTCCATTCTTCTCCCTTCCTTCCTTCTCCTCCAGGCCCAGGCCTTAAGACTTGGCCTGCCTGCGGAGCAGAGCCCAAGCAGAGCCTCTGCTCTCCGCCTCCTTCTCTCTCTCTGCTCTCTCACTTCTCTCTACTACTACTACTCCTGACTCTAAGATGGTGCCCACCTTATATACTCCTACTTTACAGTGCACCCTGGATCTACTCTCCCCACCCACACACTACCGGGTTCCCCCTTTCTAAGTGTTCCCTCCCCCCACTCCAGCCAGGGACAGGGACAGTTGTGCTCACTCTTGGGAGCATTGTCGCCCTGTCCCCCAGAAATGTTCCTTACCTAGAAGTGAGATATCACACCTCTGGGTGAGATGCAATACCTCTGTAGCGACCGAACCCTCGGGGCGCTACATATACCTGTAAGAAGAGAAGAAAGATGAATATTAGCAATGCCATATCTAACTGCCGCGGCACTTTGATAAATTATGGCACTTCGATAAAGTATGCATAACTGCTATATGCATAAATGCCCCCGCATAAAATCACTGTTCAGTGGTCTCTTAATTTTTGCCAGAGCTGTATATGTTTTTGGAAAATAATCATATGGGCCTAGACTCATCAAAGCAATTACACCAGAATTCTGGCTTAATTCACTTTGAAAAGTTGCAAAGTTGGTTTCAATTTTGCTTTTTTTTTACACCAGTTTCGCCAAACACCTCCAAAATGAGCTGCAATGGAGAAGGGTGTGGCATGACACCACAGCTCATCTAAGTCATGATGATATAAACTGGCGTATATATATGTATGTATGTATGTATATTGTGAGGCAGTGAATGGGATCATATACGATGGACGTTATATATCCTCCAGAATGTGTACAGAGACCTATTAAATCCATTGAAGTGCATTGCAGTCACAGACACAGCTGCGGCTGCAATGCTGGAATGGAGGTGAGCATTGACCTGGTCAGGCTATCTGGCTAAGGCAGATTAAGTAAAACCCGGTAGGGCCTTCATTTCTTGGAGGAGGCTACAGGAAGGCAGTGGGGCGGCCTCCTCCCTCCAACCCGGGTTTTCCAGTGGCTCTTGCCACAGGTCCTTTAAATACCCTGCATTAAGGATTAGTGTTGTTCAGTGTTGGGACATGCTAGGAACATAGCAGGAAAGCTCGGCGGACCTGTGAGTAGCTGAACCCATGCCTGGGAAGGCTCTGCACCCATCAGGCTCTAAGCGGCCCGGCGCGGCCATTGCCCCCAGCAACCGTTGTTATGAACTTGTGTTAACCCGGCTGCAAACTGGAGGACTTTTATGTTTAACTATGAGTCTGCTGAATAAAAGCTGCTTATGTTGGACTTGCTTGGGTCACTGCCTCAGTTACTGCACGGTGTGAACACCACCGCCCTACAATATATATATATATGTATGTATATATATATATATATATATATATATATGTGTGTGTGCATGTGTGTGCAGAGGTTATAACAATCTTTATTTTACAGAAATGTCTCCATATGTGAAGATCTGAGGATGTGGTTTGTAGTAATCACCTAGGCAGGTTAACGAGGCAACCATTTTTTATTCCTTATGCCCATGGTCTTACAACAACTCCAGGTAGATGGCCAAAATATAATGCCCCCAGTCCACAAGATCCCAACCCGGGGACAGTAGTTCCATTGCCCCTGTACCAGGCAATACCCACCATCTCACAACTTTCTGTTGACCCACAGCTTTTATATCTCCCACTAGTATAGTCAGTAGTCACAGTTCAAGCTCCTCCAGATGACGAATACCACTACCGCAGCACATGTATCCAGCTCCAGCTAGCAACAACCTCTCCATTCCCTCATCAGTGTCTAAAATACCCCAAGCTTCCCCCCAGAACTGAGCCCAGCCCTCGGGAAACACTCCCCCCAGAGCTAACTGTGTATTGGTGGACGTATTTTCCTGATGCCGAGCCCATTATCTGGGACTGCATGTGAGATCCCTTGTGGTGATGGCTCCACTGGGTCTATAATCCCCATCCACATAAAAGGACTAGTGACTGGGAGAACAATGGCATAATTGAGGCCCTTGAGACACTAACAAGAGTAATGGAATGATTGCTTTACCGCATGTCTGGCCTTATGAATACATAAGATCCAGGCATCAAGTCTTCCTCTGCTTACTGTCACTGAATGGAAACATCGATTTCTGAGGCTGAACACTTTCCAGGAGAGATTTGTGCACCTTAAACTGACGAGCAAGCAAATCTCTAATAAAACACAATAAGATTGACGTAACCGGTGCTCCATGCTGGAAAAAGTCTGTATCCCTTAGAGCCGTGGATTCCACTCTACATCCATTGGTCCAGTAGTCTTTAGTCCGTGGCCAGCTCCTCACATCATATTTGACCAAAGCCTATTTATAATAAATCAGTTTTCACCTATTTACCTACATTATACATTTAATTTTTTAATTAATTTATTCTTTTAGTAGCATACGATTTCGCTATTTGACAAGCAGTGCCATTAATACTGCAACGCTTTACAGACATTACCATCACTGTCCCCCTTGGGGCCCACAATCTATATTCCTTATCAGTATGTCTTTGGAGTTTGGGAGGAAACCGAAGAACCCAGAGGAAACCCACACAAACATGGGGAGAACATACAAACTCCTGTAGCTGCAAGGCTACAGTGCTATTCACTGAGCCACCGTGTTACCCATAATGTGAAGGACAAGGGAGAACATATCATTGGTGCAACCTTTGCAGCTGCACATGGGCCCAAGAGGTTAGGGGGCCCATTTATACTTCCAAAGCAGGTGCAATTTTGCATTTTTAGGAGCTCTTGGTCTGCAAAGCGCCGCCAGTGTCTGTGTCCGCCAGTGGTGAAGGATGTCTAATATCGCACAACTTTGTCACCTTCCATTGAGTTTTATAGAGTCAAACTCTCTAACCTACAACTTCTTCTTATTAGTGCGGCACATTCATACTTAATTGAATCAAGAGTTGTAAAATTAGGCATTAAATTAATCATAAAAGTGCCTCACTTTTACTTGACCTTCAAAAATGAAATGTTCTCCAAAATACTGTATATTAGGGTTTTATTTTCCTTTTGTTTCAATCTATGTTCTCTAGAAACCACTGGAATGTACCGTAAAAGGTTGGCTTCAAAAAAGTAACACAAGAACGGTAATTAAATGGACATATCAAGTACCAATGATTTCTTTTTAACCTTATGTTGGTTAGCCCTTTCAGTCCTCAAAATATCTCAATTACCAAAATGGAAATGAAGTGTGCTTGCAATTTTCTCTTAAATTATTTTCTATAAAGCATGATTTAAAAAAAAAAAAAAAGAAGTAGACACTTTGGAGAATTCTTGCACTCTTCAGCCTTTCCTTCGACTTAACATGCTCCCCTTGATTGAGGTCTCCGGTGAAGTATCGTGACTGCCCCCTGCAGTCATTGACTTTGCCATTAACAAGATGATGATTACTCTTCTGCATATTAAAAGGAAATACTCTTTTGTTTGAAGGTAAGAAGCCAAAGATATTTATGAGATTTTCTTCCCTTAAGAAACCGAGGATATAATACTTGCATGTCAGTGTGTTGATTTCCAATGCAAATTTACCATATTTTCTGTAAGCTGTATCTCCGGTAATAAGAAGCAACACAACAGAACATAACATTTGGCAATAGAAAGGTGCTGTCATATTTTGTTAGGAGAAGCCTATTTGCATAATAGGTATCTTGTATTATATTTGCTCCTCAGACTTGAAGCTGTTTCCTCGACGCAGAGGCTTTCTATAGACAAGATAAACATGTAGACACTAAACCTAACAAGACGGTGCAATAAGACAAAAATGAGATGTAGGAAAAATACATCAATTTTAGCAATGTGTTGTATGCCGGACTCTCTGTATATCATGAGCTATTGAATAGCGTAGTCCGGCCGCCAGAAGTACTGAAATCATTAATTTTCCCACTCTCTACGTCATTTATGCATCAGCCTGAGCTTTGTTGTGTTCAATTAAATATATCACCCAATTTTCAAATGGAAATTTAGTAACACTTGAATTTTGCTCAATAGAAATTAAAGGACAAAACATTTTTAAATACGCCATTAAGCCTCATTCACACGTCATTATTTTTTTCATGTACGAGAAAAATTAAATAAGTTTCATCGGTGATATCAATAAGTTTCATCTGAGTTTTATTAGAGTTCGGTCTGAATTTCATCAGTTTTCCTCGCATGTAAAAAACAAAACAAAAAAAAAAACACCTTCTATTTAGCAGTCCGTGAAAATCAGACTGCACTCGGATGGCATATGAGTGCTGTCCGACTTTTTCACGGACCCATACATTGCCAATTTTGATTAGAATCGAACATGTTTATGCAATTTTTCCTGGACCACTTGATCCATGTAAAATTATGGACATATGAATGACCCCATTTACTATTACAGGTCTGAGTGCTATCTGTGAAAAAGAAGAATAGCATTCGTATACAAAAAATGGATGTCTGAATGAGCCCTTAGAGTATTCTGGGTTAATACAGTGAAGTTCATCATTCCTAATCTTCCAAACTCAAAGAGTAGCCAAAATAAAGTTGCTCTCTGATGAAGAGTCAGCATTTTTCAATGTTAAACAGACATCCCATTAACCCCTTTACCTCCGAGGGTGGTTTGCACGTTAATGACCAGGCCAATTTTTACAATTCTGACCACTGTCACTTTATGAGGTAATTACTCTGGAATGCTTCAACGGATCCCCCTGATTCTGAGAATGTTTTTTCGTGACATATTGTACTTCATGATTGTGGTAAAATTTCTTTGATATCACTTGCGTTTATTTGTGAATAAAATGGAAATTTGGCGAAAATGTTGCAAATTTTGCAATTTTCAAAATTTGAATTTTTATGCCCTTAAATAAGAGAGATATGTCACACAAAATAGTTAATAAATAACATTACCCACATGTTTACTTTACATAAGCACAATATTGGAACCAGAATTTTTTTTTATTAGGGAGCTATAAGGGTTAAAAGTTGACCAGCGATTTCTCATTTTTCCAGCAAAATTTACAAAACCATTTTTTTAGGGACCACATCACATTTGAAGTCACTTTGAGAGGTCTTTATAACAGAAAATACCCAAAAGTGACACCATTCTAAAAACTGCACCCCTCAAGGTGCTCAAAACCACATTCAAGAACTTTATTAACCCTTCAGGTGCTTCACAGGAATTTTTGGAATGTGGAAGAAAAAAATGAACATTTAACTTTTTTCACAAAAATGTTACTTTAGACCCAATTTTCTTTATTTTTGCAGGGGTAACAAGAAAAAATTGACCACAAAATTTGTTGTGCAATTTCCCCTGGACATGCAGATACCCCATATGTGGGGAAAAAACCACTGTTTGGGCGCACGGCAGGGCTCGGAAGAGAAGGAGCGCCATTTGACTTTTTGATTGTAAAATTTGCTTGAATAATTAGCGGACGCCATGCTGCGTTTGGAGAGCCCCTGTGTGCCTAAACATTGGAGCTTCCCCACAAGTGACCCCATTTTGGAAACTAGACCCCCCAAGGCACCAATCTAGATGCATAGTGAGCACTTGGAACCCCCAGGTGCTTCACAAATTAATCCGTAAAAATGAAAAAGTGGAAAAAAAACACTTTTTAATTTTTATGAATCAATTTGTGAAGCACATGGGGGTTCCAAGTGCTCACTATGCATCTAGATAAGTGCCTTAGGGGTCTAGTTTCCAAAATGGGGTCACTTGTGGGGGAGCTCCAATGTTTAGGCACACAGGGGCTCTCCAAACGCGACATGGTGTCCGATTACAATTTGAGCCGATTTTCCATTCAATTTGTTAGTGGACACCATGTCGCATTTGGAGAGCCCCTGTGAGCCTAAACATTGGAGCTCCTCCACTAGTGACCCCATTTTGGAAACTAGACCCCCCAAGGCACCTATCTAGATGCATAGTGAGCACTTGGAACCCCCAGGTGCTTCACAAATTAATCCGTAAAAATGAAAAAGTGGAAAAAAAAACCCTTTTTAATTTTTATGAATCAATTTGTGACGCACCTGGGGGTACCAAGTGCTCACTATGCATCTAGATAGGTGCCTTGGGGGGTCTAATTTCCAAAATGGGGTAACTTGTGGGGAGCTCCAATTTTTAGGCACACAGGGGCTCTCCAAATGCGACATGGTGTCCTCTAACAATTTGAGCCGATTTTCCATTCAATTTGTTAGCGGACACCATGTCGCGTTTGGAGAGCCCCTGTGAGCCTAAACATTGGAGCTCCTCCACAAGTGACCCCATTTTGGAAACTAAAGCCCCCAAGGCACCTATCTAGATGCATAGTGAGCACTTGGAACCCCCAGGTGCTTCACAAATTAATCCGTAAAAATGAAAAAGTGGAAAAAAAACACTTTTTAATTTTTATGAATCAATTTGTGAAGCACCTGGGGGTTCCAAGTGCTCACTATGCATCTAGATAGGTGCCTTGGGGGGTCTAGTTTCCAAAATGGGGTCACTTGTGGAGGAGCTCCAATTTTTAGGCTCACAGGGGCTCTCCAAACGCGACATGGTGTCCGCTAACATATTGAATGGAAAATCGGCTCAAATTGTTAGCGGACACTATGTCGCGTTTGGAGAGCCCCTGTGTGCCTAAACATTGGAGCACCCCCTCAAGTGACCCTATTTTGGAAACTAGACCCCCCAAGGCACCTATCTAGATGCATAGTGAGCACTTGGAACCCCCAGGTGCTTCACAAATTAATCCGTAAAAATGAAAAAGTGGAAAAAAAACACTTTTTAACTTTTATGAATCAATTTGTGAAGCACCTGGGGGTTCCAAGTGCTCACTATGCATCTAGATAGGTGCCTTGGGGGGTCTAGTTTCCAAAATGGGGTCACTTGTGGGGGAGTTCCAATTTTTAGGCACACAGGGGTCCTCCAAATGCGACATGGTGTCCTCTAACAATTTTAGCCTACTTTCCATTCAATTTGTTAGCGGACACCATGTCGCATTTGGAGAGCCCCTGTGAGCCTAAACATTGGAGCTCCTCCACAAGTGACCCAATTTTGGAAACTAGACCCCCCAAGGCACCTATCTAGATGCATAGTGAGCACTTGGAACCCCCAGGTGCTTCACAAATTAATCCGTAAAAATGAAAAAGTGGAAAAAAAAACACTTTTTACGTTTTATGAATCAATTTGTGAAGCACCTGGGGGTTCCAAGTGCTCACTATGCATCTAGATAGGTGCCTTGGGGGGTCTAGTTTCCAAAATGGGGTCACTTGTGGAGGAGCTCCAAGTTTTAGGCTCACAGGCGCTCTCCAAACGCGACATGGTGTCCGTTAACAAATTGAATGGAAAATCGGCTCAAATTGTTAGCGGACACCATGTCGCGTTTGGAGAGCCCCTGTGTGCCTAAACATTGGAGCACCCCCTCAAGTGACCCCATTTTGGAAACTAGACCCCCAAAGGCACCTATCTAGATGCATAGTGAGCACTTGGAACCCCCAGGTGCTTCCCAAATTGATTCGTAAAAATGAAAAAGTGGAAAAAAACACACTTTTTTATTTTTACGGATTAATTTGTGAAGCACGTGAGGGTTCCAAGTGCTCACTATGCATCTAGATAGGTGCCTTGGGGGGTCTAGTTTCCAAAATGGGGTCAATTGTGGGGGAGCTCCAACATTTAGGCACACAGGGGCTCTCCAAACGCGACATGGTTCCAATTTGTTAGCGGACACCATGTCGCGTTTGGAGAGCCCCTGTGTGCCTAAACATTGGAGCTCCCCCACAAGTGACCCCATTTTGAAAACTAGACCCCTAAGGCACCTATCTAGATGCATAGTGAGCACTTGAAACCCCCAGGTGCTTCACAAATTGATTCGTAAAAATGAAAAAGTGGAAAAAAAAACACTTTTTTATTTTAACAGATTAATTTGTGAAGCACCAGGGGCTTCCAAGTGCTCACTATGCATCTATATAGGTGCCTTTGGGGGTCTAGTTTCCAAAATGGGGTCAATTGTGGGGAGCCCCAATGTTTAGGCACACAGGGGCTCTCCAATCACGACATGGAGTCCGCTAACAAATTGGAACCATGTCGCGTTTTGAGAGCCCCTGTGTGCCTAAACATTGGAGATCCCCCACAAGTGCCCCGTTTTTGGAACGGATTCCTGATTTGTCAATTTTATAGTGTAGTGTTATATGCCAGTTGTGTATTACAACCTGACAAACACTACACAACTGAAGTATGACAACCTGACGAACACTACGTCAGCTGTGTAGTGTTCGTCGGGTTCTCATACGTCAGAAATTAATTTAATAGTCCATGGAGGTATGGTATCTTCTGAAGCAGTCTTTCATGCAGGGGCCAGGTTTGTCGGGGCAGGTGTCACATTGGTAAATGGTGACCTTGCGTATTCCTCTTCGGTAGCACACTCTGCACTTCTTTTGTGACTTACCCTTTTTCCACTGTGAGGGATCTGCCCCGGGAAATGCTGGCCCGGTACAATTCGAGGTCCTTCAGTTCCAGAAGTAGTGGGACCCGCTCCGTCACCACTGCCAAATATCAGGGCCTTGATAACTGTCTCCTGAAAGTGAAAATACGACGAAGAAGTCTGTCCTGCACATTGAGACAGAAGGAAAGCGTTGTGCATTGCCATCGGAACAATGTGCACAGCCAGCTTCTTATACCATACCTTGGCCTTTCTCAAAGCATTGTACGGCTGGAGGACTTGATCGGAGAGATCAACTCCCCCCATGTACTTGTTGTACCCCACTACACTGTCTGGTTTGGCGACCTGTGTAGTGGAACCTCTTACAGTGCTGTGGGTGCTGCCATCACCATGTATGGTGGTCAAGAGAAGGACATCCCTCTTGTCCTTGTACTTGACCACCAACAGGTGGTCGCTACATTGGCTCTGCTCTCACCCCTTCTGAGCAGCTGCCCAATTAGCGTCTTTGGGAGGCCTTTCTGATTTTTGCGGACAGTACCGCAAGCTGCGGTATGTCGCGCAGAGAGGGACTTGAAGAGTGGGAAACTTGTATAAAAGTTATCCACGTACAGGTGATAACCTTTATCCAGCAGTGGGTGCACCAAGTCCCACACAATTTTCCCACTCACTCCCAGAACAGGGGGGCATTCAGGGGGTTCAATCCGGGAGTCCTTCCCTTCATAAACTCTAAACTTGTGAGTGTACCCTGAGGTACTCTCACAAAGTTTATGCAGCTTGATCCCGTACCTGGACCTTTTACTGGGCAGGTACTGCCGGAATCCAAGCCGCCCCTTGAAAGCAATTAAGGACTCATCCACGCAGATGTCCCTTTGCGGCACGTACACTTCACCAAACTTGTTGTTGAAGTGCTCGATGACCGGCCGAACTTTGAAAAGACGATCAAAGTTCGGGTCATCGCGTGCAGGACACCTTGCATTATCTTGGTAATGCAAGAACTTGTGGATGGCCTCAAAACGTTTCCGGATCATCACCATTCGGAACACTGGAGTGTTATACAAAACGTCAACACTCCAGTATTGCCGCATCTCTGTTTTTTTCAGGATCCCCATATGAAGGACCAGGCCCCAAAACTTCATCATTTCTTCTGCGTCTACAGGAGACCAGTAAGAAAATGATGAAGAGGAGTTTTGTTCCAAAAATTGATGAGCATACAAATTAGTTTGGCCCACCATGAGGTTTATAAAATCCTCAGAGAAGAAGAATTTGAAAAAGTCTATTTCTGCGAGGCTGGTGGTGTCAAACTTGATTCCTGATTCCGCCACGAAATCAGGAATCAATGGCTCAAAATTTTCGGGGGTGTGAGGTCCATATGGGGTCAGTATTGGGGGGCGCTGGAACATCTTCTCTCCTGTGATGACTGCGGAGCGGTCCAGGAGAACTTGAGGAAGAAGAGGAGGAAGAAGAGTAGGAAGAGGAGGACGATGAGGCGTCAGAAAAGCAAAGAAATGTGGGATCCTCGCCCTCGCTGTCGGTCTCAGTGTCGGAGGCAACAAAAGAGTATGCCTCCTCCGCTGAATAGCGAGTTTGGGATGAGCCGGCCATTTTTTTTCCCCGTGTATGTGGTGCGTGTGTGTCTGTTCTTTATTTAGAGTGTGTGTGTGTCAGTGTGCTTGGTGTGAACTTTTTTTTCCAGAAAAAAAAAAGAGAAAAAAAAGAACTACCGTAGGTGGTTCAAACAGCGAGCACGAGTGCGGATCGGTGAACTATGTCACCAATCAACTCTCGGCAGCTGCTGGGTGTGTGCGCGGATGTGGTGCAAAGGTGTGGGGGGGAATTGACAGGGACAAGAAAAAGAAGAGAAAGAAGAGAAAGAAAGAAAAAAAAAAGAAAAAAAGAAAAGTCGTGAAAACAGCGAACACAGAAAAGAAAAAAATAAAAGTCGTGAAAACAGCGAACACAGAAAAGAAAAAAAGAAAAGTTGTGAAAACAGCGAACACAGAAAAGAAATAAAGAAAAGTCGTGAAAACAGCGAACACAGAAAAGAAAAAAAGAAAAGTCGTGAAAACAGCAAACACAGAAAAGAAAAAAAGAAAAGTCGTGAAAAGCAGCGAGCACGGACGTTGATCAGTGACGTAGACACTGCTCAGCGCTCGGCCGCAGCAGGATGCACGAAAAAAAAATTGGTAAAAGGAGGGAGGGGAGAGGAGGAGGGGGGGGAGGGGTGGATGAGGGGAGAACAGAGATGCACTTACCAAAGTCTTCTCTGTTCTTCTTTCAGCAGGATCAGCAGCAGGTTCTGGAAGAGGCTCAGGAGCAGGATCTGCAGGATAAGGAGTAGAGATGAGCGGTGTTCGACTAGAACTGTTCGCCAGTCTCAAATTCGAGCTGTTTTGGGTGGTGTTCGAGTTGTTCGACGAACCCGAACGATTTGCAAAAAATTCGGCTGTTCGAGGTTATGTTCGATAACTGTTCGTGCACCAAAAGCTTGTCCTGCATGTCTGGCGCTATTTAGAGCACCAATCATGCAGGGATTGTCTGCCACTCACTGTAATGCCACAGCCATGGTGGTTGTGGCATTAGAGTGATTGCCCAAATCGATGGGAACTGTGCTCACAGTGAAACATGAAAAGCCGGCAATTCAGCAGCGGCGTACACAGGTACCCGACAATTTAGAACCGAAAGAATAGAGCTTCACACATAGATTAGATAGATAAAAACATGTCAGTCACATATATAAGAAGTACAGTGACAGTGTTGATTACTGTACTTGTCATTTAGTGTAAAGGATTTATAAAAAAAAATATTAGTGTTTTCATGCACCGTCTCTTTAAAAAAGCCGGCGGCAATTCAGCAGCGGTACCTGACAATTTAGAATGGAAGGAATAGAGCATCACACATAGATTAGATAGATAGAAACATGTCAGTCACATATATAAGAAGTACAGTGACAGTGTTGATTACTGTACTTGCCATTTAGTGTAAAGGATTTATTAAAAAAAATATTAGTGTTTTCATGCACCGTCTCTTTAAAAAAGCCGGCCGGCAATTCAGCAGCGGTACCCGACAATTTATAATGGAAGGAATAGAGCATCACACATAGATTAGATAGATAGAAACATGTCAGTCACATATATATGAAGTACAGTGACAGTGTTGATTACTGTACTTGTCATTTAGTGTTAAAATAAAGGATTTATTTAAAAAAAATTAGCGTGGGGTTCCCCTTAATTTTAGGCTCTAGCGGAGGATAAGCAGAGGGCTGGGGCAGATGTTTGAAGCCTGGGAAGGGGGTAATACCCATGGAGCTTCCCAGGCTACTAATATCAGCCCCCAGCTGAGTGCCTAGCCTTTACTAGCTATTAAAATGGGGGACCCACCCCAAAAAATTGACGTGGGGTCCCCCCTATTTTAATAGCTAGCAAAGGCTAGGCAGACAGCTGGGGGCTGATATTAATAGCCCAGGAAGGGTGCCATGAATATTGGCCCCCTCCCAGGCTAGAAACACCAGCCGTCAGCCGCCCCAGAAATGGCACATCCATAGGATGCGCCAATTCTGGCACTTAGCCTCGCTCTTCCCACTGCCCTGTAGCGGTGGCAGTGGGGTAATAGGGCTGGGGTTGATGACAGCTTATAATGCCAGCTGACATCAAGCCCAGGTTAGTAATGGAGAGGCGTCTATAAGACACCCCCATTACTAACCCCATAGTCAAAGTTAAAAAAAAACACAAACACCCAGAATAAAGTCCTTTAATTGAAATAAAGACACAATTCTTTATTGTTCTAAATTAAACCATACTTACCATCACGCCCATTCCAGCTGAAGCCAACGATCCCCTGCAATAAAAGAAAAATAATAAAGCAAGATCATCCTTACCTTTCCATGGTTCCCACGACAGCTTCAGCTCTGCTACATCGAGATGACAGGCTGGACCGCAGCAGAACGCTGCCATCCAGCCTGTCATCCCGCGGACACTGAGAAGCGCAGGCATGCTTGCGCTCCTCAGCGTCTCTCTGTGACGGCATCCAGATGAGCCGAGGTCATGTCCAATGAACTCGGCTCACCTCATGCACGTCACTGACAGCGTGGGAAAATTCTCACGCTGAAGCGCTGAGTGCAGGAGAATTCTCCCACGCTGTCAGTGACATGCATAAGGTGAGCTCATGTCCAATGAACTCATCTCACCTCATGCACGTCACTGACAACGTGGGAAAATTCTCCTGCACTCAGCGCTTCAGCGTGAGAATTCTCCCACGCTGAAGCACTGAGTGCAGGAGAATTTTCCCACGCTGTCAGTGACGTGCATGAGGTGAGCCGAGTTCATTGGACATTAACTCGGCTCATCTGGATGCCCTCACAGAGAGACACTGTGGAGCGCAAGCATGCCTGCGCTTCTCAGTGTCTGCGGGATGACAGGCTGGATGGCAGCGTTCTGCAGGTCCAGCCTGTCATCTCGATGTAGCAGAGCTGGAGCCGTCCTGGGAACCATGGAAAGGTAAGGATGATGTTGCTTTATTATTTTTCTTTTATTTCAGGAGATCGTTGGCTTCAGCTGGAATGGGCGTGACGGTAAGTATGGTTTAATTTAGAACAATAAAGAATTGTGTGTTTATTTAAATTAAAGGACTTTTTTCTGGGTGTTGTGTTTTTTTTAAATACTTTACTAGAAATTCATGGTGGTCATGTCTAATATTGGCGTGACCCCATGAATTTCGGGCTTAGGGCCAGCTGATAATGCCAAGCTGGCCCTAACCCCTTTATTACCCAGTGAGCCAATGCATCAGGGCCCTGGATGAGTTGGGTACAGCGCCAGAAGATGGCGCTTCTATGAACGCGCCATTTTCCGGGGTGGCTGCGGACTGCAATTTGCAGCGGGGGTGGCCCAGAAAGCTTGGGCCTCCCTGCGCTGTGGATTCCAGCCCCCAGCTGCCTAGTTGTACCTGGCTGGACTCAAAAACAGGGCGAAGCCCCACGTCAATTTTCTTTAAATTATTTCATGAAATAATTAAGAAAAAAAGGGCTTCCCTATATTGTTGTGTCCGGCCAGGTACAAATAGGCAGCTGGTGGTTGGGGGCAGCCCGTTCCTGCCTGCTGCACCTGACTGGACACAAATATAGTGCGAAGCCCAACGTCAATTTTTTTTAAATTATTTCATGAATTTCATGAAATAATAAAAAAAAATTGAAGTGGGGCTTCGCACTATATTTGTGTCCAGCCAGGTACAGCAGGCAGGAACGGGCTGCCCCCAACCACCAGCTGCCTATTTGTACCTGGCCGGACACAACAATATAGGGAAGGCCTTTTTTTCTTAATTATTTCATGAATTTCATGAAATAATAAAAAAAAATTGAAGTGGGGCTTCGCACTATATTTGTGTCCAGCCAGGTACAGCAGGCAGGAACGGGCTGCCACCAACCACCAGCTGCCTATTTGTACCTGGCCGGACACAACAATATAGGGAAGGCCTTTTTTTCTTAATTATTTCATGAATTTCATGAAAGAATTAAAAAAAAAATACGTGGGGCTTCGCCCTATTTTTGTGTCCAGCCAGGTACAACTAGGCAGCTGGGGGCTGGAATCTGCAGCGCAGGGAGGCCCAAGCTTTCTGCCCCCCCCTCCCCCCCCGCTGCAAATTGCAGTCCGCAGCCACCCCGGAAAATGGCGCGTTCATAGAAGCGCCATCTTCTGGCGCTGTACCCAACTCATCCAGGGCCCTGGTGCGGTGGCTCACTGGGTAATAAAGGGGTTAGGGCCAGCTTGGTATTATCAGCTGGCCCTAAGCCCAAAATTCATGGGGTCATGCCAGTATTAGACATGACCGCCATGAATTTCTAGTAAAGTATTTAAAAAAAACACAACACCCAGAATAAAGTCCTTTAATTGAAATAAACACACAATTCTTTATTGTTCTAAATTAAACCATACTTACCATCACACCCATTCCAGCTGAAGCCAATGATCTCCTGCAATAAAAGAAAAATAATAAACCAACCTCATCCTTACCTTTCCATGGTTCCCAGGACGGCTCCAGCTCTGCTACATCGAGATGACAGGCTGGACCGCAGCAGAACGCTGCCATCCAGCCTGTCATCCCGCAAACACTGAGAAGCGCAGGCATGCTTGCGCTCCTCAATGTCTCGCTGTGACGGCATAAAGATGAGCCGAGGTCATGTCCAATGAACTCGGCTCACCTCATGCACGTCACTGACAGCGTGGGAAAATTCTCACGCTGAAGTGCTGAGTGCAGGAGAATTCTCCCACGCTGTAAGTGACGTGCATGAGGTGAGCAGTGATCATTGGACATGAACTCACCTCATGCACGTCACTGACAGCGCTTCAGCGTGAGAATTTTCCCACGCTGTCAGTGACGTGCATGAGGTGAGTTCATGTCCAATGATCTCTGCTCACCTCATGCACGTCACTGACAGCGTGGGAAAATTCTCCTGCACTCAGCGCTTCAGCGTGAGAATTCTCCCACGCTGAAGCGCTGAGTGCAGGAGAATTTTCCCACGCTGTCAGTGACGTGCATGAGGTGCGCCAAGTTCATTGGACATGACCTCGGCTCATCTGGATGCCGTCACAGCGAGACACTGAGGAGCGCAAGCATGCCTGCGCTTCTCAGTGTCCGCGGGATGACAGGCTGGATGGCAGCTTTCTCCTGCGGTCCAGCCTGTCATCTCGATGTAGCAGAGCTGAAGCTGTCCTGGGAACCATCGAAAGGTAAGGATGATGTTGGTTTATTATTTTATTTTTATTACAGGAGATCGTTGGCTTCAGCTGGAATGGGCGTGATGGTAAGTATGGTTTAATTTAGAACAATAAAGAATTGTGTGTTTATTTAAATTAAAGGACTTTATTCTGGGTGTTTATGTTTTTTTTAACTTTTACTATGGGGTTAGTAATGGGGGTGTCTTATAGACGCCTCTCCATTACTAACCTGGGCTTGATGTCAGCTGGCATTATAAGCTGACATCAACCCCAACCCTATTACCCCACTGCCACCGCTACAGGGCAGTGGGAAGAGCGAGGCTAAGTGCCAGAATTGGCGCATCCTATGGATGCGCCATTTCTGGGGCGGCTGACGGCTGGTGTTTCTAGCCTGGGAGGGGGCCAATATTCATGGCACCCTTCCTGGGCTATTAATATCAGCCCCCAGCTGTCTGCCTAGCCTTTGCTAGCTATTAACATAGGCGGGACCCCACGTCATTTTTTTTGAGGGGTCCCCCATTTTAATAGCTAGTAAAGGCTAGGTATTCAGCTGGGGGCTGATATTAGTAGCCTGGGAAGCTCCGTGGGTATTACCCCCTTCCCAGGCTTCAAACCACTGCCCCAGCCGTCTGCTTAACCTCCGCTAGAGACTAAAATTACGGGGAACCCCACGCCAATTTTTATTTTAATAAATCCTTTATTTTAACACTAAATGACAAGTACAGTAACCAACACTGTCGCTGTACTTATTATAAATGTGACTGACATGTTTCTATCTATCTAATCTATGTGTGAAGCTCTATTCTTTCTGTTCTAAATTGTCGGGTACAGATGCTGAATTGCCGGCCGGCTTTTTTAAAGAGACGATGCATGAAAACACTAATATTTTTTTTACTAAATCCTTTACACTAAATGACAAGTGCAGTAACCAACACTGTCACTGTACTTCATATATATGTGACTGACATGTTTCTATCTATCTAATCTATGTGTGAAGCTCGATTCTTTCTGTTCTAAATTGTCGGGTACCGCTGCTGAATTGCCGGCCGGCTTTTTTAAAGAGACGGTGCATGAAAACACTAATATTTTTTTTACTAAATCCTTTACACTAAATGACAAGTGCAGTAACCAACACTGTCACTGTGCTTCTTATATGTGTGACTGACATGTTTCTATCTATCTAATCTATGTGTGATGCTCTATTCCTTCTTGTCTAAATTGTCGGGTACCGGTGTATGCCGCTGCTGAATTTGCCGGCCGGCTTTTTTAAAGAGAGTGTCTTCTGAGCAGTTTGTCAGCTTTTGGACACCTTTGCAGGTGTTTTCTATGTGTTTCTATGTGTTTTTGTTTGCCTGCCATTGGTTTTAACGGTGTTCGACGGTGTTCTAAGGTGTTCGACGAACAGTTCGACGAACAGTTCCTCGAACATCCCGGTGTTCGACGAACCGAACCGAACCCGAACACTATGGGGGTGGCTCAACACTAATAAGGAGCTGGAGACCGACGACCCAGGAGACAGGAGCAGGAGATCCAGGATCCTGGACAGCAGCCGGACGCCGAAGCTGAAGATCCAGCAGCCTGAAGAGCTCAGCAGGATGCCGAAGCAAGAGATCCAGGACCCTGGACAGCAGCCGGACGCCGAAGCTGAAGATCCAGCAGCCTGAAGAGCTCAGCGGGATTCCGGAGCAGCAGCAGCGACTTGAGCAGGTAGGAGAAAGGTCTTGTAGTGTCACAGAAGATTGTGGAACTACAAGGCCCAGCACAGAGTGATCAGACGTGACCGCTCTGTAGAAATCCTCACCAAGTGTGAGGATCTACAGGGCGGTCACAGGGGGGTGACAGGCAGGTCACAGGCCAGTCACCACCCGGTCACCTCCCGGTCAGGTACTCTGATTGGTGTGATTGATGATGACATCGATCGCACCAATCAGAGATGGCTGGGGCCTGGGCACGCACCACAGGGGGTTACAGAGAGGTGACAGGCAGGTCACAAGCCGGTCACCGCCCTGTGACCGCCCTGTCACTTGTGTTCAGGTACTCTGATTGGAGCAATCGATGTCATCATCGATCGCTCCAATCAGAGCTGGCTGGGGGCTGGCTGTGGGCTTGTATGACTTCACAGGGGGTCATGGGGAGGTGACAGGCAGGTCACAAGCCGGTCACCGCCCCATGACCGCCCTGATACCGCGCAGTCCCGCTGTGATCGGTGCGAACGATTTGATCGGCGATCGCACCGATCCTAGCAGTTTGGGGAGAGGGCTGGGGTTACTAGGCAATAGCCTAGGATTGGTGCTCTTAGGAGCACCGATCCTAGGCTACACAGCACTGTTTCTGGCAATCTGATTGCCAGAAACAGTGAGAAATGCTGTGATTGGCTGTTCAGAATTGAACAGCCAATCACAGCGATCGTGGGTGCGGGGGGCGGCGTCACCCCCGAGATGCCGGCACCATCTACCCTAAGGTAAGATGGCACCGGAATTTTAATTTTATCACCGCGACTTCGGTCGCGGTGCCGCTTTAAAGATAGGGCGTACTAATACATATCAGGTCCATAAGTCCCAGGGCACAGATACGTATTAGTACGCCTTGGGTCGGAAAGGGGTTAAAGGGAATAAGACACCGGGTTTCTGCTGTAAAATCTGGGAGCATAATAATGTAGGGTCAGAGGTGCTGATTCTAGCGATGTGTCACTTACTGTGCTGCTTGCTGTCATTTTGATAAAATCACTGTTTTCTTTGCTGCAGATCTAGCAGAGCTCTGAATGCTGAGCGGTGTATGATGACCCCGCCCACATCACTGATTGGCTGCTTTTCTGCCCATGTACAATGTACACATAAAGCTGCCAATCAGTGGTGGGGGCGGGGTTATACAGAGCTCGACTACCAGGAAGGAGGTTTACTAGTCCTCTATTGATTATCTCCTGCTGATAAAACTGTGATTTTATCAAAACTACACTAAGCAACCAAGTAAGTGACACATCGCTTGAATCAGAGTCTCTGTCTCTACCTTGTGCTGCACTCAGATTATGTGGCAGAAACCTGGTGGCAGATTCCTTTAATTCAATTTGCAACATATAATACTTCCTTTCCCCTATGGTGGCGCTGCAAGGGTATTAAACATTCGTTGCCTGTTTCCTTAGCAAATCCCAGCTGATTTATGATGGCCCAGCATGGTGTGACCAGAATATTCTTGTCTAAACCTAACAAAACTGTAATCTCTAAACCTAAAAACAGTTTGTCCAAACTTCTTAAAATTTATCTATAGCTGCTGGTGACTTCAGAATAAGTTGTCATGTATATGCATGATGAATAAAACTATTTCTGGTCATTTTATGATATATATCCTGCTTTTTTAGCAGTTTTTGTTATGTAGGTTTTTTCTCTAATTGTCAACTTTCCCTAAACTTAGCTCAAAAGTAGGAAAAGTCAGGTATGATGTCTGCCATACATTTCACACACATATACAAGGGGATTGTGCTTGCTCCCCTACCTATGTTCACGACCTCTCCGAGAATCAGCTACAGAATGTTGGATGTTATACAGTAGTACTAAGCAGTGTAGTTGTGAATGCAGTCCTGTATGAGGTTTAACACTCACTGGAAGCTGCAGCACTGTCTCTGTGTTCATATTTGCCTATGTCTCCCTCTAGCAGTCCTTCCCTCATTTTCTTTCATTCTACTTACAGCATATAACCTGATCTCTCAGCGTCCGGACTTCTGTGTACACATTTAATGTTGTAATTCAGAGAGATTGATAAATGCATGAGGGCTCGTGCAGAGTGTAGACGACCATAGTTTCGTTCCAAGGGTGATCCGCCAAAACATCGGATCACACTCGGACCAATGTAATTCTGCGAGCCCATGCACATGTCCTTTTTTTCTTTAGACAGAGTCTGTCTGATGAAAAATATTGCAGCATGCACGATTTGCCTCCGATAATCGGATCGCACTCGGCTATTCAAATCTATGGGCCGGTGAAAAAAATTGGATGATATCCGATTGAGATCCCATTTTTCACAGACTGACAGAATGGAGAAGATGGAGATTTATTTTTCTTATTCTCTACAGCCAAGAAAATAGATCCCACACCGATCAAAGTCTGATTACCATGGACCATTTTTCTCCAATGGAGAGCATACAGTCATGTGACCCCGGCATAAGACCGAGAAAAAGGGAAAGAAGAAGCAAAAGGCGGAGAAAGAGTCATTTTTATACATTTCAAAAGTTCTTATGTTTTACCTTTGCTATTGATTTTTATTAGAAAAAAAACTTTTTTACAATAGTATTAGTTACCCATTAAATAGTTTGTTCATACTACATTCTGTGGTGTCCATCCAACAGAAACCAATCTTAGGGTATGTGCACACTTTAAGTATTTGGTGCAGAAATCTCTGCACCATTTCTGAATCTCTTGCCAGGAAAAATGCAGCTCCAAAAAATGTGCATTTTTGCTGTGATTTTTACTTGCTTTTTTGGTGCAGAGTTTTCTCCACTTATTAGTATGGATGAAAGAATTGACATGCTGCAAATTTAAATCTGCACCAAATCTGCAAGTCACAAATAAGCAACGTGTGCATGAGACTTCAGGATTCTCATTCATTTTGCAGCCATCAGGAGACCCTTTTTTGTGGCAAATCTGCACTTAAAAAATTCAGCAAAAACGCAACGTGTGCACACAGCCTAATTAATGGTCTAATTTTGATATCTACAGCATATCATGTATTCATCATGCATGTCTCCATTGCTTTTCAAAGAATACCTGTCCACCAGATTCTGAGGCCATGGCTTCACTATCAGTATCCGGTCAGTATTTTTTCTCAGGAGTGGGAGACAAAACCAGGAGTGGGTGATAAATGCAGAATTGGTGACTTGTTTCTATTATACCTTTTCTCTGATTGTTCCTCACCTGGTTTTGGCTCCCACTCCTGAGAAAAATTAGTGACCGAATACTGACCAAATACTGATAGTGGGGCCGTGGCCTTAGAGAGAAACTGTGATGAGGGTCTTACAACAACCAACCATAAGGAAAAATCAATTTTTACCACCATAAAGAGTCTCCAATACCCTTTTCGCTGTTTACTCTAATTTTCATTGTTTTGGTACTTTTCTTGTAATATTTTTTGTTCATTGTGCATTGCCATGATATGGTATGGTTACAGTATTTCTTCATTTTGTGTCACAATTGTGTAGATACGGCATAGCAGTAAGATGTGGGAACATTTGGCCATGTTATTTGGCACTGGATGGAGGTATTAATGCGATGACATATGGCTCTATTATTTGGTAGCATTTTGACCATGTTAAATCGAATAAATCCCCACATTTTTTTCAAAGACCTCCACATTCACGGTTGAGTTTCTGAGCTCCAGAAATTAGCAGATGTAAGTACACCCAACTGCTCATCTCTGGAAAATACTGTCATTTCTACAGGTCCATTCTCCAGATTTGTTCATACAATTCACCACAACTACACATACAATGCTCAATCTTTGTACATAACCTAGTAATGGAGGTTTCAGTCTTTGGCAATCAATGTCTCTATAAACCATTGATGAAAACAGTGCAATTCTAAGTTAATTACATTTATTGGCCACACCGGCATTAGTATTGACCACTGGCCAATAGCAGACCCTGCCAGAACCGCAGATGCCAGCTCAAACCTCAAGAGACTATGAGATTGTGGAAGAAACCACGGTGCAGGTGGAGACGTAAAACGATCCATTTTACAGGAAGAACAGGTAGCGGGAGAGTTTTCTTTGACCTCCAGGATATATGCACCAATTAGAAATAAATAGTGCAGTTGCTGGTGTCTCTAATTGCTTCTTGCGTATTGATCTCTGACTGCTAGAATTCACTTAAGGCACCATGAGAGTGGGAAATGATGAGCGTGTGGCTAAGTTATCGAATAGCCACGGCACTGCACTATATAGGGCTTTTTTATGTTCATCATGGTGTATATGTGGTTTGGGGTTGCATGTTAATCAAATATCTAACTTGAGCCATAAACACATAAATGCATTTATTTGGGTGAATTTTAGCCAATACAACTTATGAAATAGGTTGACACATTGAAAACATAAGCATCTCTTGGTATGTTTGAGATCTGGGAGCTAACATGCTACAGAAATACTTTAATTCATGGTATACATTTTTCATTCTTTTCTTCTCCAGTATTTCTTATGTGATTAACTCATTTATTTGAGTTGCTTAGTGCCTTAGTCCCATATGTTCAGTGGTTTCCATATTCTTGGTAATTTAATATATTGGGACGCAGTAATCAGTGTTTTCATGCCCCATTCTCCAATGAGCTTGGTCCCATACAAGTCTTATTTTTTTCATTTAGCCATTAAGAGAAGCCAATCGTCCCACACGAAGAGGAGACTATTGTGTTTTTTTAAGAATTTTGTGCTCATTAATTTCTTGTCCCAGACCTTCATAATCAGTTTTCATCAGCATTCATGTACATGTCTTGTTATACACGTCTGTTTTTCTTAAACTAGAAGAGTTTCTAAAAATGATAACTTTTATCTGATATTATTTGGGCTGTAAGTAGAGAAGTCCAAAAATTATCCCTTCTATCTGCCAATATCTTGTACATTTTTTTTATTCCATAGACTATAATTTTATGTGTTAATGGTTTTTCCAGTAATAGAAATAGAGATACATTTTTTTTCCAAAAGCAGTGCCTTCCATAATGTAAACAGTATGTAGTAGAGTCTGGGAAAAATATTTCGGCTGTCATGGTCCACCATCCAACCTTGTCCTCCATGGTAGTCAGACCAAGTCAGTCTACTTCTGTGGCCGGCATCCTCAGTCTGGCATTCTGGGCACTTGTAGAAGACATCATGACATCACATGAGGTCTAGTGACTAGATCTCATGTAATTTCATGATGTTGCTTGGACTAGTAAAAGCCTCCAGTACGGGTGCCATGGAGAACACCAGACCAGACCAGGGCAGCAAAAATGTTTTTGCTCAACTTGAATATTTTGTTCAAACCTTTTCATAGTAATGGAGATTAGCCGTAATGCTCTAGACAACCCAGAAACAAGAGTGGTGCTTTTTTCGAAAAGTCAAACCATTTTTTCTAATTCTGAACAACATCCTTCCTATATCCCTTGGTGGTCAGTAAGAATGAGAGGACCTGTGGAAGTTCAAGTTCTTATATCCGATCTGAACTTTATTCCAAAGTTCGGTTTGGGTACCAGAACTGTGCTTGAACTTGAACCAGAACCAAAAACCCATTGGAAACAATGGGGTCCCGAACTGTTGAACCAGAAAACTCTCTCTCCCCAACGGACTTTCCCCCTAACTCCGAATATTGCAACGGACTTATGGGGAAAGTCCATGTTCTGCTTTTAGCACTGGACACTAGCTGTCTGGTATAAATACTGAACTTTTAAATTCGAGTCCACTCATCCCTAGTGGTCAGTTAGTTTTGGCCACGATTGAGTCTCCTTTGTAGAAGTAAAGAATAGAGAGGAGCGAACCCGAACTTAAAAGTTTGGGGTTTGTACCGGACAGTTAGTGTCCAGTGCTAAGCGCCGAACACGGAATTCTCCCACAAGTCCGTTGCAATGTTCAGAGTTCCAGGGTAAGGAGAGAGAGAGAGAGACAGAGAGTGAGAACATTTTTCAGGTCAAAAGTTTGGGACCCCATTGTTTTGAATGAGGTTCAGGTTCTGGTCCAAGATTGGGTACAGTTCTAGTACCTGAACCGAACTTTGGAATAAAGTTTGGGTCGGGTACCAGAACCCGAACATCCATGGGTCCGTTCTTCCCTAGAAAAGAGAAGAAACGTTTTATCGATGATGCCTTGAGGTCTAAAGTAAATCTGTCTTACCAGTAGCCTTTTGTTTTAATCTAGTGAGTCTTTTTCATTTTGCCGCTTCTCCTTTTTTTTCTTCCCCGTGTTTGTGTTGAAAAGACAAATTAGCAACTTATAAAAAATAAAATTAAATAAAAAAAAAAGAACTGAAGAGAAATGGATAAGAAAATAATTTGCAATTATTAATTTTAGAAGAGAACAAAGAAAATAACAATTAGATACATAATTATGCAGTTTTTTTATAAAATATTTTTTAACTCACAGAAAGGCTAAAAAAAGATTTAGAAATGTAGAAAAAAAGAAATACCATAGCCTAGGTAATAAAACCAGTTTTCTTTAATTTTTTTTTCTGCATAGTGCAGTGATTTTCAATAGGGAAACGTTCTCAGTAAATCCTGTGTACTCTGATTTAAGCTATAGGCTGCCAGGATTCCTTGACCTCATTAACAGTTATGTTCATGTTCTGCGCAGTTTTATAGAATCAGCGCTGTAATGCGGCTTGTCTTCTGGCACCAGTGAAAGCATTACATTCGGCCCAAATCTGAAATGGGGTCTTTGTCTTTGTGATGAGGCAGAAGATTGGCCTGCTCTTTTGTACTAATTTCTTATGACAGCACTGGGAATTGTGGTGAACGTGCAATGAAAAAAAATGCATTGCATGTTTAATCCTAATTAATATTTTTTACATTGTTTACCTTGCAAAAATAATTTAAAAAAATGTTTATGATTCTGGATTTTTACTTGCTTTTTAAAAATGTTAAAAATAAATATTTTTTTTTGCAAATATAGAAAGTAAGAATTAAAAAGGAGCGGGGGTTAGTATGTCTGGGCAAATAGAGAGGTGTTCCCCTTTCCCTGTTGTGTTAGAACTAATAGAGACTAACCCATTTTTTCAAATTCAAATTTGCAAATTTCGGCAAATTTTCTCCCAAAATTTGATTTGTGGTGAATCTATTCGCTATGAATTGCAAGTACTGAAAAGGTGTGTAGGTGTGTATAAGACTCTGAGGTCTACTATATATACAGTCCTTTTCAAGCTTTTTAATGCACACATAGCTTTTGTAAAGCAATGAACCAGACTGTACACCCCCCTGGGGCTCCAGGGAGGCTACCATGGTTTAGGAGGGATGTTAGGCCTGAATTTTGGATATCAAAGGGTTAAGTTGGACAAAATGTAGGCCTTTGAGTGGGAATTTTTGGGGTTTTGGACTTACCTGATTGATGAGGAGAAGGGACCCATATGAGAGTATATAAGGAGGGGTCGCTGAGGGGACGTCTGTTCTTTAGTGGTGGCCTTTGTACCCAGAACAACCCACCTCCCACCCTATTGTATTCCGATTTTAAAGGTTGCTAAGAGGGGTTTGCTCAAGGAGGGGAGAGCCCATGCAGGGATCTTTGACTCCCATGTGGTTTGGTATTCTTACAGAATTGTAAGAAGGCCCCTACTGTTTTCAGGACTCAGCGGGACATTTTGGTATGGGAAATAGTGGGGTGCCCTGGAGCCAGTGTCCTGCAGTTGGCATTGGTAAGGAGGAGCTGTTTGTTGAGATTTAAAGAAAAGTTGTTTTGAACCTTCAATTCCCCCTTCTTTCTGGTTGTTATGCTATGTATACATATTGGTAGGTGATCAATGTTGGACTAATGTTATATTTTATTATTTGATGTTATTCATTAAAATGAGGCTGATGTGGCCATTACATCGAAAGTCACACAGTGTGGAGTTTTATTTAGATAAGAGGTGGAGAGAATTGGTGTCCTTAGGTTTACTTATGGATGGGCCTATATAGCCATACATCCCGAAGTCATGTTAATGTGACATCAACATATATGGGTATAAAGTGGAGAAAAAAAGTATTTAGTCAGCCACCAATTGTGCAAGTTCTCCCACTTAAAAAGATGAGAGAGGCCTGTAATTGACATCATAGGTAGACCTCAACTATGAGAGACAAAATGGAAAAAAATCCTGAAAATCACATTGTCTGATTTGGAAAGAAAAAAACTATTTCGTCAATTACAAAAGTTCATCTCATTACTTTGTTATATATCCTTTGTTGGCAATGAAAGAAGTCAAACGTTTTCTGTAAGTCTTCACAAGGTTGGCACACACTGTTGCTGGTATGTTGGCCCATTCCTCCATGCGGATCAGCTCTAGAGCAGTGATGTTTTGGGGCTGTCGCTGGGCAACACAGACTTTCAACTCCCTCCAAAAGTTTTCTATAGGGTTTAGATCTGGAGACTGGCTAGGCCACTCCAGGACCTTGAAATGCTTCTTACGAAACCACTCCTTGTTGCCCTGGCCGTTTGCTTGGGATCATTGTCTTGCTGATAGACCGAGCCACATTTCATCTTCAATGCCCTTGCTGATGGAAGGAGGTTTGCACTCAAAATCTCACGATACTTGGCCCCATTCATTCTTTCATGTACACGGCTCAGTTGTCCTGGTCCCTTGGCAGAGAAACAGCCCCAAAGCATGATGTTGCCACCCCCATGCTTCACAGTAGGTATGGTGTTCTTTGGATGCGACTCAGCATTCTTTCTTCTCCAAACACGACGAGTTGTGTTTCTACCAAACAGTTCTACTTTGGTTTCATCTGACCATATGATATTCTCCAAATACTCTTCTGGATCATCCTAATGTTCTCTAGCAAACTTCAGACGGGCCCGGACATGTAATGGCTTAAGCATGGGGACACGTCTGGCACTGCAGGATCTGAGTCCCTGGCGGCGTAGTGTGTTACTGATGGTAGCCTGTGTAACGTTGGTCCCAGCTCTCTGCAGGTCATTCACTAGGTCCCCCCCGTGTGGTTCTGGGATTTTTGCTCACCGTTCTTGAGATAATTTTGACCCCATGGGGTGAGATCTTGTGTGGAGCCCCAGATCGAGGGAGATTATCAGTGGTCTTGTATGTCTTCCATTTTCTAATTATTGCTCCCACAGTTGATTTCTTCTCACCAAGCTGCTTGCCTATTGCAGATTCAGTCTTCCCAGCCTGCTGCAGGGCTACAATTTTGTTTCTGGTGTCCTTCGACAGCTCTTCGGTCTTCACCATAGTGGAGTTTGGAGTGTGACTGTTTGAGGTTGCGGACAGGTGTCTTTTATACAGGTGCCAGTACTACAGGTAATGAGTGGAGGACAGAGGAGCCTCTTAAAGAAGAAGTTACAGGTCTGTGAGAGCCAGAAATCTTGCTTGTTTGTAATTGACCAAATACTTATTTTCCACCAAAATTTGAAAAAAAATTCTTTCCAAATCAGACAATGTGATTTTCAGGATTTGTTTTCTCATTTTGTCTCTCATAGTTGAGGTCTACCTATAATGTCAATTACAGGCCTCTCTCATCTTTTTAAGGGGGAGAACTTGCACAATTGGTGGCTGACTAAATACTTTTTCCCCACTGTAGGTAAATGGATGGTAACCAACCATTCTTCACTACTTTGCTGTCACATATTACCCATATACTGTAGTTTGTTCAGCAACATCTCTAAAAATTGGTTAGCAAGATTATCTCACATTTTATATTTAACCAGAAATGTGTAATTTTTCAGTCTGCCTAAATTTTGGCTAACTTCAACAAGGATAGTAAAGTGTCCCACAAACTTAAGAAAGCATCAATCTACTTTCTTCATTTGTAGTTTGATTTTCATCTTCCCTATGTGATTGCTAATCACAAGGAAATTTTCTATGATACATAAATAGAATAGGCTCATAACATTTGTAAAAATAGCTGTGTATGATATGATTTTCTCTGCCTAATGCTCCAAATGGGATTCTTCTTCATTACGGGCACAATGTACTAGTATATAAGGATTTATATCCATGTATTAGTACAATTAAAATAATCACATTTTAAAAGTGATTGGTAAATGATCTAAAAAAATGTTTTTTTTCTTAGTTAAACTCAGGTGGTTCTGATGCAGAGGCTAGACATAAGTTCTGCAGAAGTGTCCTTCACTGTCATTGTCCATCCTTGGTCTAACTGATATGCCATGCACAAAATGCCCCAAAACTAGAGAAAGACTTTCATACATATTGAGTAAATCTTGATGTAGTTGCTTTGATGTATGACCTCTAATGAGTCTTAATCATGGAAAATGGAAAAAAAAAATTTCAATGAGAAGAGTTTCATGAAAATCGTAGGCTGTTTGGTAGAAGAAAAAAGTTTCCAGGGCATGAGAAGATGCAATTCTCAACAAGAAATTCCCCTGTTATGCCGGGTCGAAGAGAGTTATTATTGCTCTCAGTGGGCAAGCTGGGAAAGCTCCTTCATCAGAAATGCGCATTACAGTCCTACTGTAGTGAACGGGAAGAAATCCAAAGACCTCCAAGTGAGAAGATAAGGCGGTGCGATGTTCAAAGGAGCATAAAAACCCCTTAGTTTTAGTGATCATTACTAGGTGTCACAGTGTACAGACTTCTCAATGACATGTCAAACCTTCCCTTTCATACTTCCGTTATCTAACTGGACATACAGAATACTGCCGTTTAGATAAAGTATTGGGACAGATTTCAAGTCAAAGCACTAAAAGGAAATAGAAGAGTACACATTTCGCAGTATGATGTATGGCATGGATTCCCATGCTGCATGTCTGTTTATCCACCATATATTCAGAGCAGCTTTTATGTTCTGTGTGATGCTATTTGTAAGCATGGTAAATTTGTGAATTAATTCTAAAGTGCAATTTGTATTTCTTTAATCACGGAAACCAATGCGTGCAAAAACCAAAAAAATTTACATTGGCCGGGCGAACAAAATGATGACCAAGAAAAAGATTGACCTGTCGAACCAACTGCTGCTGGGTGGTGAGGTTTTATATGATCACATTAGTATTTGCAGTTAGTAAGTCAGGGTTCACGCTGTAGGAAGCCTTAGGCAATGAATTGTCACTCACTCTGATTATTCGATAGAGACTTTAGATACCAGCGTAGCGAAGAAGACAAGGAGATAGGATCTGTGCCGCGATTAGGCATATGGGCATCATTCTGTATAAAAGCTATTCATAAAGTAGACCGGCCAGTCTGCCTGAGGCACCCTTTACAGCATGTGCCTTATTATAAATGTGGCCTAGTTTGTGAAGCTTTCAGTTTTAACCACATAAAAGACAAGGCCATAAGAACTATAAAGAGCGGAGACCATGTGCTGTCTTCATTACGGAAAAAAATCTGAACTGATTTGCTCTCCAACCTGTGCTGTGATACCAGTCATTGCCCTTTGATGTGTTCACCATCAATAATACTCATGGCACCCTTTTCCCAAGCTCAGGCAGCCATTTTTAGGGGCTGAATCAATATTTATGAAGCAGAGGAATTCCAATTTACCAGTTGTGAAGCACTTAGTGATTCCTCTAGCTCTGTTATGTAGTCATGGACTCCGCAGATATAAGGCAGGTACTCACTATAACAAAAGACTAAACTTACAAAGTCGGATTCTAATGCATATGGACAATTGTCCGTAAGCAGCTCGTGGACATCAAATTTATATATACACTGATAATGTTTCATGGCGATGCCACTGTCTCAGTGTCAAGATTTATGGGCTTTATCTTTTTATATCTTTTATTTTTTTTTACAGCCAATCTCAAGAGATTTACAGTCCATCAGTCCTTGTTGCTTCAGGCCATCAGTCATTCAAAAGGATCTACATGTAGTAGGATGGGACTTTTCTATCCCTCTAGAATCAATCATTTCCTTTTTTCAGTTGATATAGATCTATTGTATTCCACAATATTGGTTGTAGATGTTTGCTATCTAGTCTTCCATTTTGCTACAGAACCCAAAGAATGATCTTTAAGCAGGAATTTCCTCCCTTGCTTATAGGTCCTTTAGAACACCTTAACTTCCATGTACATTTTCTTTGTACCTTTGCTCTTCCTGAAGGGATTTTCTAGCTCGTTGTTTCTAATCTGCTATTTTTTTGCTACTCTTAGATATTTCTATCTCTTACTCTCAGTCTTGACAAACAATTCCTTTTTCCTTGCAGCAAAGTTATTTTTATGGTTGACCAGACAGGAGGGTCAATGGGACTTCACTGATAAAATATCCCCACAAGCCAAAGATTCTGTCTTTTCTTTCCAGATCTTTTGGATCTTTCAAGACTTTGATAGAAATGAACCACAATGTTCTAGAATTCTTTACGCAAAGTTTAGTGAGTCAGTGATTATTTGAAATGATTTACTATAGATAAGTATGAATTTCTAATGCATACTTATGGCATAGAATATAAGCCGACCAACTTCGTTCAAGACTTCTAATCGTTTCAACAAAGCCTAAAGATCCAAAGCGCCATACGATGGTCAATATCCATCAAAACTCTTTATTCATGGCAGGAACATACTTCGTAAAAAGATAAATGAATGAAGAGTTTGTAAATCTGTAGGCCATTGAAGAAGTCTCTGAATAATCATGAATCCTCTAAAATCGATGGCCCATCCTAAGGAGAATCACCAATTGATATTTGATTGATGGAAGTCTGACCCACTGAACCAAATGCAACACGTAGAGACCAGGGTAGATGAGCTCATTGGCATGGATTACCAAGAATGACAAATAGAGATGAGCGGATCTTCTGAAATTCGAATTTGCCACTTCGACAAATTTTCCCTAATAATTTGATTTGCAGAAAGCTTGTAATTGCTTGGAAAATACACATGAATCAGAGAAGAAAGAGATAGAGATCTCCACTGACCATAAGAACTTACATTCTACAGGAGATAAAGAGCAGCCCTCTGACCATAAGAGCTTACATTCTATAGTAGAGAGCAACAGAGAGAAGAACCTGCTGATAATAAGAGCTTACACTCTACAGAAGAGAGAAAGAGAGGACCCCACAGGCCATAAGAGCTTACAATATACACAGAGAGAACCCCACTGACCATAAGAGCTTACACTCTACAGGATAGAGAGAGGACCTTGCTGACTATAAGAGCTAACACTCTACAAGAGAGAGAGAGGACCTCACTGACCATAAGAGCTTACACTCTACGAGAGAGAGAGAGAGAGAGAGAGGACCTCACTGACCGTAAGAACTTACACTATACAAGAGAGAGAGGAAGAGGACCCCACTGACCATAAGAGCTTAAACTCTACGAGAGAGAGAGAGAGAACCTCACAGACCATAAGAACTTACACTCTACAGCAGAGAAAGAATTACCCAGTGACTCTGGAGATGAAGAATGACTTTGTCATACAACTGTGCTTCACTGGGAACCGCTGATCTGTGATGGCCTAGGTACTGGCCACCACTGTACAAGGGATGACAATTCAATAGATGTCATTGCAGCAGGGTATTATGGTGAAGTGTGGAAAATGGTACAGGGCAAGTGTTTTTTTCTTTTTGTGAACTACAAATTGAATCTCAAAGGGTTCAAATTTGTGTGAAAGTGCAGATTGCAGGAAATTCGTCTCAGGCTGTGTGCCCACGTAGCGTTTTTCAAGCGTTTATGCTGCTGAATTTCCGCAGCGGAAACGCTTGTGAAACGCTAGGTAATCCGCACCCCATGGTCCCCAAGGGGATTCCGCATGTTCTATGCACATGCTGCGGATTTTTCCGCAGCGTTTATGCTGCGTACAAAAATCCGCAGCATGTCATTTAATTTTGCGGAAGCGCAGCGGAACTCCCGCCATTGACTTGCATTGAAACGCATAGAAACCGCGACTGTACATTTGTACAAGCGGCTTCTATGCGTCTCTATGTGCGGATGGTACCCAGTTCTGGAGGAGAGAAGACTCTCATCCAGACCTGGGTACCATTGTACCTGTAAAAAAAGAATAAAATAACAAATAAAGTTTATACTCACCTTTCCGAAGGCTTTTCTCTGAATGCCGGCATCGCTCTGTCTCGCGATATGCCGGCAGCCGGGAACCAGACAGGAACAAGCGCTGCTGCACACACCGGGGCCTCGGGGGTGAGTATAGCTTTGTTTGTTTTAATTTTTACGGTTCACACTGTATAAATCCATGCCGTTTGCATGGATTTATACAGTGTGACCTAGTTGTCAAGCGCTTTCCAAGTGATGCTATCGCCTGGAAAGCGCTTGTCAATCTGCATGCGTTTTTTCTGCCAGGGAGATGCAGAAATGCTGCAGAAATTTTCTGCTTCATTTCTGCATCGTGGGCACATAGCCTCAACCTCAATCCTCTGCGAATCAATCTGCTCATCTCTAATGATGACTGACCAATCTAAAGGATAAACCATCAGCTAGAATGAGCCAGAAACCCCTTAGAACAGGACTTAGTAAAAGATGAGGAGCTTTGGTTGGGACTCCAAATGGTAATGGAAAATTGTTGCGCATGGAAAATTTAACTTTTTAATGGATGCTTTAAAGTACTTTTTTTTTGGTTTGTAGTAATATGATATGATGGATGATGATATAATTGACCATGCAAAGTTTAAAGTCCCTTTTAAACACCATTACTCATAGTTCTATCTGTAGTGATAATCTCCTGCTGATAAAACACTGATTGTATTGAAACAGTAAAACACAGCCCAGTAAGTGACACATCACTGGAATCAGGATCTCTGTCCCTAAATTATGCTGTTCTCAGATTACATAGCAAAAACCTGCTGACAGATTCCTTTTAATATATGAAAACTTTTAAATTTATTTTTGTATTTGTCAAACATTTGTGATTTAATTTATTAAGAACTTCCAGAATTATTTAAATTGAGGAATCTTGGGGATAGCGGAAACTTGTGTAAAGTTGCATCTATTGTAGTGTTAATCATCATATTAATCCTGTAGAGGCCTCATTCAGGACTGCAAAGCAGTCATCAAAGCAAAAGGTGGCTACTTTGAAGAACATAGAATATAAGACATATTTTCAGTTGTTTCACACTTTTTTGTTAAGTATATAATTCCACATGTGTTAATTCATAGTTTTGATGCCTTCAGTGTGAATGTACAATTTTCATAGTCATGAAAATACAGAAAAATCTTTAAATGAGAAGGTGTGTCCAAACTTTTGCTCTGTACTGTATATTTACACACAGCATGAATATTGTTTCAGATACAAGGGTGGAATGTCAACTGTCAAGACCACTTTTTCAGTCTATAATGCATGATTTCCAGGCACCATTTGAAGCCAGAAAACCTGTGGCAGCTCAAGGGTTTGATGAGGGTTGCTACAAGCAGCCTAATTTACTGCCCACACTGAAGAGCAGTCTTTGTCCAGATGAAGTCGCTGTGGGGTACGGCTCTCCTATTAAAGATGAAACTGCTCAGCCAAAGAAGGTGTCAGACGCACTTTACTAGACAAAATTAATTACACGAATGACATACTTTAATTGTCTGCTGTGAGAATTTAACCCCTAAACATACTCAAACTGTAAACGCGTTCTCATTGCTTACATGGAGGATAAATATTAGGTCTGATCCATTACAACGTGTAAGAGAAGGGCAGAGCTTTGGGGCAGACTGGCATTAAGAATTTTTAGGGCAGTGCCCGGGGGAACAAGGCGCCTGGGGACTCACAGTATCTTTGTCAATTAGAAGATTCCTTAAAATTGAATTGCCTGGCCTGCAGGGAGAAAGAGGAAATCTGAGTAATGATTTTATTTGTCCAATTACAGTGTATCATGGAAATAGTGGTTGTTGAGAAGCATATGAAACTTTAGGAAATATTCAAAATTACTAAAATTACACATTCCACGATGGTAAATTCTTTAATTTTAGTCCTCGTAAGGTTCTAAGGTGTTTTGTACACTACAGTCCACTGCAAAAACTACAAAATAGTAACACTTTAAAGGGAACCTATCTGTTGATTCATGCTGCCCAAACCATGGGCTGCATGAATCAGAGACTCCTTGCAATTTCTGAGGTGTTCAAAGAGCTTTTTTCCATGTGCAGCTCCAGGTGATTGACAGGTGACTCCCATGCATGTAATTATAGAAAGACCTGTCAATCACCTGGAGCAGCGCTGGAGAATGTTGGGTGCAGCGTAACTAATTTTGTATTTCCTGCGGTATTCTATAATTTAGGCAGCAGGAATCTACTGACAGGACATCTTTAAAGAGTTGTACAAAAGTTGCTAAAATCTTGTGTCTTTCTATGACCTTTAGATTTTGACTTAAACTATACCTCCTAAACCACTTGCTCAGCCCTCCTCCTGCAATACTATGCACATAATAATGGTAATAATAAGCACTCACTTCTCAAGTAATTCTCTCCTACTCCTTTTGCTGTTTGGTTTCCATTACTGCCGTTCTTAACTACTAGACCATATATGTAGAGATCTTCAAATGAATTCAAGTGAAATTTAAGTCTATTCAAATTTTACAAAAATACGCATTCGCCAAAATGCAGATTTTTTTGTAACTTGCTTCTACGCGGATTCAGTAAAATGTCAACTATTGGCCACCACGTTTCTGAACTCTAAAAAGACCATCAAAATGTCAAAAACGAAAATCTATATACACACCTCTCTAGCCCCTTGTCTCGTCACTGCCACCAGCCTGGTCCTTGTTGTGTCATTTGTCTCGGAGTTGACCGCGATCTATGTGGACAGGTGCGCAGAACCCTTACACGCCCTTCAAACCTGAAAGACTTAGCTTGGCGAGTGATGCCCGTGGAACTCAATGATGCCGCCAAGCGATCCAAAGATGCAGCGAGGCCCAGACTGGTAGCGGTTAGGAATGGACGGGCTGGAGAGGTGAACCGTAAGGTGAGTATAAGAATTTTTTTTATTTTTTACATCTTACCTTTATTATACAACAACCTGAGTTTACACAGAACGCTCAATAGACCAGAGTCTTAATGTCCAAAGTAGAAAATACTTTATTAAACACATTTCAAGACATTTAAAAATAGCACAGTGCTGCTAGGAAAGGACACACAATAATCTACAAAGAAATTTCTACCTCGCATAGCTACATCATTCTAAAGAGATGGATGATCTAGTAGTAACCTTTCGATTTAATATCTCCCTATTATTTTAAAGTGATAAATGCTTAGTGCAAAACAAGGCAAAATAGCCAAAGTTAAATTGATCCCCATGAAAACCATATAAGGGAATAGTGGAAAAAATGGGATCAAATCCCCACCCGTTACAACTGACATGTACTCATTTCCATATGACATCTCGTGCATAGATGGTACCAGGTCAGGAAAATTAAATAGATAGGAGGTAGCAATACTTACATAATGGGTCAATAATAAAATGTGAGTCCGGCACCCTTACGCGCATTTTTGCCCTACGCCTCCTAACGAAGCGAATGCTCAGTAGCTATGACATCACATCCTAGTTTATAAATTTGATTTTCATAGCTTGTAGAGTGCTGGTCATCGGAGATTAGTGGTTCCTAGTTGAGTACAGTTGGGCGCAGGATATTAGAATCCAGCTCTGTTGCATATACTATCTCCAAATTCACCGCGTAAGCGGAGTAGACAGATCACATTGAAGCAAAATTTCTCTCTCTTTCCAGTTTACGGCCTCCCTGTCCCCCTTTCCTGTCCCATACCTAAATCCGTGCAAATTTATTTGAATCGAATTTCTGGGAAAAATTCAATGAAGCCGGCAAATTCAAACTTCAAAAGATCTGCTCATCTGTAGAGGCGATACATAATCATTGACGTCAATGACTTGCGTTGTGCCCCTTTTCACCATATGCAGCACAATGAAAGTAATTAAGGTCAATGATATAATAATGAAAGACTATAGAAGAAAGAGGGGCCAATCGGAAGACCGGAATTGGTGGGATAGGTATAAGGAGAGCAGAGGAGACCTGAGGGAGAGATGTTTTTTTAACATTTTCTTGGCAGATTTGATTTGCACTGAATTAATTCAATGCAAATCGAATTTTTGACCAAATTTAAACAAATTTGCCAAATTAGAATTTCATAAAATTCACTCATCTCTAGATACAAACCCTTTTAAAATGAGGCTCTTCAGTTGATTTCAAAGTCCCATTCTTGGCATCACCATCAAACAGATGATTTTAACATTAGGTCAGCCAAGCATTTCACTTGAATGGACCGATTGCTAAAACAGGAGATGCTCTCCAGTATGGCAAACAGAGGAGGGTCCCAAACAATAGACCCCCTTCTGTGATATCCATATACCCTAAAAAAGCACATTGTGAGGTGTTAACTCCCCATTAACTCCAATATGGGATGTAAATATACTTCACATGTTGAGTGCCAATATATGAAGCAGGTTAAGCTGGCACCCACCTTAAAGAATCGGGGCTATCTCCAGTTGCTGTTTAACCCCTTCGATTCTACAGTGAATCTCTTTTACACTGTTTGTTATTCTGCTTTTAGCCACAAAACATTAAAAAAAAACAACATGAAAGATTGCAACCAAAGGAATTATATTTACTGGTAATTTTTTTAAGGAGATAAAATTATTTTTACACCGTAGGCACGTGTTTTAAAATGCTTTAATGAGATTAGTTTGTATTATTTTACAAGAACTCTGATCTAGCACACAGGCTTTTTATATTCAACCATATCTCCAAGCATAGGGAAAAAAAAGCTTGTAAATTCCTCTAATAAATGCAAAGGTGAGTAGCAGTCTGAAATATTGAGCATCCCTGACTGTGGAAGAGACGCTGGAAGATATTGTGCCAATAATGAGATATTCACGATTCATCTTCAGGTCAGGGTTTATATAACTTGCCGTGTTTACTCCAGTATCTCTATAGGAACACTTCACAATAGACTGCAGGCACACTGAAAAGGAGATGAACTCTTGCGGTGACAATCCTATAGAGAAATCTCTTGGGTATTAGCGGTTCTACTTTCTCGTACAGCAGCCATAATATCATCCATATCACAGAAGATTCTATATGAAGTCATTACCTCTCACCAAACAGCAACATACATTTATTTTCTGCATAGGAAAAAGATTTCAAAGAATGTATATTTTAAGGCTTTAAAGTTTGATAGAGAGATAATAATATGCTCACAATATGTCAAATAATGTACTAAGGCTTCATACTACCTCTGAGCCATTATCTGGCACCCATACAAGTCTGCTGTAGGGGAAACGCCTGACGAGCCTTGTCTTCTGGTGGCAAAATCAGCTGTTTGCCAGTAGTGGATCCTCGGGCAATCAGCTAATCACCCCCAGGGTCTACATTCTGACAGATATCTCTTAATTTCAGGCAAAATGTATATACTATTACAAATTTTGAAATATTTTACTTCTGCAGCCTCTATATATCATAGTCCATAGCAGACTATATAATGACTTAGCAGTGATTATATTTAGTGAGCTCGTTCTTATGGCAGTGTCTTATCTTTCTTCAACTGAACCATCTTCTAAGCTATTTGTACATGATGTACTCACTTCCATGCAGTTCAGTCTCCATACTGATTCCCAGATTTCACCCTACATTTTATTCTTTTATTCTCTTCTATCAGTCTCAAGACAATTCAGTACAGCATTATATGACTAGCTGGAGCCAGTACCATCTCCTGCCTGCTGTGGGGACGCTGAATTTATCCTTCAATCTATTATCTCCTAAATAAACTAAGAGATTATAATATTATACAGTCAGGAGGCTGAATTGCAATCTGTCACATTATAACTGTGTGAGAGGAGGTGTATAGTCATCATTAGTAACTGTGATAGGAGTTTTATATATTATTCAAAGGAAGATGATGAGATGTGTCTTTCCAAGTCCTAACCGCCACTTTTGGCAACTGATTGATACATTTAATCTGCTACCCTAATCTATCACCATAGCGCCCTTCAGTTGTCAAGTTGGTGACAGCTACATCAGTATTTGAACAGAATGGCAACGATGCCTTATTCAAAATCCTGTCCTTATGTCATATTGCACCACTGATACTTTTCAAACCTACAACACGTGCAGGTCACTTTAATAAAGTTTGCAACTGATGCAGTTAGTGTCACCCATATGCATAGATAAAACCAGGATTATCAAAAATATCTGCATAAAAGAGAGCAGGGAAGCAAAGAAAATCTCTGATCTATGTTGATCAAACAGAATCATTGAAAAGGTGACTTCATTTTTTCCAGAATTCATCTCTTATAGGATCCTTGTTAGTGTTCAGATATAGGTAGGAAGTATTGAAGAGTCCCTAAAATGCAACAAAAATGCAGCGGATTTAATATTGCTGGAATAATGTTCTCTCCAAAGCCTCTTATAAAAAGTACATTGCAACCAAATAAAAATTCAAGATTGTCCAGAATTATATAAGATAACTAATATAAATAATGCATAGACATTTACTCAAAACATGGATTCTGGGGAAGAGCTTGTAATTTTTGCCTGGAGACCAAAGCACAAGTCAGTGTCCCATGGTATACAAGAAGCTCCATGTTTACTGCAAGCACAGCAACCCGTGATGATAGGAGAACAGTGCTGTGCATGATAATTACAGTCTGGACTATTTCCTCCTTTGGAAGCTTATAAATACATTTTCTGTAGAACTGCTTTAATGGTCCATTCAGGTCAAGTGAATAGCAGACCAACAAATAATGCCGTGTGTATAGGTAGTGTCTGTATGTCTTGTTTTACTAACTAAATCTTTCCATTGGTGGGTAAAGTTTATTGCTTGAAACTACAGATGCAGCAAATGCTAACTTGACAAGTAACTTGTTACATACCATAATTCAGCAAGCCTTAATGGAAATCTGTCTGTTCAAATGAAGTACAGGCTCTCGGTGCACCCTTGGTATGGCCAAAACATTTAAGTGCATCTTCAAACCTACTTATTTTCATCTATCTCCGTCCTTCTCTGGTAAAGACAGAGCTGTCAATTAAAGAAGTAAGGGGATGGATAGAGGAAATACAAGTAGGTGGGAAGATGCATTTAAATGTTTGGCCACACCAAAGGTGCACTTAGAGCCTTTACCTGTATTCCAGTTGCCATTGGATCCATTCTACTGTATTACACTGTTCCGGGTTGGGGATGCACAGTACAGTCTCTCTCAGTTGGCTTCCAGCATAGGTGTGCTGTGCCTCCAATATTTAGAGTCTCCAACACTTAAATAAAGAGGTCTTCATATTTAGAATACACTCTGTTCTTCTGTACAATGTATCATCCTGTACACTAGCCTACAAGAGCACTTTTATCTTCTGCCATACACAACAAAAATAGCTGCATAAGTTTTACATCATTGATTTGTTAGCAGATTTCCAGCAGAGATCAACAGTTCTGTACTCTGCTCTGCCTCCACAACAAAGCTTAGAATAATTATTGTGGAAGCCCAACAAAGCTGAGGCTAGTAAGCTGATACCTGCATAGCTGAGCTGTGTGTTGATTCCGCCTATTGACAAATCAGTGATGTGAAACTGCAAATGCCGCTCTGTTGATACGTATGTCAGAGGATTATCTTCTGTCATATGCATCAACAGAAGAGTATTTACAGTTTTGAATTAGTGATCTGTCTGTTGCAGGCATAAAACTCAGCTATGCTATGCCGATGTCAGATTTGCAGTACTTCTGTTTTTATCTCAAGCTATGTTGCAGAGGTAGAAACGTGTGGAGTGTAGGACTGTTAATCTCTGCTGCACAGAGGAATTTGTCAAACAGGAAAAATGATGTAAAGTTACAAGAGAGAATATGTTTGGCTTAGTCTGTGTATTAACAATAAGTATGCATTTACTGTGCTTTGTGAGAAATAATGTGATTGTCAGAAAAAACATTTAACTTACATTTAGCACAGCATTGCACTTGCAACAAACTTTGCATAAATCAATATAACAAACAAATATAGGAAATATTCCCTGTCCAACATTGTCTCCTCCTTCTTCACTGATGGCTCCTTTGCCTGGAGTCACACAGCATAGAGGCCATCAGTCAAGCAAGAGGAAGCGACGCTGGGCAGAGAATAGAGCTGGAGTGACAGAGGCTTCAGATCTACCGTAGCTCTTCAGCCTCATTTGCATATCAGTTCAAAAGCTGATTTCTCAGTAACGGAGGAACGGACTGACCATGTAAATGTATTGCTGGATTTGTCTTTGAAAGAGCTACATGCACTTATAAATAGTTTGTGGGGTGAAATCCTCTTCTAAGATTTCCTTTTAAGACAGGACAGTCAGCCTTTCCAGTATGAAACGGCTGATAACAAGGAACAAATGGTTGCATTTTACTAACTGGCAGTGAATCACTAGGTCTAAGCTAATAAAACTAAACACAAATTAATGGGATATTCCACTTTCCCATTACATGCATGTTTGCATGTAGGTCAATATTTTTGTGCACCGTGCCATCAGTCCTCTGTAGCAGCACGATCTGAGCCACAAGAGCAGAGCAATGTGCTCGATACATTGATATGCCGTCATGCTGAGATAAGAATGCCACTCATTACATTGTGGCAGTAGTGAAGCAGGGTGAGTTATATAACTCATGTTCTAGGCGTTCAGCCATTGATTCAAGGCTTTGGAGGAAGGTTACTGAACTTAGATTCCTTTTTTTCTAAAATCCTGCATGATACTGCAGTGTGCCACAGACAGAATCAGAAAGCTTACCTAAGTCTATGTAAAAGCAGATGGAAAATCACTCTGGGATAGCTATTTCCAGCTACTTCCACCCTTAGGCAAAATGTGTACCTGGATCTGAATTACTAAACAGAAGTCAACCTTAATGTACAAATCGCTGAAACATGTTTTCCAATAGACTGATTGTCAGCATATTGGGCTACTCTGCATTGCTTGAAAAGTTTTAAAACTTAAAGAAAATGTGTTTTATTAATAATTTCATGAATAATTAAACACAGGTTCATTTTATATTATATCTTTATGTTCTTTGAAGCTCAGTTGATCTGATAGTGCTCCAAATCCTCTGAGTACACACAGAAATAAGACTTTGATTAAATAAGTTGTTTTTGACAGTTGTATGGCATAAACGGCTTGGAATTATTTGTGCCACTTGAAGTTTGCAATTGTTGCCATTTTTACGTCAGCACTATTTAAAAAGTCGATATAGATTCACTGGGATGGGATGTGGGCCAAAGTGGTCAGCAAAGTCATCAAAATTTACATAAAAAATGTGGACTAAATTACAACAGCTATGTACTCGAGTCATTGTGGAGGCGAACGATAGGTAATAGATGCGCTAAACTTATTAAGAAGCATATGACTCTTAATCTTAATGAATTTAGCACATCTTACTCCGGGAACCTCAGTTGTAAAAACAATGTATGTATGTACATATATATATATATATATATATATATATATATATATATATATATATATTGTATGTAGTATATATATATATATATATATATATATATATCTACTTGCAACCACCATTAGATGAAGCTAATCAGTTTGCTGTATACTGCTTCTACACTGATGCTCATAATTAAAGGAACCTTCTAGTTTACAATAAAAATGTCACAATAAATGCAAAAAAGGCATAGTTAGAATACCAAGCACTCTACTTTTTAGTCTTTATGTTGTGTTCCTCTAATTCAAAATCCCTTATTCCTTTATGAAAAGATGGTGATCAGCTTCTAAGATTACTCTATGCATAGTGTGCATTAGTAGTCTGAGACACTCTCCTTTTTCTGGGCTGTTCCATTTAAGGGGGAGTGTCATAGGTTAGACAATGCAATGTTTGTCTGTAGTAGGAGATACTCCCCCTACTCTTGAATAGACCAGCCAAGAACAGAGAGTCTAAGTAGTATAGTATGAAGACCCTCATTTACATTAGACTAAAGTTGGCAGAACCCATCGATATCAGTGGCATCGGCCAACAGTCTAATGTTTATGGAGACCTCTATTGTGTTTGGTTGCCTTGAGGATCAAGGGGGTGGAGTGTCAGAGGTTAGACTGTGCAGTGTGTATCTGTAGTTGGAGTTACTCCCCCTATTCTTACAAAGACAAGCCAAGAACAGAGAGTGTAAGTAGTATGAAGGCCCACATTTACATTAGATTAAAATTGGCTGAACCCATCGATATCAGTGGGATCGGCCAACAGTCTAATGTTTATGGAGACCTCTACTGTGTTTGGTTGCCTTGAGTGTCTAGGGGGTGGAGTGTCAGAGGTTAGACTATGCAGTGTGTATCTGTAGTTGGAGTTACTCCCCCTACTCTTACATAGACAAGCCAAGAGCAGAGAGTGTAAGTAGTATGAAGGCCCACATTTACATTAGATTAAAGTTGTCTGAATCCATCAATATCAGTAGGATTGGCCAACAGTCTAATGTTTATGAGACCTCTACTGTGTTTGGTTGCCTTGAGTGTCAAGGTGTGGATTGTCACTGGTTAGACTATGCAGTGTGTGTCTGTAGTTGGAGATACTCCGCCTACTCTTGCATAGACTGGCCAAGAACAGAGAGTCTAAGTAGTTTGAAGGCCCACATTTACATCAAATTAAAGTTGGCCGAATCCATCAAATATATTAATAGGATCAGCCAATAGTCTGTCTTTGGAAACCTCCAATGTGTATGATAGCCTTGAAAATATGGTAGCTATTTTAGAGTAATGAAGAGGTGGCTAAAAATTGGTGTATCTGTGCCTAAATTTGCTGCGACCCCTTTTACAGTTCATCTTCTGCACAGAGGTCTTACCGGCCACCTACTGCTCCATGGCCCTGTTCAAGTAAATGGAGCCAGCTACAGTTCCCAGGCATAGCAGGGTGGCCGGGATGGCCACTGTGCAGGAAAAAGCTGGAAAAGGGCTAAAGCAATTTTTCAGAACTGTGCCTAAATCTCAGAATCAGTGGGGTTCCGGAGGTTGGACCACAAGTGGTCATTAACTGATGGTATTTTTTTTAGCAATATGCCATCACTTACTGAGGTGGGAATAACCCTTTAGGCAGTTTTTATAACTAGCCAACCATTGCATATATAGCCACAGGCATCTCATTACCTGATAGATTAAGCTAAATGGGTCAGTGATAAGTGACAAATTGGCATATTTTTCAGTGCCAGGAATGTTCTCCAAAGTTAAGAATACATTCATTTATTGTAGACTACATTCTGAATCTTAATTCTGCCCTTCTGTAAATATCATACCCAAAGCAGTCTTTTTTTCATCTCCAATTGAAGTAAAAAGCGTCATAAATTAGTTAAAATATAATTGAAGCAAAATATAAAAGGTTTCGTAAAATTGGAAATTCACAAGGTCGGACAGCATAAATATTCAGAACCTATGATTTAAATCCAAAGCATCAAAGAACAAAAACATTACCATATGAATTATGAATAAGTCAGGTCTGCAGGTCAAATGCCAACCAAAAATGTAATAGGACAGGTGTATAAGAAGATGTATAGAAAAATCTCACAGCATTCGGTACATGGGAAATGGCCCAAAGATCGTCGTAATCAGATTTATGCATATGGATATGGCCGTGCCCTCCCTCCCCTCCTCTCATCTTAACTAGAGAGCTCAGCAGTCAGCACTCAAATGGAAAATAATTCAAGAAGACATAAGATAGAACTCCAACACAGTTCTCCGGCAATACAGCTCCAGAGTGAAGCTCTGCAGAACCTGTAAATCACACCATGAAGGCTATAAAGCAGGTACTGAAATAGTGTCGTATTATTAAAACAGTATATAACTGAGGGTGAGATCATAGTTTGCTGTTTTCTTCTGCAAAAACAGATTTAAAGTGATGCAACTGTTTGGAAACATTTTAAAGTTAGAGCAATGTTCATAAAGAGTTCAAGTCCTCTTCTTCTAAGGAGGTAACTAGCATATTAAATTTCCCAGAGAAGCATTCCACGCAAATAATCCTCCTTACCATGGCATGCCAGAGCCGGTATGTCACTCTCCACAAGGTGAAACGTTACCCCTTAGACTTCAGTCCAGAGCCTCTCACCTAGCCAAATCAGTTCTCATACTTTGCACTGATGAGGGGCAGTATCCCAAAACATCATGCCTACAAATTGAGATTCTGATGTGGTTATTATCCTAAGTCATATTGCAAGGCTCGTTAAAGGGTCGATTGTGACTTGTAGGACTGCTTCCCATAGATGGTGCTATAGCGTTCAAGTCTTCTTTTCTTCTGAAGAGGAAATTTGCATTTAAAACTATGGCTAATTATTCTGGTAATGTAAAAATTAGCCCAGGAACACTACCAAGTTGTCAGAAACAACTGCAAGTAAATAGAATTTTATAAAACTGTATTCATATGCTGCGGAAATAACTTGTAAATTTGGGGCATTTTGCAAATATACAAATCCGCAGATTGCCTTATCTAGAGCGGATTTTTCCCATTGATTTGATTTCTTAATGTGGGAAGCATTTTACTTCAAAGCTCAGATCTTTCCTAAGCTTGTGGTCACACGATTGTATGTTCTCCCCCTGAGAAAAATGGCCCGATTATGCTAATCACACAGTGATCAGAGTTTGGACAGAGTATGATCAGAGTGGGATCTGTTTTTCTCGGAAAAAGAGAATGAAACAAAAAATAGTTTCTTCATCTTCTCCAATCTGTCAGTCCGTGAAAAGAAAATCGTACCATGCTCGGATGTCATCTGAGTGAAGTCCGATTTTTTTTACGGACTCATAGACTTGAATGGCCGAGTGTGATTCAATTATCGGAGGCAAATCATGCATGCTGCTATTTTTCTTTCCCCGGACCACTCGGTCAGAGGAAAAAAACTGACATGTGCACTGCCTCATTTAATAACATTGATCCGAGTTCGATCCGATGTTTTGTCGGAGGACACTCCGACCAAAACTACAGTTAATTGCACGAAATATGTCAAAAAAAGTGCTTTGTATGTGGAGGGTTTGGTCTTTGCCAGGGAGGCTTCATACCCACATTGTTCTTGTCCTGCTCCTATCTTTCTTCTTTTATACTTGGAATTATACATAGAAAGATATAAACTGCATTACTGCTATATAAATGATGCTTATGGCAGATGTGCCCATCTGCCCCAAGTCATACTACAGAATAGATGAGAACCCACAGTACATTATCAAAGCTTTGATAGTGCAGGTCCCCATCTACAATGGGGTATGCCATGTCATGACAGATGAACACACACAAATTGGTCAACTTATGCACTTAGCATCTTTGTGTGATAAGTATAGTCCATAAAGCTGTAACACAGTTCAAAATTCATATATGCAATGTTCACAATTACCTATGCGCACTTCTTTGTTTATTTTTGGAGTCACGTCAGAATGCACCTGTTCACATTTCGGCAGGAGGTGGTGGTCCGTTTTGTTTTTTTTGCAGCATACATATAGGGGTTGAGGATGTCCTTCATATTTGGCAGAGCGATCCTCCCATCTATCAAAGGCCAGTTTCAAAGTCAGCTTGTTGGTGGGGTTTGCATACGTGAATTTTCATCAGTGCTTTGGATCAGATTTTCATTAGTGTTTGGTCAATGTGTCGGATTTTGCCATCAAGGTTTCACCAGTTTTTCTAGTATGCAACAAAAATTCTAATGGAGGTTCCTCAAACTTCTCCAGCCAGTGAAAAATGGCCAGCACTAGAATGCAACTTTTATGCCACCAGTGTGTGATCCGAGTTTTTCACAGTCTCATAGACGTGTGTGAAAGGGGTCGAAGTCTGTTTTTTGTTAGTGCTGGATCTTACTTGCCTTTTAAATTTGTACGTCTTGGCTCAGTAGAGTAAAGTTTGATAATGTAGGTTCCCATTTCCAATGAGGTTATTCCTTGTTGTGCCATGTGGGCACACACGAATTAGCCTAATTGTGCACTAAGTAACTCTTTTTTTATACATATAGGGGCTGATTCATCAAAGCTTTTATGTCACAAAAGTGTCGTAAAAACGTTGAAAAGTCACAAAGTTTTTTTTCGCAACGCGGAGTTGTGCAGAAAAACTTGCGACTTTAGAGTCTTCACACACCTTTCGATCAGCTTTACTGAAATGGACAGAGCTGGGTCAAAGCCGGGATGGGATGGGTTGTCACCACACGCACCAGTCCATTTCTTGAAAAGTGGCATCGTTTTTTTACGCTAGAAATGCTACTTCAGTCATTGACTGGAGTAGCATTTCTGCCGTGGTGCACAGAGGCGCATGCCACTAAGAAGAGGCGCCAGATTCATCATTAATGAGTTCAGTGCCTCTTCTACTCAATCAAGACTGGCATGGTGCGAGTGTGTGTTATGCCAGTCTTGACAAATCAACCCTGTAGTCTATATTACAGTAATGCAGTTCAAAATCAGCCATCATATCATACTCCCTGTTGATTAGCTTCTGTTCACACTGGTCACAATAGTGATCCTATCATGTCTTACAGTATATTTGATGGCAAATACAGTTCACTCTGCAGGATTATTATTGCCATAAAAAATACAAGAACCCCAATAATGTCAATAGGGTACGGCATATTGGTGATGGCTCACATGGCCAGTGCACCATAAATGTTATAAATGTTAATGGCAGCTTGCTTGTCTCTTATCTACATATGGTTGAATGTCTCGCATTGATTTATTTTCTGCCCACTGGGCAGTAAGGATTTTTTATAATTGTACTAATTGTGTGTAAATTGATTGCTGTCAGCTCTTGATGCAAGCCTCTAAGTTGATTATGTACAGTCGAGTTGGTGTCGTACCCAGGACTCTTTCGAGATGTGTTGATGCGATCAGTTTGTCGTCCACAGTAAATTTTTTAGCTTGACAGCGAAAATACATAAAAGGAAATCAAAGACATCGCTGACATTACACGGCTGACATTTTTTCTTATAGTTTTCAGAGTTACAGAAATACAAATATCCTGAACTTTTATAAAATTGTGCTAAAAAAACCTAAATATAAAGGTCCAATTCTTGGACTTTCCTGTAAATCAAAACTTGTACAACAGAAAATTTACACGTATTAAACTTCCTAATGTTTGGTTTTGCATAATTTTCTGGATCTGCATGGCATTCATTCAGTATTTCCATCCACTTATTACCAATGTGGACAGATTGTGCTGCATAGGCATGTATATGGAAATGTCATCCCATAGCGGTTGACTTTGGATTTACTCCCAATGGCTGAAGTTCGGAGAAGCGTCATGTCAGCAGTTGAAAAACATTAAAAGATACTGCAACCATATCTATGGTAGATTCACAAGACTCATGAATGTGTTCACTCCTACCCTTCTGTGAATTTCATTAAAGGGGGTGTCCTGGACTCACATATAGATGACGAATCCATAGGTTGGGTCATCAATAGGAGATTGGTTGGGATCCAACACTCAACACTTCCACTGATCAACTGATGTTCAAGCATAGCCCAGGTATGTTCAAGGGTCTTAAACTTGGCCGTACAAAGAAAAAAATGTTAAGATAACTGGCCGCATTCCTTGGGGGACGAAATTATGTTTTCAGTGATATCATTTTTTCTTTCTATATGACTTTTTGCATGGATTATAATTCAGTTTAGAGCTTGAGTCTTTCCAGATATGATGATACCAAAACTTTTGGTTTACTGTGATTTTTGTGTAAATTAGAATTTTAAGTGGCAAAATAGTTTTCCATTATTTTATCATACTGTATTTCAATTTTTTTTTTTTTTATAACATAGTCCCTATATGGGACTTTAACTTTTATTTGCCTGATCGCTGATCTAATATTCGGCAATATCTCTGTACTTCAGGACATCAGATCTGTCTGTTTTAAGCCACGTTCACACGTTCAGTATTTGGTCAGTATTGTACATCAGTATTTGTAAACCAAAGCAAGGAGTGGGTGAAAAATACAGAAGTGGTGACGTGTTTATATTATACTTTTCCTCTGATTGTTCCACTCCTGGTTTTAGCTTACAATTACTGATGTAAATACTGACCCAATACTGAAAGTGTGCTTTGGGCCTTACGCTAACATTTTCCCTGTTAGACCCTGCTGATTGCAGGCTACTGTAAAGCAGTTTTCCAGAAGTCACCTCAAGCTGCACTGTACATGTATGGTGGATGTCGGGAAGGGGTTAAAAAAATTCCTTCCCTCCACATTCACCCTCCACCAATGATCCAGCAACGTTGGAAAGAGACGCCTCCTCTCTGACACACTGTGCTCTGGCGCGATGTCGTTAAAGGTCGTGGACCTGCCTTCTGCTCTCCCAAGGATGCCTCAGGAGCTCTAGTGCCCCTCAGGCCATAGTTGACAACTTCAGGGTCCTATGAGCTGTGTGTGTTGGAGACTCTTGTTCTATAGTATTCATATCTGTTGATTGATTGGTTCTTAGAAGCTTTCAGATGTTTATTCCATGCCAATGTTATTTTTTTTATCAGTGTGTCTCCATCTTCTATGAAGGACATATCTACATACAATCTGTATCATAAGGTCACCTACTCCATAACACAGAGAAGTAGATTTTCTGGGGAACTCTACGAGCTTCGACAAGTCAAGCAGGAATATAGATTCAGGATTTTAACTTGAAATTATGGTGCTTGGTGTAAGACACTGTATGACAGCACTATTTTAGCACAGTGTAGCACTATTTTTGCCAAACAGTGGGGAAGATTGACATTTCCTTACATAAGCAATGTTGGAACATATCTAAGTGTCTAAAGCTAAGTGCTCATAGCGTCTAATCCTACCGCCAGGCGTACACGCCCATGAGGTATATGTGGACCAGTAGCTACAGTCTGGATGGATGCTAAATTGCCAAAGCATCTGTCCATTATAAGAAAGCATTGCAAATAAAAACAAATCCTGCTTGGTATATGGTTTTTGCAGTGCTTATGTTTGCTGCACTTTCCTTATTTTCAGATGCATACCTGCCAGATGGAGGCCTTTTACTGGACACTTTTGTCCTGGTAAAATGTGAACCTATAGAAAAGTTAAAGCATACATTAGGACATTTTCCCGTGTTTTTGCTCCACTCAGCACCCTTAGTTTTTCTGAAATTATCCCTTTGAGACTTTTTTAAGACATTTCAGGCAGCAATATCTTAACCCCGATGCCTGCCACTAAGGAGTCATGCCATTTGATAATGTAGGCAAATTTTGCACTCATCTGAAATAATTACAGATTGGCATATTCATCACATAAAGTGGAATAAGTGGAATAAGAAAAGCCATTTATATGGGTTTTCTGATTGTTTTGTACACCCCCCAATTCTGTAATGACTCCTTTTTTGATTAGAAGGGGATAGAATCAATGCTCTGACAAACCCCGTGGCCTCTCGGCACTTATGTGGATTGCATTTCATAGGAATTACTAATGTTATAACATGACTGGAGACTGTCTAAAGTGAAATATGTAAAAGAACAAAAGAAAACAGGCCAAGAAAAAAAGAAATCAACAGGCAATGAATCATAAAAATTAAAGGGTATTGAAAAGAATTTCAAGCTTAGTGATATCGATTGCAATGCTTCCAAAAGTTATTAAAAGATAAATCCACTTTTTTATCATTCTTTGGGTCTGTAGTTTTAGGATTTTCTGTATTGCTGATATTTATATAGTCATTAAACAATGACAGAGTGTGAGAGCAATAACTGCTGATATCGACCGTGTCAATGATAACTAAAATGGATAATTATTATCCATGTACAGAAGGAAATTTAGCCTATTGTACAAATCAAAGAGTGCGCTTATGGTCCCCACAACTCGGAGATTGGAATGAAGAGGACATATTTCTAAATTCATACCACAAATAGTCCTAAAAGTGCCCACACTGCAGCCTCATTATTAGGTTGATCATGCCAGCCTCATAGCATTCTCTGTGTTGCCAGACATTGTAATGTGTCTAGTGCAAACCTAGCAAACATACCTAAAGAGAATTGGTCAACAGGACAGCATAAGGTAGGGGTTAAAACACAGAATTTAATGATGTATCACATGTCAGGCTGTGTGCTGTTGTTTACTTACAGTGAATGTTTTATTACCTGGTGATTAATTACCATTTGCAAAAAGAACTTCGGCACTCCATACATGAAAATATAAGAAATATTGTATCTAGACTAATGTCACTTTGAAAAATGAAGGTTTTACGGGTCCAGATGGTGGAACCACTGTGCCGTGGTACAAGGAGGGACCAGAGGGGCGTAACTAAGTGCCTACGCAGACGGACCCTGGCTACACGGCAGCTTAGTCGACTCCGTGAACCAAGGAGGGAAAGGGAAGGTGAACCAGGTGCCACTCTGGAACCAACCTCGTGTGAGAGCAGGCAACTCCCACGGGATTGATACAAAGCAGACTGGCACGACAGATGGGCAGACTGATGTGCACGGCTGGTAGGCAGGCGGACGGAACTGACTGACGGACAGGCTCGACTGGAAGGCTGATTGGCAGGCATGGCTGATAGACAGGCTGGTACGCACGTCAGATAGGCAGGCTGGCAGGCACGGCTGATAGGCAGGCTGGCGGACAGCACTGGGACCTGAGGGCTGGAGAGAGTGTTAGCACACAAACTACAACATTGCACAGGCACCTCCATTTTGGAGGAATTGCCTAAAATATTGTCTGTCCTCTAGTCATTGGCCAAGGACATATTAGGCATGTGCTGCCCCTTTAAGAAGCCGGGAGTGCGTGCACCCTAAGCCTAGTTCTCGGGGATCTGCATAAGGTGCGAGCACCCCGGGCACACACGACCGGAGAAGCGGAGGTAAGGGGGTTGGCATCTCTGCCAAGCAGGAGGCAGAGATGCCGGTGCTACACCATGGTAGTGTGACTCCACCCATTCCTGTGATAAGCAGCTCACTGTTTATAAACTATGTACATACAGAGCCTGGTATGGGTGGGGTTAGGTTTCTCAGCTCTGCTGCACTGCTAAATCTAAAAACTCTGATTGTGTCAGAACGACTGCACCCAGTAATCTAAGTGATTCATCGCTGGAATCAGGGTCTCTTTGCCTACATCAGGCTGCTGTCAGATGAGGTAGCAAAAATCCTGGTGACATTAAATGTTTACAGATGTTTTCACCCTTACTTATCGCTAAATTTCATTAAGGACTCCAGTTTTCACAATAGAAATTCAATGCAATATCCTGACATGCTAGTAAACCCCATGACAGTCTGGAAAACAAACATAGCATAAATAACTCCAGAAGAGTAAAGCAAAATTTTGTTATTTTTTTTCAAGATAGTCATCTTGGGAATTGGGGGGGGGGGGAGGATGTATCTCTAATTTTATTATCACACCCTAACTAAAGATGAATAGATCATGCAAAATTTGAATTCCCTGTTCTCATGTTTTTTCCCAGGAAATTTGATTAATTGAGAAGTTAATCTCAACTCACCACTCACCTCTCTGGCCTCTCTGCTCTTCATCGTCACTCATCCGGTCCTTGAAGCATCTTCAGATTGCCGCCACTGGCACTGAAATCCCTGGGCCACTAACACTTAGCCGAGACTTCTGACTCTAAGGCCCGGGTGGCCACAATGTGCGCCGTGACCTTGCACATGCATGCACTGAAACCGCACAGGCCTCATCAGAGTCAAAAGTATAAGATGCCTGAGGATTCCATCTGGAGGTTGTGCTCGGCAGGCATCAGAAGATGCCACGAGGACTGGGTTGGTGACGGGAAGGAGTGGAGCTGTAAGATGAGTAGAAGTATTTTTGGAACCTTTTAACCTTTTACAGTCCAGAAAAATGATGGCCAGAGGCTGCCATATTGTTGAATGCGCGCAGAAGCAAATACAGATTTTTGTAAAAGTCAAATAGAATTCAGTCCCACTGAAATTTATTTGCTTATTTATAATCTTAACCCAAAAATTTTATTATGTGATCTAAAATACTTTGTGGTGCAGACGGTGATATAAGAAACAAATGAATTCTAAATTTAAAATGGTTGTCAAGTCTTAACCCCTTAACCCCCGAGGGTGGTTTGCACGTTAATGACCAGGCCAATTTTTACTATTCTGACCACTGTCACTTTATGAGGTCATTACTCTGGAACGCTTCAACGGATCCCCCTGATTCTGAGATTGTTTTTTCATGACTCATTGTACTTCATGATTTTGGTAAAATTTCTACGATATCACTTGCGTTTATTTGTGAAAAAAATGGAAATTTGGCAAAAATTTTGAAAATTTTGCAATTTTCAAAATTTTAATTTTTATGCCCTTAAATCAGAGAGATATGTCACACAAAATACTTAATAAATAACATTTCCCACATGTGTACTTTACATCAGTACAATTTTGGAACCAAAATTTTTTTTTGTTAGGGAGCTATAAGGGTTAAAAGTTGACCAGCGATTTCTCATTTTTCCAACAAAATTTACAAAACCATTTTTTTAGGGACCACATCACATTTGAAGTCACTTTGAGAGGTCTTTATGACAGAAAATACCCAAAAGTGACACCATTCTAAAAACTTCACCCCTCAAGGTGCTCAAAACCACATTCAAGTACTTTATTAACCCTTCAGGTGCTTTACAGGAATTTTTTGAATGTGGAAGAAAAAAATGAACATTTAACTTTTTTCACAAAAATGTTACTTTAGACCCAATTTTTTTCTTTTCACAGGGGTAACAAGAAAAAATGGACCCCAAAATTTGTTGTGCAATTTCCCCTGGGCACGCCGATACCCCATATGAGGGGAAAAACCACTGTTTGGGTGCACGGCAGGGCTCGGAAGGGAAGGAGCGCCATTTGACTTTTTGATTGTAAAATTTGCTTGAATAATTAGCGGACGCCATGTTGCGCTTGGAGAGCCCCTGATGTGCCTAAACATTGGAGCTTCCCCACAAGTGACCCCATTTTGGAAACTAGACCCCCCAAGGCACCTATCTAGATGCATAGTGAGCACTTGGAACCCCAAGGTGCTTCACAAATTTATTCGTAAAAATGAAAAAGTATTTTTTTTTCCACTTTTTCATTTTTACAAATCAATTTGTGAAGCACCTGGGGGTTCCAAGTGCTCACTATGCATCTGGATAGGTGCCTTGGGGGGTCTAGTTTCCAAAATGGGGTCACTTGTGAGGGAGCTCCAATGTTTAGGCGCACAGGGGCTCTCCAAATGCAACATGGTGTCCGCTAGCAAATTGAATGGAAAATCGGCTCAAATTGTTAGCGGACACCATGTTGCGTTTGGAGAGCCCCTGTGTGCCTAAACATTGGAGCTCCCCCACAAGTGACCCCATTTTGGAAACTAGACCCCCCAAGGCACCTATCTAGATGCATAGTGAGCACTTGGAACCCCCAGGTGCTTCACAAATTGATTCGTAAAAATGAAAAAGTGTTTTTTTTTTCACTTTTTCATTTTACGAATCAATTTGTGAAGCACCTGGGGGTTCCAAGTGCTCACTATGTATCTAGATAGGTGCCTTGGGGGGTCTAGTTTCCAAAATGGGGTCACTTGTGGGAGAGCTACAATGTTTAGGCACACAGGGACTCTCCAAATGCAACATTGTGTCGGCTAACAAATTAAATGGAAAATCGTCTCAAATTGTTAGCGGACACCATGTTACGTTTGGAGAGCCCCTGTGTGCCTAAACATTGGAGCTCCCCCACAAGTGACCCCATTTTGGAAACTAGACCCCCCAAGGCACCTATCTAGATGCATAGTGAGCACTTGGAACTCCCAGGTGCTTCACAAATTGATTCAGAAAAATGTTCTAATTTGTTAGCGGACACCATGTCACGTTTGGAGAGCTCCTGTGTGCCTAAATATTGGAGCTCCCCCACAAGTGACCCCATTTTGGAAACTAGGCAACCCAAGGCACCTATCTAGATGCATAGTGAGCACTTGGAACCCCCAGGTGCTTCAGAAATTGATTGGTAAAAGTGAAAAAGTGGAAAAAAACACTTTTCATTTTTACGAATTAATTTGTGAAGCACCTGGGGGTTCCAAGTGCTCAATATGCATCTAGATAGGTGCCTTGGGGGGTCTAGTTTCCAAAATGGGGTCACTTGTAGGGGAGCTCCAATGTTTAGACACGCAGAGGCTCTCCAAACGCAACATGGCGTCCGCTAACAATTTGAGCCGATTTTCCATTCAATTTGTTAGCGGACACCATGTCACGTTTGGAGAGCTCCTGATGTGCCTAAACAGTGGAGCTCCCCCACAAGTGATCCCATTTTGGAAACTATGCCCCTCACGGCACCTATCTAGATGCATTTTATTAAGGGGTATAGTGAACATTTTGAACCCAGAGGTACGACACAGAATTTGATAACATTAGGTCATCATATTGAATAAGTTGTCATTAGTCTTGAGCGCAAGTACTCGCTACTTGAGTTTGCATCGGGTACTCAGGTATGCACCATGTACTGCGTGTGCTCGAGTGACATACTCGAGTCCCTGCCCCGCATGTTTCACGGTTATTAGACACCCAAAAAAAAAAACATGCGGGTATCGCTCGTGCATGGCAGGCAATCCCCGCAACAGTTTTTGGGCCGTGAGGCGTATGGGGCGGAGACTCGAGCATGTCGCTCAAATACCCACGATACTCAATGCATACCAGAGCACCCGATGCAAACTCAAGTAGCGAGCACTTGCGCTCAACACTAGTCGCCATATCGTCATCTTTTTTTCTTACTTTTGAAAAAAATCCCAACCCCATCACAACCCTAACCCCAATCCCAGCCCTAACCCTAGCCCTAACCCTAGCCCAGCCCTAACCCGAGAGTTTATTTTTTACGCCGTTCCTCGTGCGGTATAAGTGATTAGACGACCTTATTCTTTGGGTCGGTGAGACTACAGCGATACCAGAATCATATGGGGTTTTTATGACTGACAGCTGTCACACACTAAAAGACGCATTTTTTGTAAAATCTAGTTTTTGCATCGCCATATTTTGAGAGCTATAATTTTTCCAGATTTTGGCAGACAGTCATGTGACGGCTTGTTTTTTGCGGGATGAGTTGACGTTGTTTTGGTGCCATTTTCAGGCACGTGACATTTTTTGATTGCTTTCTATTCCGATTTTTGGGAGGCAGAATAAACAAAAACCAACAATTCAGGAATTGTTTCTTTCGTTTTTTTTTATTCTGTTCTGCGTGTGGTAAAATTGATAAGGCAGCTTTTTTCTTTGGGTCAGTACGTTTACAGCGGTACCACATTTATATCGTTTTTCTATGTTTTGCACTTTTACATAATAAAAGCAATTTTATAGAAAAAATTACTTTTTAGCATAGCTTTATTCTGAGAGCTATAACTTTTTTATTTTTCGGCTGATGAAGCTGTATTGTGGCTTGTTTTTTGTGGGACGAGATGATGTTTTCAGCAGTACTATTTTTATTTATATTCGTCTTTTTGATCATGTGTTATTCCATTTTTTGCTTGGTGGTATGGTGATAAAGCATTGTTTTTTGCTTTTTTTTTTTTTTTTTTTTACCGTGTTCACTGAAGGGGTTATCTAGTGGGACAATTTTATAGGTCAGGTCATTCCGGATGCAGCGATACCAAATATGTGTACTTTTATTTTTTTTATTTTTTTTTATAATAATATTTATTGATGGGTACATTATATTTTTATTTTTGGTGGATTATTTTTTTTTATTTTTTTTTTTATATATTTTTACAATTTTTTTTTTAAATTTTTTTTCACTTTCTGACAGTTTTTATACTTTTTTACTTTGTCCCACTATGGGACTTTCACTTTTTTATTCTGATCGCCTGAATGGCATAGGAATGGAGCACCATCCCTGTGCCATGCAGGCTGTCAGCGCTGGACAGGGAGAAGATAGTTTGGAGATGCACTGCGCATGTCCAAAAATCTACCTGCTCTCTGGTGACCCGGATATTGTCACGACGACATCGGGTCGTCATGGCAACATCCTGGAAGCCACGGCAGACAGCGCTGGAGGCCAGAAGAGGAGGTGAGTATCTGCGATCACCTCCCCTTGCCACCGCAATGCTGCGATCGACTTTGATCGCAGCATTGCGGGGGTTAATGTTAAGCGAGCGGTGTGGGACCGCTCCCTGCACATAGCCCTGGGTGTCAGCTGTGACAATCAGCTGACACCCGGCGGCGATCGCGCCCGCACAGCCCGTGTGCGCGCGTGATCGCGATGACGTACTAATACGGGTCTGGCTCTTAAGTCCCAGGGCACAGACGCGTATTAGTACGTCTAATGCTGTTAAGGGGTTAAGCTACAAGTCTCCAGTCATTCTATGTGACTGCAGACTTGTGAATCCTCACATTGCACCCACTGCAGACTTGTGAATCCTCACATTGCACCCACTGTGAGAACTGTCCAGTGTTGGCGCTGGGCAAGTGGGCAAGGGCCGGTCATGTGACATCATGTATGCGATATGCATACTCCCATCCACATTCCGACTAGATGGTCGCGTCCTCACTCAATGCAAGTGTTTTGAGCGAAGAGGAAACAGTCTAGTTGGTATGTGGCCAGGAGTTTGCATACTTGCGATCACATGGATACTTGCTTCCAGAACCAGCACGAGAGAATTCTCATAGAGAGCAGATGTAAGGAATCACAAGTCTGCAGTCAATTAGAGTAACTGCAGACTTGTAACTTAAGACCAGATAACCCCTTTAAGGGACTGTATGATGTATATAGATTTTTTTTTACACAGGCAGAGGTGGCTCGTGGTACAGAAGTAATACTTTTTCAGAAATATATTCAATACCTGCAAATATGGAAACTAGAGTATGGAGTCTGTAAAGAAAATATGCAAAAAGACAAGAGCAGACACATTTGAGTGTAGCAATTGAAAATGTAATAAAATATTATAGGCAATAAAAGGCAATTGGTAATAATTCTGTTTGATAATGTCAGGTGTAGGCTTATGTGGGACTTTTGGCAGGAGATTCACATTTTGCTCTCTTTCTACTTACATGTACCAGCATTTAGGTAGCCAAATTTGGGAGTTTAAGCAACCTCTCCAGTGATGCAATGATCAATCCTCTTTTGGGGCATTATTTTGCTATCCCTTCCATTTTGTGATGCAATTTTCAGGATTGTACCAACAAGTTGGGAACTGACAACAAGTGTGACTTAACCGTCAACTTTATAAGTGCTAAGCACATTTACCCAGATTGATATGGACTCTCCTATACTCAGTAGATCCTAATACGGAGGCTGACAAACTGCATGTACAGCCAGTTCAGCTGTATAAGGACTTATGGGGGCCAAATTACATTGAATGTTTCTCAGTCAAGATTCTTCTGAGTGCCCTCAGTTTTCTTCCTATGTAGATTCTCCTCCTTTGGCACAGGAGATTGTGGAAGAGAGACCCTTAGTCATCTTTCTGTGCTCAATAAATACCTTCCTATATAAGAAATACATGATTTGCTTTACTTGAAGTGTGGACTTTCCCGAGATTGATATACATAACCTGTTACATGACAGGCAGAAACTTTAGCAGTGAGCCACAGCTACACTGCCAAGTATAAGATGATTTATTCTGCCTAAAGATGTAAATAGTATTCTTCTTTACAGGAATATTGTACTGGTATGTAGAGATTAATTTATATGCGTGTTAAATAAAAGTTTCTTTTTTTTAGTTTCTAGAAAATTGATAAAAAATAATGAAAAACCATTTGAAAAATCTAATTTTTTTATGAAACAAGTTCTGCATAAGGGCCCTTCAGTGTTCACCCTAGTCCTGGTGGCTGTGCTGCTTTGCACTCTGTTTAATTTGGTCATGGATATAATCAAATACCTACAAAAATTGTTTAAATTCCTTTAGCTTAACTTTGAACCTATTATTCTATACGCTCAGCATCCCATCTGAAGATTTTTTTTAGAAAAGTGTAAGGAGCTTAAACACATACATGTTCAGCAACCTCTGTATAAGAGCTTGCCTAATATTTTTCTTGAAGTGCACCTAAATAAGAGAGAGTCTTTAACGGTGTTTTGCAATGTTTCAGTTCTTCTTCATGAACTTGTACTTGGACTATCAGTGGCTAAGCAAGAATTCCTTTCAAGATTGGGGCTTAACTTTTATCACCTCTCTGGGGCCCTCTTGCGTTTTCTCATCCATCACTAGAATAACATGTAATAGATATATCTTTAACTTGCTCCACTGAGGGTGACATCAGGGGTGAATAACGAGCTTTTTGCATTTATTTGCAAACAAATTATAGTAATCTAATCACACTTGAAACTGCATAATGTTATTTTTCATTATTTCCATTAACGAAATGCATGAAAGGTTGGGCTCGGGTTTGCTTATGGGTTTTTCTTCATTATGAAAGAAAACATTAATTCTCTGGAGTGTTCTGCTATGCTGTGAATAATAAGAAGAAGGTATGTTTACATTTTTCCAGAAATTTTAGGGGCGTAAATAATAAGGAAAGAAGTGCCCATAGCTGTAATATTAATCACAGTAAAATATATACATGGTAGACCATAATATTAGCATATTATTCAATTCATTGCCTCTGAATACTAGTAGATTATTTGCATATCGTTCTTTGTTACTAGTCTCGTTGCGTTGGTGAATTTGTCAGCAAAAGACATTGACACGTATGTTGTGTATTTAATTTCTATCCCATGATTTTACTCCATAAGCCAATATTGTTGTATCATAGTGTGATTGCTCTCTATTACTAAAGTACAAAATAAAATATGCTCCTGTTAACTCTTAAAGGGGGCAGATTAAAACAACTCCTCTCATTATAGAAGAAGAACATCCACTCAAGACCTTCCTGCAACTCAAAGCGGTATTTTCAAGTTGTCTCTTGAGCAGCTTATAGTTCTGCAGTCTCCTTACTTCCAGGGCTGTGGAGTCAGAGTCGTGGAGTTGGAGTTAGTGCCCATTTTGGTGGAGTCGGAGTCGGAGTTGGAGTCGGTATAAAATGGACCGACTCTGAGTCCGACTACTAAAATATATTATAAATTGGGTACAGTAGTTCAATGCAGTTTGTGGGGAATATTTTTTCATAAGAATTTGGGAAAGTTATGAAATGTCCGATAAATGTCGGTCCTATCCCTGATCTAAGGGTCTAGACTTTTAGCTGAGAAAAATGTGTCCTACCGTAAATTTATCACTTAAACATGAGCCATGTATGAGGGAGTCGGAGTCGTGGAGTCGCAGTTGGAGTCGGAGTCAGTGTCATGGAAATTGAAGAGTCAGAGTTGAAAGTTTGGCTTACCGACTCCACAGCCCTGCTTAATTCTTGATTCATGGCAGCATGTGCTTCTCCTTGAATGACAGTTCTGGTAGATAAATAGCTTCATTCTGCTACTATACAATAACAGTCTGTCAGTGATTAGTGTACACTCTTATCGCTATGTTTACATGTAGAGAGAACAAGGATTAAGAGCAAGCACACAGTTTAGGAAAGTGAGAGCTGTGATTAAGAGAACTGCTCGGGAAACTTCAGACATTTGGTGCTAAGATTAGATAAGTTAAAAGCACTGTCGGGAGCTGAGATGGACATGTAGGCAGTAGAGAAGCTAACTGCTGCATAGACTTCAATGGGCTTGTGAGATGACTGGGATATTAGGCGTTAACTCCTCTTGTGGAATGTAACTACTGTGCACATTTGGCCAAGTTTTAGTGGCTGAGCTCCATAAAAACAAGCTGTACCGGATGCAGGAGAAAGATAGCATATAGGAAAAGCAAGTCAGTTGCAAACTTGCTTATTTTCATGCTGTCTTATTAAAGCAGTTAGATAACATGAGAATATCCCTTTAAGGTCCATTAAATGAAAGATATCACAACCTGCTGAGTTTAGCTAGAAGAGTGTAAGGAGTTGCATAGTCAGTATCGCTGTACAACATATACTGTATGTCTCTGTATGCCTGTATAGTGTCATTCATTGGAGCCAGCTATTGGAGACAGCTCCAGGAAATATTCTTGACATACTGTATATCTTGATGTATGGGAAGCTTAAATGCAATGTGAAGAAAGTCTTGACTGTAAAGTGTAGCTGACTATCATTTCATGTGTACCGGCTAATGTTAACACCTAAGGGTAAGGCTTAGTGTAGAAGGTCATAGTGGAAGCTGATGGCATTTGCCAGTAGAGAAATCCCATTTCAATCAATACAGTAGTTAAAAATGGAGATGTCGGAAGTGCTTCATCTTCTTGATTCAGTATAATAAATGTATATTGGCAGTATAGTTACCCCATTGCTGCATGCTATGCCATATAGTCCAGTCACTACAGCTTCTTATTTTCTGTGATCAGTATGTTGCCGTATTCCTGGGTTTGTGGCATCACTCTCATATCCTCATATAAATACACCACATCTTCATTGAAGAAATCCGGGAATTACCTGATCTGCTATCAGAGACCGCTTTATCACTAAGATATCATCTTTAAAACTTGTACTGAGTAGACATGCCTGGATTAAGTGAATGACAAGTGACTCATTATGGTGCATTTCCCTAGCACAGCATTTCTCCGTAAATTTTGATCAAAAATTCTATTACCCACTGATTCTCCAAATTGAGAATTTCTTTGCAAATCTCACCAGACGAGTTGTCTTTACCACTTCGGCATGGAAGTATTTTGGACAATTTTGGGTTCAGAAAAGCAGCTATATATTTTATTAGTAACTTCAGATGCTAAGCTACAGGAGCCAAAAAACATACCTTTTTTGCTATTGAATGATAACAAGCAGACTGCGAGAAATCGATAAAGTATTGAAATGTTTTAATTTTAAATTTTTTAAAAAAAAAAACAAACATTTGTCTGCTGAGTTTGCAATATTCCTTACAAGAAGTTGATTTATGTCGTTTTGGATAGTGGAGGTTAAAATAAGAATCTTTTACTAAAGGAGTATTCCCATGTTAGTAAGTTATTACCTTAATAGGTTTCAACCTGCTGATTGCTGAGGATCCCACCACTGGGGCCCCTCCAATTGCATGAATACATCTCTGAAGAACCTCGCTTTAATGGAGTGGTGGCTTCATAATGCATGCCACCACTCCATTTCCCATCTATAGAACTGCCGTAGATTGCGGAGTACAGTGCTTGGCTATTTCCTGCAGTCAAATAGAGAATGAATGGTGCACATGCACAGTCATTGCAACGGGCACCTCAGAGCCCTCCTCTTAGGATCAGTTCCCATTGGTGAGACCACCAGCAACTAGCAACTTATCTAGTGGACAGATGAAAACTTACTGTGTTGGGAATGACCGTTTGAGCTACCATTGTCTTTTATGGAAGAACTATGGTAATATTTTTATATCTCAATAATTATTTAACCAATCAATTTTTCCACTGCAAGAATAACAGCGAGATTGAGATCAGAACTAGACATAGTTCAATAAAGCAGTCCAATATACGTAACAGTGTAAACAGATAAAATACAGATAAAATACAACTTTACCGCATTAACATTCTTTATAGCAGAATCCACCTGATGTGGAAACCTGTATAGAAAGTTTTAGGAGAAACTCAAAGGGTTTCACACATTTGCCAGTTTTGATCAAATCAGGGAGTCAATCATTCGGAGACAAGAGAACATACAACCAATTCTGTCTGTGTCCCAAACTTGTCTGCCCTCAGATGCCTGGTTACAAGTTTTTATTACAAACCACAAAGACAAGGAAAGTGGGAATGGCTTATATTACGTTACCAAAAAAGGAAGATAAGTTCATAAAGACAAAGTCGTAAATTATGTCTTCTGCTGCATTCCTTAGGAGGCTGGTTATAACTAGTTTACTATATGTTCTTAAACAAAGGAAGGCTTTAATACATCTCTATATCAGAGACAACACCCTGTTATTTAAGAATAACATTGATAAAGCTAATATTAAAATACAAAATTATCGAAGATATATGAATTGTGTAAATACACTGTGTTCCAAATTATTATGCAAATAATATTTTCTCAGATTTTCCCAAATTACCTATATGAATTGCAGTCATTGTAATTTTCCAGTCAAATAACTATTAGAGTACAATTGAAAGGTTTTTGTACAAACTGCCTATGATAACAGTATATTTTTTAAAAAATAAAAAACTCAAACTGCACTCAAAATGCATGTTCCAAATTATTATGCACAGCAGAGTTTTCAACCTTTTCATTTTAATAAAGAACAAAAAAATTGTCATTTTTGAAATTATAAGCATTAGCAGGTTATTGCAAACTGAAATCAGACAGTTTTCAACTCAAAACTTTATTCTAGGTGATGTTACATTTGCACATAGGACCGCTTGTTCGAAAGGAGCTTCTGAACTCTCTCGTCCATTGAATTTGTCAGGTTTTGGATGGTTTCTGCTTCAATTGTTTTGCATGAGGACAGAATACCCTCCCAGAGCTGTTGCTTAGATGTGAACTGCCTCCCGCCATCATAGACACTCCTTTTGATGATGCTTCAGAGGTTCTCAATGGGGTTGAGGTCAGGGGAGCATGGGTGCCACAACATAAGTTTGTCCCCTTTTGTGCCCATAGCAGCCAGAGATGCAGATGTGTTATGTGCAGCATGAGACGGGGCATTATCATGCATGAAAATGATCTTGCTGCGGAATACACGGTTCTTCTTCTTGAACCATGGAAGGAAGTGCTGTTTGAGAAACTCAACATACATTATGAAGTTCATCTTTACCCCTTCAGGGATCTTAAAAGGGCCGACAATCTCTCTCCCCATGATTCCAGCCCAAAACATTACTCCACCTCCTCCTTGTTAGCGCCGTAGCCGTGTTTGCATGTGGTGTCCATCAACCAGCCATCCTCCACTCCATCCATCTGGACCATCGAGATCATTTCATGCATGATAATGCCCCGTCTCATGCTGCACATAACACATCTGCATCTCTGGCTGCTATGGGCATAAAAGGGGACAAACTTATGGTGTGGCACCCATGCTCCCCTGACCTCAACCCCATTGAGAACCTCTGGAGTATCATCAAAAGGAGTGTCTATGATGGCGGGAGGCAGTTCACATCTAAGCAACAGCTCTGGGAGGGTATCCTGTCCTCATGCAAAACAATTGAAGCAGAAACCATCCAAAATCTGACAAATTCAATGGACGAGAGAGTTCAGAAGCTCCTTTCGAACAAGCGGTCCTATGTGCAAATGTAACATCACCTAGAATAAAGTTTTGAGTTGAAAACTGTTTGCTTTCAGTTTGTAATAACCTGCTAATGCTTATAATTTCAAAAATGACCATTTTTTTGTTCTTTATTAAAATGAAAAGGTTGAAAACTCTGCTGTGCATAATAATTTGGAACATGCATTTTGAGTGCAGTTTGAGTTTTTTATTTTTTTTTAAATATACTGTTATCATAGGCAGTTTGTACAAAAGCCTTTCAATTGTACTCTAATAGTTATTTGACTGGAAAATTACAATGAATGCAATTCATAAAGGTAATTTGGGAAAATCTGAGAAAATATTATTTGCATAATAATTTGGAACACAGTGCAAAGTATAAATATTTACCATAACACACCCCATCCAAAATCTTCCTCCTTCATCACACTTCCAGTATCAGTTTGTTCATCCAACCATGTTGCCATCAGTCCGGTAGTCCCACAAGCGATCACCGCCAACAATACTGTCACGATTTCCCTTAAATGCGCAAGAATGAATGAGTTAAAACACATAAAAAAAATTGTCAAATATGTGGCATGGTAGCTTCTACGCAACCCTGGGTTTCGCCTGTCGCTTCTTCCTGGGTTCAGCTTGTTTAACATATTTTTTTATTTGTTTTTAACTTAAAAAAAAAACAATTTGGAAGCTAATTGTCTGGCAGTGCTGTCCTACGTCCAATTGTTCAGTAAGGGAAACACATGACAGTATTGTTGGTGACGACTGCTTGTGGAACTATTGATCTCAGCAGGACTAATAGCGTCATCATTGGATGAATATACCGATATCGTAAGTATAATGAGGAGGGAGGATTCCAGCTTATATGGATTCTGCTCTAAAGTTTGAATAATGCGTTAAAGTTGCGATTTTCCTATGATGATGTTTTAGCTGCAGATTTAAGAACATGTTGCAGATTTGCAAATTTGTAGTATGCCTATTGCATAGCAAATGAGCAATATGATGGTAAACGTATGCCTAAAACAGTGTTTAGTTGCAAATTTCTTTTTTTCTGCAATTTATTTTTGACCTACGTAACAAAATTCTACTATATAAATGTTGCTGTGAGTGTATGCGTGCTCACACGATGTTGATGCTTACAATTTGCTGACTTCACCCTTTCTCCTTCCATTAAACGTACCACTTGAGAAAACATTCATGACTTGCAAATGCTCCGTTAGCATTACTGCTAGCTCTGGCTCCTCTGTATACCAGGAGATACATGGTGTCACTAAAAATGCATTTGTTCTGCAATTGTGTATTATGCAAATGGCCTACCTATCTCAGTGATAATAACTTTTACAATGTGTCTGGTTATTTGACATGTACAGAGACATCATGATTGATGACCGTTTTTCCTGTGCAAAACTCTGTATTATTAAAATGATTCCCGAGACATATTGACAAGCGTCACAATTAATGCATCAAATCCTTTACACAGATTTTGTGTAGTATTAAATCAAAGGTGAAAATTTATTTATCTGATGGGTCAGAGTGCTGACATATGACAAATCGCCATGTAAGTCCCTTAATAGAGGTCTTGAAGAAGACTTTGATGGAGGAAGCAAATGTAACCTGATTAGTGATGAGCGAGCACTAAAATGCTCGGGTGCTCGATACTCGGGTCGAGCAAATTGGAATACTCGGGTGCTCGACCCGAGCAACGAGCTCAATGTAAGTCTATGGGAAACTCGAGCATTTTTCAGGCGGCTCCCCCCGGCGGTCTGCAGAGGGCCTAAAAATTGCCCAAATCGATGGGAACAGTGCTAAAATGACATGGGGACAGCATGGGGAAGACCTCTGGAAGCATTTCTAACTCCCAGATCACTGCTGTCAGCAACGTTGTCAGAGTATTACACCACTTTTACGGACTCACAATAAAACATACAAAAACGGAACCAAAATGGATTTTCCGGGGAAATATGTTAAGGAACATCCTTTCCAGGGTAATGACTTGTATATAAGGCAAAATAAATAACCAAAAGAAAAATTACTCCTCCACAACTTGGGCTATGTTCACACGTAGCGTTTTTGATGCGTTTTTGCACTTTTGAATTGCTTTCAACCAAGACAAATGCATTCACCAGGAAATGTAATTTTAACATTTTCCAACCTTATCTGGCCATGTGGTGTGTGACACATCATCAGAGACATGCATACAGTGCTGAAAAGACATGGGAACAGCACGGGGAAGACCTCTGAAAGCATCTCTGACTCCCAGGTCACTGCCTAAAAGTGTGTCCATCATAAGTGATCCTTGGCGCATGTGAAGATGCCTCCCGCCATGCACCTCTCGTTGCCGACTTGCAACAATCACCGTCCACGTCCTTGCCCCACTGCAGCATTCAGTTGCGCAAGTATGCAGGCAGCCACCCACCCACCCACAGGCTGCTATACTATGCTGCCAAATTTTTGACAGCTGTTTGTGACGCGCCCCATAGGCCATGGGGTACTCGGTGCCGGGCCGGTAGTTGCCAGGGGATGTCACAGTGGCGGTGACCCGGTCCGTGACCCAGGGTGGTCAATAAAAAGGGGTTATTGATAGGGGATTTATAGTAATTGTCTAAAGTTCGTGACACCACCTGTGGTATGCGGCTAAAGGGAGCCGCCTCTGCGGAGCAGATCCTCTGGAGCTGATGCTAGTGCAGCAAAGCTGGTGTGGCTCTCCACAGGTAGAGCTTAGCTCCAGGGCAGTGTAGATGTTGTAGGTTGTGCTGGGCGTTGTAGTGCAGGTGTTGATGGCGCAGCAATAATCACAGAGACAATGAAGTTTAGTCCCCAAGGTCTTTACTCACGGTTGTTGCAGTCCAAGTTACAGGTACCAAAGTAACTTCCCTCGTCGTGCTGCGCTTACTCAGGGAGGGGTTCGGTCCACCCTCAGGTATCTCCGGAGTACTTAACGGGACCCCATTCTGTGTACTTTCTCTGGCCGTCTCCCTGCACCTCATACCAAGTGTCCCAATCCAGTACCTGTGGGCCTTGTCGGGCGACGTCTGTTCCGTCCCCTGGGTCCTCTATAGCTACCTTCTTGGTGAGACTGATATGGACTGTTGGCTGCAGGACTTGAAATACTGCAGCCTCCGGTTTCTAGTTGAGTCATAAAGTTCTCTGCTAGTTGAGGGACCAGTCCCCTTTGTGTGGCCTGACCCCTCCACCTCCCGGTAGATTTGGGCATACGGGTGGCTTCCAGCACTGTCGGTACCCCTGGGGTCCCTTCTTCCGTTCCTGGAGCCCTTCCTGCTCCCTCTTCTCTTTCTTCAGTCCTAGGCCTCTCCTCAGGCCCTCTGCCTGAGCAGAGCTCCTGCAGAACCCTGCTCCACTCCTCTCTCTGTAGACTGTTCTCACTCACTGTTCACTGTTCTGATCTCCCTAAACAAGATGGCTTCTCTATTTATACCTTCCTTCCATGTGCTCCCCTAAGCTACTTTCTCCACCCACACCAACTACATAGCCCCTCCCACAGCTAGGGACCCGGGACTGTGCTCTCCCTTAGGAGAAATCTCGCCCTACCCCCACTGCGGGTATGTGTTGGATGCAGGTGTTAGGGTCCCGAGCTGTACTCCTTCCTTACCTGAGAGTGAGATACCACACCTCTGGGTGAGATGCAGTACCTCTGTGGCAACTGAACCCTCAGGGGCACCACATTTGCACTTGAAATGTGGCCTTTTAGGCTCGTGGAGGCGGAAGCTTTTCACAACCTCATGCCAGCGGCGGCCGGGTGTCCATACTCGATCCCCAGCCGCCACTATATTTATATTTTTATATATTTATATAACCGTATGTATCCTGCGTATCATTTCTCCCAGGATGTCCTGTAATTGAGCTTGTTGCAGAAGCAATGGCAGCCCGTCCAACATCAACTCGCACTTGTCGGTCGTGCTTTGACACACACACATCTTTCTTTGCGCATTTAATTTATTGAATACAGAGTTGGACAATGGCCTGATCTGTAATGCAGTTTGAGAAATAACATGCATAAGCATGGCCGATCCACATTAAAAAAACAGCCATAGAGTGTCCGGGAGCCTTCACCCACACTTTTCTTAGCCAGGGCTGCTTTTCGGCAGGGTTGGACGGGCCCACCAGAGAACCGGAGATTCCTCCGGCGGGCCCTGGCTTCTCCTTCAGGAGAGTTCATAGTGCCGAGGTGAGGCCATGAAGATGATAGAGGCCACCATCTGCTTAGTTTTCTGATACTTGGAATGCAAGTTCAAGTATGCAGCCAGCCAGAAACCCACTGGCCGCAAAACTAAACTGCCAGATTTCTGGGCAGCTCTTTGCACTTGAATTATGGCCTTTTATGCTCGTGGAGGTGAAAGCTTTTCACAACCTCATGCCGGCGGCGGCTGGGTGTCCATGCTCGGTCCCCAGCCGCCACTATATTTCCTGGTATCGCCTCCGCCTTCCACAAGCACGGGTCCCACAACATTACTCGTGCCCTCCCCAGTGCACTTAATGGGAAGGACTGCCTAACAACAAACACGTGGACAGGTGAATGTGGCCAGGGACGGTACGGAGCCAGTCCACAACTTTTTTTGCTGAGAGTTGTATTTAGCTCGGTGAAAGGACTAGCATAGAGGGAAACCGTATCTACAATGCGTGTCATTTCTCCCAGGAACAATCAGTGAATATGAATAGCGGTACCAGTGCGCCAATAACAGGGCAAAAATATTAAAAGGACTGATTTATTAATATACACACGTGTGTATATTAATAAATCAGTCCTTTTAATATTTTTGCCCTGTTATTGGCGCTCTGGTACCGCTATTCATATTCACTGATTGTCCCTTTCCCCCTGTTGGGGTGCGGTAGAGCTGCCTTAAATTTATTATTCTTTCACCTGTGGGAGGAATTTAATTAGAATCACTACCCAGGTTTTCCAAGCTGCGCTGCCCTAACCCCTCCGGAGCGCTGCCTGGGGTGTTGGTGAAGCTGGGCGTCCATCTCGGCATTACATGCAACTAACCTGACCACGTGATCCACCACCGAGAGATCAGGATCTGTGAGCGCCGCTGGAATTAGATGACAGCCACCAACAGAGCGGAGCTTGTGGAGCTTTACACTGGGGTTGTGCAGAGGTGCACAACTTCATAAGGTTAGTAGCCATCCTCACACCCCTCTAACAATTGCAATACTGAGTCACCCATTGCGCCTTGTTCTCTCCTCTCTTTACATTTCTCCCAGGAAGTCCTCTAAAGCTGCTTGCACTTGAAATGTGGCCTGAACATTACTGCTGGTACTTTTCTGTGGGAATTTGCTTGCCTCCTACCAGCCTGGAATATTTCCACCAAACTATGGTACAAAGCCATGGTATTAGCACTGCCCCCAGTACCAGTAGCGAAGCCATCCCCAATTTCCTTCTCAGCAATTTTATTTGGTAGACTGAGTGGCTGCCCAAATACATTTTCTCACAAAGCAGCTGAAGATAGAGTAGCAGTAGGTGCAAGTTTCTCCAGCCTGTTAGATAATAGAGGGTGAACGGCAGCACATTGGATCAGTGGTTAGCACTGAAGTCTTGCAGTGCTGGGATCCTGGGTTCAAATCCAAGCAAGGACAACACCTGCAAGGACTTTGTATGTTCTCCCCAAGTTTGCGTGTGTTTCCTCCTCAGTAAAAAAGCAGCCATAGAGTGTCCGGGAACCTTCCCACACACTTTTCTTAGCCAGGACTGCCTCTCGGCAGGGTTGGACAGTGCCACCAGAGAATCCTCTGGTGTGCCTTGGCTTCTACCTCAGGAGAGTTCATGATAGCGCTAACTTTGCAGCTGCTATGGGGCTCTTGAGCGGGTGAGAAAGGTTAGCCCTCAGAATCACATCCTCTGGTGGGCACAATGTTTTTCAATCTGAAACAGCTTCTCAGTGGGAGTTGTATTTCACCACAGCCATATTCTTTAGCTCGGTGAAAGGACTGGCATAGAGGGAAACTGTATCTACCCCGGCTGTCATTTCTCCGTCACCAGGTTCCGCCCTTTGTCACACACGATCATGCCTGGCTGTATGTTCAGCGGTGAGAGCCACAGATCAGGCTGCTGTGTTACAGCTTTCAACAACCCTTCAGCACTGGGCGGTTTGTCAATTAAGCATGTTATTTTCAGCACAGCCTGTTGCCACTTGGCCAAGGCAGTGCTGCAGTGCTGTCAGTTTGTGACTGATGTGGTCATTTCGGAGATGGAAGAGGAGGTGCATGAGCTGAACCATGTGATTACATTGAGGTTAAATTGGTGACGCTGTTTTTTATACTAAAGAAAGATTCTATTGTTTTGGTTTTTTTACGTTGTTTTTTAAGACAAATGCATTCACCAGGAAATATCATTTTAACATTTTACAACCTTATCTGGCAATGTGGTGTGTGACATATCATCAGACACATCCTTTTTTATTTATGATGGAGGGACTCTGAAAGTCATAAAGCCTATTTTTACAGGGACATCAGACGGCCCTTACTATTCTTAAAAGGCCAGCAGTCGGCCCTAGCTATTGTTAGAGAGCCATCAGCCGGCTATGCTTTGTTGTTCCCATTATTAACAAGTGGGTCTCCTATACTGTTACTGCGTATCCAGTGACTGCAAGGGCTGCCAAAAATTTGGACGCAACCCAATACCCCTTTGAAGAGACATAGAGGAGGGTCTCAGTAAAAAAAATGTTCCCATTATAAAGGAGTGGGTCTCCTATATTAGTAATGTCCATACAGTGACTGCAAGGGCTGCCAAAATTTGGGAAAAACCCCACTAAGAATTTAAAGCCACATAGAGCAGGGCCACAGTAACAAGGTACGACATGTTCCCATTAGAAAGGAGAGGGTCTGCTATACAGTTATAGGGTATGCAGTGAGTCCAACGGCTGACCATTTTTAGGAAAAACACCACTAAGAATTTAAAGACACATGGAGCGATGGCGTCATCGCCGCTCACCATCTTGGTGGAGTCATCAAAGTTTTGGAGGATGGTACATATGTCTGACATCCATGTCCACTCCCGAGGTCTTATGTGTGGAGTCTGAACTGAATACCGACGGCCTTGTTGATGCTGGTACTCAACAACTGCCCTCTTTTGCTCACAAATCCTTCCCAACATCTGCAGTGTAGAGTTCCAACGCATGGGGACATCACACAGCAATCTGTGAGCCGGAAGCTGCAAACGCTGCTGAAACACTGCAAGGGTGGCGGAAGCTGTAGCTGACTTTCTAAAATGGGCACACAGGCGGCATACTTTAACAAGCAGATCCAGCAGCTCCGGGAAGGATTTGAGAAACCGCTGAACCACGAGGTTAAGCACATGGGCCAGGCATGGTACGTGTGTGAGCTCGCCTCGCCTCAGAGCTGCCACCAGGTTCCGGCCATTGTCACACATGACCATGCCTGGCTGTAGGTTCAGCGGTGTGAGCCACAGATCTGCCTGCTCTTTCAGAGCTGTCCACAACTCTTCAGCATTGTGCAGTTTTTCACCTAAGCATATTTGCTTCAGCACAGCCTGTTGCCGCTTGGCCAAGGCAGTGCTGCAGTTCTTCCAGCTTGTGACTGATGTGGTCATTTCGGAGATGGAGGCTGAAGAGGAGGAGGAGGCTGAGGAGGATGAGGTATAGGAGCTGTAGACCGTGGGGGCAACCCTGATTGACCTAGGGCCCGCAATCCTTGGCGTCGGGAGGATATGTTCCGTCCCAAGGTTCGACTAGGTCCCGGCTTCCACTATGTTAACCCAGTGTGCCGTCAGCGAGATGTACCATCCCTGCCCTCAAGCACTTGTCCACGTGTCCGTGGTTAGGTGGACTTTACCGGTAACTGCGTTGTTGAAAGCACGGCTAATGTTTTGGGACACGTGCTTGTGCAATGTGGGGACGGCACACCGGGAGAAATAGTGGCAGCTGGGGACCGAGTACCGAGGGACGGCCGCCGCCATCAGGTTGCGGAATGCTTCCGTCTCCACGAGCCTAAAAGGCAACATTTCGAGCGTAAGCAGTCGTGAAATGTGAGATCTTAGTAGTGTGGCCTGTGGGGCTGCATATTTGCACTTGCGTTCCGAGGACTGGGGTATGGACAACTGAACGCTGTGCTGGGACAAGGACATGGACGTGCTTCCTGATGCTGCTACTTGAGAGTGTGCTGTGGCGCCCCTGAGGGTTCGGTCGCCACAAGGGGGGATTCTGCAGCCTGTCAGCAGGTGTAGTGTCTCCCCACCCAGGTAAGGAAGGTACACTGGTCAGGACCCTAATCTACATTCAACACTACACACACTCCTGACCTATGGGAGGCAAGTATGCACCATAGTGCTGCCTCAGCAGGATCACAAGTGAGGGGACCCAAAAGTAGGGGGAACCATGTAGTGGGTGAAGGGTAGAACACCGTTTTAGTTTGCACACATAATTTGCTATATAATAGCCAGCCATCTTGAGCACAAGGTTCTTGGTTCCGTTCTGGGCTCCTGTTCTTGGTTCCATTCTGGGCTCCTGTCTTGATTCTTAGTTCAGATTCATGGAGTGTGATCTTCACAGCTGGCAGCGGCCATGTGTTGGAGCCTGCAGCATGTTGTAGATACACGGTCCTCGTGCTCTGACCTTGACACGAGGAGTGGGTATGAGTTAACAGTGTCTCTGCCCCGGTCAAGTTCCCTTGCTCAAGAAGGTCGGGAGCTCCAGTAAATAGCTCCACAAGCAAAAGGATCCCAGGGAGTACGGACGGAGCGGCGTACGCCACCTGTACTCTCCATCCTGGCCCAGCTACGGGGGTTCCTGCTGCAAGAGGGGTACCGGCCCCCGACATCTGACTTTACCACTTCACGTCTCTGTCAGAGAAGCCCGGAAGGCTACAGTGGATCCCGTCGCGGGACGGACGGAACAGCAATTGCCGCCGTGCCCCAAATCTGTGCATAGTCCAGAGGGAGACCCAGCCTTTGCACGTACATGGACAGGAGAGGTCGAAAAGGACAGTTTAGGAACACTCAGAGGGTCCTGATTGGAGTGCCTGAATATCCTGGGTGCGCTGAGCCCTCGTCTCTGGTGACCGCAGTAATCCGTGAGGAGCATCGAGAAGCCTTGCTGCTGCTTACAATAACATGAGTAAAAGACCTGGAAGACTACCCCTAAGGCCTCCAGACTCTTTATTCTGCACCGCACCACACAGTACAAGAGTTTTCCTATAACTACTTCTTCTATTCTCCTACTTGCCCCCCTGCCCTGAGGCCCTGCTCTGCCTGTGGGGAGTCATAACATCTCAAGCTGTCATAACATCCAGCCTCAGAGGACTGCTATCAGCGCTGGTGGCGCATCACCAGACACCGCAGGTGGCGTAGTCTCAATTCCACCACTCATCCTCATCAACACCAATAGCCCATTATTTTTAATGTGACAGCCCTGGGCACGGAACGGGTCCAGGCCACGGCTACATCCCCCTCGTCATCTGACCCGGCTCCGAGTACCCCCATCATCTTCCCAGGGCAGGGCTGCGAGCGTCACAGTGCAACGACAGGTGCAGGGCAGGAGGCGTCTTCGCATGCACCATGGACAGGGGATTGGCTTGCATGCACAACAGCGGAAGAAGCAATGGTGGCACCCGCAGAGACTGTTCCTGGACCCTGGGGTTCGGCCCACAAAGTTGGGTGCTTTGCTGCCATGTGCCTGATCATGCTGGTGGTGGTCAGGCTGGTCATTTTGCCACCCCAGCTAATGCTGGCCTCGCAGGTGGTGCAAATAGCCTTTTTGGAGTTATCGGCAGAGTCTTTAAAAAACAACCAGACCCGGGAAGCCCTAACAGTTGTACTGGCAACTTCCTTCGTGTTGGTGTTTCGGGGAACGGTTGCCAGCCTATTGTCTGCGGCCACCACACTGCTTCTTCCTGCCTGTTGGGGTGCTCTACCTCCCTCCCCCTGTGTGCTGCTGTCCTCGCTCTGCGTGTCCTCCTGCCAGGTTGGGTCAGTTACTATATCATCCACCACCTCGTCTTCCACTTCCGCACCCTGGTCCTCCTCCTGACTTTCTGGCAATTGTGTCTCATCATCGTCCACCTCTTGTGACACTTTCCCACCGTCGCCTTTGTGTGACAGTGGCTGCTCAAATATTTGGGCATCGCTACACACGATCTCCTCTTGCCCCACTTCAAGTGGACCGGGCAAGAGGCCCGAATATATAAATGGAAAAGTGAACAGCTCTTCAGAGTGTCCAAGTGTGGGATCAGTTGTCTCTGGGTACTCGGCATGGTGGAAGGAAGGAGGATCAGGGTGAGGAATATGCGGTCCAGACTCATGGCTACTGAGACTTGACCGTGGGGAAGACAGGGTGGTGGTGGTAGTAGCTAAGTGACTGGAAGCATTATCCGCTATCCAACCACCAACCTTTGGACACTGCTCTGGGTTCAATAGTGGTGTACTGCGGTCCCTTAGAAATTTGGACAGAAAGGTCAGGCCAGAAGATGTGGATGTTTGTTGTGGCACAATTTCGCTTGCCCACGGCCTTGTCCTCGGCCTCTGCATGCACCATTACCATCACGTCCAGTACCCCGTCCCTTGCCACGTACCTTGCCCATTTTAAATGGAGAACAGTATCTTCCACACTCACTATAAATGACTGAGTTTGGAGCGAACTTATATGTGATCGGTGTGACGGAGAAAACAGAGTTTTAAATACCCGGCCTGTAGGTAACTAGTTTGAACAGCAAACTGCGGTGAATTACTTCAATGACACACTAAAGGAAATTTTTAATGGAGGCCAGAAATAGCAGTATTTTCTGACAACGTATATGTGATCCGTTTGACGGAGAAAACACAGTTTTAAATAGCTGGATTTCTAGAGCTCTAATATGGAAAGGACCTAGCTGTATTCTGCAGTGCCAACAAGCAAATGGCGCAGAAAAAATGGTGTTCTCTGGATTGCTTTTTAAGCAAATAATGAGGATTAGGATCCAAAGAAAAGTATTCCAGGCCCCTAAGACCTGGGCCTTTGTATAGAAATATCTAACAGCAGCAGAAGGCAGAATTGGAATGGAGCCTCTTGTGCTATATGCACTGCAGTCTGCTATATACACTGCCTGCCTATACACCCTGCCTGCCTGATATCTCTGCAGATGGATTAGTCCTCAGAAGGACTGTTTGTTAAGATGGATATGTGTATTGTACGGTTTTTCTCCCTACACTACCTAATACACAAGCAAATCTCTCCCTGATGCAGCAGCACCTCTCCCAAAACAAGCAAATGGCGCAGAAAAACGGTGTTCTCTGGATTGCCTTTTAAGCAAATAATGAGGATTAACATCCAAAGAAAAGTATTCCTGGCCCCTGAGACCTGGGCGTTTGTTTAGAAATATCTAAAAGCTGCAGAAGGCAGAATTGGAACGATCCAATCTCTCCCTGACACAGCAGCAGCTCTTCCTACACTGTCTGATCCCGAGTGACTGTGACGAGCATGGCGGCGCCAGGTCTGATATAGACCTGATGACGCTGTGCGGCCAGCCAATCACTGTAATGCCCACAACCAACATGGCTACGGCATTACAGTGCATGTGAGGCAATCCCTGCATGTTCACTGGCTCTCTAAAGAGCGCCAAACATGCAGGGAGGGGACCCGAGTTGCCGCCCGAGCAACCCGGAAATACTCGGCGAGTGCCGAGCATCTCGAGCAGTGAGATGCTCGGGCGAGCACCGAGCAGTAGCGAGCATGCTCGCTCATCACTAAACCTGATGCCTTTATGCAACCTGATGTCCACCAGGTCTTTTTAGAATATACACTCCTCAACATTGAAATTGCAAGAAAGAAATGTCATGGAATTATTGAAATCATAGGATCATATAAATTACATGAAAATGATGTGAAAATTGAAAGAATATTTTCAAAATATCTCAGTTTTTTCAGTATCCAGTATAAGCGCCATAAAGGCTGCTCACAATAGCAGTAGCATGAGCGACAAGTCGCCTGGCATTATCATGTTGAAAAAGAGCTCCTGGGATGGACTATTTGTAGAAATGGCCGTACCACTAGTTCTACAACCAAATCGATGTAATGCCAAGCTGTTAGTCTACCTGGAATGCAAACTTTAAGGGGGTGGCTACCGTACATTATGTCACCCCACATTATGTCACCCCCACACCATAATTCCAGAAGTAGGACTTGTGTGACATTCCCTTGTGAAGGCCTCTTTATGGTGGTGCCCACATGTTCTCCAGACAAATCTCTGGCTATTATTGGATTCAAGACAAAAGCTGGACTCATCTCTGAAGAGGATTGACCTCCATTCCAGCTTTCATTTCTGTCTTGTTCTGCACTATGATAGCCTTTGATAGTGTTGGTGTGAGGTCAGTGGATCACTTGTAGTTGGGTGTCTGGCTCCTAGCTCAATGTTGTCAAAACACCTTCTAATGGTTTGTATAGACAATGTTTGACGCCTGAGGCTTGGTATGTGACGTCTAATTTCACTTTCAGTACAGAGTGGATCAATCGTGAACCCATTGGTATAGCCATTTCTCCAAAGTGTTCCAAAAGCTGTTTTTCAACATGGCAACGTCAGGCCGCATGTTTCTCATTCTACTATGAGCAGCCTGTGGACCTAAATATGCTACAGTGACCTGCAGCATCTCCGGGCTCGTCTCCCATCAAGCACATCTGGGACGTCACTGATCAACAATTGCACATGGAGCTGCCAGCAGTGGATCTTGATGCTTTGCCCAAGTGCATTCAGCAGAACATTCTTCAGACAAACCATTAATAACCTTACCGATGGCAGACAAGTTGTACAAGTGCAGAGATTTCTGCTTGATACTGCTCATACTTGGTATTGAATAAATTGAGATGTTTTGACAATTTTGATTCCATTTTTGATCATTTTCATATCAGTTACATGTCTATCCATCCTGTGATTTCCAGAACTCCATGACTTTTCCTTCTTGGAGTTGCAATTTCAATATTGTAGACTGTGTATAAATCAGTTGATTTAAGAGGCACATGTCTCCAGATTTCATAACTTTAAACTTATCTCACCATGATGTATTAAGTCTAAACTCCTTTCTCAACTTTTGTGTCCAGGCTATAGATGCATACCTTATAAAATATAGTTCTAAAGACTCATGTGCTGCATGATAATTAGGGTAGAACTGTCCACTGGGTGAATGCACGACTCCCAAGTGTCTTGCTGAATGAACAGTAGCCCCTTCCAACTTTCATATAGCCGCTTGATTTGATAAGAACTCCCAGACCTATTTCTTTATGGCAAAGTAAGTAATTCACAGTGGGTTTTAGTACCATCGAGCAGAAGTCCAGTACAAAAAAAAAATCTTGAGTCAGCACTCCAGTGTAGTAACAGATGTATACCATAACTGTAGAGAAAGACATAGACTGCACATCCAAAAATCATACACTGATTGGCTTCATACTGTCAAATCAGAATTTTAAACGAAGAACCTCATGTTCAGTTTTGTAAATTTTTGCCTAGCAGCATTAGATCAATGTATGAATTTTGGATGTGCAGTTCATGTCTTTCTCCACAGCTATGGAAGAGATATGTTAGTCCACAGAGCAACTTTTTGCCTTCACCCTTAGCCTCCCAACTTTGGTTGATTCCCATGCACCATGAAGAGGATACACCAAATGTAGTTTGAAGCATGCACTGAATGACGGTAAATTCTTCACTTACAGTAGGGAATTTTCTACTCGCTTGTGCCATCTTACTAGAGATATTTTTGTCCACTTTGTGGTTGTTGTCCTATTTGCAGATGGCTCATATATACACGCCCAAGCGCCATTTTTCTACTTTTAATTAGAGATATAGAAGGACCAAACTTTTTTGAGCACACCAACATTACTTACTTTACTGGATTAAATAGGTTGTCAGAATGAAAAAATCTAATTCATGGGGCAATCTCAGCTAATAGAACTAGGTCACAATTTTAAGACCTTCAGCATGAAGAGGTTACTACTCATGCTTTATACAAGCGCCACATGGACAAGATATGAGGCTCTGCTCTTGTCACGGGTGTGTCAGAAGTGACAGACAGTCACCCTGCAGTTGGTTGCAGGAGATCTCTATGTTTGGCATTACAGACATCTTCTTAGAGGCTATCTCTAGGACCCAGCGGCTACCTTCCTTTGGCTAATTAACACCCTGCCTGGGTGTATAAATACCTGGTGTGTTCTAGAGGGAGGTGCCGGCGATATTCATTACTACTTGTGAGGCTTTAGCAAGAGCAGTAATTTGTCCTCTCTGAAGCTTGAGGCCGTGTGTGCATTTGTTTGGAGTCGTCTAAAGCTAAGCAATTCCCCCCTGTTTGTCTACCCATGTTGTCTATAGAGTTTAGAGGAGATCAACTAGTGCTCATCTCCTCCCATCCCTAGCCTTAGCCATACGCCAGGGAAAGACAGGGCAAGGCGTGAGGCGATTGGTGAAGAGCCAATACAGGGATGTTAGGGAAGACAGGTTGACACTAGATAAACCTATGAGGTCTCCACTTCCCCCTTTCCCTAGAGTCTGGGCTCCCTTTCCCTCTTCCCTTTGTGTTGCACTAAGTATTTCCCACACCTTGAGTGACAGCTCTCCATGCACATGGAGAGATCCGCTCATGCGCAGCCACTATTACACTGTCCACTTCATCTAGTGGAATTGGAGAAGAAAACGGATCAGTTTCAATAGAGTAGAAAGGCTAGATCAAGTTAGATTGAATGATTTAATGGACTATACGTTTCAGCGATGGTCTGTACTCTTCATCAGGTACATCAACTGTCCATGAAACACATAGTTGATTAAAGCATTTGATCTACCTTGATCTGGCCTCTCTCCTCCATTGCAGCTGCTCCTTTTTTTTCCAATCCTACGTTCAGCTCCTTGCCTAGGGCATTCAGAGCCAACAGTCAGTGCAGCAGCAGTCTGGGGGAGATTCTTCTCATGTAGATCCCAGGATTTTACCTCTGCAGCACAACTATCCAAGGTGAGCGCTACTCACATTTTGTAAATTGGATGATTATATTAATTCACTAATAGAGCGCTTTTTTTTTTATTCACCTCATCTGGTGGGAAGAAGATTGGGGATCTTTATCCTAAAGATATTGAAGGTGTGGATCCCAGAGGTGGTATCTTATCTATCAGATATTTGGTTCATATCTTAAGGATGTGCAAGATTTGTCTAAAATCACTTTAAGATTATCACAGATGACGTGTCATAGTATCATGCCGATTTGTTCGAAAAGAGAAACTTGGCTTTTACCTATCTGCACTAAACCGTTGCTAAACTTTTTATTCCATTTCTTGCCACATGTTCGGAATCAGCAGGTTTTAAAAGTGCCCAATCTTTAATCTGTTTTTACTGTATATTGAAATAACTAAAATTGCTAAATGCTAGCTGGTTAAACAACAGAATGTGCACTTAGAGTTCATAAATCTCCTGGCTGTTTAACAGCGCCCTACCACCACCTCCTCCTCCTTCTTACTCAATATTCTCTGAGCCCTAGATTCACTTAAAATTGCTATTTATTTAGTGTGATTTTTCGATGAAGAAACAAGAAGGAAGACTTAAAATAATCATGATAAACTAACAAAGAAGAACTGAAGGTGCTATCTACCCTATCGATAAAGAACGTGTCTCTCTGATACGGCAAGATACAGAGTTTTACAATTTACTAGATGTAAGTGAATGGTCAGGTCCTTTAATAATTCCCCAGTAATAATAATATATTTGGGTCTAGCTAATTATTTAGCTCCAACATACTCCATAGAGCCGTTCAGAGACATATCCAGACTCTTAGGAATTACCTCCATCAGTAGAACATCTATTAATCTTTATTATTCTTACTCTTTGCAGAACTTTTATAGGGGATGAAACATTTTTTCTTTTCTGGTATACAGCTCCATATCCCCTTCTTCCCTTTTCACAGTTTTTATTTACTTATATGTACTGTCCGGCTCATTGTTATTGGCAGCCATGAAGTTTAAGTACATAAGGCGGAATGTCTCCTGAAAAAAATGAATCAAGTGAAACAGTTTTTTTGTATAGAGCACTCGTGTTAAATACAAAAGAGGAAATGATAAACAATAATTTAAAACCAAACACAATGGGAGAGAAAAAAGAAAAGCCTAAAGCTTGCTGTGACACTGGTATTGGTACCCTTTACATTAATTTAGTATGGAAACAATTTTTGATTCGCCTGTGGTAAATCACAAAAGAGATTCTCCTGTGATTAATTGTCGGTGCCCATGTGACATGAATTAGCCAATGAATGATGACTTCAGTGTTTTAAAAAGCCACATGTTAGGCCCTGTTCCTTTGTCACAATGGTGAAGACAAAGAAGCTGTCTGAGGACATCAAAACTGCTATTATTAGCAAACATAATACTTCCAAAGGGTGTAAGGTCATCTCCAAAGACCTTGGTAACCCAGTTTCAACAGTGCGCAATGTCTTTAAGAAGTTTGCCAAGCATAGAACCATTAAGAACCTCACTGAACGTGTGGGAAAGAGGAAAATTGACAAGAGATGTCTTCGAAGGTTGGTGCGAATGGTGGAAAAAGCACCACGTCAAATATCCAAAGACCTGAAGGCCAACCTGGAAAAATCTGAGGTCATGGTTTCAAAAAGTACCCTGCGCCGCACACTAAACCAAGCAAAGCTTTATGGGCAAAGGCCAAGGAAGAAACCATTGCTGAAGCAAAGACATAAAAAGGAATGACTGATCTTTACCAAAGAGTACCATGGCAAACCACAATCCTTCTGGGAAAATGTTCTGTGGACAGATGAAACAAAAATAGAGCTTTTTGGCAATGAAAAGCAGCAGTTTGTTTACAGATGGCGCAATGAAGCCTATAAGGAAAATAACACATTACCAACAGTTAAGCATAATGGAGGCGCCATAATACAGTGGGGTTGCTTTACAGCGTGTGGTACTGGAGGCCTTGACCTTATCACAGGAATAATGAAATCAAAGAATTATCAAGAGATTTTAGAGCATAATGTCCTACCCAGTGTAAGAAAACTTGGTTTGAATCGAAGATCATAAGTTCTCCAGCAAGACAATGACCCAAAGCAGAAATCCAAAAGTACACAGGAATGGTTGATAAAGAAAAATGGACTGTTTTAAAATGGCCAATAATGAGTTTTGAGTCAGACCTCAATCCCAGTGAAAATCTTTCAGGTGAGCTGAAATCTGCCATTGGGAAAGAACCCTGCACATATTCAAGAGCTTGAACAAACTGCAATGGAAGAGTGGGAGAAAATTCCAGCTGACAAGTGCATGAAGCTTATAGATGGCTACAAGAAACGTTTGGAGGCTATCAGCAATGCCAAAGGGTGTGCAACCAAGTATTAATTAGGGCCTTTATTGCCGCACATGCTGTTTATTCTGTTTCTTCTTTGAAATTGCAACATGGAAGTTGAAAAACAATCTTTTATTGTTGCATTACTTTGGACCACTAATTAAAAAATCCCGAGGATATAACGTAGGTAAATTTCCATTTATTTCTGAAGATATTGTACAGTCTATGAAAAAAATGAAGGGGTGTCAATAATGTTGATTGGAGCTAAAAATCATTGTGGCAATTGAGTTTCATTAAAAAACTTTGCACCATTTGCCTCCTTTAGCCTCCGTGTTGCATCGTCTATTGCTGGTTGTAGAATACGTTTACTGAGAATCCAACTTTCAGCTGTCTATGATGGTCTGATGGAGAGTTTGTAAGTCTTTTATCTGTCTGTTTATAGCTCTCCTCTAATGATTTATGACCAAAGATCAAAGTTGAATATACAGGAAAACTAAGAGGCTGTAAAAGGCAAATGGTGCAACATTTTTTAATGAAGCCCAATCGCAGAAATGATATTAAGCACCAAATACATGCATTTAAAAAAGCTGAAATCTTCAAACGTGAACAACCCCTGCTGCAGGGAGCTAGAATTTTAATTTTAACACTATGGATATCTGAATGTTAACAGAAGAGTTTTAAGATCTATGGTCACCTTTTACATGGAAAAAAAATATTCTTACACGTTAGTTGTTACCTTTAGTTAATAAAATTGCGGTAATTCCAGGCAGCAATCTTCATTCCTTCATTTTCAGACCCCCTAACAATTATTTTGTAGGCTGATCTAAGTTTTAAGGGTTTTTGTTTGAGTGTCTCTCCCAGTAATATAGGCTGGATGTGAGGTCAGTAGATCCACCCCCTATTAAAAGGGAATCCATGTCCTGGTTTTTGCTACCTTATCTGAGAGCAGCAGAATGTAGGGAAAGAGACCTTGAATCCAGCGATGTATCAATTGGTTTACTGGGTGCAACAGTTGTGACGCAATCAGAGTTTTTAGATATAGCATGAAGCAGAAGTCAGAAAATTAACCCCGCCCACACCACAATGTTTTATGTAGATTGTCTATTGACAGTAAGCTGCTTATCAGAGGTGGAGGCATGGTCAGACCAGGGTTCGTCACATGCACTGTGGTCCAGGCAGTGATATTCTGCTGATAAAACCTTCATTGTATGGAAACAACAGCACACAGCCTAATAAATGACACATCCCTTAAATGTGTGCCTCAGCTGCTATATTATGCAGTCCTCAGATTACATAGCTAAAATCTGCTGACAGATTCCCTTTAAATTGGATTTTCAGTACCCGAACGTGGCCACTATAGAAATTACGAAGCTGCTGTGTTCCGGAAGCATCCGAGAACTTCTGGCTGCCACCGGTAACAGCTGAGGTGTCACTCCCTCATCGATCAGATATAGATTAATAATAAAAATAGTAGTTTATGGATAAATAAAAAAGTAGTAGTCAAACCAGTGAAGAAATGGGAGAGCAGAGCAGGAGAACCAGGAGCAGGAGCTCTGTCGAATTTGTTGACAGTTTGACAAAGGCACTCAGATACACAAGTCTTAAAATTATCAAAACTTTTAGAATATTTCTTAACTTTGCATTTAGGTAGCAAATAAACGAAAAAACCTTCTGAAGATGTACACAGCTTTCTAGCTCTATATCAGAAAAAGCTTCTACCCCAATAGAGATAATAATTAGACTTAATCAACTCACACTCCGACTAAGGTCATAAAAGTCCACTGAAAAGCCAAAAAAGTGTCCTATTTCCTGCACAGTAAAAAGACAAATGGTGATATTTTTTTTTCGCTTAAGTGATTTATTTGCGTCCTCGAATCCTGTTCCAGAAGAATAAGAAGCATCCGTTTTGTCTAATATCTGGTGTTAAATAATTCCATTAATGTATTTTTACAGCCCAACATGTTTTTGTTCGTGAAGTGTCGCCGAGAGAAGATCAGCTCTTGATACAAAACAGCCAGAGAAATTACATGTAATGAGAAAGTAATGTATTGTAAATTTACTTTCGAGACAGGCGACTGCGCCAGGTTCTCACCTCCTAATATTCCAGTTTCTTATGTAAATCCATCATGATTTGGGACCCGATGTTCATTTCACTTTTTTTTTTGTTTTACCGGCATTTATATATAAGTTAATTGGGCGATTTATGGAAGCATCTTTTGATACAATTACCTCTCTCTCCTGTTGTCATCCTATTTGTGCGAGCTCAAAGAATAAGTCATTGCAAGATGTCAAGCAATTAAAGTAAGAAAACAAGGCGGCGTATTAAGGAAGAGCTGTCAGGAAGGTAAAAGCTGGTGGCAGCGACGATACGGTTCTGTGTTTCAGTTGCCGCTAATTGCCGGAGCAGGTTTTAGAAGGCACCTATGGCTCCTTTGATTATTTTTCTAGGCTGGGTTGACCCTCGGAGCGAACCGGTAGGACTAAGATGACCTGCGTAGGCTTTACCATCGGGGTCTGTTGGCTGTGCCGTCCTCCTGTGTTCTATGATTTTTGTGATGTAAATTGCTTTCTCTCCCCCCCTTTCCCTACTATTCTATTACATATTTGGCCGGTATTCGACATAGTTTTCTTGCTGATAAATTATTCTATATCCATCTCCGTTGCCGCAGTCTTTCTTTTGATCTGCATGGCAAATTCTGAACATTTATGACCTCTGATCTGCAAAATTTGAATTTCTACATAAGCATTTATGTTCGCTTTAATATTTTATTTGTATTAGTTTGTGTCCGCAAACAGATACACAAGCGTAGGAAAGATTTAAAGCTTCACAGCCGAGAACGTATTTCCATTAGGGACAGATCGTGTATTGTACATAGAATGATTGTACATTCAATGTATGTATTGATTTAATATTTATTACTCAGACTGTATAACTTACCATCCTTGCATGCAACGAACTGCCAAAACTAGCTGCTAATTATAAAAAGCAACTCTTTGCAATTCCGGTTCCTCACACGGAATGCTAATCCTGTCCCTTGGTATCCACTGGAGCTGCACAATCTCCAGTGGATAAGCCTTCCGCTGCCATTTTCATTAACCCGTCAATTGCCAAGGGGCAAAGCGAAGGTATGTGCATTTACATAACACGATAAGACTGCAAAAGATGAGTAATATCCTCTAATGAAATCATTCTCGCTTCACAGCATGTAAGCCCAGGAACGGATGCAAAAGTATTTGCGCCATAAAACCTTATTTAATAAAATAGGCGTAATTCAAATGTCTAATCGTCATAATTGCAAACGGAGGAATTTGCATTTTTTCGGTTGTATTTATTGCAACAGCTTTGCATTAATGAGACTTTTAGGATTATTTAAAGGATAGATAAAAGGCAAAATTGAAAATGTCATATATGAAGCATGAAGGCATATTTGCCAGCATTGGAAACACAAATTTCATTTCTCTGTTGCCGCTGAGTCGCTGAATTTGTGTTTGTTTCACGTAGAGCACTTTATGAAGGTATTACTAATACCGGCCGGACGTGATAATAAATAATACAGCTCTGTTATGCTTTGTATAGAGATCTCCACACTACCAACATGGATTGACCACTTGATGCAATTCTCATACAAAAAGGTCACTACGGTCTGAAAGCCGAACATCATCATAATATAGTTCCATCACCCGGTGGAAGAGTACACGCTGCTTGACAAGACGGCAAGACCTAACAATAAAAACGCTATATTACATGCAATGGAGAAATAAAACAGTGCAGCTTTCTCTTAGATGTAAAAAAATAGAAGTATATATGATGCAATTTCTTCCAAATTATGCACCCACCTACCGGAACAGATGTGTCCACCCGTAAAGGGGTTTTCTAGTTTCGGAAAACCCCATCCCCTGGATGCAATTGGTTAAAAAAATATATATATATATATACAGTATAGCTATACTCACCCATCCTGGGTCTAGTGCTGAGTCTCCAACGCTGCTCCTAGTGTCTGTTATTGTTTGCATCATTGACACCCCTGCAGCCAATCAGTGAGCTCAGCAGATCTGTCTGAGTTGACAGCATGGGCTGCTCTAAGTCAATGAGCTCACTGATTGGCTACAGCGCTGTTGGCATGACATTGTTGCAGACAATAACGGATACAGGGAGCAGTGGTGGAGACTTAGTGCTTGACCTGGGGAGAGTGAATAAAGCACAGTTTTTCTTTTTTTAAACAAAAAAAAGCCAAGATACGGGTTTTTCAAAACCGGAAAATCCTTTTAATTTTCAGCAAAATGTTGCCAAAGATTCAAATTTATTTTATTACCATGAAATGATAGCAAAATTCTCAGCAGGGTGCAACTTACAATATGTCACAACCACTGGGTGGACACAAATAGACACATATAGCATAAACAACTCCCAACAGAGTGTCTTGAAATCATGCTGTTTTTGATAGTTTCATAATGTTTTATTGAAGAAACTGTATGCAGTTAGCATATACATTGAAAGTATTTGGAATGTTTTTCCCCACAAGGGTAGTAATAGACATCCATTAAAAAATAACTTTTAATTTAGCATTTAAAAATGTGTACCAAATAGTACAATTAGGACAAACTACACATATTGAGAGGAGATACCTTTTAATAAAGGGATGGTGGGGATAATCATATAGCAATCAACGATTAGCCCTGAATGACCCTGGTAGAGGAGCTCTCCCTACCTGACAGCGGAGTGTTTTCACCCTAGGGGTTCAAGTGGTGCCCCCGCTCCACGAAGACTGTTCCTCGCCTATCCCTGAATATCCCTACTCAAACACACAATAAAACACACATATTGACCAGTAACGTCCTAATTGACGAACTAGATATATATCAAACACACAATAATTATGTCAACAGGGATAGTCAATAAATACACAAAAATAGAAAAGAGGATCACCTGAAAAATAAGGGCAATCCTAAAAAGACAATAACCAATTGCAACGTATACTGGTCAAAAATATGAATTCCAGTTTGGTAGCACTTATTATCAGTGCACCTCTCTCCTCCAATACAGCTTGTCCCCTGATGAGCCCCGCATTAAGGAGGAGGGGGCGAAACGCGTAGGGACTATGAGACTACTCTGAAGGGACTTCTTGATCCGTTGATGATTTTGGGACTATATTTAAGAGACATGTTACCTGCTGATGACTCTATACATGTCTGAGGGACCACTATTAAGGGCACCTGGTGTGTTTTTGAAGTAACCTGTGAATGTGCTTTGCTGGGATTACTTCCTGGACCTGGTTCATACAGCCACATATTCGTTGGGTCTGAAGGGGATATCTGTCTGAACCCCAGCCGGAACCTCAGAAGGATTTAATAAGATAAGTCCATTGCTATATATATTTTTGAAATCATATTTTTGACCAGTATACGTTGCAATTGGTTATTGTCTTTTTAGGATTGCCCTTATTTTTCAGGTGACCCTCTTTTCTATTTTTGTGTATTTATTGACTATCCCTGTTGACATAACTATTGAGTGTTTGATATATATCTAGTTCGTCAATTAGGACGTTACTGGTCAATATGTGTGTTTTATTGTGTGTTTGAGTAGGGATATTCAGGTATAGGCGAGGGACAGCCGTTGTGGAGTGGGGGCACCACTTGAACCCCTAGGGTGAAAACACTCCGCTGTCAGGTAGGGAGAGCTCCTCTACCAGGGTCATTCAGGGCTAATCTTTGATTGCTATATGATTATCCCCATCATCCCTTTATTATAAGGTATCTCCTCTCAATATGTGTAGTTTGTCCTAATTGTACTATTTGGTACACATTTTTAAATGCTAAATTAAAAGTTATTTTTAATGGGTATTTTTTCTGCTTTTGGGTCTGTTAGTTAGTTTATATATACCCTGTTTTTCCAACAGTTGTTGGTTATCTTCCTGGTATTCCTTAGTAATAGACATCACAATCAAGTAGAAAGGATAACAAAAAAGTATGGAAAATAAATCAAAACAGGAGTAAATCAAAATCATCACATAGTATAGATAAGAAAGTGTAATGAACGAGACATAGCAATATCTGTGGCAATCAGACTAAGATATGCAGCAAATAAACCATGCTAAAGAGTCAATGCCATAGCTTGGTGGAGTGTGGCAGAAGCTATAAAGTTAAGCCACGACATCCAAATACTCTCAAATAATTCCAAAATCTTTGTTGTGTCAACTCTAGAGTTGGTCGATTCGCAAGACCCTACCCATTGGTCACATAAGTGATAGGAAGCCGCTGTATGAGACCCTAAGAACCACCTGTTACCTAACAGCAGCTGCAGCTCTTCTTTTGATTAGTTGGCTCGGAGCCATCATCTGCAATATGAATTCTAGAATTCGAGAGTCTGATTATTGAGACCTAATGATTTGTCTCCTAACAACATCACTGAGAGTGAAAAAGGACTGAGTTTATGAAATAGTGAAGAGACTACAGAATTAACGTCACTCCATAATGAGGCCACTATTGGACACATCCACCAGGTGTCTCAGATGTCTCCTGGAGCATCACAGACTCCAAAGCAATAGTCATAGAACTGAGGGTATATTTTGATTAGACATGTAGGGACATAATATACCCAGTGCCAGAGTTTCAAAGAGGTAAGTAAGTAAGAAAGAGGTAAGAGAGACCTCACTACTACCCAACAATGGTCACCATGCAAGGTTTAGGAGCAGGACTGTCTTTACTGGAACCACAAGGAAACATGTTAAGATATAACCTTTGTTTGCTTGAGGTTGACATCAGTCTTGCCTCCTACACTGGCTGGGAAAAATGGTGGGGATGGAAACATGCAGCATATCCTGCTATATGTAATGCGCAGAGCTGTTCATCAGCACTAGGAGCCGATATATGTCCAGTTCATTTTTATGTTTACCAGCGACCACCACCATTGTTTTGTTGTGCAACACTAAAGCTGGATTACTCTACTCCATCAGATCACTACGCAGAAGTAGATGCCCAAAAAAATTAAACTCTTTCAAGTATCTAATTGTTTTTAATAAAATTAACATGATACATTTCTCCTGCAAAAAGTAGCAATTCCACCTCCTAGAGGTGAGTGAAATGGATCTGACGAGAATCAAATTTGCAAAGTCACCTGGATTTTATCGGGATATTCGATTTGTAGAAAATTTATTCTTCACAAATTTAATGTCCCTTATTATAGACCTCAGGGAATAATAAACATAAGATGCAGAAGAAAACAAAAAAACAACCAATACTCACCTCGCCACTCACCTCCGCTTCTCACTATCCGTCTTATGGTCCTTGGCGCTTAGTCTCCCTTGTTGGACCCCAGGCTTCTTCACAGTAGACCAGCATTTCTAGGTACGTCTCTGCGTATACATGTTGTAAGATTGAGGCAACTTTGCTTTTTTTTTTAAGCCTTTTGCTAACCGGCTACCATTTTGCTGAGCTGATGCAAAGCGAACCACAAAAAATCTGCATTCTGAAGAATATGGACTTATGTAAAATTTGGGTAGGATTTAATAATTTCCCTCGAATATATTTAGCCTACTCTACCGCTTATGAAATATTATTTTACATTTTTGTTCTACATCTCTGTACAAAATAGAGATATTCATTACAGGAAACAGTGATTATGTATTGTATATTATAATGAGCATTTGCCGATATTCAGACACTGGCTGGCTGAGGTCACATTGAATACTTTTCAAGCACAAAGTTCTGCTTTTTTTTTGTACTTCTCTTGTTCTTTTGCTTCTACTCCTTTTTCTTCCTAAGCCGCAAAGTAAAAAAAAACCTGAACATGAAATTATAAAATCAATTTCATTTTTCAGTATTTGGCCAGTGAAGAGAACATCGGTGTTGGAATTCACCACCTTTCCCTTTTAATTAGTCGTTAGGCAATCTTAGAGCGTTGAGATTATTTTACAATGCTGTTTATGACCCGGTCACATTTCTGCATTTTTCTTTCTGTGCTAATTATTTTTAATATTCTATATTGAGAGTCTCTTCTTCTCGCTTTATCCTCACCTGTTTTCTCCAACTATAAAACCTCCAGAACTTTAAATCTGATCTCTCATGGCTCCACTAGAAATGTCCCCACACCCCCATCCAGAAATGGTTTATTAATTATATGTTTCCTTCCAAAGGTAAAAGCGAATTTCCTTAGTAACATTTATCTTACTTACAAATGTGTTCAGAGGAAAATTCTCTTGTCACCATTGTGCGTTGGTATAGAACATGTGGAGGCCTGCAACGCTCAAGTGTTAAATTGAGAAATGCCTTCCTTAATGGAGCTAAACATTAATTTATCCAGTATAGGGTGAAACGCTCATTCTGCAGACCTTATGGCTGTAGTAAAACACACAAAAAAAATGCGTTGGCGATCATACTAAAATAGACAAGATGTAAAATGTATTCCCTGGTCTATAAAAATATGCACATGCCCTTTGGGGATCATGACTGCCCAGAGCCATTTTAGTCTATGGATATTTTATACAGTGAAATATAGCTTGCACTAAGATAGTTAACACATTATACGCCACCACAATTCCATTATTAGCACTGACTGGAGTTTTACCCCTGTAAAATTTGAAATAAATCAAATAAGGATTAAATTACCAAAAACATTGTGCATGCCCATTTAAGCAGCTGTTGTCTGGAGATGTAGAAAGGTCATTCTTCCCCTTGTGTCGAAAGGTGTTGAAAGGGGCTGTCTTTTTGCTTTGTTCATAAACTAAACCAGCCCCTATCTCTACCTCTAGATTAACCATAATAGAAAAGGGAGTTGACTTAGCTATTGAACTGAGCTGGACAGCCCATCCATCACTGACACAGAGACAGGAGGGAGTAAGCTCTTCGACTATGTTCAAACAATTTCAGAAGTGGAGCTTCCTCTTCCTGGACTCCAGGTCTGGTTCAGAGCTGGTGAGAACGGAGCAATATTTATTATTGGACCATATTAGTAAGCTTTACTAAATTATTTTTGGACACCAAAAAATTATTTTTTATGGCTTTGGACAACCCATTTATATTCCCCATCTTTTCTCTGTCGTTTCCAAGGTTTTTTCTTCCTGCATGCCAAATTGCTGAGAAATTTTTCCCCTAAAGTGCATTGCTGCTAGAGGAAATTATAGTTCGTTATGAATGACACTTGGATTATCCATATTGTACTTCCATCATACAGAAAAATCGAAAGTGGCATTGCTATAGGGGGAGCAAAGGTAGCAGTATCATCTTAGCCCAAGCTCTTTGCCTATATTGGAACAATTTCAGAAGTGGAGCTTCCTCTTCCTGGACTCTAGGTCTGTTTCAGAGCTGGTGAGAATAAAGCAGTAACCCAGTTATATCCCCAATATTTTCTGTGCCGATTCCAAGGTTTTTACTATAATTCATGCTATATTGCTGAGAAATGTTTTTTTCCTAAAGCGCATTGCTGTTAGAAGAAATTATAGTTCTTTATGAATTGCATTTGAATTATACATATTGTGCTTCCATTGTACAGAGGCATAAAAACAGGCATAACTATACGGGGAGCAGAGGTAACAGTCCCACCCGAGCCCTATTGCATAAAGGCTCCTTTGCACATAAGAAGTCCCCAGCAGCATAAATGTCAAATAGTAGTTTCGGGCCCTGATACACATTTGCATTTTGACCCATTATATTCTGGTTATGTCATTAAGTGCTCTACAGGCTACATGCAAATGCCAATGACCTGACATAGGCTTCTTAGTAAGTAGATTTATTAATTCATAGATTCTCCCTCTTCCAGTTCATTATTGTAGATATACATGCATTTAGTTTTGAACAAGAATTCCAAAATTTGCTGAGTAGGTTTTTTCTTAATAATAAAATTTGTCAGCAGCCAAGAATAAGTAAGAGAAGCTAAGACTTTGCATGCCTTCAGGCGCCATCAAAGTTGCCAGGGTTAGTTTTACAAGATCTGAATTATTGCTGTGCTTTAGACAAGCCCAGTATTCATTTTGCCAGTGCTTGCAATGTCCAAGGACTCTGTCCTTATTTAATAGATCGTATCCCCAATATTAGACAATAAATAGACAGACAGACAGATAGATAGATAGATAGATAGATAGATAGTTAGATAGATAGATGATAGATAGATGATAGATAGATAGATAGATAGATAGATGATAGACAGATAGATAGATAGATAGATAGATGATAGATAGATAGACAGACAGATTGATGATAGATAGATAGATAGATAGATGATAGACAGATAGATAGATAGATAGATAGATAGATAGATAGAGCATTAGAGCTTTAATTGTTTTTTTCAATAAAAGGGTTGCCCCTAAAGGATTAGATTCGACATATTCAATATATGTCAAGATATAACAAAAATGAGAATGTGGAGAAAATAAGGAACCAGAGCACCAGACGTCCTCCTTTTTGTAACTTTATTAGTGCAGAAAAATAACAACGTTTTGGCCACGCAGGGCCTTTATCAAGCCATCGAAAAAGATAGATATGCATTTTCTGTGGCTTGATAAAGGCCCTGCATTGTCGAAACATTGTGATATTTCTGCACTAGTAAAGTTACCAAAAGGAGGACGTATGGTGCCCTGGTTCCTGGATTTATCTGTATTGATACAACCTTGTGGAGGATTGCACCAAGTGTGCATGGACAACAGAGTGGTGCATGGGACTCATCTATTCAGTATTTGGTCAGTATTTTACATCAGTATTTGTAAACCACCACCAGGAGTGGGTGATAAATACAGAAGTGGTGACGTGTTTCTATTATACTTTTCTTCTGATTGTTTCACTCCTGGGTTTGGATTTCAAATGCTGATGTAAAATACTGACCAAACACTGATAGCGTGAACGTGGCCTAAGAATGAAAACATGTTTTCTATCCATCCAACAACCATACACCTATGTTTCTGTGTTTGAAAGTAAAAAGTGAGGTCCGTCTCGAGCAAAGCTTTCAGGGAATGCTGACTGTTAGTCAAGGAATGAGTGCATAAAGATAAGATACAGCAGCTCCAAAAAAAGACCTTTTAAAAAGTTAATAACAGCTCTAAGACCCATAACATTGGTGACCGCATCAGAAACCCCTTACCCACCAATAAAAGTGACACCCACAAAACCTCGAGTAACAGTGACAGGTACAGACTGCCAAATAATAGAGACAGCTACAAGCAAAAAAGAAAAAGACCATCCCAGACCTCCCCAATCGCTGTGGTATTCACAGACCCCTAATAACCAGTAATAACTGCAAACCCCCAATAACGGCAACAACTAAGTGACAGTGATAGTCACAATGTCATGAGAGAAAAAGAAAGAGTCACTTAAAATAGGGCAGCACGGTGAGTCAGTTGTTAGCACTGCAGCCTTGCAGCGCTGGGGTCCTAGGTTAAAATCCCACCAAGGACAACATCTGCAAGGAGTTTGTATGTTCTCCCCGTGTTTGCATGAGTTTCCTCCGGGTTCTCCAGTTTCCTCCCACACTCCAAAGACATACAGATAGGAAATGTAGATTGTGAGCCCAAATGGGGACAGTGATGATGTCTGTAAAGCATTGTGAAATTAATGGCGCTATATAAGTGAGTAAAATAAATAAATAAAAAGTGGGGAAAATTTGTGATTCTGGAAGATTCTGGTGGCAATCACTTGAACTTCCTCTCCTGGGCAGAAGAGCATATCACATTCACATTGAGGATACTTTGTATGAGTCTTAGTTTTTCAATTATAGTCTAGATTTTTGCTAAAAATGATGATAGATAGATAGATAGATAGATAGATAGATAGATAGATAGATAGATAGATAGATAGATAGATAGATGGATTGGTAGTTGGGTAGGTGGTTGGGTGGATGGTTGGGTGGGTGGGTGGGTGGATGGATGATAGATAAGTTGATTTATAAGATAAGCTGATGTACCTGTTTATCATCTTATATTACGTGTTATGTGTGATTCCCTATATAAAATCACAGATATTACATTATAATATCATGGCGCAGCATGCCCAATAACAAATTCAGCTTTCATGCATTAACCTACTCATGTCTGCTACGTCTGCATAAAAACATAATGGAATTTGAAAAAAGGGGACAGTAAACCTTCAAATGGTAGTTATTGAAAGTTGGATCATTATGCATGAATATCTTCTAGAATTTGACTCAAGCAGCATTTATGGCCATTAGAGGACAATCATGTCTGTCGTCAATCAAAACAGGATCTTAAATGGAGAAGTTGTTGAGTTGTAAGAAAAGTAGAAAAGATTCCAAAGCATCGTGTGGGCTTTTTATCCACTTAAGTGGAAGACCTTTAACTATCACTAGCAACTATTGCTGGAAATTACACCCCCTCATGATGCTCATTTAAATGTCAGATATAAAACTGTATTTTGATTTAAGAAATAGAAAATGCAGAAGAAATGTAGAAGCACAAGGCTCTCTGTAGTGTTATAATCAACAGTTCTTTATAATGGAACGGCATACTGAAAGGCTCTCTGCATTTGGAAAAAAAATATTATATTTCTAAAATACCTATAGAATGGAAATCTGCAAAGAAAGCTGCTCCATCTCATAATGCACAACTATGATCAGCTATCATCAGCCCGTCATATGAACTCCATATTGCTGCCAATAGGTTTTTCTTTGCCACCAAGGTGGGTGCAGAAGTGGCAGTTGCACCGAAGACCTAGTACCACTTTGAAACAAAGAAGACATAGAGCCAGATTCATCAAAACTTTTACTCCAGTATTCTGGCATAAAAAAGTTTAAAAAGTCACATAAGTTTGGTGCAACTGGCAGCTTCACTAAAATTAGGCAACTTTTGGCATTCTTGCCATTTTCACTCTGCTCTGACAAATTGGGTAGAGCTGGGGCTGGACAGTAGCATGGCGACTGCTACTCATCAAATTGAGGAATTTTCTAAAATATTACTCTAGTAAGGACTGGAGTAGTACTTGTGGCAAGGCGCACACAGAGTTGAACGTCACTCATCCAGCATTCCTGATTCATAAAGTGGTGTATGCTTCTTCATGAATCAGGAGCCTCTAACTCCAGCCCACAGCATCATCAAAGCTGCCATAAACAACATCTCTCTTGATATATTGGGCCCATAGTATCATAAATGCTATGTGGGTGGTCCAGTTACAGATTTTGCTTATGGACCTATTAGGGTTTAAGTTATGCCTCTGCTTCTAACAAGTCCTCTCCACTTGTATCATTTTACAAGCTCATAATTGACTGTATATCAGGGCTAGTAGTACATTAATTTATAACTTTAAAAGAGCTTAATGGTAAGTTGAACATGTTGTGCAATTTTTTTAACTGGATACAATGGTTAAAGTGTAACTAAACCATCATATTTATTAACTAGCCTGTAGTTGGGTAACTTGAAGCTTGTGGGCCCCAATGCAAAATCTCTAACAGGGCCCCCCAACTATCACTGGTCTTTAATAGCAATAGTTTTTCCAGTGGGGCAATGACACCTTGAGGGCCACTCTAGTCTCCAGGGCGTTGGTGCGATTGCAACCTCTGCATATATTATAGTTATGCCCTTGCTGGTCACTCCTGCGTTTGATGCCAGCAACCAACCTTATTGCTGTAACCTTTATAAATGACTAGATAAAGAGATTGAACAAAAACAAGTCATTACACATTGAATCCCTGTGGATCGATGGGAGTCTGAATTCTGAGACCCGACCGATTGCTCAAACCATTGTGCAAAAGTGTCCAGCACCTGGATGACTGTGTGCACAGTTGTGTATGGTCTCAAAAGAAGGTGTATGTGTCTGTATTCAATGGTTCTGCCAACTGAACTAAGTACTTCTGCATAGTGGTTTGAATGATCAGTGGGGGTATCAGCCAAAATTGGGCTATGTATTGGGATCTGCAGAGTCTTCAGTCTTAAGAGTTTTCTTATGCATAGACAGCCATGTGCTATATATGGCAACTGTTGGATGAATAAAGAATCCTGCTGGTCTCATAATCTCTATTTTAATAGTTCAGGTAAGAACCTGAACAGAGATGTGGTGCTGTAATGTTAACAATCAAAGAATTGGAAAATGGGATGGAGACAATGCTGTGGGTGTTTAAAAGAGTATTTGTGTTAAGCATCCTCTTAAAATGGCCCAATTTTTTCACTTGTTACTGCTACCCCCATTCTGTGTATGCCACTGGAGAAATAATATAGGTACAAATGCTAAAATAATCCCGTATTTTCCAAAGTTGGCTCTTTCTACTTATACCATGGGCAATAAACCCAGAATTACAGTTCTTAAAGGGGAACTATATGACTTGCATCCTGCATTTTTCACCAGTTTTCCCTCTGAAGGCTCCATCTTTAATTTTAACTTACCTCTGAACTTATGAGTGGAGTATATAACAGACATGAGGGACCCCTACTCTTCTTTCTCTGTAGAAAACAGACAGATGAAGCATCAGCTTGGAATACATTATACAGCGACACTGAACTGTGTGAATGTGAATCCAGTACTGAAGTGAAATACATTTAAAGAATGCTGCAGGATGATCTACCTGTGTCTGTCTGGTCTTTCACTGTGCAATTGACTCTGATCTGGTGGGAGGAGACTAGCTGCTACGATGTCTCCTGTATACTAAACACACATAGGTAGTCGTACTCTTTTTTCCTGTGGTAGCACAAAAATTGAAGCAACAGATGCATGTTGAAAATTATACAGCAGTACTAAGCATTGTAGATGTGAACTCAGCTCTCAGGTGAGATAAGTCTATTGCTACATGCTGCAGCATAGATGTATTTCTGTCTGTACCAGTGCCTCTTCCTACTCTTCAGTCCTCTTCTCCTCTCCATAGACTCCAATGTAATCTGATAGCTCACTCTGTTGAAAGTTCATCTTGTTTTCAGCAACAAAGATTTGTACTGGATTTTTTTCAGCGTGAATGATGATTGCAGGAGATGAGAAAGGAGAAGAAGTGGCTGACTAGTGGAGAAAGAAAGATTTCATATACTTGTTTGTATTATTAATTAATGATTTTTTTTTGTTTTATGAAAAGACAGTGACAATTTAAGGTGGCTATATGCATTAGAATTAGTTCAACCAACATTTTTCAGATTTTGATTAGATGGGCTAATCAAAAGAGTGTGACATGGCCTATATTGGCCTATATTCAAGAAATAAAGGGACCTGGCATGATGAATTTTAGTACAAAATTCTTTGTTTTCAAGGAAAAAAATCAATAACTAGAGGTTTATGGCTTAATTTTCTCTCTCACAATTGAAAATACATACATGATTGGTGAAGCCAAGCATACATGTGCATGAGCGGAATGTGGGAGGAGGCCAGAAAAATAACTGTCACGCGAACAAGCCTTCACATAAGCAGTATTTTAGAGGTACTGGTGACATAGTACCTCCAAAATAGAAAAATTAGAAAAACCATCAGCTTACGACAAAATCGAGACAATTGTAAATGGAATTCCAAGAGATAATGCTCAGATATAGCGGGCCGGTATTCCCGACTGCAAAACACATAAAAAGGAAAAGAAAATCAGCACCAAAAAAGGAAAAATATTTCAACCCTTTAGTGACCAATAGACGTCTTTTTACTGACCTGCAATAGAAGAGACTAGCGTTCCTCGGCAGGTGACAATCCTGTAACTGTCACCTGTACTGACAACTCACTGCATCATCCATGATCAGTGTTGGCACCGACCATGGAGGTTTAACCCCTTAGATTCTGCTGTCAATCGTGACTACAGAATCTAAACAGTTAACAAAGTGTCGGGGCTCCCTCTTTAACCTCATTGGCACCCTGAGACCATGATTGTGTGGTCCTGATGTTTGTCTTGGCAGTTCATGACCAAATAATGGCCTTAGAGTCTGCCGGCTGTAGCGGCCTGTTCAGAAGTTCTCAAAATTTAGGTGGTAAAAATAAACTTTTTCATTTTCGCCATGCCACTTTCCATTACTTCCTGGAAAGAACCAGAAGGGTTAATGAACTACTTAAAAGCAATTTTGAATATGTTGAGGGGCGCGGTTTACAAAATGGTATAATTTTTTGGTGTCTTCCAACATATAGGATCCCCAAAGTGACTTAAAAACTGAACAGGTCCCTATAAAAATAAGTTTTGCAAATTTTCTTGAAAAAATGAAAAATTGCTGTTACATTTTTAAACCTTCTAAAATGCTGACAAAATAAAAGAACATTTTACAAATGGTGCTGATGTAAAGCAGACATGAGGGAAATGTTATCTATTAATGTTTTTGTGTGGTATGACTATTGGGATTAAAGGGATAATCATTCAAAGTTTCAAAACTGCAATTTTTAAAACATTTTTGTAAAATTTTGGATATTTTTATAAATAAACGCAAAACCTAAATCAACCTAAATTTACCATTGTTATAAAGTATCATGTGTCACAAAAAAAGCAATCTCAAAATCAATGGGGTATGTTGAAGCATTTCAGAGTTATTACTACATAAAGTGACACTGGTCAAATTTCAAAAAAATTGGTCCGGTCACTAAGGGGTTAAAAGTATAATTTATTTAAATCTATTAAAAAACAACAAGATACATTTAAAATAGAAAAAATTAAGGATGGTGTAGGTGTAAGGAAATGGATGTCCGAAATGTGTCAGGTGTCTCACATTGGAATCCCGTTCCTTTTTTTCTATTTTAAATATTTTAAATGCACCTTGTTGTTCTTTAATGGAATCAAATAAATTGGACCTTTAAAATATTTTTTCCTTTTTTTGGTGTTGGATTTTCCTGTCCTTACTTCTAAAATAGTCAAAGATCTTCTAACAATACATATGACTAGGGTAGGAATTCATTCTTTCAGGTAGCGTTCACACAGGCAATGCAGTTTGGGCCAAATGTGCAGTTTAGTGCTTTTTTTTAAAACTCAAAGAGATTCAAAACCAAAAACAGCCTCTTCTGGGTACACAGCAAATAAACATTTAATTTAACAGGGCATATATCAGTGAGGGCTCACCCAAACAAACTACATTCCTTTCTCCCAGAGCAAGCTTAATCCACAGAGGAGGCCTGATCCCACAATGTTTCAGTATCCCCTTCAGCCTGAGTTCCAGCATCTTCCTGCAACTAATATAAGTGTTCAACTCTGGGCCCAGTTCACACTTAACAGGCAGCAGCTTCCTCATGGTTCTCTGCAGCTCCAACACACAGATTGCTCAGCTTTCCTAGCTGACCCATGCAGTCTCTGCTCATATCTCTCTCTCAGCTACAGCTCACATTTTGGCTGGTCACTCACCAGCAACACACTCCATCAAGCAGACTAGCACACCTAATGAACACATGCCCGGGTTCTAGTAAAAAGCTGGACAGGTACATCTTTATCAAATTCTGCAGAGCTAGGACTTAAGCCTGTCTTACCTGGTTCTACTACACTAGGAAGAAATAAGCAAATCATTTTATCAAGTACAGACTGGAATTCTGATTTGATAAAAATGAGAAAAACATGATTTGTTATGTACAAACAAAGATCAATGCCTTCTAAAAAGAAAACTAATATGTGGACTGTGGATGAGATTTTCAGCACCTTACATGGATGCCATACACTAGACGCACATAGGAAAGCCTGCTGGGGGGTCTGAGTCCTAATCCTGAATATGGGAGCCAGCACTACAAAGATGAAGCTCTTCCTTGATGTGAAATGAAGCACGGGAGGAAGAAGTGATGAGTGACAGTCATTAATGATTCAGTCCTAGCAGATATAATCATTGAAGTAGAGGAGTTTATATTAGTGCTGTGCTGATTAAGGCTCCTTGGAAAAGAACAGTAAAACTTATGAAGCCTCAGGCTAATGAACTCCAGTTGGGCCTCGTCAATAATAGCATGCGGGGTCTTAAAAGAGACGACGGAGTGAGTGCACTGAAGTCTGAGAGGGCTAATTTGTTCCTAGTTAGCAGCATATCTATGCAGTCGAGAGCAGATTGCCCTCCCATGTTTGATCTCGGCCTGAGTTACCGCAAGCCGCCACAATGGGTCATAAAGAAAGAGGTGGTGATCTGAGGACACGGCGATACGAGCCCAGAGGGAGTCTGCTTTTGTGTTTACTGTTTTAAGCACTTATAAACTGGAAAAAAAATTCTGCAGCATTTCCTTGATGCATTGTCTTGAAGGGGTTTTCTGAGGTGCCTTGGGAAGCCGTATGAAAAAATAGTGATATATGTATTAATCATAACGGTATGTTTTCCTAGAGGCTGTTACTTTGCTGTAATGCAAAATGTGGATAATTTTCTCCTGCTAATACCTTTCACCCATGTCTTGCACGAGTTTATAGGAAGAAAAATGTAGACTAACCAACATGTAGGGAAGAGAGAAGAAATCAGGACATAAAGCTATTATATTAAATTGTATATCATCGTAGACACTATATAGTGGAAAATCTTAAATGCAAAAAGCATTTTATTCCATTCTTTAAGGGCCTTTGTATATGTCCTTATTTTCGGTCTAAGTGCGATCTGACAAAACATCGAATCCCACTCGGACCAATGTTATTCTATAGGGTCGTGCAGATGTCCGATTTTTTTCCTTGGACACAGTCGGTCAGAGGAAAAATTTGCAGCATGAAAATTCTTCTTTAGGCTTAATCAATCTACAAGCTCAATATTCTCCAATAGAGCCCACTGTTTAAATCAGATTTTATGTTATATTTATTTCTTTAAATATATATATATGTATTGTAAGATGGCCGCCGGTCAGGTCCTTTTGGGGTGAGATATATATCACCCAGGTTGGTAGCTTCGGTGATGTAAAACCCGGGAACGCATGCTCCAGCACGTTTAGTGCTGAGAGGGTTAATAAGTCGTATCGGGGCCGGTTTTTACGAGCAGTCATAAGAGATGAGAGGGATTGGCTGCTCACATATCCCCACCTCAGGGCGTGTGTATAAAATGGAGACAGAGTGTCTCATTCAGGGTCTGTGGCTGGAGGTGTGGAGACCCCCAACGTGTCTGTGCTAAAAGACACTGACTGTGAGCGGGCGACCCGCAGTACTTTATAGACTATTTATTTTCATCTTTCGTTACTTTGTGTCGGACAAGGTTGTGTTTTGTTTACTTTGAAAGTGCAGTTTATGAAGCTTGAATAAACCTGCCTTGGACATTTTAAAGAGACAGCATCCTGTGCCTACCTCTAACGCGGCCGAGTGAGTACCAAACCCTACAATTGGTGCTAGAAGCACGGGCACAAATCCCAAGGGGCAGTGTGACTGCTACAGGAAACCGTTTAAGACCTGGGTGAAGGCCGCCAGACAGCCGGGGACGTCCAGCAGCATGGATGAGCTGATAAATCAACTTGTGCAGGCTAATCTCCAGCAGCATCAACAGCAGCAGCAGAAGTGGCAACAGCAGCAGGCACAGCAGCATCAACAGCAGCAGTGGCAACAGCAGCAGTGGCAACAGCAGCAGAAGATGCAACAACTGCAGCATAAGTAGCAGATGGAGCTCCTAGCCGAGGTGATCCATGGAAGGGCAACCGCCCACACCCAACTCCAGGTGATGACTCTCATTTGAGGAAGGCGTTAAGGAGAGCATTACAAAAGAAGACCCCGAGTGATGACGTTGAGGTGTTCCTGACAGTCTTTGAGAGGGTGGCAGAGAGGGTGAAATTGCCTCCGGAGCAGTGGGCGGAGGTTTTGGGGCCATAATTAACAGGCGAGACACAGAAAACCTATTATGACTTGGCCTTGCAGGACGCAAAAGAGTATGCCAAATTAAAACTGAGATCTTGGGTGCTTGGGAGTGACTCTGACTGACATGGCGCAACGGGTGCACCACTGGGCCTATTGCAGTGACAAACATCCCCGGTCCCAAATGTTCTACCTCCTACACCTGGTCCAAAAGTGGTTGCAACCTGAATCTTCCTCCCCAGCATAGATATTGGAGATGGTCGTCATAGACACGTTCATACACTCCCTTCTGAGGTCGGTGCAATCCTGGGTTGCGCAGGGAGATCCCCGTAATTCTAATGACTTGGTGGGGTTGGTGGAAAGGTACCAGGCGGTTAAGAGTTCCTTGGGGAAACAAGGGGTCATAGCCTCTCCATAGTGGGGTTCCCAAAAGGGGGCGGACACCCAAAAGAGGGGAGCTAGAGCCACACCTGGGGGGCATCCCAGAGCTCAAGAGGGGACTGAGTGACTGCCAAAAGTCCCGCCCCATAGCATAGTATGTTGGAGATGTCACACCCCAGGTCACATAGCCGCCAGTTGCCCCATGACCAATGAGTCAATGGACTGCAGCGCAGGACGGCGCTGTTTGTACTTTGCATATCCAGCCTGCAGTGCTGTTCCTCAACCAGGCGAGGGACTGCAGGTATGCCTTGTATCAATAAATGTAGTGCAAGTGACTGCTCTGTTAGATTCGGGGAGTTTGGTAACCCTAGTGAGGGCCACAGTTCCTCATTGGCTAGTACGGCGAAAAAAGGTCGGAGTCCGTTGTATCCATGGGGACGCTAAGGACCGAGTGGTCATAGACACAAACTGGGGCTCTGAGTCCCATGAGATGGGCGTAGTCAAGGACCTGTTGCACCCTGTTATAATAGGGTGGGACTTTGCCTTGCTTTTGGACTTATGGGAGAAAGGGAGGAAGCTAGGTTGACCGGACAACAACCAGGTCGCTCCTGAAGAAACCCCATCACAGGCCGCCGCCGGGTTTCCTTCTTGTGTGCTTGTTGGAGATGAGGATGAGGCAGCATCCCCGGAGACCAACATCCCTGAGCTGGAGGTGTCCGGGGGAACCTTTGGAACCGCCCAGCTCAGAGACTTGACTCTAAAAGGGGCATTTGATAATGTCACTGTCCTGAATAGTGTTGCTCAAGAGCCGGGGGCTGAGACCCGATATCTGTACTTTGCGGTAAATAGGGAGTTACTATATCGGGTTACCAAGCTCAGAGGGGAGGTAATTGAACAGTTGCTAGTGCCAGGGCCGTACAGGCGCAGGGTGTTAGATATGGCCCATACACATGTATTGGGTGGTCATCTGGTGGTAGAGAAAACCCAGGAAAGGATCCTCCAGAGGTTCTATTGGCCCGGTTGTCACCGAGAAATTGTAAATTTTTGTAGGTCATGTGCCGGACAAGGCTGTGTTTTGTTTACTTTGAAAGTGTGGTTTATGAACCCTGAATAAACCTGCCTTGGACATTTTAAAGAGACAGTATACTGTGCCTACCTTAAACGCGACCGAGTGAGTACCAAACCATACAGTATATATAATATACGGTATATATATTTTTTTCTTTATATTGTGATCTGTATTAAAATAAAATAGAAATCTTCTACTTTTCACACTGACCCCTGGGTATAGTTTAGATTTATATTTCCTGTACTTCACAGAAGAATTTTCTGAAGTCTCATTACCATCAGAGACAGGATTATAATGATGGGTAACACCTTTATATAAGGGCTCATGGAGACGACCATATTTTCAATCCGTGTGCGATCCGACAAAACATTGGCTCGTACCCAGACCGACTTTATTTAATGGGGCCTTGCACCTGTCTAATTTTTTCCTTGGACAGACTCGAGCAGCGTTCCCAATTTGTACCCGATATTCGGATCGCACTTGGACATGCAAGTCAATGAGTCCGTGGAAAACATCGTCCTGAATTTTGATGACATCCGAGTGCAGTGCGATTTTCACTGACTGACAGAATGGAAAAGATGAGATGGAGAATACTTTTTCTATCTTCTCCACATCTGAGAAAATCGGATCACTCTGTCATTGCATTCTGATAAGAGTTTGATCAGAGTGAGATTATTATAATTTGACCGATTCTTTCGTATGAGAGAAAATACTGTGGTGTGACCCTAGCCTTAAGCTGATAACACAGAGGACAACATCCACAATAGGCAATGTAACAGCTCCCTGTGCTTGTCTTCCCTTGACAATGTCTTTTGCACATGCTCATTAGATGCTTCATTAAAAATGATGGGATCAAAATTAGTTTTTTGCTGCTAATTTACACGTGGACTTCCTGAAAGAACAGGAAGCATGAGGCTACAATTTTTATTTTTAATACAGATTGTGATGGTGGAAAAATTAAACATTACCAATTAAAAAAACTAACATTGAAGCCTGATTTAATCAGTAGGTCATTTTCTAATTACATATTCTGTTTAAATTGCTCGTGTTGAGTTTTTGGCTCATTCTCTGTTTTCACATTGAGCTGTACTGGAGGTGTCAAGACTTTGTAGCACTTAAGACATGATATACTGTATGCACACTTGGCCAAGCAAATTGGGTCACCCATTGTGTTTTTGCAAAACACATCTACTAGGTGAATTAAAATGGAGAATTCTGTCTAAAAAAAAATTTTTAACCAATTTCATGTTCAATTGCATTTGCAATCATTCTTAGAAAAATAAAGTAGGTATATTCCAATGAATATACAACACGGGAATACAATGTAACACAAATTAAGAAATAATATATCCTATGTACCACCATTTTTTCCATCCTAAACTTTTGAGCCTGGCCCTAAGGCACATTTGCTAAACATTCCTATGCAGTTTATGGTGCAGAGTAGACTGTTTTTTTATGCATTCTCTGTAAAAGGTGAGAATTTTGCTTTATTTTATTTTATATTCACTTTTTGAAATAGTATACTTTCTTAAATAGTCATGGTCATTTCCACAGACAGCATAAATCAATATTATAAGCGAATATAAGAAATTTTATGATATATCTTATCAGAGATAAACTCTGTACCAAGGTGGGGGGTAGACAAAAGAGAGGAGAACAAAGCACTGTAAGAGACCAGGCAGACACAAACAGATTATGCTGCAACTTTAAGTAGAAGTATTTTTACTTCAGCGCTGGATTCACAGCCACACAGCTTAGCGATGCTATATATTGTCTTCTATGCTGCTGCTTCTCTGTGTGCTATAGGGAACAAAAAGAAGGAATCCCTCAAGTCTATGTGTGCTGTGTATGGAAAGATTGTGGCAGTTGGTCTACACTCACTAGCTTAGAGACAACTGAAAATTAGAAATAGAGCCTCTAGAGGAGAAAACTGGTTAAAAATGCAGGATAGAAGACATATAATGCCCAGAAACAGTATTATTCTTCATTTACATACATGACAGCTTGTTCTGAAAATTGGCTTGAAAAAAATTAAACTTTAAAGGAAACAATGCAGACAAAATGATATAAAGCAGGAAGAGTTGAATAGACTGATTTATATAGATTTTGTATAAGTGTTTCCTTTTTTTCACATAAACTGCGGCTTATTCTGAATTTAGGAGTCCATTGGACAGTCTTACTTTCTGAATTATACAGGTAAAGCTGCCAGTCACTAATTGGACTGCCCACTGGACTCCTAAGCAATATATTAATAGGGATTTAAAAGAATGATATATTACAAGTCATACTGACATTTTTTCCTAAAAATTATAAATCTATCATACCTACCTCCCCTGATTTATAATAGTAAACTGTCTGCAGCTCAGATGGCACATATTCGCAGGTTAATTTCAAGACCTGTGTGTGACAGAAGCATAAACAGAGAAGTTAATGTATATAAAAAAAGTGGCCTTAAAGGGGTTGTCTCATCAAGAGTATCTCTGTTCATATGTACAATAATGGGATATACTGTATATGTCGTGAAAAATAACCCAAAGTTCAGGGTTCGCTTAGTGTCCCGTGCAAAACTCCAAAAATGGACTTCTACTGGAATTCCGCTCCGGGGAAAGTCCGATTGAAAGAGAGAGAATTTTTCCCCGATCCAAAGTTCGGGTCTTGATTGTTGTCAATGGGGTTCTAGTTCAGTTTTAAGTTCGGGTACAGTTCTGGTACCTGAATCGAACATTGGACTAAAGTTCGGGTCTGGTACTAGGACATGAACTTCCATGGGTCCGCTCATCCCTCCACATGACCTCCTCAAACAGACAGATCTCGCTCTCAGGCTCTCCTCATCTATCTATTTCCTACATGAACTATGATTAAATTGAATAGGCAGTCAGTAATTCTACACAGTACTACGATGGTAAAGCCAAAGAGAGCTCTTAGGGAAGAATCAGATGGCCTAACTAAGACGTGGATCACAACGCAATTCTCGGACTGGCCATTGGCTATTCTGACTCGAGCGTGACAGCTGCATATAAATACAGGCTGTCGCACTTGGGACGGGAGAGCCGCCGGCCAGTCCCAGCATTGCATTGCGATTCGCGTCCGAGTTATACGACCTCCTGACTCTTCCCTTATAAATAGACAATATGAAAAAGGTCTTGTGAGACGACATGTATTTCTTGAGACATTTTTATGCACGGATGAGACATTTTTTTTCAGACAATGTCATCCCAGAAGAAGATTTTTTTTCTTTACACATTGGATCAGGAGGTGATAGAGCATATGGCACCATACTGATATGTGTTTTTCACGCCAATCTTGAAATCAAAGTGTTAAGGTAAAAGACAGCGACAGACAATTAATCAGCATGTAACTTACCTGCGTGTCATTTATTGTTATTATGATTGATCTCTATACAGATGAGATATTCTGTATTCTAATAAGATGCCGGAGTGACACATGGAAAATAATACATAATAAATTGCAAACCCATTAGAGCACTGGCATAATACACATTGCTGTGCAAACTGACGTGCGATAATACAGTTGTGTGTCAGAGTGGGTGTACAGTGATTTAGGTTTATTTGTTAGTAATTTCCATAATGGATTATCAGAGACACAGTGTACAGCTATTTACAGCAGTTTATGTTGGTTCTATTGCAAATATACATAGTGAAAAATCATTGTGCTTATTTACAGGGGCCGAGAGGAAACATGCTTAATGTTTTAGTATTTTAGGCAGGAATTTCGCATTCACATAGGATTGGAATAAATTTAGGTTGCATTGGAGCCATTACTTTTTAACTCATCGAAAGCAAGCAAGTCATTATTTAAAGGGACATTGCAAGGATGTGCCATCGCTTCTTGATCAGTAGGGGAGTTTGACCTCTACCAACCTCCAGGAATCCCAAGACCTAAGGGGTAGAACCCCTTTGGTAGTCTCTCAAAACAGTAGGTTGAGGGGACCCCCTATACCATGCAGGAAAAAGCTCAGATTAATAAACGTACAAGCGAGCAGACGCCAACTTATCACAATGTGGTGCTATAACCTAATGTAATTTGATCACTTCTTTTCTTACAAAAATTTTTTTTGTTGTTTTGTTAAAGGGGTTTTCCACTATTTATTTATTGATTGCCTTTCCTTAGGATAAGCCATCAATATATGATTAGTGGTGGTGAGACACCCGGCAACTCCGTCGATCAGCTTTTACCAGCTGGCGTTGAAGTTCTCCAATGCTGACGGAACGCAGCAGCTCTGTCATTTCTATAGTGGCCACGACTAGGTACTGTAGGGTGGATCTGCAGTACCCTGCCACGGCCACCATAATGTTGGTGGAGCTGATGTGTTCTGGCTGCATCTGAGAACTTCTGGCCACTACTGGTAACAGCTGATCGACAGGTTTGCCGGGTGTCTCACCACGACCGATCAGATATTGTTGACCTCTTCCAAGGAAGGGCCATTAACAATAATGTAGTGGCCAATATCTTTATCGTTTTAGATGCTTTTTTTCAGATGTTCAAGTCTTATGACTACAAAGAGTGAGTATGGTCCTTGGCTATCAGTTAGTATTTTGGGTTACTTTTGGTTTGGTACTTTAACAGCTTTGGACACTTTTTATATGTAATAAATGATTTCTACATATGTCTATGGTTACTTTTAGTTAATAAATTTGCACTAAGTTTAAGGCTGCAATATTCACTACCAGAATTCATTTTTAGACCCCTTATTATGCAGTTTGAAGCCTGATCCAAGTATTAGATATTTCTCTTGTGGGAGTGTCTCTCCTTGTAATACAGGCTGAATGTGAGGACTGTGTTCTGAAATTTTCAGTAGCTGATATATAATAACAGTTTATATTCTGAAATTTCCTCTTTATATGTTTTCCTTCCTTTCTGTAGATTATTTTTGCCCTCCTTGAAGTAAGTTCCCTCCTCTCCATGCAATGGGGATCTTTGTACCCCTTCCTCTGCTGTTATCTCTAAAGGTTCATTCACACGTCAGTTTTTATCTGTGTTTTTCGTGGATCGAACTGGTACCTATGGTAGTCTATAGGGTAATTCACATGTCTGATTTTATCCCTCGGATTAAATGGTCTGCACAAAAGCTCTGAAACTTGTCCAATATTGGTCCAAGTGTCAGCTTAAAATCGCCAATGCAAGTCTATGGATCAGTAAAAAAATTGGACAGCGCTCATATGCCAAAACTGATGAGACTCGGATCAAACTCTAATGAAACTCTGATAACTCTCTGACGAAAATCTGATGAAATTCGGACCGATTTTCTGTACATGGCATCTGAAAGAGCCTTAAAGGAAATCTGTTAGCAGGCTTTTGCTATGTAATCTGAAGATGGCATGAGGTAGGGGTTAAAACTCATTGGTGAGTGACATGTCCAGCTGTGTGCTGTTGTTTACTTAGACTGTTGAAACTAGCTGGTCACATGAGCCCTGGTCCAACTCCGCCCAATTTTGTGATAAGCAGCTCACTGTTTATAGAGAGAGCTTGGTGTGGGCGGGGTTAGCTTTCTCAGCTCTGCTGCATTGCTAAATCTAAGGCTATGTTCACGCATGTTGTTTTTTTTTACGTCACAAAACTGCAGCAAAACTTATTTCTGGCAGGAACTTAGCTGTGTTAAAGACGCAGGTTTTGCTGATTTTTTTTCAGTGTTTTTTTCACTGTCCTTCTGTCTCCATTTATGCATGTACATAAAGTTCTGTGAAAAAAAAGAACCCCATTCTATTTTGCCATCAAAAACGCTGATGCAAATTTTGGTGCGTTTTTGCAGCGTTTTTTTTCATCACCCATTACTTCCTATGGGTGTAAAAATGTTGAAAAAACGCTGAAAGAAGTGACATGCTCTATTTTCCAAAAACCCAACCAAGGCACAAAATACTCAACAAAAAAAAAACATGATGTGCGAACAGAGAATTCTGGTTTCTCATAGACTTTGCTGGTACTGCAAAACGAAGCTGAAAATTTGCATAAAAATCTGCTGCAAAAAAACGCTGAAAAACCCAACATGTGTGAGCATAGCCTTATACCTCTGATTGTGTCACAACTGCTGCACCCAGTAAACTAAGTGATACATTGCTGGAATCAGGGTCTCTTTCCCTACATTATTCTGCTCTCAGATGAGGTAGCAAAATCTTGCTGACAGATTCCCTTTAATATTCTATTTCATGCCAGTGACAGTGTTACTGTGTGGTTGCATAGGGTTAAAAAATCTTGAGGTGATTGTGGGTATAAAATGAGTATGAAATAAGGAATTTGTGCTGGTACAAATGCAATCATCTGCTCCGATAGATTACTTGTCATCCCGGCACTGTCTACTGCTATTTTTTATAATTAATGCTTAATCATATAGCTAGCAAAAAAAAGGTTAATCTGTGTTTTTGATAGTTCGTGCCATCTACGTGGCAGTAAGTACTCAGATTTACATCATTTGACCACTTGGCCCCGTAGCATCAGTCTTGGTATAGTTTGGCTCTGGGAATCGGGCGTGCATAACAATTCCAAGCATAATGATTTCAAGTGTACAGCCTGAGTTATGCAATGTCAAACAGAAGGTGAACAGAAGAAAAACTGCATAACAACGCAAGGACATCCAAGCTCTGGAGACATAGGGCCTTTTTAATATAAACTAGTGCAGACACGGTGGACAAGATGCCCATAGGAACCAGAACACTGCATTTATTTTCTAACCATCACTAGAAAATTACTACTGATATCTAAAAGGAAGTTACGCGCAAACTTTCCTAATGACATACTTCACCATTAAGTAGAACACTTTCCAAACAAAAATGGTATACATTTTATTTTTGCAATTAGATTTTATTTACAATTCAGAATTGGTAGCAATTTTATAAATCATTTTTCCTAAATCCTTTTTAACGTACCCAGAAAATAGGAATAAGCGCTCAGCACCGAACAACCAAAATCAATAATTTAGTATTATCTGCCAGGGCTAAGAGGAAAAAAAAGCAGCGGTGGTGCTCAGTAGAAAGAAACAGTAGAAATGTAATAGTACAAAACAAAAAAAAAAGAAAAGTACGGGTCTCAACAAGCTGCATATGAAAAAAAAACTCTTCCTTTATTTCAAAGTTAGTGGATATTTCGGGACAGAGTTACATGGTGTTTTTTAATGTTCCCATTCATATTCCAGTCTTACACCATAACTGAGATTTAGAGAAGTGCCAAATTCAAATAACATCTGCCCCAGGAATGAAGCTAAATGAAGCCATTTGTTGCCATGAAATCACTCATATCACTGGAGATGAATGTTGCTGGAGGTCCCTTGACCATTGATTGGATGGGTTCCCTTCCCATTTTTTTTAGGAAAGAAAAAGGAGAAAGGGTAAGAAAAGTTGCTATCGTGACTTTTTAATTTTTCTGGACAGTTTATCAAAAAATCACGAACTGGCAATATTTTTTACAGACACATTGTAAAACCATGCTAGATCGTCAAAGGGGTTGTCCTAGTAGACACCAGCGCTGATTGGGTGCAGGGCTCACGTGCCATAACAATTGCACGTGAGCCCTGAGAACACAAGTGCCAACACTGCTAAAACGGCGTCAGAATGAGAACCGAGTATACATGTTTTTATTTTCAGATGATGAAGGGGGGTGTTCTTGTAGTAGACAACCCCTATAAGATTAAGAGGGATATTTGTCTACAGACCACAATTCTGATATGAAGACAAGTACTGCATTCACTGTGAATTGTAAAATAATGATCACTACTGTTATAAAAAATGTGAATAAACTTCTGAAGTTTCCAAAAAATCACGGACCCATCAAATTTTTCTTACGGACAAGGCAAGAAACTTTCCTATTTTTATGGACTGACCAGGAATTTCTGGATGGTTGGCAACCCTTAGGGTAAGAGATGATAGTAGGTCTAGCATCTCTTCCATATTTGTCAACTCTTTCAGAATGCCCAGAAGACTCACAAAAAAAAGGTGAAACCCTAGAAGAGAATCCTAAAAAAGAGTCTGAAATTTTTGGTGGCTGTACTGAAACTGAAGATCAGTGATTCAAAACATTTTCTTGTGCCCTGGTGTCCAAATGCACATTGGGGATTGCGTGGACTGAGGTGAAGAAGGGCAAGGAATGTGAGCAGAGCATATGAGCTCCAAAATTAATTTGGCTACCGTGAAAAAAAGTTCTGGAGGAACGTTTCTTGTTCTGCAAAGCTGCTGATTTGCCAAATTATGGCTTACAAAAATTGGCAAGTATGACCTTGTTTGTAAGAGAAACATAAAGAGACGAAACCAGGGGTGTAGTTATAGAAGGTGAAGAGGAATTAGTCACATCCAAGCCCTAGCGGCTGAGAGGACAAAATGTTCCTCTGCTAAAAAATCACCAATATTATGAGAGTCACATGGCTGTTGAGGATCTTGTACAATATTTTCCATGATGACACAAAGTTTCACGTCACACCTCTGGACTGAGCCAAGGATAGACTTTCAGTAATGTCAATTGTGCGTAGCTATTAATTTAGATAAATTACATTTCTGCGGAGAGGATTGTATGGCAGGAAACAGAATTACACCTTCTCTTATGTATCCATCATGGTGCTATTACTTGTTGGCTTCCAGTTCCTTTATTCACCTTCTATAGATCTGTCATAACTTTCTTTATGGTATGCAGATATACTTAAGCATAACTAAAATCACGATATTTGTCTTGTAATGTTCTGACTCATCCGCTCTTCTTAAATAGTTATAAGCCAATCTTATTTCTTTCGTCCTTACATCCTCTTTGTACTCCTGACCCTTCTTTAAGATTTCATACACTGATCTCATCAACAATTCAGCAGAGGTGACGTTTCTACAAATCCCATTGCTATCAATGCTTTGCCTCTAGACTTGTAATTTCCAGCTTGCTTCTCATGGAGATATCCAATAAACCAGAACTGTCCTTAGAGTTCTTATTGTTCTTACCCATGACCACAGAAAATGAGATCTACCTTTATTTTATATTCAACTTACTGAAATCAATCCTCGTCCAGTAGGTTTTCTTCAAGGCTTCATTGAATAATGGTTTTATGTGGCTGAACCTAATAGTTAAAAAAGAGCTACAAAATTCTCATCAATGAAATCTATACATTATTTACCAGCCTATGCCAAGTATTTCTAATTTTACAGTATTAGCCATGTTCCTCGGCTTCATCAAAATACCTCTCTAACCTCCCACGACCTCTCACAGAGGACATGCTCTTCTTCAGGTATGATGGACACTTGAGTTCATCTTCTATCACCTTTGGGTACGATCCAACATTTTGACATCTTTATCTGTGCTGTCGAGAATTTGCTGACGTCTCACATCCTTATGGTTTGATAGGAAAGCATCAAAACACAAAGCCTTCTCCATGCATCGCTTTTAGTAGAGTCTATCATACCGGTAATTTACCATCTGTTGTCTTTATCATTGTTCTTTATGAGTTGGCAGACCACATCACATTACATTTTTACATTACTGCTGTGCTACTTTCAGAGGGTTTCCAATTAAGCTGCAGATATCATCTCATCGCAACTTAAACTCCTAAGCCCAAATGCGAATTACGTAATGATGCACCCACCTTCCAGGTGCAAGATGTGTCTTCTTAGGAAACACCAGGGCCCATGTATGACTGCTATCTCAGTCTCTTCTACAGCTGCTTCCCTGGTTAAAGCAAATTACCCAACCAAAGAGTGATAACAGACAATGGCGCATATTGTGTCACTTACTGGGCTGCTTGCTGTCATTTTGATAAAATCATTGTTTTATCTGCTGCACATGCTAGCAGTTTCTGAATGCTGAGCTCTGTATAATCCGCCCACACCTCTGATTGGCAGCTTTCTGCCCATTTACAGTGTACAAGAAAAGCTGCCAATCAGTGGAGGGGGTGGAGTTATACAGAGCTTATGAATATAAAGGACTACCTGGCAGAAGGTTCTCCTGCTGATAAAACAGTGATTTTATCAAAACTACAGTAAGCAGCCCAGTAAGTTATACATCGTTGGAATCAAGGTCTCTGTCTCTACATTATGCTGCTCTCAGATTATTTGGTTAAACCCCAGTGACAGATTCCCTTTATAAATGGTTTCTCAATTTGCGGGCAAATGTTATACCAAGAGCTGGGTAGGCCTCCTTTCCCTTTCTCTTTCCTTTCCCTTCATTTCTTTTCCCTTTCCCTTTTCTTTCCCTTTACATTCCCCTTCATTTCCCTTTCCTTTTCCTTTCCCCTTCCCCTTCCATTTCCATTCCCTTTAATTTCACCTTCCCTTTCCTTTCCCCTTCCATTCTTTTAATTTCCCCTTACTTTTCCCTTTTATTCCCTTTCATTTATCTTTCCTATCCCCTTCCATTCCCTTTCATTTCCCTTTCCATTTCCTTTCCTCTACCATTCCCATTCCCCTCCCATTCTTTTCATTTCCCCTTACTTTCCCCTCTTAATCCCTTTCATTTCCTTTTCCTTCCTTTTCCTTTCCCTTTCCTTTCCTTCCCCTTTCCTTCCCCTTTCCATTCCCTTTCATCTCCCTTTCCTTTCTTTTCTTTCCCCTTTCCCTTTCCTTTCCCCTTACAATCTCATACCCTTTCCTTTCCCTTTCCCTTTCATTCCCTTTCATTTCCCTTTCCTTTCTTTTCCTTTCATTTCCCTTTGCTTTCCCTTTCCTTTCCTCTTCCATTCCCTTTATTTTCCCTTTCCTTTCATTTCCCTTTGCTTTCCCTTTCCTTTCCCCTTCCATTCCCATTCATTTCCCTTTCCTTTCTTCCTTTCTTTTTAAACTTTCTTCATGCTTTTTTCAATAGACAAAACCAACAATAAATAATATTTTTTTGCATTAATCGATTCAGCATAACTTGTAGTGGTTTATTGATTTTAATGATTAATTTATAATGAATCTTTTTCCATAAAACTATATATCGATCTGCTTAGCCTCTTCTGCTTTATAACCTGTTGCTCATAGATGGGACAGATCCATTTTAAATTTTTTAGTCTTACAATAAATTAAATAATCATTCGAGCCGACATAGTGAATCCCAATTCTGCATGTAAAATGATTATACCTTGAGAGACTGCTTCCCTAATGTACTAGCACCCCTGCATATTCCACTTATAGTTGCAGTAATCTAAGGCTGTAAAAGACGCCATTAAAAATAAAGAAAATATATATATATTTTTAAACTCAATGTATCATCCCACATTGTAATACATTGTAGCAATGTCATAAAATAAAGGGTAAGTCCCAATACAGTAGGGTGGTAATACTATTATCAGCATCATAATGTGAGAATCCTTCATCGATTGGACAGTGCCAGATTGTGTATGGCCACGCCCCATTGACAAGAGAAGCAGTAAAACCAAGTTCATCTATATATTTCCAGGATGAATAACAGAGGGACAGCCCAATGCAGAGTTAAAAAAATAGACCAGAATTTTTATATTATTAGGAATGCATTTACAAATCAGACCAGAATAAGTCTAACACATCATTTGCGTTTTACCTAAAGTCGGTACATGGTTAATTTTCCAGTTTTAGATAGAAAACCATTTGAGTATTTTAATATTAGGTTCTCAGTGCATTTTTTATTGTGTTTATTACTTTCATTAAATTATTCATGTTGCTAATGCTGCAATCCCTAATGCGCACGAATAATAACTACACTTGTTTCCTTGTGTATTTAACTACTCCAATGAGAAAGATCACCTTCTCTTCTACAAAACACAAAGCTGTTATTTCCACCGTGGCTCTGTAGGGTATGCATAGCTGCCGTGCCCTGATATTAATTTTAATTTTATGCCTTTGTTATTTTCTAAATGTAAGTTAGTGGAAATGATTGAGGACCCTGTTTTAAAAAAAGTAAAATACGCCAAGAAAGGAACTCATTTCATTGGGCTACTTATGTTTCTTTTTTTTTGTAAATTTTCTATTGCTAGTTACATGCACAAAATCACGTGTGATGTCCACAGCCTGCAGGCTTGTTCATATGATTTGCAGAAGTAGCAAAGCCTTAAAGTTAAACATTCATAGATATAGTGCACAAGTACATGGTGATTAGTTGTCGTACTTTAATGCAGCACTACATGTGTAATTGCATAAGCCATTTTCAACAGGTTGCTGAAAATCAGTAGCTTGCAGCTCTCAGGCCCTGAGTTGCCTTTTTCCAGCAATTGGGGATACACACGTTTCAGTTCAGGGCATTAAAGGGGTTGTTCAGGTTTGTGGTTCAAGTTTGCAGTCACTCTACGTGCAGACTTGTGAATAATCACAGCGCACAGTGCGTGCTATCAAGATTCACCGATATTGGTGCCAGGAGTGGGCAGTCATGTGACCACAAACATGTGATTTGCCTACTTCTGGCCACATTCCGACTAGACATGTTCAGCCTTGCTGTATTGAACAAGGCTGTTCATGTCTAGTTAGCACGTGACTGCATTTATGCAAATCGGCTCTGGAAAAGCGTGACAACGTGTATGCGATTTGCATACTTCTGGCCACATTCCGACTAGACGTGTTCAGTCTCGCTCAATACATTTGTATTGAACAAGACTGTGCACGTCTAGTTGTCACGTGACTGCTTTTATGCAAATCGGCACTAGAAAATCCTGACAGCGTGTATGCGATTTGCATACTTCCGGTCACATTCTGACTAGACATTTTCAGCCTACCTCAATACACTTGTATTGAACAAGGCTGTGTATGTCTAGTTGTCACTGGAAAATCCTGACAGTGTGTACTGTGCACGCTGTGAAGATTCACAAGAGCCCCAAGCCTGGACAAACCCTTTAAAGATTCATGCCCAAACCATATGAAAAGTCTGTACCAATTGTCATTCTGTTTGTATGCACAAACTGCACTTGTGAAGTTCTGTATAGTGCCTACATTTTCACTATGTGCTTTATTATGGTGTTTGTTCCATCTGAGTATCATGTGAGTTGCATCTGAAGTTTTGTATTAGTACCATTTCCTCCAGGTTTCCAAACATCAGGGAATGACAAATAAAGGTCCCAGTGCATAAGTCATACTGCATTTAAATGGTATTCTGGGATGACCTATCCTTAAGGCCCCAATACACATTAGATAGCTGTTTGCGGAATGATTGTTCGGCTTGGTGGAGTATACATGTGTTCTCGATTAGGAAGCCCTTTATCTATGTGCAAAACAAAAAGGATCAGTCATTGAAATTCATCCTCTTGACATCATCCGTTGGGGGAAAGTCAGATGGCCCCAATGAACATTATGATGTTGGCTGACCCCATCAAAATTGTCAGGTTGGGTTGACTTTTATCTCATGTGTAGAGTGGTCTTCAGGATAGGTCATCAATATCAGATCCTGCTATGGCCTGAAGTAAGCAGTGTACAGAGCAAGGACACCGCAGCTCCATACACTGTCTATAGTTGTTCTCAGGTACTGCCGATCTGTTCTCATTCATTTCACTTTCGCAGAACCCAAAAAGAGATGATAGTTGGATGTAACGGGTTTGGGAATCCCACTGATCTGATATCGATGCCTTATCCTAAGTCATAGAAACCCCCTTAAAGGTCAGCCTTGTACAGGTAATAGAAAGAAGCTTATGGATTTTCTAAGAGTGTTGTTCTACAAAGAAGATCAGTCAGATAAACTTATGACCACAAAAAGTAAGATTTGGGAGGAGATGCAGATCTCCCCTTCCCATATTTTCCATATCAAGATAAATAAAGTTGTACCTCTTAATTAATATTTGACCCCCATCTTCACTGAGCCTCCAGATGTACAGCAGGATGTGGCATTTATGACACATTCGCAAAAAAACTCATAACTTTACAAAACGTTACTTCTTTCCTATGCATCTGCTTTGTTCACATCCCCAAACTAAAAGCATCATTTGTACAAGTTCCATAGCAACTGGATTAGTGTTGCCATCATTTTCAATCATGCAGATCTCCTTTGCAATATGAGTGATGGGTATGACTCTTTCTATTCTGTAAACTGTATAGATACAAAGGAAACAAAAGCTTAAAACATGGAATCTTACATCTTATTGTTCTGCGTAAACATGAATGCTTTACTGCTTGTATGGATGATAATAAGTCAGTTTCATCATCGTTCTTAATGTTACGCTTCCATTAAGTGTTGTCTAGTATTAGTACTACTGTATATACTCATTGCAGGGAGGTGAATGTCATCGTCTTATTTTACACGTTATTATTCTTGTCTTTCAAGTTTAGAGCCTTCATCTAATTGGCAACTGTATTTATAGCTACTCAACTGTAGTAAAACTGGTAGTCTCCTGAAATTCTTTTAGCAAAGAAATATCAGCCATTAGAAACCCACAGTGCGGAGGCTTAACTTGAAGCTTCTCAGTGATAAATGATTATTCTCACCTAAGCAAACCATCTATCCACAGGACAGGTGATAACTTGCTCATTTCTGGGGTCCCAGTGTTGGAACCCACACTGATTCCAACAGTGAAAAGCCTTGGTGGAATAGCATGGTGGCCAGGCATGCATTCACACACTCACTTCACCAACTGCATGCAAGGTCATCGCCGGATTCCAGCAAGGAATTTCATATCACCATTTCGTCACCGCTTCTAGAACATTGAGAGAAGAGGATGAGAATCTAGTTGGCACATGACCATGCCTATGCAGATCATATACTGGTAACCATGTGACCACACACTCCATCTGGAAATTCAAGGGGATCTTGGCAGTGGGCGTAATGTACACTGTCAGGATTTGCAACTCTGCAGTCCCATAGAGTGACTGCAATAATGTGTCTCAAGCTCGGAAAGAACCTTCAAGGGAGATAAATAATGCATGAGGGCCAGCTGTTAGGATGCCTGCCTATTATAAAAAATGTGTGTTTTAAAGTCCCCTGTGTGAATGGTTTTGTGAAGGTACAGAGGCGTAGCTAGGGTTTTGGTTCAGGGGGGGGGCCGAAACTTCTGAGTGGGCCCCTAGCCAGGTAATCCTGATTACAGTTATGGTGGCGCACCCATAGAGTAGATGTAGGGGAACCTCAGCAGATGACCCCACTGTTACTGAAAATAATCTCTATACAGCACTGATATTACTGCCATATGGTGACATATATTGATAGATACCAGTCCTGCAGAACATATAGGAGATTACAGTACTATTATATAAAGTAACATACAGGTGACGTTCTTTCTGATTAAATTGTTCACTTTTCCCATCTTTTCCATCTGGCCCAGACTGACACGACAACTTCTCCATCCAGGACTCAGAGTCTCAGGTCTGCAGAGATCACAACAAAGACACATTTGACTCCTTACATTTCAGGCCCTGTCCCCATCTATTCCCAACCTGCACAAACCCCTCATCCTGCTGATAATCTGTAGCGCTGGCGTCCCTGCCCTCTGCTAGGCAGGGACGCTGCTCCTCTCACCGCTCTGCTCCGTGCCCGGCGTCCTCTCCCCGCTCTGCTGTCAGCGCGCGCTCCTGCCCGGCGTCCTCTCCCCGCTCTGCTGTCAGCGCGCGCTCCGTCCCGGCGTCCTCCTCCTGCTCTGCTCTCGGCGCGCGCTCCTTCCCGGCCCCTGTGCTTAGGGCGCGCGCGCGCGCGCTCCCCTCCTCTTAAAGGGGCCGCGCGCGCCGCCCTAAAGAGTCCCCGGCCAATGGCCGGAGGACTTCATCATATAAAAGGCACCTCCTCCAAAATGGAGGTGCCCGAGCAATGTTGTTTGCACCTGTGTCTCACCTGTGCTTCAGCCCTCAGGTCCCGTTGCCAGTTACCTGCCAGTTACCTGCCAGTTTCCTGCCAGTTTCCTGCTAGTTACCTGCCTGATTCCTGCCTGAATACTTGTTACCTGTCTGCCAGTCTGAGGTCCGACGGTCTGCCTTACTACTCCTGTCAGTCTGTCTAAAGGACCAGCCTGCCCGCTCACCTGGGAGCGCATATCAGCTACCTGCCTGCTTGCCTGAGGTCCGACGGTCTGCCTTACTACTCCGGTCAGTCTGTCTATGGACCAGCTTGCCCGCTCACCTGGGAGCGCTTCTCCGTTATCTGCCTGCTTGCCAGCCCGGAGGCTCCGTTGTCACGTGCTGTGACCACCAGCTATCTCAGAGACTCTTGCCCGCTCACCTGGGAGCGCATCTCCGTTACCTGCCTACTTGCCAGCCCGGAGGTCCCGTTGTCACGTGCGGTGACCACCAGCTATTCCAGAGACTCTTGCCCGCTCACCTGGGAGCGCTTCTCCGTTACCTACCTGCCTGCCAGCCCGGAGGTTCCGCCGTCACGTGCCGTGACCACCTGCTATTCCAGAGACTCTCGCTTGCTCACCTGGGAGCACACATCTACCATCTGCCTGCTAGCCTACCCGGAGGCTCTGCCATCACAGGTCGTACCTACCCCTTACCCAGAGACTGCCCTGATCACTTGCCGTAACTCCCTGTCCGTTCACCCAGAGACTGCCACCCGCTCCCTTACAAGGGCCGCCCCCTTGTATAATAGCTCAGAGGTTCCGCCTCCCGGACCCGTTACAGTTTGCTCGGGCCATGGAACCCGGTGGCACCCAAGCTCCCTCGCTCTCGGACCTCTGTCTTGAACTGTCCCGTCAGAGGTCCCAACAGGAGACCATCCTGGGTCACCTGCGGAATGTTAATACTCGCCTGAACACTCTGTCTGATCCACCAACAACCTCCGCCAGTACCATGGTATCCTTTTCCGGACCCCGGCTCTCTGCACCTCCTCGCTTCGGAGGCGACTCCGTCCTGGCTCGGGGCTTCATAAATCAGTGCACCCTGCATTTTGAACTATTATCCCACCAGTTTAACTCCGACCGAGCCAAAATTGCCTTTATCATGTCCCATCTCACCGGGGAGGCCCTGGCCTGGCTAAATCCTCTATGGGAGAGAGGAGATCCCCTGGTGTCCGACTTGCCTGCCTTTCTCATGGCTTTCCGGAAAGCCTTCGACGAACCCGGACGGAGGACCTCATCCGCATCTTCTCTGCTTCGCCTCCGTCAGGGAAGCCTCACCGTGGGCCAATATGCCATACGGTTCCGTACCCTTGCCTCGGAGCTGGCCTGGGATAACGAAGCCCTGGTATCCGTCTTCTGGGAGGGTCTGTCCGGCCGTATTAAAGATGAACTTGCTGGTCGGGACATTCCTACCACTCTCGATGATCTAATAACCCTTGCCACCCGGATTGACCTATGGTTCCAGGAGCGTGCCAAAGAGGTCACCCGTGAGAGAAGGATTCCACGTCTAGCTCCTACTTTCCAGGAACCCGTCATTCCTTCCGTTTCTCCCCAGGTACACTCTCCTGAGCCTATGCAGGTCGACCAGACCAAGATGGTCAAATCCCGTCAGGATTTCCGCCGTGCCGAGGGGAGCTGCTTCTACTGTGGCAGTAAGGAGCATCTGATCCGTGCCTGCCCGGAGAGGTCGGGAGAACGCCTGTATCTAGGTTCACTCAGAGGGGTCGATCTAGACAAAAATAAATCCTCTCCATCCCTGCTGTTGTCAGTCTCAATCATCTGCGGGGAGAATCGTTATTCCGAACTAGCCCAACTTGACTCTGGAGCAGCCGGAAATCTTATTTCACAGTCCCTGGTGGAGAAATTCCTCATCCCCACCAAACCTCTGGCTGTACCCTTGTCTGTTGTTGCCGTGGATGGGGGCCTCTTACCTCGCCCCATCCAATTCATCACCGAATCCATTACTCTGCAGGTGGGAATGCTGCATTCAGAGAGTATCTCCTTTCACGTTCTGCCTGGTCTCCCTCACGCCCTCTTGCTAGGTCTGCCTTGGCTCCAGAGACATGCACCCGTGCTTGACTGGCAAACCGGAGAAGTCCTTCACTGGGGACAGGCCTGTCATAAAACCTGCCTGGTTCCCGTCCATTCCGTCCGTCCCTCTCCTATCCCAGCTAATCTACCTGGACTTCCGATTCCTTATTGGTCTAGTGCTGATGTCTTTGTTAAGGAGGAGGCAGAGACATCACCACCTCATAGACCATGTGACTGCCCCATCGATCCCGCCAGAGTAATGCAGGTGGCTCCCGTGAGTCTAAATTGTCTCCCTCCTGGTAAGACGTTCGTATCGGTACCTGATCGGGAGAGAATCCTACACTGGGGTCATTCGTCTAAACTAGCTGACCACGCCGGTCAGAAAAAGACCCTCCAGCTTATTACCCGACACTACTGGTGGCCTAACCTGCACAAGGATGTTATGGACTTTGTTTCTGCCTGTGTGTCCTGCGCCCGCAACAAAGTTCCGAGACACCTGTCGGCCGGCCGCCTTCTTCCTCTGCCAGTACCTGCTGCCCCCTGGCAGCATTTAGCGATGGACCCTCCTCAATTCCGTCCTGGGGATAAAGTCTGGCTCTCGTCCAAATATGTCCGACTCAAGATCCCTTCCTATAAGTTAGGGTCTCGGTTCATCGGCCCACTGGTGGTCATCGGTCAGATCAACCCGGTAGCCTATAAATTGAAACTCCCGGCCAACTTACGGATCCCTAACTCCTTCCATGTATCTCTCCTCAAACCTGTGGTACTTAACTCTTTTTCTAAGTCTACAGGTACGCCTCCTGCTCTGGTTTCTGCTGAGGACAAGTTTGAGGTAGAGAACATTCTTGCCAGCAAAAGGGTAAGAGGAAAGACCTTTTTTCTGGTAGATTGGAGGGGGTTTGGTCCTGAGGAGAGAACGTGGGAGCCCCGGGAGAACATCCATGCCCCTCTCATCCTAGCTAAATTTCTGTCTGGCCTAAAAAAGGGGGGGCCTAAAGGAGGGGGTACTGTAGCGCTGGCGTCCCTGCCCTCTGCTAGGCAGGGACGCTGCTCCTCTCACCGCTCTGCTCCGTGCCCGGCGTCCTCTCCCCGCTCTGCTGTCAGCGCGCGCTCCTGCCCGGCGTCCTCTCCCCGCTCTGCTGTCAGCGCGCGCTCCGTCCCGGCGTCCTCCTCCTGCTCTGCTCTCGGCGCGCGCTCCTTCCCGGCCCCTGTGCTTAGGGCGCGCGCGCGCGCGCTCCCCTCCTCTTAAAGGGGCCGCGCGCGCCGCCCTAAAGAGTCCCCGGCCAATGGCCGGAGGACTTCATCATATAAAAGGCACCTCCTCCAAAATGGAGGTGCCCGAGCAATGTTGTTTGCACCTGTGTCTCACCTGTGCTTCAGCCCTCAGGTCCCGTTGCCAGTTACCTGCCAGTTACCTGCCAGTTTCCTGCCAGTTTCCTGCTAGTTACCTGCCTGATTCCTGCCTGAATACTTGTTACCTGTCTGCCAGTCTGAGGTCCGACGGTCTGCCTTACTACTCCTGTCAGTCTGTCTAAAGGACCAGCCTGCCCGCTCACCTGGGAGCGCATATCAGCTACCTGCCTGCTTGCCTGAGGTCCGACGGTCTGCCTTACTACTCCGGTCAGTCTGTCTATGGACCAGCTTGCCCGCTCACCTGGGAGCGCTTCTCCGTTATCTGCCTGCTTGCCAGCCCGGAGGCTCCGTTGTCACGTGCTGTGACCACCAGCTATCTCAGAGACTCTTGCCCGCTCACCTGGGAGCGCATCTCCGTTACCTGCCTACTTGCCAGCCCGGAGGTCCCGTTGTCACGTGCGGTGACCACCAGCTATTCCAGAGACTCTTGCCCGCTCACCTGGGAGCGCTTCTCCGTTACCTACCTGCCTGCCAGCCCGGAGGTTCCGCCGTCACGTGCCGTGACCACCTGCTATTCCAGAGACTCTCGCTTGCTCACCTGGGAGCACACATCTACCATCTGCCTGCTAGCCTACCCGGAGGCTCTGCCATCACAGGTCGTACCTACCCCTTACCCAGAGACTGCCCTGATCACTTGCCGTAACTCCCTGTCCGTTCACCCAGAGACTGCCACCCGCTCCCTTACAAGGGCCGCCCCCTTGTATAATAGCTCAGAGGTTCCGCCTCCCGGACCCGTTACATAATCCAATACTGAGCCGCTGTTGCTGTATGTGTCCCTATTACTGCACCTGCTGTGCGCCCTCTAGATGGTAAAACAAACCTCTAAAATATAGTAATGCCGTGTGCAAGTGTCCTAGAAAACAGTGCCCACATTGTGCCCCCTAGAAAGTAATAGTGCCCTCTGTGTGCCCCTCTGACAGTCATAATAACCTGAGTTCCCCTATAGCGATAAGTGCCCACTTATCATTTAATAATGTCCTGAGCCTCCCTCCATGTACAGCTCCCCTATACACAGTATGATGCTCTCATATACATAGTATAATGCCCCTCCCTACTGTATAGTACCCTCCACACAGTATACTGACCCCTTAGTAGCCTCCAAACTGATGTCTCCAACACTGTATGATGGCCCTCACACTGTGTAAAGACCCCACATTATCTCCCACACTGTATGATAGCCCCCACACTGTGCAAGGACCCCACATTATCTCCCTCACTGTATGATGGCCCCCACACTATGAAAAGACCCCACATTATCTCCCACACTGTATGACTCTAACTGTAGTCCCCACACTGTATAAATAACCTACATATAGTATAATGCCCCCTCATAGGCAGAGTATGTACTATAATGCTCCCCCCCTTCCCATAGGCAGAGTATGTAGTATAATTACCCCCACCCATAGGCACAATCTGTAGTATAATGCCCCCTCTATAGGCAAAGTCTGTAGTATAATGCCCCCCCTTATACGCAGAGTCTGTAGTATAATGTGCCCCCCCCATAGGCAGAGCCTGTAGTATAATGCTCCCTCCCATAGGCAGAGTCTGTAGCATAATGCCGCCCCTTATAGGCAGAGTCTGTAGTATAATGTGCCCCCCCTCATAGAAAGAGGCTGTAGTATAATGCCTCCCCCCTCATAGACAGAGTCTGTAGTATAATGCCCCCCCCTTGTAGGCAGAGTCTGTAGTATAATGTGCCCCCCTCATAGGCAGAGTCTGTAGTATAATGCCCCCCCTTATAGGCAGAGTCTGTAGTATAATGTGCCTCCCCCCATAGGTAGAGTCTGTATTATAATGCTCCCCCCATAGGCAGAGTCTGTAGTATAATGCCTCCCCCCTCATAGGCAGAGTCTGTAGTATAATGCCCCCCTATAGGCAGAGACGGTAGTATAATGTGCCCCCCCTCATAGGCAGAGTCTGTAGTATAATGTGCCCCCCTCCCTCAGACTCAGAGGGGACTGATGGGAGAGAGGGAAAGTGATGCTCCCTCTCTCCCATCAGTGAACTTGCGGCGGTGATGAGCGGGGGGGCCTGATGCTGGCACCAGGAGCCCCCCTGCCCTTCTGCATAGCGGCCACCGGGCAACGCTGGATACAGTTGCACAGCGTAGCTTCTGGTGGGCCCCCTCAGAGAGCGGGGCCCAGGGCCACCGCCTCCTCTGCCCCCCGGTAGCTACGCTACGGCGAATGTATGATCATGGCTCCATTCATTGTCTATGTGTCATGCTAGGTATGGGAAGAACCCAGAGTATGATGATGGGAAAAAGCGGGAAGCCCAGCTACTAGGGAAAGGGGGAGTGGAGACCCCTAAGCAGATCTAAAACACCCTGTCTCCCCTATTGTCCCTAAATAGGTTCCGCACCTACGCCACGCCGGATACCTTAGCCCTGGCTGACCCTACAGCGAGGCCCTAAGTAGGGAGGGGAGGGGTGAGCACTAATCAGCCCCACTGCAACTAAAGACAAACAAGAGTCCTAGAGAGGAAGGGATGATGAAAAGATCAAGAACGTGTGTGCAAGGCCAAGTGCAGCGACCTTCTACAGCCGGATACAGAATGACTGTCTGTCAAACCTGACACACTCGTGACACTATGGGGGTAGATGCATGTGTCCACTACTCCCAGGGAAGTTTGCCTTCCTTCCTGTCTGAGGATTAGTGTGGGTCTCAGAATTTGAACCCTTAGAGATCATACACGTATTTATTGTACACTGTGAAGAGGTGAAAATAGTTTTTATAAGAGAATCACTTAGGATCCTTTGGATCCATAATAAGAACTCATACATAGTCCCTATAGTAAAGTGCCCTTCCTAAAACTAATGGAAACTCCATACAATGGCATGCAATGGACCATGTCTTTAGTTTCATGGATTCTATATAAATCCATAAAAGAAAAATATGCCTAAATAAAAAATTAGAGATAAACGAAGGTATGGTATGGGTCCTCAGCAGTATTTTGGCATCACACTGTGAATCCAAATAAGATGGATCTATTCTACAGTTATATATTTGTGCCAGAAAAATCTAATAGCAGAAAGAGGAATATATCTGACACTAGCCAATGCAGGCATGATATTTCCTAAACTATGTACAGTTCATAATAGGATAAAATGCAAAAAAATATTGCCCATATGTTGATTGATGTTGTTTGGTATTACCGGTGTCTTTTATAATAGTCAATGATTGCTGCATAGAGTGAAAATTATTGCAAAATTTCAGTTTTCTTCCCTTGCAGCCTTTGTCCATTGATTGGTTTCACCTTCTGAGAGATCAGATATGTCTTCCCAAGATGTGGGCTCATATATACTGACTTCACATGCCTTGGATGAGAGACGTACAGATGATTTTTTCTTTTCTTTTGTTGAATGTCTTAGATCTTTCTGTGTGTTCAGTTGAATCTGCCCACTTGTACTGTTTGGGCTTACAATTTCTTAAACCATTTGTTCAGAAGTAGTCTGATCTCTGTCAGATGACTCTTCTGTTCTTATTTCCATTGATATCATAACATTATTTTTAAGTTCCTCAGAGAAAGTAAAGCTGTTGCTGGTAGTAACTCTATCTGCCCTGGGGTTTAGAATTTTGAACCCCTTGCAATTGATACTGTGTATTAGGCCATGTGGTCATGAAGTTCTGGTCTGATTCTCTTTATGAAGTGATTCCCTTGTTGCCTTGGATTTCAGGCAACATTCACACCTGACAATATTTGGACAAGTGAATACTGTAAGATCCACTGAAAAATAATTGAATTTTATAATAATGAGCTGTTATGTACTCATTTTTGCAGTTCCTTAATGCTTTTTGGATGTGTGTGACACAGACATTTATGTAATTTGTGGATACAGTCATTGTGTTGACGTGTCTCCTACTTTACTTGTTCCTTAATAGTGATGAGATTATAGAAACGTTTCTGAATTTTGGCAATGGCTACCACCACATTTCCAATCATGTTAAAACACTTTTACCACCTTGAAATTTTACCGTTAATCCTTAAGCTGTCTTATGCTGTGCTGCTAACACCTTCTAGACTGGCAACATACAACATGTCTTTTACTGAAATGGATAAATACTGTCCATTTTTACATGGGCGTATGAGGCTTCTATGTCCATTACCTTCTGCCTTTAGGCTGTGTGCCCACAGCAAAAATGCTGCAGAAATGCTTAAAAAACGCACGGTAGAAGGCCTGCCATGTTCTCCAATGATAATCCGCATGTGCTTTGCACATGCTGCGGAAATTTGCGCTGCGGGTTATCATTGCGGAAAAAAATGCAGCACTACCAATTATTTTGCGGAAGCGCTGCATTTTCGCTGCTATTGACTTGCATTGGAACGCATGTGACGCGCCCCTGGGCCTGTGTCGCGCTGCGTTGCGCACGCGGGAGCTTACCCGGAGCCGGATCTGTTTAGGGTTGTAGTCTCGTGGCGGTGACCCGGTCCGTGCCCAGGGAGTCAAACTGGACGGCAGTCTGTTAGCGGTAGAAAATGGTTGATGACTACGCCACCCGTTGAATGCAGCCAGGGGGCTGCTGCTGCAGGGCAGACCGCTGAGGCCGGTGGAAGGATGGTGCAGCGTGATAGTATAACCCCCAACGGGAGGGGTATGGCCTCAGGGCAGCCGACGTGGATGATGGGGGTAGCAGGAACCACTCAGAGACGGTATGGTAGCGTTCAGGGTCTTTACTGGTAACAACGATAGACCCTCCCGGAGTACTTGCTAGCGAACGGGGCCTGGTCAGTCCTTGAGCAGCTGGGATCTCCCCTGGCCAGGCGTAGTTGTAGGCCTCCCAAGCTGACTGTACTCTTCTGGCTACCTTGCTAGAAGCTGATGTAAGTAGCCCACGTCCCTGAGTGTACCGTGTGGTGCTCACCCGTATGGCCGGTGACTCGGGGCCTTCTAATGGCTTCCGCTCCACGATGGCGGTGCTGGTCCCACGCGTGTGACCGGGCCTTCGGGCTTCTGGGCCAGGGGACCTGAAATCCCCTGCCTGACGGATTCTGCTGCTGGGTAGAAGTTAGTCCCCACAGCCTCGGACTCCGGGTCCGGTAAAGAATCTTCTTAGTCAGGGCGAGCTCTTTAGCTGCCAGCCCCTGACTCCTTGTGACTCTGCTGCTTCCTATGCTGCTCTTGTCTCTACTCTTCCTGGACTCACTAACCCTGCCTCAGCCCTGGGTTTATACAGGGGAAGTTCTCCCCCTCCCAAGGCTGGGCAGGAGGTGTGGCATGCACAGGATCCCTGACCAAAGGACCTCCCACCTGCTCTCAGACGTAATATCTCTATCACTGTGACAACCAGACCCCTGGGGTGTCACACTCCCCCCTAGTGAAATTTAGTACTCCGGGACTAAACACTTTTTAGAAAAATATAACAAGGTATATCAAAGAACAATAAAATACAATAAGGAAACACAATAAGATGGTCACGGATGTCCGCAACCGGGTGCAGTCTTTGAAGAAAAGCAAAGGTGTCCATTTCACCAACACAGGGAGACGTAACCAGGTAGGGGTCTGTCCTACCCCGAGTCCTTAACAGTCTCTAGTCCATCCTGGGTTACGCTCCAACTATATACAAAGGATTCCCGGTAAATCCACCGAAGACTCCTAAAAACAACTAGAAACACAAAATTACACACAAGCAACAATAAACAGGTAAACATTGTAAAACAACTTAAACATTTAGATCCTCCAACGTGCGGGTAACTGGCCTCTAGTGGCCCTAGTGGACCTACGGAGCTGACTGTCTGGCCCTGAACTACAGGGTGTAGGAGCTGTCAAGGGTAAACTGGGCAGCTGTCTACCGGCTCTTTGTCTCACTAGGGGTACGGCAGGCTCACTATAAGCAGAGGGTGGATTCTCCTGTTCCGCTTGGGTGGAGTCTTCTGCCTCCTGGACCGGCTGCTCTTCCAGCTCTACCCGTTGCTCCGTAGGTTCTTGGGATGATGGTTGGAGGAAGGTGAGTACGGGTACCACAACTGCACCATTGACTTGAGTCCAAGACCGAGGGAAGTCCCCGAGCACGGTACTAACCATATCTTCCCTTTCTTCCACGGGTCGATGGTCTTCCTGTTCCTCCTCAGGGTTCCTCAGTTGTTCGGGGCACTTCTTCAGGTGGTCCCGGGATACAATGGCTGTGGTTTCCCCTCCGTCTTTACTGATGGTACAGACCTTCGGGTTCTCGTGGCTTGAGGGCAGTACGGTGTACGGGTCCTTCTCCCACTGGTCGTCCAACTTGTGGAGCCGTCTCTTCCTCTTCAAGACCTGCTCTCCGGGTACCAGGGGAACAACGGGAGCATACTGGTTGTAAGTCTTCTCTTGTCTTTCCCTAGCCTGACAGAGACTTCGCTCCACGCTCTCCTGTACTTTCCGGTACTGCTGCTGCCTCTCTGTGTCCCAGTCTGTTTCTGGTGAAGTGTCCTCGGGCGTCAGGACTCCCATTTCCAGGTCAACAGGTAACTTACCAGGTCTTGCCCTCATTAGGTAAGCCGGGGTACAGTTGGTGGAACCTACCGGGATGTGGTTGTATAGGTCCACCAGATCGGGCAACTTCTCAGGCCACAGACTGCGTTCTTCCAGGGGCAACGTTTTTAGAAGATCCATTACCACCTGGTTCATTTTCTCACAAAGTCCATTAGTTTGCGGATGGTAGGGTGTCGTCCTTATCTTCCGGCAGCCATACAGATTGCAGAATTCCTGGAAGACCTCCGCTTCAAAGGCAGGTCCCTGGTCCGTCAGCACTTGGTCCGGGTACCCGTGTGGACGGCAAAAGTGCTGCTGGAAGGCTCTAGCTGCTGTTCGAGCCGTTAAGTCCTTGACGGGGACGACAACCAGAAACCGGGAGTAATGATCCACGATGGTTAACGCGTAGACGTAGCCACTTCTGCTGGGGGTCAGTTTTACATGATCCAAGGCTACCAGTTCCAACGGTTGCCGGGTGACGATGGACTGCAGGGGAGTCTTCTGGCTGGCCCGGTCCTTCCTTCTCAGATTGCACGGGCCACAGTCTCTGCACCACTTCTCGATGGTTCCCCTCATGCCTACCCAGTGGAACCGCTCGCGCAGCAGGAACTCCAGCTTTTTCCACCCGAAGTGTCCAGCTCCGTCGTGGTATGCCTCCATCACCATGGCTGCGTCTCTTCGTGGCACCACTACTTGCCAGAGTAGTTCATGCGTCCTGGAGTTAACCATTCTGCGGCACAACTTCCCCTTGTAAAGGAACAGTCGACTCTTCTCTGCCCATAGTTGTTTGGCTTCCTCTGGAGCGTCTGATTCCAGGCTAGCCTCCGGGCGAGTCAGCATCTCCTTCACCAGTCGGACGGCAGGGTCGCTGTCTTGCGTTTCCGCCCAGTTGTAGTGGGGTAAGGGGTTCAACGTAGCAGCCTGTTTACCCCTTACCCGGTGGGAATACTGGATAGTCCCATGACGGTGGAACGCAGGGAGTTCAACTTCTTCCAGTCCCTCCGGATCTTCTCCTTCGTCCGGCAGGTTGGGCATCCTGGACAGGGCATCCGCGTTAGTATTGGAGCGTCCTGCCCGGTATTTGATTGTGAACTCGTAGTTGGACAGACGGGCCATCCACCTCTGCTCCAGGGCACCGAGTCTTGCCGTGTCCAGGTGTATCAACGGGTTGTTATCCGTGTATACGGTGAACCGGGAAGAAGCGAGGTAATGCCTAAAGCGCTCGGTGACTGCCCATACCACGGCCAGGAACTCTAGCTTAAATGAGCTGTAATTCTCGGGGTTCCTTTCGGTGGGTCGCAGTTTTCGGCTGGCATAGGAGATCACTCGTTCTCTCCCCTGCTGAATCTGGGATAGTACGGCTCCTAGCCCGATGTTACTGGCGTCGGTGTAGAGGAAGAAGGGCTGGCTATAGTCTGGGTACGCCAAGATTTCATCCCCCGTGAGGGCCATCTTCAGCTGGCGGAAGGACTCTTCTTCTAGCTCTTCCCATTTGAAGGGCGGCTTCTGGTTCTTGGCCTTCCGGGACTGGCCTATCAGGAGGTCCTGCATAGGCGCTGCCTTTTTGGTGAAACCGGGAATAAACCTTCGGTAGTAGCCTACCAACCCTAGGAACTGCCGCACTTCTTTTACGCTGGAGGGGCTTGGCCATCCCTTAATTGCGGTGATCTTATCGGGGTCGGGAGCCACTCCGTCAGCGCTCACCACGTGTCCCAGGTATTGCACCTTTGGTTTCAGGAGGTGACACTTGGAGGGTTTCACCTTTAGGCCGTAACTCGCCAGAGCTTCGAACACCTCCGCCAGGTGTTTCAGGTGGTCCTCATAAGTTTTGGAGTATACGATGACATCGTCCAGGTACAACAGGACCGTCTCGAAGTTTCTGTGGCCCAGACAGCACTCCATTAATCGTTGGAAGGTTCCTGGGGCGTTGCAGAGTCCGAACGGCATGCAGGTGAACTCACTAAGTCCCATCGGGGTGGTGAATGCGGTCTTCTCCCGGTCCGCCTCTGCTACAGGAACCTGCCAGTACCCGCTAGTGAGATCCAAGGTAGAGAAGAAGTTAGCAGATCTTAAAGCAGCCAATGACTCCTCTATCCTTGGTAAGGGGTACGCATCCTTGTGTGTGATACGGTTGATTTTCCGGTAATCTACACACATCCTCATGGTGTTGTCTTTCTTTTTGACTAAAACTAGTGGGGCTGCCCAGGGGCTACAGCTATCCCGGATTACCCCAGCCTCCTTCATGTCTCTAAGCATCCCCTTGGCGTGTTGGTAATGTGCAGGGGGTACGGGTCGATACCTCTCTTTTATGGGAGGATGATCTCCCTTGGGGATGCGGTGTTCTACCCCCTTGACTCGCCCGAAGTCTAACGGGTGTTTACTAAACACTCTCTCATACTCTTGAACCACCCGATAGACTCCTTGTTTCTGATGTGAGGGAGTGGAATCAGTACCCAAATGTAGTTGCTGACACCAGTCCTCCATGTCTTTCTTAGAGCCGTTACCTTCCTCCGGGTGAGATGGAGGCAAGGGTTCCACAGATTGTATAGAATTTTGATTAGTGGTATATAATTTGGCTAGCGTGGCATACCGGGGCAGGTACACTTCCCTCTCCCCGATATTTATTATGCGAACGGGCACCCTCCCATGGCGTACATTGACCACCCCCCGTGCTGTCAAAATGGTGGGCCTACTGTCTGAGTAAACTGGTTCTACCATTGCCTGGTAATCTCTACCTCTCAGACCAATAGCTGCCCGGCACCAAATCATCATTTCACTTTTTGGGGGCATGGCAATAGGAAAAGGGTCACACATTCTTACGCTACCAATCTCACCGCCGGAGAGTTCCACTTGTTGCCGTTGCATCAGTGCCCGGATCTCTTTCTGGAGCACCCGCTGCTCGCCGGAGCTGGCATTCTTGGCAACCTGCTGTAAAAGGAAAATCACCTCTGCAAGACAATTTTCAATTACATTAGTTCCTAGAGTTATTTTTGGGTGACTCTCATGTTTGTCAATATCTACAATGATCAGTCCCTGTGCGGCCAGTTCGACTCTACCAATTTTGATGGTCACCTCTTTAAATCCGATCTGTGGCACGGGCTGACCATTGCTGGCGATGATACTCAAGTCGTCGTCAGGGTAGCGGGTAATATCCGAGTCATTCCAGTACTGCTTGAAGAGCACGTACGGGATGGTGGTGACCTGTGACCCGGTGTCCAGTAGGGCACTCATGGGAATGCCATCCAGTACCACAGGCAAGACTGGACGTCCTCCCACATATCTGTCGCGCCAGTTCGATGGGCCTGGTGATCTTTTTCCTGGGGGTTGGCCCTCTACCCCAGGTTGTGCCCGTCTAAAGAACAGTACCTTTCCATATGTCCGGGTTGATTGCAGCGGCGGCAGATGGGTCGTCCGTCCTCGCTGTATCGGTCACTGGGTCTTCCTCTGGCCGGTGGGGTCCTCCTTGGTCGATGCCACGGGATGTCCTCCGGTCCGGATGCCAGCTGGATCTTCCCTGGAGTGGAAACCTGTAAAGACTGCACAGTTCGGGTTAGCGCAGCAACGCTTTTAGCTAGCTCTTGGACCTGATGGTGTAGGTCTGGAGCCGGGTCATTGTCCAAAGCCTGCGCATCAGCTCCCACAGGCCCTGCTGACAAGGGCGCCGCCTCCTGGTAGTAAGTGGTAGTGGGGCGTCTGTGGGTCACAACGCCACCTGGTGCCGGTTCTCGGAGCACCCGGATGGCTCTGTCCTTGAACTGTGCAAATTCTAGATGAGGGTCCTGTAAGGCCATTGCCCGCAACTGGGTGCGGTGGGCATTGCAATATAAACCCTCTATAAATTGTTCGGTCAACAGCCTGTCCTCGTTTCCCACTCCATTAGGGTCGGTCTGCTTAATGGCCCTCAGGGCCTCTTGTAGGTTGAGTGCATAGTCCCTTATACTCTCAGGCACTCGCTGCTTGCACCCGTAGAATCTAAGTTTAATCTCGGCTGAGGTGCGGGTATCAAAGGTGTCCTTCAGCCGGGTTAGTATCCCTGCGACAGTCTTCCTCCCAGGTGGCCAGGATTTTACTTCCCTTTTGGCTGCCCCAGTTAGTTGGGCCACCAGGATGCTCACTTTTTGCTCTTCTGTGAGGGGGTACACCTGGAAGAGGCTATCCAGCTTTTCTCTAAAGTCATGCAGGGTATGTGACTCCCCTGAGTACTGGGGTAGCCAAGCTGCTCCCGGGATATAGGGCATGGTGAAGGGCATAACTGCAACAGCGGTAGCGCTGGCGGGGGTTGAGGCAGTGGAGCTCTCCTCCGTATCCGACATCTTCCTCCCCCCTAGTGGACCGTGGCCTACCTTGCGATGATCCTGTTCCGTAGGCCGCGGCTCCGCAGTGGATCGTCAGGGTTGAGGACCTTCCGTCGCGCTCCTGTGACGTCGGCGTCTGCTGGGCTCCTTCCAGGACCTTACGCAACGTCCGGACGTGAGGCGGGGCTTCAGCTCTCGCGCGCTTTCGGAGTCCACGCCCCTCTTCTTCCCGCGCGGCGTCCTCAAGATGGCGTCCAATGGCGGGAAAACTCCACGGATGGCGGGAAGAAGGCTGAAGATGGCGCCGGATGGCGGGAAACTTCACCGATGGCGGGAAGAAGGCTGAAGATGGCGCCGGATGGCGGGAATCTTCACCGATGGCGGGAATCTTCACCACTGGTAAGTTTGAACAGTCTTTGCTTTTCAGGCACGCAGTACCCGGTGGTTGCGGGCACGTGATCCTGCCGACTACGCCAAAGTTGACGCGCCCCTGGGCCTGTGTCGCGCTGCGTTGCGCACGCGGGAGCTTACCCGGAGCCGGATCTGTTTAGGGTTGTAGTCTCGTGGCGGTGACCCGGTCCGTGCCCAGGGAGTCAAACTGGACGGCAGTCTGTTAGCGGTAGAAAATGGTTGATGACTACGCCACCCGTTGAATGCAGCCAGGGGGCTGCTGCTGCAGGGCAGACCGCTGAGGCCGGTGGAAGGATGGTGCAGCGTGATAGTATAACCCCCAACGGGAGGGGTATGGCCTCAGGGCAGCCGACGTGGATGATGGGGGTAGCAGGAACCACTCAGAGACGGTATGGTAGCGTTCAGGGTCTTTACTGGTAACAACGATAGACCCTCCCGGAGTACTTGCTAGCGAACGGGGCCTGGTCAGTCCTTGAGCAGCTGGGATCTCCCCTGGCCAGGCGTAGTTGTAGGCCTCCCAAGCTGACTGTACTCTTCTGGCTACCTTGCTAGAAGCTGATGTAAGTAGCCCACGTCCCTGAGTGTACCGTGTGGTGCTCACCCGTATGGCCGGTGACTCGGGGCCTTCTAATGGCTTCCGCTCCACGATGGCGGTGCTGGTCCCACGCGTGTGACCGGGCCTTCGGGCTTCTGGGCCAGGGGACCTGAAATCCCCTGCCTGACGGATTCTGCTGCTGGGTAGAAGTTAGTCCCCACAGCCTCGGACTCCGGGTCCGGTAAAGAATCTTCTTAGTCAGGGCGAGCTCTTTAGCTGCCAGCCCCTGACTCCTTGTGACTCTGCTGCTTCCTATGCTGCTCTTGTCTCTACTCTTCCTGGACTCACTAACCCTGCCTCAGCCCCGGGTTTATACAGGGGAAGTTCTCCCCCTCCCAAGGCTGGGCAGGAGGTGTGGCATGCACAGGATCCCTGACCAAAGGACCTCCCACCTGCTCTCAGACGTAATATCTCTATCACTGTGACAACCAGACCCCTGGGGTGTCACACATGTATTCCGCATCACTGCATCTGTACATGCGGAATCCAAGCGTTTCAATGTGCGGATGGTACCCGGGTCTGGAGGAGAGGAGACTCTCATCCGGACCCGGGTACCATAGAACCTGTAAAAAAAAATAATAAAATAAAAAATAAATATTATATTTACCTTCTGATGGCCCCCAGTGTCCTTGTCTCGGCTTGCCGGCAGCTGGCGGTGGACTGAAGGACCTGCGCTGACGTCATTTAGTCATGTGACAGGTCACGCAACGCTGATGTCGGTAGATCCTTCAGTGTAGCGCGAGCTGCTGGCAAGCCAGGACGGAGCGAATAAAGACTCCGGGGGTCATCAGAAGGTAAGTATATATTTATTTTTTAACATTCTTTAAGGTCACACTATTTAAATCCATGCCGTTTGCATGGATTTATATAGTGTGACCAAGTTGTCAATCACTTTCCAAGTGATGCTAAAATCGCTTGGAAAGCGCTTGTCAACCCGCATGCGGTAATGCATGTGAAGAACGCTTCACATCCGCATGTCCCTGGCAGGAAAACGCATGTACAATCCGCATGTACAATCCGCATGCGTTTTTTCTGCCACGGAGATGCAGAAATGCTCAGGAAAAAATCCGGAGCATTTCTGCATCGTGGGCACATAGGCTTATTCTACTTTCAGGAAGCTAGATTGTTTCATTCTATCAGTCTATTCACCAATCTGTGCTGTGCTTGAAGCTGGACACATAAAACAATGAAATTCTGCAGCAGGTTATCAGAAGCATTCAGGGAGAATTAACTGTTTTTCTTGGGATATACAACAACCGTCATCTGCATCATCACAATATGGAGGATTGCAGGGGAAAAAACAGAAGCAAACAAACCTGTGAGGTCACACAATACAGAATTAACAGACAATAATTAACACAGCACCATCTGCTGTCTGCTCAACACATTTCTCAAACATAAGCCTGCAGCTGTTTACTCCAACTGGAATAACAGTATGAATTAAAAGGTCTGAATATGTGTGAACATGAACATAGCTAATTCATGCCAAGTTGTCTTTTTTTTCTCATTTTGAACTAGCTGTTCCCTAAGTATAATCAAAATGAATATCATCAAGCCCCAAACAATTGGCATCTTTGTCTTTAGATTCGACATAAATATACCTAGCATCAGAGTACATATCTTTAACAGGTTCATTTTGTCAAGAGTCGTGGACCTATGGAAAACAATATATATTGAGTATAGTGTCAGGAATTGCTATATAAAGGGAACTTGTAATATAAAAAAAACACTATTAACCTGCAGATATGGGGTTAAACTGCATCTTAATAGTGTTCTGAAGCTGTCCAGCATCCTCAATGAGAGTCCCGCTGCCAGCAGAAAATTAACTTTTTTCCTCCCGGCAGCCTAAGGCTTTCAGTCATAGGGGTGGGCCGGTACAGCTTCAGTCACTGCTTAGTGTATAGTAAATAAAGCCGTCCTGGCCCACCCCTGTGACAGCAAGTTTGAGGCAGTTTGATTTCCTCCTGGCAGCGGGACTCTCATTGAGGGCATCAGGCAGCTTTAGAATGCTATTAACCTGCAGATTAACCCCATATCAGCAGGTTAATAGCGTTTTTTTCATGACAAGTTCCCTTTAAAAGGGTTATTCAGGACTTTGGTTTTTTTTTGGGCTTTGGGGTTAATAACTTACTGGCAGGTAGTTGCTGTTTACCTGCTTGTTCTGCCCTGAGCTGATTTGTTCCAGCTCATGCTATGATTCTCTGGCTTCGTTCGATTTCACGTCAACAGAGCAGCTCTTACTCTTCCAGTCTGCTCTGTTAACGGGATGTCACTGCCGACATCATGCTGATTGAGAGCCAGCTCTCTGCAGTTAGGTCGTGGGCAGCTGGTTGTCAATCAGCATGATATCGGCTGTGATGCCCCATGGACAGAGTAGAGCGGAAGAGAAGAAGCTGCTCTTTCAACACAATGTTACCAGAAGCAGAATCATCACCACCAAGAGCAGTCCATGACCGCTCTGAGACAGCACAGATCGTCGCAGGGCAGAACAGGCAGGATGTTAGCAACTACCTGCTGGTAAGTTTTAACCCCATAGCCAAAAAACCTCCGATGTTCTGGATAACCCCTTCAATGATGTCAGTTGTTCTTGTATCCGGAGACACCAAAAAACGAGCAATGACTACATAGTTGCAATGGTTTTTAATTTATATGAAAACCAATTATCTATCTAATTGACTGTTAGTAGCTATTGTTTGTGCATTGGCGAAAGGAATGCTGAGAATGAATGGAAATGATGATTGAGTTGGACCATTTAGGTCAAGGTCATACAGCAGAACCAGCAATTCTTTATACCTCTTTTTCCTGCTGAATTTTCTTTTGGGAAAGTAATACTAACAGATTAAAACTCAGATTACATTCCCCAAGTTATGAACAAACATTGGACTGTTGTAACTTTGTAGTATTGTGAAATGCATTTACCTTGTATGACTTAAGATAAAAAACATGTTTTTCCTCTGACTTTTCGGTAGGTTAGTAATCAGAAAGTAAAATCCATTTTTGATAATGTTACAATGTGATTGACGGGAAGGAACAGTCATGCAGTGAAGGTTTAGTCAAGCAGCATTGAATTCCTATAATTCTTCACCGTTGTGACCCAGAGGAACTTGTGTCACCTTTTGTATCACTTGGCATTGTTTACTGTTATTTGTTACATTAGTAATCATTACTATCCAGAGCGCTGAGTGCACCGTATGCAGATACGGAGAAATTCAGCACATCTTAATATGTGGAAAAAAAATTCTAGCTAGTCCATTAAAAGGCATCATTGCACAACAATCTGAAAATGAATAGGAAATTAGTCATTTATTTTCCACAGCTTTGATTTATCTATTGGGAAAAGCATACATAATTTGTGTTTAGGTCAAAGCAATGTCAGCCACCGGCACAAGACAAGTGAAATAGTTAGGGATTTGGATGATAAAGCAAATCATTGATGTCCTTAATGGCAAAAAAATAATTGAATTTTATAATTGTCAGCTTGTAACGCTGTGTCCATTTATATAGGTAACCGAGACGAGAACCGGTCCCCTCGGCTGCAGTAACTACGACAACCTGGACTCTGTCAGTTCCGTTTTAGTGATGGGTCCTGAGAGCAAAGTGCAGCTTCTTGGTAAGAATAACATTATATTGGCTTTTGAATTATCCGTGTTATTTAACTGATAACAGCTGTCACCGGGGAATGAGAAGAGATTGGAAGATACGAGAAAGAAAAACACTTATGCGAATCTTTATAAAACCACTAAATTTACATTTAATTACAGACGGCCGCTCGGAATTCAGTTGATTTACCATTTTGTTGATTGCAAACTGACCAAATGTATTTAAAAAAAATCCAGCGATTCAAGCAGGTGGTGCAGCAGATGAGGCATAGACTGCGTTGTGCACAGGGCTGTAGAGTCGGTAAGCCATACTTCCGACTCTGACTCCTCAATTTCCCTGACTCCAACGCCAACTTTGACTCAGACTCCACAGCACGGCCTCACTACTGAGCGTGTGCATAAATTGCAGCACAGATTGTCTCAACAGACATTTATTGGACATTTCATAACTTTCCCAAATTCTTATGAAAACATTTACAGCACATCCTGCATTGTATTACTGTACCAATTTATTATACATTTTAGGAGTCAGAGTCAATCCATTTTATACCGACACAGACTCCTTCAAAATTTTATACCGACCCCGACTCCACAACTCTGACTCGGACTCCACAGCACTGCCTCATTACTAAGCATGTACATAAAGTGCAGCACAGATTCATCTCAACTATTATACATTTTAGGAGTTGGAGTCAGTCCATTTTATACCGATTCTGACTCCACCAAAATGGACACCGACTCCGACCTCACGACTCAGATGTGTGCGGCTCTTATGCTGTATATATCACATATATGGATGCGAAACCTGGACGATAAAGAAACAAGACAGAAGAAGAGTCAACGCCTCCGAAATGTGGTGCTGGAGAAGGCTGTTATCAAAACCATGGATGGCAAGAAGAACAAACAAATCAATTTTGGAACAAATCAAGCCAGATATGTCACTCAAAGCAAGGACCACCAAGCTACGACTTTCCTACTTTGATCACATCATATGAAGAGAGCGATCACTGGAGAAGGACATCATTGTCAGAAAAATAGAAGGAGCAAGTCGAAGAGGAAGAGCAGCAACCCGATAGCTTCATACCATGAAGATAATGGCGGAGAAGACCCTGATGGATCTATCTAGGCTGCACAAGACCGATCTTCCTACAGAGCGTTCATCCATCAAGTCACCATGGTTTGAGATCATGCTGAAGGCCATTAATAATAATAATAATAATAATAATAATAATAATCACATAATATTACTTTTAACAGTATTTAGATGTCACAACTTAAAGTTTTTTTTTTTACTTTTTCCAGTGTCTAGTATTGCAGCTCATCAGTATTCATGTAATGTACTATTGGTTGTTATATAAAACTAGCTATTGAACCCGTTCTACACCCGGGTGGTGAGCATTTTTATTGGTATATGGTCTCCCATGTTGGTATGTGCTGCCCCCCTCCTGGTTTTTGTGCTACCCCCACCATCCTATCCCGGTATGCGTGGCACCCCTCATCCCCAATTCCGGTATGCATGGCACCCCTCATCCCCAATCCCGGTATGCGTGGCTCCCCTCATCCCCAATCCTGGTGTGCTTGGCTCCCCTCATCCCCAATCCCGGTATGTGTGGCACCCCTCATCACTATTCTGGTATGCGTGGCACCCCTCATCCCCAATCCCGGTATGTGTGGCACCCCTCATCCCCAATCCCGGCATGTGTGGCACCCCTCATCCCTATTCTGGTATGCGTGGCACCTTTCATCCCCAATCCTGGTATGTGTGGCACCCTTCATCCCCAATCCTGGTATGCGTGGCACCCCTCATCCCCAATCCCGGTATGCGTGGTACCCCTCATCCCTATTCTGGAATGCGTGGCACCCCTCATCCCTATTCTGGTATGCGTGGCACCCCTCATCCCTATTCTGGTATGCGTGGCACCCCTCATCCTCAATCGTGGTATGCATGGCACCCCTCATCCCCAATCCCGGTATGCGTGGCACCCCTCATCCCTATTCTGGTATGCATGGCACTTTTCATCCCCAATCCTGGTATGCGTGGCACCCGTCATCCCCAATCCCGGTATGCGTGGCTCCCCTCATCCCCAATGCCATTATGCGTGGCACCCCTCTTCCCCAATCCTGGTATGTGTGTCACCCCTCATCCCCAATCCTGGTATGCGTGGCACCCCTCATCCCCAATCCTGGTATGCGTGGCACCCCTCATCCCTATTCTGGTATGCGTGGCACCCCTCATCCCCAATCCCGGTATGCGTGGCTCCCCTCATCCCCAATCCCATTATGCGTGGCACCCCTCATCCCCAATCCCGGTATGCGTGGCACCCCTCATCCCCAATCCTGGTATGCGTGGCACCCCTCATCCCCTATCCCGGTATGCGTGGCACCCCTTATCCCCAATCCCAGTATGCGTGGCACCCCTCATCCCTATTCTGGTATGCATGGCACCTTTCATCCCCAATCCTGGTATGCGTGGCACCCCTCATCCCCAATCCCGGTATGCGTGGCTCCCCTCATCCCTAATGCCATTATGCGTGGCACCCCTCATCCCCAATCCTGGTATGTGTGTCACCCCTCATCCCCAATCCTGGTATGCATGGCACCCCTCATCCCCAATCCTGGTATGCGTGGCACCCCTCATCCCTATTCTGGTATGCGTGGCACCCCTCATCCCCAATCCCGGTATGCGTGTCTCCCCTCATCCCCAATCCCATTATGCGTGGCACCCCTCATCCCCAATCCCGGTATGGGTGGCACCCCTCATCCCCATTCCCGGTATGCGTGGCACCCCTCATCCCTATTCTGCTATGCGTGGCACCTTTCATCCCCAATCCTGGTATGCGTGGCACCCCTCATCCCCAATCCTGGTATGCGTGGCACCCCTCATCCCCAATCCCGGTATGCATGGCACCCCTCATCCCTATTCTGGTATGCGTGGCACCCCTCATCCCTATTCTTGTATGCGTGGCACCCCTCATCCCCAATCCTGGTAAGCATGGCATCCCTCATCCCCAATCCCGGTATGCGTGGCACCCCTCATCCCTATTCTGGTATGCGTGGCACCTTTCATCCCCAATCCTGGTATGCGTAGCACCCCTCATCCCCAATCCCGGTATGCGTGGCTCCCCTCATCCCCAATGCCATTCTGCGTGGCACCCCACATCCCCAATCCTGGTATGCGCATCACCCCTCATCCCCAATCTTGGTATGCGTATCACCCCTCATCCCCAATCCTGGTATGCGTGTCACCCCTCATCCACAATCCTGGTATGCGTGGCACCCCTCATCCCCAATCCTGGTATGCGTGTCACCCCTCATCCCCAATCCTGGTATGTGTGTCACCCCTCATCCCCAATCCCGGTATGCGTGGCACCCCTCATCCCCAATCCCGGTATGCGTGGCACCCCTCATCCCCAATCCTGGTATGCGTGGCACCCCTCATCCCCTATCCCGGTATGCGTGGCACCCCTCATCCCCAATCCCCATATGCATGGCACCCCTCATCCCCAATCCCGGTATGCGTGTCACCCCTCATCCCCAATCCCGGTATGCGTGTCACCCCTCATCCCTATTTTGGTATGCGTGGCACCCCACATCCCCAATCCTGATATGCGTGGCACCCCTCATCCCCAATCCTGGTATGCGTGGCACCCCTCATCCCCAATCCTGGTATGCGTGGCACCCCTCATCCCCAATCCCGGTATGCGTGGCACCCCTTATCCCTATTCTGGTATGCGTGGCACCTTTCATCCCCAATCCTGGTATGCGTAGCACCCCTCATCCCCAATCCCGGTATGCGTGGCTCCCCTCATCCCCAATGCCATTCTGCGTGGCACCCCACATCCCCAATCCTGGTATGCGCATCACCCCTCATCCCCAATCTTGGTATGCGTATCACCCCTCATCCCCAATCCTGGTATGCGTGTCACCCCTCATCCACAATCCTGGTATGCGTGGCACCCCTCATCCCCAATCCTGGTATGCGTGTCACCCCTCATCCCCAATCCTGGTATGTGTGTCACCCCTCATCCCCAATCCCGGTATGCGTGGCACCCCTCATCCCCAATCCCGGTATGCGTGGCACCCCTCATCCCCAATCCTGGTATGCGTGGCACCCCTCATCCCCTATCCCGGTATGCGTGGCACCCCTCATCCCCAATCCCGGTATGCATGGCACCCCTCATCCCCAATCCCGGTATGCGTGTCACCCCTCATCCCCAATCCCGGTATGCGTGTCACCCCTCATCCCTATTTTGGTATGCGTGGCACCCCACATCCCCAATCCTGATATGCGTGGCACCCCTCATCCCCAATCCTGGTATGCGTGGCACCCCTCATCCCCAATCCCGGTATGCGTGGCACCCCTCATCCCCAATCCTGGTATGCGTGGCACCCCTCATCCCCTATCCCGGTATGCGTGGCACCCCTCATCCCCAATCCCCATATGCATGGCACCCCTCATCCCCAATCCCGGTATGCGTGTCACCCCTCATCCCCAATCCCGGTATGCGTGTCACCCCTCATCCCTATTTTGGTATGCGTGGCACCCCACATCCCCAATCCTGATATGCGTGGCACCCCTCATCCCCAATCCTGGTATGCGTGGCACCCCTCATCCCCAATCCTGGTATGCGTGGCACCCCTCATCCCCAATCCCGGTATGCGTGGCACCCCTTATCCCTATTCTGGTATGCGTGGCACCTTTCATCCCCAATCCTGGTATGCGTAGCACCCCTCATCCCCAATCCCGGTATGCGTGGCTCCCCTCATCCCCAATGCCATTCTGCGTGGCACCCCACATCCCCAATCCTGGTATGCGCATCACCCCTCATCCCCAATCTTGGTATGCGTATCACCCCTCATCCCCAATCCTGGTATGCGTGTCACCCCTCATCCACAATCCTGGTATGCGTGGCACCCCTCATCCCCAATCCTGGTATGCGTGTCACCCCTCATCCCCAATCCTGGTATGTGTGTCACCCCTCATCCCCAATCCCGGTATGCGTGGCACCCCTCATCCCCAATCCCGGTATGCGTGGCACCCCTCATCCCCAATCCTGGTATGCGTGGCACCCCTCATCCCCTATCCCGGTATGCGTGGCACCCCTCATCCCCAATCCCGGTATGCATGGCACCCCTCATCCCCAATCCCGGTATGCGTGTCACCCCTCATCCCCAATCCCGGTATGCGTGTCACCCCTCATCCCTATTTTGGTATGCGTGGCACCCCACATCCCCAATCCTGATATGCGTGGCACCCCTCATCCCCAATCCTGGTATGCGTGGCACCCCTCATCCCCAATCCTGGTATGCGTGGCACCCCTCATCCCCAATCCTGGTATGCATGGCTCCCCTCATCCCTATTCTGGTATGCATGGCTCCCCTAATCCCTGTATGCGTGGCACCCCTCACCCCCCCTCCACTATACACACATCCCCCAAAAAATAAATAGTTATACTCACCTTTCTTCTCTGTACTCCAGCGCTTTTGCTTCCTGTTCTGCCGGAGGCCGGGGGAGGAGTGCGGTGACAGAGCACCATGCTGTCCGGCGCCAGAGCACCGCGGTGTCCGGCGCCGTTTTGCTGAAGACACACTGTAAATGTGTCTTCAGTAAAATGGCGCCGGATAGCGCTATGCGCACGCGCCGGTCCGATGCCCCCGGTCTCCGCTGAAGAGAGGCGCCGTGGCAACGCTCTTCCCGGTCAGGTAAGTATGTAAGTATGGCGCCGGAGATAGCAGTGTGCGTTCAGTGTCTACGCATACCTTGATCTCTGATGCCATACACCTCCTCTTACCTGTAACGGCTGGATGCGTGCTTCTCTCTGGAGCCAGACTGCGTGTCACGCATGCTCAGTCTATCGAGGCTTCGGACAGAGACACGCATCCCCAGTTATATTATAGATGCTCAGCTGCAGTTTTATTCCTTCTATGGACTCATTTAGATGTCCATTTTCTTCACATATGGAGTTTCATAAGTTGTTTCATTCAAAGTTTCATCATATTTTCATCAGAGTGATATCTATGTTTCATCCGAGCTTAGTCCAAGTTTCATCAGTTTTTCTAGTATGAGAAAAAAAAAATTCTCTGCCTTTTCCCAATCTAGCAGCTTTTGAAAAATGGACAGCACTTGAATGTCATTCAACTGCTGTCAGATTTTTTTCACAAACCCATACACTTGCATTGCTAATCGGATCAATATTGGACATGTCTCCCTGATTTTGCTCTGACCACTTTGTCTACAGAAAAAATCCAGACATGGATGAAAAATGGACGCCTGGATGAGCTTTAAGGCTACATTCATACATTCATGGGAAATGTCTGAGTGCTACCCAATTTTTTAATCAGTTGGCACATGTTATCATAGAGCTTCATGGATCTATACACACATCCATGAAAGTCACAGATCTGAATGTGAGATCAGTGAGACTCAGACATGTATGTTTCTCGCACAAATTCTATACGTGTTTTTCATGGATGCAACATGTACTAAGTATAGTCTTTAGGTTTATTTACTTGTTCAATTTTCTTTGTGGACCAAATGTCTGCAAAAAAAAGAAGATATCTGTTTTTTTATCCAGTTTGCAGATTAAAATCACCCATTCAAATAAGTATACCCACAAAAAATACACAAAACGCATAACGCTTGAAAGCTACGTGTCACCCGACTGCTGTCCATTTTTTACTTTGGATTTTCTTCCTTTAAACAAGAAAAACACATGCCACACTGATAGTAAAAATGTACATGGTCCAAAAATGACAAAAAATTTGATACGGTATAACTCACTGTACTATGCTGTGTTTGCAACTCCCATTCATTTCTATAAGAGTTACATACATAGAATAGACCAACCTACTTGGTGTTTCCATAGTCCTGGCGAGTTAAGCTCAACCACAGAGACAGATATATATATATATATATATATATATATATATATATATATATATATATATATACATATATATATATATACATACACACTGCTCAAAAAATAAAGGGAACACTCAAATAACACATCCTAGATCTGAATGAATGAAATATTCTCATTGAATACTTTGTTCTGTACAAAGTTGAATGTGCTGACAACAAAATCACACAAAAATCATCAATGGAAATCAAATGTATTAATCAATGGAGGCCTGAATTTGGAGTCACCCCCAAAATTAAAGTGGAAAAACACACTACAGGCTGATCCAACTTTGATATAATGTCCTTAAAACAAGTCAGAATGAGGCTCAGTATTGTGTGTGGCCTCCACGTGCCTGTATGACCTCCCTACAGTGCCTGGGCATGCTCCTGATGAGGTTGCGGATGGTCTCCTGTGGGATCTCCTCCCAGACCTGGACTAAAGCATCCGCCAACTCCTGAACAGTCTGTGGTGCAACGTGACGTTGGTGGATGGAGCAAGATATGATGTCCCAAACCGGTCATGCTGAAAGATGTTGCAGGCAGCAGGTCGCTCTCCACGGCGTCTCCAGACTCTGTCACGTCTGTCACATGTGCTCAGTGTGAAACTGCTTTCAACTGTGAAGAGCACAGGGCGCCAGTGGCGACTTTGCCAATCCTGGTGTTCCGTGGCAAATGCAAAGCGTCCTGCACGGTGTTGGGCTGTGAGCACATCCCCCATCTGTGGACATCGGGCCCCCACATGCACATGTGTGGCCTGCTGGAGGTCATTTTGCAGGGTTCTGGCAGTGCTCCTCCTGTTCCTCCTTGCACAAAGGCGGAGGTAGCAGTCCTGCTGCTGGGTTGTTGCCCTCCTACGGCCACCTCCACGTCTCCTGTTGTACTGGCCTGTCTCCTGGTAGTGCCTCCAGCCTCTCGACACTACGCTGACAGACACAGCAAACTTTTTTGCCACAGCTCGCATTGATGTGCCATCCTGGATGAGCTGCACTACCTGAGCAACTTCTGTGGGTTGTAGAGTCCGTCTCATGCTACCACGAGTGTGAAACCACAACCAACATTCAAAAGTGACCAAAACATCAGCCAGAAAGCATTGGTACTGAGATGTGGTCTGTGGTCCCCACCTGCAGAACCACTCCGTTATTGAGGGTGTCTTGATAATTGCCAATAATTTCCATCTATTTTCTATTCCATTTGCACAACAGCATGTGAAATTGATTGTCAATCAGTGTTGCTTCCTAAGTGGACAGTTTGATTTCACAGAAGTTTGATTTACTTGGAGTTATATTCTGTTGTTTAAGTGTTCCCTTTATTTTTTTTTGAGCATTGTATATATATATATATATATATATTTTTTTTTTAATAAATATACATACACTCCTCAACATTGCAATTGCAACGCCAAGGAGGAATTGTGAAATTATGGAAATCAAAGGAAGGATAACCGTGCAAATGATCCGCAAATTATGAAAAACCGGAAACAACATTTTCAAAGCATCTAGATTTAATCAGTATCGAACATGAGTGTCACGTGCAGAAATCCCGACGCTTACAGTCTTTGCTGCTAACAGTAAGGTTATTAATGGTTGTCTGAGGAATGTTCTGCTGCACTGAATAGACTTGGATAATTGTCAAGATCCGCTGCTGGCAGCTCCTTTTGCAATTTCCAACTAATGATGTACCTAATGGGTTGTGAGACAATTCCAGAGATGCTGCAGCCATGGTAGCACATTTAGGCCATAAAGGCTGCTCACAGTAGCACCAGCAACATGCCACCCGGTGTTGTTGTGTTGAAAATTGGCTTTTATGACATTTTGAAGAAATTGCCATACCACTGGTTCCACAACCAAATTAATGTAACACCAAGCTGTTAGTGTACCTGGAATGAAGACAAGGGGGGAATGTCTACCATACATACCTCGTGAAGGCTTCTTTATGGCGTTACGCACAGGGTCTCCAGACCAATCTCCAGCTATCATTGCATCCAAGACAAAAGCGGTACTCATTGCTAAAGAGTATAGACCTCAGTTCCAGCCTCCTTGCTCTGCACCATTATAGCCTTTGAGAGCATCGTTGTGTGGTCAATAGACAGCTGTAGTTGAATGTCCGGCTCGAAGCCCAAAATCATAAAATGCCCTTTGATGGTTTACATAGACAATGTTTGACACTTTAGGCTTGGTATGTGACATGCAATATTACTGCAGTACAGAATGGATCAATCGTGAACCAATGGTGCGGCCATTTTCCCAAGAGCCCTTTTTCAATACGACAACGCAAGGCTGCATGTTGCTTGTGCTACCGTGAGCAGCCTGAAGACCTAAATGTGCTACCTCTTTGATAGCAGCCAAGGTGTGTCAATTCATGAATTTCTGAGCATGGTGCTCATACTGGTTATTGAAAAATTAAAAAATTTGAGCTGTATTGAACACTTTCTTTCCACTTATTCATCATTTGCAGGTCATTAACATGTTAATTGATCCTTTTAATTTCCTGAAGTCCACGACTTTTTCTTCTTGATATATATAAATCCATATACAGTATATAGTGTGCTACTATATATATATATATATATATATATATATACAGCTCTGGCAAAAATCAAGAGACCACTGCACAGTTTTCTAACAATCCCCATCTCTACATGTCTGACAGCCATTCCATTCCAGTGTCAGTTGAATTCCAACCACCGTCCACCTCATTCTACTTAATGTGCTTCTGATTAGGTGATCACCTGAAACAAATCTTATGTAACGAGGGAAAGTATAAAAAACACTGCTGTGGTCTTCACAATCCTCTTGCAATAGGACAAGCAGGATGGCAAAACAAGTGCTAGGAATAGCCCAAAAGTAATTTGAATGAAAAAATAACTTTTAACCGTGCCAAAGGAGTTGAAAAGTCTTGAGTGAGGAAAAGAAGGGCTCAATTCTGGCTTTACTAGCAGAGGGATACAGTGAGCGTCATGTCGCCTCCATCCTTAAAATTTTGAAGACGGCAGTCCATGACAACAAGGTCAAGCAGCAGACATTGGGGACAACAAAGCTACAGACCGGCAGAGGGCGAAAGCGACTCTCCACTGACCGGGATGACCGTCATCTAATTCGAATGTCACTCAGCAACCGCAAGATCACATCAAGTGACCTACAAAAGGAATGGCAAATGGCAGCTGGGGTGAAGTGCATGGCAAGAACAGTTGGTAACAGGCTCCAAGAGACCTAAAGTCATGTAAAGCTAGAAAAAAGCCTTTCATCAATGAGAAGCAAAGGAGAGCCAGGCTGAAGTTTGCCAAGACCATGAGGATTGGACCATAGAGGAGTAAGGTAATCTTTTCTTATGAGTCTAATTTTCAGCTTTGCCCAACACCTTGTCGTCTAATGGTTAGACGGAGACCTGGAGAGGCATACAAGCCACAGTGTCTTGCACCCACTATGAAATTTGGTGGAGGATCGGTGATGATCTTGGGATGCTTCAGCAAGGCTGGAATTGGGCAGGTTAATCTTTGCGAAGGACGTATGTATCAAGCCGCATACAAGGTTATCCTTGAAAAACTCTTACTTACTTCTGCTCAGGCAATGTTCCCCAACTCTGAGGACTGTTTTTTTCAGCAGGATAATGCCCCATGCCAAACAGCTAGGTCAATCAATGTGTGGATGAAGGAGCAGCACATCAAGACCCTGTCATGGCGAGCCCAATCTCCAGACCTGAACCCCATTGAAAACCTCTGGAATGTAATCAAGAGGAAGATGGATAGTCACAAGCCATCAAACAAAGAAGAACTGCTTACATTTTTGTGCCAGGAGTGACATAAGGTCACCCAAAAGCAGTGTGAAAGACTGGGGGAAAGCATGCCAAGACGCATGAAAGCTGGGATTAAAAATCATGGTTATTCCACCAAATATTGATTTCTGAACTCTTCCTGAGTTAAAACATGAGTATTGTTGTTTCTAAATGAATAAGAACTTGTTTTCTTTGCATTATTTGAGGTCTGAAAGTGTGGCGTCCTGCTTCGCATTGGTGCCACAGATCCCAGAGGGGTGCATGGACGGATTCCTCCACAAGAGGCCCTCATAGCATTCACACACCTCCACCTTCCACCTCAGACCAGCAGAGGGAGCCCGGATAGGGATATAAAAAGGGAAGGTGGAGCCAGGCAGCTCAGTTTGAAGTCTGGAGTCCACAGAGAGTGAAGTCTGTGTGAAGTCAGTCTGCTGCAGCCAGAGAGGTTGTCAGGTCAGTTCAGACTCAGTGAGCTCAGATTATTGAGCCTAGGGTGTGCCGACGCCAAAAGAGCGGCGAAGCACAGTGTGCTTGCTGCAGTGTGAAGCCTAGTGAGGGCCCCGAGCGTGGCCGAAGGCGAGTGGAAAGAGAGCAACATAGGGGGCAGAGGAGCTTAACCAACTCACCCCAAAACCATTTACCGGACACCAGGTCCACGCCTGCAGGGGGACCTATATCCCCAGCAGGAATAACCGGAACGCCTGGCGAACTATATGTCCCAGGAACACCAAAAAGCTGACTGTTATACCAGGGTCAGGAGTAACGGAGGCCCAGGAGACCAGGGAGTGTGATCTCCAACAGAAGGCCCTACCACCAGTTCAGCAGGTGCAAGACAGAGACCAAGTTAGGCCTAGCTCCAGGCAGGTCAAAAACTTATCAAAGAAAGGCAAGAAACAGGAGGCCCCACATCCGCTCACTGGGGAGAGTCCTGATATGCACCCTTCACCCTGAAGTACCCTGGACCGTGCCAGAAACACCACCAATAAAGGTACTGAAGTGAACTGTCGTGTGTGTGCCTATTCTTGCTCTGACCCAGCTGGGTCCCCTCTGTCCTGCATCCCCTCACTTACGCTGCCCTGAAGCCCCGCTCCACCTGTGGGGAGCCGCACCAACTAAGCTGCCTGAACACCGGCCTCAGAGGACTGTTGCAGCGCTGGTGATCCTCACCAGACACCACAGGTGGCATCACGAACTTTCCCTATCCTATATAATTTCCCCCTTCCTTTTTTAGAGTGACCCCAGGATACGGGCCCGGGAGCCGGCCACCGCGGCATCCCCAAAACCAACAACAAGGCCCGGGCGCCGAGTCGTCCCCATCCCCTGGGCGCGTCAAAAGCACTGTTTCTTTTTTATTATTTTGATGATTTCTCATTTGCTGCAAATAAATGCAACATTTTTAGCTTTGAATTTCGGAGACATATTGGCAGTAGTTTATAGAATAAAACAACAATGTACATTTTACTCAAAAATATACCTATCAAGAGAAAAATCTGAGAAAATGAAAATTTTGCAGTGGTCTCTTAATTTTTGCCAGAGCGGTATATAATGCTCTATGCATATATTACCCTGTTAAGTCACCATTAAGTCATGTACACACACAAGATGCAGCCTCTATAGTTACAAGTTATTAGTGTGTACTAGTTCTTCAGTAGCTCCTTATTGCTGTTCATTTAATGTAATGTCTGCTTTTATCCTATGGCTTATTGAACATCCAATTTTCTGCTCATTATATGAAGTGCAGTTGACACTAATGGAGTTTACATTATAAATGCATCATCCTATAATTACCATTATAAAGGTATTTGTTTATTTCGCTTCTCACTTTATTGCATTCTTATTTTCGCACAGCTTTATGGTACTTGATAGTATATAAAGGATCTATGCAGACCCTCTGAAGACCACAGGAAAGCAAATCCTGGAACAGTAAACTTCATGTTGGTAGAACTCAGATTTGTCATAAATGATGCCACAGGTCACAGCCAGCCATGATCGTATACACAGGTTCCATTATAAAATCCCGGCTGAAATCGATACCAGGATATCCAACGACGGCATAATTACTGCTAGACTAGAGAGCATCATAAAAAATGGAAACTGCTCAACAGAATCCTATGTAATGAGATTCTATGAACATAAGAAGGTGCTGGGGAAGATGATGTTTTATGAGAGATGACATTGAGCTATATCAGGAGTTTCCTAATAAAATTCAGGTGCAGATAAATGAAAATTTAGTACCACAAGGGAATAAAAGTCCAGCTTTTGTAATCATCCCGACAGTCAGAACGGGGTATTTTTTCATACCACTAGGACTTTACATTTTGCAAAGCTTTCCCTGCTAGAAAATTGGCCTAATACGGCCATAAGAAAAAAAGCTAAGTGACAGCATAAAATCATACAAGTAAAACAAGTCTTGTTACCCAAAGTACCTCCGCAACTTTTAAAAAGGGTTATCACATAAACATGTATCACCTATGAACAAGATAGTGATGAGAATGGGATTCCCAAAATCCACTGAGACAAGGAAATGTTACTGAGCATGTGTGATCACTGCACTATAAACTGTCTATAGCGTCTATTGATAGGTAGCAGTGAATGGGGCAGTGGTTGCCCATGCTCAGTAATGGTTCTTTCACAAAAGGATCTTTGGATCCTCTGTTCTTGCCATCAGTGGGGCTCCCATTAGTTAGACCCCCAGTGATCAGACATTTATCACCAATCCTGTGTAGAGCTGATATACATTGTTCCTGGAGCAACCATTTAAAAGGGTTGGTTGCTACTTCGACAAGTCCTTTCTAATTACATGTGTCCACATAGTAAAATAAAAAAAGTTTATTCTTTATGCAGGGGCTGTCACGGATGTGTCAGAAGTGACAGACAGTCGCCCTGCAGTTGGTTGCAGGAGATCTCTACATTTGGCATTGCAGACACCTTCTTAGAGGCTGTCTCTAGGACACAGCTGCTACCTTTCTCTGGCTAATTAACACCTTGGCCTGGGTGTATAAATACCTGCTGTGTTCCAGAGGGAGGTACCGGCGATATTAATTACTCCTTGTGAAGGCTTTAGCAAGAGCAGTACTTCTTCCTCTCTGGAGCTTGAGGACATGTGTCTGGAGTCGTCTAAAGCTAAGCTATTTCCCCCTGTTTGTCCTCCCTTGTTGTCTTTAGTGTTCAGTGGGGATCGACTAGTGTTCATCTTTTCTCTTCTCTAGCCTTAGCCATACGCCCGGGAAAGTCAGGGCGAGGTACATGTGCAGTGTTTTGTGAAGAGCCAATATAGGGTCGTTAGGGGAGACAGGGTGACACTAGACCAGCCTAGGAGGTCTTCACTTCCCCCTTTTACTAGAGTCTGGGCTCCCTTTCCCTCTTACCTTTGTGTTGCACTAAGTCTTTCCCACACCTTGCTTGACAGCGGCAGTGTTAAAAAGATGTCGGCATCAGGTCTCCCGTTACTCTTATGACAATATGTCATGTGAAATAGTATTGCAGAAGAAAAGAAATTCTTGTACAATACTATTCCTTCCTAAGCAGGAAGGAATAGTATTGACCAGGAACAAGGGACATGGAAGAAACACCTACTTGGCGTGAAATGGCTGCTGTTATTACATAGGAGTATGCCATTCACTAGCACACTGTAATTTTTTATCTATCTGGAAACAAAGTCTTCTTTATTGTATGGGTGAATGCTGCAATTTTTTTTCTTCTTCAATACTATTGAACTTTCTGTATATTCCTTGCTGAGCACTATCAAAAGTGAATAGGATAACATATTTTATTGGAGTGCCATTATTTTTTCTTTTTTTTTCTTTCTATTGGACTATTATGTCATGTGACCTCCGCAGACACTCAGCGGATATGATCGGCTACTGTTCATCAATATTCAGTCGGAGCGGACATCTCAGTCGAAATAGTAAGCGCAGTAGTCGATCAGCATCTGCTGATTGACTCCTGCACTCACTTGACATAAAAATGTCACATAAGCATCGAAAGACCTGTCGCCGACATCGCTGGAATGGCACTGGGGAGATGAGCAGAAACTTATCTTACTTTACTTTGAGGACTCGGGAATTTAAGAAATAGTTGTGGACAATCACTTTAAGGACCCACTTTGAAGGATAATACTACCATAGATGAAAGGACTCAAGCATTTAAGAAGTGGTTGAAAAAATATTGGACAATCCCTTTAAGAACCCACTTTGTAGGTTAATACTACCATAAATGAAATGATTATGAGTAGTGATGAGCGAGCATGCTCACTACTGCTCGGTGCTCGCCCGAGCATCTCGCTGCTCGAGATGCTCGGCGCTCGCTGAGTATTTCCGGGTTGCTCGGGCAGGAACTCGGGTCCCCTCCCTGCATGTTTGGCGCTCTTTAGAGAGCCAATGAACATGCAGGGATTGCCTGCCATGCACTGTAATGCCATAGCCATGTTGGTTGTGGGCATTACAGTGATTGGCTGGCCGCACAGCGTCATCAGGTCTATATCAGACCTGGCGCCGCCATGCTCGTCACAGTCACTCCAAAGTCAAACAGTGTAGGGAGAGGTGCTGCGGCGTCAGGGAGAGATTTGCTTGTGTATTAGGTAGTGTAGGGAGAAAAACCATAGATTACACATACCCATCTTAACAAACAGTCCTTTTGAGGACTAACTAATCCATCTGCAGAGATATCAGGCAGGCAGGGTGTATATAGCAGACTTCAGTGCATATAGCACAAGAGGCTCTATTCCAATTCTGCCTTCAGCTGCTATTAGATATTTCTATACAAAGGTCCAGGTCTTAGGGGCCAGGAATACTTTTCTTTGGATCTTAATCCTCATTATTTGCTTAAAAAGCAATCCAGAGAACACCGTTTTCTGCGCCATTTGCTTGTGTAGGGAGAGGTGCTGCGGTGTCAGGGAGAGATTTGCTTGTGTATTAGGTAGTGTAGGGAGAAAAACAGTACATTACACATATCCATATTAACAAACAGTCCTTTTGAGGTCTAACTAATCTATATGCAGAGATATCAGGCAGGCAGTGAATATAGGCAGGCAGGCAGTGTATATAACAGACTGCAGTGCATATAGTACAAGAGGCTCCATTCCAATTCTGCCTTCTGCTGCTGTTAGATATTTCTATTCAAAGGCCCAGGTCTCAGGGGCCAGGAATACTTTTCTTTGGATCTTAATCCTCATTATTTGCTTAAAAAGCAATCCAGAGAGCACAGTTTTTCTGCGCCATTTGCTTGTAGGAACTTCAGAATACAGCCAGGCCCTTTCCATATTGCAGCGCTAGAAATCCAGCTATTTAAAACTGTGTTTTCTCCGTCACTTGGATCACATATACGTTGTCAGAAAATACTGCCATTTCTGGCCTCCACTAAAAATTTCCTTTAGTGTGTCAGTGAAGCAATTCACAGCAGTTTGCTGTTCAAACTACTTACCTACAGGCCAGGTATTCAAAACTCTGTTTTCTCCGTCACTTGGATCACATATACGTTGTCAGAAAATACTGCCATTTCTGGCCTCCATTAAAATTTCATTCAGTGTGTCAGTGAAGCAATTCATAGCAGTTTGCTGTTCAAACTACTTACATACAGGCCAGGTATTTAAAACTCTGTTTTCTCCATCACACGGATCACATATACGTTGTGAGAAAATACTGCCATTTCTGGCCTCCATTAAAAATTTCCTTTAGTGTGTCAGTGAAGCAATTCACATCAGTTTGCTGTTCAAACTACTTACCTACAGGCCATGTATTTAAAACTCCGTTTTCTCTGTCGCACAGATCACATATGCGTTGTCAGAAAATACTGCCATTTCTAGCCTCCATTAAAAATTTCCTTTAGTGTGTCAGTGAAGCAATTCACAGCAGTTTGCTGTTCAAACTACTTACCTACAGGCTAGGTATTCAAAACTCTGTTTTCTCCGTCACACGGATCACATATAAGTTCGCTCCAAACTCAGTCATTTGTAGTGAGCGTGGAAGATTCTGTCCTCAATTTAAAATGGGCAAGGCACGTGGCAAGGGACGGGGAACTGGACGTGATGGTAATGGTGCATGCAGAGGCCGAGGACAAGGCCGTGGGCAAGCCGAAATTGTGCCACAACAAACACCCACATCTTCTCGCCTGACCTTCCTGTCCCAATTTCTAGGGGACCGCAGCACACCACTATTGAACCCAGAGCAATGTCAAAAGGTTGTTGGTTGGATAGCGGATAATGCTTCCAGTCACTTTGCCATCACCACCACCAACACCCTGTCTTCCACATGGTCAAGTCTCAGTACCGTGAGTCTGGACTGCATATTCCTCACCCTGATCCTCCTTCTTCCCACCATGCTGAGAACCCAGAGACAACTGATCCCACACTTGGGCACTCTGAAGAGCTGTTCACTTTTCCATTTATAGATTCGGGCCTCTCACCCGGTCCACTTGAAGTGGGGCAAGAGGAAATCACGTGTAGCGATGCCCAAATATTTGAGCAGCCACGGTCACATGAAGGCGATAGTGGGAAAGTGTCACAAGAGGTGGACGATGATGAGACACAATTGCCAGAAAGTCAGGAGGAGGACCAGGGTGCGGAAGTGGAAGACGAGGTGGTGGATGATAAAGTAACTGACTCAACCTGGCAGGAGGAAATGCTGAGCGAGGACAGCAGCACACAGGGGGAGGGAGGTAGAGCACCCCAACAGGCAGGAAGAAGCAGTGTGGTGGCCGCAGATAGAAGGCAGGCAACCATTCCCCGTAACACCAACACGAAGGAAGTTGCCAGTACAACTGTTAAGTCTTCCCGAGTCTGGTTGTTTTTTAAAGACTCTGCCGATAACCCCAAAACAGCCATTTGCACCACCTCCCAGGCCAGCAGGCTGGTGGCAAAACGACCAGCCTGACCACCACCAGCATGATCACGCACATGGCAGCAAAGCATTCAACTTTGTGGCCCAAACCCCAGAGTCCAGGAACAGTGTCTTCGGGTGGCACCATTGCTTCTTCAGCTGTTGTGCATGCAAGCCAATCCCCTGTCCATGTGAAGATGCCTCCTGCCCTGCACCTGTCGTTGCACAGTCTCAAATAGCAGCATCAGGAAGCACGTCCATGTCCTTGTCCCAGCGCAGTGTTCAGTTGTCCTTACCCCAGTCCTTGGAACGCAAGCGCAAATATGCAGCCAACGCCCCACAGGCCACACTACTAAATTCTACTCACATTTCACGACTGCTTGCGCTCAAAATGTTGCCTTTTAGGCTCATGGAGACGGAAGCATACCGCAACATGATGGTGGCGGCCGTCCCCGGTACTCGGTCCCCAGCCGCCACTATTTCTCCCGATATGCCATCCCCGCATTACACAAGCACGTGTCCCAAAATATTAGCCGTGCTCTCAACAACGCAGTTACCGGTAAGGTCCTCCTAACCACGGACACGTGGACAAGTGCTTGTGGGCAAGGATGGTACATCTCGCTGGCAGCACACTGGGTTAACATAGTGGAAGTCGGGACCCAGTCGGACCTTCGGACGGAACACGTCCTCCCGACGTCAGGGATTGCGGGCCCTAATCAATCAGGGTTGCCCCCACGGTCTACAGCTCCTGCACCTCCTCAGCCTCCTCCTCCTCTTCAGTCTCCATCTCCGAAATGACATTATCAGTCACAAGCTGTAAGCACTGCAACACTGCCTCGGCCAAGCGGCAACAGGCTGTGCTGAAGCTAATATGTGTAGGTGACAAACCGCACAATGCTGAAGAGTTGTGGACAGCTCTGAAAGAGCAGAAAGGTCTGTGGCTCACACCGCTGAACCTACAGCCAGGCATGGTCGTGTGTGACAATGGCCGGAACCTGGAGGCGGGTCTGAGGGAAGGCGAGCTCACACACATACCATGCCTGGCCCATGTGCTTACCTCGTGGATCAGCGGTTTCTCAAATCCTACTCGGAGCTGCCGGATCTGCTTGTTAAAGTACGCCGCCTGTGTGCCCATTTTAGAAAGTCAGCTACAGCTTCCGCCGCCCTTGCAGTGTTTCAGCAGTGTTTGCAGCTTCTGGCTCACAAACTGGTGTGTGATGTCCCCACGCGTTGGAACTCTACACTGTAGATGTTGGGAAGGATTTGTGAGCAGAAGAGGGAAGTTGTTGAGTACCAGCATCAACAAGGCCATCGGTATTCAGTTCAGACTCCACACATAAGACCTCAGGAGTGGACATGGATGTCAGACATATGTACTATTCTCCAAAACTTTGATGACTCCACCAAGATGGTGAGGGGCGATGACGCCATAATTAGCGTCACCATCCCGCTTCTCTGTCTTCTGAAATGCTCTCTGCTCATAATCAAAGAGGATGCATTGCAGGCGGAGCACGATGAGATGAAGCAAGGAACCATACAGAGTGATTACACACAGCCAAGCCTCATCAAATCCCAATGTGGATTGGGTGACAATGAGGAAGAGGAGGAGGAGGAGGAAGGACAGGAGCTAGTTTCATGCACTATAGACGGTACTACCTGCACAGCTGTCATACCGTCTGTTCAGCGTGGATGGCCAGAGGACAGAGAGGAGGAGGAGGAGGAGAGCATTGTCAGTCATCCTCTTGGTGAGGACACGGAAGTCTTGCCTGTTAGTAGTCTGGCACGCATGGCTGAGTTTATGTTACGCTGCCTTTCACATGACCCTCGCATTCTCAAAATTTTGGGTAACAGTCATTACTGGTTGGTGACACTTCTAGACTTATGCTACAAGGAGAACGTTATATCTCTTATTCCTGATGCAGACAGGTCTATAAAAATGGGGCTGTACCAGAAGGCCCTTGTTGCGGAACTATTAAAAAAATTCCCATCTGAAAATGCTGGCGGCAGAGGGCACACTTCGTTGGACAACCAAGGAGTACAGGCGAGAGAAACACAACTTCAATCCAGCAGAGGCAGGGGTACACTGTCAAAGTTCTGGCAGAGTTTTCTCAGACCCTCCCATCACACAGGCCCTGAGGCGCGTGGTACTCTCACAAGGAGTGTAAAGTTTGGGAAGATGCTGAGGGAGTACCTTGCCGACAGTACCAACGTCCTCTGTGATTCCTCTGTGCCTTATAATTATTGGGTATCCAAGTTGGATACGTGGAATGAACTGGCTCTCTATGCCTTGGAGGTCCTGGCCTGCCCTGCCGCCAGTGTTTTATCAGAGCGGGTTGTTAGTGCCGCTGGTGGAATTATAACTGATAAGTGCATCCACCTGTCAACTGAAAATGCTGACTGGCTGACTCATAAAAATGAACATGGGCTGGATTGGGCCAGACTTCTCAACGCCACCGAATGATAGCAGCATAACATAAACTCAAATCCAGTGTCCTTTCTTGGGAGGTGTATTCCCATGCACCTTTTCACACCCACACATGGTTATACGCTTCCTGATTTTGGCTATTTGCTCTTGTCCTCCTCCTTCTCCTCATCCTCCACCACCATATCACCAGGGTGACCGTGGTCCGTGATGCAACACCCACATAATTTTTTTAAAGGGTGTTTATGATGTCCGTAAAATTATTATTATTTTTTTTTTATACATTATGTTCATGTATACCCCCCAGGGGTAAATTTTTTTAGCCCATACACTTAGTGCATGGGCAATACAAGTATAGGAGGCCCGCTCCTTTCTAATGGGAACATTTTTTTATGATACCCTCCTCCACGTCTCTTCCAAGGGGTATTGAAGTGCCTCCAAATTTTTAGCAGCCCTTGCATTCACTGCGTAGGCCAACACTATGGGAGACTCTCTCCTTTCTAATGGGAATTTGTTGTTACTGTGGCCCTGCTCTATGTGTCTTTCAATTCTTAGTGGGGTTTTTCCTAAAATTGGTCAGCCGTTGGACTCACTGCATTCTCTATAACTGTATAGCAGACTCTCTCCTTTCTAATGGGAACATGTCGTACTTGTTACTGTGGCCCTGCTCTATGTGTCTTTAAATTCTTAGTGGGGTTTTTCCTAAAATTGGTCAGCCGTTGGACTCACTGCATACCCTATAACTGTATAGCAGACTCTCTCCTTTCTAATGGGAACATGTCATACTTGTTACTGTGGCCCTGCTCTGTGTGTCTTTAAATTCTTAGTGGGGTTTTTCCTAAAATTGGTCAGCCGTTGGACTCACTGCATACCCTATAACTGTATAGCAGACCCTCTCCTTTCTAATGGGAACATGTCGTACTTGTTACTGTGGCCGTGCTCTGTGTGTCTTTAAATTCTTAGTGGGGTTTTTCCTAAAATTGGTCAGCCATTGGACTCACTGCATACCCTATAACTGTATAGCAGACCCTCTCCTTTCTAATGTGAACATGTCGTACTTGTTACTGTGGCCCTGCTCTGTGTGTCTTTAAATTCTTAGTGGGGTTTTTCCCAAATTTTGGCAGCCCTTGCTGTCACAGCATGGGCATTACCACTATATTTTCTCCTTTATATTGGGAACATTTTTTTTACTGAGACCTTCCTCTGTGTCTCTTCAAAGGGGTATTGGGTTGCGTCCAAATTTTTGGCAGCCCTTGCAGTCACTGGATATGCAATAACAGTATAGGAGACCCACTTGTTAATTATGGGAACAACAAAGAATAGCCGGCTGATGGCTCTCTAGCAAAAGCGAGGGCTGACTGCTGGCCTTTTAAGAATAGTAAGGGCCGTTGGATGTCCCTATAAAAATAGGCCTTATGACTTTCAGAGTACCTCCATCATAAAGAAAACAGGATGTGTCTGATGATGTGTCACACACCACATTGCCAGATAATGTTGTAAAATGTTAAAATGACATTTCCCGGTGAATGCATGTGTCTTAAAAAATAACGTAAAAAAACCAAAACAATAGGATCTCTCTGTAGTATAGAAAACAGCGTCACCAATTTAACAACAATGTAATCACATTGTTCAGCTCATGCACTTCCTCCTCCATCTCCAAAATAGCCACATCAGTCACAAGCTGACAGCACTGCAGCACTGCCTTGGCCAAGCGGCAGCAGGCTATGCTGAAGATAACATGCTTAATGCTTAATTGACAAACCACCCAGCGCTGCAGAGTTGTTGAAAGCTGTAACACAGCAGCCTGATCTGTTGCTCTCACCGCTGAACAGGCATGATCATGTGTGACAATGGGCGGAACCTGGTGATGGAGAAATGACAGCCGGAGTAGATATGGTTTCCCTCTATGCCAGTCCTTTCACCGAGCTAAATAAAACTCTCAGCAAAAAAAGTTGTGGACTGGCTCCGTACCGTCCCTGGCCACATTCACCTGTCCACGTGTTTGTTGTTAGGCTGTCCTTCCCAGTAAGTGCACTGGGGAGGGCACAGGTAATATTGTGGGACCCGTGCTTGTGGAAGGCGGAGACGATACCGGGAGAAATAGTGGGGACCTAGTATGGACACCCGGCCGCCGCAGGCATGAAGTTGTGAAAAGCTTCCGCCTCCACGAGCTTAAAAGGCCATATTTCAAGTGTAAGCAGCTGCCCAGAAATCTGGCAGTTTAGTGTTGTGTCCTGTGGGTGGGTGGCTGGCTGCATACTTGCACTAGCATTCCAAGTAACAGAAAACTAAGCAGATGGTGGCCTCTATCATCATCATGGCCTCACCTCGGCACTATGAACTCTCCTGAAGGAGAAGCCAGGGCGCGCCGGAGGAGTTTCCGGTTCTCTGGTGGGCCCGTCCAACCCTGCCGAGAAGCAGCCCTGGCTATGAAAAGTGTGGCGGAAGGTTCCCGGACACTCTATGGCTGCTTTTTTAATGTGGATCCACCATGCTTGTGCATGTTATTTGTTAAACCACATTACAGATCAGGCCATTGTCCAACTCTGTATTCAAGAAATGAAATGTGCAAAGAAAGATGTGTGTGTATCAAAGCACCACCGACAAGTGCGAGTTGATGTTGGATTGGCTGCCATTGCTTCTGCAACAAGCTGCATTACAGGACTTCCTGTGAGAAATGACATGCAGGGTAGATAGGGTTTCCCTCTATGCCTGTCCTTTCACCGAGCTAAATACAATTCTCAGCAAAAAACGTTGTGGACTGGCTCCTTACCGTCCCTGGCCACATTCACCTGTCCACGTGTTTGTGGTAAGGCGGTCCTTCCCAGTAAGTGCTCTGGGGATGGCCCAGGTAATATTGTGGGACCCGTGCTTGTTTAAGGCGGAGGCGACATCGGGAGAAACAGTGGCGGCTGGGGACCGAGTATGGACACCCGGCTGCCGCCGGCATGAAGTTATGAAGAGCTTCCGCCTCCACGAGCCTAAAAGGCCACATTTCAAGTGCAAGTAGCTGTCAAAAATTTGGCAGTATAGTATTGCAGCCTGTGGGTGGGTGGCTGGCTGCATACTTGCGCTTGCATTCCAATGAATAGGGTAGGGACAACTGAACGCTGCATTGGGACAAGGACGTGGGCGTGATTGTTGCAAGCCTGCAACGACAGGTGAATGGCGGGAGGCATCTTCGCATGTGCCAAGGATCACTTATGATGGGCACACTTTTAGGCAGTGACCTGGGAGTCAGAAATGCTTCCAGAGGTCTTCCCCATGCTGTTCTCATGTCTTTTCAGCACTGTATGCATGTGTCTGATGATGTGTCACACACCACATGGCCAGATAAGGATGTAGAATGTTAAAATGACATTTCCCAGTGAATGCATTTGTCTTTTTTTAAAGCAATGCAAAAGTGCAAAAATAGCATCAAAAACGCTACGTGTGAACATAGCTCAAGGTGTGGAGGAGTATTTTTTTGGGGGGTTATTTATTTTGCTTTATATGCATTGTACATGTCATGGAAAGGATGATCCTTAACATATTTCCCAGGAAAATCCATTTTGGTTTCGTTTTGGTATTTTTTATTGTGAGTCCGTAAAAGTGGCGTAGTACCTCTGACAACGTTGTTGACAGCAGTGACCTGGGAGTCAGAAATGCTTCCAGGGGTCTTCCCCATGCTGTTCCCATGTCATTTGAGCACTGTTCCCATCGATTTGAGCAATTTTTAGGCCCTCTGCAGACCGCCTGTGGGAGCCGCCTGAAAAATGCTCGAGTTTCCCATAGACTTACATTGGGCTCGTTGCTCGGGTCGAGCACCAGAGTATTTCAATTTGCTCGACCTAAGCAAGGAGTACCCGAGCATTTTAGTGCTCGCTCATCACTTATTATGAGACATGCTGTAGAGCTGAAGTCAGCAACCAATGGTTCATTAGACAGATGTGACTCTCAAGCTTCCTGCACCTGGGTCTTTTTCTGTTTGCAGAAGTTGATTTGAACTTATAGTCCAAATAGAACCTGATACTATGGTAAAAAACATATCACAAGTAATTAACAGTAATCAATCAGTCAGATACCTACCAGGACTTGTATTGAAACCTAGAGCTTATACTCTGATTCTGCCTAAGGCACAGTATCAACGGTACAGTATAAAAAGTGCAGTGACAAAGAAAATACTGTTGTGGATTTGAACTTTCAGCAGAATCGTCGGCACTCAGACATGGTGGGAGAATAAACTGATGGAATACACGAAAACCATAATCTTCATCATGAACTACAACATGGACAATACAGAGAAGAAAGTAACTCAAACAAAGATGTCACACAGTACAATATAAATAAAGTCAATAACACAGCACCTGCTGCCTGCTCAAGATAATCCCTCATCAGCATAAGCCTGTAGCTCTTGTATATTCCAAAAAATACACTCAAATCATGCCAACCAATAGTGAACAAATTACGGCTCCAAACAAAGAGTAAACTACTAATACAAAGTTGAAAATATACTGCAATACGATAAAGATTTGTGATGATCAAAAGCCTTGTGGGTGCATGGCCATTCTGGAATCTCCTTTTAGCATGGACTGATGAATTATACTGTAATACTAGATGGGGTAAAACACCCTTAAGATACATTCACACGTTCAGTATTTTTCATCAGTATTTGTGAGCCAAAACCAGGATTGAAACAATTTGAGGAGAAGTATAATAGAAACACGTCACCACTTCTGGATTTTTTTACCCATTCCTGGTTTTGGCTTACAAATACTGTAATAAAATACTGATTAAATACTGAACGTGTGAACACGGCCTTACAAGTAGTCTGTCATCACAGAATGACTGTTCAAGCCAAGAATAGGTGCGCCTTTGGTGTGGTCAAACATTTAAGAGCATCTTCCCACCTACTTGTTTTCCATCTATCTCTGCCCTTTTCTGGATCTATAAACACAGAGCTGTCAATCAAAGAAAAGAGGTGGGTGGAGACAGAGGGAAAACAAGCAGGGGGGAAGGTGCACTTAAATGTTTGGCCACACCAAGGGTGCACCAAGCGACTGTACTTGCTTTGAACAGTCATTCTGTGCTGACACACTCCCTTTAAGGCCAACTCTAAAAGTTTACAGATGGACAATGCTGCAGTTGAAGGCAATTTCAGCAGGCTGGCATATGTGCATAGTTACCATCTGCAGTAGGTGACCCCCGCTTAGTGTTTGAAAGGGACTTAAAAGAGTTTTTGGTACAAAATAGGAAATGTTTGCAAGCAAGAACATAGAGCTCTCTTGTGAGACAGAGAACAAGCTGTGATTCCAGGATACAAGACTCCCTGAAAAATTTATGAAACTTGTAGTGATCTCGGACTTTTTGCATTGTTTCTCATGCCTGCGATCAGAGGTCTAGCGTTATGGGACCTCTAACCTAAAACAGTCGCAGCAAAACACCCTCCAAACTTTGTGTTTTCTTTGAGTCGCTGGGTTTATTTTATACTTTCGCTCTCCGACACTGGGCACTTGGAAATAGGCGCAGCACAATTTAGTTCTGTCAGAGAGCTGCTTGCAGGCAAGTGCGGACCTGATCTGAATGCACAACCACAACCAATTTATTGTATGCACGGATGTTTACCAATAAAGTACTTGTAGTTTTTGCATTTATTATTTATACTTAAAATAGAAGCAAGAATATATTCCCAGGGTTGCTTTGTTAGATCAGACATTGATGTTCAAGCTGCTGTAATTAACCGAAGTTTCTGGGCTGCAGCCAATCGGAGACAAGCTATTGAGTTCTCCGTTGCTCTAATATGTTGACAGAAATAGGTACAAAGAGTGCACCTGGTTTTAATAGGTGATGCCCATAAATAATAGTTACAGTGCCTGCTAATTAGCAATGGCTGTGGGACCAAAATCATACACTATTTCCAAGAGCTGCCGGAATAAAATCAGCAGGGTCTATATGGAGATAAATGCCCCGTCCGCTATTTAGAGATAAATGCACCCACACTGATATGTGTACCTTTAAGACTTCAGAAAAATTCATTGTCTGTGCACAGCGATACTAATTGGGAATATGTGTTTCTATCCCCAGGGTTACAGGCTCTGCTTCCCCAGTATTTACGAGTGAGATTTGTGAGAGCTGCATTGTCCTACATTTCATGCAACTCTCAGGGTTGGATGGAGTGCCAGGCAGGAGAGTGCTGGTGCCACTGCGATGCGGCCTACCCCCAGTGCAACTGTCCAGCAGAAGACATTCACATCCTGGAAAAGAGCCTGACCCAGACCCAGGAGCAGGCGACCGGGCAGAACAAAGAGTTTGAGGAATCAGGTAGGAGGCTAAATAGCACCCATCGCCCCAAATAAAGAATACTGCACGTTTTTATTCTTTATTACTTTTTATTTCTTTATTTCCTTTTCTTTCTTTTTCTTTCTTTCTCACTCTTTCTTTCTCACTTTTTCTTTCTTTCTCACTCTCTCCTTCTTTCCTTCTTTCTCACTCTTTCCTTCTTTCTCACTCTTTCCTTCTTTCTCACTCTCTCCTTCTTTCTCACTCTTTCCTTCTTTCTCACTCTTTCCTTCTTTCTCTCTCTTTCCTTCTTTCCTTCTTTCTCACTCTTTCCTTCTTTCTCACTCTTTCCTTCTTTCTTTCTTTTCCTTTCATCCTTCCTTCCTTCCAAAATCACATTATACAACGTGACACATATTGATAATGACCTCCCCCTCCAGTACTTTACACTTATGGGTGCCTTCGTGCAATTGTACATCAAAATCATAATACAGTGAGTACGGAAAGTATTCAGACCCCTTTAAATTTTTGACTCTTTGTTTCATTGCAGCCATTTGGTAAATTCTAGTTGATTTTTTTTCTCATTAAAGTACACTCTGCACCCCATCTTGACTCAAAAAAACAGAAATGTAGAAATGTTTTCAAATTTATTAAAAAAGAAAAACTGAAATATCACATGGTCATAAGTATTCAGACCCTTTGCTCAGTATTGAGTAGAATCACCCTTTTAGCTAGTACAGCCATGAGTCTTCTTGGGAATGATGTTTTTCACACCTGGATTTGGGGATCCTCTGACATTCTTCCTTGCAGATCCTCTCCGGTTCCGTCAGGTTGGATGGTGAACGTTGGTGGACAGCCATTTTCAGGTCTCTCCAGAGATGCTCAATTGGGTTTAGGTCAGGGCTCTGGCTGGGACAGTCAAGAATGGTCACAGAGTTGTTCTGAAGCCACTCTTTTGTTATTTTAACTGTGTGCTTAGGGTCATTTTCTTGTTGGAAGGAGAACCTTTGGCCAAGTCTAAGGTTCAGAGCACTCTCGAAGAGGTTTTCATCCAGGATATCTCTGTACTTGGTCGCATTCATGTTTCCTTCAATCATCCATCCTTCAGTCATCCTGTCCCTGCAGCTGAAAAACACCCCCATAGCATGATGCTGCCACCACCATGTTTCACAGTTGGGATTGTATTGGGCAGGTGATGAGCAGTGCCTGGTTTCCTCCACATATACCACTTAGAATTATCACCAAATAGTTCTATCTTTGTCTCATCAGACCAGAGAATCTTATTTCTCATAGTCTGGGAGTACTTCATGTGTTTTTGAGCAAACTCTATGCGGGCTTTCATATGTCTGGCACTGAGGAGAGGCTTCCGTCGGGCCACTTTGCCATAAAGGCCCGACTGGTGGAGAGCTGCAGTGATAGTTGACTTTGTGGAACTTTCTCCATCTCCCTACTGCATATCTGGAGCTCAGCCACAGTGATCTTGGGGTTCTTCTTTAACTCTCTCACCAAGGCTTGTCTCAGTTTGGCTGGACGGCCAGGTCTAGGAAGACTTCTGGTGGTCCCAAACTTCTTCCATTTAAGGATTATGGAGGCCACTTTGCTCTTAGGAACCTTGAGTAATGCAGAAATTCTTTTGTAACCTAGGCAAGAGCTGTGCCTTGCCACAATTCTGTCTCTGAGCTCCTTGGGCAGTTCCTTTGAGCTCATGATTCTCATTTGGTCTGACATGCGCTGTGAGCTGTGAGGTCTTATATAGACAGGTGTGTGCCTTTCCAAATCAAGTCCTATCAGTTTAATTAAATGCATCTGGACTCCAATGAAGGAGTAGAACCATCTCAAGGAGGATCACAAGGAAATGGACAGCATGTGACTTAAATATGAATGTCTGAGCAAAGGGTCTGAATACTTATGACCATGTGATATTTCAGTTTTTCTTTTTTAATAAATTTGCAAAAATTTCTACATTTCTGTTTTTTTCTCAGTCAAGATGGGGTGCAGAGTGTACTTTAATGAGAAAAAAAATGAACTTTTTAGAATTTACCAAATGGCTGCAATGAAACAAAGAGTGAAAAATGTAAAGGGGTCCAGATGTGGGTAGGTAAACATGCAAGTCACAGAGTTGATGAATGACCTGATTAGGCACAGAATGTGATTACCGTAGATGTGCAGTTATTATCTCACCCCAAGTGTCGCTATGTGTAAGAGATGATGGGCTTTAGCCCTTATGTATTAGTATTAGCGTTCATGTAAAGTTATGATTTCTTGCATTTATTCTTGATAGTAAATGATGAAAATAAAAACTTAAAAAATGGAAATATTATATCATATAGAAAATTAAATAAAAAGTTTGGAAGTAAAGGAGAAAACTAAAGTTTGGTAAATAACTTTGTTTTTCTTCCAAAGATTTGGTGATTTTTCTATTTTATTGTGGGAAATTTTTTGGAAACAGAAAGTGCATCCATATTGGTTTGTCTCCAAGAAGCTAATCCAAAAGTAACAAGCAATATGGTCTGCCTATTTGTTGTCATTTGTCAGTACAGGGATTTCAGAATATTTTATCAGCATGTTTTCTTTAAACCTTTTATCTGCATGGCTTGGCAAACATCAGACCATAATGATGCCCTTACTGTGCATCTTCAACAGTTGTCAACTGAATATTTCCTTCAGAGATGATTCTTTCATACGTGGGTCATGCCATACACAGATGTTCTCTGTTCAACCGGAACTCGGGAGAACATTTACTTTAATAGAGAAGGATGAGCAAGAATCTTCCAGAAAGCGCTAGCTAATCTAACCTGAGTACAAGAGAATCAAGCTTTAAAATTCATCATCGATTATCCTTCTTTTCCCCAAAAAATTGCAATTGGAGAATAGTTGGGGCAACCTCAAGGACTTTTCCCAGAATCCAGGGATTGCCTTGGTCTTCATCCTGTACAGCAGGGGTGGGGAGCCTTAGACCCGCAAGCTGTTTACGGCCCTTGATGACCTTTTATTCGGCCCCTGGGCAGATTCCCGGGGACAGCAGTACTTGGACTGGCAACAGTACTTTGTCGGCCGCCAGCCCATTAATTTCTCCTTGCTCTGTGAGCATATGTAATAGTGGGGAAGGACGTAGCCTTCCTTTGGCACTGAAGTAGTTAAAGAAAGTGTTCCCGTAGTTAAACCTCTCTGGACTGTCGGAAGGCCAAGCTAAGGGGTTAGCTTCAGTGGTCCAGTCAGTAGAGTAGAGGGGGAACTTAGTGCCCTGATCAAGCCTTGAGTGTTTATAGAGCTTGTTCCTGGCATAATTACTTGTGGGCTGCAGTACTTGTAACCAGCCACAAGATGCCAGTGCCCCGGGTGCAGATGTCAGGTTGAGTCTGTCAGCAGTGTTACAGATAGTGATGGGGTTAATGGTGTGTGATGACAGCCCACAGAGGGTGGGCACATCAGGAAAATCTCAGCTTAGTTTCCAGAAGCAGGAAGTGATGAGCCAGTAAGAGTTAGGACAGTCAACCAAACGGGCAGCCTGACTATATGGTGGCTGCTAGGGTAGACGGGAGCTCCATACCCTCAGACAGTGGGATCACCAGTGCAAAAGTCTCCCTACGCAAGAGTCCAGTTAGCCGGCCGGAGAAACTCAACGGAGGTATTGAGGACCCGGGGCACTTCAAGTCTGCAGGTAGCAGAGGAAGATAAATAGGACTCCAGGCTAAGACGTGTGGGAGATATCGGATCCAGAACACTGTTGGTATTGCAGAAGAGTCTCTTGGGCTAGAGATTAGAGTCACAGAGAAGCTTCACTTAAAGAGGGAACCAGGGATGAAGATGTTGTCAGCGCCTGTGAGGGAGATAATAACCTGTCGGGCCTTATCCATTATATTTGCCTGTAAATATTGTACATACTCCTCTTCCCCAAGTAAAGTCCAAGTTACGGTTAAGAACCTTGTGTCCTCTGAATTTATTGCTGCCCTGGTCCCAGAAGAGAAATGCCTGGAGATAGCTGCGATCGGATGGTTTGAAGTAAGTGGAGAACACCACATACGCAGCCACACATCAGAGCACACATCAGAGAGAGGACACGTATTGTCTGTAGGGTGCCAGAGCGAGCCGGAGCTACAGCTCGCCCACGACTACCTCACTGAGGCACCTTACACATGCGCAAGCAGTGTTAACTACTGAACTCAGGGGCGCGTGCAATTAAAGATTACGTCCTGACACCAGTGCCAGCATCAGGACATACTGTGTGGGTGGAGTCAGCCCACAATTTGTGCGACCCCTGAAGGATGGTATAAATATCCAAATGGCCCTTGGCAGAAATAAGGTTCCCCACCCCTGCTGTACAAGGATCTGGACTCTCACAATGGTCTCTGGGCTAGGGCCTCAGAGTCAGGTGCTGTTAGGTGGTAAAAGGTATAGTCAGGATGCCGGGTCAGATCCAGGAGGTATGGAACGCATAAAATTATTAGTCAGGAGAGACGTGAATAAACTAGCCGAGATCAGGGAACAGGATAGATTAGGATGAAACATCAGAAGCACAGAACACAAGGCTAGGAAGCAGAAACATTGACTGGCAGTGGGAACTGGCTCTCAGGGGTTTATGTGATAAGAGCCCCACCAAGTGCTGACAGAAGGAAGAACCCCAAACTAACATGATTAACCCCATTGCTTCTGGACTGGGCTGAGCCACAAATCCCAGGAATAAAATAGAACTGATGCTGTCAAGCATCACTTGCAACAAAAGTGTGGTGCTGCCTAGCGGCCGTAGCAGAAACTGGCACAGATGTTACAGACAGGAAGACTTCCTATCAATACCTCTGACAGAAGTCTGTGATTTCTCCGCCAGACATCCAATCCATCTCACTGAAGCTACATTCACATAAACTTGAGCTCAAGGCAGTGTGTTAGTGTGGTGTTTTCCAAGGGTCCACTGTCAGCAGTTGAAGGAGTGGCAATGGGTCACTTACTGAGCCTGAGGTACTTATTAGTTCTACTTATCTGGGTCTTCCAGGAATCCCATGAAGCTGTTCTGATCTCTGATGACTGTAGAAGGGCATTTTTAACAGCACATTGACCAGGGAAGAGAATAAGTCAGGAGAGGGGCTCTAAATATGAGACCTCTTCCCTAATCCTTAAAGTGCACCTGTCAGCAGGATTGTGCTCAGTAAACCACATACACTGTCAGGTGGGTGCCATTACACTGATTAAAATGATACCTTGGTTGATGAAATCCGTCCTGTGGTTCTTGTGTAATCTTTACTTTCAGTTTGTAGATAATGATATGCTCGTGCTTCAGCGAGGCCTGTGGGAGGTGCTCTATCTAGTGCTCTGCTTATGTATTCATTTGTATGCTCTTATGACAGCTCACTGATCATTCGCTGACCTGCCTCTTATTTTACATAATGCATCTAGTAGTGCAGGGCTAGGTAAAATAGGAGGCAGGTCAGTGAAGGCACAGTGAGCTGTCATAAGAACATACAGATGAATAGGAGTATATACAGTATGGAGGACTATGTGGGGCCTATTATAGTATATGTAGGACTATGTGGGGCCCATTATTCTGTATGGAGGACTATGTGTGGCCCATTATACTGTATGGAGGACTATGTGGGGCCCATTATACAGTATGGAGGACTATGTGGGGCCCATTATATTATAAGGAGGACTATGTTGGGCCCATTACACTGCATGGAGGAGTATGTGGGGCATGTTATACTGTATGGAGGACTATGTGGGACCCATTATACTGTATGGAGGACTATGTGGGGCCCATTATACTGTATGGAGGACTATGTGGGGCCCATTATACTGTATGAAGGACTATGTGGGGCCCATTGTACAGTATGGAGGACTATGTGGGGCCCATTATATTATATGGAGGACTATGTGGGGCCCATTATACTGTATGGAGGACTATGTGGGGCCCATTATACTGTATGGAGGGCTGTTAATACATATGAAGGTTGGCCCACGACTTTGTTCAAGTTTTTTGTTTGGCCCGCTCTGTATTTGAGTTTGACATCCCTGCTGTAGTGGCTTCCGCAGGGTATTGCACATCCGACTACTATTGATTTGAATAGGTGACGGATGTGCAGTACCCGGGCATGACCCCCACAAGTAGATGGAGCAGCTCGGCAAATGAGTACTTCTGGCCGGTGGCTGCAACCACCAATGACAGTGGTGCCCGGTGTCCTAAAGTAGTGGACAACCTCTTTAAGTAAAAATATAAAATAATGGCACCAGAGGTGGGCAACCCTTCTAAATATGGAGACAGTACATTAGAACTGTGTAGCTATATTTAATGTTGCGGGACACTTTGAGATATTATTCTAATCTTCATCTGTCAGGCAGTGATCATAGAAGAAAAAAATAATTCCCTTACTGAAGAGGCATCTACCAAGCCTGACTTAGCTGATAACTGAGAACAATAGATTGCATTGTGCTACTTAGCACATGGAGACGAGCTCGTATTTAGGTTCGGGGTCCCTTTAATACAATGATAATCAACCAGATGAGTCTCTAGCTGGCAATAAATCAGCTTCATACAAACAGATGATACTTATTTATTCGAGAATCTTTTATGACTACGCACCTTTATCTTCAAACAATTGTACTTGATAATTGATGCAAACGACCAAATACCGTATATATTTGTCTGATTCATTTTGCAAGTGTTTCAATTACTGTCGTATTTATTTAAATAAACTTTATATATTTACCAAAGGGGATTTTGATTCACAAGACAACAGGCAGACATTGAAGTTGTCCTTTTTATGCTTTTCCAGAGGGTATTTTGCAAACAGCTAAAAATATGGCACGGTTTGATTAATATAAGCTCAGCGGAGTAGAATACAGGCACAGGGCTGCTTTGTGAATATGTCTCTTTATATTTTACATACAAGGCAATGGTCCACTAGAGCATAAAATTGGAGACATACACCTTGATTTCAATTCCCACAGTTAGAATTTGTTGTGCAAATTTGTTTTGTTACCAAAATATCGAACTTGTCAAAAGCAATATATATAGCGGTAGACGCCACACTGGAGATTTCCTAGGCTCGGCGGGTGGCATACGAATCTGGTAAATGTGAACTCTAAATCGTTTGCGACAAAGCTGAGACTAGAAAATCGAGTTTACAAATTTTCCTGCCAAAGGTCTGAAGTGGTGATCAGTTTGGTGACAACATTAAAATTGTCACTCGGCTTTTACGCCACAGAACAGGCTAAGATACAACGCAAAGGACCTGGATATTAGCATTTGTGAACATGAAAGTGGAATTATGTAAGGGGATTATACAGAGAGCGGGGATCATTTCAGAATATTGTCCATATTTACAATAGGTAATTGGCCCAGAAGTTACAGAAAAATGACAACTTGCTAATTACAAAATTTAAGCTCAAGTCTTGTCTTCACTTTTCTTTTTTTTTTGCTTAGCTCAATCTTTCATGTAATTTGTGGCGAAAAGAAATAAAAGATTGTGAAAAGTAAATTAGGAGGGAACTTTAACATCTTCACTCTGTCACAAAAAGTGTAAAAGGACAGCCACGGCATCTATTAGATTTCTTAAAGTAGCACTCCTGGAGATTTTTTTACATACAGTGGGGAAAAAAGTATTTAGTCAGCCACCAACTGAGCAAGTTCTCCCACTTAAAAAGATGAGAGAGGCCTGTAATTGACATCATATGTAGACCTCAATTATGAGAGACAAAATGAGAAAACAAATTCTGAAAATCCCATTGTCTGATTTGGAAAGAAATTTTTTTCAAATTTTGGAGGAAAATAAGTATTTGGTCAATTACAAACAAGCAAGATTTCTGGCTCTCACTGACCTGTAACTTATTCTTTAAGAGGCTCCTCTGCCCTCCATTCATTACCTGTAGTACTGGCACCTGTTTGAACTTATTAGTATAAAAGACACCTGTCCGCAACCTCAAACAGTCACACTCCAAACTCCACTATGGTGAAGACCAAAGAGCTGTCGAAGGACACCAGAAACAAAATTGTAGCCCTGCACCAGGCTGGGAAGACTAAATCTGCAATAGGCAAGCAGCTTGGTGTGAAGAAATTAACTGTGGGAGCAATAATTAGAAAATGGAAGACATACAAGACCACTTATAATCTCCCTCAATCTGTGGCTCCACACGAGATCTCACCCCGTGAGGTCAAAATGATCTCAAGAACGGTGAGTAAAAATCCCAGAACCACACGGAGGGACCTAGTTAATGACCTGCAGAGAGCTGGGACCAACGTTATACAGGCTACCATCAGTAGCACACTACGCTGCCAGGGACTCAGATTCTGCAGTGCCAGACGTGTCCCCCTGCTTAAGCCATTACATGTCCGGGCCCGTCTGAAGCTTGCTAGAGAGCATTTGGATGATCCAGTAGAGTATTGGGAGAATGTCATATGGTCAGATGAAACCAAAGTTGAACTGTTTGGTAGAAACACAACTCGTCGTGTTTGGAGGAGAAAGAATGCTGAGTTGCATCCAAAGAACACCATACCTACTGTGAAGCATGGGGTGGCAAAATCATGCTTTGGGGCTGTTTCTCTGCCAAGGGACCAGGACGACTGATCTGTGTACATGAAAGAATGAATGGGGCCATGTATCGTGAGATTTTGAGTGCAAACCTCCTTCCATCATCAAGGGCATTGAAGATGAAATGTGGCTGGGTCTTTCAGCATGACAATAATCCCAAGCACACCGCAAGGGCAATGAAGGAGTGACTTCGTAAGAAGCATTTCAAGGTCCTGGAGTGGCCTAGCCAGTCTCTAGATCTAAACCCTATAGAAAACCTTTGGAGGGAGTTGAAAGTCCGTGTTGCCCAGCGACAGCCCCAAAACATCACTGCTCTAGGGGAGATCTGCATGGAGCAATGGGCCAACATACCAGCAACAGTGTGTGCCAACCTTGTGAAGAATTACAGAAAACGTTTGACCACTGTCATTGCCAACAAAGGATATATAACAAAGTATTGAGATGAACTTTTGCAATTGACCAAATACTTATTTTCAACCATAATTTGAAAAAACTTTCCTTCCAAATCAGACAATGTGATTTTCAGGATTTGTTTTCTCATTTTGTCTCTCATAGTTGAGGTCTACCTATGATGTCAATTACAGGCCTCTCTCATCTTTTTAAGTGGGAGAACTTGCACAATTGGTGGCTGACTAAATACTTTTTTTCCCCACTGTACAGTATATAATGCTTCCCTTTATAGGAATATTTTAGGTGTGCAATTTATTTCACCCGCTTTAGGTTGGATTTATACATTTTTCTCCTTCATTATTGGCAGCCATGTGATGTGATGGCCAGTCTGACCACTAGTTCACTACAAGCTTTCATGCATAGACAGGAAGTCAGTGTTTGACTTCCTGTGAACCATAGAATGACATAATCACCTATGAAATCCCTCCTGGCAGCTCATAGACCCCTCTTTTTCTCACCTTATTGTGTTGTCCTTTTTCCTCTAATGTAGCCACTAATGATGGGCAGTCTAGCTCTTTGAGGTTAGCTAAAGCATGTGGCTCCGCTCACAAAAAAGAGCTGATTCTTTTGGATCTCAAGTATATCCCTATTAAAGGTGGTGTATAGGACTATCTTATTCTTTTTTACTATGGGCCTAAAAACTAACAGGCAGTTAGTTGCTCCGGCCAACAATTCCGCTGTTCCACAGCAACAGAGCAGCTCTTATTCTTCTGGGCTGCTCTGTCAATGGCGCGACTACCAACATCATGCTTGACAGCTGGCTTCCTGCAGTTAGGCAGTGGGGAGCCAGCTGTCAAACAGCATGACGTCGACTGTCACGCGCCATCAACAGAGCAGAACAGAAAAGAAACTACTGCTCTGGCAACGTGACTTCCTCTGAATCATTGGCAGGAATGGTTTGTGACCACTCTGTGCCGGCAGAGATCAGTGCCAGTCACAACAGGCAGGTAGTTAGCAACTACCTGCCTGTTAGTTCTTAAGCTGTAGTAAAAAAATTAAATAGTCCTGGATAGCCCCTTTAAATATGTGTTCACACTCAAATAAATACATATTTATGGTAATAATCACCCCTATCCCGATGCAGCCAAGACCCCACCCACCTGCAGCTAGCTAACATCAGAGTGTTTTTCAGACTGGGAGGGGCAGGGTTTCAGTTGCATCAGCAGCAGAATTTTGTATTTTTACTCCTCATGAGAGTCAAGTGGGTCTCGCTGGAGTGCCATATTCCAACATTCGCATAAAGGTGCCTGCTCCTTGTACAGGATCGTTTGCGAATAACCCACCACTAGTACCCACTTGCAGCTAAAAATATCACAAGGATTTATGAAACTGTCAAAAACAACTGTGTTTCACAGTGCAGCTTTTGTATTCTACACTTGAAAAATGAAATCTGGGTTGCATTAAAACAGTTTTGCATGACGAGACAGCAGTTCCAAGTGACTCAATTACAACAAGAAAATTATAGAGCCAGTCCAACAAAGGTGGACATAGAGTGCATTAGGACCTAGAGCAATAGGAGTCTGCCACCTGGCATATTAAAATGCATCTAATCCCATTTGAGGTCTACTTAAAGACTAAATACAAGTATGTATACATATTTTTGTTCATTTGCATCCTAACTGCAAAGCTAATCATCCAATTAGTTTTTTATTAAAAACTTCTACCACTTTGTGTCATTTAGAGCTTTGCTTTTGGTTCTAGCAGCTCTTGGCTCTCCTCACTCTTCTCTCAATGTTAGAGATAGCAGCAGGGAGGTGGGTATACAGATCTATCGAGCCTGGAGCAGGTAGAGAGCATTTACAGTCTCATAGCAGAGAAAACAAGATACAGACAAGGAGGAAAGCACATAAAGAAGAAATAAGTACCATATTGGAGCTGTGCTGATAACACCAAAGCAAGTGACGATAAATGCATCATGGATTCACACAGAGCTCCCATCCAACCAATATTTGTCACGCAGGGTGTGGGAAAGACTAATTGCAGCACAAACGGAAAAGGGGGAGGAAGCCCAAACACTAGGGAAAGGGATAGTGAAGACCCCTTGGCAGATCTAATATCACCCTGCCTACTCTACCATCCCTATATAGGTTCCACACCTATCGCCGAGCTGGACCCTAAGCCCTGGATGTCCCTAGAGCTTGGCTCTAGATAGGGAGGGGGAGGGATGAGCACTATTCAGGCTCCACTACAAACTAGAGACAACAAGGTAGACAAACAAAGGGGATAAATTTAGCTTGAGCAGACACCAGAGGAGTAACGCCAACTGTCCTCCAAGGGCACCAGAGAAGAAGCTAGCCGACTGCTAGTGCTCCAAGTCTGCCGAAAGGTACATAAAAGTATCACGTGCAATTTCCTGGAGTAAACTGAGTGTTTTAAACTCCCAGGTAAGGGTGTGTCAATCAGCAGCAAGAGGGAGGTCACCGCTGGGTCCTAAAGGAATAAGGATTAAGAAGGCTTCCTTAATGTTAAGCGCAGTGACCTTCTATGACCAGATTCAGAGTGACTGTCTATTACACCCGACACACCCGTGACAATATTACTGGAAGAGACAGTTGCACAACAGAAAAATGTGAAATTTGGTTCAGTCTGAAAGCTGCAAATCTGGGGGCCTAAAATTTAAGGAATGAAGATTGCAACCTTAAACTTAGTGCAATTTTATCAACTAAACGTAACCACTAACATATGTAAAAGTAATTTTTTCCATGTCAAGGGTGTCCAAAGCCCTTAAAGGGGTTGTTCAAGATTAGAGAAATGATCAGCTTATTTTTCAGAAACAACCTCAAGTCTGATTGCTGGATATGTTTGGTACTGTAGTTCAGCTCCGTTCAAATGAATCAACTTTACTTTTTCTGACCAATCTACAGTATATTTCTGCATAAAACTTTAAAGGGGTTGTTTGAGGAAAAAACACTCCTTCTTCCCCCATAAACAGTGCCGCTCTTGTTCATCTGATCAGTTATTGCAAATGGATGGGAATAAGAAATTACTCTCAGCATAAGTTTCCTGGAGCTCCTGAATTATTGCTTAATTTTGCAATAACACTGGTGGTAGGAAATATATTAATGGATAACTATTCTGAATTCTGTGATCGCTGGTTGACAACTCTTATAAAAGCTCTAATGATAACTCTGTTGATTGTCACTCATCTGCTTCAGAGACACATTAAGAAATGACTAAGCTGAATTTTAACTATTAGTTAGAAAAACACAACTTCAAGACTTAAAGCCTGGTATTTACTAGTGGTATTTTAGTTTTTAGGAGTTTATCTTTTACCCTTTTCTGACGAGTTGAGTTTTTTTGTTTTTAGTTGTTTCCCTATCCTTATTCTTAGAGCCATTGCTGTTATTTGCCACATACAATGTTTTCATTTCTTTTTATTGCATTTCTTCTGGGAGTTACGATGACCGAAAAACTCACATTTTTGTCTTTAAAGTATTTACCATATGGTTTAACCCCTTTACCCCCGAGGGTGGTTTGCACATTAATGACGGGCCAAATTTTACAATTCTGACCGCTGTCACTTTATGAGGTAATTACTCTGGAACACTTCAACGGATCCCCCTGATTCTGAGATAGTTTTTTCGGGACATATTGTACTTCATGATAGTGGTAAAATTTCTTCGATAACTCTTGCTTTTATTTGTGAAAAAAAATGGAAATTTGGCGAAAAATTAGAAAATTTAGCAATTTTCAAAATTTGAATTTTTATTACCTTAAATAAGAGAGATATGTCATACAAAATAGTTAATAAATAACATTTCCCACATGTCTACTTTACAGCAGTACAATTTTGGAACCAAATTTTTTTTTTGATAGGGAGCTATAAGGGTAAAAAGTTGACCAGCGATTTCTAAATTTTCCAACAAAATTTACAAAACCATTTTTTTAGGGACCACATCACATTTGAAGTGACTTTGAGGGGCTTTTATGAGAGAAAATACCCAAAAATGACACAATTCTAAAAATTGCAACCCTCAAGATGCTCAAAACCACATTCAAGAAGTTTATTAACCCTTTAGGTGCTTCACAGGAATTTTTGGAATGTGGAAGAAAAAAATGAACATTTAACTTTTTTCACGAAAATGTTAATTTAGACCCCATTTTTTTTATTTTTGCAAGGGTAACATGAAAAAATGGACCCCAACGTTTGTTGTGCAATTTCTCCTGAGCACGCCAATACCCCATATGTGGGGACAAACCACTGTTTGGGCACACGGCAGTGTTCAGAAGGGAAGGAGCGCCATTTGACTTTTTGAATGTAAAATTTGCTTGAATAATTAGCGGACTCCATGTTGCTTTTAGAGAGCCCCTGATGTGCCTAAACAGTGGAAACCCCCTCACAAGTAACACTATTTTGGAAACTAGACCCCTCAGGGAACTTATCTAGATGTGTGGTGAGCACCTTAAACCCCCAGGTGCTTCACAGAAGTTTAGAACATTGAGCCGCAAAAATAAAATTTTCACATTTTTGCAACAAAAATGTTTTTCAGCCTCCAATTTTGCATTTTCATAAGGGTAACAGGAGAAATTGATCAATGCAATTTGTTGTGCAATTCCTCCTGAACAGGCCGATACCCCATATGTGGGGGAAAACCACTGTTTGGGCGTACGGCAGGGCTTGGAAGGGAAGGAGCGCCATTTGACTTTTTGAATGTAAAATTTGCTTGAATAATTAGCGGACACCATGTTGCGTTTAGAGAGCCCCTGATGTGCCTAAACAATGGAAACCCCCCACAAATGACACCATTTTGGAAACTAGACCCCTCAAGGATTTTATCAAGGGGTATAGTGAACATTTTGAACCCAGAGGTATGACACAGAATTTGATAACATTAGGTCATAATATTGATTAAGTTGTCATTAGTCTTGAGCGCAAATGCTCGCTACTTGAGTTTGCATCAGGTACTCGGGTATGCACCATGTATCTCTGGTGCTCAAGTAGCATGCTTGAGTCTCCGCCCCCGCATGTTTCACGGTTATTAGATACCCAAAAAGAAACAATATGCAGGGATCGCTCATGCATGGCAGGCAATCCCTGCGAGGTTTTTTTTGGCTGTATAAGGCTATGTGCCCACATAGCGTTCTTGCGGCATTTTTGCGGCATTTTTACGGCCACGAAAATTACACGAAAATGCTTGTAAAACCGTCTGCCATGCAAAGCAATGTGAATTCGAATGAGCTGTGCACATGATGCGCTAGTTAGCGCGCCGAATTGCAAAACGCAGCATGACCATTTCTATTGCGATTACGCCGCAAATTCGCGGCCATTGAGGAACATTGAAATGCTGCAAACCCGCAGGTATATGTGGATTTGCTGTGTTTCAATTAAATTCAATGGCCACGAATTTGCGGCGTAATCGCGGTGCGTGTGGTACACAGGATGAAGAGGAGACTACAACTCCTCTTCATTCCGGCTACCACACGGTGAAAAAAAGAAATCTAAAAGTTAAAAATAAAAAAACCTGTATACTCACCTGTCCAGTCTTCTCCCAGCCGCGTCCTCTCTCCTCGGCGTCCCGCGGTCTACTTGCAGGACCTGCGGTGACGTCATTTACTCAGCTGATGGTCACGAGACCGCTGACGTCTGAGGTCAGGTGATGGTCGCATGACCATCAGCTGACTAAATGACATCACCGCAGGTCCTGCCAGTACACCGCGGGACGCCGAGGAGAGGGGACGCGGCCGGGAGGAGACCGGAGAGGTTAGTATACAGGTTTTTTTTATTTTTAACTTTTTAATTCTTTTTATTTTACTATAGATGCAGCATTTAAAGCATGCCAGTTGCATGCATTTATATTGTATGACCAACTTGTCAAGCACTTTTCCAAGTGATGCTCAAACTTGCTTGGAAAAGTGCTTGAAAAAACGCATGCGAAAACGCATGTAAAAACACTGAAAAAATTCTTCTCTCTGGCAGAAAAAATGCATGTAAATCTGAAAGCGTTTTTTTCTGCCAGAAAGAGGCAAAAACGCTCCGCATCAAATCTGCATCATGGGCACTAACCCTAACAGCTGCAAAACATATTGGGATGAGACTCGAGAATGTCACTCCAGCACCCGCGATACTCAGTGCATACCCGAGCACCCGATGCAAGCTCAAGTAGCGAGCACTTGCACTCAACATTAGTCGCCATATCGTTGTCATTTTTTTTCTTTACTTTTGAAAAAATCCCAATCCTAACCCTAGCACAACCCTAACCCTAGAGTTTATTTTTTACGCCGTTCCTCGTGCGGTATATGTGATTAGACCACTTTATTCGTCGAGTCAGTGCGATTACAGTGATACCAGATTCATATCGGGTTTTTATGATTGACAGCTGTCACACACTAAAAGACGCTTTTTTTGCAAAGACTAGTTTTTGCATCACCATATTTTGAGAGCTATAATTTTTCTGTATTTCGACCGACAGAGTCATGTGATGGCTTATTTTTTGCGGGAAAAGTTGATGTTTTTATTGGTACCATGCTTGGGCATGTGACATTTTTTGATCACTTTCTGTTCCGATTTTTGGGAGAAAGAATAAACAAAAAACAACGATTGTGGAATTGATTTTTTTTGGTTTTTTTATATACCGTTCCGCATGTGATAAAATTGATAAGGCAGCATTATTCTTCAGGTCAGTATGATTACAGCGATACTACATTTATATATTTTTTTTATGTTTTGGCACTTTTACACAATAAAAACTATTTTATAGAAAAAATATTTTTTTTGTATCGCTTTATTCTGAGAGCTATAACTTTTTTCTTTTTTGGCCGATGGAGCTGTATGGCAGCTTGATTTTTGCGGGACATGATGATGTATTCAGCGGTACCATTTTTATTTGCATTTGTCTTTTTAATCGTGTTTTATTGCATTTTTTGTTAGGCGGTGTGATGATAAAGCATGTTTTTTATTTTACTAGTGGGACAGTTTTATAGGACAGCTTGTTCCGGATGCGGCGATACCATATATGGATACTTTTATTGTTTTTTATGCACAATAATGTTTATTTATGGATACAATATATTTTTTATTTTTTTTGATTATTTTTTTCATTTTTTAAAAATATTTTTACAATTTTTTTTTTTCACATTCTGATTCTTTTCTTACTTTTACACATTGTTCCACTATGGGACTTTCACATTTTATTTTCAGATCGCCTGTATAGCATAGAGAGCAGCAGCAGCAGCTCCCTGTGCTATACAGGCTGTCACTGCTGCAGAGGGAGAAGATACGTTGGTCATGCACTGCGCATGACCAAAGTATCTTCCTGCTGTCTGGTGACCTGGATGTTGTCATGACTTCGATCGCCGCATTGAGGGAGTTAATGTGCAGGGAGTGGTGCATGACCGCTCCCTGCACATTGTTAAAGCTAACACCCTGTACTATCAGCTGACACCCGGCGGCTATCGCTCTGCACCGCTTGTGTGCGGGCGCAATCGCCATATGACCTAATAGTACGTCATTGGACCAATCGGCCCAGGTCACCATGACGTACTATTAGGTCACAAATCAGAAAGGGGTTAAATAATGTTATATTTTCATGTATCTGACTTTTATGGATGTAGCGACAACAAATGTGCTTTTTCTTTTTTTAAATAAGAAATTTTATTTTTTTCTGTTTTGTTTTTTAAAATTACTTTTTAGTTATTTTTTAGTCCCTTGAGGGGACTGTCACCTGAAACCTAGGATTGTTTGACTACTCGCACCTATATTCTTGAATACTCAACTATTGCAGAATATACTGTAATTAACAATCTCCGGTGAAGACAAAGATGGCGGCATTACGAGCTTCCAGTACGCAACACATCAGTACCCAACAAATGTGAAATGGAGTGAATCATAGAATCAAGGAATGTTAGAGTTGGGAAGGACCTCCAGGGTCATCGTGTCCAACCCCCTACTCAATGCAGGAGTCACTAAACCATCTCAGATGGATGTCTGTTCAGCCTTGGTTGATTATGGAAGGGACCTCTGGGTTAAGGAAGGGACCTCAAGGGAGTGGGTGAATGTGTGTCAAAATGAATGTGTCCTTCTAGGATCGCAATGCTTAAACGATACTGTATAGACAGCACTATTCAAATGGTTAAACAGCAGATTGATGGGGTCTTTTTGAGACAGATGCCATAAAATGGATTCCGGGAAGAAGTTCAAGTGGTTGCCTGATTTAAAAAAAAACTACATTTTCTACATCTTATTTCTAAGTTAATAGAGGGGGTGCTCTGTTCAGAATCTTCATCACTCGGCCAGTGTGGAGCCCTTACAAGTGTGTCTATCACTAGGTGTAACGAAGGACAAGAGTGGTTCTCCAAACAAACTATTGATTTAAATGAGCAGAGTGTAATGTTTTATTTCCCCTGTGGAGGCACTGAAAGGAAATTGAACACTTACTACCATGTTCACTCGCAGATAACATCTGATCAGTGGGCATCCCAAAAAGGAGACTCTTTGTGATCAATTGTTGTCAAGGGACCTTACTGCAAGTAGGGACTGTCCAAAGTGGAGAGCTCCTTTAAGATTGTGATAGCTGAGAGTTATGCATAGTTTTAGTTTAGAGTTTGACCTTGAAAGAAATCATTTACACAGAGAACTAAGCAATTTGGATTTACATTATTTCCTTTTGAACATGTTTGCATTATGTCTGTGAGCCTCTCCGGGGATAACCTATCTCCAACAGTTTCTTGTTGTTCAGCATAAGGGCCCGGAGCATCTGACAGGTTCTGCATTTAGCATCTGTCCCATTAATAATGTGGAAGCTGTTGCTATGGCAACAGTAGCATGCTGATGTGCCGCAAATTGTAGGCATGGCGAGAAGACAGCTGACAGCTACAGTTCGAGAAAGGCCTCGGACTAAAGACGTGGAGATGCTGTTTGGGACACTGTGAATAGAACATTAGAAGTGTCTAAGACGACGTCTTATCATATCTCCTGCCTGAAAATATGGTGAAGGTGACCAGTCGATTCTCCTGGGAAAACTTATTTAAATAGTTACAGTAGGATAATTTACCATGATGTCCCCCAGGGTTCTCCTTTAAAAAAAGAAAAGAAGGAAAGTGAGCACTACCTCATTACGGAATAACATGTCTACTATGCTGCCCTGAGGAGGAGAAGATTTCTATAGAAATACAATAGACCCTTTCTCATGCCAGGATTGTTGTTGCTTGGAAATAATAAAACAATATATAATTATTAACCTTCTACCATAGATATTATAACTAGTGTTGAGCGAATTTGTTCGGCATTTCAAATTCAGGTTCGTGTTCAGGGTTCCGGCTTGTTCGCGCCAAAAAATCGGCTCCACCCTCGAACATCCCTGATTTGCCATGCTGTCACACAGATAACATCTGCGTGACAGTGTGGCAAATCAGGGATGTTCGTGGGCAGAGCTGATTTTTTGGCGCGAACAAGCCGGAACCCTGAACATGAACCTGCAATTTGAAATGCCGAACAAATTCGCTCAACACTAATTATAACTAAAGACAAGTGAATCCATTGGAGGAGAATCAAATTCACCTTGAATTTCACACAGATATTGGTTTTATCAGAATCTGATTTTTTTAACAGTTTGATGTGTGTGAACCAAGCAAAATGGTGGCCATTTCGTTGGATGCAAAAGAGTCTGGGAAGGAGTTAAAAAAATATTCACACAGTTCTTGCCTGTCTTTTTGGGTCCGGTCATCAGTGTAGTCTTCAGTTGGCCATCTTCCAGCATTCTGCATCTTTGATGTCTCCTATGCTGACTAGGTCACAACATCATGACATTGTGACATGTCATGATCATGATGTTTGGCGAGCGACGTCCTAAAGTAGTTGCCTAGTCAGCACCAGAAGACAATTATGCCAGGCACCAGAAGACGTAGAACAAGGGCCAGTGAAGACCGCACATGTAACCAAACTGAAGAAGAAAGGTGAGGAGGGTGAGTAATAAGAAGATGACCGGGCTGTTGTAGGACTGCACTGCGGCACAAATCGGGGCTTGGATTGTGCAATATATATATATATTTTTACATATGTTTATCATGGGGTTTGGCGAGAATTCAAAGTATAATAAAATTTACTTGATTCCTCTTGAATTTCCTGGCCAAACTCAAGCAAATTTTAGTAGACTTGCACAATTGTTAATTGTAACCTTCATTTCACATACGTGACACTGGTCAAGAGAATTACTACTACTTACTAATTTTCATTTTATCAGCCAAGAAAGATTTGGTAGCCATGTACTAACTGTGTGGCCACTGGACCATGGTGCTGCAGATAATTTTGCTCAACTCTACTATTTTACACTATGAGCCTGTTTATAAACTGTAACTTCTATGATATTAAGGCTGGACAATCAAGTATAAGATAATAAAAGTTGGACTTTTTTTATTGTCAGAAACTTTGTTATAGTGAACAGGCTGAGCTATAGAGATGTCCAGTAATGATGAATTGGTAATGTAGTGTAATATCATCTAGGGAGGGCACGGTGGTTCAGCAAAGCAGTGAGGGTCATAAGGAAAGTAATTGGTGCTAGAGGTGAACGGATCTTTTGATATTTAAATTCACATGGATCCTCAAATTTTGCTTTGTGTCAAATAAATTTGTTGTGAATTGCAATACTAAAAAGCTACTAATTGCTTGGAAAAAGAGAGAGGTATGGACATAGAGAGAGATGAGAGAGACTATATTAGCACTGAATGGTTTAATATGGCCCTCCTTGTTTGCAGTGTGTGAAGAATAAAAACGGCTGTAATTAAAGGGGTTGTCCACTACTAGGATAACCCCTATTCAATCTGAGCTTTTTCTCCCCTTTAAAATAAAAAACAGTTATACTCACTTCCCATGCCAGCACTGTTCCAGCGGTGTGTCGGCTCTCGCTCTCCTGGTGCTCACGTGAGGTTGTTACTTCACATGAGTCCTGCAAACAATTAGCATTGGCGTCACTGTCCCCATCTTAGAGGAATAAGTAATTAGGAGCAGGGGTGTACATAGAAATCATGGGGTCCCATAGCAGAAGCTCTAATTGGGTCCCCCCCACAAAAAATAAATAAATATTTGTCTGTGTCACAGAAGAGCAGATCTCACAACTTTCCAGCTTTTACTTAGTAATTTTCCTCCTGCTGAAGTCCTAGATTCCTCTTTCATTGCCCCCATAAAGTATGATGCCAATAAAAGTGCCCCCCAAACACAGTATGATACTCCCATGGTGCATTTCTCCACATTAGCCTCCACATGCGCAGTATAATGACCCTTTTGTGCCCCACTTCAACTCCCAAGGCAAAGTATTGTGACCCCACACAGTATGATCCCCCAACTGTGACTCCCACATAGCCCTCCATACTATATAATGGGCCTACATACAGTATAATGGCCCCCACACAAACCTTCACATCGTATAATTGCTTTCATACAGTATAATGGCCCTCCACATAGCCCTCAAAATATTATAATGGCCCCACATAGCCTTCCATATAGTATAGTACGCCACCCATAATCCTCCATATAATAAAATGCGCCCCCATAATCCTCCATATAGTATAATGAACTTCCCATGGTCCTCCATAGAATATAATGCACTCCGTATAGTCCTCCGTACAGTATATTACACACCCCATAGGGTAAAATGCAGCCCCAATATAGTATAATGCACCCCACAGTCCTGCAGTATTATGGGCACCACGTACTCATTGATTTTTTTAAATACCATATATTTTAAATATGCCGACCCGAGTTTAAGCCGAGGCCCGTAATTTTACCTAAAAAAACTGGAAAAATGTATTGACTTGAGTATAAGCCTAGGGTGAGAAATGCAGCAGCTACTGGTAAATTTATCCATCCTGGTACGTATGGCACCCCTCATCCCCCAATCCTGGTACGTATGGCACCCCTCATCCCCCAATCCTGGTACGTATGGCACCCCTCATCCTCCAATCCTGGCACATATGGCAACCCCTATCCCCCAATCCTGGTATTCATGGCCCCCCTAATCCCCCAGTCCTGGTATGCATGGCCCCCCTCATCCCCCAATCCTGGTATGCATGGCCCCCTCATCCCCCAAACCTGGTATGTGTGGCCCCCTCATCCCCCAATTCTGGTATGTATGGCCCCCTCCTCCCCCAATCCTCATATGTATGGCCTACTCACCCCCCAATCTGGTATGTATGGCCTACTCATCCCCCAATCTGGTATGAATGGCCTCCTCATCCCCCAATCCTGGTATGCAATGCCTCCTCATCCTCCAATCCTGGTATGCATGGCCTCCTCATCACCCAATCCTGGTATGTATGGCCCCATCATCCCTCAATCCTGGTATGCATCGCACCCCTCATCCCCCAATCCTGGTATGCATGGCACCCCTCATCCCCCAATCCTGGTATGTATGGCCTCCTCATCCCCCAATCCTGGTATGTATGGCCTCCTCATCCCCCAATCCTGGTATGTATGCCCCCCTCATCCCCCAATCCTGGTATGTATGGCCTCCTCATCACCCAATCCTGGTATGTGTGGCCTCCTCATCCCCCAATCCTGGTATGTGTGGCCTCCTCATCCCCCAATCCTGATATGTGTGGCCTCCTCATCCCCCAATCCTGGTATGTGTGGCCTCCTCATCCCCCAATCCTGGTATGTGTGGCCTCCTCATCCCCCAATCCTGGTATGTGTGGCCCCCTCATCCAGTAATCCTGGTATGTGTGGCCCCTTCATCCCCCATTCCTGGTATGTATGGCCTCCTCATCCCTCAATCCTGGTATGTGTGGCACCCTCATCCAGCAATCCTGGTATGTATGGCCTCATCACTGCACACACAAAAAAATAAACACTTATACGCACCTTCCTTCATCACCTCTGCTCCAGCGCTGCTGTGTCCTGTCTGCCAGGCAGCTCATATCGGCATCTGAGCAGCGCGCGCTCCTCCTCTCCATGCTGGGACTATGGGCATTGAAAAGAATGAATATGCATTCTCTTTAGTAGCGGGCACTGTCAGCAGAAGCCACAACTCAACAATCCTCCGTGCCCGCTGCTAAAGAGAATGAATCTGCTAGAGAGAAAGACCAGTGCTGACCCTCAGTTGCTGTCTAGGTAAATTCTTTGTTTTTCATGTATCTCAATGTATCTAAGAATGTTAAACCATTGCACTTCATCTGACTTTTAACATTAAAAATATGTTAGGGAATTTAATTTAGGCTGTAGCGTTCTCTAGGATGGGCCATTTTGCTTGTCAGTGAGCATCTATCCCATTCCATAAGTCTGTCCAAGTCCCCATATTGGTTAAAATCCCACAATTGTTGCTGTTATTTTGAGTAAATGACACGCACAATATACTTAAAGGAGAAACCAACTACAATGAAGAACTGAATACAGCAGTAAACCCATCTGTTTTTCCTTGTTATTTCAGCAAAAATGACTATTCCCTTTCATTAGCAGATGCAAACCTGCTAATCCTTCTGTCTGTCATAATAAGCCAGAGCAGTGAGAGCAGCATGAAAATTCTCAAGTCGAGAGAACAGTTGCCCCAGTCCTAGTCAATGCTCACTGTCAATGGAATTTTTGTTGTAGTACTTAAAAAAGAGACAGTATCTTTTAAGTGAAAATACTTTCCAATCTATCAAACAAATGTTTTAGAGCAGGATGATTTGAGCAGAATGATATATTATTTTGTGCAAAAATATTCATGAACTTATTGATATAAATCCCTGGTCATTCTGGGCTTAGGAGTCCTGTGGGTGGTTTTTAGAGATGAGCGTTGTTCTACTCGAACTGTTCGCCAATCTCAAATTCGAGCTGTTTTGGGCGGTGTTCGAGCCGGTCGGCGAACACGAACAATTTGAGAAAAATTCGGCTGTTCGAGGTTATGTTCAATAACTGTTCGTGCACCAAAATCATAACTGGATTTTTTCTCAGTAATGATGAAAATTAATGTTAATACGCAGTTTGAGTGTACAGCGGGGCGGGGGGAGGGGCAGGGGATGGATCTCTGCAGGAACAATGAAGATCTCCATTTTTTTTTCTCTTTCCCGCATTTGCAGTGGGGAGGTGCAATCTGTCAGCCTATCAGCAGCGCACACACGGAGCGAAGTGCTTTTTTTCACACAAGCAAGGGCATGTGTGATTGGCAGTGTATGTCACATGTCCTTGCCCTATAAGACCCAGCCATTTTCCCCGTCGCCACCATTTTCTCACTGCTGCAGCTGCGTGTTAGACGGCATGGCTGTTGCTGTGTGTGCTATACCTTGTTAATTTCAAGCCAATTTTCGCACAAATATACAGATAGCTTGGGAGTAGGGAATAGTTGTGATTGCAGTCCTTTTAAGGACTAGGTTACAGCATTTCCTACGACTTTTATCAGGGAGGTCTGTGCTCTTAAATAGATAGGTTGTGGGAGTAAAGACTAATTGTAATTGGAGTCCTTTTCAGGACTAGGTTACATCAGTTCCTATCAGTTTTTGCCAGGCAGGTCTGTGCCAGTGCTGTGCAAGTTTTTTTCACAGCATTTGGCTGAATCTAGCAAAGCTAATCCATTTTGGCCTATTGCAAAGTGTGTTAGTCAGTGGAGTAGCCTATCTGTGTTGCAAGATATAACACCTGTGTATAGAATACCAATTTTTTTACTGCACCTAGTGAAGTAAAATCTTTTGGGCATAGCATCATTCTATTAGTCCATCTATACTGACCTCCATCAGGTTGCAAACTGAATATAATTTTTTTCTGCATCTAGCTCTGAAAAAATATTTGGGCTTCTAGCGGTGTGTGGGACTTGGTCTATTAGTCCATCTATACTGACCTCCATCAGGTTGCAAATTAAAAATAATTTTTTTCTGCATTTAGCTCTGAAAAAATATTTGGGCTTCTAGCAGTGTGTGGGACTTGGTCTATTAGTCCATCTATACTGACCTCCATCAGGTTGCAAATTAAAAATAATTTTTTTCTGCATCTAGCTCTGAAAAAATATTTGGGCTTCTAGCAGTGTGTGGGACTTGGTCTATTAGTCCATCTATACTGACCTCCATCAGGTTGCAAATTAAAAATAATTTTTTTCTGCATCTAGCTCTGAAAAAATATTTGGGCTTCTAGCGGTGTGTGGGACTTGGTCTATTAGTCCATCTATACTGACCTCCATCAGGTTGCAAATTAAAAATAATTTTTTTCTGCATCTAGCTCTGAAAAAATATTTGGGCTTCTAGCAGTGTGTGGGACTTGGTCTATTAGTCCATCTATACTGACCTACATCAGGTTGCAAATTAAAAATAATTTTTTTCTGCATCTAACTCTGAAAAAATATTTGGGCTTCTAGCGGTGTGTGGGACTTGGTCTATTAGTCCATCTATACTGACCTCCATCAGGTTGCAAATTAAAAATAATTTTTTTCTGCATCTAGCTCTGAAAAAATATTTGGGCTTCTAGCAGTGTGTGGGACTTGGTCTATTAGTCCATCTATACTGACCTCCATCAGGTTGCAAATTAAAAATAATTTTTTTCTGCATCTAGCTCTGAAAAAATATTTGGGCTTCTAGCGGTGTGTGGGACTTGGTCTATTAGTCCATCTATACTGACCTCCATCAGGTTGCAAATTAAAAATAATTTTTTTCTGCATCTAGCTCTGAAAAATATTTGGGCTTCTAGCAGTGTGTGGGACTTGGTCTATTAGTCCATCTATACTGACCTACATCAGGTTGCAAATTAAAAATAATTTTTTTCTGCATCTAGCTCTGAAAAAATATTTGGGCTTCTAGCGGTGTGTGGGACTTGGTCTATTAGTCCATCTATACTGACCTCCATCAGGTTGCAAATTAAAAATAATTTTTTTCTGCATCTAGCTCTGAAAAAATATTTGGGCTTCTAGCAGTGTGTGGGACTTGGTCTATTAGTCCATCTATACTGACCTGCATCAGGTTGCAAATTAAAAATAATTTTTTTCTGCATCTAGCTCTGAAAAAATATTTGGGCTTCTAGCAGTGTGTGGGACTTGGTCTATTAGTCCATCTATACTGACCTCCATCAGGTTGCAAATTAAAAATAATTTTTTTCTGCATCTAGCTCTGAAAAAATATTTGGGCTTCTAGCAGTGTGTGGGACTTGGTCTATTAGTCCATCTATACTGACCTCCATCAGGTTGCAAATTAAAAATAATTTTTTTCTGCATCTAGCTCTGAAAAAATATTTGGGCTTCTAGCAGTGTGTGGGACTTGGTCTATTAGTCCATCTATACTGACCTCCATCAGGTTGCAAATTGAATAAAAAAAATTTCTGCATCTAGCTCTGAAAAAATATTTGGGCTTCTAGCGGTGTGTGGGACTTGGTCTATTAGTCCATCTATACTGACCTCCATCAGGTTGCAAATTAAAAATAATTTTTTTCTGCATCTAACCCAGCCAATAGTTTTGGCCTAATACCACAGTTTGGCCACTCAGCTCTGCTCGGTTACCATCCATTGTTTTTTTGTGCAAACAACTCCAGAGTTGTGAATTAGTTAACCACCAAAATGAGTGGAAAAAGGCCTGCTGCTGGTGGAAAGGGGAATAGGCGTGTTGGGAAGGGGAAAAAAGGTTGTGTCCGTGGGGTAGGTGCAGAAGAAAGACCATCTTCCAGCCAAACTAAAATGTCTACTTCTTTTAGCGGACAATGTGATAAGATCCCTTTCTTACGGCCACGCCAATCGCTACAAATTCCAGATGAGGCACAAAAACAGCAGGTGCTTCAACGGATATCAAGTGCTCCTTTAAGTGGGCTCTCCTCCACATCAACTTCAACATCACAAATACTCCAGTCCTCAAAGGTGTCACCCAAATCGCACTTGCTTCCTCACAGCTCCCAAATCTCCAGCTGCCCGTCTGAGTGTGAGGTAGAACAGATGGTTGAGTCTGCAGAGCTGTTTACTCATACTATAGCCTGGGAATCAGAGGTCGACTCCAGCGCTTCTGTGAATCCAGACGAGGAAATGATCTGCACTGATGCCCAGAATCTTTATGAGTCGGATCCAGGACCAGACGCAGAAGGTTCTGACCATAATGTAGACCCTCATTCCCAAACTGTAACTCCCGTTGGTGGAGACAATGAGGAAGACGATGATAAGACTCAAATACCTGATTGGAGCGACAACTTTAGTTTTTTGTCAGGGCAGGAACAGGTTGGCTCTGAGGACGATGGGTGTGATAACGCACAGGGTGATGATGATGAGGTCGGAGATCCCACTTACTGTCAACCCACAGTCAGCCAAGAGATGAGGTCAGCAGAGGAGGTGGAGGAAGATGCTAGTGACGACGAGGTCAGGTTGCGCCTTCCTGGACAGAGACATAGTACTGGAAGCACGTCAACAACTGCATCCTCAAACACAACTCTGCCTCTCACCACAAGTCGTGGTGGCTCTTCAGGTCGCATGGGTGCTAAGCCTTGCATAGCCTGGGCATTTTTTCAGATCGATAAAGATGACCCAACTCGTGTTATCTGTAACATTTGTCAGCAAAAGCTAAGTAGAGGCCAAAAAATACATAGTTTGAGTACTTCATGCATGAACCGGCACATGGACATGAAGCATAAGTTGCAGTGGGAAGCTCAGTGTGCTACAATGCGGCCTAGCCAGCCGGGCCAATCACCGTCTGCCATATCTTGTGCATCCGCGGCCTCTTCATCCTCTGTGACTGGGGGGACAGCAGTCACACCTGTTTTGGGGCGCAGACCTGCCACCTCTTTACCCGCAACAGCCAGCGTGATTGGCAGGTCATCATTTTCTTTGGAGGTGGTAACACCAGCTGGTGTTGAGCGCTGTCCGACATCGATAGCACCACCTTTGGATCAAGGCAACCTAACATGTCCGCCTGCATCTTCCTCACAGACCGGCAGTTTGCCGGGGACACCCTTATCAACCCCGTCTAAGCACAATAGCCAGCCCTCGGTCCCTCAGATGTGGACAAGTAAAAGACCATTTCCTCCTAGCCATGAGAAAGCTAAGAGGTTGAATTTCACCATCTGCAAGCTCTTGGCTACAGAAATGCTGCCTTTCCGCCTGGTGGACACAGAGGATTTTCGAGACCTTATGTCCGTCGCAGTGCCCCAGTACCAGATGCCCAGTCGGCACTACTTCTCAAAGAAAGGTGTGCCTGCGCTCCACCAGCATGTCGCACACAACATCACCGCTTCTTTGAGAAACTCTGTGTGTGACAGGGTGCATTTCACCACAGACACTTGGACGAGTAGGCATGGACAGGGGCGTTACATGTCGCTGACTGGGCACTGGGTAACTATGGTGACAGCAGGACAAGGGGCTGCTGTCCAAGTCTTGCCGTCCCCACGAGTTGTGCGTCAATCCTCTTTATGTCAAAGTTCCTCCACTGCTTCTGCCTCCTCAACCTCCTCTCGGTCTTCCACCTGCACCCAAAGCCTGTCTGGTCATGCCACAAGCTTTCTAACTGCGCAGAAGGGATCCTGCACACCTCCTTACTATGCTGGCAGTAGGGCTCAACGTCATCAGGCGGTTTTTACATTGAAATGTCTGGGAAATGTGAGTCACACAGCTGAGGAGTTGTGGTCAGCTCTGGAGAACCAATTTCATGAATGGTTGTCTCCACTGGACCTGAAACCAGGGAAGGCCGTGTGCGACAATGCTGCAAACCTGGGTGCGGCCCTTCGCCGGGGCAATGTCACACACGTGCCTTGTATGGCTCACGTGTTGAACCTGGTTGTCCAGCAATTTTTAGCCCACTATCCCAGACTAGATGGCCTTCTGCAGAGGGCACGGTCGCTGTGTGCTCACTTCCGCCGTTCGCATCCCGCAGCTCAGCGACTTACATCTCTACAGAAGTCGTTGGGCCTGCCACTTCACCGGCTAAAATGCGATGTGCCTACCCGGTGGAATTCAACTCTGCACATGTTGCAGCGACTGTGGCAGCACCGACAAGCCCTGGTGCAATACGTTCTGACGTATAGCCTGGGCCAACGAGATTCAGAGGTGGGGCAAATCACGCTGGAGGAGTGGTCTCAGATCAGGGACCTATGCACCCTTCTGCACAGTTTTGAAATGGCGACGAAGATGTTTAGTGCTGACGATGCCATTATCAGCATGACTATTCCGGTGATTTACATGCTGGAGAACATGTTAAACAGAATTCGGAGTCAGGTGGTGGCACAAGAGGAGGTGGAGGAAGTAGAGGAGGAGGAGTTGTATGCGGAAGGGCTAACATCTGCAAGGTCCAGACGGTCGGCAGCACCAAGGCGGCAGGCATGTGAGGGTGGGGGAGATGGTTTTACCAGGGCGCATGGTAGCAGCCAAACTAGTGAGGAAGGTGCAGGAGCCCAGGAAGAAGTGGAGGACGAACTGATGGAAGACTCATCAGATGAGGGAGACCTTGATCACATTTCTGTTGTGCGAGGTTGGGGGGAGAGGACAGAGGAAGGAAGCATGATTGTTACCTCGCCACCAACACAACAGGGACTTGGTGCTCCTGGATGCGCAACACACATGAGTGCCTTCTTGCTGCACTACCTGCAACATGACCCTCGAATTGTGAGAATTAGAAATAATCCTGACTACTGGGTTGCCACACTGTTAGATCCCCGGTACAAAAGTAAATTTGCAGAAATTATTCCTGCCATAGAAAGGGATGCACGCATGCAGGAGTATCAGCAGAGACTGTTGCAGAATCTTACATGTGCTTTTCCACAAAATACCAGTGGTGCACGTAGTGAATCTCACAGTTCCAACTTGCCAACCGTGGGACCGTCAAGTGTTCAGCACTCAAACCGTAACAGAACCACAGTATCTGCTGGTAACATCAATTTTGCGGAATCATTTCACCACTTTTTTAGCCCATCCTTTGCAAAGCCACAGGAGACAAGAAGTCTGACACATAGTCAACGCCTAGAGACGATGGTACAGGAGTATCTCCAAGTAAACATTGAAGCCACGACTGTGTCACTGGACCCTTGCTCTTTTTGGGCTTCCAATCTGGATAAATGGCCGGAGCTAGCCACTTACGCCTTGGAGATCTTGTCATGCCCCGCAGCCAGCGTTCTGTCTGAACGTGTGTTCAGCGCTGCTGGTGGTGTGCTGACAGATAAGCGCACGCGGCTCTCCACTGATAATGTAGACAGACTCACGTTCATAAAGATGAACAAATCATGGATCCGAAACGACTTTTCTACCCCTGTGTCATCCTGGGGAGAGTAAAAGCTTGATGATTGGTTAAAATCACCCTACCAACCGTTTTAAGCTTTCAAATTACTAATCATGTTTATCTGTATCTTGACTGGAAAATAATTTGGGCTTTGTAGCAGTGTGCAGCACTGATCCTATTAGGCCATCTATACTAAAGCTTCACCAGATTTAAAATTAAAAATAATTTTTAGCTGCATCTAGCCCGGAAAATAATTTTGGGGCTCCGAGATGCGCAAGGCACATAAGTGCCTTCTTGCTGCACTACCTGCAGCATGACCCTCATATTGTCAGAATTCGAAGTAATCATGACTACTGGGTTGCCACACTCTTAGATCCCCCAAACTTTTCGATCAACCTTTTCATTTTAATAAAGACCAAAAAAATGGTCATTTTTGAAATTATAAGCATTAGCAGGTTGTTAGAAACTGAAATCAAACAGTTTTCAACTCAAAACTTTATTCTAGGTGATGTTACATTTTCACATAGGACCCCTTGTTCGAAAGGAGCTTCTGAACTCTCTCGTCCATTGAATTTGTCAGGTTTTGGATGGTTTCTGCTTCAATTGTTTTGCATGAGGACAGAATACCCTCCCAGAGCTGTTGCTTAGATGTGAACTGCCTCCCGCCATCATAGACACTCCTTTTAATGATGCTCCAAAGGTTCTGAATGGGGTAGAGGTCAGGGGAGCATGGGGGTCACACCATAAGTTTGTCCCCTTTTATGCCCATATCAGCCAGAGATGCAGATGTTTTATGTGCAGCATGAGATGGTGCATTATCATGCAGAAAAATGATCTTGCTGTGAAATACACGGTTCTTCTTCTTGAACCATGGCAGGAAGTGCTGTTTGAGAAAATCCACATACATTATGGAGTTCATCTTTAGCGCCTTCAGGGATCCTAAAGGGGCTGACAATCTCTCTCCCCATGATTCCAGCCCAAAACATTACTCCACCTCCTCCTTGTTGGCGCTGTAGCCGTGTTTGCGTGGGGTGTCCATCAACCAGCCATCCTCCACTCCATCCATCTGGACCATCGAGCGCTGCACGGCACTCATCCGTGAACAAAACAGTTTTGAAATCAGTCTTCATGTAATGTTTGGCCCACTGGAGCCGTTTCTGCTTGTGTGAAGTGGATAGAGGAGGTCGACAGGATGGCGCATGCACAGCTGCAAACCTCTGAAGGACCCTGCATCTTGTTGTTCGGGGGACGTTGGAGGCACAAGCAGCTTCAAAAACTTGTCTGCTGCTATGACAAGGCTTTTTTGCCGCTGCTCTTTCAACCTGACGTAATTGCCTGTAGGAAAGAGTCCTCAATTTGCCCTTATCAGCACGCACACGTGTGTACTGTGAATCAGCTACATACTTCTTGATTGCCAGGACACTTCATCCTGATCATCGCACAATGTTGATTGTAGTCATGCCTTGACCTAAACACTCCACAATTTGTTGCTTCTCAGCAGCCGACACATCCTTTTTCTTTCCCATTTTGGCAGAAAATGTAGGCTGCTTAATAATGTGAGAGAGCCTTCTTAAGTAGTCTTGCCTTTCATTGGACACACCTGCCAAACTAATTAGCACAGGTGTCTGCAATTGCTTACAGTGATATAAAGAGCCCTGACACACATCACCATCAATGAGTTTAACTGACAAACAAACAAATTCTTCCCTTATCACTCCTAAACACTTTTTGTATAATAATTTGGAACGCAGTGTACATGTGCTTTTCCACAAAACACCAGTGGTTCACGTAGTGAATCTTACAATTCTAACTTGCCAACCGTGGTCTGTATGGAGTTGTTCAATAAAGGGCCCAAAATTAAGATAACATAGATGGGAGAGGTCTCTATGAATAGGAATTCCTAAGTATTTGATACCCTGTGAGGGCCAGGCAAAGGGAAAGTTGGACTGGATGGAATCCTATATGGATTTGGGGAGGGAGACATCGAGGGCCTCAGACTTCGCTGCATTGATTTTAAAATTTTACCATGTAACAAAGTGATCTATTTCAGCCATAACAGCATGGATGGATATATGTGATTGAGTGATATATACTAGGACATCATCAGCAAATAGAGAGCACTTGTACTCGGTGCCTCCCACCTCAATCCACCTAATATTGGGGTTATGGCGAATTGATGAGAGCAGGTGCTCCGTCACTAGGATGTATAAGAGAGGGGACAGAGGACATCACTGCCTTGTCCCATTGGTGATTGTGAAAGGTGATGAAAATGTTCTGACGCACCCCCTGGGCCTTGGGACACCCGGAGCCGGACCCTTTTTGGTGGATGCTGGTGGTTGTAGTCTTCGTGGCGGCGACCCAGTTCCGTGGCTCAGGGCGGTCAAACCAGTGGCGGAACTATTTATGTGGTTTTCATGTTTAAATGTCCGACTACGCCACCCGTGGATTGCGGTCAGAGTGAACCGCCGCTACAGGGCAGACCACTGAGGCTGGTGTTGTGGGTGCAGCAGAGCGTAGCATAACTCCCCACGGGAGGAGTATAGCCTCAGGGCAGTGTATGCGGAGGATGGGGGTGATGGTGCAGGGCAGCAGCAGTAACGACACGGAGTCAGTGATGCAGTTCAGGGCCTTTACTCACAGTTCTTATTATCCAGACCACGTCTGCAGGTAACGGCTGCCCACGTCGTACTGTGCTCACCAGGTGAGGGGCTCAGACAACTCCCAGATAACTTTGGAGCACTTCACAGGACCCCCTTTGTGTGTCCTTTGTCTGGCCTTTCTTACCAACACTTCTGTCCGGCTGCCTCGGGCCTCCTCTTGGTAAACTTGGCGCCAGTTTCCCTGACCCTATGTGGTGCCTTCCTAGCGGGTGTAGCGAGGGGCTGCGCCACATAAAATGTCAGAGCCTCCGGTTTCTAGCTGAGGGTCGTTTCCTGCCTCCACTAGTTCGGGGACCGGTCTCCCCCTTTGGCCTGACCCCTCCACGCAGGTGGATTCGGGCGTGCGGTGGCGACTTGCCCGTCCGCACCCCTGGGATCCCTTCATTCCTCGTTCCTGGAGCCTTCTCCGCTCCTCTTCCTTCCTTCTCCCTCTTCCAGGCCTGGGCCTCTGTTACTAGGCCCGCCTCCGGAGCAGAGCTCATGCAGAGCCCCTGCTCCCTGCCACTTCTGCTCAGACTTCTCTGCACTGAACTAAGATGGTGCCCACCTTTTATACTCCCTTCTCAATGCACCCAGGAACTGCTTCCTCCCTGCTCCTGCACTACAGGGTTCCCCTTCCTCAGTGTTCCCTCCCCCCACTCCAGCCAGGGACAGGGACTGTCGTGCCCATCTCAGGGGCATATTGGTCGCCCTGCCCCACGGCAATGTGGTGTAATGCATGCAGGTGTCGGGTCCTGATCCACACTCCATCCTTACCTGAGAGTGAGATATCACACCTCTGGGTGAGGTGCAATACGTCTTTAGCAACCGAGCCCTCAGGGTGCTACAGTTCCATTTATCTTCAGCCTAGGTGACGTATTGCGATACAGGGCCGTGATTTTGGCTATAAAAGGGTCCCCTAGACCCCTACCCCAAGCTTTTTAAGAGAATCATATATGGCGTGCCAGGAGACTCTATGGAATGCTTTCTCAGCATCCAACGAGAGTATCTAATTACAAATTTTTAACTGCATCTAGCCCAGGAAATACTTTGTGCCTAGTAGCAGTGTCTGCTAGTAAGCGGATTATCCCGGCTGTTAAGCAAGCTGCACCACCTGTAGTTTAGACACTTAATTTTTTCAAAGGAAATGCTTCGGGACCATGGGATACTTAGTGAAGAGCATCAGGAGGCACCCCAAGGCATAGGGGCTGGGACTGGCAGTAGGATGCCTTGCGGTGGACAGCCGAGCTCGATCCTTATAAAAGCTTTTTAACTGCAGCAGCTTTAGTGGACGCTACTGGAGCTGGAATTACCGCGGCTGCTGGCATGAGACTTGCCCTCCAATAGATCCTTGTAAATGGATTTAAAGTGTATTCATTCAAATTAGAGAGACAATTTAAATTAAAAAGCTTAGAGCTGCCTCCACCACAGGGGGGCTCGCTCGACCCACCAGCGGACAGGCACCAGTATTGGGAGAGGGGGGCTGGCCGTCAGGGTTCACCGCGGCTCTGGCACAAACCCGGCGACACGGAGGTGGCACGGGCAGGAGCGGACTGGCCGTGTCGGCTTCTCACTTTTTGGATTTTAGAAGGGCATGACATGCCTATATCTGTGTCTCCCCCTCCTTTTACTCCTCCACCTCTTTTATTTTCGCATGACTATATGTACTTGTCACTTTTCCATGTGTTAGTTATGTCTTCTGAGCAGTTTGTCAGCTTTTGGACACCTTTGAAGGTGTTTTCTATGTGTTTCTATGTGTTTTTGTTTGCCTGCCATTGGTTTTAACGGTGTTCGAAGGTGTTCGACGAACAGTTCGACGAACAGTTCGGCGAACACACGGGTGTTCGACGAACCGAACCGAACTCGAACACTACGGGGGTGGCTCAACACTAGTGGTTTTACTTGAAGATTGACGCCATTTTCTGTATAAGCATGAATATAGATATACTAATTCCGACCGCCCACTTGACTTCTAAGCCCTGATTAAGCAGGGAGTTAAATAAATTATCTAAATCTATTAAATATTTTGCAAAAATGGCCACTTTATCTATATTTTAACATATGTATTGAAGACATGATTTTGTGACAATATAAAAGTATCACGGTTTGTACTTCTGCAATTATCAGTACTACAGCCTTCCCCATATTCTGCACAGCTCTCCTATTCTCACAATGGAGGCTTGTAACATGGCTCGAGACAGTAGCCGTGGATGAGGTTCTCGGGACAGTAGCCGTGGAAGTGGGCACTTCTCAGTTACACTTAATGACACTTCATTTCTCTTGCAATTCACACTCTTACATCTCTTAAAAATCTAGCAAATGTTTATGGGAGACTCCATCTACCATACACGGGTTGAGGTGTAATGCTACATCCGCTCACTGCAGCTCTCAGTTCCCAACTGGCTAATGAAGATCCCACTGTATGAGGTACGTTGGTATGACTCCTCATTAGAACCTTGGAAGTCCACTGTCCTCCGTAGGAGATTTTAAGTCCCAATATGGTGACCATCGCTTCCTTTCAATACACCCAATTCAGTTCCCTTTCACTCTAGATAACTATTCACTAAAGTCCTGCTGATACAACTCCTTCTCGTTCAATCCCCTTTAAGTGGAACTTCTATTTCCCCTGGGTTAAGTTTTGTACCATTTAAGTGGCCTCCCTGACCTGGGTTCCAATCCATCAAATGTCTTGTTATGTTTTCTTGGTCCTTAGGACATATTATCTGATGTCCTGTGGTCCTGCCTCTTCGCACGCAATACACCAAAACCTGTCAGTCTGCCAACTGTCAGACCTTGGGTCTTTCTCCATTGAACATTGAGCTCTAACTACCACACTATCAGGAAGTCTTCCCACATAGTCCCTCCCATTCTGGTCTAGTCCCAACTCTTAACTGTATTTGTACCCAACTAAGTGGATGCAAATGACTAAATAGATAAAATCCCTTTTAAAACAGTACAGTGCATTATATCACAACACATATCTTCAAGGGAGGTTTTGGGCAGCACCACCACTTCCTTACTTGCTGCTGGAGGAGCATGTGACCAGACCTGTCCATTAGCCTCCTTCAATAGAAAAACACTGCACATGGGAAAGTTGTTTTACAGTTGGAGGAGGCTGGTGTGCAGGTTTAGTCACATGTTCCTCTATCAGAAACGACTTTATGGTCAGGAAAGAGAGAGATTTTTTAGCTCAAAAGTCTAGATTCTCATTGTTTTCACTGGGGATTGGGTTCTGGTTGACGTTCGGACACGGTTCTGGTAACCGAACAAAACTTTGGAGTAAAGTTTGGGTCGGGTACTTCCATGGTTCCTCTCATCTCTAATAATGGGTTGTCATCATGACACAACCCCAGGAATATTGTAATCTTAGTGATTTATTTTTATAACCATCATTGATCACTGATTGACTTTCAGCACAATTACCGTCCAATGTATAAATACAACTGATCTAACAAAAAACAAAGATTCTTGACTAAACACCTTAACTTACCTTTAACTGATTTTTATCTTCACAGCAGAGTTCCGGGCTTTTTTGAAGAGTTTACCCACAGACCGTTTCCTCAACATCTCAACTATTTCAAGACTTTGGAACACAGACCTCCACCTCAACCGGCGCTATGAACAGCTAAGAGCGGGTTTCAAACAGCTATTGTCCAAGTCTCAACGACAAATGCGACGCTTAATAAATCTGAGCAAACACTGCCTTCGCCAGCCTCAGTACACATTACTGCGGGAGAGGTTAGTTCATCCAAAAATGTTTTAGTACATATTCATCAAAGCTCAACATCATATTAAGAAAGGATTTTTTGTCATCTTGTTTAAAATAATTTAGGTTAGGTGATACTTTACAGATATTAAAACCTTTAGAAACTATATTGAAACTTTGGTCTGAAGATTTTTATTTAGGGTGAAGGTTTTAATTTTCATGAGCATTTCATTCCAAGGTTCTCAATTTGTACTGATTAATTTTATTGTATTTATTTATAGGAATTTAATCTCCATATTTTTCTGATAGACACCTCCAATTATTCAGAGTGTTTAGAGAGATGAGCGAATCTCCTTTGGCGTTGAGGCCAGTTACTGGCCTCACACAGTCAAATGGTGGAGTGGGTGACCCGGAAGTGGCAGGATGGGTGACCCTCAAGTGGCAGGGTGGGTGACCCTCAAGTGGCAGGGTGGATGAGTGACCCTCCCACTTGACACATGATATTAATGTCCACATGATGCATGTCATTGACATCAATGACATTTATCATCCGTCACTAGACCCTATTAGTGCGATCACTGGACTGAGCACCAGAAGAGCAGAAGACCAGTGTCGAGGTCCATGGAGAAGCAGTGGTATAAAGACGATGATGGCTTAGGATAAGGGAATATATTGCATTTTATTATATTGACCCCTTCCTGGCCTTCAAAAGAAGACAGCAAAAAGGTTACTGGTTGACTGATACATGCTAATCGAACCCCCAAAATTTCAGATTTACCAAAATCTAAAATTTGGGGGAAATGTATAACAAATTCAAGTTTGTTTGCCAGCTCTGCCAGAATGTCTCAGACGCTCCCATAGAAAAAGGGAGAACCCCATGGACTTCCTAAAAAATTGTTAAATCATCTGGGCTCTGCCAAAGCTTCCATCAAAGCAGGGCTTCCTAAAGGTTTCATGTGCAAGACTCGGGGATTGTAAGTCCATCTGTAAAGCAAACATTCAATGGGTGGGAAAAGGGAGAATAAAAGGGCATAAGGGCAATGTCTGAAAAATAGGGCATGGTCATTTAATAAATTTCACTCTACAAGTTACCTGTATGTCATCCCCTATAGTTGGCAAGTACACTATAGAGAATGGGCACTCCATTCGGAAATGTATGTGCTTCCATGTGGTACCATTCCACAGAGGAGAAATGTTCCTGGCGGAGAAAAACTCTGTAATATTGTACGCAGTGCATGGATCTGCTGAACTTAGATCATAGAACCGTCTAATTATCTAATTCAGTTCAGTCGAAAAATAAGGATTCCCACAGTTGTGGCTGAAATTTAGAAATTAAACAGCGGCCTTAGAGTATTATTCCTAGAAAAGGCGATGTGTTCATTAGTGATTTACAGATAACAAGGTTATATTTCCATTCCCATAATGTTTTTCAAGAGGATAATTACAGCAACCTTAACATACTGTACCTGTACTGTTAACCTCATCCATTGCTCAGGTTGTCGGCCGTGCAGTATTAATCGTCTTGGCATACATAACATTTTATTATATTAAAGTACATGTTAACATTTAAATTAAAAAAAAGTAATAATTAAAAGTAAATGAGCCAAGGCAGCTAATATAGCTCTTATAATAGAACCTGACCAGTAATAACTCAGCAAAGAAAAAAACTGACTAATCCATGGCTTTTATTAATGGCCAGGGAGTCCCGGGTCCTATAAAGATGTTTCTTTACAGTAAATTAGATTTATACATTGTAGTGGGAGCAGATCACTTGGGAACACGTTTTATCTCCTTTATTTCAGTATGTTTCTAGGTCTCGCTAATCTATAGCTCCTAATTTAAAATGAATGTGCAAAATTGCACTTCAGTATCAAAATCGCCCAAAGTTTTAATTCATCAAGGTGGAATTTAAAGCTTGAGGAGAAAAAAATCCATTAACCTATTTTCGAGACCACTGGAAATACAGCATTTATTTGTGAGAAGCAGCACCATCTTGTTTCTATAGATCTTTCTGTAGAAATAGCTGATCTTTTGGCTATAGATTGCTTACAAAATGATGGCGTAATTAAAGGTACCAAAGGAGCATTGATAGTTGGGCACTGCTGTCTTAGTGGGTTTAAAGGCCACTCTGCCACAAAAGAAGACACCTATAGTATAAATATCACATGGTGCCTTGGGGCCGAGTAGCTATAAGTAATGACTCTACAAAAGGTCAATTCTGTTTAGAAATTGGCTAAAAGTATCATGGGCATTTGCCACAGAGTTGGACCTCTACTAGCAATAATAATAAGATAGAATACCTCTGTAAAGCAACATGCGATGAAGTACTCCATGAATTTTTCTTTTCTAAAATCTACTTAGCGGTTTATAGGGTATCGTAGTTCCTTAAAACACTTGCACAGGTGGATCTTTCTTTCCTTTTTTTCTTGGATTGTCCCTTCCCGAGATGACCAGCTTAGAAAATAAACATTATTTTGAGATATTCTGTTTGGAGATGTTTCTACTAGATCTCTCTGCATGGAGGTCATAATGTGACTTGCAGTCAAGATAAAGGTGGACAAATCAGTATGTAATAAGACCATGTGTGATGATTGAGAACATCCGAGAAGAAGCTTACAGTGATAGCTAAGAGGGATTACCAAGTGAGTATTTTGACCTTAGAGTAGAAGTGTCTTTGAATTAGAAGTGTCAAACCAAAAGTGAACTAGAAGGGTCAACCAATTTTGATGGAGCTATCAAAACAAGCTGATTGCACATTGTTGCAATCAGCTGTGACCTGCAGCAGAACTCAGCTCCTCTATAGCTCCACCGTAGGTCAAATGAAGTATTTCATGGTGCCTATTAAACCAGCAGTCTTACCATGTAATGTATGCATGTGCCTTTTTTTTACTCCGCGTAAACTGACCTGCAGTGTGTGTTTCAAATTTGCTACACATCAATTTCTCTTGCGGGTACGCTGAGTTTTATTTGCAGATTTTTCCCATTGAATTGCATTAGATGCCGAAAATCCACAGGTAAAAATCGCAAGAGAAACACATAAAAAATGCATGGATATCAATAAAGTTTTGTCAAAGCTAAATGCCAGGAAGTATCAAAAACAAAGCAGCTTTGTTTGACACACCAGCAACAGACAAAAAACGCAACATCAAAAACGCGATTAAAACTCATGTAAAGAAACTCACACAAAAACGCAATGAGAAAAAATGCAAGTAACCTAATTTACATAATAGGTGCAGAAATGGTACAGAAAATCTGCAACATCGAAAACTCACCAAAAGCTCGTTGTGGGAACGTAGCCTTAAAGGGGTGGCCTGAAGTCCAAAGTAATGTTCATTCAAAATCCATATCTATTTAGTGCCATAATCTAAACTATTTTCTAACGTACTTAAATTAAAAATTCCCTATCCTTCCTTAAATACATTTCTTTTTCTTCACTTCCTTTTTAATGACTCTTCATTTGAGAATACTCAAACAAGGTGTCATCAGGAGGCTGAGGCTACAGTCACTGCTGCAGCCACAGCCCCCTCAATGAAATGAAGTGCTCATTTCAGGGACTGAGCTGGTCCTTGTGTATTGTGCACTGTTTGATGTGCACAATGACAGCGCATTCTCTGTTGTTTGCTCAGATCAGCAGTGAAGCCAGAAACAGAGTGGTGTCATGATGCCTGGCCTGCAGAGACCAGCGCCACCCCCACAAGTGATGTCACTAGACTCTTCATGCCTAATTGCGCTTTGTTGTTGGCTTGTTACTGCTGATCTGAGCAGGCAACAGAGAGAGCACTGTCATTGTGCACATCTCACAGTGCACAGCCTGAGAGTGACTGCAGCCTCTGCCCCCTGATGACACTTGTGCATTTTTCTAGTTTCTTAAAGATGTAGTATACTCTAGGTAAAGCTGTTTTATGGGGCATTTAAGATATATGTTTGCAGGAGAATTATATATTTCGCACTGTAGATCTAGAGCTGGCGAACGAAAAATATTCCTGTCTATCAGTAAAATAGTGAATTGTGTATGTCTATGTTAAAATTGCTATTATAAAAATAAGATAAGAGGACAAGCAGGGGAGGATGTTCAACATGAAACAGCAAAGAAAAGACAAAAAAACACAAAGGGAAATGGAACCAAAAAAAAGATGAGACTCCCACGTCTCAATTTACTGTTGTTAGAGCGGTTGTTAGAATGACTTTCAAAGTAACTGCTCACTAGTACCACAAAGTAGTAAGTGCCGTAATAGTGGTTGCCGGAGTAAAGTCGGTGTTCATCAGTGACCTTTTTTTTTCTTGGAACACATATAATTACAGTCTTTTTTTTTTAATAGAGGAAATGGCTTTTACTGAGAATTCGGGTACAACACTGGGTAGAAAAAAAATAGACACTGCCATTTATATAGCAGCAGAGTTTGGGTAGACAGATGCAAATAACAACATCTCACCTTTTTGCTGATCCATTAAGCATATGTTCAGTATACAACACATTCCGTTAAGTGCAGCACATTGTAGGTTAGACGCTCTTCAATGTATTTTTTTTTCAGCACTTAATTGCTCTCCGATTGCTTTTTTCAAGAAAAACAGAAATCCCTTTGACCTTTTTGAGAAGGAGGCATTTCCCTTGAGATGCCTCTACTTTATGGGATACATCATCATGGCAGACACAATTAGATTTCGGTTTAATTACAGCTTAATTATGTAATCACCCTCACCTTTAAAGAGGAACTGGTAAAAGAGCGGAGCAAGACAACGAGTGAATTCTTGGTATAATGTGAGTGCAGCTCATCCGGTGGATTTGAAGGAATGTTGACAATGAAGTCAATTAACTGCAAAGAGACATGTCACGGACACAATGCAGACAGACACATGGCAGATTTATTTGAAGTCGGTGAGTCAGCCTAGTCCTCATTACAGAGCTGCTCCATGAGCCCCGGAGATGGCGCATTGATTACACATGATAATTATGTTGTATTTTTTCAACATGTATTCATCTTGGCATAAAAAGTAAATGTTTTTGCGTTCTTTCTTTTGATTGCAATCCAAATTCCCCCATGCAGAGAGTAATTGCACTGTTTATTATGAGATACCTGGTAATCAAATTAAATGGAGCGTCAGCCTATAACCAGTGGTCACATTAAGCACAGTACAATATAGGTGACTGTGTACTCAAGAAAAATCATATCTTTAGTATTAAAATCTGTAAGTTCTTTTGTAAAACTTTCTTTATCATACTATCTTAGTTTTAATTAGGTGCTTGGTGCGATTTCTTCCTTCCTTCCTTCTTTTTTTCCTTCTCATCCTCTCTTCCTACTCATCCTCTCTTCCTTCTCATCTACACTTTTATCTCATCCTCTCTTTCTTCTCATCCTCTCTTTCTTCTCATTCTCTCTTCTCATCCTGTCTTCTGTTCCTCTCTTTTCATTCTGTCTTCTCAAACGCTCTTTCTTCTCATCCTCTCTTCCTTCCACCCTTCCTTCCCTATCCTCCCTCTTTTCTTCCTTCCTTCATTTCCTATCTTCTCTTATTCTTTCCTTCTCATCCTCTCTTCCTTGTCATCCTTTCTTCCTTCTCATCTTTTCTTCCTTCTCATCCTCCCTTCCTTCCTTCTCTCCTTCTTTTCTTTCCTTTCCTTTCTTCCCTTTCTTCCTTCCTTTCCTATCTTCTCTTATTCTTTCCTTCTCATCATCTCTTCCTTCTCAACCTCTCTTCCTTCTCATCGTCTCTTCCTTCCTTCCTTTCCTATCTTCTTTTATTCTTTTTTTCTTATCCTCTCTTCCTTATCATCTCTTCCTTCTCATCCTATCTTCCTTCCTTCCTTTCCTATCTTTTTTATTCTTTTCTTCTCATCCTTTCTTCCTTCTCATCCTCTCTTCTTCCTTCTTTCCTTTCCTATCTTATTTTATTCTTTTTTTCTTAACCTCTCTTCATTCTCATCCTCTCTTCTTTCCTTCCTTCCTTTCCTATCGTCTTTTATTCTTTTTTTCTCATCCTCTCTTCCTTCTCATCCTCTCTTCCTTCTCATCCTCTCTTCCTTCTCATCCTCCCTTCATTGCTTTCCTATCTTCTTTTATTCTCTTCCTTCTCATCCTCTCTTCCTTCCTTTCCTATCTTCTTTTATTCTTTTCATCTCATCCTCTCTTACTTCTCATCCTCTCTTCCTTCTCATCCTCTCTTCCTTCTCATCCTCTCTTCCTTCTCATCCTCTCCTCCTTCCTTCCTTTCCTCCCTCACAGCAGCCATCGCTGTCTACAATGAAATCTCACACATGAACTGATAGTCTCAGTGATGGCACATGTGAAAAACAGAACAAGGAAAGAAGACAAGAGAAAGGTGTTTCTGCACAGGCGCTGGAACTCTGATGATCAGCGCTTGGGCAAGATTTCAGTGGAGACAGTTCCTTCAAAGTCAACTCTGTCAGTTAAGGAAGAGGGGGACAGAGATATATGAATAGGTGGGAAACTACACTAAACCTCTTGGCCATGCCATGGGTGCACTGAGCATCTCATTAGCATTTTAATACAAAGAAAGTTTTCTTCAAAATGAACAAACAGATTTCAATACTAAGGGGCACCATACATAATAGATAGCTGGCAGCTATCTCTCCCACTCCTCCATACACTGGAGTATTCACTCTGCTAAGCGATCGTGTTCTCTACGAAAAAGCCGCTGACAATCTCCTCCAATGGCGGCTTATCTCGTGGAGAACAAAAGGACAAGCAGTCCAAAATCGTATATGCCGTATTCTTAAAAGGAGGACCTGATAGCATTCCTGACCTGTCTGTTGATATTTTCATAAAGTAATAATTCAAAATAATGTATTCTTAGATCTCTGCATTGTGCTGTGCTGCTGTTATTCCTCAGGTTAATGTATGAATAAATTGAGAACTGGTAGTCCATTAAGTACACAAGTTTTTCTTTATGGCACCTGCAACAAAAGGGATCCCTTCCTCTGCAGGTGACAAGCCTGTGACATGATACTACATTATCTGTTGCAAGATGGGTCACAACTTTCGCCAGCTTGGACTTGCTCAAACTTCTAGGATTTTTTCCTCACATCAGGTTTTTTTTTTTCACATCCAAGAAAAACGGATCCATCTTGATCAGTGCTTTTTATCCAACTTTCATCCATTTTTTTTTTTTTATCCCGAACCATTGGCCAATAAAAAAATTGATGTAAATATAATGTCAAATCCTCTAGACTTGCTTGCACCTTATTAAAACTTTAACTCAACAGAACTCTAAAAAAGTAAGAAATAGTCTTGATACTAAATATATACTAGAAACTAACACTGATTTTTGCATTTAAAACAGTCAAAGATCCAACATTTGAGGATAAGGAAAGGGTTAATTTATGGCTCACGGCCTCATTACGTGGTAGTCATCGTATTCGCCATGCCTTAGGATCACATAACTTAATGGTATCATAAACACGATGGTGTCCTCGGCTAGGAGATTCATGAATCACCTTGGATGTGAAATCAATAATCACCAGTAACGGGCACATATCACAGTAACAGTATTTATCGTAAACTTAACTGTTTAGTCACTATAGTTGTATTACTTTAGCTTAGTTTTAGATAAAGTAAAAGTTCATACAGTGAATCAGGTGTGTTTAAAAATATAGCTGTGCCTTAAAGGGGTCGTTCACTTTATCTTTTTTTTCTAACAGTTGTGTTGGGGATGTGATTTTGTGAGACTCATTAATATCTAAATATTACATGTTCTCCTCCTGCACTTTGTAGCGGCTCCTTCCTCACAGACGTCACAGCACTTCTGTTCTCAAAAAGTCTGCTAATGGAGGAGCATGTGACCCCACCTGTCCATCCACAAAGATTGCAAAGATTAAATGAACCGTCCCAAATTATGCTGGATTTGTCCAATGAGGACATAAGGGGTGGCTGTTTGTTTGCCTTGTCACATACTTTCTATCAGTGGCATAACTAGAGTCTGATGGAACATGATGAAAAATTTGGACCTTGGCCCTCACCTGCTTTTTGGTCAGATGTATGGGTCCTATAAAGACATACATGTTTGTTTTCCCATGTAATAATGTCCCCTGTCCTGGCTTCTTCTTGAAATAATCTCCCCCATCCTGGGCCCCCTCCAGTAATAATGCCTCCATCCTGGGCATCATGCTTTAACAACTTACACTAGTCTGGGGCTCTTCCTGCTATAATATCCCCCATCCTGGTATAATGTCACCCATTCTGGTGTAATGTTCTTATTCTGATACAATGTCCCCATCCTGGTATAATGTCTCCATTCTACTATAAAATTGCCCCATCCTGGTATAATGTCCTTATTCTAGTATAAGATTCCCGCATCCTGGTATAATGTCCCCATTCTGGTATAATGTCCCCCATTCCGGTATAATGTCCCCCATCCTGGTATAAAGTCCCCATTCTGGTATAATATGCCCATCCCAGTATAATGTCCCCATTCTGGTAGAATGTCCCCAGTATGGTATATTGTTCCCATTTTGGCATAATGTCCCCATTCTGTTATATTGTTCCCCATTCTGGTATAATGTCCCCAGTCTGTTATATTGTCCCAATTCTGGTATAATGTCCTCATTCTGGTATATTGTTCCCCATTCTGGTATAATGTCTGCCATCCTGGTATAATGTTCGTGTTATGTTCTGCTACCAAAGCTAAGGAAAGAGAGGAGATCTGTCCCTACTATAAGACTCAGCTGAATCCCTACGATGTAACAGGGAACCTGATCCTGCGATCAGACCTGCTAAAGTCCTAATCTAGTCTGTACGGAGACCTATAGATGTGAGGAGGGAATCCCTACAAGTACTAAGGACTGGGAGGAATATGGGACACCTCCTAACAGAAATAGTAGCAGACAGACGAACAAACAAAATAGATAGAACATAGAGGTCCGTAGACCAAGCCAACTAACAGAGTTAGATACAGAGCACAGGCTAGCTAGAAAGTAGATATACAATGAAGTCCAGCAAAGCCAGAAGGGCGGAGCAGGATTAAATAGGCCAACAAGGTCATGTGACCAGCAAAGGAAAAAAAACCTAACAGCAAGGTTCTAACAGTACCCCCCCTTCTAAGAGGATCCTCCGGATCCCCTAGGACCAGGCTTATCAGGAAATCTCCTGTGAAACGCTCTGATAAGTCTGGACGCGGAAACATCATCTGACCTCACCCAAGAGTTATCCTCGGGTCCGAAACCTTTCCAGGCCACAAGATACTGCAAACTACCTCTATACCGTCTAGAGTCAAGGATGCGAGAAATTTCATATTCCCAGTCCTCCACCACCGGAGGAACAGAGGCAGAGGCGTCACCATCCGACACAACAGCTTTTTTTAACAGAGAGACATGAAAGACCGGATTAATTCTCCAGGAGGTAGGAACCTCCAACCTAACAGCAGATTGGTTGATAACCTGAAGCACCTTAAAGGGCCCTACAAACTTGGGACCCAATTTCTTAGAAGGAATCCTCAACCGCAGATTCCTAGAGGACAACCAAACCATGTCACCAACAGCGAACAAAACCTCCTGTCGTTTCCTATCAAAGTAGTCTTTAGATTTTCTGTTGGCCTCCTGAAGATTACCACGCACATCCGTCCAAACTCTTTCCAAATCACCGGAAAAATTCTCCTCCTCGGGCACGGCAGATCCCAACTTGGAGAACGACCCAAACGACGGATGTCTCCCAGAACAACAAAAAAAAGGCGAACAACCAGCAGAAGAAGATGTATGATTGTTCAGAGCAAATTCGGCAAGTGGCAGAAACTCAGACCACCCCTCTTGATTGTCTGCCACAAAACAACGCAAGAACTGCTCAACATCCTGGTTTTTCCTTTCTGTCTGGCCATTAGATTCAGGATGATATCCGGACGAAAACGACAAATGAATTCCCAACCTGTCACAAAAGGCACGCCAAAAACGAGCCACGAACTGAGGACCCCTATCAGAAACAATGTCAGTAGGAACGCCATGAAGTCTGACAATTTCCTTGACAAAGGCCTTAGCGAGAGTTTTAGCGCAGGGCAGTTTGACGAAGGGAACCAAGTGACACATCTTGCTAAAACGGTCCACGACCACCCAGATGACAGTAAAACCCTCAGAGGAGGGAAGGTCAGTTATAAAGTCCATAGCCAAATGTGTCCAAGGAGCACTGGGGACCTCCAAAGGACAAAGCAACCCCGCAGCAGGAGTATGTGAGGACTTAGATCTAGCACATATAGTACATTGGCGCACCCACTTAATGACTTCCTTCTGCCATCCAGGCCACCAAAAACTGCGACCCACCAGTCTCTTGGTCTCAGAGATTCCGGGATGACCTGCCAACCGAGATTCGTGACACTCAACAAACAAATCTCTCCTAAAGGTCCCAGGCACAAACAACCTCCCATGAGGAGTGTTAGATGGGGCATTCTCCTGAGCTTTAAGAATCTCATCTTCCAAAACGGAGTCTAAAACACCTATCACAACACCTTCTTGTAAAATGTTTTCCTCTTTCTCAGCACCGACTATGGGAGAAAAACTGCGAGACAAGGCATCCGCCTTAACATTCTTAGTACCAGGGATGTAAGTAACGGAGAAATTAAACCGCGAGAAAAACAGTGCCCACCTAGCCTGACGGGCATTCAGGCGCTTGGCAGCATCAAGATATATCAGATTTTTATGATCCGTAAGAACCTGAACGGGAAATTCCGCACCTTCCAAGAAGTGGCGCCAGTGTTCAAATGCGAGTTTAATAGCCAATAATTCCCGATTACCAATATCGTAATTCAGTTCAGTCTCCGAAAATTTTTTTGAAAAAAAGGCACAGGGATGTAATCCATCCCCGTTATCCTGAGACAATACTGCGCCAACCCCCACAGAGGAAGCATCAACCTCAACCAAAAACGGCCTAGTAACATCAGGCTGCATAAGGATGGGAGCAGAGGTGAACCTCTCCTTGAGATACACAAAAGCTTCAATGTCCTCAGAAGACCACTGAACCGCATCAGCACCTTTCCTGGTGAGATCAGTCAGAGGTTTGACAATACTAGAAAAATTTTTTATGAATTTTCTGTAGTAATTGGCGAAACCCAAAAACCTCTGTATCGATTTCAAACCAATAGGCCTAGGCCATTCCTGCACAGCCTGAACCTTAACCGGATCCATCTCAAAACCTTTGCTGGAGATAATGTAGCCCAAAAAACTAATTCTCTGTACAGCGAACTCACATTTCTCCAGCTTAGCAAAAAGCGAATTGTCCATTAATAACTGTAATACCTCACGCACGCTCCGCCAATGAGACTCCAGATCTGGCGAATAAATCAAAATGTCATCCAAATACACAACCACATTTTTACCGATCAAAGGTCTAAGGATGTCATTAATCAGATTCTGAAAAAATGCAGGAGCATTAGTAAGACCAAAAGGCATAACCAGATTCTCAAAATGACCCACAGGAGTGTTAAAAGCAGTCTTCCATTCATCACCCTCCTTCATGCGCAACAGATTGTATGCCCCCTTAAGGTCAATTTTAGAGAACCACTTGGCCCCCAATAACTGGTTAAACAGATCAGGAATCAATGGCAGTGGGTAAGGATTGCGTACCGTAATTTTGGTAATCTCACGAAAATCCAGACAAGGACGTAAACCGCCGTCCTTTTTTTTTACAAAAAAAAATCCAACCGCCACAGGAGACTTAGAGGGCCTAATGTGACCGGCGGCCAAACTTGTCTGTATGTATTCCTCCAAAGCCTTCCTCTCAGGAATGGTAAGGTTAAATAAACGACTTTTAGGAAGAGTCGCTCCAGGGACAAATTCAATAGAACAATCATAGTCTCTATGGGGAGGCAAAACCTGCGATTCCTTCTCAGAAAAAACTCTCCAAAAATCCTGAATAGGAACAGGCAATTCTCCCCTATCCAAAGCTGCAATACGCCCGTTACAACACTTGTCATAACATTTATGGCTCCAGGATTTAATTTCACTGGTAGACCAATCCAGTACAGGATTGTGAAATTTTAACCAGGGCAAACCCAATATTACTGGAGAAGGCAAGTTATTCAACACTACCAAATCCAATTTCTCATGGTGAACACCATTAATAGTGAGAGGAAATTCACTGACCTTGAGAGTAATATTCTTCAAAGGGGAGCCATCCACAGAAACCACAGCAATGGGGGATGATAAAGGTTCAGGTTTTAAATTGAGTTTTTCCACGAATCCCCCATCAATTACATTCAGTGTAGACCCGCAATCAACAAACACCCGAAATTCCATTAATTTTTCCTGAGCAATCGTGGAAGCAGTTAAAAATATATCCTTGGAATTTAAACATGCAATACGGGCGTGACTGACCATTTTTTTTTCTTTCTTCATACGAAGCTCACAGCCTTTAATCAAATGACCAGATTTTCCGCAATAGAAACACAAGCCTTCTGAAAAACGACGGTCTTTTTCTTGAGAGCGAGGTGCCACCGATCCAATCTCCATCGGTTCACCACTGTTAGTACACACATTATCATAACCAGAAACTGACATAGCAGAGGATTTGCTCTCATTAACCCTAGCACGCAGTCTTCTATCCACCCGTATAGCTAATTGCATAGCCTGTTGCAAATCCTCAGGTGTAGGATAAGCAATTAGCAGGTCTTTAACCCTTTCACTGAGCCCAGCAAGAAATAGACTTTTCAGAGCAGAATCGTTCCACCCTGTTTGAGTGGACCAACGACGAAAATGAGTACAATATTTTTCGACATTACCTGATCCTTGTTTTAAACGTCTCAACTCAGTCTCAGCTGATGCCACACGGTCAGGATCATCATATAATAGTCCTAAAGCAGAAAAAAAACTATCCACTGATCTGAAGCATGTATCACTAGGTTGCAAAGAAAAGGCCCACTCCTGAGGCTCTTTGCGCAAAAGTGACATTATGAACCCTACGCGCTGGGATTCATCCCCAGAGGACTTGGGTCTCAAACGAAAATACAATAAGCAAGCATTTTTAAATGAAAAAAATTCTCGATGTTCACCAAAAAATAAATCCGGCAAACATACCTTAGGCTCCAAGAAATATGCTCCAGGACAGTTACTCACGTGCTGACGGAGCTCGGCCACTTCCAGAGAGAGTCCCTGCAGGTGTTTAGCCAAATCCTGAACCGACACCATGATGGAACAAAAAAAAAAAAAAAAATCTTTCCTTAGAGAATTTGCAGGACTTACTGTTGTGTTCTGCTACCAAAGCTAAGGAAAGAGAGGAGATCTGTCCCTACTATAAGACTCAGCTGAATCCCTACGATGTAACAGGGAACCTGATCCTGCGATCAGACCTGCTAAAGTCCTAAACTAGTCTGTACGGAGACCTATAGATGTGAGGAGGGAATCCCTACAAGTACTAAGGACTGGGAGGAATATGGGACACCTCCTAACAGAAATAGTAGCAGACAGACGAACAAACAAAATAGATAGAACATAGAGGTCCGTAGACCAAGCAAACTAACAGAGTTAGATACAGAGCACAGGCTAGCTAGAAAGTAGATATACAATGAAGTCCAGCAAAGCCAGAAGGGCGGAGCAGGATTAAATAGACCAACAAGGTCATGTGACCAGCAAAGGAAAAAAAACCTAACAGCAAGGTTCTAACAGTTCGCCATCCTGGCAAAATGTCCCCCATCCTGGTATAAAGTCCCTCATCCTGGTATAATGTCCCTCATCCTGAATCCTTTCTGTTCTTCTCCAGCACATTTTAAAAAGAAGCAAACAATTCTCAATTTCCCCGTTCAAATGCAGAGTGGGGTCGTCTTCTGTAGCCAGCATAGTAGCCGGCAGCTAACTTTGGTGTGCCGATACAGGCAGCATATGACGTCACTGCCATACCCCAGGCGTCACTGGCAAGCCAACATCACCTGCCAGCCCCTGATTGACCGGCGGCATGTATTGCAGTGCAGGGAGCGGGCAGGTATCTGTACCGCAATACATTTCACCTGAATGTGCGTCTGAGGATGCACATCCAGGTGAGATTATTGTCGGCGGGCCCTCCTCCAGCACGTGCCTGGTCGTGGTCACACTTTCTGCGATCATGATCATTATTCCCCTGCTTTCTATCATGCTTGAGCAAATACTTAGGCCCTTTGTTGTTAACCCTGCTATTCCTCTCCAGAAATGAGTGCTGTACAGTAGCAGAGGGAATCAGACCAATCAGAGTTAAACTCATTCTCTCCAAGTACCCCATAGTAGCCACATGTGTGACGATCTGATAACTTTGAGTCAGCAAAAAAATTGTTTCATCAATCGAATTCTTTCAGAAATGTAGATAAAATAAATTATTGGATGTAACTCATTCATTCATGGCATTTAAACTATCAGATCCTACACATGAATGCAAAATTGCAATCATTAAAGCCTATAATGAAACAGCATACCATCACTGGGCAAGATCTTCAAAACTGTTTTGTAGGATTTTTCATGCCTTTCATCTGATTTACCTCAATTGCTTCTCTTAGAGCCATATATAAGTGATTCAAGACACAGGAGGTGATTGCGTGCTAAGTACATTTATGATGACGAGTGGATCATGAGAGGATACAAGAGCTCCAATAACTTTTCTATTCAGCTTCTGCCGGTGACATGGACCTTGGACTTCATCCTCTAGTTTTTGCTGGATTGTCTATTGTTGTGCCTATCCTTGACCTTTGTGAACTCTACTATCCTTTTATAATCCTGGCATGATCCATTCTGTAGCATGATATATGGACAACCTTATTCCATTCTTTTCTGTAGAGAATACTATTAGAGATGATCAAATCTTTTGAAAATCGAATTAAAGAGGTTTGACAAAATTTTCCCTACAATTCGATCAGCAGCAAATTAATGCGGTAGGAATCCCAATTTTCCAAAGTGTTCAATTGCCCTCAAAAGACATGTCTAATTTTCTGAGGTCTCGTATGACTGTACCCAACCCCTTTCAAGCTCTTTAATACAAACACAGCCTTAGTAATGTCAAAGAGACCTCAACATAGAAATAGATGGTATCTCGGTAGTAACCATCAGTCCATTTAACAAAACAGTGCACTAACATACCTTTTATGTTTTTCTTTTCCAATTAAAAAATAGTTCAAAAATTATCCCTCTTTTCATTTGGAATCATGCAAACCGTTTTTGTAGAAGACTGACTCAAACTAATGGTGTCGCTGTCAGAGGTAACATCATTCTGCTGTGACTGAGACAATTGACGTTCCATAATGCATACAGAGGTACAGTCAGGCCCCTATAGATTATGGGTGGCATGCCATATAAAGATTTTGTACAATTTACAGATTGCACAGAGTCATAATACACTGTCTGCATAAAGCCTTACACACAAGTGAATGATTTTAGAAGTCTTGTTGAGCCATTGTGACTATGTAGGAGAAAAGTTGAGTGGCTGACCTCTGACAGGAATAACTTCTATTTCCCCAACATATACAATAAACATCCATGTCAGGATAATACTGATATGAGAGGATCATTTTGAATATATATGTACAGCTTTATCAAAAGACTGCTGTTTCACACAACGTTAATGGCTCTTTGGAAAAAGATACAGCAGCATATTTTTGCAGCTAAATCTCTGGTACTGTGGATAATACAACTAAGTCCCTGTCTATTTGTTGCTGTCATCTTTCCAGTGTCAGTAAAAGTCATGGGTTGATTTTGAGCTTAGAATGTTTAACTCTGAGCTTTTGTGGAAAATGCTGACACCAGCGAGGTCACTAATTCCATGCGTTCTGTGGCACAAGATAAAAGAGGCGAATTTATGCCCTTTAAAGCTGTCTGAGAAATATTACTTTTTTATTAGTATTTTCATGGATACTGAGCCTGGGAGATTGGAGAAAGAATATCAGGCTTAAAATGGAATGAACAGACCTATAAAGGCATGGAAGAAGAAATAAAATCTGAAAACACAGTGTAGAATAAAAGCAAAACATGTAGGGTCAGTAGAATAAGAGCTGGCACAGGTATAGGGAAAATACAAATGTTTTCTTTGGATAAAATGCATACTTTTCTAATGAAACATATACAATCATGGTCAAAAGTGTTGGCACCCTTGAAATTGTTCCAGTAAATGAAGTATTTCTCCCAGAAAATTATTGCACTTAGACATGTTTAGTTATACGCATGTTTATATCCTTTGTATGTATTGGAACAACCCCAAAAGGCAGAGAAAAAAAGGCAAATTGGACATAATTTCAGACAAAACCCCAAAAATAGGCCAGACAAAACTGTTGGCACCCTTAACTTAATATTTGGTTGCACACCTTTTGGAATAAATAACTGCAGTCAATCACTTTCTATAACCATCAATAAGCTTCTTATACCTCTCAAGTGGAATTTTGGACCACTTTTCTTTTGCAAACTTCTCCAGGTCTCTCATATTTGAGAAGTGCCTTCTCCCAACAGAAATTTTAAGATCTTTCCACAGGTGTTGGGATTTAGATCCGGACTCATTGGTGTCCACTTCAGAACTATACAGTGCGTTGTTTCCATCCATTTCTGTGTGCTTCTTAAAGTATGTTTGGGATAATTGTTCTGCTGGAAGACCCATTACCTAGGACGCAAACCCAGCTTTCTGACACTGGGTGCTACATTTCGACCCAAAATCCTTTGGTAATCTTCAGATTTCATGATGCATTGCACACAGTCAAGGCACCCAGTGCCAGAGGTAGCAAAACAACCCCAAAACATCTTTCACTGTAGGTCCTGTATTTTTTTATTTGTAGGCATCATTCCGTTTTCAGCAAACATTAGAATGATGTGTTTTACCAAAAAGCTCTATCTTTTTCTCATCTGTACACAAGACTCTTTCCCACAAGGATTTTGGTTTACTCACGTACAATTTGGCAAACTGCAGTCTAGCTTTTTTATGTCTTTGTGTTAGCAGTGGATCCTCCTGGGTCTCCTGTCATGCCGTTTCATTTAATTCAAATGTTGACGGATAGTTCACGCTGATACTGATGCACGATGAGCCTGCAGGACAGCTTGAATTTCTTCGGAACTTGATGGGGGCTGTTTATCCACCATCCGGACTACCCTGAATTGCAACCTTTCATCAATTTTTCTCTGCCATCCACAGTCAGGGAAAATAGCTACAGTGCCATGGGTTGTAAACTTTTTGATTATGTTGCACACCATGGACAAAGGAACATCAAGATCTCTTTAGATGGACTTGTAACCTTGAGATTGTTGATAGTTCTCCATGCTTAGTGTGGCACACACAATGCAAAGGTTGAGTCAATTTCTCCCCTTTTTATCTGGTTTCTGGTGTGATTTTCATATTGCCCACACCTGTTACTTGCTACAGGCGAGTTTAGACGAGCATCACATGCTTGAAAGAAAGTTGTTTACCCACAATTTTGTCACGGTGACAACAATTTTGTCTGGTCCATTTTTGGGGTGTTGTGTGAAATTATGTCCAATTTTCCTTTTTTTCTCAGTTTTTTAGTGTTGTTCCAATACACACAAAGGAAATTAACATGTGTATAACAAAACATGTGTAATTGCAATAATAATCTGGGAGAAATACTTGATTTTCTGGAATAATTTCAAGGGTGACAACACTTTCAGCATGACTGTATATATAAATGATAAAATAAGATTATATAAGGTTAGAAAAGAAACATGGACATTTGAGGTTTCCCTTGAACGGGGCTGAACTGCAATACCAGACACAGGCTATGAACAAAGGTGGGGAAAAAAATAATATCACATTGATGTAAATTTGCCTCTTCTGAAACGTATAATTTCCCTTCTTATCAGTCTAATGTATTTACTTGAGATTATGGTAATTTTCATTATTTAACTCCTACTGTTCGATTATCTTCTTGCTATATATTTACTTGGTGTAATAGGTCACTTGATGATGTGATCATATATTAATTTGTCAGAGATAAAGAATAAAGATAAGTGAATCTGCTTAAATTCAGATTATACAGATTTGCTTGAATTATGGTGGGAAGTATGATTTGCATTGAATTTATTCAATGTGAATCGATTGTGCACTGTTATGCATTGAGATTTCTCCAGCCCACTGAGTATAGGTATAACAAAATGAAAAAAATATATACTCACCGGCCCTCACCTGTCTTTAGGGCCATACATTGAAATCATAGCAAAAGTTCTAATTGCCCCCACCCCCACTCTAGCCAAGAAATATTCAGCAGTCATATCTCTAAATTTTTATATAAAAGGAAAGGGATATGTATTGTGATAACACAGTAATTATGACCCTATTGTAGCCCCTAAACCCCTTAGTGTTCTCACCCATGATACCTTTTTACTGACCATTATAGAGTTTGATGCTTCCAAAAGTGCTGCCACCCACACACATACACAGTATGATATCCTACAGTGAATCCCCTCCCCACAATATAACCCCACAGTCCTCCCACACGTACAGTATGATGTCCCCACAGTGACCCTAACAGAGTATTATACCATAACAGTATGATGTCCCTAAAGAGCCTCCCCCCACAGTATGATGTCACCATAGTTCCTCTACATACAGGCCCTATAGCCCCCCACAAAATATTATGGCCCCTAAGCCCTCACAGACCACCCACTGTCACTCAGTATGATGGCCTCCAAAGCGCACCACTCAGTATAATAGCCCCCACTTATTATGATGGCTCCCATGAACCTCCAATCAATATTATGGCCTCCATAGCTCCTCACTCAGTATCATGATCCCCACAGACCCTCATTAAGTATTACGACTCCAACAGACCCTCACTAGGTATCATGGCCCCCCCAGACTCCTTCTCAGTATAATGGCTTCCACAGCCTCCCACTAAGTATGATGCCCAAAAGCCCATCACTCAGTATGATGGCCCCCACAGTACCCACTCTGTGTGATGGCCCTTATAATCCCCCACTCAGTATGATACCCCCAAAGTCTCTAATTTATATGATGCACCCTACATCCCCTTACTTCATATGATTCCCTCAGAGTCCACCACCAATCATTATGATGGTTCCCACAGCTCCCCACTTAATATGAGGCTCCCAAAGCCCCTCACTTAGTATGATGGCTCCAACAGCATGCCCACTTCACTTAGTAGAATGCTCCTACATCCCCCAACTCAGTATGATGGCCCCCACATCTCCCCACTTAGTATGATGCCTCCAAAGCCTCTAACTTAGTATGATAACCCACAGCCTCTCACTCAGTATAATGCCCTACAGGCCCCCACAGTATGATGTCATGGCCTCCACAAGTATTGACATTTAAAATAAAAAATGAACACTAATACTTACCCTCGTTCCTTTGACGCACTCCTCAGATCGGTTCAGGGTGAGGACTCTGCACAGCAATGTAGTGATTTCATCGTGCCTACAATGTTCTGAGTCTGAGAAGCACAGCTACAGGCTGAATGGTGGACCACAAAGGCTTTGGCTCCTGAATCCATAATTCTTTTTAATGGTATCTGCATTTTGAGAAGACTGTGACAACGAACAGGGCGGAGGGCCAATTGCCACGGCACCGGGCCCCCCAACTCATGGGCCCCACAGCTGCTGCATATTTTGCCACTATGAAGGGTATGCCCTGCCTGTCCCAATGTGCAGCACCATTCTGGTGGTCTTTTTTAGTTTGGTGCAGCCTCTTCTTCTGTCTGGCGTACCATACCAGAGTGGGGCTGAGAGGCAAGACAGGCAAGGTCCAAGTGAGGTTTTTTTTTTCTACCACCTTCGAAGCCCTCTGTAACTCAACAAAGTGACCCCCGGCCAGCCACTATTTTATTAATTTTGCACACTTTTATGCCAAAAATGACAAAAGTATTCTTGGGGTGATACCTTTATTGGCTAACCAGAAAAAAAAAAAAAAATATATATATATATATATATATATATATATATATATATATATATGCAAGCTTTCAGGGCACAGAGGCTCCGTCTTCAGGCAAGAGTGCAAATGAATTCATAAGAGATAAGGCACAGCATTTGAGAGATGTTACAACAAGACATTTGTTCATGAGGTGTAAGTTGTGATGCCTCCTACTGATAAGTTAGGGAGATCAAATTAGTTTTTTTTGTTGCAAAATGAGAGGCCTTGGGAATGTTTAATTATCTGGAGGTGTCAATTTTGTCCATGTAGTGAGTCATAAAGCCAGGTGTTATATTTAGTCCTGTTGTCAGTGAATTGAACATCCTTATCAATTTGAATTCCCAAATTTTTCTTTCTCTGTTGCCCTTGAAGTGACCTTTTAGTATTAAAACTTTTAGATCTTTTATACAGTGTCCCCGGCCAGAGAAATGTTTTCCCACAGGTGTATCCAGTTCATTCTTAATTGAGTGTCTGTGTAAATTCATTTTCGTTTACAGCCTTTGCATAGTTTCTCCAATATAAACTCCTCCTGGGCACCTTGTACATTGTATCATGTACACCACATTGGAGGATGTACATGAAAAGACATCCATGATTTTGTAGTCCTGATTTGTGTTAGGTATGCAGACTGTATTTGATGGTAATATGTGGGTACAAGTTTTGCATTTTTTGTTTTTACATGGGAATGTGCCCGTCACTGATGGAGATGAGAGGACACTTCTGACAAGGAGATTCCATAAGTTAGGGCTCTGTTTGTAGGAGAGAAGTGGTAGTTTTGGGAATATTTCTTTCAGTTTGTGGTCTCTGTGGAATATGGGTTGGAGATCAGCACCAATTTTCCTTAGGATGCTCATGTGGGGGTTGTATGTGACCACAAGAGGTACCCTGTTGTTGTCCTCCCTCTGTCTGTAATCCAGGAGGCTACTTCTTGGTATCCTTGTAGCTCTGTGAATTTGTTCATCTATTACCAGTGGATGGTATCCTTGTTGTAGGAATGTATTCCTCAGTGATAGTAGCTGACTCCTTGTCAGAAGTGTCCTCTCATCACCATCAGTGACGGGCACATTCCCATATAAAAACAAAAAATGCAAAACTTATACCCACATATTACCATCAAGAATGATGGTAATAAGAATGAACTGGATACACCTGTGGGAAAACATTTCTCTGGTCGGGGACACTGCATGAAAGATCTAAAAGATTTAATACTAAAAGGTCACTTCAAGGGCAACAGACAAAGAAAAATTTGGGAAATCAAATTGATAAGGAATGATGTTCAATTCACTGGCAACAGGACTAAATATAACACCTGGCTTTATGACTCACTACATGGACAAAATTCACACCTCCAGATAATTAAACATTCCCAAGGCCTCTCATTTTGCAACAAAAAAAACTAATTTGATCTCCCTAACTTATCAGTAGGAGGCATCACAACTTACACCTCATGAACAAATGTCTTGTTGTAACATCTCTCAAATGTTGTGCCTTTTGTCTTATGAATTCATTTGCACTCTTGCCTGAAGAAGGAGCCTCTGTGCTCTGAAAGCTTGCATACATATATATATATATATATATATATATATATATTCTGGTTAGCCAATGAAGGTATCCCCCTAAGAATACTTTTGTCATTTTTGGCATAAAAGTATTCACATAAATTTTTCGGGCTAACACGGTACCACAATATAACTTTGTATTGTACATCATTAATTTTGCACAAAGCGAATCACAAAAATGTGCATTCAGCAAATTTCTTTTTTTTTTTTGTAAAATTCGAGACATATTCCATTTACCTTGAAACAGTTCAATCATCTTTAATCAGAGGGTTTGATATTAAAATAGTTATGAACAGAACATAAGAGACTTTACATATGGAAACATCAATTTATTGGATTTGTTAATGAATATTGAGGATGGTTATGATATAAAATTGATATAGGTAGTAGGATGATGGCTCAGTGGTTAGCAGCAGTCTAGAACTGGTTGACTTGGGGCCACATTTACTTAGCGTATGTTTTTTTCTGTATAGGTTTTCTCAAAATATTTGGCAAACAAATTGGGCAATCTGCAGTGTTTCTTTTTACGACTCTTCAAAGCCTCTGTTTTCTGAAGGCACAATTTCCTTCACCCTCCTTAAGTCACAATCAATGGGTCTAAAATGACAAGGAATGTTTCATTTTTACATTTTAGTTTTTCCTCCTCTTGTTCCAAGAGTAATCACTTTTATTTTTCCATTAACAAAGGGCTTGCTTTTTGTGGGACAAGTTGTAGTTTCAAATTACATCACTAATTTTACCATACAATGTAGTGGAAAATGGGAAAAAAAATCCAAGTACTGTGAAATGGCAAAAAAAAAACACAATTCCTTCCTTGATTGTTGTGTTTAGTTTTTACAGCATTGATTGTGTGGTAAAAATGACCTTGCAACGTGATTCTTCAGATCAGTACAATTACGGCCATACAAAACCTATCCAGTACTTTAAATATTTTACTTTTATATGTAGTATTTTTTTCAGTGAGCTGTTAATTTTTACATTTTTCAGTCCATGGAGCTTTGTGATGTCTTATTTTTTGCACGCTGAGCTGATGGTTTTATTGATATTATTTTGGGGTACATATGACAGTTTGATCACTCATTTTTTTTGTGAATTGCAGCAAGCATAACATGGCAATTTTAGCGTTATAATTATTTTTCTTTTCAGCATTTAGTTTTCTGTTTAAATAAATGTATATTTTTATATATCAGACACAAGTATCCAGTATGTCTTTTATGTTTTGCTTTACGTTGAAGGGAGGAAAAAAGGTGATTTAAGCCTTTATATTTTTTTCGTTTTTTTTTTTTAATTTTACTTTATTTTTTAGTTCCCCTAAGGAACTTGAACTCCGGCTTCCTTGGTAATCTATTGGTTATCTGCAATCATGTTGCAAGGGGCCAATGGGAGATGACACCACTTAAAGGGAATCTGTCACCAGGTTTTCGCCACCTAATCTGAAAGCAGCATAATGTAGAGACAGAGACCCTGATTCCAGAGATTTGTCACTTACTGGGCTGGTTAATCTAGTTTGGATAAAATCATTGTTTTATCAGCAGGATATTATCCCAAGAGAACTTGTAAACCTGCAACCAGGTAGTGAATATATTCATGAGCTCTGTATAACCCCGCCCCCTCCACTGATTGGCAGCTTTCTATGTGCACTGTACATGGGCAGAAAATTGCCAATCAGTGGTGTTGGCGGGGTTATACAGAACTCAGTATTCAGAACACTGCTAGATCTGCTGCAGAGAAAAGAGTGATTTTTTTTTCAAAATGACGCAAAGCAGCTCAGTAAGTGATACATCGCTGGAATCAGGGTCTCTGCCCTTACATCATGATGTTCTCAGATAGGGTATCAAAAACCGGGTGACAAATTCCCTTTAAATGTTAGAGGTGATAGGGATATTTAAATGGTTAAACTGCAGTGATCAGAGCAATCTCCTGCTCCTGCAGTTACAAGCAGATGCCGGCTGTTTAACACAGCCGGCATCTGCCTGGTATGAAGCCGGCTCAAGTGTTCTCATGAAGAACAGCGTTTCTATCCAATTACGGGTCTGTTTTTATCAAGGACATCTGTAGAAAAGAAGCGCCGGGCATGAAGAGTAGTGTAACACAGTCAGGCACTATGCATGGGGTGGAAATGTTGGACGAAATCTGTTCTTCTTACGCCGAATCCAACTAAATGCACTCACTCTTGAGCCTAAAATGATGGTCTTTTCTTCTCTCTGTGCTGGCGTTGTTTGGTTATGATATGATAGAACTATTGTCCTTTTCTCAAGAACAAACTCTCTACATTAGTGTTGCCGACCTTTAGAAATACTTTTATCATTGTAAACAATAAAGTCGTTCTGTGATTCATCTTCCTATCAATTGTAATATTTAGATTCCATAGATATATCACATGCCGCCTTTTAGAAGCCACTAGGGACCATGTTGTATAATTTATGACTTTTTTTAAGCTTTATAATCTAAATGCTTTTCAACCTTTCCATTTGAGGCGGCTTTGAAACAACGGAATGTGGACCTTATTTGCAAAGAAATTAAATGAAACGCAACCTTTCCTGTTAACATTGTTATATTTAATTAGCTAGGCTGCTATATTTATCTCAAAACTGACCTTTAAAGAGGCATAGCTACTTTAATTACTGGAGTAAACACATAAATCCACTTTGGCGAGCAGTGTATGTCTTCTCGACAACTTTCATGAATAAAGCGCTCTGTATGAGTTAGGAGAAGACTGGACACAGGAATCTGGTCTCCATAGCGTAAACGCCTGGTCTAACATAATTTCTCTTTAATTACAGACCCTAAGGCTCAAAATCTGATAAGCCGAGACGTGTGGATAATTCTAGCCAGATATATGTATTAAATTTAGAAATTAATATTTTGATAATGTCGGCACATTGTTAAATCATTGCGTGGTTCACTTCTCTTCTGGATATGATTTTCAAGCTTAAACCTTTCACTCCCCGACAATTTTGTTTTCTGTTTTTGTTTTTCCCTCTACTCGTTTCCAGACCTAGAATTTTTTTTTTATTAATTTTCCATTTACATAGTCCTATAATGGACTATTTTTCTGAAGGACAAGTTTCTGTCTTGAAAAACACCATTCACTTTACCATATATTGTACAGAGAAACAGGGGGGAAAAATTACAAGTGGGATGAATTGGTGAAAAATATGCTACTGCTCCATTGTTTTTTGGGGGGTTTCGTTTATACGGCATTTATTATGCAGTAAAAAAAAGACCTGGAAATATAATTCTCCAGGTCAATACAAATATGACCAATACCAGACTTGTATATTTTTTATATTATTTCAATGGTTAAGAAAAATTCAGAACTTTGTGAATCAAATTGTTTTTTGCCATTCTCTGTGACCCGTAACTTTTTTTTTTTATTTTTCCATTGATGCAGCTTTGTGAAGGCCCATTTTTTGGGCTGGCATATTGGTACACGTGCACCGTTTGATTGTTTTTTATTGCATTTTTAAAAATGGTGCAGCGACTGAAAAATATGAATTCTGGAATTTTTTTTCCTCTTTTCAGAGTTTTTATTAGCTTAATTATTTTTACGATTTGATACATCAGACGTCTATGGACTTGGCGACACCAGATATGTTTATTTATTTTATTTTTATTCTTATTTAGTTTATTTTTAAAACGGGAACAAATTGATTTTTTTTTTTACTGTTTACTGTTTTATAATGGATTTTGTTGTGTTATAATCGATAATGTATGTGTTGAATTATGTTATCTGATGTTGTCTGCACTTGTCCCCTCTGTATTGTAAAGTGCTGCAGAATATGTTGGCGCTATAGAAGTAAAAATTATAATTATTATTATTATTATTATTATTAATGGATTCGAAGTTAAATGGATTCACACACAGTGGCTAAATAAACTAGTCTCATCTCCGACTTTGCTCCCCGGTCAGACCTCTAACTATATTTTCTCTAAAACCATGGAGCATAATAATGATAAATCAGATAAAGGTATACCTGATTGCCTCACATGGTTTGAGCAACATAAATCAATTGACTGGTTACCTTAAAAATCTACACAAATGACAATTTCATTTTGTTTTTGTTTCATTTCATTAACATATTTTTTATTTGTTTCCCCCAGATCGGTTTCTTATTGGTGGCACCACATCCAGTCCCTTGTCTATTGCAGTGCATCACTTGTCCCTGGCACATTTTTGGAGGCGTCTCACAGCTGTACCTGTACTCTCCAGCATCCCAACTGCCAGGAAAACATTCCATGTATACAAGGACCTGGCCCCTTGTGTTCCCTCTGCTCAACAATTCACCCTGCCCAGTGTGCCAGTTGCAACCCTGGATACACATTAACAGCTCAAGGCCTGTGTGTGCCTTCAGTGCCTGAGTCCTCAGAACCTTACCTTGGGACAGAAGGTACTTTGCAGGACTTAGAAGTGAAATATTTGCTTCTTAAACGGGATGGACGCTTGAGAGCTCCAGCTTTCTTTATTTCTGGAGATCTGCGGCTAGGCATGTGGTTTCAAATGGGTGGCAGGAAGCGTATGCTCCTGACCTGCAAGAGCAACAAACACTGGCCCAGGCAGCTACATCTACTTCTAGGACTTTCAATGCGTCTCTGTCTTGCCGGAAATGGCACAAGAGACCCCCAAGTAACCGTTTATGTGAATCCTTTTGGAGGGAGCCACTCCGAAAGCTGGTTGCTGCCTGCAGGAGAACAAGGTTATCCAAGTTGGGAGAAAACTTGGGACATGGAGGGAGGAGACCGTTGCCAGAATTGGACTTTGATACTAGGCCACCGCTGGCGGTCATTTTTTGAAACTGTTCACTTTTACATGAGAAGCAATCCTTTGGAAGAAGAAGAAGGAGAGGAAGATTCAGCAGAATGGACTGACAGACAGACTTTGGATGATAAATTAGAAGATCCTGAGTATGTTCGTATTGATGGTCTTCATGCCTTTGGTTACAGTGTACCTTTTGACCCAGAAGCCATCAGAGGCTTAGCGCAGCAAATAGACCAACCTGGGTCCAGAGAAATTGCATTGCTAGAAATGCAAGAGCTAAGAAAGCGAGTAAATTTCTTATCACCTCCAGGTGCCCGTAAACTGGATCTATTTAGCTGCCTACTGCGACACCGGCTGAAGATGAGCAGCAACGAGGTGGGAAGAATACAGGCCCAACTTGCTTTACTCAGCAGTCAACTTCCCAACGGCTCCACTTATGAGACAACAAAGCTCTGCAGCTAAAAGCTCAACTTGGATTTATTTACTCCTTCAATACATAAGGCCCATAAATTAAGTACAATGTCTTCCTTTTGAGAAGTCAATTCTGGGAACCACATCTGTATTCTTGGGTCTGCAATATCCTTAAAACTTAAAAGAAGGAAGTCAAGAAAAAATGTCCAACTTTGGCCCTAGTCAATACTACAAATGTAATTGTGCAAAGAGAATAAAGCCCAATCTCACGTGACTTGATGAATTCTGGTTTATGCAGCTCAGTAGGGCAAGCTAAGTGTGCCAGCTGTGATAGTTCACCAAGATGACAAAACTCTAGAAAATATCACAGCCAAAGCCATATTCAAATGGATCCATAAATGAAAAACATCTTGCTCTCCCATGTCTAGGAATACTGAAGACCGCTTGAGGATTTACAGTTTGATATATCAAGATGACCCCAACAAAAAAAAACACATAAAGAAAGAACACAAAAATGTAGTATAAGGATTTTTTTTTTCAAAAAGTGTCAAATGTAAATGTATATGACCTAATCAGAAAGAAAAAAAAAATATTGGTACATATATACCTTACTGTTAGTGTAACCTAACAGTACAACTATCTCCTACAAAGCCTTATTACTGTCACCAGTGACATTTACAAGAGTGTGCTTCGTCTGGTACAAAGGGGGTTAATGGAGCTTAGTCATTCATTATAAAGGTCATAAATTTGCAAAAACTGACAAAAAAAGCACAAGAAAATATAAGACTTTTCAGTGACCATTGTGTGTTGATGTTTTGAATAAGTACACATTCTGAGTGTTTCTGTGTGGACACAAGGTTTAGTGTGTGATTATGAATATCCAGGTCTTATTGTGTGTATGGGCTTAAGACAACACAAGAAGGGAGCATTGTAGTCCCTGATGCAATTTAGTGATATTTAATTTGTATGCAGACCTGGTAATGAATGCAGATTTGTACCAGTGGAACAGAGGCCCATTGAGTGACTATCAAGAATACAGCCTATCTTGAAATAAGTGTCTGAAGCCTAGAAAGAGAAAATATGGTTTCTTCAAGGTCAAGAGAAGCCAGTATTGGCATATAGTAAATACATTCTATCAATGGACGCAGGTTGAACTAATTATGCACTGTTGAGCATGACAAAAGATTATTGGTTATTTTCTAAGCCATTCGGCACGTAAAGTCCTTTTTTTGTTTGAATGTGCCATAAGGTGATTTATAACCTACCTGTGGCCATGTGTTTTCAAATCTTTGTATCTCAAACAGGGCTCAATAAAGAAAAGGAAGCTTTGTAGGCCTTTATGTTGTCCAATTGACACTTCCTACTTGCTGCTAGACATTAATGAATTAGGGCATTTAGGGACATTCTGAATTTTTATTAACAATATCATCGCTGGATAAATCTTCTTTTCCTTAGGGATGTTCTTGGTGCATTTTTTTTTCATAATATAGTCATTTTTTTCTTAGAAAGGGTCTATACTTCTATATACCATTGCATCTAATGATCTGTGTTCATACAGTTTATATTGTAGACAAAATAGTAGCATAATGTGATATATTAAAGAGATTTTCTGGGACTGATTTATTTTTTTACTATGGGCTTAAGAGCTAACAGGCAGGTACTTTCTAACTACATGCCTGTTTTACAGACTACTCCTGCAGGCAATTCTTCTGATTCACATGAACAGAGCAGCTCTTCCTCTTCCAAGCTGCTCTGTGGATGCGGTGTGACTGCCGGCATCATGCTGATTGACATTTGGCTCCCCGCAGTTAGGCAGCAGGGAACTGGCTGTCAATTAGTATGACATCAGCAGTCACGCCCCAACAACAGAGCAGAATGGAAGAGACGCCGCTACTTTGTCACCATAACATCAGCAGAAGTAGCAGAATTGTTAGCAGAAGTGGTCTATGATCGCTCTGTGCCGACAGAATTCGGAGCCGGGCAGAACAGGCAATTAAGTAGCAACTACATGCCTGTTAATTCTTAGGCCCATAATAAAAAAAATAAATTAGTCCCGAATAACCCCATTAACCATATATAAACACTGGCCTTAAATGGTGCAAACTGAAAGATATGAGCTCAGGATTATTCAGCCAGAACCTTTAAAGGTCCATTTACACTGACCTACCCGCCACCCTAAGCAACCACCGATTGGTAAACCATCGTTTAATAGCCAGTCCATACAGGTAGACTAAAGTAAATGATGCACACTTACTTGTCTGTAATGGATTGCTCAGTGCACATAGGCTGCTATTTTTTTCCGCAGCACGAGTACAATTCTTACAAGGCAATGCGCCACTGAGAACGATGATCTTTTATGCTGCACAAAAGTTCATTTCATCTGATGGACAAGTTTTTTGCTCATTCATCGGGTGATTGGCAGTCTGTTTACACTGAAAGATTATCATGAAACAAATGTTAAGAGCGCTTATTCCAAAATTCTTTCAATGTAAATGCACCTATACTCTAGAGAGGTCACGAAGAGAAATGTCCCTACATTACTCTTTTCTAGTGAATGATTTATTATATAGGTTATCTATGGATGGAAATATTAATAAATGCCAACAAGACATAAAAGTAAGACTGGAATGAGCTTGACAACCCCTTACTCAGGCACTTTAAGCCGAACTAAATGGGACTTGTGGAAGCCTAAATAGGACAGCACTGAATTTCTTAAAAGGGTTTTCCTTTTCCTGGACTTTAAAATTGATGACCTATTCTTAGAATTGGTCATTAATATTAGATTGGTACTGCTCCGACTTCTTACACTTCCACATGGCACTGCTCCGTACACTGCCGTAGCCATGAATGGTGCTGCAATCTCACTCCTCTTCACTTGCATGGGAGGGAGAGGCTTCCATTACTGTTCACAGCCACTATACAATGTACAGAACTGTACCACTTCCATGTGGACTCTTCAATCAACTGGACGGTGGAGGTGTCCCTAGTCAAGCCCCTGACAAATGCAAACCAGTAATAGAAATAGTGGGCTAACTGTGCAGACGTCTTGTTGAGAAAGTCGGATGACTTTGAAACGCGCTGAAAATAAACCACTTAGTAACATCCTTGGTCTCCTGGGTTCTCCAATTTGTCATCATCAGCAGTGCAGGTAACCCACTATTTCCATTACTGGTTTTTACCCGTGGGCTAGGAGCAGCAGATATTTTGAGCTGTTACAGTCATTGTGTATCACATATTCTCATCAAGTGAGCACCTTCCCGCATCTGATATCCTCCATCATCGGATAAGACCCTAATGGGCTTTTTTTTCTTCCAGCTTCCCTCACTCAAGCCCCCACTAATCTCATAGTAATAACTGGAGTTGAGCAAAAAGTTTTGCAGGTCCTTGGTCTGTCTACAATGTTGGTTGTCAATAGACTCCAAACAACAGCTTTGCTAACCTACCACCTGTGGCTTTCCCGATGCCTCTTCTGATTGGTAGACCTCACATTGTCATTGAGATGCAGTACAATGCCTGCATGATGTCATGGGGCCCACTAATGAGAAGAGGTCCAATAGCCATGACTACACAAAATGGAAAATATCTAGTCATAGCTGTATATGGAGTAAAATTGTTTTTTATAGAAAATCTGAGAAATTCTTTCCAATGTTGATGGCCACTATAAAATCGACTTTCTCTGCCCTCAGCCCTCTGGATCTCCCATATGTGTAAAATAGACATGAAAGACCTTTAAAAAGAAACATAGAAGTCACATAGACCTTGCCTGACATTTTTGTGTGTCCTTTACAGGAAAGAAAATAATTAAAGTTCAAGAAAAAAAATCCATCTATTGCATCATTGCCATATCCTGGCTTTTATAAATGACCACTATTATTTTCTGAAGGCCACCTTACTTATATCAGGTTCCTTAGCTTTCCCAATATATTTGTATGTTTGGTTAGACAGGAGAGGTGACCTACAGTTCAGCTGGGCATCGGAGCATCTGTTGCTTTACTACAAATTTAGTCATTTCGGCACTGAACAAGTATTGATATGGCGAGGTACATTGGATTAACCATCTGTTTATACATAAGGTTCCCCTGATATATTCATATTTGTCAGCGGAATTAAAATATACATAATGATGACAAGACAAGAGGTCAAAGAAAAAATAATTTTGTGCTTTTAACTTGAAGTATTTTTATTTTCTTCTACAAACTAAAAAAAAAATGTTGAAAACAAAAACTGCAAGTTGATCCTAAATCAAATTGTATTCGTTTGGATTAAAATTTCTTACAGACTTATTCATGTTTACTTAAAAATCATCATATTAGCAATCGGAAAAGATGTTCAAGAACGTCAATTATTCAAGTTGACTTGTTTGGGTCAATAGTTTTCTGCTTAGCATTTAATAGTTTTCTATGGAGGTAACATCATCACACAACTTTTCAACAGGGAATTAGGACAAAGAATAAATGTAACAGGTAAGTTAATAAAAAACAACAACATTCTTTACACTTTGGAGTAATTAAAGGGTATTTTTATTGGTAATAACAGCTTTTGAAAGACAACTGTCTTGCTGATAGATATTCTGCTATATCAGTCATCAGTTTCATTATGCCCAAAATAACGGACTTTACAACTAGAAACTTTCATGCGTATTTATGACAGATGACAGCAAAATTATACTAGATTTATACATCAGAAAAAGTGGGATTCTTCTCTCTAAATGTTCCACCAGGATACCACAAAAAGAAGGATACCACAAAAAGAAGAACAAGACCTAAAGGAAGGAGTAGGATGAAGATGAGAAGATGAGAACTGTGTAACTAAATGATACCTCTTCTAAGCCCTTGCTTAAATAGCTTGTCAAAACCCTTCTCTTACAAATTTTAAAATCTTATCATACCTATCTTAAATAAATAGATGCGGTTTTGAGAGAACATGTCACTTGCCATAAATATGTAATATTTTAACTGGTGTAAATGACACTGTTCTCTTGAATCCGACTTTGTTTTCCTTTTGTTCTTGTGTCTCTCTATTCCTGAGATACACACTCCTCTAAATATAGTCTTTTTAGACAACTGGGCGTAGTCCACAAGAAAACTGAAATAGAGAACAGTTAAGGACCATGCCTACTGGGTTTAAAAGACTGAGAAGAGTGGATGATATCACAGTAATGAAGAGACTAAGGAACAAACCAAACACATTAGATTCATGATTCAAGAGATCAACAGCATTTACCCCGTGTAAAAAACATCCTCTTTAAACGACAATTCTATCTTTGTCACTTCCCTGAGTTCTCCTGATTCTGCTGCTGTTTTCCATTTTGTGCTGAGTGATTCCGTTGCAAAGATATTCACATTTGTTTCTTCCGTAGAGCACTATGTGAAATTTCAACTTGCAGTCCAACTAGGCATTTCTTCAGGGTGTTCTGTTGAGGCATACACTGTCGCCTCTCTCAGACACTGTTAACCGCCCCCTGAAAAGACCCTAAAGAAAAACCTAGTTGGTCTGCAAGCAGAGATTTCACATACGATGCCCCAAAGGAACAAATATAAATATCTCTGGAATGGAGTGATGCAGCGCAAAACGGACAGAGCGGCAGAATCAGGGGAGCTTGGGGAGTTTTACAAGGTATTCAACTCAAGATTTTGGAGAAATTACAGATCCTCTTTGAGCTGACTATCTACATATATCAGTATGTTGGATATGTGCACATATAGTTTATCGAGGAGATTTTTTTTTTAGCAGAAACTCAATGGAAACTCTCCAAATCCTCCACAAAACTCAAAAACTTAGAGGTTGTGCTAAGTTTCTGCTCCAAAAACTCTGCAAAAAGACTCAATGTGCACATAACCTTAAAAAACAACTCTAGCGTGTATTGTTTTCACCGCTAGTGTGGCATCACTAATGTAAGTTCCCTGCCCCTAGTAAAATTCTTATCTTCTGCTTTTTCTGGTGCCACTCCGGTCCCGCTCCGCCATCTTGACACCACAGTTTCTGACTGACCAGAAGGCAGGGCTAACGCTCACAAGCTCTCAATGTAAGTCTATGAAATCCTTGTTCTAGCCTTGTTCCGGCTCTCATAGACTTAAAATGAATTGTGATGCTGGACCGCCCAGCGAACCCTGGAGCGATCCGGGAGATCTCAAACTGCAAAAGACGACCAGAGAGGAGCCGAAAATAGAAGAAGATGGCAGCTGGTAAGTATAAGACTAGGGGTAGGGAACTTATATTAGTGTTAGGAGAGAGGGTCAGGGAGCTGCCACGTGTACATCTTGGATCATCCGAAGTAGAGAAAGAACTCCTGGAGGGTGCCGGTCCCGCTGGTGAGCACAGCCAGTTCAAGGAGAGGGGAGGGAAGAAGGTCGGCACTACCAACGGGTAAAAGTCAAAATGTATTAATCCAGTTTAATTGCAAAAAGAACTTCGGCACTCCATACATGAATATATAAGAAATATTGTATCTAGACTAATCTCACTTTGAAAAATGAAGGTTTTTTGCGCATAATTTGGCCAATTTATGTGTGCCCATCAACCACGACTAGGTTACCTTCGTATGATGGGAAACTACGCTACGCTACCACTGGATATGCCACTCTTGGGCTGTAAGCCTGTATGAACAATATGTCTCTGCTTGGGCTTTTAATTGGCCAAATTATGCGCAAAAAACCTTCATTTTTCAAAGTGACATTAGTCTAGATACAATATTTCTTATATATTCATGTATGGAGTGCCAAAGTTCTTTTTGCAATTGAGATTACTCTTTTCTTCAGAGCACCCGAATAGACCAGTGAGCGACCTCTCTCTTTTTTCTATTAATCCAGTTTAATGCAATGATAAAGGCACAATTATCGAGCCAGAAACGCATTAGGTGTTTTTAAACTGGATTAATAGATTTTTACCCGTTGGAGTGCCGATCTTTTTCCTTCCTCTCTACTTATATTAGTGCTACACGCCTTCGATGACATAAAAAAACGGGTGTAAAGAGATGGTGCAATACGTCACTGAGAATAAAACAGTCCTAATATCAATGATAAAATGCTCTGATACTGAATGTTTTATTCCTTTGGATTCTGGGGTATTATATAGAAGTAACGTAAAGAAAATGGTTATTCCACATATACATTGTGTGAATTGAAAGCATATTATATCAGTCATGGCTAGCTGTGACCACTTTAGTGCAGAGATAATGCCTTGTAGTTGGAATGACCGTTGCTATAGAGATAACTTATTTTTATGATAAAGTCTCCTTTATTTCCAATGAAGGGAAGAAATGTGTAGGATATGACTTTCCACTTTGTATGGCAGCAGGTAGCTTAGAAAATATTTAAAGTTTCCTATAGAAGGTAAGCCAACATCAGGGATTACTATAATAACTTCTATTTATGTCAAAATCCCCATTTGGGAAACATAACCTCATCTTGTGCTTCAATTCCTCCTTCATTGGCAAACTTAGTAGACCAGTTTACATACTAGGAATTCATGCATTGTGCTGAGATCTCCTAGATATTACATTCCCCAATGGCTCTACCCTTTGCTAAGTACCATATCTTCATTCGGACATATGTTTTACTTTTGCATACAATAAAATATGGACCATTTCTCATCAATTTGATGGATCTGATTATCATCTATTTTTGGTCTGTGGACCCCTTTTACCATCAATGTGGTATTCATTTTTCACATATGAAAAAAAAAAATCCAACTCTTCTACCTATGAAATAATCTTATATATAACGCTGGATGCGTCCTTCTGTCCGAAGCCAGGATGGCCAGCGCCTATTCAGTGTGACGCCCGAGTCAGCACGTGCGCATGTAGTACTGTGGCATCATTTTAATGAAGACACTGTATATGCGAATTCACAGACAAAGTCTTCAACAAAATGGCACTAGATATCTTGGGATGCACACACGTTGACTCCGGCACCATTTTATTGAAGAATTCTACTACAGCGTCAACATAGCAGTGAGCACATGCCGGCTATCAACATTGTGCCTATGGCCGGCGCCTGAGCACTGCTATGTTGACATTGTAGCACATTACTTCAATAAAATGGCACCGGAGTCAGAACGTACACATACTGCCATCCCCTGGCGCCATTTTATTGAAGACACTGATTATGCAAATTCTCAGACACAGGGTCTTAAAAATAAAAAAGGGGTATTGCCCCTCATCAGTGCAAAGTAAGAGAACTGATTTGGCTAGGTGAGAGGCTCTGGACTGAGGTCTAAGGGGTAACGGTTCTCCTTGTGGAGAGCAACATACCGGCTTCCGTAACATCATGTCTGCAAATTGAGATTCTGATTTGGCTTTTATCTTAAGTCATATTGCAAAACTTGTTAAAGGGTCGATAGTGACTTGTAGAATTGCTGCTTCCAACAGGTGGTGCTATAGAGTTCAAGTCCTCTTCCCTTCTGAAGAGGCAATTTGCATATTAAATTTCCCAGAGGAGCATTGCACGGCGAATAAGCCTCCTTACATTGGCACGCCAGAGTTGGTATGTCATTCTCCACAAGAAGAAACATTTGCCCTTAGACCTCGCACCTTTCCGTGGAAAGCTATATAGACAAAATGCTCAGCCCAAAAAGGAGGAGTCACATCCCTGTATGTACAAACTTTTAGATTTCAATGGGCAGGTGCAAAACAGTAAGGTCTGGGTCCTGTTTTGTCCTCGTCTATTTTGAGCGAGGTGAACTAGAAGAGTTAGAGACCCTCCTGATTGGGTCACCTTGTCGCGGTGGGGTGTCTTTTATGCTCTTTTGATCAAAATAGTGTTAACTAAGCACCCTATGTTATTTATATCCACTATTACTATTTATTCATTTACTTACTGCAGTTTATTTGCTTAGATAATGTGAGTGAAAAAATTACATCCTAGTCGGACCCAACAGAGCCATACCACTATGATCCATATTGATTGAGGCTGCATATTGACTTTTTTAATGGTAATGGGCTATTTAGCTGGTATCGAACAGATAGTACATTTTCAATCTCGGCCACCCTTTGGGGAGTGTTTCTTTAAATCCACCATGAATGATTAAATAAACATTAAAAACTTTTTATTCCTTAATGAAGTATTGCTTATAGTATGTCCATCAATATTAATTTTTTGCATGGATACTTTTCTGTCAAAGTTTAATCTTTGCTTTTTCTGTCAAAGTTTTATCTTTGCTTTCTTTTTAAATGGCATTTTTATTTGCTTTGCAACTGTAAAGTGACAGTCAGTACTCTGCTAGGCATGGAGAACCAATTAAAGAAAAAGATCACATTATTAAAAAAGTTATCTAAAGTTTACAAAAACAAAAGTCTACATTTTTTTTTCAGGAAACCGTGCCACCCTTGTTCATGGGATGTCTTTGGTATTGCAGCTCATTTCCATTTCTTATCATCTGAATTCAATTATCTATTAATGGGATTGTCCCCAACTTTAAAAGTTATAATTATTCAGTCCAAGTTGGAGTAATAAAAAAATGTAAAAACGTATACTCATTTTTGGAACAGATGGTCTGTCATCTCCTTTCATCCCCTTTCAATTGAATCTACATTATTTGCAAACTACTACTCATCTTCTTCAATGCTACAGCTGCACAACACATTACTGTCTAGGGTATTGATTCCATTGTTTTAGAGCTTTCACTCCCAGTTCCTATCTCTATTGCTGAGCTGAGAGCCTTTAGGCTATGTGCCCACGTAGCAGATTTGATGCAGAGCGTTTTTGCCTCTCTCTTGCAGAAAAAAAGGCATGCAGATTTACATGCGTTTTTCTGCCAGAGAGAAGTGTTTTTTCAGTGTTTTTACATGCGTTTCCGCATGCATTTTTTCAAGTAGTTTTCCAAGCGATTTTGAGCATCACTTGGAAAAGTGCTTGACAAGTTGGTCACACAATAAAAATCCATGCAACCGGCATGGATTTATAATGTGTGAACAACTGATGCTTTAAATGCAGCATCTATAGTTAAAAAAAAGAGAATTAAAACGTTAAAAATAAAAAAAACCTGTATACTCACCTCTCCGGTCTCCTCCAGTCTGCTCCCAGCCGCGTTCTCTCTCCTTGGCGTCTCGCAGTGTGCTGTCAGGACCTGCAGTGACGTCATTTAGTCAGCTGATGGTCACGCGACCATCACCTGACCGCCGACGTCAGCGGTCGCGTGACCATCAGGTGACTAAATGATGTCACCGCAGGTCCTGACAGTACACCGCGGGACACCAAGGAGAGAGGACGTGGCCGGGAGCAGACCGGGGGCCGCCGGAGAGGTGAAAATACAGGTTTTGTTTATTTTTTACTTTTTTATTTCTTTTTTTCACTGCGTGGTAGCCGGGATGAAGAGGAGCTGTAGTCTCCTCTTCATCCCCGGTACCACATGCACCGCCATTACGCTGCAAATTTGCGGCCATTGAATTTAATTGAAACGCAGCAAATCCACATATACCTGTGGGTTTGCTGTGTTTCAATGTTCCTCAATGGCCGCGAATTTGAGCGTAATGTCGGTAGAAATGGTCATGCTGCATTTTGCAACGCAATGCGAATTCGGCACGCAAATTAGCGCATCATGTGCACAGCACATCCGAATTCACATTGCTTTGCATGGTAGACTGTTTTACAAGCGTTTTCGCAGCCGTAAAAACGCTACCAAAACTCTACGTGGGCACATGGCCTTAGGCTGCGTGCCTACTATGCATTTTTCAAGCATTTTTACTGCTGAATTTCCGCAGCGAAAATGCTTACAAAACGCTTGGTAATAAGCGACCCATGGTCTCCAATGATAATCTGTATCTGCTGTGCACATGTTGCGGAAATTTCCGCTGCGCATTATTATTGCGGATGTCCATTATTTTTGCGGAAACGCGGCGGAATTGCCACCATTGACTTGCATTGAATCGCATAATATCCTCATGACTACATGTGCACATGTGGATATTAAGCGATTCAATGTGCGGGTGGTACCCGGGTCTGGAGAAGAGGAGACTCTCATCCAGACCCGGGTACCATAGTACCTGTTAAAAAAAAAAGAATTTAAAATAAAAAATAAACATTATACTCACCTTCTGATGGCCTGCGGTCTTCTCTCCGGTACGTCCTGGCTTCCCGGTGGCTCGCGATGGTGTAAAAGGACCTTCCATGACGGCATTTAGTCATGTGACAGGTCAAGCGACCGCTGACGTCGGCGGTCGTGTGACCTGTCACATGACTAAATGACATCATGGAAGGTCCTTTTACACCACCGCGAGCCACCAGGGAGCCTGGACGCACCGGAGAGAAGACCGCTGGCCATCAGAAGGTGAGTATAATGATTATTTTTTTATTTTTACCATTTCTATTCTTTTTTTAACTATTAACTTGGTCACAATATATAAATCCATGCCGGTTGCATGGATTTATATAGTGTGACCAAGTTGTCAAGCACTTTTCCAAGTGATGCTAAAATCGCTTGGAAAAACCCTTGATAACCTGCATGCGAAAATGCATGCAAAAACGCTTGACAAACGCTTCTACCTGGCAGGAAAAACGCATGTAAAATCTGCATGCGTTTTTCCTGCCAGGAAGATGCAGAAAAAATCCGGAGCATTTCTGCTTTGTGGGCACTTAGCCTAAGTCAGGAGGATTAACCCTTTTAAGCCGTCTACACTATGTTCCAAATTATTATGCAAATAATATTTTCTCAGATTCTCCCAAATTACCTATATGAATTGCAGTCATTGTAATTTTCCAGTCAAATAACTATTAGAGTACAATTGAAAGGTTTTTGTACAAACTGCCTATGATAACAGTATATTTAAAAAAAATAAAAAACTCAAACTGCTCTCAAAATGCATGTTCCAAATTATTATGCACAGCAGAGTTTTCAACCTTTTCATTTTAATAAAGAACAAAAAAATGGTCATTTTTGAAATTATAAGCATTAGCAGGTTATTACAAACTGAAATCAAACAGTTTTCAACTCAAAACTTTATTCTAGGTGATGTTACATTTGCACATAGGACCGCTTGTTCGAAAGGAGCTTCTGAACTCTCTCGTTCATTGAATTTGTCAGGGTTTGGATGGTTTCTGCTTCAATTGTTTTGCATGAGGACAGAATACCCTCCCAGAGCTGTTGCTTAGATGTGAACTGCCTCCTGCCATCATAGACACTCCTTTTGATGATGCTCCAGAGGTTCTCAATGGGGTTGAGGTCAGGGGAGCATGGGTGCCACACCATAAGTTTGTCCCCTTTTATGCCCATAGCAGCCAGTGATGCAGATGTGTTATGTGCAGCATGAGACGGGGCATTATCATGCATGAAAATGATCTTGCTGCGGAATGCACGGTTCTTCTTCTTGAACCATGGAAGGAAGTGCTGTTTGAGAAACTCAACATACATTATGGAGTTCATCTTTACCCCTTCAGGGATCCTAAAAGGGCCGACAATCTCTCTCCCCATGATTCCAGCCCAAAGCATTACTCCACCTCCTCCTTCTTAGCGCCGTAGCCGTGTTTGCATGGGGTGTCCATCAACCAGCCATCCTCCACTCCATCCATCTGGACCATCGAGATCATTTCATGCATGATAATGCCCCGTCTCATGCTGCACATAACACATCTGCATCTCTGGCTGCTATGGGCATAAAAGGGGACAAACTTATGGTGTGGCCCCCATGCTTCCCTGACCTCAACCCCATTGAGAACCTCTGGAGCATCATCAAAAGGAGTGTCTATGATGGCGGGAGGCAGTTCACATCTAAGCAACTGCTCTGGGAGGGTATTCTGTCCTCATGCAAAACAATTAAAGCAGAAACCATCCAAAACCTGACAAATTCAATGGACAAGAGAGTTCAGAAGCTCCTTTCGAACAAGGGGTCCTATGTGCAAATGTAACATCACCTAGAATAAAGTTTTGAGTTGAAAACTGTTTGATTTCAGTTTGTAATAACCTGATAATGCTTATAATTTCAAAAATGACCATTTTTTTGTTCTTTATTAAAATGAAAAGGTTGAAAACTCTGCTGTGCATAATAATTTGGAACATGCATTTTGAGTGCAGTTTGAGTTTTTTATTTTTTTTAAAATATACTGTTATCATAGGCAGTTTGTACAAAAACCTTTCAATTGTACTCTAATAGTTATTTGACTGGAAAATTACAATGACTGCAATTCATATAGGTAATTTGGGAAAATCTGAGAAAATATTATTTGCATAATAATTTGGAACACAGTGTATATGGGCATGTAGGACATAGGAACCTGAATAAAATTATGCCTTGATAGCTGCAAATCAATGTCTTATTCCAGAGAAATCCACGTTTTTCTTACATGTAAATGAGCTTTTAAGATCTATGGGCCGGACATAGATCTCCCTGAGAATCTGCCTCCAGAGCTTATTTGTGATGTGTAATGGCCGCTTTCTGCTCTCTTGATCTCACTGCAGAGCTGTGTGTGATTATAATTGACACATCCAGAGGTTCTTCTCAGCTTAAGCATCCATCTCACAGGCAGACAGTTTTGCATTATTGTTGCAGCACAGCAGAGCTGTGAGAGCTGCAACTTGTAACGTGTTTGTAAGGAGACAAAGTTCAGCTCTACTGTTCTTTGTTAGTTGGATGTCTCACACTGGTAATGTCTCCTTTTTATTAAAAATTATCTCTAGAGTCAGATTCTCATGCAGATTAGGGTCTTGCCCATAGCCTGGAATAGATCATTTAAACATGGCTTTCTTTGGAATAAGACATCAGATCACAGATATCAAGGTATCATTTTATTCAGCTTCCTATGACCTGCATATAGATGGCTTAGGAGGGTTAATCCTATTGACAGATTCCATCTAAATCACCCTTACATGGCTATTGCATTCCCTGTCCTTGCTTTTATACATGATCTGGCCGTCTATCCTGATTGCCTGCGCTATACCATGTGATGTTATAGCTGCAACGCATTATGGGGCAGCCCATGAAGCGACGCCTAAGGTCAGAGGAGTCTTCTGCTGTTGATGCAATTTTCTCCAATGTGCAAAATAGAGGCAAGCATTTTTTGAGTGATTCACACAAATAGAATCCTAAATAGATCAAATTTGCTGGGTCCTGTGAATTTGTTAAAAAATTATACTTGTTCGATTCTCAGCCAAATGATTTGCTTGTGTCTATCCAGGGTCCAATAACACTAACTTTTAAACTTAAAGGGAAAAAACCCTTTATCTATTGAATATAAAATTGAATTATGGGTATTAGTCCTGAAAAACAGTATTGCTACATGTGCTTTAAAGTTTTCCAGGCAAAAATATCCAAAAATTATCTTCAGAATAGAGATGAGTGGATCGGTCATGGAGAATCGAGTTCGAGTCGACATTCGCGGTTTCATTCCAATTCGTTCAATTTAAGATTCGATTCACAGTTTGCAAAAAAGAAAAAAAGCTCTTAGCACCAGTTCCCACACTGTTGAAGCATCAGAGAGTGGGATAACGTCATTTTGCTTTGACGCGGGGGCCTCCCATAATGCCCTGCAGCTATGACATCTTCTGGATTATCATACCTTGTACAATGGTGGTCAGTACCTCGGCCATCACAGATCAGCGGTTCCCAGTGGAGCACACTTTGTACTGCAGAGTCATTTTCCATCTCCAGAGTCACTGGGTAAGTCTCTCATGGATTGGTCAGCAGTTTCCTCTCTCTCTCCTTGCCCTTACGTGTATTTTACAAGCAATTATAAGCTTTCTAGAATTGAAATTTGTGCAAATTTAATTTAAGCCAGAGAATTTGAATTAAAAAAAATTTGTTCATCTCTACTTTAGATACGTCAGAGATATATACCGTATTTTTCAGACTATAAGACGCACTGGAAAATAAAATGCACTCCACTTTTGGGGAGCAAAATAGGAAAAAAGAGATTTTTTTATAAGATGGGGGTCCGTCTTATTATCCGAATTTTAGAAATCTTACCTGGGGGCAGTGGGGGTGCGGGGTCACAGGAGTCATGGTCCCTTCCTCAGGAAGGCGGTGCCGGCAGAAGTGGAGCAATGCTGCGGGCCCTGTTTGGGAGGAGAGGGTGTCCCATCAGTGAAATGCTGTGGGCTCAGTGTCGGCAGTGAGGCAGGGTGTAATGCATTGCTTTCCCGGTGGTGGGCTTCAGGAAGATGGCTGGCGGAGGCGGCGCAAGGTCAGATTGAGACCCTATTCTGCGTATGTGACGCGCCCCCTGGGCCTGTGTTGTGCAGGGGATACCCGGAGCCGGATCGCTGGGGGTTGTAGTCTCAGTGTGGCGGTGACCCGGTCCGTGCCCAGGTCGGTCAAACCAGTGGCAGTCTTAGGTAATAACAATGTCCGACTACGCCACCCGTGGATTGCGGTCAGTGGGGACCGCCGCTGCGCTGCAGACCGCTGAGGCTGATGTTGTTTGCGCAGCCGAATATGGGATAACTCCCCACGGGAGAAGTATTGCCTCAGGGCAGCTAGTGTGGAAGATGGGAGTGATGGTGTGAGCGTCCCAGTAGTAATGGTGCTGGTGCGGCGATGAAACACAGAGACATGTGGTGCAGTTCAGGGTCTTTACTGATGGTATAACGCAGACCCTCCCGGGAGTACTGGTTAGCAGTAGGGGCCTGGTCAGTCTGTAAGCAAGTAGGATCTCCCCTGGCCAGGTGGAGTTGTAGGCCTCCCCGACTATCTGCACTCTTTCCTGGCTACCTTGCTCTATGCGGGTAGAAGTAGCCCACGTCCCTGAGTATACCGTGTGGTTCTCAGCCGTATGGCCGGTGACTAGAGATGAGTGTTGTTCTACTCGAACTGTTCGCCAATCTCAAGTTCGAGCTGTTTTGGGCGGTGTTCGAGCCGTTCGGCGAACACGAACAATTTGAGAAAAATTCGGCTGTTCGAGGTTATGTTCGATAACTGTTCGTGCACCAAAATCATAACTGGATTTTTTCTCAGTAATGATGAAAATTAATGTTAATACGCAGTTTGAGTGTACAGCGGGGTGGGGGGAGGGGCAGGGGATGGATCTCTGCAGGAACAATGAAGATCTCCATTTTTTTTTCTCTTTCCCGCATTTGCAGTGGGGAGGTGCAATCTGTCAGCCTATCAGCAGTGCACACACGGAGCGAAGTGCTTTTTTTCACACAAGCAAGGGCATGTGTCATTGGCAGTGTATGTCACATGTCCTTGCCCTATAAGACCAAGCCATTTTCCCCGTCGCCACCATTTTCTCACTGCTGCAGCTGCGTGTTAGACGGCACCGCTGTTGCTGTGTGCGCTATACCTTGTTAATTTCAAGCCAATTTTCGCACAAATCTACAGATAGCTTGGGAGTAGGGAATAGTTGTGATTGCAGTCCTTTTAAGGACTAGGTTACAGCATTTCCTACGACTTTTATCAGGCAGGTCTGTGCTCTTAAATAGATAGATTGTGGGAGTAAAGACTAATTGTAATTGGAGTCCTTTTCAGGACTAGGTTACATCAGTTCCTATCAGTTTTTGCCAGGCAGGTCTGTGCCAGTGCTGTGCAAGTTTTTTTCACAGCATTTGGCTGAATCTAGCAAAGTTAATCCTTTTTGGCCTATTGCAGAGTGTGTTAGTCAGTGGAGTAGCCTATCTGTGTTGCAAGATATACCACCTGTGTATAGAATACCAATTTTTTTACTGCACCTAGTGAAGTAAAATCTTTTGGGCATAGCATCATTCTATTAGTCCATCTATACTGACCTCCATCAGGTTGCAAATTAAAACTAATTTTTATCTGCATCTACAGTACCTCTGAAAAAATATTTGGGCTTCTACCTGTGTGTGGGACTTGTTGTATTAGTCCATCTATACTGACCTCCATCAGGTTGCAAACTGAATATATTTTTTTCCTGCATCTACCTCTGAAAAAATATTGGGCTTCTAGCTGTGTGTGGGTCTTGTTCTATTAATCCATCTATACTGACCTCCATCAGGTTGCAAATTCAAAATAATTTTTTTCTGCATCTAACCCAGCCAATAGTTTTGGCCTATTACCACAGTTTGGCCACTCAGCTCTGCTCGGTTACCATCCATTGTTTTTTTGTGCAAACAACTCCAGAGTTGTGAATTAGTTAACCACCAAAATGAGTGGAAAAAGGCCTGCTGCTGGTGGAAAGGGGAATAGGCGTGTTGGGAAGGGGAAAAAAGGTTGTGTCCGTGGGGTAGGTGTTAAAGCAACAGTAACATCTGCAGAAGAAAGACCATCTTCCAGCCAAACTAAAATGTCTACTTCTTTTAGCGGACAATGTGATAAGATCCCTTTCTTACGGCCACGCCAATCGCTACAAATTCCAGATGAGGCACAAAAACAGCAGGTGCTTCAACGGATATCAAGTGCTCCTTTAAGTGGGCTCTCCTCCACATCAACTTCAACATCACAAATACTCCAGTCCTCAAAGGTGTCACCCAAATCGCACTTGCTTCCTCACAGCTCCCAAATCTCCAGCTGCCCGTCTGAGTATGAGGTAGAACAGATGGTTGAGTCTGCAGAGCTGTTTACTCATACTATAGCCTGGGAATCAGAGGTCGACTCCAGCGCTTCTGTGAATCCAGACGAGGAAATGATCTGCACTGATGCCCAGAATCTTTATGAGTCGGATCCAGGACCAGACGCAGAAGGTTCTGACCATAATGTAGACCCTCATTCCCAAACTGTAACTCCTGTTGGTGGAGACAATGAGGAAGACGATGATAAGACTCAAATACCTGATTGGAGCGACAACTTTAGTTTTTTGTCAGGGCAGGAACAGGTTGGCTCTGAGGACGACGGGTGTGATAACGCACAGGGTGATGATGATGAGGTCGGAGATCCCACTTACTGTCAACCCACAGTCAGCCAAGAGATGAGGTCAGCAGAGGAGGTGGAGGAAGATGCTAGTGACGACGAGGTCAGGTTGCGCCTTCCTGGACAGAGACGTAGTACTGGAAGCACGTCAACAACTGCATCCTCAAACACAACTCTGCCTCTCACCACAAGTCGTGGTGGCTCTTCAGGTCGCATGGGTGCTAAGCCTTGCATAGCCTGTGCATTTTTTCAGATCGATAAAGATGACCCAACTCGTGTTATCTGTAACATTTGTCAGCAAAAGCTAAGTAGAGGCCAAAAAATACATAGTTTGAGTACTTCATGCATGAACCGGCACATGGACATGAAGCATAAGTTGCAGTGGGAAGCTCAGTGTGCTACAATGCGGCCTAGCCGGCCGGGCCAACCACCGTCTGCCATATCTTGTGCATCCGCGGCCTCTTCATCCTCTGTGACTGGGGGGACAGCAGTCACACCTGTTTTGGGGCGCAGACCTGCCACCTCTTTACCCGCAACAGCCAGCGTGATTGGCAGGTCATCATTTTCTTTGGAGGTGGTAACACCAGCTGGTGTTGAGCGCTGTCCGACATCGATAGCACCACCTTTGGATCAAGGCAACCTAACATGTCCGCCTGCATCTTCCTCACAGACCGGCAGTTTGCCGGGGACACCCTTATCAACCCCGTCTAAGCACAATAGCCAGCCCTCGGTCCCTCAGATGTGGACAAGTAAAAGACCATTTCCTCCTAGCCATGAGAAACCTAAGAGGTTGAATTTCACCATCTGCAAGCTCTTGGCTACATAAATGCTGCCTTTCCGCCTGGTGGACACAGAGGATTTTCGAGACCTTATGTCCGTCGCAGTGCCCCAGTACCAGATGCCCAGTCGGCACTACTTCTCAAAGAAAGGTGTGCCTGCGCTCCACCAGCATGTCGCACATAACATCACCGCTTCTTTGAGAAACTCTGTGTGTGACAGGGTGCATTTCACCACAGACACTTGGACGAGTAGGCATGGACAGGGGCGTTACATGTCGCTGACTGGGCACTGGGTAACTATGGTGACAGCAGGACAAGGGGCTGCTGTCCAAGTCTTGCCGTCCCCACGAGTTGTGCATCAATCCTCTTTATGTCAAAGTTCCTCCACTGCTTCTGCCTCCTCAACCTCCTCTCGGTCTTCCACCTGCACCCAAAGCCTGTCTGGTCATGCCACAAGCTTTCTAACTGCGCAGAAGGGATCCTGCACACCTCCTTACTATGCTGGCAGTAGGGCTCAACGTCATCAGGCGGTTTTTACATTGAAATGTCTGGGAAATGTGAGTCACACAGCTGAGGAGTTGTGGTCAGCTCTGGAGAACCAATTTCATGAATGGTTGTCTCCACTGGACCTGAAACCAGGGAAGGCCGTGTGCGACAATGCTGCAAACCTGGGTGCGGCCCTTCGCCGGGGCAATGTCACACACGTGCCTTGTATGGCTCACGTGTTGAACCTGGTTGTCCAGCAATTTTTAGCCCACTATCCCAGACTAGATGGCCTTCTGCAGAGGGCACGGTCGCTGTGTGCTCACTTCCGCCGTTCGCATCCCGCAGCTCAGCGACTTACATCTCTACAGAAGTCGTTGGGCCTGCCACTTCACCGGCTAAAATGCGATGTGCCTACCCGGTGGAATTCAACTCTGCACATGTTGCAGCGACTGTGGCAGCACCGACAAGCCCTGGTGCAATACGTTCTGACGTATAGCCTGGGCCAACGAGATTCAGAGGTGGGGCAAATCACGCTGGAGGAGTGGTCTCAGATCAGGGACCTATGCACCCTTCTGCACAGTTTTGAAATGGCGACGAAGATGTTTAGTGCTGACGATGCCATTATCAGCATGACTATTCCGGTGATTTACATGCTGGAGCACATGTTAAACAGAATTCGGAGTCAGGTGGTGGCACAAGAGGAGGTGGAGGAAGTAGAGGAGGAGGAGTTGTATGCGGAAGGGCTAACATCTGCAAGGTCCAGACGGTCGGCAGCACCAAGGCGGCAGGCATGTGAGGGTGGGGGAGATGGTTTTACCAGGGCGCATGGTAGCAGCCAAACTAGTGAGGAAGGTGCAGGAGCCCAGGAAGAAGTGGAGGACGAACTGATGGAAGACTCATCAGATGAGGGAGACCTTGATCACATTTCTGTTGTGCGAGGTTGGGGGGAGAGGACAGAGGAAGGAAGCATGATTGTTACCTCGCCACCAACACAACAGGGACTTGGTGCTCCTGGATGCGCAACACACATGAGTGCCTTCTTGCTGCACTACCTGCAACATGACCCTCGAATTGTGAGAATTAGAAATAATCCTGACTACTGGGTTGCCACACTGTTAGATCCCCGGTACAAAAGTAAATTTGCAGAAATTATTCCTGCCATAGAAAGGTATGCACGCATGCAGGAGTATCAGCAGAGACTGTTGCAGAATCTTACATGTGCTTTTCCACAAAATACCAGTGGTGCACGTAGTGAATCTCACAGTTCCAACTTGCCAACCGTGGGACCGTCAAGTGTTCAGCACTCAAACCGTAACAGAACCACAGTATCTTCTGGTAACATCAATTTTGCGGAATCATTTCACCACTTTTTTAGCCCATCCTTTGCAAGGCCACAGGAGACAAGAAGTCTGACACATAGTCAACGCCTAGAGACGATGGTACAGGAGTATCTCCAAGTAAACATTGAAGCCACGACTGTGTCACTGGACCCTTGCTCTTTTTGGGCTTCCAATCTGGATAAATGGCCGGAGCTAGCCACTTACGCCTTGGAGATCTTGTCATGCCCCGCAGCCAGCGTTCTGTCTGAACGTGTGTTCAGCGCTGCTGGTGGTGTGCTGACAGATAAGCGCACGCGGCTCTCCACTGATAATGTAGACAGACTCACGTTCATAAAGATGAACAAATCATGGATCCGAAACGACTTTTCTACCCCTGTGTCATCCTGGGGAGAGTAAAAGCTTGATGATTGGTTAAAATCACCCTACCAACCGTTTTAAGCTTTCAAATTACTAATCATGTTTATCTGTATCTTGACTGGAAAATAATTTGGGCTTTGTAGCAGTGTGCAGCACTGATCCTATTAGGCCATCTATACTAAAGCTTCACCAGATTTAAAATTAAAAATAATTTTTAGCTGCATCTAGCCCGGAAAATAATTTTGGGGCTCCGAGATGCGCAAGGCACATAAGTGCCTTCTTGCTGCACTACCTGCAGCATGACCCTCATATTGTCAGAATTCGAAGTAATCATGACTACTGGGTTGCCACACTCTTAGATCCCCCAAACTTTTCGATCAACCTTTTCATTTTAATAAAGACCAAAAAAATGGTCATTTTTGAAATTATAAGCATTAGCAGGTTGTTAGAAACTGAAATCAAACAGTTTTCAACTCAAAACTTTATTCTAGGTGATGTTACATTTTCACATAGGACCCCTTGTTCGAAAGGAGCTTCTGAACTCTCTCGTCCATTGAATTTGTCAGGTTTTGGATGGTTTCTGCTTCAATTGTTTTGCATGAGGACAGAATACCCTCCCAGAGCTGTTGCTTAGATGTGAACTGCCTCCCGCCATCATAGACACTCCTTTTAATGATGCTCCAAAGGTTCTGAATGGGGTAGAGGTCAGGGGAGCATGGGGGTCACACCATAAGTTTGTCCCCTTTTATGCCCATATCAGCCAGAGATGCAGATGTTTTATGTGCAGCATGAGATGGTGCATTATCATGCAGAAAAATGATCTTGCTGTGAAATACACGGTTCTTCTTCTTGAACCATGGCAGGAAGTGCTGTTTGAGAAAATCCACATACATTATGGAGTTCATCTTTAGCGCCTTCAGGGATCCTAAAGGGGCCGACAATCTCTCTCCCCATGATTCCAGCCCAAAACATTACTCCACCTCCTCCTTGTTGGCGCTGTAGCCGTGTTTGCGTGGGGTGTCCATCAACCAGCCATCCTCCACTCCATCCATCTGGACCATCGAGCGCTGCACGGCACTCATCCGTGAACAAAACAGTTTTGAAATCAGTCTTCATGTAATGTTTGGCCCACTGGAGCCGTTTCTGCTTGTGTGAAGTGGATAGAGGAGGTCGACAGGATGGCGCATGCACAGCTGCAAACCTCTGAAGGACCCTGCATCTTGTTGTTCGGGGGACGTTGGAGGCACAAGCAGCTTCAAAAACTTGTCTGCTGCTATGACAAGGCTTTTTTGCCGCTGCTCTTTCAACCTGACGTAATTGCCTGTAGGAAAGAGTCCTCAATTTGCCCTTATCAGCACGCACACGTGTGTACTGTGAATCAGCTACATACTTCTTGATTGCCAAGACACTTCATCCTGATCATCGCACAATGTTGATTGTAGTCATGCCTTGACCTAAACACTCCACAATTTGTTGCTTCTCAGCAGCCGACACATAATTTTTCTTTCCCATTTTGGCAGAAAATGTAGGCTGCTTAATAATGTGAGGGAGCCTTCTTAAGTAGTCTTGCCTTTCATTGGACACACCTGCCAAACTAATTAGCACAGGTGTCTGCAATTGCTTACAGTGATATAAAGAGCCCTGACACACATCACCATCAATGAGTTTAACTGACAAACAAACAAATTCTTCCCTTATCACTCCTAAACACTTTTTGCATAATAATTTGGAACGCAGTGTACATGTGCTTTTCCACAAAACACCAGTGGTTCACGTAGTGAATCTTACAGTTCTAACTTGCCAACCGTGGTCTGTATGGAGTTGTTCAATAAAGGGCCCAAAATTAAGATAACATAGATGGGAGAGGTCTCTATGAATAGGAATTCCTAAGTACTTGATACCCTGTGAGGGCCAGGCAAAGGGAAAGTTGGACTGGATGGAATCCTATATGGATTTGGGGAGGGAGACATCGAGGGCCTCAGACTTCGCTGCATTGATTTTAAAATTTTACCATATAACAAAGTGATCTATTTCAGCCATAACAGCATGGATGGATATATGTGATTGAGTGATATATACTAGGACATCATCAGCAAATAGAGAGCACTTGTACTCGGTGCCTCCCACCTCAATCCACCTAATATTGGGGTTATGGCGAATTGATGAGAGCAGGTGCTCCGTCACTAGGATGTATAAGAGAGGGGACAGAGGACATCACTGCCTTGTCCCATTGGTGATTGTGTAAGGTGATGAAAATGTTCTGACGCACCCCCTGGGCCTTGGGACACCCGGAGCCGGACCCTTTTTGGTGGATGCTGGTGGTTGTAGTCTTCGTGGCGGCGACCCGGTTCCGTGGCTCAAGGCAGTCAAACCAGTGGCGGAACTATTTATGTGGTTTTGATGTTTAAATGTCCGACTACGCCACCCGTGGATTGCGGTCAGAGTGAACCGCCGCTACAGGGCAGACCGCTGAGGCTGGTGTTGTGGGTGCAGCAGAGCGTAGCATAACTCCCCACGGGAGGAGTATAGCCTCAGGGCAGTGTATGCGGAGGATGGGGGTGATGGTGCAGGGCAGCAGCAGTAACGACACGGAGTCAGTGATGCAGTTCAGGGCCTTTACTCACAGTTCTTATTATCCAGACCACGTCTGCAGGTAACGGCTGCCCACGTCGTACTGTGCTCACCAGGTGAGGGGCTCAGACAACTCCCAGATAACTTTGGAGCACTTCACAGGACCCCCTTTGTGTGTCCTTTGTCTGGCCTTTCTTACCAACACTTCTGTCCGGCTGCCTCGGGCCTCCTCTTGGTAAACTTGGCGCCAGTTTCCCTGACCCTATGTGGTGCCTTCCTAGCGGGTGTAGCGAGGGGCTGCGCCACATAAAATGTCAGAGCCTCTGGTTTCTAGCTGAGGGTCGTTTCCTGCCTCCACTAGTTCGGGGACCGGTCTCCCCCTTTGGCCTGACCCCTCCACGCAGGTGGATTCGGGCGTGCGGTGGCGACTCGCCCGTCCGCACCCCTGGGATCCCTTCATTCCTCGTTCCTGGAGCCTTCTCCGCTCCTCTTCCTTCCTTCTCCCTCTTCCAGGCCTGGGCCTCTGTTACTAGGCCCGCCTCCGGAGCAGAGCTCATGCAGAGCCCCTGCTCCCTGCCACTTCTGCTCAGACTTCTCTGCACTGAACTAAGATGGTGCCCACCTTTTATACTCCCTTCTCAATGCACCCAGGAACTGCTTCCTCCCTGCTCCTGCACTACAGGGTTCCCCTTCCTCAGTGTTCCCTCCCCCCACTCCAGCCAGGGACAGGGACTGTCGTGCCCATCTCAGGGGCATATTGGTCGCCCTGCCCCACGGCAATGTGGTGTAATGCATGCAGGTGTCGGGTCCTGATCCACACTCCATCCTTACCTGAGAGTGAGATATCACACCTCTGGGTGAGGTGCAATACGTCTGTAGCAACCGAGCCCTCAGGGTGCTACAGTTCCATTTATCTTCAGCCTAGGTAACGTATTGCGATACAGGGCCGTGATTTTGGCTATAAAAGGGTCCCCTAGACCCCTACCCGAAGCTTTTTAAGAGAATCATATATGGCGTGCCAGGAGACTCTATGGAATGCTTTCTCAGCATCCAACGAGAGTATCTAATTACAAATTTTTAACTGCATCTAGCCCAGGAAATACTTTGTGCCTAGTAGCAGTGTCTGCTAGTCAGCGGATTATCCCGGCTGTTAAGCAAGCTGCACCACCTGTAGTTTAGACACTTAATTTTTTCAAAGGAAATGCTTCGGGACCATGGGATACTTAGTGAAGAGCATCAGGAGGCACCCCAAGGCATAGGGGCTGGGACTGGCAGTAGGATGCCTTGCGGTGGACAGCCGAGCTCGATCCTTATAAAAGCTTTTTAACTGCAGCAGCTTTAGTGGACGCTACTGGAGCTGGAATTACCGCGGCTGCTGGCATGAGACTTGCCCTCCAATAGATCCTTGTAAATGGATTTAAAGTGTATTCATTCAAATTAGAGAGACAATTTAAATTAAAAAGCTTAGAGCTGCCTCCACCACAGGGGGGCTCGCTCGACCCACCAGCGGACAGGCACCAGTATTGGGAGAGGGGGGCTGGCCGTCAGGGTTCACCGCGGCTCTGGCACAAACCCGGCGACACGGAGGTGGCACGGGCAGGAGCGGACTGGCCGTGTCGGCTTCTCACTTTTTGGATTTTAGAAGGGCATGACATGCCTATATCTGTGTCTCCCCCTCCTTTTACTCCTCCACCTCTTTTATTTTCGCATGACTATATGTACTTGTCACTTTTCCATGTGTTAGTTATGTCTTCTGAGCAGTTTGTCAGCTTTTGGACACCTTTGAAGGTGTTTTCTATGTGTTTCTATGTGTTTTTGTTTGCCTGCCATTGGTTTTAACGGTGTTCGAAGGTGTTCGACGAACAGTTCGACGAACAGTTTGGCGAACACACGGGTGTTCGACGAACCGAACCGAACTCGAACACTACGGGGGTGGCTCAACACTACCGGTGACTTGGGGCCTTCCATTAGCCTCCGCTTCACGATGGCGGTGCTGGTCCCATGCTTGTGACCGTGCCTCCGGGTTCTAAGGCCAGAGGACATGGAATCCCCTGCCGGTTGGATTCTGCTGCTGGACCTGGATGTCCCCACAGCCTTGGACTCCGTGTCCGGGTTTAGTGTCTTCAGCCAAGGCGAGCTATCTAGCTTCCAGCCTCTGGCACTCGCTCCTGCTCCTACAGAGCTCCTGTTGTCACTTTCCCTCTCCAGGCTCTGACTCTCAGACTCTGTCTGACCTAATCCCGCCCCAAACCCAGTTTATAAGGGCAGATTCCTCCCCTCCAAGGTCTGGGCGGGCAGTGTTGCATGCTTAGGGCTCCTGACCAGAGAAACCTCCCACTTGCTCTCAGACATAATATTTCTATTACTGTGGCAACCAGAGCCCTGGGGTGCCACATTCCCCCCTAGTAAATTTTAGTACTCCGGGACTAAACACATTTTTTAAAGAAACATAAATACAAGGGTATAAATAATAATACAATAACATATTTACAAGAAGCTTTAGTTCTTTAAAGGTCACGGCGTGTCCGCAACCGGGTGTCCATATCACCCAAGGTGAAGTTTGTGAAAAAAGAGGGCGTCAATGTCACCCAAGGTGAAGCTTTAAGTGAAGTAGGGGACCTGTCCAAAGCAAACCCCTTGCGTTAGCCTTGGGCGTGGCTGCAAGGCTGGAGCTAGCTACTTTGGGCCGCAAGGAGGCCACGCCAGACAGGTTTTCTCTTCCACGGCCGTCTTCGCAAGAGGCACCAAGGTGCAACTATCTACAAAATTGTTCCGGTTATCCAGCGTCCATAACCTGTTAGTCCATAGAAATCTGCAGGGTAACTGAGAGACATAATTAATAACAGGCAACAAACATAAACCATAAACAGTTAAACAGATAAATTCACAGTGCATTAGTTTAGATTTTCCAGCGAGCGGGCATCTGACCTCTAGTGACTCTAGTGGACCTATGGAGCTTACTAACTGGTCCTGCACTGCAGGGTGTAGGAGGTGTTATGGGCAAGCTGGGCCGCCTGCTCTTTCAGCTCTACCTGGTCTTCTGTAGGCACTTGAGTGGCTGGCTGGAGAAAGGTGAGGACGGGCACCGCGATAGCGTTGTTTACTTGTGTCCAGGACCGGGGAAAGTCTCCGAGTACGGTGCTGATCATTTCCTCCTTTTCCTCTACGGGCTGAGGGTCTTCCTGATCTTCATCCGTGCTTTGCAACTTCTCGGGGCACTTTTTCAGGTGGTCTCTGGAGACAGTGGCTGTGGTCTCTCCTCCATCCTTGCTGATGACGTACACCTTTGGATTATTGTGGCTTGAGGGCAGTACGGTGTACGGGTCCTTTTCCCACTGGTCGTCCAACTTATGGAGCCGCCTTTTTCTTTTTAAGACCTGCTCTCCAGGTACCAGGGGAACAGCGGGAGCATGTTGGTTATATGTCCTCTCCTGCCTTTCTCTTGATTGACAGAAACTTCGCTCGACGCTCTCCTGTACCTTCCGGTACTGCTGCTGCCGTTCTGTATCCCAGTCTGCCTCTGGCGAGGTGTCCTCGGGTATCAGGACTCCCATATCCAGGTCAACAGGCAGCTTACCAGGTCTTGCTCGCATTAGGTAAGCCGGGGTACAGTTGGTGGAACCTACCGGGATGTGGTTATACAGGTCCACCAGATCGGGCAGTTTCTCAGGCCACAGACTGCGTTCTTCCAGGGGCAATGTTTTTAGCAGATCTATCACCACCTGGTTCATCTTCTCGCAGAGTCCATTGGTTTGGGGGTGATAGGGCGTTGTTCTTATCTTCTTGCAGCCATACAGGTTGCAGAACTCCTGGAAGACCTCCGCTTCGAAGGCTGGTCCTTGGTCCGTCAGCACTTGGTCCGGGTACCCGTGTGGGCGGCAGAAGTGCAGCTGGAAGGCTCTGGCTGCTGTCTGAGCCGTCAGGTCTTTGACAGGGACCACCACCAGGAACCGGGAGTAGTGATCCACGATGGTTAGGGCGTAGACATACCCGCTTCTGCTTGTAGCCAGTTTAACATGGCCCAGAGTGACCAGTTCCAGCGGCTGCCTGGTGATGATGGGCTGCAGGGGAGTCCTCTGGCTGACACGGTCCCTTCTTCTTAGATTGCACGGGCCACAGTCTCTACACCACCTCTCAATGGCTCCTCTCATGCCTATCCAGTAGAACCGTTCACGCAGCAGGAACTCCAGCTTCTTCCATCCGAAGTGCCCGGCACCATTGTGGTAGGCCTCCAGCACTATAGCTGCGTCCCGTCTCGGTACCACCACCTGCCAGATCAGCTCATGTGTCCGGGAATTGACCATTCTGCGGCACAACTTCTCCTTATAGAGAAACAGTCTGCTCTTTTCCGTCCACAGTTGCTTGGTCTCTTCCGGAGCGTCTGGGTCCAGGCGGGCGTCAGCCTGGGTCAGCATTTCCTTCACCAGAAGGACTGCGGGGTCACTGTCTTGCGTCTCCACCCAGTTGTAGTGGGGTAAGGGGTTGAACGTAGCGGATCGCTGGCCCCTCACACGGTGGGAATACTGGGTAATCCCATGACGGTGAAACGCAGGGAGTTCAATCTCTTCCAATTCTTCTGGATCCTCCGCTTCGTCCGGTAGGTTTGTCATCCTGAAAAGGGCGTCCGCGTTGGTATTGGAGCGTCCAGCCCGGTATTTGATCATGAACTCAAAATTGGACAGGCGGGCCATCCATCTCTGCTCCAGGGCACCCAGTCTTGCAGTGTCCAGGTGTGTCAACGGGTTGTTGTCCGTGTGCACGGTGAACCTGGAAGAGGCAAGGTAATGCTTGAAACATTCGGTTACTGCCCACACCACTTCCAGGAACTCTAGCTTGAACGAGCTGTAATTCTCAGGGTTTCTTTCCGTGGGTCGCAGTTTTCGGCTGGCGTAAGCAATTACCCGTTCTCTCCCCTGCTGGATCTGGGACAGTACGGCCCCTAGCCTGATGTTGCTTGCGTCTGTGTGGAGGATAAAGGGCTGGCTGTAATCAGGGTACGCCAGGATTTCATCCCCCTTGAGGGCCATCTTCAGCTGGCGGAAGGATTCCTCTTCCAGCTTTTCCCATTTGAAGGGTGGCTTCTGGTTTTTGGCCTTCCTGGTCTGGCCTATCAGGAGGTCCTGCATAGGAGCTGCCTTCTTGGTAAAACCGGGAATGAATCTTCGGTAGTAGCCTACCAACCCAAGGAACTGCCGCACTTCCTTTATGCTGGATGGTCTTGGCCAGTCCTTAATCACGGTGATCTTGTCAGGGTCGGGGGCTACTCCGTCAGCACTCACCACGTGTCCCAGGTACTGTACCTTTGGCTTCAGTAGATGACACTTTGAGGGTTTTACCTTTAGGCCATAGTTTGCCAGGGCTTCAAACACTTCTGCCAGGTGTTCCAGATGGTCCTCATAGGTCTTGGAATAGACGATGACATCGTCCAGGTATAATAGGACCGTCTCGAAGTTCCGGTGTCCCAGACAGCATTCCATAAACCGTTGGAAGGTTTCTGGTGCGTTGCAGAGCCCGAACGGCATACAGTTAAATTCGCTGAGTCCCATCGGGGTGGTGAATGCGGTCTTCTCCCGGTCCGCCTCTGCTACAGGAACCTGCCAGTACCCGCTAGTGAGATCCAAAGTGGAGAAGAAGTTAGCAGATTTTAATGCAGCTAAGGACTCTTCTATCCTTGGTAACGGGTACGCATCTTTGTGTGTGATGCAGTTGACCTTCCTGTAGTCTACACACATTCTCATGGTGTTTTCTTTCTTTTTCACTAAGACTAGTGGAGCTGCCCAGGGACTACAGCTGTCCCTAATTACTCCAGCCTCCTTCATGTCTTTTAGCATCCCCTTGGCGTGTTGATAGTGTGCAGGGGGTACGGGTCGGTATCTCTCCTTTATTGGAGGATGGTCTCCCGTGGGGATGTGATGTTCTACCCCCTTTACTCACCCGAAGTCTAGCGGGTGTTTACTAAACACTCTCTCGTACTCTTGAACCACCCGATAGACTCCCTGTTTTTGGTGTGAGGGAGTGGAGTCAGTACCCAAATGCAGTTGCTGACACCAGTCCTCCATTGGTTTCTTAGAGCCGTTACCTTCCTTTGGTTGAGATGGAGGCAAGGGTTCCACGGACTGTACAGAGTTCTGGTTGATGGTGAACAATTTTGCTAGCATGGCTTACCGGGGCAGGTATACATCTCTCTCCCCGATATTTATGATGCGGACAGGCACCCTCCCATGGCGTACATCGACCACCCCCCGTGCTGTCAAAATGGTGGGCCTACTGTCTGAGTAGACGGGTTCTACCATTGCTTGGTAGTCTCTACCTCTTAGACCAATAGCTGCCTGGCACCAAATCATCATCTCACTTTTGGGGGCATGGCAATAGGGAACGGGTCACACATTCTCACGCTACCTATCTCACCACCAGATAGTTCCACTTGTTGCCGTTTCATCAGTGCCCGGATCTCTTTTCGGAGGACACTCTGCTGGCTGGAACTGGCGTTCTTGGCAACCTGTTGCAAAATAAGAATCACCTCTGCAAGACAGTTTTCAATTACGTTAGTACCTAGGGTTATCTTTGGGTGACTCTCGCGACGGTCAATGTCCACAATGATCAGTCCTTGTGCCGGCAGTTCAACTTTACCGACCTTGATGGTCACCTTCTTAAATCCTATCTGTGGCACGGGCTGACCATTGCTGGCGATAATGCTCAGGTCGTCATCTGGGTAGCGGGTTATGTCCGAGTTATTCCAGTACCGCTTGAAGAGCACGTACGGGATGGTAGTCACCTGTGACCCAGTGTCTAGTAGGGCACTCATAGGAATGCCATCCAGTACCACAGGCAAGACCGGACGTCCCCCTACGTATTTATCACGCCAGTTCGATGGGCCTGATGATCTTATGCCTGGGGGTTGGCCCTCTACCCCAGGTTGTGCCCGTTTAAATGACAGTACCTTGCCATATGTCCGCGTTGATTGCAGCGGCGGCAGATGGGTCGTCCGTTCTCGTTGTATCTGTCGCTGGGTCTTCCTCTGGTCGGTGGGGTCCTCCTCAGTCGGCGCCACGGGACGTCCTCCGGTCCGGATGCCAGCTGGATCTTTCCTGGAGAAGAGACCTGTAAAGACTACACAGTTCTGGTTAGCGCGGCAACACTCTTAGTCAGCTCTTGGACCTGATGGTGCAGGTCTGTTGCAGCGTCAGTGTTCAAAGCCTGCGCATCAGCTCCCACAGGCCCTGCAGACATGGGCGCCGTCTCCTGGTGATAAGTGATAGCAAGGTGCCTGTGGGTCGCAGCGCCACCTGGTGCCGGTTCTCGGAGCACCCGGATGGCTCTGTCCTTGAACTGTGCAAAGTCCAGGTCAGGGTCCTGTAAGGCCATTGCCCGCAACTGGGTTCGGTGGGCATTGCACAGTAGACCCTCAATAAATTGTTCGGTCAACAGCTTGTCTTCATTCCCCACGCTGTCAGGGTCTGCCTGCTTAATGGCTCTCAGGGCCTCTTGTAGGTTTAGAGCATAGTCTCTTATACTTTCATGTGCCCGTTGTTTGCACCCGTAAAATCTTAGTTTTATCTCGGCTGAGGTTCGGGTATCAAATGTGTCTTTCAGTCGGGCTAGTATTTCTCTGACAGTCCTCTTCTTCCCAGGTGACCAGGACTTTACCTCCCTTTGGGCTGCCCCGATTAACTGGGCCACCAGGATGCTCACTTTTTGCTCTTCCGTGAGGGGGTATACCTGGAAGAGGCTATCCAGTCTTTCCCTAAAGTCACTTAGAGTATGTGACTCCCCTGAGTACTGGGGTAGCCAGGTTGCCCCCGGGATATAAGGCATGGTGAATGGCATGACCGCTGCAGCGGTTGCGCTGGCGGTGGCTGTGGCAGTGGAGCTCCCCTCGGTGTCCGACATCCTCCTTCCCCCCTAGTGGACCGTGGCCTACCTTGTGATGCTCTTCTTCCGTAGGCCGCAGCTCCGCAGTCGATCGTCGGGGTCGAGGACCTGGCGTCGCGCTCCGATGACGTCAGCGTCGCTTTTCCTCCCTTCCAGGACCGTGCGCAGCATCAGTGCGTGGGGCGGAGCTTCGGATCTCGCGCGATTTCGGCATCCACGCCCCTCTTCTTCCCGTGCGGCGTCCTGAAGATGGCGTCGGATGGCGGGAAGACGGCAGAAGACGGCGGGAAGCGACCCAAGATGGCGTCCGATGGCGGGAAACGACTCCGGACGGCTGGAAACTTCACCACAGGTAAGTATAAAAGTCTTTTTCAGGCACTCAGTACCCGGTGGTTGCGGCCACGAAATCCTGCCGACTACGCCAAAGTTGACGCGCCCCCTGGACCTGTGTTGTGCAGGGGATACCCGGAGCCGGATCGCTGGGCGTTGTAGTCTCAGTGTGGCGGTGACCCGGTCCGTGCCCAGTGCGGTCAAACCAGTGGCAGTCTTAGGTAATAACAATGTCCGACTACGCCACCCGTGGATTGCGGTCAGTGGGGACCGCCGCTGCGCTGCAGACCGCTGAGGCTGATGTTGTTTGCGCAGCCGAGTATGGTATAACTCCCCACGGGAGAAGTATTGCCTCAGGGCAGCTAGTGTGGAAGATGGGAGTGATGGTGTGAGCGTCCCAGTAGTAATGGTGCTGGTGCGGCGATGAAACACAGAGACGTGTGGTGCAGTTCAGGGTCTTTACTGATGGTATAATGCAGACCCTCCCGGGAGTACTGGTTAGCAGTAGGGGCCTGGTCAGTCTGTAAGCAAGTAGGATCTCCCCTGGCCAGGTGGAGTTGTAGGCCTCCCCGACTATCTGCACTCTTTCCTGGCTACCTTGCTCTATGCGGGTAGAAGTAGCCCACGTCCCTGAGTATACCATGTGGTGCGCGCCCGTATGGCCGGTGACTTGGGGCCTTCCGTTAGCCTCCGCTTCACGATGGCGGTGCTGGTCCCTTGCTTGTGACCGTGCCTCCGGGCTTCTAAGGCCAGAGGACATGGAATCCCCTGCCGGTTGGATTCTGCTGCTGGACCTGGATGTCCCCACAGCCTCGGACTCCGTGTCCGGGTTTAGTGTCTTCAGCCAAGGTGAGCTATCTAGCTTCCAGCCTCTGGCACTCGCTCCTGCTCCTACAGAGCTCCTGTTGTCACTTTCCCTCTCCAGGCTCTGACTCTCAGACTCTGTCTGACCTAATCCCGCCCCTGACCCAGTTTATAAGGGCAGATTCCTCCCCTCCCAGGTCTGGGCGGGCAGTGTTGCATGCTTAGGGCTCCTGACCAGAGAAACCTCCCACTTGCTCTCAGACATAATATTTCTATTACTGTGGCAACCAGACCCCTGGGGTGCCACATATGCGCCACCTCCGGCGGACCATGGCTTCAGGAAATAGCCGTCGGGAAAGCAATGCACTCCGCTCTTCTCACCGCTGACACTGGGCCCTCAGCATCGCCCCACTTCTGCTACCGCCGGCTTCCTGAGGAAAGAATCCTGCCTATTGTGATCCTGCTCCACCACCACTGCAACCCCCCTGTAAGCTACATTCGGACTATAAGACACACCCCTCATTTTCTTCCCAAATTTGGGGGGAAAAAGTGCGTCTTATAATCTGAAAAATACGATAACTAACCAATTGGATGATTTCCTCGATACACATACCTTTGTGGGCTATAATTAAATTAGTGACAAAATATACAATTGGTGGAGGAAGATGGAACTTGATGGACCTAGGTCTTTATTCAACCTATGTAACTATGTAATGAGACTCATTAGGTTCCATTTACATTACCCAACCAGTGGCACTAAATGGCCGCTGATCAGCTACTTGTTTGCTGATTGCAGTCATTCAAATGAGTGTTTACACAGGCAGACTGCGCTTCAGATGTATAGGTCAGTGGGTCACCATTGTTCTTTGCATCTAAAGACCTGTTTACATGGGACAATGCACTGTTGAGAACAATGACCTTTTGTGCAGACCAAAAAATAATTTCACGCGATGAATGTGCATTTGGCTCGTATGTCCGATGATCAGCAGCTCGATTAGACTGTGTGATTATTGTGAAAAGACATTCCTAGAAACTCTCGTTAACAATAATCTTGCACCGTTAGACTGGGTGCCCCCATTGTCTGGCAGCAGCCCGATCCAGGGTCTTGAACTTTTCTCTTCTGATCTAATTTTCCTGTGCCATTATATGACCAAAAAACACTGAACTAAAAAGCATGGGACACAGACCATACTATCACCTGTAGATTGGCCTGGTCTAACCTATATCGCGTGCTTTAATATATGGACCAATAGGGAATGGCAGACCATTCGGTAACAAACATAAGGAAAACGAGAACCACCGAATGATAGGTCCAATAGGGTAAAGGATGCATATAAGACTTTATTATATTAACGGCAACACGTGACACTACATGCAAAAGGAAAAGACCGCATAGCAGTGACCAAACACAAACAAAAATCATGTAATGGAAGTTACATAGTGAGCTGCATAAACACATATAGATAGTAGTGTAACAGGTATGTATATCAAACAAAAGTTAAAGCTCCATTTGACATATGGTGAATACCACCTAGGAGAACAGGAACAGAGACAGACATCAAGCCATCACATCAATATAAAAGTACATGTACATCGTCATTATGACCATATCCATATCAAATGTATCTAGATGATCAATACTTAGGTGACAGCATATAATCGATGAAAGAGGAAATAGTATACCTGTGTCTATAGCAGCTTATGTGGATGGCACGTGCGGCGAACCCCGACGCGCGTTTCGGACAGCAAGTCCTTCGTCAGGCTTTGTGGGCTATAATTAAATTAGTGACAAAATATACAATTGGTGGAGGAAGATGGAACTTGATGGACCTAGGTCTTTATTCAACCTATGTAACTATGTAATGAGACTCATTAGGTTCCATTTACATTACCCAACCAGTGGCACTAAATGGCCGCTGATCAGCTACTTGTTTGCTGATTGCAGTCATTCAAATGAGTGTTTACACAGGCAGACTGCGCTTCAGATGTATAGGTCAGTGGGTCACCATTGTTCTTTGCATCTAAAGACCTGTTTACATGGGACAATGCACTGTTGAGAACAATGACCTTTTGTGCAGACCAAAAAATAATTTCACGCGATGAATGTGCATTTGGCTCGTATGTCCGATGATCAGCAGCTCGATTAGACTGTGTGATTATTGTGAAAAGACATTCCTAGAAACTCTCGTTAACAATAATCTTGCACCGTTAGACTGGGTGCCCCCATTGTCTGGCAGCAGCCCGATCCAGGGTCTTGAACTTTTCTCTTCTGATCTAATTTTCCTGTGCCATTATATGACCAGAACAGTAGGTGATAGTGGTCGGTTAACTATTTTTTTCAATGGCAGCCAGCCCTCTTCTTGTCTATGTATTGACTGTGATAGGACAGGAACCAAAGCATCCAGGACCTGGGATAAGGAAGCTAAAGAATATGGGGGAACTTGGCCTAAATTAACTATATAAGCAAGTTTAAAGCTTTGTTATGTTTCAGCCCCCTATGGCAATTCATTATTTACTCCTGACATGGAATCGTCTTTATTCTCCTAATGGAATAATTGTAAATGGGACTTTTAAAAATAATTACAAAAGCGGAAGCTCCATACTGTATTATCCATCATGGAACCCCTTCCATCCACTTAGCAAAAAATGGAGATAATGCATCCCCTGGCATTTTGCATGAAACAATTATTTTTCTGCATTCATATGCTAAAGTAAGTGCTCCTAGTTACTATTCTGAAAACAGTGTTCTCATTGTGTGGAATACATTCCACTTTTAATAAAAACAGGGCTGCATTTACTCCGATACCGGACAGCACAGATCCAGCGATTGCCGCATAATAATGACTTACTAGCATTTTTTGTTCTTTAATAGGTCCCTTCCAGCTGCTGCTTATGCATTCAGAGCTATGTAGGGATTGGTACTGGGCTTTGCATCCTGAGTTTGCAATTGACCAATTAGTGATTGAGGCAACATTTATTCTAAACCGCATATACCAGCAGAAACGCTGCACGCGGTCCGTAAACACTCAGCCTTATGAAACACAACGGGAAGCATCTTTTCCCTGTTATCATGCAAAAGTTGGCTACGGAAGGTGCTGATTACAGGGGTGTGAATAATTTTGGTTTCTAGACGATTAACACAAAACTCTGTTATGTGAAAGCACCTGGTGTTATTCTTCTATGCCTTTGTTAAAAAATAAGCATCTGTGAACATTATTCAGCAAAACTGGGATTTCACACATTTTCAACCCACTGAATTCACGGGAAATGTCTGAACATAAAATTTGATTCACTGGGGGTTTTATCCCGTTCCTGATAAATGGCAAAGTGGCATTTATGTACTAGGAATACATGTTCTGACTAACGTCGTGACCTAATAAATGTCAGTGTAGATGTTAAATGTCAAAACACACACGTTAAAAATTTATTAAGTGTGTTAACATATCATGAATTTGCTTATGGCAAATCTATGTGTGTTGACAGTAGAAAACCGGGTCTGACATTGAGATTTTCACTCTGGATGTGCAGGTTATTTGTATGAGAATTATCCCTAATTAGAAATGAGTGAAAAATTTCGATTGGAATTGAATTCTACAAATATCCGCTTTCGCCAAAAATTCTGATTTTTTTGGAAAACTTTTCTAAAACTTAAAAGTCCATACAAAAACTCCTTATACTAATCTCTCCAGCCCGTCCATGTTACCCATCTGGTCCTTGACGCATTTCAGATTATCGCCACTCGTGCTGAAATCCCCGGGCTTTCACGCTGGCATGGGACTCCTGGCTTTGGTGAAGGCCGGTCAGATTCTGTGCAAGAGTAAGAAAGGTCATGGCGTCACGATGTGGATTTCAGCAGGCAACGAGATGCGGTGAGGACCGAACGTGTGAAGATGAGGGGTGGAGGGGTCAATGAAGTGGGTGTTTTGTTGAGTATAAGGATTTTTGTTTACATATTACATTTATTATGCTCTGGGGTCTGGAGAGATCCCAGACCATAATAAGAGACATGAAATTGGCATAGAATAATTTCTCCACAAATTGAATTTTCTAGGATAATTTTCTAGGAAAATCCACGAGAACAGGAGAATTCGAATTTTGCTTGATCCGCTCATCACTAACCCTGATCAATGTGGCCAATCAGTGTAGGGGTAATCAATGCCTTTTTTTTGCAGGATTCACAAGAAAATTGAACATGTTCAGTCTTCTCTACGCAGACAAAAATCTGCATCTACATGTGAACAGGGTTACAAAAACCACACACATGCACTATATGATCGCTGATGACGATTTTGGCACAAATTCAAGACAAAAAGTTGTTACAATAAAGATTGGGAATAACAATTAAAAGTTAATAACAGAAATATTCCAGATATAGTAACGTCATGTATGGCATTAATTTTATTCCATGCAGTAGAAAGAGAGATTTTTTTTAGCATCACTTTGAAATAAAATCATCCAGTTTATTAAATCCATATTAAAAACATGCACAGTTAAAAATGAAGCATCATGGAAGCGCACTTCCAATCCTTCACAGGTCTTTTTTAATCACAGCAGTACAAAAATGTTAAAGAGCATTATAAATAGGTAAGTACACTAAATTGCTAGGCACGTCATAGCACAGATGAATTTAATGAGGCTCAAGATTAATCAATTAAAGATTTCTTACACTGAGTCAAGATGGAAATAACTAAGGAGAAAGATAAAAAGACTTCGCAAAAAAAGTCTTTTATGTAGCCCACCCAAAGAAGGCTAGTCTCATGCTAGGTATGGGAAGGACCCAGCATACAACGAGTGGAAAAGGGGGGGGGAGCCCAGCAACTAGGGAAAGAGGGAGTGGAGACCCCTAAGTAGATCTTACAACACTCTGGCTCTACTATCGTCCCGAAATAGGTTCCACACCTATCGCCGAGCAGGATACCTAATCCCTACTGATCCTAGAGCTAGGCCCTAGGTACGGAAAGAAAGGGTTGAGCAATAGTAAGTCCCACTGCAACTAAAGACAAACAAAGTAAATAGACAAGGGGATACACTTAGCTTTGAGAAGACACCAGAGCGATCACGACAACGATCACAAAGGAACTCCAAGAAGAAACTAGCCGACTGCTAGAACCTCAGGCCTGAACAGAGGAAAATGATTCTAAAACCAGCCATTCTCTGGAGAGACTGGGTCTTATTTAAATTTAAAGGTCCAGCAAGGGTGTGTTAATTAGCAGCATAAAAGAGAGCTCACCGCTGGGTCCTAGAGAGGGAAGCATCAAGAAGGTGTCTGCAAAGCCAAGCATAGCGACCATCTACAGACAGATCCAGAATGATTGTCAGTCATACCACACACACCCTAGAAGGCGAGTTACAGGCAAGGCGCGGATCATTGGATGGTTGTGCTTTACAGGACATATGTATATACTGTATATGTACGGTACTGGAGTGCAATTGCACCAAAAGTTTGCAACAATTCGAAAAACCGCAAGTGATGAATTAGTCTAAAACATCTGGACAAGGAAAATCATGAACATAATGTGGGGTGAAAAAAAACAGACAAAACTATGTTAACTTAAAAAAAGGCATAAATTAAATAATGAATAAGGCACCAGTAAAAAATTCACTATTGGTACCATATTTACTCCAGAAAAAAGAGCCAAAGACTGATGAATTGGGGTCTATGTGTCTCTTACTAGTCCAAAGCCAATCACTGACTATTTCTCTACCTACACCCTGATTCTTTTTGACTGACAAGTTTCTCCTATGTGCACACATAGAGAGACCTGTCAGTCAATTGGAGCAGAGCAAGGAAAAGCTGCCAAAAACCTGCCTCAGATTTGTCAGCTGATACACATAGACCCCCAATCATCAAAGCTATTGCATCAAAAAATTGCACTCTCGAGTAAAAAGCTTTGAAAAGTTGGAAAATTTTGTTGCAACACAACGCTACGCTAAAATTTTGTGACTTTTGTGGTCTCTAGTAATTTTTGCCCAGCTCCGACAAAGTGGGCGGAGGTTGGATGGCACAGGGAATTGGAAAGTGGAAACCCCCAATCGTCAAATTCCTGAGTACAGAGACATCCCTTAAGCCAGAAATCTTACTCCAATCCCCAACTGGAGTAGGATTTGTGGTGAGGCGCACATCTCTTTTCAGACACTCCGGATTCATTAAGAGGCATGCACTTCTCAATGGATCAGGAGCTTCTGACTCCAAAACACCTCTACATCAAGACCATCATGAAACACCAGTGCAGCATTTCAAAGTAAAACATACTTGGTTGAAGTCACGCAACCAGTATCTGATTCATGCTGCCCGTGGTTCAATGAGAGATTCTCTTTAATCTTGATCCTCATTAAATTCAACTGTGCTATTTTTACTTGGTAATTCAATGTGCCTACCAATTTACACTGCTCTTTAATATTTTTGTACTGCTATGATTAAGAATCCGTGAAGGGTTGAAAACGCGTTGGCCTGGGGTTTAATTTTTACTATTTTTCCTCATGTATAATCTTAATGTACTTATAATAAATTGAATGTTCTTGTTTCGGAGTGATGCTGGAGAATCTTTTTCTCCCTCTACTACTCACCTAAGTATCAATCGGGACATCTGTGCATCTCCTACCTTCTGGGACCATGAAGATCTAGGAAGGTGGCGAGCTGACCTTACTCACATATATTTTTATTATGAATTCTATTATGCTGTGACTAATGAGAAGTAAAAATGTCTAAAAGATTTCAGATCCGCTGTGAAATTGGGCTGTTCATAAATTTTGCTGGAGGAAGAACATTTTCATTCTCACCCACAGCAAAACGTGAGATTGAAGTCACCACTTAAGAGTGATGTGTCACAACATGTGATGTATGATACAACCCCAGTGTATACAGTAACAGAATGCAGAGCCCTTATGGGTTCCTTGTTGAGATGTCCTTAAAGTAGATCTGTCATCAGATTTCAAACACCATCATTAAATCAGTCTTTTAGAATTGATGAGGCTGGCGTACTTGCATTGAAAATCCATGTCAGAATGGCAGTGTAATTTTGACATTAAAATTGATATTTTTTGAGTCCAAGTAAACAGTGAGAGTGCTCATGATTTCAAATATATCTAGGCTCCGCCCACCTAGCCTGATTGACAGCTGCAGCTTGTACTGAGCAGTGAGAGGTTTCAACAGCTGTAGAGACACTGAAGAACTATCAATCATACAAGGTAGTGTAATGTCTGTGGCCGACGACCCCGCATGGTTCCCCTCCTCTCTTCATGTGGAGACGCTGGCATACTCACCACCTCAGCCACAGCAGTGTCCTCATGATCCTCCTTCCTCAGTGCACGCCACACGGTCTCCCAGCAGCGCGCCTAGTGCCTGCGTGCTCCTGCTCTTAAAGCGGCAGCATGCATATGGTAAATGCCTTCAGATAACAGCTGTGAGGCATTTAGTTAAAGTATTCACCTGCAAGATGTCTCCCAGCCAATAGCTGGGAGGCATCTTGTATAAAAGGCACTCACTCCAATAGGGAGGTGCCTGAGCAACTCCTATAATATAGTGTCAGAGGCATTGGTGTGTGCAACTGTATGTTGCCAGCAGGGGTGGATTAAGAGTAGCAAGGGCCCCGGGCAGTTTAGAAGGTGCCCCCCCCCCCCCTCCCACACACACACCTGATGTATCACAAATCACATGATCCCCTGTGATAGATCATGTGATAGTTCACGTGAAATTAATTTGGCACAATATTAATTATAGTAATTTTTTTTAGGCTGTGTGCCCACTATGCGTTTTTTAAGCAATTCCACTGCAGAAACGCTTAACAAATGCTTGGCAGAAGGCCTGCCATGTTCCCCAATGGTAATCCGCATGTGCTGTGCACATGCTGCGGAAATTTCCGCTGCGGATTATCATTGTGGAAAGATCCACAGCATTACCAATTATTTTGCGGAAGCTCTGCGTTTTCGTCGCCATTGACTTGCATTGGAACGCATGTAATCCGCTTCATTGCATCTGTACATGCGGAATCCATGCATTTCAATGTGCGGCTGGTACCCCGGCCTGGAGGACAGGAGACTCTCATCCGGACCCGGGTGCCATAGTACCTGTAAAAAAAAAGAATAAAATAAAAAATAAATATCATACTTACCTTCTTATGGCCCCCGATGTCTTTATCCGATGCGTCCTGGCTTGCCGGCAGCTCACGATGTTCTGAAAAGGACCTGCCGTGATGTCATTTAGTCATGTGACGGGTCACGTGACCGATGACGTTGGCAGGCCATCAGAAGGTAATTATGTATTTATTTTTTATTTTTTACCATTCTTTTACGGTCACACCATATAAATCCATGCTGGTTGCATGGATTTATATAGTGTGACAAAGTTGTCAAGCACTTTCCAAGTGATGCTAAAATCGCTTGGAAAGCGCTTGTCAACCTGCATGCAGAAATGCATGTGAAGAACGCTTCACATCCGCATGTCCCTGGCAGGAAAAACGCAAGTACAATCCGCATACGTTTTTTATGCCAGGGAGATGCAGAAACAGTCAAAAAAAAATCCGGAGAATTTCTGCATCGTGGGCACATAGCCTTACATTAATTGTATGACTCAATATTGAGCACACGTAGCCATCTATACATTGCAGGAGGCTGCACGGCGCCATCTATACACAGCAGGAGGCCGCACGGCGCCATCTATACAGAGCGGGAGGCCGCTCGTAGCCATCTATATACAGCGGGAGGCCACACAGCTCCATCTATACACAGCAGGAGGCCGCACAGCGCCATCTATACACAGCAGGAGGCCGCACCGCGCCATCTATACACAGCAGGAGGCCGCATAGCGCCATCTATACACAGCAAGAGGCCGCACAGCGCCATATATACACAGCAGGAGGCCGCACAGTGCCATCTATACACAGCAGGAGGCCGCGCAGTGCCATCTATACACAGCAGGAGGCCACACAGCGCCATCTATACACAGCGGGAGGCCGCACAGCGCCATCTATACACAGCAGGAGGCCGCATAGCACCATCTATACACAGCAAGAGGCCGCACAGCGCCATCTATACACAGCAGGAGGCCGCACGGCGCCATCTATACACAGCGGGAGGCCGCTCGTAGCCATCTATACACAGCAGGAGGCCGCACAGCGCCATCTATACACAGCAGGAGGCCGCACAGCGCCATCTATACAGAGCAGGAGGCCGCACAGCGCCATCTATACACAGCAGGAGGCCGCATAGCGCCATCTATACACAGCAAGAGGCCGCACAAAGCCATCTATACACAGCAGGAGGCCGCACAGTGCCATCTATACACAGCAGGAGGCCGCGCAGTGCCATCTATACACAGCAGGAGGCCGCACAGCGCCATCTATACACAGTGGGAGGCCGCACGGCGCCCCCCCAGAGACAGCGGGAGACCGCACGCAGTCACGCACACACAAACATATACAGACATATACATACACGCATAAACACATTTGAAACACAAAAATACATATAAACAGACATCACACAATGATATCTGCCTGCACACACAAACACACTCACTTAATCACACATACACACTCTCTCACACACACTCTTTCATACACACACACACTCTCACACACAGACTCACCATCCCCTGGCTCGGCTCCAGTCCTCTTGCTCCTCTCCGGTGCAGCACTGCAGGCCGGGCGCGCACTGAGTGACGTCACAGCTAGGAGACATGGCAGCGCACAGGGCCGTGTCTCCTAGCAGTGACGCGGCCGGGCCAGCACACAGGGAAGTTAACAGCTGCAGTGCTGGCCCGTTCGGAGAAGAAGCAGCGTCCGTGCGCCGCTGCTGGGAGAGCGGTCCGGGGGCCCCCCCGCCACTGTCTGCCAGTATGTGCCACAGCGCCGCACATATAATGAGGGCAATCAGGCCAAGACACCCAGGAGCCCTGGGCCCCCTGGAGGCCCAAGGCCCCGGGCGGTAGCCCGGATTGCCCTCATTATAATCCGCCTATGGTTGCCAGGTCCCCCATTCTTAGTCCATTATAGTTATACCCTATTCTGTAATATCCCTATAGTCCTCTGTAGGTTATACGTTACCCTGATGCCGCGTTTGCAGTATATGAACCCCGTGGCCGCATCGGTGGTACCTGAACCGTTTCCTGAGAAGTGTGTGTCTGAATCTGTCTGCTATAGACTAACTGCAGAGTCTGAACCTATCCCAGTGTCCATCCTGTCTTCTATCCAGAAACTGCAGAGTCTGAACCTGTCCCAGTGGCTATGTGGCACCCCAGGGGTCTGGTTTCCACAGTAACAGCAATGTTATGTCTGAGAGCAGGTGGGAGGTCTCTTGGTCAGGAATCCTATGCATGCCACACCTCCTGCCCAGTCCTGGGAGGGGAAGGACTTCCCCTATATAAACCTAGGGCTGAGGCAGGGTTAGTGAGTAGAGAAGAAGTAGAGACAGAGAAGAGAAGCAGATATAGGAAAAGAACATCAGGAGCTCTGTGGGAGCAGTGCTATAAGGAGTCAGGGGCTGGCAGCTGCAGAGCTCGCCCTGACTGAGAAGCTATCACTGGACCCGGAGTCCGAGGCTGTGGGGACTAATCTTTACCCAGCAGCAGAAACCGCCCGGCAGGGGATTTCAGGTCCTCTGGCCAAGAAACCCGAAGGCACGGTCACACGCGTGGGACCAGCACCGCCGTCGTGGAGCGGACGCCACTAGAAGGCCCCGAGTCACCAGCCATACGGGTGAGCACCACACGGTACACTCAGGGACGTGGGCTACTTATACCCGCCTCTAGCAAGGTAGCCAGAAGAGTACAGTCAGTTTGGGAGGCCTACAACTCCGCCTGGCCAGGGGAGATCCCATCTGCTCAAGGACTGACCAGGCCCCGATCGCTAGCCAGTACTCCGGGAGGGTCTATCTTTATCACCAGTAAAGACCCTGAATTACACCGCATCATCTCTGAGTGATTCCTGCTACCCCATCATCCACGTCGGCTGCCCTGAGGCCATACCCCTCCCGTTGGGGGTGATACTATCACGCTGCACAATCCTACCACCGGCCTCAGCGGTCTGCCCTGCAGCGGCAGCTCCTTCGCTGCATTCAACGGGTGGCGTAGTCGTCCAACATCTACCGCTAATACAGCGCCACTTAGTCAGACTCCCTGGGCACGGACCGGGTCACCGCCACGAGACTACAACCCTCAACAGATCCGGCTCCGGGTAAGCTCCCGCGTGCGCAACGCTGCGCGACACAGGCCCAGGGGTGCGTCAACTTTTGGCGTAGTCGGCAGGATCTCATGCCCGCAACCACCGGGTACTGCGTGCCTGAAAAAGACTGTTCAAACTTACCAGTGGTGAAGATTCCCGCCATCCGGCGCCATCTTCTGTCTTCTTCCCGCCATCCGCGAAGTTTTCCCGCCATCCGGCGCCATCTTCTGCCTTCTTCCCGCCATCCGTGGAGTTTTCCCGCCGTTGGACGCCATCTTGAAGACGCCGCGCGGGAAGAAGAGGGGCGTGGACTCCGAAAGCGCGTGAGAACTGAAGCCCCGCCTCACGTCCGGACGTTGCGTAAGGTCCTGGAAGGAGCCCAGCAGACGCCGACGTCACAGGAGCGCGACGGAAGGTCCTCAACCCTGACGATCCACTGCGGAGCCGCGGCCTACGGAAGAGGATCATCGCAAGGTAGGCCACGGTCCACTAGGGGGGAGAAGGATGTCGGATACGGAGGAGAGCTTCACCGCTTCAACCCCCGTCAGCGCCACCGCTGTTGCGGTCATGCCTTTCACCATGCCCTATATCCCGGGGGCAGCCTGGCTACCCCAGTACTCAGGGGAGTCACATACCCTGCATGACTTTAGAGAAAAGCTGGATAGCCTCTTCCAGGTGTATCCCCTCACAGAGGAGCAAAAAGTGAGCATCCTGGTGGCCCAATTAACCGGGGCAGCCCAAAGGGAGGTAAAGTCCTGGCCACCTGGGAGGAGGACTGTCGCAGAGATACTAACCCGGCTGAGGGACACCTTTGATACCCGCACCTCAGCCGAGATCAAGCTTAGATTCTACGGGTGCAAACAGCGGGCACATGAGAGTATAAGGGACTATGCCCTGAACCTACAAGAGGCCCTGAGAGCCATTAAGCAGACCGACCCTGACGGCGTGGGAGACGAGGACAGGCTGTTGACTGAACAATTTATAGAGGGTTTATATTGCAATGCCCACCGAACCCAGTTGCGGGCAATGGCCTTACAGGACCCTCATCTGGGATTTGCACAGTTCAAGGACAGAGCCATCCGGGTGCTCCGAGAACCGGCACCAGGTGGCGTTGTGACCCACAGACGCCCCACTACCACTTACCACCAGGAGGCGGCACCCTTGTCGGCAGGGCCTGTGGGAGCTGATGCGCAGGCTTTGAACAATGACGCGGCTCCAGACCTGCACCATCAGGTCCAAGAGCTAGCTAAAAGCGTTGCCGCGCTAACCCGAACTGTGCAGTCTTTACAGGTTTCCACTCCAGGGAAGATCCAGCTGGCATCCGGACCGGAGGACATCCCGTGGCGTCGACCAAGGAGGACCCCACCGGCCAGAGGCTCGCCTTGACCCAGACGCTCCGGAGGAAGCCAAGCAACTGTGGGCTGAGAAGAGTCGACTGTTCCTTTACAAGGGGAAGTTGTGCCGCAGAATGGTTAACTCCCGGACGCATGAACTAATCTGGCAAGTAGTGGTGCCACGGAGAGACGCAGCCATGGTGATGGAAGCATACCACGACGGGGCTGGACACTTCGGATGGAAGAAGCTGGAGTTCCTGCTGCGTGGGCGGTTCCACTGGGTAGGCATGAGGGGAACCATCGAGAGGTGGTGCAGAGACTGTGGCCCGTGCAACCTAAGAAGGAAGGACCGTGCCAGCCAGAAGACTCCCCTGCAGTCCATCGTCACCCGGCAGCCGTTGGAACTGGTAGCCTTGGATCATGTAAAACTGACCCCAAGCAGAAGTGGCTACGTCTACGCGTTAACCATTGTGGATCATTACTCCCGGCTCTTGGTTGTCGTCCCCGTTAAGGACTTAACGGCTCAAACAGCAGCTAGAGCCTTCCAGCAGCACTTCTGCCGCCCACACGGGTACCCGGACCAAGTGCTGACGGACCAGGGACCTGCCTTTGAAGCGGAGGTCTTCCAGGAATTCTGCAATCTGTATGGCTGCCGGAAGATAAGGACGACACCCTATCATCCGCAAACTAATGGACTTTGTGAGAAAATGAACCAGGTGGTAATGGATCTCCTGAAAACGTTGCCCCTGGAAGAACGCAGTCTGTGGCCTGAGAAGCTGCCCGATCTGGTGGACCTATACAACCACATCCCGGTAGGTTCCACCAACTGTACCCCGGCTTACCTAATGAGGGCGAGACCTGGTAAGTTACCTGTTGACCTGGAAATGGGAGTCCTGACACCCGAAGACACTTCACCAGAGGCAGACTGGGACACAGAGAGGCAGCAGCAGTACCGGAAAGTACAGGAGAGCGTGGAGCGAAGTCTCTGTCAGGCTAGGGAAAGACAAGAGAAAACTTACAACCAGTATGCTCCCGCTGTTCCCCTGGTACCCGGAGAGCAGGTCTTGAAGAGGAAAAGACGGCTTCACAAGTTGGACGACCAGTGGGAGAAGGACCCGTACACCGTACTGCCCTCAAGCCATGAGAACCCGAAAGTCTGTACCATCAGTAAAGACGGAGGGGAGACCATAGCCATTGTATCCCGGGATCACCTGAAGAAGTGTCTTGAACAGCTACGGAACCCTGAAGAGGAACAAGAAGACCATCGACCCGTAGAGGAAAGGGAAGATATGGTTAGTACTGTGCTCGGAGACTTCCCTCGGTCCTGGACTCAAGTCAATGGTGCAGTTGTGGTACCCGTCCTCACGTTCCTCCAACCAGCATCCCAAGTGCCTACGGAGCAACAGGTAGAGCTGGAAGAGCAGCCGGTCCAGGAGGCAGAAGACTCCACACAAGCAGAACAGGAGGATCAACCCTCTGCTTATAGTGAGCCTGCCGTACCCCTAGTGAGCCAAAGAGCCGGTAGACAGCTGCCCAGTTTACCCTTGACAGCTCCTACACCCTGTAGTTCAGGGCTAGACAGTCAGCTCCGTAGGTCCACTAGGGCCACTAGAGGCCAGTTACCCGCACGTTGGAGGATTTGAAGTGTATAAACTGTTTTATTTGTGGTTACCTGTTTTTCTTGTTGCTTGTGTATAATTATGTGTTTCTAGTTATTTATAGGAGTCCTTGGTGGATTTACCGGGAATCCTTGTACATGGTTGGAGCGTAACCTAGGAATGGACTAAAGACTGTTAAGGACTCGGGGCAGGACAGACCCCTACCTGGTTACGTCTCCCTGTTTTGGTGAAATGGACACCTTGCTTTTCTTCAAAAACTGCACCCGGTTGCGGACACGCCGTGACCATCTTTATATGTTTTTCTTATTGTACTATTATTGTTTATACCTTGTTATGTTTAAAAATATGTTTAGTCCCGGAGTACTAAATTTCACTAGGGGGGAATGTGGCACCCCAGGGGTCTGGTTTCCACAGTAACAGCAATGTTATGTCTGAGAGCAGTTGGGAGGTCTCTTGGTCAGGAATCCTATGCATGCCACACCTCCTGCCCAGTCCTGGGAGGGGAAGGACTTCCCCTATATAAACCTAGGGCTGAGGCAGGGTTAGTGAGTAGAGAAGAAGTAGAGACAGAGAAGAGAAGCAGATATAGGAAAAGAACATCAGGAGCTCTGTGGGAGCAGTGCTATAAGGAGTCAGGGGCTGGCAGCTGCAGAGCTCGCCCTGACTGAGAAGCTATCACCGGACCCGGAGTCCGAGGCTGTGGGGACTAATCTTTACCCAGCAGCAGAAACCGCCCGGCAGGGGATTTCAGGTCCTCTGGCCAAGAAACCCGAAGGCACGGTCACACGCGTGGGACCAGCACCGCCGTCGTGGAGCGGACGCCACTAGAAGGCCCCGAGTCACCGGCCATACGGGTGAGCACCACACGGTACACTCAGGGACGTGGGCTACTTATACCCGCCTCTAGCAAGGTAGCCAGAAGAGTACAGTCAGTTTGGGAGGCCTACAACTCCGCCTGGCCAGGGGAGATCCCATCTGCTCAAGGACTGACCAGGCCCCGATCGCTAGCCAGTACTCCGGGAGGGTCTATCTTTATCACCAGTAAAGACCCTGAATTACACCGCAACGTCTCTGAGTGATTCCTGCTACCCCATCATCCACGTCGGCTGCCCTGAGGCCATACCCCTCCCGTTGGGGGTGATACTATCACGCTGCACAATCCTACCACCGGCCTCAGCGGTCTGCCCTGCAGCGGCAGCTCCTTCGCTGCATTCAACGGGTGGCGTAGTCGTCCAACATCTACCGCTAATACAGCGCCACTTAGTCTGACTCCCTGGGCACGGACCGGGTCACCGCCACGAGATTACAACCCTCAACAGATCCGGCTCCGGGTAAGCTCCCGCGTGCGCAACGCTGCGCGACACAGGCCCAGGGGTGCGTCAGCTATCCTGTCTGCTATCCAGAAACTGCAGAGTCTGAACCTGTCCCAGTGGCCATCCGGTCTTCTATCCAGAAACTGCAGAGTCTGAACCTGTCCCATTGGCTATCCTGTCTTCTATCCAGAAACTGCACAGTCTGAACCTGTCCCAGTGGCCATCCTGTCTTCTATCCAGAAACTGCAGAGTCTAAACCTGTCCCAGTGGCCATCCTGTCTGCTATCCAGAAACTGCAGAGTCTGAACCTGTCCCAGTGGCCATCCTGTCTTCTATCCCGAAACTGCAGAGTCTGAACTTGTCCCAGTGGCCATCCTGTCTGCTATCCAGAAACTGCAGAGTTTGAACCTGTCCCAGTGGCCATCCTGTCTTCTATCCAGAAACTGCAGAGTCTGAACCTGTCCCAGTGGCCATCCTCTCTGCTATCCATAAACTGCACAGTCTGAACCTGTCCCAGTGGCCATCCTGTCTACTATCCAGACACTGCACAGTCTGAACCTATCCCAGTCTCCATCCTGTCTGCTATCCAGAAACTGCAGAGTCTGAACCTGTCCCAGTGGCCATCCTGTCTGCTATCCAGAAACTGCAGAGTCTGAACATGTCCCAGTGGCCATCCTGTCTTCTATCCAGAAACTGCTCAGTCTGAACCTGTCCCAGTGTCCATCCTGTCTTCTATCCAGAAACTGCAGAGTCTGAACCTGTCCCAGTGGTCATCCTGTCTTCTATCCAGAAACTGCAGAGTCTGAACCTGTCCCAGTAGCCATCCTGTCTGCTATCCAGAAACTGCACAGTCTGAACCTGTCCCAGTGTCCATAATGTCTGCTATCCAGAAACTGCACAGTCTGAACCTGTCCCAGAGTCCATCCTGTCTCCTATCCAGAAACTGCACAGTCTGAACCTGTCCCAGAGTCCATCCCGTCTTCTATTCAGAAACTGCACAGCCTGAACCTGTCCAAGTGGCCGTCCTGTCTGCTATCCAGAGCCACAGTCTGTTTCAGTCCTAAGTGGCCGTCCTGCCCTGTCTAAGACTCTCTATCCGAATTAACATCTCTGACCCTTGGAGTCAGCTGCTATTGCCGGACGCCGCCCTGGAATGGCACCTGGCAGCTACCTTCCACACAAATCTGGCTTTACTACTAGAGGCTCCAGTGAACGCCAAGGTAGCTTCTTAGTCGTGCCCCTCCAGGGTAAGTCCAGTTCGTGGCACAGTGGGTCCACAAATAGTGTTGAGCCACCCCCGTAGTGTTCGAGTTCGGTTCGGTTCGTCGAACACCCGTATGTTCGCCGAACTGTTCGTTGAACTGTTCGTCGAACACCTTCGAACACCGTTAAAGCCAATGGCAGGCAAACAAAAACACATAGAAACACATAGAAAACACATAGAAAACGCTTCAAAGGTGTCCAAAAGCTGACAAACTGCTCAGAAGACACAACTAACACATGGAAAAGTGACAAGTACATATAGCCATGCGAAAAGAAAATAGGTGGAGGAGTAAAAGGAGGGGGAGACACAGATATAGGCATGTTATGCCCTTCTAAAATCAAGAAAGGCTGGAGTAAAAATCTAAAATCAGCCTACCAACACCCAGACGTCGTGACAAGAAAATTAAAAAAAGAAATATCTTTAGGTAGAATGGCGGTTCCATTCAGAACACTTTCCTTACAAGACGTAGTGGTATCCCCGTTGTGAGTTGTGCCAAAAACGGAACCCAATACATTCGGACTAATCCACCATTTGTCATATCCAAGGGGCAGGTCCGTAAACGACAACATCGACGCGGAACCAAGTACAGTAGTATATACTGTACATCCTTTGACAAGGCAATCAGGCGGATCAAGAAGTTGGGAAGGGTCACCCTAATGGTCAAAACAGACATTGATGCGGCGTTCCGGTTACTTACTACCTGTGCCTCTAAATAGTGTCCACCTATTGGGCTGCTTCTGGGAAGGAGCATACTAAATAGATCGCTGTTTGCCCATGGGGTGCTCCAGATCCTGCTCACTATTTGAGGCGTTTAGTTGCTTCCTCGAATGGGTTGTAATGGACGTTTCTAATGGGGCACATATTATCCATTACCTCGACAACTTCTTATGCCTGGGCCCAAAAGATTCGCCACAGTGTGAATACACGCAGTCGTCCACCTGTGAGAAGGAGAGAGCTGGAGGGAGAGTGGACACCACAGAGCCGAGGGGTTAGATGGAGAACGGAAGAAGGAAAGAGGGCGAGGGAGGTAAGGGAGTACAGTGGAAGGCCGACCTGAGCTCCCCTACGTTCCTGCTGGGCGGGGAACAGCCCTGGGAAGAAAAGCTGCTTGCGCATCCCTTTGTGGTTACGGGCGCGAGCGGGCAGAGGGACTACGCTGGAGTGCGAAGCCGACACGGCCAGTCCGTTCCTGCCCGTGCGACCTCCGTGTCGCCGGGTTTGTGCCAGAGCCACGGTGGACCCTGACGGCCAGCCCCCCTCTCCCAATACTGGTGCCTGTCCGCTGGTGGGTCGAGCCCCCCCACGGTGGGGGGGAAGTAACATCAGCAGAAGAAAGACCATCTTCCAGCCAAACTAAGATGTCTACTTCTTTTCGTGGACAATGTGATACGATCCCTTTCTTACGGACACGCCTATTGCTACAAATTCCAGATGAGGCACAAAAACAGCAGGTGCTTCAACGGATATCAAGTGCTCCTTCAAGTGGGCTCTCCTCCACCTCAACTTCAACATCACAAATACTCCAGTCCTCAGAGGTGTCACCCCAATCGCACTTGCTTCCTCACATCTCCCAAATCTCCAGCTGTCCGTCTGAGTATGGGGTAACACAGATGGTTGAGTCTGCACAGCTGTTTACTCATACTATAGCCTGGGAAACTGAGGTCTGCTCCAGAGCTTCTGTTAATCCAGACGAGGAAATGATCTGCACTGATGCCCAGAATCTTTATGAGTCGGATCCAGGACCAGATGAAGAAGGTTCTGAGCATAATGTGGACCCTCGTTCCCAAACTGTAGCTCCTGTTGGTGGAGACAATGATGAAGACAATGATGAGACTCAAATACCTGATTGGAGCGACAACTTGACTTTTCGGTCAGGGCAGGAAGAGGTTGGCTCTGAGGACGACGGGTGTGAGAACACACAGGGTGATGATGACGAGGTTGGAGATCCCACTTACTGTCAACCCACAGTCAGCCAGTCGATGAGGTCAGCAGAGGAGGTGGAGGTGAAGGAGGATGTGACTAGCCCAGGGGATGGGGATGACTCGGTACCCGGGCCTTTGCCTGGCCTTTGGGATGTCGCGGTGGTCGGCTCCCGGGCCCGTACCCTGGGGTCACTCTTTAAAAGGGTGGATAATTGTTAATTTTATGAGTTCGTGACGCCACCTGTGGTATCTGGTGAGAAGCACCAGTGCTGCAACAGTCCACTGAGGCCGGTGATAAGGCAGCTCGATGGTATAGCTCCCCACAGGTGGAGCTAGGCCTCAGAAAAGCATATGCAGGGGGAATGCAGGACAGGCGAGACCCAGCTGGGTCAGAGCAAGAAAGGGAACGGACACGGTAGTCACTTCAGTACCTTTTACTGGTGGAAATTCAGGCACATCCCGGAGCACTGTAGGGTGAAGGGTGCATATCAGGATCCTCCCCAATGAGCGGGTGTAGGGCCTCCTGTTTCTTGCCTCTGCATAGTAAGTTTCTGACCTGCCTGGAGCTAGGCCTAACTTTGTCTCTGTCCTGCGCTGGCTGACCTTGTGGTAGGGCCTTGTCTTGGAGTTCACGCTCCCAGTATGTGGGGCCTAAGCGTCTCCTGGCTCTGTTACGTATCAGCACCTTAGCGATCCTGGCACATGTAGTTCTCCAGGGATTCCGGTTATGCCTTACAGGGTCATAGAGATCCCGGTAAGCTCGGATCCGGTGTCTGGTAAATGCTTCGGGGTGAGCTGGTTAAGCTCCTCTGCCCCCTATGTACTAACTCTCCACTCGCCTTCGGCCTACTCTGGCCCTCACTAGGTTATACACACTAACGGCAGCTTGCCGCGCTTCACCGATCTTATGGCGCAGGCACACCTTAAGCTCTAACTGGGCTCCCTGAATCTAGCTAACAGGAGCCTCGTGCTCCACTGCTGAACTATTAACTGAGTTCTCTAGACTAGACTGAGCTCCACTGCAGACTGACCTCTCTTAGTGTTCTCTACTGCAGGAACTCTTCAGAGGAACTGAACTGCCTAGCTCCACCTTCCCTATTTATATCCTTAACGGGCTCCCTCTGCTGGTCTGAGGTGGAAGGTGGAGATGTGTGAATGTTTATGGGGGCCTCTTGTGGAGGATTCCATCAATGCACTCTTCTAGGATCTGTGATACCAAGCACAGCTGGGCGTCACAGATGCTATTGACGACGAGGTTAGGTTGCGCCTTCCTGGACAGAGACGGAGTACTGGAAGCACGTCAACAACTGCATCCTCAACCACAAGTCTGCCTCTGACCACAAGTCGTAGTGGCTCTTCAGGTCGCATGCGTTAGGAACTGCTACAAGCACTAAGGAAAGAAAGGAGATCTGTCCCCACAATAGAACTAAGCTAGATCCATACGATGTAACGGGGAACCTGATCCTGCGATCAGACCCGCTAAAGTCCTCGGCTAGTCTGTACGAAGACCTATAGATGCAAGGGAGGGATCCCTACAAGAACTAGGGACTGGGATAAAGTTGGGCACCTCCTAGCAGAAATTGTAGCAGTAAAAGACAAACACACAACATAGAACATAAAGGTCCGAAGACCAAGCTAAACAGACTGAGAAAGTTAACTAAGCACCAGGCTAACTTAAGAGTAGAAATTACAATGAAGCCAAGCATGGCTAGGAGGGCGGAGCAGGATTAAATAGGCAAAAACGGTCACGTGACCAGCAAACTAGAAAAAACCTAACAGGAGAGTTCTAACAGTACCCCCTCTTCTAAGAGGATCCTCCAGATACCCTAGGCCCAAGCTTATCAGGAAACCTCCTGTGAAACGCTCTGACAAGTCTGGAAGCAGAAACTTCATCCGCCCTCACCCATGAGTTATCCTCGGGTCCGAAACCTTTCCAAGCGACGAGATACTGCAAACTCCCTCTATACCGTTTAGAATTTAGGATGCGGGAAATTTCGTATTCCCCGTCCTCCACCACCGGAGGAACAGTGGCAGAGACGTCTCCATCCGACACACAAGCTCTTTTCAACAGAGAAACATGAAACACCGGATTAATCTTCCAGGAGGTGGGAACCTCCAACCTAACAGCAGATTGGTTAACTACCTGAAGCACCTTAAAGGGCCCTACAAACTTGGGACCCAATTTTTTAGAAGGAATCCTCAACCGCAGATTCTTAGAGGACAACCAAACCATGTCACCAATAGCAAACAAAACCTCTTGCCGTTTCCTATCAAAGTACCTCTTAGATTTTTTGTTAGCCTCCTGAAGATAACCACGCACATCCGTCCAAACTCTCTCCAAATCACCGGAAAAACTCTCCTCCTCAGGCACAGCCGATACCAATTTGGAGAATGACCCAAAAGACGGATGTCTCCCAGAACAACAAAAAAATGGCGAACAACCAGCAGAAGAGAATGTATGGTTGTTAAGAGCAAACTCAGCAAGTGGCAGAAACTCAGACCACCCCTCCTGATTGTCTGCCACAAAACAACGCAAGAACTGCTCAACATCCTGATTCTTCCTTTCTGTCTGGCCATTAGACTCAGGATGATATCCGGATGAAAACGACAAATGAACTCCCAACCTGTCACAAAAAGCACGCCAAAAACGAGCCACGAACTGAGGTCCCCTATCCGAAACAATGTCAGTAGGAACGCCATGTAGTCTGACAATTTCCTTGACAAAGGCCTTAGCGAGTGTCTTAGCGCAGGGCAGTTTGATGAAAGGAACCAAGTGACACATCTTGCTAAAACGGTCCACGACCACCCAGATGACTGTGAAACCCTCAGAGGGGGGAAGGTCAGTAATAAAGTCCATAGCCAGATGTGTCCAAGGTGCACTAGGAACCTCCAGAGGGCAAAGCAACCCCGCTGCAGGAGTATGTGAAGACTTAGATCTAGCACACACTGTACATTGACGCACCCACTTAATGACTTCCTTCTGCCATCTAGGCCACCAAAAACTGCGACCCACAAGTCTCTTGGTCTCAGAAATTCCTGGATGACCTGCCAACCGAGACTCATGACACTCAACAAACAAATCTCTCCTAAAGGTCCTAGGCACAAACAACCTCCCATGGGGAGTGTTAGATGGGGCATTCTCCTGTGCTTTAAGAATCTCATCTTCCAAAACGGAGTCCAATGCAGCAATCACAACACCTTCTTGTAAAATGCTCCCCTCCTCCTCAGCATCGACCATGGGAGAAAAGCTGCGAGACAAAGCATCAGCTTTAACATTCTTGGTACCCGGGATGTAAGTAACGGAAAAATTAAACCGCGAGAAAAAAAGTGCCCACCTAGCCTGACGGGCATTCAAGCGCTTGGCAGCATCAAGATAGATCAGATTTTTATGATCAGTGAAAACCTGAATGGGAAATTCAGCACCTTCCAAGAGATGACGCCAGTGTTCAAATGCGAGTTTAATAGCCAGCAATTCCCGGTTACAAATATCGTAATTAAGTTCGGTCTCAGAAAATTTTTTTGAAAAAAAAGCACAGGGATGTACTCCATCCTTGATTTCCTGAGACAACACCGCACCGACCCCCACCGAAGAAGCATCAACCTCAACCAAAAACGGCTTAGTAGTCACATCAGGCTGCATAAGGATAGGAGCAGAGCTGAACCTCTCCTTTAGAAACACAAAAGCTTCAATGGCCTCAGTAGTCCACTGAACCTCATTAGCACCTTTCCTGGTGAGATCGGTCAGTGGTTTGACAATAATAGAAAAATTTTTAATGAATTTTCTGTAATAATTGGCGAAACCCAAAAACCTCTGTATCGATTTCAAACAAATAGGCCTAGGCCATTCCTGAACCGCCTGAACCTTCACAGGGTCCATCTCAAAGCCTTCGCTGGAGATAATGTAGCCCAAAAAACTAATTCTCTGTACAGCAAACTCACATTTCTCCAGCTTAGCAAAAAGCGAATTGTCAATTAATAACTGTAATACCTCACGTACGCTCCGCCAATGAGACTCCAGATCAGGCGAATAAATCAAAATGTCATCCAAATACACAACCACATTTTTGCCGATCAAAGGTCTAAGGATGTCATTAATAAGATTCTGAAAAAATGCTGGAGCATTAGTAAGACCAAAAGGCATAACCAGGTTCTCAAAATGACCCACTGGAGTGTTAAAAGCAGTCTTCCATTCATCACCCTCCTTCATGCGCAACAAATTGTATGCCCCCCGTAAATCAATTTTAGAGAACCACTTGGCCCCCACTAACTGGTTAAACAAATCAGGAATCAATGGCAGTGGGTAAGGATTGCGTACAGTAATTTTATTAATCTCACGAAAGTCCAGACAAGGACGTAAACCGCCGTCCTTTTTTTTAACAAAAAAAAAATCCAACAGCCACAGGAGACTTGGAAGGCCTAATGTGACCGACGGCCAAGCTTGTCTGTATGTATTCCTCCAAAGCCTTTCTCTCAGGAATAGTAAGATTAAATAAACGACTTTTAGGAAGAGTCGCTCCAGGGACAAATTCAATGGTACAATCGTAGTCTCTATGGGGAGGCAATATTTGTGACTCCTCCTCAGAAAAAACTCTCCAAAAATCCTGAATAGGTACAGGTAATTCCCCTTTTACCACCGCAGCAATATGTCCGTTACAACACTTGTCATAACACTTAGGACTCCAGGACATAATTTCATTGGTAGACCAATCCAGTACAGGATTGTGCAATTTTAACCAGGGTAACCCCAAAATTACTGGAGAAGGCAAATTATTTAATACCACCAAATCCAAATTTTCTTGATGAACACCATTAATAGTGAGGGGAAATTCACAGACCTTGTGAGTAACACTCTTCAAGGGGAAGCCATCGACAGAAACCACAGCAATAGGGGATGACAAAGGTTTGGGTTTTAATTTAAGTTTTTCCAAGAATCCCCCATCAATCACATTCAGAGTAGAACCACAATCCACAAATATCCGAAATTCAATTAATTCTTCCTGAGCAGTGGTAGTAGCAGAAAGAAATACCCCCTTAGAATTTAAACAGGCAATACGGGCGTAACTGACCTTTTTTTTTTTCTTTGTTCATACGAAGTACACAGTTCTTAATAAAATGATCAGATTTTCCGCAATAAAAGCACAAACCTTCAGAAGACCTGCGGTCTTTTTCCTGAGAGCGGGGTGACATCGCCCCAATCTCCATCGGCTCTCCAAAGTCAGTACAGACCCTCTCAAGACTCGGAGCTGACATGGCAGAGGATATACTTTCATTAACCCTTGCACGCAGTCTCCTGTCCACCTGTATAGCTAATTGCATAGCCTCCTGCAAGTTTCCAGGTGTGGGATAAGCAATCAGCAAATCCTTAACCCTTTCACCTAGCCCCGCAAGAAACAAACTTTTCAAAGCTGAATCGTTCCACCCCACCTGGGCAGACCATCGACGGAAGTGAGAACAATATTTTTCCACATTACCTGATCCCTGCCTCAAATGTCTTAATTCAGTCTCAGCTGATGAGACACGATCAGGATCATCATACAACAAATCCAAAGCAGAAAAAAAACTATCCACTGATCTAAAGCATGGATCACTAGGTTGGAGAGAAAAGGCCCATCCCTGAGGTTCTTTGCGCAAAAGTGACATTATGAACCCTATGCGCTGTGATTCATCACCAGAGGATCTGGGTCTCAAATGAAAATACAATAAGCAAGCATTTTTAAAGGAAAAAAATTCCTGTTGATCACCAAAGAATAAATCAGGCAAACGTACCTTTGGCTCCACAAAATGTGCTCCAGAACAGCTACTCACGTGTTGTTGGAGCTCGGCCACCTCCAGAGAGAGTCCCTGCAGGCGTTGAGCCAAATCCTGAACCGACACCATGATGGAAACTAGAAGTCTTTCCTTAGAGATAGTTTTGGGCTGGACTTACTGTTAGGAACTGCTACAAGCACTAAGGAAAGAAAGGAGATTTGTCCCTACAATAGAACTAAGCTAGATCCCTACGATGTAACGGGGAACCTGATCCTGCGATCAGACCCGCTAAAGTCCTCGGCTAGTCTGTACAAAGACCTATAGATGCAAGGGAGGGATCCCTACAAGAACTAGGGACTGGGATAAAGTTGGGCACCTCCTAGCAGAAATTGTAGCAGTAAAAGACAAACACACAACATAGAACATAAAGGTCCGAAGACCAAGCTAAACAGACTGAGAAAGGTAACTAAGCACATGGCTAACTTAAGAGTAGAAATTACAATGAAGTCCAGCAAGGCCAGGAGGGCGGAGCAGGATTAAATAGGCAAAAAAGGTCATGTGACCAGCAAACTAGAAAAAACCTAACAGGAGAGTTCTAACAGCATGGGCTCTAAGCCTTGCATAGCCTGGGCATTTTTTCAGATCGATAAGGATGACCCAACTCGTGTTATCTGTAATATTTGTCACCAAAAGCTAAGTAGAGGCCAAAAAATACATAGTTTGAGTACTTCATACATGAACCGTCACATGGATATGAAGCATAAGTTGCAGTGGGAAGCTCACTGTGCTACAATGCGGCCTAGCGGGCCGGGCCAACCACTGTCTGTCCCATCTTGTGCATCCGCGGCCTCTTCATCCTCTGTGACTTGGGGGACAGCAGTCACACATGTTTTTGGACGCAGACCTGCCACCTCTTTACCCGCAACAGCCAGTGTGATTGGCAGGTCATAATTTCATTTGGAAGTGGAAACACCAACTAGTGTTGAGCGCTGTCCGACATCGATAGCACCACCTTTGGATCAAGGCAACCTAACTTTTCCACCTGCATCTTCCTCACCTTGCCGGGGACACCCTACTCAACTCCGTCTAAGCACAACAGCCAGCCCTCGGTCCCTCAGATGTGGACAAGTAAAAGACCATTTCCTCCTAGCCATGACAAAGCTAAGAGGTTGAATTTCACCATCTGCAAGATGTTGGCTTCAGAAATGCTGCCTTTCTGCCTGGTGGACACAAAGGATTTTCGAGACCTTATGTCCGTCGCAGTGCCCCAGTACCAGATGCCCAGTCGGCACTACTTCTCAAAGAAAGGTGTGCCTGTGCTCCACCAGCATGTCACACACAACATCACCGCTTCTTTGAGAAACTCTGTGTGTGACAGGGTGCATTTCACCACAAACACTTGGGTGAGTAGGCATGGACAGGGGCGTTACATGTCGCTGACTGGGCACTGGCTAACTATGGTGACAGCAGGACAAGGGGCTGCTGTCCAAGTCTTGCCGTCCCCACGAGTTGTACGTCAATTCTTTTTATCTAGAAGTTCCTCCACTGCTTCTGCCCCCTCAACCTCCTCTCGGTCCTCCACCTGCACCCAAAGCCTGTCTGGTAACGCCACAAGCTTTCTAACTGCGCAGAAGGAATCCTACACACCTCCTTACTATGCTGGCAGCAGGGCTCAACGGCATCAGGCGGTGTTTACTTTGAAATGTCTGGGAAATGTGAGTCACACAGCTGAGAAGTTGTGGTCAGCTCTGGAGACCCAGTTTCATGAATGGATGTCTCCACTGGACCTGCAACCAGGGAAGGCCATGTGCGACAATGCTTCAAACCTGGGTGCGGCCCTTCGCCGGGGCAATGTCACACACGTGCCTTATATGGCTCACGTGTTGAACCTGGTTGTCCAGCAATTTTTAGCCCACTATCCCGGACTAGATGGCCTTCTGCAAAGGGCACGGTCGCTGTGTGCTCACTTCCGCCATTCGCATCCAGCAGCTCAACGACTTACATCTCTACAGAAGTTGTTGGGCCTGCCAGTTCACCGGCTGAAATGCGATGTGCCGACACGGTGGAATTCAACTCTACACATGTTGCAGCAACTGTGGCAGCACTGACAAGCTCTGGTGCAATACGTTCTGACGTATAGCCTGGGCCAACGAGATCCAGAGGTGGGGCAAATCACGCTGCAGGAGTGGTCTCAGATCAGGGACCTATGAAGTTGACACACCCCCTGGGCCATGGGGTACCCGGAGCCGAGCCGGTAGACGCTGGGGGTTGTAGTCACTGTGGCGGCGACCCGGTCCATGGCCCAGGGCGGTCAATCCAAGGGTAATTTATATATATGGGTTTTATAATGTCCGACTACGCCACCTGTGGAGTGCGGCCAAAGGGGCCGCCGCTGCGGAACAGTCCTCTGAAGCTGGTGGTTTTGCAGCAATGGTATTATTACTCCCCACAGGAAGAGTGTAGCTTCAGGGCAGTGTGGGTGGATGATGGTGGTTGTAGTGCAGGGAGTCAGTAATGAACACAGAGTCCGTGTGATGCAGTCCCAAGATCTTTACTCACAGTTGTTGCAGTCCAGATTACAGGTACCAGAGCAATCTCCCCCATCGTGCTGTGCGTACTCAGTGAGGGGCTCAGTCCACCCCCAGATAGCTCCGGAGTACTTAGCAGGACCCCCTTCTGTGTGTCCTTTCTCTGGCCTTCTCCCTGCACCTCACACCCAGTGACACTTCTATCCGGTATCCTCGGGCCTTGGTGGGCGACGTGTGTTCCGTCCCATGGGTCCTATGTGGCTACCTTCTTAGTGAGACTGGTGTGGACTTTGGCCTGAAGTACATGAAATGCTGCAGCCTCCGGTTTCTAGTTGAGTCATGCTGTTTCTCCGCTAGTTGAGGGACCGGTTCCCCTTATCTGGCCTGACCCCTCTAACTCCTGGTAGCAGCGGGCGTACGGGTGGCCTTCTGCACGGCCCGTACCCCTAGGGTCCCTTCGATTCCTGGAGCCTTCCTGGTCCCACTCCTCTCTTCTCTCCTTCAGTCCTGGGCCTCCCAGGCTAGGCCCCCCTCCGGAGCAGAGCTCATGCAAAGCCTCTGCTCCTGTCACTTCTCCTCCTCTGACTGGCTTGCTCTTTCTAAGATGGCTTCCTATTTATACTCTCCCTGTCATGTGCTCCCCTAAGCTGCTTTCTCCACCCACACCCACTACATAGGACTCTCCCGCCAGCTAGGGACCTGGGACTGTGCTCTCCCTTACGAGCAATCTCGCCCTACCCCCACTGCGGGCATGTGTTGGATGCAGGTGTTAGGGTCCCGAGCCATGCTCCTTCCTTACCTGAGGGTGAGATACCACACCTCTGGGTGAGATGCAGTACTTCTGTGGCGACTGAACCCTCAGGGGCGCCACACACCCTTCTGCACAGTTTTGAAATGGCGACGAAGATGTTTAGTGCTGACGATGCCATTATCAGCATGACTATTCCGGTGATTTACATGCTGGAGCACACGTTAAACAAAATTCAGAGTCAGGTGGTGGGACAAGAGGAGGTGTAGGAAGTAGAGGAGGAGTCGTATGTGGAAGGGATAACATCTCCAAGGTCCAGACGGTCGGCAGCACCAAGGCGGCAGGCATGGGAGGGTGAGGGAGAGGGATTAACTAGGGCGCATGGTAGCAGCCAAACTGTTGAGGAAGGTGCAGGAGCCGAGGAAGAAGTGGAGGACGAACTGGCGATGGGCATGGAAGACTCATCAGATGAGGGAGACCTTGATCACATTTCTGTTGTGTGAGGTTGGGGGGAGAGGGCAGAGGAAGGAAGCATGATTCTTACCTCGCTACCAACACAACAAGGACTTGGTCCTCCTGGATGCGCAAGACACATGAGTGCCTTCTTGCTGCACTACCTGCAACATGACCCTTGGATTGTCAGAATTCGAAGTAATCCCGACTACTGGGTTGCCAGTGCCACACTCTTAGATCCCCGGTACAAAAGTAAATTTGCCGAAATAATTCCTGCATAGAAAGGGATTCACGCATGCAGGAGTATCAGCAGAGGCTGTTGCAGAATCTTACATGTGCTTTTCCCCAAAACACCAGTGGTGCACGTAGTGAATCTCACAGTTCTAACTTGCAAATCGTGGGACTGTCGAGTCTTCATCACTCAAACCGTAACAGTAACACAGTATCTGCTGGTGACAGCAATTTTATGGAATCGTTTCACCACTTTTTTAGACCACCCTTTGCAAGGCCACAGGAGACAAGAAGTCTGACACATAATCAACGCCTAGAGAGGATGGTACAGGAGTATCTCCAAGTGAACATCGAAGCCATGACTGTGTCACTGGACCCTTGCTCATTTTGGGCTTCCAATCTGGAAAAATGGCCGGAGCTCGCCACTCACGCCTTGGAGATCTTGTCATGCCCTGCAGCCAGCGTTCTCTTTGAACGTTTGTTCAGCACTGCTGGTGGTGTGCTGACAGATAAGCGCACGCGGCTGTCCACTGAGAATGTAGACAGACTCACGTTCATAAAGATGAACAAATCATGGATCCGCAAGGACTTTTCTACCCCTGTGTCATCCTGGGGAGACTAAAAGCTTGAGGATTTGGTAAAATCACCTCACCAACCGTTTTAAGCAACTCTGGGGCAATTGATGCCACTTAAGTGGTGTCTGTGCCACAATTTTTGGAAAAAATGGAGACTCTTTTTGGAGTCCCCTTGCTGTGTTTTACGTGACGTTGGCATTGTCAATTCCAGGTGGGTTGGGTCACTCCCCCCCACCTTTTAACTGTAAGAAACTACATACACTATGGCTTGGGGTAACACAGATGGTTGAGTCTGAAGAGCTGTTTACTCAGAGGTCTGCTCCAAAGCTTCAGTAGAACCTACAAAAGACAAAAAATATCTCATACCCTACCATCATTATATATAAATGTAAAGCAAAGTTTCATATGAAATATAGGGTACTTAGTGGACTATTTTTGATCAAAAAAAGTATACAAGCCGTCCCACCACCGGTTCTATTTGTCTACCCTTTTATATGCATTACTTAAACTTTGATATACAGTAAGGTTTTTAATATAGACAGTGTAGGACCGTCCCAATTTAGGGTCACCTTGTCGCTGGTGGGACGGCTTGTATACTTTTTTTGATCAAAAAAAGTTCACTAAGTACCCTATATTTCATATGCTACTTTGCTTTACATTTATATATAATGATGGTAGGGTATGAGATATTTTTTGTCTTTTGTAGGTTTTGCATCTTTTTGCTAGTGTGAACATGCTCCTATTTCTTGCATGTGTACCATCATAGACCTCAGTTCACATTGCTTGGTCCAAAGCTTCAGTGTCTGCTAGTCAGCGTAGAATTTTTTACTGCATCTAGCCTAGGCAATACTTTGGGCGTAGTAGCCCAGCTGTGAAGCAAGCTGCACCGCCTGTGTATCTAATAAGAATTTTTAAATGCATATAGCCTAGGCAGCTGTAGGGACCCCCAACCAAACCCAGATGCTCAGCCCCCCTACCGCCCCCCCTTTCCTTGACAATACAATAATGTAACTCTTACAACTGGATGGGTGAGGATCGGTCACAGCTTTATTAACTCTTTATACACATTCCATTAGAAAGGCATTTTATTTCTAAAATAATTCAGCTTTTTGCAGCATGCCCTGGGTCTCTACACCGGCAAGTTGGCCAACAAGTGTAACTCTCCAACATGTCCTTTCTATTTCCAGGCCACGGAGGATCCTGCGTACTCATTTGCAGGACTCTGACCCCCATCCATCACTCTTAACACTTGTTCCACTCCGTCCTGGAGTCCTGACAGGAATATGTCCAGTCCACTATCCATTAAGTGAACACCGTCGTGCCGTATGAGGCCTGCTTTATCTCCTTCCAGTTGTCGGTGTTGAATCACTACACCACCTCTGTCTCTTCTAAATTTTGCCATCCGAATATTTATTACCCGCCTTGTCCGTTCGATGGCCGTGATGTCTCGCGCACCTTGCCATACCGCTATCGGCACAATCTCTGACCATACTATAGTTAGTTTTGTGAAAAATTCTCTGAAGCGCTCAGTGTCTATTTTCATTATTGCCATTAGTTATGCGCTCTTGTGATGACCTAGGTCGTTTCCCCCGGCCTGTATAACTAAGATGACCGGACCTCTTGCCTCTCTCCGTACCTTGATTACCTCCATTAGTACCTGTGGCCATAGCAGGCGTCTAATACCTCTCCAGTTGAAATATGTGTTATGAAACTCTAATTTCCTCCCGCCTGGGTGGACTTTCGCCCTTTTTTATGCCCAATATATATACGAGTGGCCTATCACCCACACTGTTGGCTTAGCGTCACCTGTAAAAGAAACAAACCACGTTAGGATAACAAGTCCGGTCTTATGTATCTCACCAACATGGGGATCGCCATCTCCCTATACTTTGAACTTCCGTTTCTGACAGTCCTGCTCTTGCTGCTTCCGTGGCCGCGCCTATGCGGAATGAGTGTGTTCCGTAATCTTTGGGGTGGTTCCCTGCTGATGTTATGCGTTTATTAAATATAGCTTGGAACTGGTATCTTGATAATGGCGTTCCATCAATGTGTGATAGGAAGAAATTACTTTGTGATCTGATGGTTATATATGTTTTTACTATTGTTACCCGACTCAGTGTACCGTTTGTGGGTTGTAGAAGTACCCAAGTCCCCCTGGCCGCTGGAACCATTTTCGATTGGCGTATGCGTAGACGTATTGCATTATTGGCTATGACTACGTCCTGGTGTAATAAGCCTCCACTGGTGGTAATTTTGGATTGAGGGACTTATTCGCTTATGCATAGCGCCCCGAAGAAGGCGATCGCAAATGCAGTAGACAGTAGTGTTGCTTCAAATTGTGAGTGTCATGTTAATGGTGTTAGGGATATGATGTGAGAAATCAGTTTTAGTGACACGGGACGGGCCGTCTACACTCCTGACTTGGCTGACCCCTTTTCCACCCTTTTATGGATTGTCTGATGATGAATCTCTTTGTCACATCTCCCCAATTCAGTAGTTGGAAGTGAAATGCTCCTCTGGTCAGCCACCGCTGCGCTGACGCCCCTGATATGCCCCTCATCATTAGCTGGTGGAGAAATTCTATGGTGACTTGTAATCTGGCTTGTTCACATTGGTCAACCTGTCTGCCTGCTACTAGTCGTGTCCACTCTTCCCATGCCTTACCGTATGCTTGACACGTCGACGGGGCAACTGACACTCTGATTAATGGCATCAACTATTCGCCACTAGATCCCATAGGGAGGGTGGGCAACTGTTGCCCGATGGGTGGGCGTTGAGGAGGAGCTCTGTGAAAATCTGCCAACTTAATTGTGATAAAGCGTTAGCAGCAGCTTTGGACCCCTCAGCATCGTGGCTAGCTCGGACCCATACATTGTGTTTTAGGCACAGGAATGCTAGCCGGCGTAGTAGGCCTAGCACTGGGAGAGACGATGATGCCATCTTATTAATGCAGTGCGCTAAGCTGGTGTTTTTTGTTATGAAGCGTATATTTTTGCTAGCCAGGAGGGCGCCTCATATTTCTATTGCTACCACTATTGGGAAGAAAAATTATTTTCCGAGCTAGATGCAGCTAAAAATTATTATTAATTTCAAAGCTAGTGGAGCTTGGTATAGATGGCCTAATACAATGAGTACCACACACTGCTACTATGCCCAAAATTATTTTCCAGGCAAGATGCAGCTAAAAATTATTAGTAATTTGAAAGCTGGTGGAGCTTAGTATAGATGGCCTAATAGAATGAGTACCACACACTGCTAATATGCCCAAAATTAGTTTACAGGCAAGATGCAGCTAAAAATTATTATTAATTTCAAAGCTGGTGGAGCTTGGTATAGATGGCCTAATACAATGAGTACCACACACTGCTACAAGCCCAAATATTTTTTCAGAGCTAGATGCAGATAAAAATTATTTTGAATTTGCAACCTGGTGGAGGTTAGTATAGATGGACTAATAGAACAAGTCCCACTCACTGCTACAAACCCAAATATTTTTTCAGAGCTAGATGCAGATAAAAGTTATTTTGAATTTGCAACCTGGTGGAGGTTAGTATAGATTGACTAATAGAACAAGTCCCACACACTGCTACAAGCCCAAATATTTTTTCAGAGCTAGATGCAGATAAAACTTATTTTGAATTTGCAACCTGGTGGAGGTTAGTATAGATGGACTAAAAGAACAAGTCCCACACACTGCTACAAGCCCAAATATTTTTTCAGAGCTAGATGCAGATACAAATTATTTTCGATTTGCAACCTGGTGGAGGTTTGTATAGATGGACAAATAGAACAAGTCCCACACACTGCTACAAAGCCCAAATATTTTTTCAGAGCTAGATGCAGATAAAAATTATTTTGAATTTGCAACCTGGTGGAGGTTAGTATAGATGGACTAATAGAACAAGTCCCACACACTGCTACAAGCCCAAATAATTTTTCAGAGCTAGATGCAGATAAAAATTATTTTGGATTTGCAACCTGGTGGAGGTTTGTATAGATGGACAAATAGAACAAGTCCCACACACTGCTACAAAGCCCAAATATTTTTTCAGAGCTAGATGCAGATAAAAATTATTTAGAATTTGCAACCTGGTTGAGGTTAGTATAGATGGACTAATAGAATGATGCTATGCCCAAAAGGTTTTACTTCACTAGGTGCAGTAAAAAAAATTGTATTCTATACACAGGTGGTGTAGCTTGCAACACAGATAGGCTACTCCACTGACTAACACACACTGCAAGAGGCCAAAAAGGATTTGCTTTGCTAGATTTAGCCAAATGCTGTGAAAAACACTTGCACAGCACTGGCACAGACCTGCCTGGCAAAAATTGATAGGAACTGATGTAACCTAGCCCTCAAAAGGACTGCAATCACAATTAGTCCCTACTCCCAACCTATCTATTTAAGAGCACAGACCTGCCTGATAAAAGTCGTACGAAATGATTTAACCTAGTCCTCAAAAGGACTGCAATCTCAACTATTCCCTACTCTCAATCTATCTGTAGATTTGTGCGAAAATTGGCTTGAAATTAACACTCAAAGTATAGCGCACCCAGCAACAGCGATGCCGTCTAACACGCAGCTGCAGCAGTGAGAAAATGGTGGCGACGGGGAAAATGGCTGGGTCTTATAGGGCAAGGACATGTGACATACACTGCCAATGACACATGCCCTTGCTTGTGTGAAAAAAAGCACTTCGCTCCGTGTGTGCTCTGCTGATAGGCTGACAGATTGCACCTCCCCACTGTAAATGCGGGAAAGAGAAAAAAAAATGGAGATCTTCATTATTCCTGCAGAGATCCATCCCCTGCCCCTCCCCCCACCCCGCTGTACACTCAAACTGCGTATTAACATTAATTTTCAGCATTACTGAGAAAAAATCCAGTTATGATTTTGGTGCACGAACAGTTATCGAACATAACCTCGAACAGCCGAATTTTTTTCAAATTGTTCGTGTTCGCCGAACGGCTCGAACACCGCCCAAAATAGCTCGAATTTGAGATTGGCGAACAATTCGAGTCGAACACCGCTCATCTCTATCCACGAACCACGTGTGCCACCTTCATGCGTGACAGGTGGCAGAGATTAAGTGTAAAAACTCATAAAGGATTTTACATTTATTCTGAAATGGATTTTTTTTTCTCTGTGTAAGTACATCAGCCTCATCAGATCGAAATATTGAATCAAGTAATGTATGCAGTTTGTATTGGGAAATCTTGTGACAGACCCACTTTAAAAGATCCCAGCTCAGCCATTGAGTGCTATCATGATTCCGCACGCTTAGAATATTGCTTGTTTTTGCACCCTCGCTTTTTAAACCATTTGTGCTCTCTACCTAGAAAGATCTGGGCAGACCCGATAACCTCTGATGTTCAGCCAGAAACATACCTTCCTCTGTTTCCCATAACTGTGTGCTGTGTTTGCAAAAACAATCCATATTATTTCCATTTGTGAAACAAACAGAGCTTAATGCCAAATTGATAATTACTGTAAGTCAACAGAATGATCCCCTGTCAATTATACCTGCTAAGCCATCACATCAACGTGTACACGACTAACAATATGTAAAGAGGGGGAGTGGAGGAAAAGAGCTGACCTTCATTAATGCTACAAATAATACAGTTGCTTTTCAGTGTGAAATGCGCAATAAATAAAATATTGGAAGCCCAAATCCAGTCTTGATATGTCATATGTTTCATATGATATCCATTTTGCTAAAAAAATGTTCTGATCCGTAAAGTGGTTAAAAAATAGTACCAATACTACACCCTCACCTGTCTTCTGCCACCAGTCCTCTGTGCCAGGCTTCAATTCTTGTGGCCCTTTCTCTCTGTCGCTGAGGCCAGTGATTGGGGAGTGGTGACACATGTCATAAAAGGGGAGCTGCAGTGGTAAGATAGTTGAGGGCCTAGGACAGGTGAATATGTGACGTCCGTTCTCCGGTGGAAGCCCTTTTAGCTAACCCTGGGTGTTGGGGGACTCGGAGCCGGGTCCTGTGATGGAGAGATGGGATGCAGCTGTGGCCCGGACCCGACCCGTGCTCAGGGCCGTCATATTAAAAGGAGATGGTGTGGGCTTATCCGGTTTGAGTGGCTAATTAACGACTACGCCACCTGTGGTGCCTGGTGAGGGGCCACCAGCGCTGCTGCAGTCCGCTGAGGCATGATATTACGGCGGTCAAAGTTATTACTACTCCCCACAGGCGGAGCAAGGCCTCAGGGCAGAGGGCCAGGATGGAGGGGATAGTAGTAGAGGAGAAAGGGATGCCGCGTCCCGCGGTGTGGCGCAGAAATAACTATCCGGAGGCCATAGGGGTGAACTTCCAAGGCTTTACTCACATAGCTGGCAAAGGAAGGCGACTCCCTGCTTCCCGCGGAGTCCTGCGCTCACCAGAGACGGGGGTCCGACAACCTCCGAGTAAGTCCAGATTCAGTCGGGACCCTACAGCATAGTGTTCCTGAACTACAGACCGATTCCTTTCCTGTCCGTGTGTGTGCAAATAGGCTGGGTCGCCCTCTGAACTCCTCTTAGAACAAGGGCACGGGTGGCAGCTCCGCTCCGTCCGATACCCGGTGGGATCCTCTGGGGCTACCGGGCTTTCCCAACCAGGACATGGAGTAGCAAGGTCGGGTGTCGGGGGCCTGTACCCCTCTTGCAGCCTGAGTCCCTCTGAATATATCAGGTTGGCGAGGACAGGTGGCGTACACCGCTCCGTCTGCATCCTGCCTGGGATCCATTTGCTGTGGAGCCACAGTCTTGAGCCCCGGGCCTTCTTGATTATGGTCCTTGACCGGGTTGAGACATTCTTTATCTGCAACCTGCCCATCGACCCCAAGGCTAAGGTACCAGGGCCGTGTCTCCCTCCCCTGCAGGTCCACACAGGATCCACTTTCAGGGTGGGAGATCACAGTACACACAGTACTTGACAGCACAAAGACCGCATGACAGACCAAAGACTAGCCAAAGACCAAGATCAAAGATGGCTTTCTATTAAATATCAAATCTAAAGTGTAACTAACTTGTAAGTCCTCCACCCTCACCCACTAACTGGTTCTCCTAACTCTTGGTTCCCCAGTCTCCCTGTAACCAGGGGAGCAGCACCTAATGCATACTAACCCCCTCTGGTGGAGAAATGTGGTGTTGGATGCAAAAGGTTGGGTCACGACTATCACACTGTCCTTACCTCAGAGGAGGAAAACCACACTCCATTAGAGAAGTGCAGCATTCCTGTGGCGGTCGAACCCTCAGGGGCGCCACAAATATAATATATTTTATTATTTTTTAACCCTTTATCTCCTCTCTATTTATTATGCTTAAGGATCAGGAGTGACCTCAGAGCAGAATTATGGAAATCGGGTCTCTTTGATTTATTTGATTTGACTAAATTTATTGGGTGTAAATCAAAACAGGTGAACTAATTTTTGAAGATACGCCCATCTCTATGAGCTACCCCATATTGCAGATAAATGCTGTGCATCCTAATAGTATATGTTATGCATCAATACCATAGTGCTGGCAGTTGTTGCAGCCGCTTTCCCCTTGCACCTGACCAATAAGCTTCTGTTTCATATGTGAATCGGACTCTCATAAATGTTATTAGAGTAACGCGCACTGGAGAACAAGAGTTTTATCTGTAATATTAAAGAGGTTGTCCACTACTAGAAATAATGCCCACATCGATTTAAACTTTGGAAATGGTTTGTATTAACTGCTAAAATATTTATAGCCAGAACTGTTTATCTCTTCCATAATAACTCTGCTTTCCATCACCTGTCTTATCTATTGCATTATTTTTGAGTCTTATTGTGTATAAATATGTGACTCTTCAGATTTTGTGGTATACTAGCCTGATTAAGAGCCCTAAGTAGTCTTGAAAGCTTGCAATTTGTTACCATCTTTTCAGTTAGCCATTAAAAGGTATCAACCACTGAGGACTCTCAAATCTAACTTTGGAAAGGAGTTTTTTGTAATTAGCTTCTGTTGTTATAAGTGCCTGTGAGCGGCGCTATTGCTGACTGCTCACTTGGCATCACGTGAACCCCGTCTGCAGCCTGCTCTGACATCCGTTGATCTCACGTCAAGTCCCGGGAACACAGAAGCGTGATCCAGTGACATGCACCCCACTTATTGACTGGACTGTGGATGGCGTTAAGCTACACGTCACAGCCCAGCATCAAGAGCGCATGCTTTACCTCTCATCTGCATTTATTGGCTGCAAGAGACCGCTGGATACTGGGCAGTGATGTGTGGAGAAACCCCGCCCACAGCCCAGTCAATCGGGGGGTACATGTCACTGGGTCACGCCTCTGGGTTCCCGGAACTTGACGTGACATCAGCAGGGGTCAGAATAGGCTGAGCTGGGGTTCACGTGATGCCCAGTGAGTGGTCAGCAATAGCGCCGCTCACTGGCACTTATAACAACAGAAGGTAATTACAAAAAAAATTCTTTCAAAAGTTTAAATTGATGGGGGCATTATTTATAGTTATGGACAACCTCTTTAAGGGCTCATGCAGACAACCGTAGTTTCGATCCTAGTGCGGCCCGTCAAAACATCGGATCACATTCGGACCAATGTTATTCAATGAGGCAGTACATATGACCGAGTGGCCTGAGTAAAAAAAGAAAACATAGCATGCACGATTTTCATCCAATAACTGAATTCCACTTGCCCATTCATGTCTATGGGTCATGGAAAACATTGGATCCCACTCGGAAGACAACTGACTGTAGTTCGATTTTCACAGACTGACAGAATGGAGAAGATGGAGATTTTTTATTAATTCTCCACATTCGACTAAATTAGATCACACTTAGATGAAACTCTGATCAGAGTCTGATCATACTGTGATTTGCATAATCGGACAGTTTTTCTCAGATGGCGAACATACAGTCATCTACAACTGCCCTAATTAAACTTATCTTTAATCTCACCACATTGCTACATTATTAGTGAAATCTCTGTGCTTTGTTTCTACAAAACTTAAGGTAAAAACAAAATAAGTAAATACCCTGCAGTAAATAAATATAAGCAATAGTGCATGAAAATAATATAGGGTGCTTAGTTAATATAATGTTGATCAAAAAAACGTAACAGCCATCCCACCATGTCAAGGTGACCCTAATCGGGACGGTCCTAACCTCTAGTATTAAAACCTTTCCATGTGTCAAGTGATGCAATGTGAAAGAGAGTTGAGAAGGACTGAGACCCGGCTAATGGACACTCAGCTATGCGGAACTATATGAATGTAATATACAGCTTAAGAAAAATATATATAGTACTGTGCAAACCTGTTGGTAACCACACACACACATATATATTTAGTTGAAACCAGAAGTTTACATACACTATATAAAAAGACACATATCATGTTTTTCTCAATATCTGACATGAAATCAGAATAAACCTTTCCTGTTTTAGGTCAATTAGGATTACCATAATTTTTAATATTTGCCAAATGCCAGAATAATGAGAGGGAGAGAATGTTTTAAGGCATTTTTAGTACCTACTGCAAAGTCAAAAGTTTACATACATTAAGATTACTATGCCTTTAAACAATTCTAGACTGCCCATATGATGATGTCATGTGTTTGGAAGCTTCTGATAGGTTTTTTGGCAACATCTGAGTTAATTAGAGACACACCTGTGGATGTATTTTAATGCACACCTGAAACACACTGCTTCTTTGTGTAGCATTTTGGGAAAGTATAAAGAAATCAGCCAAGATATCAGGAAGAGAATTGTGGACTTGCACAAGTCTGGCTCATCCTTTGGTACAATTTCAAGATACCTGAAGGTGCCTCTTTCATCTGTACAAACAATTATACGCAAGTACAAACAAGATGGGAATGTCCAGCCATCCTACCGCTCAGGAAGGAGACGGGTTCTGTGTCCCAGAGATGAACGTACTTTGGTCCGACATGTGCATATCAACCAAAGGACAAAAGCAAAAAACCATGGGAAGATAATGGAGGAAGCTGGTAAGATTGTGTCAATATTCACAGTGAAACAAGTACTGTATCAACATGGGCTGAAAGGCCACTCTGCCAGAAAGAAGTCATTACTCCAAAAGAAACATAAAAAAGCCAAATTAATGTTTGGAAATGCACACAGGAACAAAGACCTTAATTTTTGGAGACATGTCCTGTGGTCTGATGAAACTAAAATTGAACTTTATGGGTAAAATGACCATTGTTACGTTTGGAGGAAAAAGAGACAAGCTTGGAAGACTAAAACACCATCACAACTGTGAAACACAGGGGTGGCAGCATCATATTGTGGGGTTGTTTTGCTGCAGGAGGGACTGGTGCACTTCACAAAATAGATGGCATCATGAGAAAACAAGATTATGTGGCAATACTGAAGCAACATCTCAAGACATCAGCCAGGAAGTTAAAGCTTGGGCGGAAATGGGTATTCCAAATGGACAATGGACCGAAGCATACTGCCAAAATGGTAACAAAGTGGCTTAAGAATAACAAAGTCAATGTTTTGGAGTGGCCATCACAAAGCCCTTATCTCAATCCTATTGAAAATTTATGGGCAAAGCTGAAAAAGGCTGGTGCAAGCAAGGCGACCTACAAACCTGGATCAGTTACACCAGTTTTGTCAGGAGGAATGGGCCCAAATTCCGAACAACTATTGTGAGAAGCTTGTGGAAGGATATCCCAAACGTTTGACTCAAGTCATTCAGTTTAAGGGCAATGGTACCAAATACTAATGAAATGTATGGAAGCTTTTGACTTTGCAGTAAGTAATAAAAATGCCTTAAAACATTCTCTCGCTCTCATTATTCTGGCATTTGGCAAATATTAAACATTATGGTAATCCTAATTGACCTAAAACGGGAAAGGTTTATTCTGATTTCATGTCAGATATTGAGAAAAGCATGCATATGTGTCTTTTTTAGTGTTGAGCGAGCATGCTCGATACTGCTCGGTACTCACCCGAGCATCTCACTACTCGGGATGTTCGGCGAGCACCGAGCATTTTAGGGTTACTCGGGTGGAGCTCGGATTTCCGCCCTGCATGTTTGGCGCTCTTTACAGAGCCAATGAACCTGCAGGGATTGCCAGCCAGTCACTGTAATGCCGCAGCCATGTTGGTTGTTGGCATTACAGTGATTGGCTGGCCGCACAGCGTCACCTCGAGTATTTAAAACCGGACGCCGCCATCTTGGACACAGTCGCTCCGGATCAGACAGTGTAGGGAGAGTGCTGCTGAGCTAGGGAGAGATTTATTCTGCGAAATAGGTAGTGTAGGGTCTCTAAAGCCTGCAAAATCAAACAAACAGTCCTTCTGAGGACTAACATTCATCCCAGATATCAGGCAGGCAGGCAGGCTGTATAGGAGACGCAGTGGTTATACCAACAAACACTGCATTACAGTCCTATGTGCTGCTGCTGCTCAAATTGCTAGACTTAGCCCCAGGTCTCAGGGGTCAGGAAAAATCCTTTTTTTTCATCTAAATCCTCTTTTTTTTCCTCAGTCAGACTGTACAAATACCCGCCTCATTAACATTTTGGTATCCTCCCCCCCAAAAAAAAAAAAAATTGAGTGTGTCTGAGAGTGTTCAGACACAAATATATCTGTTTAAAAGAGTCTGCTTTCGGCCAGATAACTAGAACTGTGCTTTTGCAGTTCCACAGTTCAAATCTCTGTATTATCCACTTTTCTGCCTTTTTTCCATAAAAAAAACAGTTTGAGTGTCTCGCTGACTGTTCAGACACAAATATATCTGTTTAAAAGATTCTGGTGTAGGCCAAAGAAATAGAACTGTGGTTTTCCTCTTCCACTGTTCAAATCTGGGTGTAATCCACTTTTTTGCCTTTTTTACATAAAAAAAACAGTTTCAGTGTCTCGCTGACTGTTCAGACACAAATATATCTGTTTAAAAGATTCTGGTGTAGGCCAGAGAACAAGAACTGTGGTTTTCCTCTTCCATGGTTCTAATCTCCTTTTTATTACCGTTTTGCCATTGATAGTGCGAGAGTAAGCTATTTTACTTCATTTACAATGGGCAAGGTGCATAGAAAGAGACGTGGAACTGGACGTTCTGGTGATGGTGCGTGCAGAGGAGGGGGCTGTGGCCAAGGTGAAAATGTGTCACAAGCAACAGCCACATCTTCTCGCTCCCACTTCTTGACCGAATTACTAGGGAAGCACACAACAACACCACTATTGCGAACTGATCAGTATGAACAGGTTATTAATTTAATAGCAGATAATACTTCCAGTCACATGAGCACCACCACCTCCGGTCTGTCTTCCACACGGTCAAGTGTTAGTAGCCGTGAGTCTCGACCGCATACTCCTCCTCACTCTGATGCTCCTTCCTCCCACCATGCCAAGTGTCGTCAGACAGCAACTGATCCCACAGTTGGACACTCTGAAGAGCTGTTCACTGGTCCATTTCCATATTTGGGCCCCTCGTCTGCTCCGCTTGAAGTGGTGGAAGAGGAGATCCCATGTAGCGATGGCCAAATATTTGAGCAGCCACGGCCACAGGAAGGCGACGCTGGCAGTTTGTCACAAGAGGTGGACGATGACGAGACACAATTGCCACAAAGTGAGGAGGAGGACCTTGGTGCGGAAGTGGAAGAGGAGGAGGTGGTGGATGATCTAGTAACTGACCCAACGTGGCAGGAGGACACACAGAGCGAGGACAGCAGCACACAGGGGGAGGGAGGCAGAGTACCCCAACAGGCAAGAAGAAGCAGTGTGGTGGATGCAGACAGAAGGCGGGCAACCGTTCCCCGTAACACCAACATGAGGGACTTTGCCAGTACAACACCTGTAGCTCTTCCAGAGTCTGGAATTTTTTTAAAGACTCTGCTGATAACCCCAAAAGGTCCATTTGTACCACCTGCCAGGCCAGCATCAGCAGGGGTGACAAAACTACCAGCCTGACCACCACCAGCATGATCAGGTACATGTCAGCAAAGCACCCGACCTTGTGGGCCGAACCCCAGGGTCCACGACCATTGTCAGCGGGTGTTAACACTGCTTCTTCCGCTGTTGTCCGTGTAAGAGAACCCCCTGTTGTGCGTGCAAGGCAATCCCCTGTCCATACTGCATGCAAAGATGCCTCCTCTTCTCAGTCTTCACTTGTTATGGCAGTTTCTCAAGAATCAGCATCGACGTCCACATCCACATCCCACCGCAGCGTTCTATTGTCCATATCCTAGACCTTTGAATGAAAGTGCAAATTCGCAGCCAATGCCTCACAGGCTACAGTCCTAAATTCGCACATTTCACAACTGCTTGCATTGGAAATGCTGCCTTTTAGGCGGGTGGAGATGGAATCCTTCCGCAACCTTATGACGGTGGTCGTCCCTCGGTACTCGGTCCCCAGCCGACACTATTTTCCCCGTGTGCCATCCCCGCACTACACAAGCAAGTGTCCCAAAACATCTGCCGTGCCCTCAACAACGCAGTCACTGGGAGAGTCCACCTGACAACGGACACGTGGATAAGTGCTTGTGACCAGGGACGGTACATCTCCCTGACGGCACACTGGGTAAACATAGTGGAAGCCGGGACCCAGTCGGACCTTGGGAAGGAACACATCCTCCCCACACCGAGGATTGCGTGCCCTATCTCAGTCAGAGTTGCCCCCACAGTGTACAGCTCCTGCGCATCATCCTCTTCCTCATGTTCAGCCTCCATCTCAGATATCACCACATCAGTTACAAGCTGGAAACACTGCAGTACTGCCTCAGCAGAGCGGCAACAGGCTGTGCTTAGGTGATAAACCTCACGCTGCTTGTGAGTTGTGGACAGCTGTGAAAGAGCAGGCAGATCTGTGGCTGAGACCACTGAACCTACATCCAGGCATGGTCGTGTGTGACAATGGCCAGAACCGGGTGGCGGCTCTGAGGTGAGGCGAGATCACACATGTACCATGCCTGGCTCATGTGCTTAACCTTGTGGTTCAGCGGTTTCTTCAATCGTACCCCGAGTTGCCAGATCTGCTCGTCAAAGTACGCCGCCTGTCAGCTCATTTTCGCAAGTTGGCTACAGCTTCCGCCGCCCTTGCTGTGCTGCAGCAGTGTTTGCAGCTTCTGGCACACCGACTGGTGTGTGATGTCCCCACACGTTGGAATTCTACCCTCCACATGTTACAAAGGATTTGTGAGCAGAAGAGAGCATTTGTGGAGAACCAGCTGCAACAAGGCCATCGATATTCAGGTCAGACTCCACACATAAGACCTCAGGAGTGTACCTGGATATCTGACATATGTACCATCCTGACAAACTTTGGGAAGTCCCTCAAGATGGTGAGTGGCGATGACGCCATCATTAGCGTCAGCATCCCACTTGTCTGTCTTTTTCAACACTCTCTGCAGAGAAATTAAAGAGGAGGCATTGCAGCAAGAGTATGACGAGATGGATCAAGAAGCCATAGCGGGCGATTACACACAGCCCAGCCTCATCTCATCCCAACGTGCATTTGGGGACAATGAGGGAGAGGAGGAGGAAGAGGAGGAAGAACAGGAGCTGGCATCATGCGCTGTAGACGGTAGTACCTGTACAACTGTCATACCGTTGGTTCAGCGTGGGTGGCCTTAGGAAAGGGGGGAGGAGGAGGAGGTGGAGAGCATGGTCAGTCGTCATCTTGGTGAGGACATGGAAGTCTTGCCCGTTACCAGTCTGGCACGCATGGCTGACTTTATGTTACGCTGCCTTAACCGTGACCCTCGCGTTGTCAAAATGTTGGGTGACAGTCATTACTGGTTGGTGACACTTTTAGACCCCCGCTACAAGGAGAACTTTCACTCTCTTATTCCTGAGGTGGAGAGGTCTACAAAAATGGGGCAGTACCAGAAGGCCCTTGCTGCAGAACTGTTAAAAAAATTCCCATCTGAGCACGCTAGCGGCAGAGGTCACAGTTTGTTGCCCAACCTAGGTGTACAGGCGAGAGAGACGCAACTCCAATCCAGCAGAGTCAGGGGAACACTGTCAACGTTCTTGGACAGTTTTCTGAGACCCGCCCAGCTTACAGGCCCTGAGGCGCGGGGAACTCTCACAAGGAGTGGAAAGTTTCAAAAGATGGTGAGGGAGTACCTTGCCAACCGTACCTGCGTCCTACGTGATTCCTCTGTGCCTTTTAATTATTGGGTATCCAAGCAGAACACTTGGAGTGAACTCGCTCTGCACGCCTTGGAGGTCCTGGCCTGCCCTGCCGCTAGCGTGTCATCGGAGCGTGTTTTTACTGCCGCTGGGGGAATTATAACTGATAAGCACACTCGCCTGTCAACTGACAATGCTGACAAGCTGACTCTTATCAAAATGAACAACGGCTGTATTGGGCCAGTCTTCTCATCACCACCAAATGACAGCAGAGTAACATAAAGTCAAATCCACTGTGTTATTTCGGGAGGTGTATTCCCGTACACCGCTTCACACCCACATATGGGTATACGCTTCCTCATTTCGGCTGTTTTTTGCTCTTCTCCTTATCCTCAGCCTCCACCACCACTATACCACCAGGGTGACCGTGGTCCGTGTTGTCAGCATTGCAAGTTCTTCCGTCCTAATTTTTGGCAGCTTTTGCTTGGAAGTCATAGGCAAAGACTATGGGAGACCCACTCCCCAATAATGGGAATAGAGTTTTTAATATGCTGTACTGCATGGCTCTTGTAAGGAGCATTGATAGTTCCTCCCTCCTAATTTTTGGCAGCTTTTGCTTGGAAGGCATAGGCAAAGACTATGGGAGACCCACTCCCCAATAATGAGAATAATGTTTTTAATATGCTGTACTGCATAGCTCTTGTAAGGGGCATTGCAAGTTCCTCTGTCCTTATTTTTGGCAGCTTTTGCTTGGAAGGCATAGGCAAAGACTATGGGAAACCCACTCCCCAATAATGGGATTAATGTTTTTAATATGCTGTACTGCATGGCTCTTGTAAGGGGCATTAAAATCGTCTTGTTAAGCTACTGTGACCTCCACGTCTCTTCCAAGGGTCATTGATATTTTCTTTTTATTCCACTGGGACCTCCACAGCTCTTCCAAGGGGCATTGATATTGTCTTTTTATTCCACTGTGACCTCCACGTCTCTTCCAAGGGGCATTAAAACCGTCTTGTTAAACCACTCTGAACTCCATGTCTCTTCCAAGGGGCATTAAAATCATCTTGTTAAGCTACTGTGACCTCCACGTCGCTTCCAAGGGTCATTGATATTGTCTTTTTATTCCACTGCGACCTCCACCACTCTTCCAAGGGGCATTGATATTGTCTTTTTATTCCACTGAAACCTCCACCACTCTTCCAAGGGGCATTAAAACCATCTTGTTAAACCACTCTGAACTCCACAGCTCTTCCACGGAACATTGAAATGTTGTTTTTAATTACCTCTAACCTCCTTGACTCTTCCAACGGGCATTGCATTTCCTCCTAATTTTAGTCAGCTTTTGCTTTTCAATGCATAGGCGAACACTAAGGGAGACCCACTCCCCAATAATGGGTAGAAGGTTTTTAGTACGCTGCAATTCACGTCTGTTTCAAGGGGCATTGCAGTTCCTCATAATTTTTGGAAAGCCTTCCATTCACTGCTTAGGCCAACAGTGTACAGGAGACCCAGTTGCTATAAATGGAAAAAACGGTTTAGTTAAGGCCCTCTGACCTCCATGTCACTTCCAAGGGGCATTGGAGTGCCTCAAAATTTTTGTTAGGCATTGCACTCACTTTATGCCCTATAACTGTGTAGCTGAACCACTCCTTTTGGTACAGAAACAAGTCCTACAAGACATGTGTGGTTGACTGGCCTGATATTGATGTGAATGGTCCCTGTTCCTCCTGCTCTTACTCCTTTGCCACCACCTCATCCATCATTCATCACCTGAAGCTCTGTTTTAACGGGAGTCATAGAACTGGGATAGTAGCAGGAAAACATCCAGCAATCCTTGGAGGAGGTAGGATATGCGCCAAAACGCTGACCACCTCAGGCCAAGCCGCTACTACATACATGCGCTTGCATTCCAAGGAACAGAAAGCTAAGGAGATGGATGGCCTCATCATCATGAGTAATTTACTCGTTGTGTAGGAGGCCGACCACTGCTGCTGTCTACCTTCTGAACTTTGTGTTGAAGCCTGATTGACCCAGGACCCGCAATCCTCTATGTCTGGAGGATGTGTTGCATCCCAGTGTCCAACTGTGTCCCGGCTTCCACAATATTAACCCAGTGTGAAGGCGTCAGTGAGATGGACCATCCCTGGCCACATTCACTTGTCCACGTGTTTGTGGTTAGGCTGTCCTTCCACTAAATGCACTGGGGAGGGCACAGGTAATGTTTTGGTATGCGCGCTTGTGTATAAGGCGCACCGGGACAAATAGGGGCCACTGGGGACCGTTTATGGACACAAGGCCGCCCCCAGGCGGCTTGGGACAGTGTGTGGGCACCTGGCCGCGGGGTGGCTGGGGACCGAGTATGGACACCCCCGGCCGCCTCCTGGCAGCTGGGGACCAAGCGTGGACACCCGGCCTCAAGGCAGCTGGGGACTGAGTATGGATACCAGGCCGCCGACGCAGCCATGACGTGGTGGCCAGATTCCGCCTCCACATGCCAAAAAGGCCCAATTTCAAGTGCAAGCAAGCAAGAAGTATGGTATTGCAGCCTGGGGGTGGGTGGGAGGCAGGCTGCATACTTGCGCTTGTATTGCAAGGAATGGGGGAGGTACAATTGAACACTGCCCTGGACAAGGAATTGAACGGGGATAGTTGCAAGTCTTCAACGACAGGTACAGGGCGGGAGGCATCTTCGCATGTGCCATGAACAGGGGGTTGGTGTGCACACACTACAGCGGAATAGGCTGTCCTTCCCACTAAATGCACTGGGGAGGGCACATGTAATGTTTTGGTATGCGCGCTTGTGTATAAGGCACACCGGGACAAATGGGGGCGGCTGGGGACCGAGTATGGACACCCGGGAACCCCCTGGCGGATGGGGACCGAGTGTGGACACCCAGCCGCCGGGAGGCTGGGGACTGAGTATGGATACCAGGCCGCCGCTGCAGCCATGACATGGTGGCCGGCGTCTGCCTCCACAAGCCTAAAAGGCCTCATTTCAAGTGCAAGCAAGCTAGCAGTATGGTATTGCTTCCTGGGGGTGGGTGGGTGGCAGGCTGCACACTTACGCTTGCATTCCAAGAAAACAAAGCAGATGCTAACTTCTATCATCATCATCATGCTCCTCACCTTTGCACTCTCAACTCCCCTGATGGAGAAGCCAGGGCTCACCGGAGGAGTCTCTGGTTGTCTGGTGGGCTCGTTCAATGCTGCCCTAAAGCAGGCCAGGCTAAGAAAACTGTGGGGAAGGTTCCCAGGACAAATAGTGGCGGCTGGGGACTGAGTATAGAGAGCTCGCCACCGACGCAGCCATGAGGTAGAGGCCAGCTTCGGCCTCCTCCAAACTAAAAGGCCCCATTTCAAGTGCAAGCAAGCAGTATAGTATTGCAGCCTGCGGGTGGGTGGTTGGCTGCATATTTGCGCTTGCATTGCAAGGAATGGGGGAGCTACAATTGAACACTGCCCTGGGACAAGGACTTGCACGGGGATAGTTGCAAGTCTGCATCTACTGATGCGGCAAGGATCACTTCTGATGGGCACACTTTTAGGCAGTGACCTGGATGTGAGAGATGCTTCCAGGGGTCTTCCCCATGCTGTTCCCATGTCTTTTAAGCACTGTATGCATGTGTCACACAGCACATGGCCAGATAAGGTTGTAAAATGTTAAAATGACATTTCCGGGTGAATGCGTTTGTCACGGTTGAAAGCAATACAAAAGTGCAAAAACGCATAAAAAATGCTACTTGTCAACATAGCCCAAGGTGTGGAGGAGTATTTTTGTTTTTGGTTATTTATTTTACCTTATACACAAGTCTTTACACTGGAAAGGATGTTCCTTAACATATTTCACAGGAAAACAGTTTCAGTTTCGTTTTTGAACGTTTTATTGTGAGCCCGTAAAAGTGGCTTAATTCCTCTGACCATGTTGTTGACAGTAGTGACCTGGGGGTCAGAAATGCTTCCTGGGGCGATGCCCATGCTGTCCCCGTGTCTTTTGAGCACTGTCACTATGGTTTTGGGCACTTTTTAGGCTTTCTACAGACTGCCGGGGGTGCCACCGCACAAATGCTCGGGTCTCCCATAGACTAACATTGGGCTCGTTGCTCGGGTCGAGCACCCGAGTATCACGGCGAGCTCGGCCCGAGCTTCGAGCACCCTAGCATTTTAGTGCTCGCTCATCACTAGTCTTTTTATATAGTGTATGTAAACTTTTAGTTTCAACTGTATGTGTAAGTGTGTGTGATTATCGACATGTCTGATAAACAACAGAATGGGTAGGATATTCAGGACATACTATATCTGTATAGTGATATCTCTCTCTTTGCAGATCCAGTTACTGTAATATCCTGGGATTTGCTGCCGATGAAAAAAACAACCTCACTCAAAATCAGGGGAGTAAGATAAAACAGGGCCGTTTTTGTGGTGGTGATTATGTGACACACATAGGCAATTGAATTACTTTGTCAGTAACAATGAAGATTTTAGTCTCTTATTGTGTTGGCAGAAATGTTAAACAGGATAAACACCATACATTATACTGGCACATGTTCAGATTCTAAACCTTGGTATAAATTGACCTAAGACTGTATCCGCGATAATTGCTGTGCTACAGAGGAATACATTTGCATAATTGTCTATGATTTTCTTAGTGTTCATACATTTACTAACCTGGGTTGTGCGTTCATCTAGGAGTAAAAATAGGTACGGACTGATTCACAAGCAAAAATAGAATTTTTTATTTTAGTTGTACAAAAATTCCGCCTCTCCCTGTGACTTATCCCTTTACCTGATGTACAGTACATATGACAACACAAAGCAGGTATTTCTTCTACACATCACTGTTCAAAAACCTAAATACAAATGCTTCTAAATGCAATTACACCCTATACAATATAGAAGGAATATGCACTGCTCAAAACAGTAAGGGAACACTATAGTATGACAGTATAGCCCCAAGTCAAATCAACTTCAGGAGAATCAATCTGTCCAGTTAGGAAGCATATGCAACTGTGAATCAATTTTTCCTGCTTTAGTAGACATTAGAGAAGCACTCCCATCAAAACTTTTATCGTCTTTTATTTCCAATGACAGCAGGCGCCGGCTGATGGGGGTAGTAGTCTCATCAGCTGACTCCTGTCACCCGCTGTAAGCTTTTTACCGAGGGTGATAGTCACAGCTGCGGGATCACGCTGGCATCTGACAGCATGATCCCACAGCGCTCTGACCCGTGGTAACAATGTTACCGCCGATCAGAGCCCGTGTTTCCCACGCTGTCGCGCAGATGACAGCACGGAAAACACCCGGATCCAAACCCCGACCCGAACAGTAAGGAAGTCCATGTTCAGAGTCCTTGGTCATCGTGGGCTAGTTGAATGGCAACCAAGGTCTCCCAATCTGACCCCCTTAGATTTTTATCTTTGGGGTCATCTGAAGGCAATTGTCTATGCTGTGAAGATACAAGATGTGCAGCATCTGAAACATCGGGAGGGCGACATGAAATAGAAGAAATCCTGAAGTGTATACCCATGTCTGGGTGTGAAGGGTTGCATGCACTTTCCAGGAAACTGTTCATGCAGGAATGCTCGGACCTGACACCTATAATGTGGTGGTGCACCATCTTGTTGGAAAAACTCAGGGTACGTGCCATCTTCAGTGCATAAAGAGGGCAACACATCATCATGTAGCAATTTCAGATATCCAGTGGCATTGAGGATTCCATTGCTGAAGAATGGCCCCACTATCTTTGTACCCCATATACCACAGCATACCATCAAGATACGAGATGTGCAGCATCTGAAACAACGGATACTGGGAGCCTGTGCTAGTATTTCTTCTGCGGTGTTGCTATCAGTGTGTCAAGAGTGACAGAAGAGGGTTGCATTGACAATCCAACACAATGGGCAGCACTTTGAACACATTTTATAAGTGGTAATAAACTTGTAAATACTCATGGAAGAATAAAGTTACTTTAAAATCAAGCACACCATTGTTTTTCTTATGAAATTCTCAATAAGTTTTATGTGTCACATGACCGACCCTCTTCCCATTGAAAAAAATTAAGTTGGATCCAAAATGGCCGACTCCAAAATAGCCGCCATGGTCACCACCCATCTGGAAAAGTTTTCCCCCTCCCATATGCTAATGTGCCACAAACAGGAAGTTGATATCACCAACCATTCCATTTTTAATTTAGGTGTATCCATATAAATGGCCCACCCTGTAGAGGTTATTTATGGGAAAATTCTAACTACGGGTGAGCTTTATCATATAATTGACAGGTGTGAATAGAAATCTGCTGAACTGTTAATAGTTTATGTACATGGCAAAGCTTAGCTAAAATCGTTCAACAAAACTCATTGCAGAAAATAATAATTTTTAGCTAATTCCACTTTAATTTTGGATTTTGAATTGATTTTTGGACAGAAATATATATTAATTTATAATAAAGTCACACATCTGCCTTACTCCTGATTTCCATTTATTAGAGACAAGAAAAATTATTCACACTATCCTGATCCGGCGTCCACTTTGGTACTCCATGGCAGCTGGACCGATGCAGTATGTATTTCCTTTGCCAGCACTCGGAGGCATCCTGGGCACCTCCTGTGATTCCTAGGCCCCAAGTGACGTGAGAAAAACCGACATATGATCCATTTTGAAAAAAGGAGATTAGGTGTGAGGGAAAACCAACCCTAATTACACCTATAGTCTCTGCCCACTAGTCAGTAGCCCAAAATGACAAAGAGGGATTAAGTATCGTAAAATATATAAATTTTATTAGACAATATTTGCAAGATCATACATATACAAAAGATAAGATTGAAGAGTATATAAAAAGAGTGGGGAAAGGGGTTTGAAAAGAGAGGACAGCTATAAAGCAGGATGAGATCCTGCAAAGAGACTACACCCCTAATCAGCATTAACAGAATATCTGGTGTAAATATCAGTAGCCAACTAGGAGATGCAAAATAAGAAAGTCCTAGCAAAGACCAAATTAGTCCATGTATCGAAGATCTATGACATGAAAGAACAGAAGAGAGATAGTCAATTTAGAATAAATGCTATAGTGAATTCATTCTCATGTCATAGAGGTAACAACTCTATGAGATAAATTATTTACAATAAGAAATCTGTATATTAATAGAGTTTAAGTTACCTTGAGTCATGTTAAATGTGGTCAGGAGCGGCACAAACTGAAATGCTGGGGATGTGAAGCGGCCTCGACGCGCGTTTCACCTGGAATGGCTTCGTCAGATTTCTTATTGTAAATAATTTATCTCATAGAGTTGTTACCTCTATGACATGAGAATGAATTCACTATAGCATTTATTCTAAATTGACTATCTCTCTTCTGTTCTTTCATGTCATAGATCTTCGATACATGGACTAATTTGGTCTTTGCTAGGACTTTCTTATTTTGCATCTCCTAGTTGGCTACTGATATTTACACCAGATATTCTATTAATGCTGATTAGGGGTGTAGTCTCTTTGCAGGATCTCATCCTGCTTTATAGCTGTCCTCTCTTTTCAAACCCCTTTCCCCACTCTTTTTATATACTCTTCAATCTTATCTTTTGTATATGTATGATCTTACAAATATTGTCTAATAAAATTTATATATTTTACGATACTTAATCCCTGTTTGTCATTTTGGGCTACTGACTAGTGGGCAGAGACTATAGGTGTAATTAGGGTTGGTTTTCCCTCACACCTAATCTCCTTTTTTCAAAATGGATCATATGTCGGTTTTTCTAGTTATATAGGGATTACGGACCATATATCATATGGTTGGCTGATAGGTTCCCAAGTGACGTGAGGCCTGGAGACTAAGGCTCATATGATGTGATGAAGTCGTAATGGCATCGTATTCACAAGTGGCAACCAAGATGCCAGCAAATTCGAGTGCCAACCCAAGAAGTTTGTTCTGCCCTCGTCTGGCTGCCATTGAGTACCAAAGTAAACACCAGATCATGGTAGTGTGAATCTTTTTGCTCATCTCTCCTTTTTTCAGCAACTAAGGGAGCATGTTTTGAGAAGAGTGGCATCAAATAATTATTATGAAGCAAGATTGTAAAGTTTTTGTAATCTGCATACCCGTTGAACAAAAGAAAAACGAAGAACTTTATAGAAAATAAATTTTTTTCTTTTTTTGCTTCATTTTTTTCAATAAATCAATAATATAAGTAAAGATAATAAAACCTCTCTAAATGAACTGCTAAAATGTGTCTTGAGCTCCTTGCTGCCTATAGAAGTTTATGTAGATGGGGGGACTAGAAGAAGAAGCAGAGATAAACACCAAGAAAACATACTGTGTACTAAAGTTAATTTTAGCAGTAAATAATTGCATTTATGTTAAAAATAGGCTCCCGATGGTGTCCATATCCTTTATAGGCATTGTATAAAGTATACAAATTATCCCCTATCTATTAGATACAAGATAAAATATTTCTGGGGATCTGATTGTTGGTACCCCCCTTCATTGCTGAGAACAGGACTCTGAATGAAGTAGAGGGTGAACATATGCAGTGTGCCTTTCACTCTCTATGGGACAGCCGGAAATTGCCAAACAATGCATATGGTGGCCCTTTCAGGAAGAGGACAAAAGGCTAATTATTGCCTTCATTTAGAAAATAAATGGCCCTTATTGAGCATAAGTTTAAGGGCTCGTACACACAACCGATTTTCTCAGACGAGTGCTATTCGTGATTTTCACGGCTAGCTCTCATACCTTTGATATTCTATGGGGCTGTACACTTGTATTTTTTCTAATGGTCCGAGAAAAATCAGAGAAGTGTCCAATTTTGATCCGAGTGTTGGATCAAAATCGACAATGCAAGTCTATGGGTCCTGTAGGGTTTCTACTAACTTGGGTGCGTCGGGAGGCAAACAGGAAGCATTTTTCATTTAAATGTCCATGTCGGTTTATTACTTCGTAAACTGTTTCATAAGTAAAAAGGAAAACAAATAGTCTTTAGTGTAGTCAAAAACAAACTAAACAGTCCTTTAGGTAAAGGCTCTGGTTAGCCAGTCCTGTGGGCACACAGGCTGGATAGCATCCAGTACACTGTTTAGTCTGGAGACAACAACACACAAGAAGCCTTCTCCCTCCAAACACACCCCATGTGCCCAACAACGGCCTCCATCTTAACTTGTTAACAACACCCAGAGATGAGTTATGTGGGTAGCCAGACCCACCCGTCTCTCATGGCTACCCATAAAAACTGGCCCAGAGCACCAAACAATCCTCTTAGGGCTTACATGCACTAGAGTAACATTCCAGGATTACATCACAGAGGACAAGTGACTCGCCCCCTGGGCCGTGGGGCACTCGGATCCGGGCAGTGGGGGAACGATGGGAGTAGTAGTGGCAACCCGGTTCCGTGGCTCAGGGTGGTCAGGCCAGTGGTAGTCCGTTATGTGCTGATGTTTATGTCCGACTACGCCACCCGTGGATTGCGGCTATTAGGAACCGCCGCTGCATGCAGACCGCTGGGGCTGATGAGGTGTGCAGCTAGGGTAGTGTGACTCCCCACGGGAAGAGTGCGGCCCCAGGGCAGTATAATGGATGTTGGGAATGATGGTAGTGGGAGTCCCAGTGCTGATAGTGCTGGAGGAGCAAGGAGCACACAGACAACAGGTTGCAGTCCAGGGTCTTTACTTGAACAGGTAAATTGACCTACAAACAGTCCCGGCTAGGAGGGGACCTGGATGTCTGAGAGCAACGGGGAAATTGGCCCTGGTCAGGGTGAGGGTGTAGGCCTACCGTGCTTTCTGCGCTCCTTCTGGCTATCTCATCCTTATAGGGTAACAGCCCACGTTTCCGAGCTCTCCGTGTATTCTCGCCTGTATGACCTGCGACGTGGGTTCATTTCTGCTCCCAGCCTTGTACGGCTTTGCTGGTCCCTTCTGTTGTGGCTGGGCCTCCAGGCTTCTTAGGCCAAGGAATATACAGTCCCTTGCGGACTGGTTCTCTGCTGGAGGGTGTAGAATCCTCCCAGCCTCAGACACCAAAGTCTGGTAAAGTAAGTCTTTTATCTGCCAAGACAGGCTCTCTTCGCCTCTTGTCTCTGGCTTGTGGCTCTCCTCCTGCCACACTTCCTCTTAGGTGCAACACAACTGTCTGTCCCCGCTCTGCTCTGGGACAAGTCTCAGTCCTGAGACAGGTCTTCAAGTTCTCTCTAACCCTGCCCCCAGCACCAGCTTTTATAGGGGCAGCCTGCTCCCCCTACTGGCCTGAGACAGGAGGTACTGCATGCTAATGTTCCCCTGACTAGAGAACCTCCCCCTTGCTCTCAGACACAGCTTTATTACATTTTGTGGCATCCAAGCCAGGGTGACACATTCCCCCCTAGTAAAATTTAGTACTCCGGGACTAAACAATAAACAAAGACTATATGCATAACCATAAAACATTAACAGACAGACGACGCACAGATTGAGTTCTTAAGGTCACAGTGTGGTCTGTGACCGGGTGTCCATATCACCAACACAACGGGGAGCCTAAACCAGGTGGGGGTCTGTCCTACCCCAAGTCCTTTACAGTCTTAGTTCATTCCTGGGTTAGGCTCCGAACGCAGTCCATATAAGGTCCCGGTTATTAAAAGTCCATAACCTTTGAGTCCTTACGGTAGCTGCAAGAAACTGAAACACAGAATTACCAAACAAGCATGTAACCTGGCAAACAATTCAACATTTGGCAACAGGGTTATTTACAATTTTAGTACACTCTATATTTTCCAGCGAGCGGGTATCTGCCCATTTGTGCTCCTGGTTGACCTACGTAGCCCACTGTCTGGTGGTGGACCAACCTGGCTTTCCCCACTAGCGTTAGGGGTACAGCTACCAGCTGGGTGTACAGGTAGGGCAGGCAGCTGTCTGCGGGTCCTTTGCCTTACCGCAGGCATGGCAGGCTCACTGTCAGCAGAGGGTTGACTCTCCTGGGCTGCTGGTACAGGCTCTTCTGCCTCTGGAACCGCATGCTCCTCTTCACCTTCCGGCTCTGGTGTTAGTTGTTGCTGTGCCAGTTTCAGGAAATGCAGGACGGGTACCACTATGGCATCATTTATGCGAATCCAGGACTGAGGGAACTCTTCGAGAATTGTGCTGATCATTTCTTCCTTGTCCTCTGCGGGTTCAAGGTCACTCTGATCCTCTTCTGCACTACGGAGTTGCTCGGGGCACCTTTTGAGGTGGTCTCTGGAGACGACACTAGTGGTTTCTCCTCCGTCCTTGGTGATTACGCACACCTTTGGGTTGTCGTGGTCAGACTGCAGTATGGTGTAGGGTTCCCTTTCCCACTGGTCGTCCAACTTATGTAGCCTTCTTTTTCGCTTTAGGACTTGCTCACCAGGTTCTAGGGGACCAGCAGGGGCGTGTTGATTGAAGAGTTTTTCTTGCCTCTCTCTCACCTGGGCCAGGCTCTTCTCCACACTCTCCTGTACCTTCTTGTACTGCAGTTGCCTTTCCGTATCCCAGTCCGCATCCGGGGAGGTGTCCTCAGGTATTAGGACTCCCATCTCCAGGTCTACGGGCAGCTTACCTGGTCTAGCTCGCATCAGGTAAGCCGGGGTGCAGTTTGTAGCATTCACCGGGATATTGTTGTATAGGTCTATCAGGTCCGGCAGTTTTTCTGGCCACAGGCTGCGTTCCTCCAGGGGCTACGTCTTCAGGAGATCAATGACTATATTGTTCATCTTCTCACACATCCCGTTGGTTTGGGGGTGGTAAGGCGTTGTACGAATCTTCTTACAGCCATAGAGGTTGCAGAACTCCTGGAAGATTTCAGCCTCGAACGCTGGACCCTGGTCTGTCAGGACCTGTTCCGGATACCCATGTGGATGGCAGAAATATTGCTGGAAGGCTCTGGCCGCTGTTTGGGCTGTCAAGTCTTTTACCGGGACCACCACGAGAAAACGGGAATAGTGGTCCACGATTGTCAGGGCGTAGATGTACCCTGACCGGCTTTGAGCCAACTTGACGTGGTCTAGAGCTACCAGCTCAAGAGGCTGCGTGGTGACGATGGGCCTCAAGGGTGTCTTCTGGCTGGTGGGGTCCTTCCTCCTCAGGTGACAAGGGCCACAGTCTCTGCACCACTTTTCTACAGCTCCTCTCATGCCGACCCAAAAGAACCTTCCTCTTAGCAGGAACTCCAGTTTCTTCCAACCGAAGAGTCCCGCTCTGTCATGGTAGGCCCCCAGGACCATGGCTGCATCCCGTCTTGGGACCACGACTTGCCAGGTCAGCTCGTGCGTCCGGTGGTTGACAATCCTTCTGCACAACTTGCCTTCGTAGAGGAACAGCTTGCTCTTCTCTTTCCATAGCTGCTTGGCTTCCTCTGGAGCATCCGGATCTATGCGGGCATCTTCCTGGGTCAGCAGATCTTTCACCAGGCGGATGGCAGGGTCACTATCTTGGGTCTCGGCCCAGCTGTGGTGAGGTAGGGGATTTATCATCACGGTTGTTAGATCCTCCTCCTTCATGCGGTGGGAGTATTGAGCGGCTCCATACCGGTGAAACGTGGGGAGTTCTACCTCCTCCAGCTCTTCTGGGTCTTCGTCACCTTCAGGTAAGTGAGGCATCCTCGATAGGGCGTCAGCGTTGGCATTGGTTTTGCCGGCCCGGTACTTGATCACAAAGTCATAGTTGGAGAGACGGGCCATCCACCGCTGTTCTAGGGCACCCAGTCTTGCATTTTCCAGGTGTGTCAACGGGTTGTTGTCCGTGTACACGGTGAACTTTGCAGAGGCCAGGTAATGCTTGAAGCGTTCCGTCACGGCCCACACCACCGCCAAGAATTCTAGCTTGAAGGAGCTGTAATTCTCCGGGTTCCTCTCGGTGGGTCTCAGCTTCCGGCTGGCGTACGCGATCACCCTTTCTCTGCCCTGTTGGTTTTGGGACAGTACGGCTCCCAGTCCCACATTACTGGCGTCTGTGTGAAGGATAAAAGGCTGGCCATAATCAGGGTAGGCCAGGATCTCATCCCCCGTGAGGGCCATCTTCAACTGGCGGAAGGACTCCTCTTCCGCTTTATCCCACTTGAAGGGTGGCTTTTGACTCCTGGACTTAGACTGTCCGATCAGGAGGTCCTGCATAGGAGCTGCCATCTTAGTGAACCCGGGGATGAACCTTCGGTAGTAGCCTACCAACCCGAGAAACTGTCTCACCTCCTTGATGTTCGAGGGGCTTGGCCAGCTCTTGATTGCCGTGACCTTGTCAGGGTCGGGGGCTACTCCTTCCGCACTTACCACATGCCCTAGGTACTGGACCTTTGGTTTCAGCAGGTGACACTTCGATGGTTTCACCTTCAGGCCATAGCCTGCCAGGGCTTCGAACACCTCAGCCAGGTGTTTGAGATGGTCCTCGTAGGTCTTCGAATAGACGATCACGTCGTCCAGGTAAAGGAGGACCGTCTCGAAGTTTCGGTGCCCTAGACAGCATTCCATCAGCTGCTGGAAGGTCCCTGGTGCGTTGCAGAGCCCGAAAGGCATACAGTTGAACTCGCTCAGTCCCATCGGGGTGGTGAAGGCGGTCTTCTCCTTGTCAGCCTCTGCCACAGGAACCTGCCAGTACCCGCTAGTAAGGTCCAAAGTAGAAAAGAAGTTAGCTGATTTTAGTGCGGCTAAAGACTCCTCTATTCTAGGCAGCGGATATGCGTCTTTGTGGGTGATACGGTTGATTTGTCTATAGTCGACGCACATTCTCATGGTGCCGTCTTTCTTTTTCACCAGAACCAAGGGGGCTGCCCAGGGGCTACAGCTGTCTCTAATGACCCCAGCTTCTTTCATTTCTCTTAGCATGCCCTTGGCGTTCTGATAATGTGCAGGGGGTACAGGCCTGTGTCTCTCTTTTATTGGTGGGTGGCTCCCTGTTGGGATGTGGTGTTCTATCCCCTTTACTCTGCCGAAGTCTAGCGGGTGCTTACTAAAGACTCTCTCGTACTCCTGTACCACCCGGTAGACTCCTTGTTTTTGGTGCAGGGGAGTGGAGTCAGCACCCACATGGAGTTTCTGGCACCAGTCCTCCTTTTATTTCTGGGAGCCATTACCCTCCGCCTGAGGAGATGGAGGCAAGGGTTCCATGGCCCTGATAGCTTTGTGTTCGACCACAAACAGCTTGGTGAGTGTAGCGTACCTGGGTAAGTGTACCTCCCTCTCCCCAATGTTGAGGATGCGGACGGGCACCCTCCCATGACAGACATCAACCACCCCCCGGGCTGTCAAAATGGTGGGCCTGCTGTCTGAGAACACGGGTTCTACCATGGCTTGGTAGTCTCTACCTCTCAACCCGATTGCAGTCCGACACCAGATCATCATTTCACTTTTGGGAGGCATGGAAATGGGGAATGGGTCACTCAGTCTTACGCTACCGATCTCACCACCAGACAGTTCTACCTGCTGCCGTCTCATCAGGGCTTTTATCTCCTTGTTGAGGACTCTCTGTTGGCTGGAAATAGCATTCACCGCCACCAGTTGTAACATTACAATTACCTCTGAAAGACAATTTTCAATTACGTTAGTACCCACAGTTATTTTAGGGTGACTTTCACGACAGTCAATGTCCACAATAATCACTCCCTGTGCCGGCAGTTCAACTTTACCAATTTTAATGGCCATCTCCTTGAACCCCATCTGCGGCACGGGTAAGCCATTACTGGCGATGATGCTCAAGTTACTGTCTGGATACCATGTGATATCAGCATCAGTCCAATACTGCTTAAAAAGTACATAAGGGATAGTGGTTACTTGTGACCCAGTATCCAGCAAGGCGCTCATGGGGATACCGTCCAGCACCACGGGTAAAACCGGGCGCCCCCCAACGTACTTATTACGCCAATTGTAAGGGCCTGGTGATCTTATGCCTGGGGGTTGGCCCTCTTCCCCAGGTTGGACCCGTTTAAATTACAGTACCTGGAAATGTGTCCGGGCTAGTTGCATCGACGGCAAATGGGCTGTCCATCCTCTGCGTAGCGGTCTGTGGGCCTCCCTCGGAATGACGGGATCCTCCTCTGTCGACGCCACGGGACATCCTCCGGACTTGAAGCCAGCTCGATGGGTCTTGCCGGGTCCACTTGCAACGCCTGGACGGTCCTGGTCAACGCCGCGACGCTCCTGGTCAGCTCCTGGACTTGGTGGTGCAGGTCTTTCGACGGTGCTTGGTTCAGGGCCTGTGCATCAGCCCCCACGGGGTCCATAGAGGAGGGCGCCGCCTCCTGGTGATAGGTGAGAGCAGGGCGCCGGGGGTTTATAGCGCCACTGGTTGCAGATTCACGGAGCACCCTTATGGCCCTGTCCTTAAATTGGGCAAAGGTCAGGTTGGGGTTCTGAAAGAACATGAGGCGCAGTTGGGCCCTGTGGGCGCTAGACAGCAGACCTTCTATGAATTGTTCTGTTAGCAGCTTATCCGTTTCCTGCACACTGCCAGGGTCAGTTTGTTGAATAGCCCTCAAGGCTTCCTGCAGATTTAGGGCATAGTCTCTGATGCTGTCCTGTGCCCGCTGCTTACATCCATAGAACCTCATTTTAATCTCAGCGGAGGTACGTGTGTCAAAGGTACCCCGCAGCCGGGCCAGAATACCCTTCACAGTCCTTTTCTCCTCAGTGGGCCATGATTTTACCTCCCTTTGGGCTGCGCCAGTTAACTGCCCTGTTAGTATGCTGACCTTCTGTTCCTCTGTCAGGGGGTAAACCTGGAACAAACTGTACAGCCTTTCCTTAAAGTCAGTTAGGGCATGGGGCTCTCCTGAGTACTTAGGCAGCCAGGCCGCTCCAGGGATGTAGGGCAGGGAAAAGGGCATCACCGCTGTTTCAGCTGCGTTGGTGGTAGTGGGCGCCTCTGTGTCCGACATCTTCCTCCCCCCTAGTTAAGCGTGGCCTACCTTCAGACGATCCTCTTCTGTAGGCCGCGGCTCCGCTGCTGCTGCTCTGGACGAGGACCTTGCGTCGCGTCCTGATGACGTCAGCGTTGCTCTCTCTCCCTTCCAGGACCTTGCGCAGCATCGGTGCGTGGGGCGGAGCATCGGGCCTCACGCGCTTTCGGCGTCCACGCCCCTCTTCTTCCCGCGCGGCATCCTGAAGATGGCGTCCGACGGCGGGAAAATAACTTCGGATGGCGGGAAAACAGCTGAAGATGGCGGGAACCGACTGAAGATGGCGGGAAATGGCTCCGGATGGCGGGAACCTTCACCACGGCAGGTATGACAGTCTTTTGAAGGCACGCAGTGCCCGGTGGTTGCGGGCACGAAATCCTGCCGACTACGCCAAAGCTGACTCGCCCCCTGGGCCGTGGGGCACTCGGATCCGGGCAGTGGGGGAACGATGGGAGTAGTAGTGGCAACCCGGTTCCGTGGCTCAGGGTGGTCAGGCCAGTGGTAGTCCGTTATGTGCTGATGTTTATGTCCGACTACGCCACCCGTGGATTGCGGCTATTAGGAACCGCCGCTGCATGCAGACCGCTGGGGCTGATGAGGTGTGCAGCTAGGGTAGTGTGACTCCCCACGGGAAGAGTGCGGCCCCAGGGCAGTATAATGGATGTTGGGAGTGATGGTAGTGGGAGTCCCAGTGCTGATAGTGCTGGAGGAGCAAGGAGCACACAGACAACAGGTTGCAGTCCAGGGTTTTTACTTGAACAGGTAAATTGACCTACAAACAGTCCCGGCTAGGAGGGGACCTGGATGTTTGAGAGCAACGGGGAAATTGGCCCTGGTCAGGGTGAGGGTGTAGGCCTACCGTGCTTTCTGCGCTCCTTCTGGCTATCTCCTCCTTATAGGGTAACAGCCCACGTTTCCGAGCTCTCCGTGTATTCTCGCCTGTATGACCTGCGACGTGGGTTCATTTCTGCTCCCAGCCTTGTACGGCTTTGCTGGTCCCTTCTGTTGTGGCTGGGCCTCCAGGCTTCTTAGGCCAAGGAATATACAGTCCCTTGCGGACTGGTTCTCTGCTGGAGGGTGTAGAATCCTCCCAGCCTCAGACACCAAAGTCTGGTAAAGTAAGTCTTTTATCTGCCAAGACAGGCTCTCTTCGCCTCTTGTCTCTGGCTTGTGGCTCTCCTCTTGCCACACTTCCTCTTAGGTGCAACACAACTGTCTGTCCCCGCTCTGCTCTGGGACAAGTCTCAGTCCTGAGACAGGTCTTCAAGTTCTCTCTAACCCTGCCCCCAGCACCAGCTTTTATAGGGGCAGCCTGCTCCCCCTACTGGCCTGAGACAGGAGGTACTGCATGCTAATGTTCCCCTGACTAGAGAACCTCCCCCTTGCTCTCAGACACAGCTTTATTACATTTTGTGGCATCCAGGCCAGGGTGACACACAAGCACCTCTGTGATACATATCTCCCATTGACTATGTGTCCCCAAGCTATCTTACAGTCTGTGCAAAAAAATCGGCCCACACTCAGATGACATTCAAGTGCAGTCAGATTTACACAAACTGACAGAATGGAGAAGGTGGAGAAACTTTTTGTTTTCTCTATATCCGAAAAAAACTGATGCCATTCTGATCAAACTCTGTGCAGAATAATCGAACGATTTTTCTCAGATGTGGTGAAAACGGCGGTGTGCACTTATCCTAGCTGTGTGAGTCCAAAGCAATGGAAGAGGGCAGCTAAGACAAAAGTGTTAACCTACTAGCCTGAACCCCTGACTAGAATACTCCCTGCCCTGATCCTGATAGATGGCCGTCTTGTCCCTGATGGTCGAGACAGAAGTACACCACCAGTATATTGAGTGTAGAGATTTCCTAGAGTCTAAAGGATTCCCTATGCTCACTTAGACATGATATTTGTTATTGTAAAACTTTTTGCCTACTTTAATGTTTTATTCTTGTACTTTTTGATGTTTCTAAGTAATGTGAATTTTTTTTTAGAAAAAAAGATGTTAAATACCGCAGGTCTTATAGATGCAATTTGTTTTTGTCATTTCATGATGAAATTCTTTGTAGAGCAGGTAAGTCTGACAGCAGGGAAAATGTGACTGCTACAAAAGAAGAAGAGATTGACGTGTCGGGGAACTGGGTCAAAAGGGTCACGGCCGGTATCCATATTACTATAACAGCCATTGCTCATCTTGACCCTAAAGTGTGAAAGCACGAAGAACCATTACCTGGACTCATCTAAAACTGGAGGTTTACTTATCTACCCATACAAATGGAACATAAGAACTTTAAAAGCCTTTCTTAGAGGAAGCATTTGCAGTAGGCAGCCATTGCTGTGTATGCGTATGCATGAGCGCCCGGTAGTAAAAGCTGATCAAACCTTAATAAATCAACCCTGTGCCATTAGTGCTCAGCTGCCACCAAGACAAATGTCACCAAGAACAAATTATGGGCTTTCTGTATCATTCAGTAACAATTGAATCAAGGAGCTTTCAGTGGAAAGAAGAGGTCATGCCGCAGTAAGCGTGTCACATGGAAAAGAGGCTTATGGTTAGTATAGGGAACATGGTACAGTAAAGCTGCAGCACAATAACATAATTACACAAAATATCTAAAAAAAATACAGCGTTGATAATAATATAAAAATATACTGTATTGTTAACCTTAACCGAAGACATTTTTTTAAAAGCTCAATTTAAGGCCAATTTTATGATAAGTGTGAAGCAAAGTACAATAAAATGTATGCCCTGCTGAGCCGGAGTGACAAAGGTGACAGCGTGCCTCCGGCGGGTACTGTGAAATACTAAGAGAGGACCTGTAATCATGACATATTTTAGTAAATAATTATATTTCTCATAAATAGCAATGCTGGAGTTTACTTGCTTATAACTTTGTGCCAAGTGCTTCCTCTGCTACTTCTCCTAGAAAATGTATGTATAAATTGATAACGGGGAATTTACCTTTCCCCTACTTAATAAGGTGTTTCTGTAGCACCCTGAGGATTCGGCTGCTACAGGGGTATTACACCTCAAGCCAGAGGTGTGGTATTCCACTCCCGGGTAAGGATGGAGTGTGGAACTGAGCTAGTTAGCTGCATGCACTACATACATCCCTTTTCCGGGGGACAGATCAACGGTACTCCCACCAGTTTATGTGCAGGTACGATAGTGTCTGTCCCTGTCTGGAGTGGGAGGGGGGTGGAACATCCCAGTAGTGTAGGGGCAGATAGGGGGAGCAGTCTGGGTAAGGCTAGGAGCTCATTGGGTGCTGGTCACCTGAGCTCACACATAGAGGGAGTATATAAGGTGGGCACCATCTTAGATCAGGGTCAGTCTTTTGTAGAGTCAGAGGAGCAGAGCAGAGAAGCTCAGCCAGAAGGGCTGACAGGGAGTTGTGGTTCCGGCTGGGCCCAGCTCCAAGGCCAAGAGAGAGAGAGGAGTCAGAAGGACCAAGAGAGAAGGAGAAGGAACCCCAAGACCCCAGAATACAAGCAACAGGGTGAAGGGTTGGCACCTAGGGTACCGGATCCCAAGCTGGCAGAGAGAAAAGCACACCTTAGCCAGAGACCGGAGGTCGTGGGCAGGATCTGCCACGACCCTCACCAAATCCACCAGGAAGGCAGAACAAGTATAGGGTCAGGGAACCCAGAAGAGGTGTACCCACCAAGAGACCCGAGGGAGCCGGACATAGGTGGATCCCTGGTGAGAACGGCCAGAAGAGAGGGAAAGTCAGACAGGAGCTCAGGACCATGCTCCAGAATTACTTGGGGGTTGGCCGAGTCCAGGACCTGGTGGACGCAGCACGGCTCGGGTGGTCGCTTCAGGCCAGAGTGACCATAAGAACACCCGTAAGTAAAAACCCCTGAACTGCACAGCCCGACTCTGAGTCTTCTTGCTGATTCATCCTGCACCTTCACAACCACCATCCTCCACAACTGACCCCCTGAGGCTATACCCCTCCCGTTGGGGGTTATACTATCAGAAGCTGCACACACACCACCAGCCTCAGCGGACCCTGCTGCAGCGGCGGCCGTATTGACCGCAAATCAACGGGTGGCGTAGTCGACACTAAAGAACATCCAGCAACATCTGTAGGACTGCCACACACTGAGCTTGACACCCTGGGCACGGACCGGGTCACCGCCACTCGGAGACTACAACCCCCATCTGATCCGGCTCCGGGTATCCCCCAAACAACACTGGCCCAGGGGGCGCGTCATTTCCATATAACGTGACATTGTGAGGACGGATTGGATAAGTCTGAGTATGTGTTGCCCAATTGACAAGGAAAATTGCAACACCCCGAGGTCAATCTTTTTATAAGTTTCCAGGGGAAATAACAGCATTTTGACAAGATGCAGAGTTCTAAAATAAGATGTTAGAACAAAAAACGGTCAGATGCTCTTTATGGATGTTTTTGCTTTTGTGTGGGGCAAACTTCATAGGGGCAAAAAAGTAAAAATGAATAAAAGAAGTCAGGTGGTGTTGCCAGGGAAGAAGATTTATGACTAGGGATGAGCAGACCAGTGGAAGTTCGGGTTCTGGTACCTACCCTGAACTTTATTCCAAAGTTTGGTTCGGGTACCAGAACTTAAACCCAAATCCAAACTCCATTGTAAACAATGGGAACCTGGACTTTTGAGCTGGAAATTATTTATTCTCTCTACCTTTCTCTCAGTCATGGACTTCCTCTGGAACGCCGAACATTGCAACGGACTTCCGGGAAAAGTCCGTGTGAGACGTTTAGCACCGGACACTAACTGTCAGATATGAACTTTAAACTATTACGTTCGGGTTCGCTCATCTCTACTTATGACCAATTTGCCAAGTCTCCGCACCACTTTCCATCATGTTGGATGTAGTCTACACAGCATTCTGGTGCAGAAGGCACAATGATGTTGTTACATTGAATCATCTATGCGGACTGCTCTGTGTGAAGGGGATAAGAGGACTCTGTTGCTTGGATTAGTTGAGTATAAACATTATTTATTTGCTGAGGGTTGCACAAAGGTGGCATTATTACTTGTTGTGCAAGTGCAGACGACCGTGATCAGAGTTTGACCAGAGTGTGATCACAGTGTGATCTGATTCTCTCGGATAAGGAGCAGATGGAGAAAAAAATTTCTCCATCTTCTCCATTCTGTCAGTTTGTGGAAATCGCATTGCACTCACATGTCATCCGAGGGCAGTCCGATGGTTTCCACAGGCTCATTGACTTGCTTGGCCATGCGCGATCCAAATATTGGATAAAACTCGAGCATGCAGCAATTTTTTTCTAGACCAGCTCTGTCCAATGAAAAATTCTGACACTCTGACATGTGCACAGCCCCATAGACTAACATTGGTCCGAGTGCAATTCAATGTTTTGTAAAGGAGGCACTCAGGGGGCATTATTACTAGGTTAGAGGGACAGTATTTGCCTTACCATAGGTGATGGCAACCCATGCTACGCCACTGTGTGTGAGGACTATCATCATCTGTCATTGTTTTCTGCTTTTGCTTCAATTTAAAATGAGATTTTGGGGGAATGTCTAGCTTTAAATACATTCATGATCTCAAGTTACAAAATTTTTATCTTACAAAGCTCAAACTTGGAACCCATGAATATTGCAACTACTATAATACTGTAGTATGGCCACCACTAGAGATGAAGAGATGAGTGGATTAGGAAAAATTTGAATTCACCTGTTCTTGTGGATTTTTCTTGGAAAATTGATTCACAGAGAAGTTATTTCATGTCTCTTAATATGCTCTGGGATCTCTTGGGCTTACCTTGGGAGGTGGATCCTCTAAGCCCAGGTTCGAGTGGTCACATGGATCCCAGGCGTTGATGCAGCAGCAGGAAGGGATGTATGGAGCAAGAAATTTAAGCACAAGAGACCCCAGGCTAGCAGGACATAGGAAAGTCCACTCAATGCCGGCAGAGGCCGGCCAGGAGCAGGTAGTGGTGCAAAGTAAAATGAACAAAACTAAGAGTCTTAATACCAAGACATAGGTGTGTGTCCTAGTGGGCCGTATATAGACCTAGGCAGATGTTGATTTGGGAGTATGATGGGCTGCTTGTAAGACCCAGTGTGGAGCAGAGCAGAGAGCAGCAGCCACAGAGGCAGACCGCAGAGCATAATAAATTTAAGATAAAAATAAGAAAACATTTTTATACTCACCTTACCATTCACCTCTCCAGTCCCTGCGCTTCTTACCATTAATTGTCCAGTCCTCACCACATCTTCTCATCACTGCTGCGCTCATTGAAATCCCCGGGCCTCTCACACTAGGCCTGGATTTCACGTCTCAGATGAGCTCTTGGAGGCTTCAGGGAAAGCGCACAGAAGTTTCACACACAGTGTGGGAAAGACTGAGGGGAAGGGAGCCCAAACACTAGGGAAATGGGGAGAGGAGACCCCTAGGCAGACCTAATAACACCCTGCCTCCCTTACAGTCCCTATATTGGTTCTGCACCAATCGCCGAGCAGGAAACCTAGGCCCTGTATATCCATAGGACTAGGCCCTGAATAGGGAGGGGGAGGGGATGCGCACTGGTCAGTCCCCACTATAAACTAAAGACAACAAGAGAGACAAACAAATGGGGAGAAATTTAGCTTGAGCAGACTCCAGAGACATAACACCAAAAGTCCTCCAAGCGCACCAGAGAGGTAGAAATCAGACTGCTATAGCTCCAAGCTTTTGCAAGGGAACATGTGAATATTACCGGCGATTTCCTGCAGCAAACTGACATTTTTTTGCTCCCATGCAAGGGTGTGTCAATTGACAACAGGAGGGAGGTAGCTGATTCGTCCTAAAGGCAGAAAGGTTAAGAAGGCATCTGCAATGCCAGGCGCAGTGACCTTCTACAAACAGATCCAGATCGGCTGTCTGTTATCTGACACACCCATTCGCGGCTGTCCATTAACATGATGTCACGATGTTCGCCATGACCGCCTACCATGAGAGACCCAGGGATAAGAAAATGCAGCAAGGACCAGATAGGGGATTGTAAGCGCTAGTGAAGCCGGAGAAGCGAGTGGTGAGATGAGCATAAGGATTTTTTTTATTTTTTAACCTTTTGATGGCTCTTTACGGTTCAGAAAAATAGTAGCCAGCAGTCACCATTTTGCTGAATCTGGGTGGAAGCAAATGACAAAAAAATTCTAATTTTGGCGAATTCAAGTAGAATTCAATTCCACTCTAATATACTCGTTCATCTCCAGTCACCACATCATTTAAATGACATCAGGAAGATACAGGAACATGAAGTCTATACATGTCCTCAGTCAGTATGGAAAACCCTATCCATCGCAGTAACATCATTTGTCACAATACATAGCTTAGCAGGTAGTATTTACAGAAAATGTCACGCTTGCTATGATCCAGCTGTTTTCCAATAACGATTGTGTAGTAGAGGCATTGTTCATCAAATCCGCGTTCTCCCATTCACGTCAGAGCGCATTTGTTAATGAGAAACTAAATATTCTGAGCGTTTGTGTGCGGCGGTGAAGACAGATTAACCACTAATTACTAGAACAAATAGACAAATTCATTTCTCTAAAATTCCTTTACCAATTCAAATTAAATTTTTTAGGAAAAATGTTTTTTTTATTGCGGGCACCTATGGGGAGGTAAGAAATTACAAATGCAGTATTCATTTCATGGAAAGGCGATTTTAACCCCTCAATTTCCTCGAAGCACAAGGGAACTCAGTCTGGGATATATTCATTTTATTACTTACCCGACGCTCATTTTGTGTCTTAACTGGTCCCATGGTGCAGATGTGAAAAAGGAAACTAGATGGACTACAAGGTGTCAGCCTCAATTTCATCAACAACATGAGGCAGAAAATCAAAGCGCTGTTAGCGGAGACTCATCAGTCACGAGAAGTGTTGGGATCTCTCGGCAAATAGGCTCCAGCCACTGCATTAGAAGCTCCCAGGTGACGCTGTCAGTGCCTTCCACATCATCGGAATGAAATTAGCTGCCGTCTTCTGTATCCAGTGTATATTGTGTAAAATCAGCGATCCTATTCCCATTGATTACATTTTTCCATATTTAAATGTGATTACCATGCAAAACACCTAATGCATTGTTTCCATGTCCTCATTAATATCATACACCTGGTATAACATAGGGGTGTGCAAAACAATGAGACCAAAACATAACTTTCCTTTGATAGATTGCTATTATTAATATTGACTTAGATATACGTGATCTCTAGAACTTTCCTTAATTCAAAATTCAGCTTAAAGGGAATGTGTTAGCTATGTAATTTGAGAGCAGCATATTGTAGGGGCAGATACCCTGATTCTAGGGATATGTCACTTACTATACTCTGTGTTGTAATTTCAATAAAATCACAGTTTTATCACAAGAGAACTAGGTGTCTCCTGCCATGTAGCTCTCCTGTCTGTGTAACCCCGCCCCATCACTGAAAGGCAGCTTTCTGCCTATGCACAGTGATATGGGCGGGGTTATACAGTACTCAGCATTATCAAAACTACCACAATCAGACCAGTAAATGACATATCGTTGAAATCAGGATCTCTGCCCGTAAATCATGCTGCTCTCACATAACACAGAGAAACTTGATGAAAGATTCTCTTTAAAAGGGTAAATATTTTTTTTTTTACATTTATAGATAGTACAACCTTTCTGCACTCTGTATTCAAGCCCCTCCTTAATCCCCCTATTTTATTTTGCGGCATTACCCTATTTATTATAAGCTCCATGCATACCTTGAGCTATCTCTTTCCTGAGCTGTAATATTGAGATGTCTTTTTCTTTCGTTGGTCATATATGTACTTAACACCAAAGAAATGAGCGGGAACATAAGTTGGTATAAGTGCAATGTGTAGGAGCATGTTCACACTGCGGCTATTTAACAGATAAAACATATGATAAAAACAAAATGAGCAAATAACATGTAGTAGGTATATAAATAAATAGTAATAATACATGTAAATGACAGAGTACTTGGTTAACACTATTTTGGTTGAAAAAGCATAAAAGCCATCCCACCGCGACAAGGTGACCCAATAGGGATGGTCATATCTCTAGTATTAAAAGCTCACCTTGTGTCAGCTGACCTCTATATAGATGGGGGCACAGCAGGACCAGGCATCCACCTGCCCATGGGAAGCTATATAGATGAAATGTCTAGTTCACAAAGGGAGACAAAGCACCTGTTTGTACAAAGTACAAGAAACAATAGCAAAACCAAAGAAATGAGCCGGAACACAAGTTGGTATAAGTGCAATGTGTTCTTACCGTTATTTTGATAGCTCCTTAGGACAAGTCACAGCTGGTGGGTGTCGAGTACTGTGGAGATGAAGTGGAGGAGTTGAACCCAGACTTGTTCACCAGGAGTCCAGCGATCGGCATATTGCTTCACCTACAGTGATAATTTACATGACACATTAACTGGTCTAATGTTTGAATTTTAAATAAAAGCTATGGCTACCCTCGTCCAACAAAAAAAAGGTCATGGGTGTTGTGTGTTACTGGGCCAAGGGCAGCAGGAAGGTCGTTATTAGTAAGGGTTAAATTGTTGGTCTCTGGAGTCTGGTTTAGTGGCACAACTATGTCTCTGGTCCAAGCTGTCAATCTTAAGGAGCGCACCACCACTGGTAAACAGGAAACCGGAAGATGGGAGTGGTGCACTCCTGCAGATGAAACCTGAGAACTTCCCTTCAAACCTTATGCGGAAGGTATGAAGCAAAGCATAACTAGGCGGTTTACCGTCATGCTTTGGAACTTTGAATTAAATATAGATGAGAGTCCTTTCTTAGGTCTCCCAAATAGAGAATGTTTGTTATTCTCACGTTTATGTGGGTTTCAAATTTCTTTAAGGCTCATGTAGGTGTCTATAGGTGCCCAATATGTGTCATTCTCAAAATAGTTTTCTTTTGTTCTGGTAGAGAGCCATCACCTTCCCAAAGCTGTGTCAAGGGAGTCTTACTCACCAAGGCAACCCAGCTCTACAATGAGGTGGGACAAGTACCCTGAAACAGATGTTTGCAATCGGGTAACTGTCTCAGCTAATATTCTTGATCATGTTACAAGTAGTGTTGAGCCACCCCCGTAGTGTTCGGGTTCGGTTCGGTTCGTCGAACACCGGGATGTTCGAGGAACTGTTCGTCGAACTGTTCGTCGAACACCTTAGAACACCGTCGAACACCGTTAAAACCAATGGCAGGCAAACAAAAACACATAGAAACACATAGAAAACACCTGCAAAGGTGTCTAAAAGCTGACAAACTGCTCAGAAGACACTCTCTTTAAAAAAGCCGGCCGGCAAATTCAGCAGCGGCATACACCGGTACCCGACAATTTAGACAAGAAGGAATAGAGCATCACACATAGATTAGATAGATAGAAACATGTCAGTCACACATATAAGAAGCACAGTGACAGTGTTGGTTACTGCACTTGTCATTTAGTGTAAAGGATTTATTAAAAAAAATATTAGTGTTTTCATGCACCGTCTCTTTAAAAAAGCCGGCCGGCAATTCAGCATCTGTACCCGACAATTTAGAATAGAAAGAATAGAGCTTCACACATAGATTAGATAGATAGAAACATGTCAGTCACATATATAATAAGTACAGTGATAGTGTTGCTACTGTACTTGTCATTTAGTGTAAAGGATTTATTTAAAAAAATAATAGTGTTTTCATGCACTGTCTCTTTAAAAAAGCCGGCCGGCAATTCAGCAGCGGTACCCGACAATTTAGAACAGAAAGATAGAGCATCACACATAGATTAGATAGATAGAAACATGTCAGTCACATATATATGAAGTACAGTGATAGTGTTGGTTACTGTACTTGTCATTTAGTATTAAAATAAAGGATTTATTATTAAAAAAATTGGCGTGGGGTTCCCCTTAATTTTAGGCTCTAGCGGAGGTTAAGCAGACGGCTGGGGCAGATGTTTGAAGCCTGGGAAGGGGGTAATACCCACGGAGCTTCCCAGGCTACTAATATCAGCCCCCAGCTGAATACATAGCCTTTACTAGCTATTAAAATGGGGGCCCCCCCAAAAAAATGACGTGGGGTCCCCCCTAATTTAATAGCTAGCAAAGGCTAGGCAGACAGCTGGGGGCTGATATTAATAGCCCAGGAAGGGAGCCATGAATATTGGCCCCCTCCCAGGCTAGAAACACCAGCCGTCAGCCGCCCCAGAAATGGCGCATTCATAGGATGCGCCAATTCTGGCACTTAGCCTCGCTCTTCCACGCTGCCCTGGTGCGGTGGCAGGGGGTAATAGGGTTGGGGTTGATGTCAGCTTATAATGCCAGCTGACATCAAGCCCAGGTTAGTAATGGAGAGGCGTCTATAAGACACCCCCATTACTAACCCCATAGTCAAAGTTAAAAAAAACACAAACACCCAGAATAAAGTCCTTTAATTGAAATAAAGACACAATCCTTTATTGTTCTAAATTAAACCATACTTACCATCACGCCCATTCCAGCTGAAGCCAACGATCTCCTGCAATAAAAGAAAAATAATAAAGCAACCTCATCCTTACCTTTCCATGGTTCCCACGACAGCTTCAGCTCTGCTACATCGAGATGACAGGCTGGACCGCAGCAGAACGCTGCCATCCAGCCTGTCATCCCGCAGACACTGAGAAGCGCAGGCTTGCTTGCGCTGCTCAGCGTCTCTCTGTGACGACATCCAGATGAGCCGAGTTCATGTCCAATGAACTCGGCTCACCTCATGCACGTCACTGACAGCGTGGGAAAATTCTCACGCTGAAGCGCTGATTGCAGGAGAATTTTCCCACGCTGTCAGTGACGTGCAGGAGGTGAGCTGAGTTCATTGGACATGAGCTCACCTCATGCACATCACTGACAGCGTGGGAGAATTCTCCTGCACTCAGCACTTCAGCGTGAGAATTTTCCCACGCTGTCAGTGACGTGCATGAGGTGAGCCGAGTTCATTGGACATGACCTCGGCTCATCTGGATGCCGTCACAGCGAGACAGTGAGGAGCGCAAGCATGCCTGCGCTTCTCAGTGTCTGCGGGATGACAGACTGGATGGCAGCGTTCTGCTGCGGTCCAGCCAGTCATCTCGATGTAGCAGAGCTGAAGCTGTCGTGGGAACCATGGAAAGGTAAGGATGAGGTTGGTTTATTATTTTTCTTTTATTGCAGGAGATCGTTGGCTTCAGCTGGAATGGGTGTGATGGTAAGTATGGTTTAATTTAGAACAATAAAGAATTGTGTCTTTATTTCAATTAAAGGACTTTATTCTGGGTGTTGTGTTTTTTTTAAATACTTTACTAGAAATTCATGGCGGTCATGTCTAATACTGGCGTGACCCCATGAATTTTGGGCTTGGGGCCAGCTGATAATACCAAGCTGGCCCTAACCCCTTTATTACCCAGTGAGCCACCGCACCAGGGCCCTGGATGAGTTGGGTACAGCGCCAGAAGATGGCGCTTCTATGAACGCGCCATTTTCCGGGGTGGCTGCGGACTGCAATTTGTAGCGGGGGGGCAGAAAGCTTGGGCCTCCCTGCGCTGCAGATTCCAGCCCCCAGCTGCCTAGTTGTACCTGGCTGGACACAAAAATAGGGCGAAGCCCCACGTACTTTTTTTTTAATTATTTCATGAAATTCATGAAATAATTAAGAAAAAAAGGCCTTCCCTATATTGTTGTGTCCGGCCAGGTACAAATAGGCAGCTGGTGGTTGGGGGCAGCCCGTTCCTGCCTGCTGTACCTGGCTGGACACAAATATAGTGCGAAGCCCCACTTCAATTTTTTTTAATTATTTCATGAAATTCATGAAATAATTAAGAAAAAAAGGGCTTCCCTATATTGTTGTGTCCGGCCAGGTACAAATAGGCAGCTGGTGGATGGGGGCAGCCCGTTCCTGCCTGCTGTACCTGGCTGGACACAAATATAGTGCGAAGCCCCACTTCAATTTTTTTTAATTATTTCATGAAATTCATGAAATAATTAAGAAAAAAAGGGCTTCCCTATATTGTTGTGTCCGGCCAGGTACAAATAGGCAGCTGGTGGATGGGGGCAGCCCGTTCCTGCCTGCTGTACCTGGCTGGACACAAATATAGTGCGAAGCCCCACTTCAATTTTTTTAAATTATTTCAGGAAATTCATGAAATAATTTAAAAAAAATTGACGTGGGGCTTCGCACTATATTTGTGTCCAGCCAGGTACAGCAGGCAGGAACGGGCTGCCCCCAACCACCAGCTGCCTATTTGTACCTGGCCGGACACAACAATATAGGGAAGCCCTTTTTTTCTTAATTATTTCATGAAATAATTTAAAGAAAATTGACGTGGGGCTTCGCCCTGTTTTTGTGTCCAGCCAGGTACAACTAGGCAGCTGGGGGCTGGAATCCGCAGCGCAGGGAGGCCCAAGCTTTCTGGGCCACCCCCGCTGCAAATTGCAGTCCGCAGCCACCCCGGAAAATGGCGCGTTCATAGAAGCGCCATCTTCTGGCGCTGTACCCAACTCATCCAGGGCCCTGATGCGGTGGCTCACTGGGTAATAAAGGGGTTAGGGCCAGCTTGGCATTATCAGCTGGCCCTAAGCCCAAAATTCATGGGGTCACGCCAATATTAGACATGACCACCATGAATTTCTAGTAAAGTATTTAAAAAAAACACAACACCCAGAAAAAAGTCCTTTAATTGAAATAAACACACAATTCTTTATTGTTCTAAATTAAACCATACTTACCATCACGCCCATTCCAGCTGAAGCCAACGATCTCCTGAAATAAAAGAAAAATAATAAAGCAACATCATCCTTACCTTTCCATGGTTCCCATGACAGCTTCAGTTCTGCTACATCGAGATGACAGGCTGGACCGCAGCAGAACGCTGCCATCCAGCCTGTCATCCCGCAGACACTGAGAAGCGCAGGCTTGCTTGCGCTCCACAGTGTCTCTCTGTGAGGGCATCCAGATGAGCCGAGTTAATGTCCAATGAACTCGGCTCACCTCATGCACGTCACTGACAGCGTGGGAAAATTCTCCTGCACTCAGCGCTTCAGCGTGGGAGAATTCTCACACTGAAGCGCTGAGTGCAGGAGAATTCTCCCACGCTGTCAGTGACGTGCAGGAGGTGAGCTGAGTTCATTGGACATGAGCTCACCTTATGCACGTCACTGACAGCGTGGGAAAATTCTCCTGCACTCAGCGCTTCAGCGGGAGAATTCTCACGCTGAAGCGCTGAGTGCAGGAGAATTCTCCCACGCTGTCAGTGACGTGCAGGAGGTGAGCTGAGTTCATTGGACATGAGCTCACCTTATGCACGTCACTGACAGCGTGGGAGAATTCTCCTGCACTCACCGCTTCAGCGTGAGAATTTTCCCACGCTGTCAGTGACGTGCATGAGGTGATCCGAGTTCATTGGACATGAACTCGGCTCATCTGGATGTCGTCACAGAGAGACGCTGAGCAGCGCAAGCAAGCCTGCGCTTCTCAGTGTCTGCGGGATGAGAGGCTGGATGGCAGCGTTCTGCTGCGGTCCAGCCTGTCATCTCGATGTAGCAGAGCTGAAGCTGTCGTGGGAACCATGGAAAGGTAAGGATGAGGTTGCTTTATTATTTTTCTTTTATTGCAGGAGATCGTTGGCTTCAGCTGGAATGGGCGTGACGGTAAGTATGGTTTAATTTAGAACAATAAAGGATTGTGTCTTTATTTCAATTAAAGGACTTTATTCTGGGTGTTTGTGTTTTTTTTTAACTTTGACTATGGGGTTAGTAATGGGGGTGTCTTATAGACGCCTCTCCATTACTAACCTGGGCTTGATGTCAGCTGGCATTATAAGCTGACATCAAGCCCAACCCTATTACCCCCTGTCACCGCACCAGGGCAGCGTGGAAGAGCGAGGCTAAGTGCCAGAATTGGCGCATCCTATGAATGCGCCATTTCTGGGGCGGCTGACGGCTGGTGTTTCTAGCCTGGGAGGGGGCCAATATTCATGGCTCCCTTCCTGGGCTATTAATATCAGCCCCCAGCTGTCTGCCTAGCCTTTGCTAGCTATTAAATTAGGGGGGACCCCACGTCATTTTTTTTGGGGGGTCCCCCATTTTAATAGCTAGTAAAGGCTATGTATTCAGCTGGGGGCTGATATTAGTAGCCTGGGAAGCTCCGTGGGTATTACCCCCTTCCCAGGCTTCAAACATCTGCCCCAGCCGTCTGCTTAACCTCCGCTAGAGCCTAAAATTAAGGGGAACCCCACGCCAATTTTTTTAATAATAAATCCTTTATTTTGGGCCAATACAAGTCTATAGGTCTATGAAAAACATGTACAGCACAAGGGTGGGATCCATGTGCTGTATGTATTTATCATTGCAAAGGACCGGAGAAACTTTGTAATGTATTTAATTCTTTATCCATCAGTGAAAACCACTGATGACCACACTGATTGTAAAATCAGACACACGTGTGACACACAGATCCAAAACACTGATGAAACCGGTACCATTTTTTCGCATAGATGTTTAAATGGAACCTTTCACCAGGTTTGACCAATATGAGATACGGCAACCATCTTTCAGCCCTCATATACAGCATTCTACAGAGCTGTATATAAGCCCCTGATCCGACCTGCAATACAAGAAAAGGAGCTTTTATTATACTCACCGGGAGTCCAAGGGGCGTCTCTGATCTTGGTCCGGGGCCTCCCTTCTTCTTGCGATGCAGTCCTTCTTGCTTCACGTGGACGACGCATTCCTACGTCATCCACACAGTCTCCCCAGCATCGTGCTCCTGTGCAGGCGTACTTCTACTCTGACTAGGGCAGAGTAAAGTACTGCAGTGCGCAGGCGCCGGGGATCTTTGACCTTTCCCGTCGCCTGTGCACTGCAGTACTTTGCTCTGCCCTAGTCATAGTAGAAGTACGCCTACACAGGACCATGATGCTGGGAAGACTGTGTGGATGACGTAGGAATGTGTCAGCTACATGAAGCAAGGAGGACATCATCGCAAGAAAAGAAGAGAAATTGGACAAAGACGAGCAACGCTCCTTGGACCGGACCGCCCTGCAGGTGAGTATAATAAAAGTTATTTTTCTTGCCTTGCAGACCAAAATTGAGTCAGATATATTGCATATTAGACTTCTGTATATGAGGGTTGAAAGGTGGTGGCCATATCTCATATCGGTCAAACCTGGTGACAGTTTCCCTTTAAACATGAATGTGTGAATGAAGCCTTATATAGTACAGTAACTACCTTTATTAAGGAACATTAACTTAAATTACCAAAAAACTCCCTATACATCTGATCCTTTTGAAAGGAGCCGGTTCCTTGAAAGCTCCCATCTCCCAGAAACATATTGTGATCTCAAGAAAATTGTATGATATAATAAAATGCTTACATGTTCATGGAAATTACATTGTGGACCACATTGTGGCTATACACTGATGGCAGGAACGATAATCACTGTACAGAGCTGCGGAATATGTTGTCGCTATATTGAAAACATTAAATAGGATAATAAACAAAATAACCAGAAGATCAAATATTTAAAGCTAAGGACAATAATGATGATTATCAATCTCCAATAACTACTCTTACACCCCAATTCATCAAGACTTGCATTTTGTATGCTAGTCTAGATGAATCGTGGACTGGAGTAAGATGCATCATATTCATTAATATAGTGTATGCTTGCCTCTTTATTGATTTAACACATCTTTTAGATTTTGTGCACCAACACAAGAAATGTTACTTTAGCCATTTACCTGGGGACTTGAGTACAATTCTGTTGTTATTCACGCCTTTTATTTTTTTTTGCGGGAATTATGATGGATTTGTTGACTTTGACCCCTCTCTACTAAGCTCAAACACTTTTAGATAGGTTGGTAGGGCTAGCAGCGTCTGGCATAAAAAAAGCCAAAATTCTTGTGAAATTAGTTGACAAGTTGTGCAAAAAATTTGGACACATTTCAAGCATTTTTGCACTAGAGAAGTGGTATAAACTGTTTTATGAATCAGATGTTAAATGTTACGATTATTAAGTTGTAAAATTACTCTACCGCAGCCCTCGGATTTTCATACTGCTGTTTTTCCTTGCACTCTCTAACATTATGTGAAACACTGAATATTCCTCGATGTTCATGCTACGAGAGGAGCATCTGAATCCATACAGTTAGATATCACTCCCATCAAAGAGCCAATAAAATATCAGTCTCGGTGTCAATGACTGATTACTGCCGCAATGAATCCTGCCACTCCGAGAAGTGAAACACGTGTTAGCTGTTGCTGTTTAATAACCTGTTTATTCACACAATGCCCTTAATGGCAGCAATGAGTTGATTGTAGATTAAACCGCTTTCTCTAGAGCATTTACCCTGGGACTGATGTTTTATTGGCAATCTTATAAATTACCTCTGTGACCTGGTGTAAGAGATGGAAGGCAATGTTAAAGGGGAAGTTATGTTCAAGCTAAAGCAACCAAGGCAGCCATTATGTCTCTGTGCCAGTCTCGATTGCGGTAAGGAACAAACTTAGCGATGAGTGAGAAAGGCTCATATTATGCAATTGCTCTTGACGTGATACATTGTAAATAAAGATGCTAATGCATATGAGCATTACTTCTCTTGAGAAAATACTTTATTGCTCTTTTGGAAAAAAATAGATATTGGCTATGGATTGTACAAAAAGATCTTTGATCCTCCTAGGATCCTCCTAGGTGAATCATATATTCTGGAGGATATTTCCTTTTCTCAAAAATCAGTTTCTAAAGAATGACATCAGTAGCTCTTTTCATTCAGTATATTGTTCAAAATCATAATACCCAAAATATGCCAAAGTTCTCTAATTGCTATATGATCTGTAGAGGTATGGTATATCTACTTTGGCCAGCATGGGTCAAGAATCAGCACTGGTTCCTCTCACAATGATCAACCTGAATCCACCGCTCAAAAACATGGAAGAACAAAATGTTTTTGACTGTAACTGGTATCTGTGGAGCCCTGCTGTGCATTGGTGCGACAGAACCCAGAAGGGTGCATGGATGGACTTCTCCACAAGAGGCCCTCACTACATTCTCACACCTCACCCTACCACCTCAGACCAACAGAGGGAGCCCTGATAGGGATATATAAAGGGAGGGTGGAGGCAGGGAGCTCAGTTATAGAATAGTTCCTGTTTAGAGTCAGAGAGGGACACAGCTCAGAGTTGAGTAGACAGCGTGATGACGCGCAGAGAGCAGTGAAGAGGCAGCGAGCTGGCTGCTGTGCTTAGGCAAGACAAGGCCTACAGCACGTGTGAAGGCCTAGTGAGAGCCTTGAGTGGGCCGAAGGCGAGAGGAGAAGGAAGAAGTAGAGAGGGGGCAGAGGAGCATACCAGGCTCACCCCAATATATATACTGGACACCGGGTCCGCACCTACGGGGACATTCATACTCAGTCGGAACCACCGGATCCCCAGGAGGACTACAGGTCCCAGGGTCACCAAACGCTGGCTACAGTACGAGGGCTAGGAGTCACGGAGGTCCCAGCGTCCAGGTAGAGTGATCTCCAAAGAGAAGGCCCTACCACCAGGTCAGCAGGTGCTAAGAGAGACAGTAACCAAGCTAGGCCTAGCTCCAGGCAGGTCAGAAGCTTAGAGAAGAAAGCAACGGATCAGGAGGCCCTATACCCGCTCACTGGGGAGAGTCCAAAAGTGCGCCCTTCACCTGGAGTACCCTGGACCGTGCCTGCAGCATCACCAGTAAAGGTACTGAAGCTTACCCCCGTGTGAGTGTCCGTCTTTCCTCCGGGACCGTCCTGCCGTCTCTCCCCTGCACCACCATCCATTACACCCCACGCTGCCCTGGAGCTAGCTCTACCTGTGGAGAGCCACACCATCCCTGCTGCCATAACACCAGCTCCAGAGGACTGCTCCGCAGCGGTGGCACCCCTTAGCCGCATACCACAGGTGGGGTCAAGAACTGTCCAAATCCCCCATATCTATCCCCCTTTCACAGACCGCCGTGGGTCACGGACTGGGCCAGCCACCGTGATATCCCCCGGCAACCAGAGGCCCGGCTGCCGAGTACCCCACGGCCTAGGTGGCGCGTCATATCTAACACTAGATAAACACTCTACGGGGATAATATTTGTCTTAGTGCAGTGGTTTGTATTGAAGAGGTTATTCGGTCCAAATCTATAAGTCTGCAGTCTCTCTGTGTGACTACAGATTTATGAACCCCCAAGAGCATGCACTGTGCACTGTGGGGATTCTCCGGTTTCTAAGCCAGGTATGTATGCCTTAAACATACTCCCGGCCAGAGCCATCCAGTGGGCATGGCTTCGCTTCCATACACTTGTATGGAGTCAGTTCTCACCCTCTAGTCGGTCATGCCCACTGGACGGCCACATCACTAGTCAGGGCGCAGCCTCGGCTCAATACAAGTGTATGGAGCGAGGTTGCGCCCAATGGATTGGATTTGACTGGGAGTATGTATAATGCATACATACCCTCTGTTCCCGGCTAAGAAACTGGTGAATCCTCGCAGTGCACAGTGCCTGCGCTGGGTGTATTTGACTCGCCCCCTGGGCCGTGGGGCACTCGGATCCGGGGAATAGGGAACGATGGGAGTAGTAGTGGCAACCCGGTTCCGTGGCTCAGGGTGGTCAGACCAGTGGTAGTCCGTTATGTGCTGTTGGTTTTGTACGACTACGCCACCCGTGGATTTGCGGTCATCATGAACTGCCGCTGCAGGGCAGACCGCTGGGGCTGATGATATATGCAGCTGGGATGGTGTGACTCCCCACGGGAAGAGTGCGGCCCCAGGGCAGTGTAGTGGATGGTGTGAGTGATGGTAGTGAGAGTCCCGGTGCTGATAGTGCTGGAGGAGCAAGGAGCACACAGACAACAAGTGGCAGTCCAGGGTCTTTACTGAAACAGGTAAACTGACCCATAAACAGTCCCAGCTAGGAGGGGACCTGGATGTCTGAGAGCAACGGGGAAATTGGCCCTGGTCAGGGTGAGGGTGTAGGCCTACCGTGCTTTCTGCGCTCCTTCTGGCTATCTCATCGTTATAGGGTAACAGCCCACGTTTCAAAGCTTTCCGTGTATTCTCGCCTGTATGGCCTGCGACGTGGGTTCCTTTCTGCTCCCAGCCTTGTACGGCTTTGCTGGTCCCTTCTGTTGTGGCAGGGCCTCCAGGCTTCTTAGGCCAAGGAATATACAGTCCCTTGCGGACTGGTTCTCTGCTGGGGGATGTGGAATCCTTCCAGCCTCAGACACCAAAGTCTGGTAGATTAAGTCTGTTATCTGCCAAGACAGGCTCTCTTCGCCTCTTGTCTCTGGCTTGTGGCTCTCCTCCTGCCACACTTCCTCTTAGGTGCAGTGCAACTGTCTGTCCCTGCTCTGCTGAGACACGTCTCAGTCCTGAGACAGGTCATCTGGTTCTCTCTAACTCTGCCCCCAGCACCAGCTTTTATAGGGGCAGCCAGCTCCCCCTACTGGCCTGAGACAGGAGGCATTGCATGCTAATGTTCCCCTGACTAGAGAACCTCCCCCTTGCTCTCAGACACAGCTTTAATTACACTTGTGGCATCCAGGTCAGGGTGACACATATTTATAAGTCTGCAGTCACACAGAGTGACTGTAGACTTATTGATTTGAACCGGACAACCCCTTTAATGATCAATATGGCAGGATTTTTTAGTAACCACAGTGTATGCTGGTAATATATGCTCATTGCGTGCAGGTATGTGTCCCTTGTATGTAATGTTATTGGCATTGTCACATCTCCACCAGGACCTGCTCTTGCGATGTCTTCTTTTGTCACCAGGTGACACCGAATTCATTCTGTGGGCAGCACTGGTGATAGAAGAGAAGATTAGGGTGGCTGGGACCTGAAGCGTCATCCATTCTGACAGTATGATTGTGTGTGTTATCCAGCTGGTGCTATCAGCTCCCTGCTCCAGACAATTGGAGAGCACCACACCCTCCTTAAGCTTCCAGCTTACTGCTGGAAGCTGCCAGATATAGCTTTGCGCTTCTCTGGATCAGTTCTGTCTGTTTAGCTCTTTTTTGTAACATTGTTCCTTGTTTTGACCTTGGCTTGTGTTTCTTACTATTCTTATGGATTCTGATTTTGTACTTTTTCTGCCCTCTTAGTTCTGACCTGGCTACCTGCCTGCTTATTCCATGGCATCAGCCCAGGAGTCCCTGATTAAGTCCACATCCATTTACAGGGGTTAAATTGTGAGGGCAAGGACAACCCCTGAGTGACTTGCACTAAGCCTGTCTGTAGTAGACATTTTAGAGCAAAGGCAACCACTGACAGAACATCATTTTAGGTATATTGGTCTTGATTAGTGTTGAGCGAGCACTAAAATGCTCGGGTGCTCGAAGCTCAGGCCGAGCTCACCGTGATACTCGGGTGCTCGACCCGAGCAACGAGCCCAATGTTAAACTATGGGAGACCCGATCATTTTTGCGGCGGCACCCCCGGCAGTCTGTAGAAAGCCTAAAAAGTGCCCAAAACGATAGTGACAGTGCTCAAATGACAAGGGGACAGCATGGGGATCGCCCCAGGAAGCATTTCTGACCCCCAGGTCACTGCTGTCAACAACGTGGTCAGATGTGTTAAGCCACTTTTACGGGCTCACAATAAAACGTTCAAAAACAAAACTGAAACTGCTTTCCTGTGAAATATGTTAAGGAACATCCTTTCCAGGGTAAAGACTTGTGTATAAGGTAAAATAAATAACCAAAACCAAAAATACTACTCCACACTTTGGGCTATGTTCACAAGTAGCATTTTTTATGCGTTTTTGCACTTTTGTATTGCTTTCAACCGTGACAAATGCATTCACCGGGAAATGTCATTTTAGCATTTTACAACCTTATCTGGCCATGTGCTGTGTGACACATGCATACAGTGCTGAAAAGACAAGGGAACAGCATGGGGAAGACCCCTGGAAGCATCTCTGACTCCCAGGTCACTGCCTAAAAGTGTGCCCATCTGAAGTAATCCTTTCCGCATCAGCAGATGCAGACTTGCAACTATCCCCGTGCAAGTCCTTGTCCCAGGGCAGTGTTCAATTGTACCTCCCCCATTACTTGCAATGCAAGCGCAAGTATGCAGCCTGCCACCCACCCACCCCCAGGCTGCAATACCATACTGCTAGCTTGCACTTGAAATTGGGCCTTTTAGGCATGTGGAGGCGGAATCTGGCCGCCATGTCACGGCTGCATCAGCGGCCTGGTATCCATACTCGGTCCCGAGCCGCCCGGCGGCCGGGTGCCAACACACGGTCCCCAGCCGCCTGGAGGCGGCCGGATGTCCATAAACGGTCCCCAGCTGCCCCTATTTGTCCCGGTGCGCCTTATACACAAGCGCGTGTTACGGATCCGGGTGGTGGAACCTCTGTGCTGCTGTGCAAGGAGGGACCAGAGGGACGTAACTAGGTATCAACTCGGACCGACCAAGGTCGTACAGTGGCTCAATCGACTCCGTGACCAGGGAAGGACCGAGCAGAGGGACCAGGTGCTACTCTGGGAACGACCTTGTATGAGAGCAGGTGACTTCCACGGGTCAGAAGGCAGGGACTGACCGGTACAGCAGATGAGCACAGGAGGCAGGCTGACGGGTGATCCAGGTAGACGGACTGGCAGACACGTCAGGTAACAAAGCAGGAGCCTCCAGGTAGGCTGGCAGGTAGGCACGGCAGGTAACAGGCAGGTGCTTCCAGGTAAGTGGGCTGGCAGGCACGGCAGGTAACAAGCAGGAGCCTCCAGGTAGGCTGGCAGGTAGGCATGGCAGGTAACAGGCAGGTGCTTCCAGGTAAGAGGGCTGGCAGGCACGGCAGGTAACAGGCAGGTGCTTCCTGGTAAGCAGGCGGGCAAGAACATATAAACCCAGTTAAATACCTCAGCCAGCTCAGAGGAGTGGTCTGCACTACAAGCAAAAATCAGAACCAACTCAGACCAACATAGGAGAGACACAGAACTGAGAAAGAGGAGCAAGTTCCAGAGAGACACCGAAGACTACGAGCTCAACAGAGTATATAGATGGCAAGACAAGCACCCTACTGGAGGGAACTCCCACAGATTCACACTCTCATCTACAGACTTCTCCTCATCAAGGTCAGAGGCAGAAAGGAGAGACCATTTCACCACCTCTTCTCGTTTTTTAGGACTTCCACGGAGACAACCACGAAGAAGAAGACGAGGAGAGGTGGACAGCACAAGAGGCAGCACGGATTTCAACAGAGTGACCCGGTCCCAAACCCAACCCCGCTGGTGGTAAATATTTCTTCTAAGACTCTAACCACTACCCAGCTGTCTGTATTATACAGGGGCCTATCTTTTTGTCCAACAGGGAGGTATAACACTTTTCAACTTGACATGGAGCTACAACGCTTCTACCGCTCCCTGAGACTTAAGACTAGAGATGAGCGTTGTTCTACTCGAACTGTTCGCCAATCTCAAATTTGAGCTGTTTTGGGCGGTGTTCGAGCCGTTCGGCGAACACGAACAATTTGAGAAAAATTCGGCTGTTCGAGGTTATGTTCGATAACTGTTCGTGCACCAAAATCATAACTGGATTTTTTCTCAGTAATGATGAAAATTAATGTTAATACGCAGTTTGAGTGTACAGCGGGGTGGGGGGAGGGGCAGGGGATGGATCTCTGCAGGAACAATGAAGATCTCCATTTTTTTTTCTCTTTCCCGCATTTACAGTGGGGAGGTGCAATCTGTCAGCCTATCAGCAGCGCACACACGGAGCGAAGTGCTTTTTTTCACACAAGCAAGGGCATGTGTCATTGGCAGTGTATGTCACATGTCCTTGCCCTATAAGACCAAGCCACTTTCCCCGTCGCCACCATTTTCTCACTGCTGCAGCTGCGTGTTAGACGGCACCGCTGTTGCTGTGTGCGCTATACCTTGTTAATTTCAAGCCAATTTTCGCACAAATATACAGATAGCTTGGGAGTAGGGAATAGTTGTGATTGCAGTCCTTTTAAGGACTAGGTTACAGCATTTCCTACGACTTTTATCAGGCAGGTCTGTGCTCTTAAATAGATAGGTTGTGGGAGTAAAGACTAATTGTAATTGGAGTCCTTTTCAGGACTAGGTTACATCAGTTCCTATCAGTTTTTGCCAGGCAGGTCTGTGCCAGTGCTGTGCAAGTTTTTTTCACAGCATTTGGCTGAATCTAGCAAAGCTAATCCTTTTTGGCCTATTGCAGAGTGTGTTAGTCAGTGGAGTAGCCTATCTGTGTTGCAAGATATACCACCTGTGTATAGAATACCAATTTTTTTACTGCACCTAGTGAAGTTAAATCTTTTGGGCATAGCATCATTCTATTAGTCCATCTATACTGACCTCCATCAGGTTGCAAACTGAATCTAATTTTTTTCTGCATCTAGCTCTGAAAAAATATTGGGCTTCTAGCTGTGTGTGGGTCTTGTTCTATTAATCCATCTATACTGACCTCCATCAGGTTGCAAACTGAATATAATTTTTTTCTGCATCTAGCTCTGAAAAAATATTGGGCTTCTAGCTGTGTGTGGGTCTTGTTCTATTAATCCATCTATACTGACCTCCATCAGGTTGCAAACTGAATATAATTTTTTTCTGCATCTAGCTCTGAAAAAATATTGGGCTTCTAGCTGTGTGTGGGTCTTGTTCTATTAATCCATCTATACTGACCTCCATCAGGTTGCAAACTGAATATAATTTTTTTCTGCATCTAGCTCTGAAAAAATATTTGGCCTTCTAGCTGTGTGTGGGACTTGTTGTATTAGTCCATCTATACTGACCTCCATCAGGTTGCAAACTGAATATATTTTTTTCTGCATCTACCTCTGAAAAAATATTGGGCTTCTAGCTGTGTGTGGGTCTTGTTCTATTAATCCATCTATACTGACCTCCATCAGGTTGCAAACTGAATATAATTTTTTTCTGCATCTAGCTCTGAAAAAATATTGGGCTTCTAGCTGTGTGTGGGTCTTGTTCTATTAATCCATCTATACTGACCTCCATCAGGTTGCAAACTGAATATATTTTTTTCTGCATCTACCTCTGAAAAAATATTGGGCTTCTAGCTGTGTGTGGGTCTTGTTTTATTAATCCATCTATACTGACCTCCATCAGGTTGCAAACTGAATCTAATTTTTTTCTGCATCTAGCTCTGAAAAAATATTGGGCTTCTAGCTGTGTGTGGGTCTTGTTCTATTAATCCATCTATACTGACCTCCATCAGGTTGCAAACTGAATCTAATTTTTTTCTGCATCTAGCTCTGAAAAAATATTGGGCTTCTAGCTGTGTGTGGGTCTTGTTCTATTAATCCATCTATACTGACCTCCATCAGGTTGCAAACTGAATATAATTTTTTTCTGCATCTACCTCTGAAAAAATATTGGGCTTCTAGCTGTGTGTGGGTCTTGTTCTATTAATCCATCTATACTGACCTCCATCAGGTTGCAAACTGAATATAATTTTTTTCTGCATCTAGCTCTGAAAAAATATTTGGCCTTCTAGCAGTGTGTGGGACTTGTTCTATTAGTCCACCTATACTGACCTCCATCAGGTTGCAAACTGAATATATTTTTTTCTGCATCTACCTCTGAAAAAATATTGGGCTTCTAGCTGTGTGTGGGACTTGTTGTATTAGTCTATCTATACTGACCTCCATCAGGTTGCAAACTGAATATATTTTTTTCTGCATCTACCTCTGAAAAAATATTGGGCTTCTAGCTGTGTGTGGGTCTTGTTCTATTAATCCATCTATACTGACCTCCATCAGGTTGCAAACTGAATATAATTTTTTTCTGCATCTAGCTCTGAAAAAATATTGGGCTTCTAGCTGTGTGTGGGTTTTGTTCTATTAATCCATCTATAATGACCTCCATCAGGTTGCAAACTGAATATAATTTTTTTCTGCATCTAGCTCTGAAAAAATATTGGGCTTCTAGCTGTGTGTGGGTCTTGTTCTATTAATCCATCTATACTGACCTACATCAGGTTGCAAACTGAATATAATTTTTTTCTGCATCTAGCTCTGAAAAAATATTGGGCTTCTAGCTGTGTGTGGGACTTGTTGTATTAGTCCATCTATACTGACCTCCATCAGGTTGCAAACTGAATATATTTTTTTCTGCATCTACCTCTGAAAAAATATTGGGCTTCTAGCTGTGTGTGGGTCTTGTTCTATTAATCCATCTATACTGACCTCCATCAGGTTGCAAACTGAATATAATTTTTTTCTGCATCTAGCTCTGAAAAAATATTTGGCCTTCTAGCAGTGTGTGGGACTTGTTCTATTAGTCCACCTATACTGACCTCCATCAGGTTGCAAACTGAATATATTTTTTTCTGCATCTACCTCTGAAAAAATATTGGGCTTCTAGCTGTGTGTGGGACTTGTTGCATTAGTCCATCTATACTGACCTCCATCAGGTTGCAAACTGAATATATTTTTTTCTGCATCTACCTCTGAAAAAATATTGGGCTTCTAGCTGTGTGTGGGACTTGTTGTATTAGTCCATCTATACTGACCTCCATCAGGTTGCAAATTGAATATAATATTTTTCTGCATCTAACCCAGCCAATAGTTTTGGCCTAATACCACAGTTTGGCCACTCAGCTCTGCTCGGTTACCATCCATTGTTTTTTTGTGCAAACAACTCCAGAGTTGTGAATTAGTTAACCACCAAAATGAGTGGAAAAAGGCCTGCTGCTGGTGGAAAGGGGAATAGGCGTGTTGGGAAGGGGAAAAAAGGTTGTGTCCGTGGGGTAGGTGTTAAAGCAACAGTAACATCTGCAGAAGAAAGACCATCTTCCAGCCAAACTAAAATGTCTACTTCTTTTAGCGGACAATGTGATAAGATCCCTTTCTTACGGCCACGCCAATCGCTACAAATTCCAGATGAGGCACAAAAACAGCAGGTGCTTCAACGGATATCAAGTGCTCCTTTAAGTGGGCTCTCCTCCACATCAACTTCAACATCACAAATACTCCAGTCCTCAAAGGTGTCACCCAAATCGCACTTGCTTCCTCACAGCTCCCAAATCTCCAGCTGCCCGTCTGAGTATGAGGTAGAACAGATGGTTGAGTCTGCAGAGCTGTTTACTCATACTATAGCCTGGGAATCAGAGGTCGACTCCAGCGCTTCTGTGAATCCAGACGAGGAAATGATCTGCACTGATGCCCAGAATCTTTATGAGTCGGATCCAGGACCAGACGCAGAAGGTTCTGACCATAATGTAGACCCTCATTCCCAAACTGTAACTCCTGTTGGTGGAGACAATGAGGAAGACGATGATAAGACTCAAATACCTGATTGGAGCGACAACTTTAGTTTTTTGTCAGGGCAGGAACAGGTTGGCTCTGAGGACGACGGGTGTGATAACACACAGGGTGATGATGATGAGGTTGGAGATCCCACTTACTGTCAACCCACAGTCAGCCAAGAGATGAGGTCAGCAGAGGAGGTGGAGGAAGATGCTAGTGACGACGAGGTCAGGTTGCGCCTTCCTGGACAGAGACGTAGTACTGGAAGCACGTCAACAACTGCATCCTCAAACACAACTCTGCCTCTCACCACAAGTCGTGGTGGCTCTTCAGGTCGCATGGGTGCTAAGCCTTGCATAGCCTGGGCATTTTTTCAGATCGATAAAGATGACCCAACTCGTGTTATCTGTAACATTTGTCAGCAAAAGCTAAGTAGAGGCCAAAAAATACATAGTTTGAGTACTTCATGCATGAACCGGCACATGGACATGAAGCATAAGTTGCAGTGGGAAGCTCAGTGTGCTACAATGCGGCCTAGCCGGCCGGGCCAACCACCGTCTGCCATATCTTGTGCATCCGCGGCCTCTTCATCCTCTGTGACTGGGGGGACAGCAGTCACACCTGTTTTGGGGCGCAGACCTGCCACCTCTTTACCCGCAACAGCCAGCGTGATTGGCAGGTCATCATTTTCTTTGGAGGTGGGAACACCAGCTGGTGTTGAGCGCTGTCCGACATCGATAGCACCACCTTTGGATCAAGGCAACCTAACATGTCCGCCTGCATCTTCCTCACAGACCGGCAGTTTGCCGGGGACACCCTTATCAACCCCGTCTAAGCACAATAGCCAGCCCTCGGTCCCTCAGATGTGGACAAGTAAAAGACCATTTCCTCCTAGCCATGAGAAAGCTAAGAGGTTGAATTTCACCATCTGCAAGCTCTTGGCTACAGAAATGCTGCCTTTCCGCCTGATGGACACAGAGGATTTTCGAGACCTTATGTCCGTCGCAGTGCCCCAGTACCAGATGCCCAGTCGGCACTACTTCTCAAAGAAAGGTGTGCCTGCGCTCCACCAGCATGTCGCACACAACATCACCGCTTCTTTGAGAAACTCTGTGTGTGACAGGGTGCATTTCACCACAGACACTTGGACGAGTAGGCATGGACAGGGGCGTTACATGTCGCTGACTGGGCACTGGGTAACTATGGTGACAGCAGGACAAGGGGCTGCTGTCCAAGTCTTGCCGTCCCCACGAGTTGTGCGTCAATCCTCTTTATGTCAAAGTTCCTCCACTGCTTCTGCCTCCTCAACCTCCTCTCGGTCTTCCACCTGCACCCAAAGCCTGTCTGGTCATGCCACAAGCTTTCTAACTGCGCAGAAGGGATCCTGCACACCTCCTTACTATGCTGGCAGTAGGGCTCAACGTCATCAGGCGGTTTTTACATTGAAATGTCTGGGAAATGTGAGTCACACAGCTGAGGAGTTGTGGTCAGCTCTGGAGAACCAATTTCATGAATGGTTGTCTCCACTGGACCTGAAACCAGGGAAGGCCGTGTGCGACAATGCTGCAAACCTGGGTGCGGCCCTTCGCCGGGGCAATGTCACACACGTGCCTTGTATGGCTCACGTGTTGAACCTGGTTGTCCAGCAATTTTTAGCCCACTATCCCAGACTAGATGGCCTTCTGCAGAGGGCACGGTCGCTGTGTGCTCACTTCCGCCGTTCGCATCCCGCAGCTCAGCGACTTACATCTCTACAGAAGTCGTTGGGCCTGCCACTTCACCGGCTAAAATGCGATGTGCCTACCCGGTGGAATTCAACTCTGCACATGTTGCAGCGAGTGTGGCAGCACCGACAAGCCCTGGTGCAATACGTTCTGACGTATTGCCTGGGCCAACGAGATTCAGAGGTGGGGCAAATCACGCTGGAGGAGTGGTCTCAGATCAGGGACCTATGCACCCTTCTACACAGTTTTGAAATGGCGACGAAGATGTTTAGTGCTGACGATGCCATTATCAGCATGACTATTCCGGTGATTTACATGCTGGAGCACATGTTAAACAGAATTCGGAGTCAGGTGGTGGCACAAGAGGAGGTGGAGGAAGTAGAGGAGGAGGAGTTGTATGCGGAAGGGCTAACATCTGCAAGGTCCAGACGGTCGGCAGCACCAAGGCGGCAGGCATGTGAGGGTGGGGGAGATGGTTTTACCAGGGCGCATGGTAGCAGCCAAACTAGTGAGGAAGGTGCAGGAGCCCAGGAAGAAGTGGAGGACGAACTGATGGAAGACTCATCAGATGAGGGAGACCTTGATCACATTTCTGTTGTGCGAGGTTGGGGGGAGAGGACAGAGGAAGGAAGCATGATTGTTACCTCGCCACCAACACAACAGGGACTTGGTGCTCCTGGATGCGCAACACACATGAGTGCCTTCTTGCTGCACTACCTGCAACATGACCCTCGAATTGTGAGAATTAGAAATAATCCTGACTACTGGGTTGCCACACTGTTAGATCCCCGGTACAAAAGTAAATTTGCAGAAATTATTCCTGCCATAGAAAGGGATGCACGCATGCAGGAGTATCAGCAGAGACTGTTGCAGAATCTTACATGTGCTTTTCCACAAAATACCAGTGGTGCACGTAGTGAATCTCACAGTTCCAACTTGCCAACCGTGGGACCGTCAAGTGTTCAGCACTCAAACCGTAACAGAACCACAGTATCTGCTGGTAACATCAATTTTGCGGAATCATTTCACTACTTTTTTAGCCCATCCTTTGCAAGGCCACAGGAGACAAGAAGTCTGACACATAGTCAACGCCTAGAGACGATGGTACAGGAGTATCTCCAAGTAAACATTGAAGCCACGACTGTGTCACTGGACCCTTGCTCTTTTTGGGCTTCCAATCTGGATAAATGGCCGGAGCTAGCCACTTACGCCTTGGAGATCTTGTCATGCCCCGCAGCCAGCGTTCTGTCTGAACGTGTGTTCAGCGCTGCTGGTGGTGTGCTGACAGATAAGCGCACGCGGCTCTCCACTGATAATGTAGACAGACTCACGTTCATAAAGATGAACAAATCATGGATCCGAAACGACTTTTCTACCCCTGTGTCATCCTGGGGAGAGTAAAAGCTTGATGATTGGTTAAAATCACCCTACCAATCGTTTTAAGCTTTCAAATTACTAATCATGTTTATCTGTATCTTGACTGGAAAATAATTTGGGCTTTGTAGCAGTGTGCAGCACTGATCCTATTAGGCCATCTATACTAAAGCTTCACCAGATTTAAAATTTAAAATAATTTTTAGCTGCATCTAGCCCGGAAAATAATTTTGGGGCTCCGAGATGCGCAAGACACATAAGTGCCTTCTTGCTGCACTACCTGCAGCATGACCCTCATATTGTCAGAATTCGAAGTAATCATGACTACTGGGTTGCCACACTCTTAGATCCCCCAAACTTTTCGATCAACCTTTTCATTTTAATAAAGACCAAAAAAATGGTCATTTTTGAAATTATAAGCATTAGCAGGTTGTTAGAAACTGAAATCAAACAGTTTTCAACTTAAAACTTTATTCTAGGTGATGTTACATTTTCACATAGGACCCCTTGTTCGAAAGGAGCTTCTGAACTCTCTCGTCCATTGAATTTGTCAGGTTTTGGATGGTTTCTGCTTCAATTGTTTTGCATGAGGACAGAATACCCTCCCAGAGCTGTTGCTTAGATGTGAACTGCCTCCCGCCATCATAGACACTCCTTTTAATGATGCTCCAAAGGTTCTGAATGGGGTAGAGGTCAGGGGAGCATGGGGGTCACACCATAAGTTTGTCCCCTTTTATGCCCATATCAGCCAGAGATGCAGATGTTTTATGTGCAGCATGAGATGGTGCATTATCATGCAGAAAAATGATCTTGCTGTGAAATACACGGTTCTTCTTCTTGAACCATGGCAGGAAGTGCTGTTTGAGAAAATCCACATACATTATGGAGTTCATCTTTAGCGCCTTCAGGGATCCTAAAGGGGCCGACAATCTCTCTCCCCATGATTCCAGCCCAAAACATTACTCCACCTCCTCCTTGTTGGCGCTGTAGCCGTGTTTGCGTGGGGTGTCCATCAACCAGCCATCCTCCACTCCATCCATCTGGACCATCGAGCGCTGCACGGCACTCATCCGTGAACAAAACTGTTTTGAAATCAGTCTTCATGTAATGTTTGGCCCACTGGAGCCGTTTCTGCTTGTGTGAAGTGGATAGAGGAGGTCGACAGGATGGCGTATGCACAGCTGCAAACCTCTGAAGGACCCTGCATCTTGCTGTTCGGGGGACGTTGGAGGCACAAGCAGCTTCAAAAACTTGTCTGCTGCTATGACAAGGCTTTTTGGCCGCTGCTCTTTCAACCTGACATAATTGCCTGTAGGAAAGAGTCCTCAATTTGCCCTTATCAGCACGCACACGTGTGTACTGTGAATCAGCTACATACTTCTTGATTGCCAAGACACTTCATCCTGATCATCGCACAATGTTGATTGTAGTCATGCCTTGACCTAAACACTCCACAATTTGTTGCTTCTCTGCAGCCGACACATCCTTTTTCTTTCCCATTTTGGCAGAAAATGTAGGCTGCTTAATAATGTGAGAGAGCCTTCTTAAGTAGTCTTGCCTTTCATTGGACACACCTGCCAAACTAATTAGCACAGGTGTCTGCAATTGCTTACAGTGATATAAAGAGCCCTGACACACATCACCATCAATGAGTTTAACTGACAAACAAACAAATTCTTCCCTTATCACTCCTAAACACTTTTTGCATAATAATTTGGAACGCAGTGTACATGTGCTTTTCCACAAAACACCAGCGGTTCACGTAGTGAATATTACAGTTCTAACTTGCCAACCGTGGTCTGTATGGAGTTGTTCAATAAAGGGCCCAAAATTAAGATAACATAGATAGGAGAGGTCTCTATTAATAGGAATTCCTAAGTATTTGATACCCTGTGAGGGACAGGCAAAGGGAAAGTTGGACTGGATGGAATCCTATATGGATTTGGGGAGGGAGACATCGAGGGCCTCAGACTTCGCTGCATTGATTTTAAAATTTGACCATGTAACAAAGTGATCTATTTCAGCCATAACAGCAGGGATGGATATATGTGATTGAGTGATATATACTAGGACATCATCAGCAAATAGAGAGCACTTGTACTCGGTGCCTCCCACCTCAATCCACCTAATATTGGGGTTATGGCGAATTGATGAGAGCAGGTGCTCCGTCACTAGGATGTATAAGAGAGGGGACAGAGAACATCCCTGCCTTGTCCCATTGGTGATTGTGAAAGGTGATGAAAATGTTCTGACGCGCCCCCTGGGCCTTGGGACACCCGGAGCTGGACCCTTTTTGGTGGATGCTGGTGGTTGTAGTCTCCGTGGCGGCAACCCGGTTCCGTGGCTCAGGGCGGTCAAACCAGTGGCGGAACTATTTATGTGGTTTTGATGTTTAAATGTCCGACTACGCCACCCGTGGATTGCGGTCAGAGTGAACCGCCGCTCCAGGGCAGACCGCTGAGGCTGGTGTTGTGGGTGCAGCAGAGCGTAGCATAACTCCCCACGGGAGGAGTATAGCCTCAGGGCAGTGTATGCGGAGGATGGGGGTGATGGTGCAGGGCAGCAGCAGTAACGACACGGAGTCAGTGATGCAGTCCAGGGCCTTTATTCACAGTTCTTATTATCCAGACCACGTCTGCAGGTAACGGCTGCCCACGTCGTACTGTGCTCACCAGGTGAGGGGCTCAGACAACTCCCAGATAACTTTGGAGCACTTCACAGGACCCCCTTTGTGTGTCCTTTGTCTGGCCTTTCTTACCAACACTTCTGTCCGGCTGCCTCGGGCCTCCTCTTGGTAAACTTGGCGCCAGTTTCCCTGACCCTATGTGGTGCCTTCCTAGCGGGTGTAGCGAGGAGCTGCGCCACATAAAATGTCAGAGCCTCCGGTTTCTAGCTGAGGGTCGTTTCCTGCCTCCACTAGTTCGGGGACCGGTCTCCCCCTTTGGCCTGACCCCTCCACGCAGGTGGATTCGGGCGTGCGGTGGCGACTCGCCCGTCCGCACCCCTGGGATCCCTTCATTCCTCGTTCCTGGAGCCTTCTCCTCTCCTCTTCCTTCCTTCTCCCTCTTCCAGGCCTGGGCCTCTGTTACTAGGCCCGCCTCCGGAGCAGAGCTCATGCAGAGCCCCTGCTCCCTGCCACTTCTGCTCAGACTTCTCTGCACTGAACTAAGATGGTGCCCACCTTTTATACTCCCTTCTCAGTGCACCCAGGAACTGCTTCCTCCCTGCTCCTGCACTACAGGGTTCCCCTTCCTCAGTGTTCCCTCCCCCCACTCCAGCCAGGGACAGGGACTGTCGTGCCCATCTCAGGGGCATATTGGTCGCCCTGCCCCACGGCAATGTGGTGTAATGCATGCAGGTGTCGGGTCCTGATCCACACTCCATCCTTACCTGAGAGTGAGATATCACACCTCTGGGTGAGGTGCAATACGTCTGTAGCAACCGAGCCCTCAGGGTGCTACAGTTCCATTTATCTTCAGCCTAGGTGACGTATTGTGATACAGGGCCGTGATTTTGGCTATAAAAGGGTCCCCAAACCCCTACCCCAAGCTTTTTAAGAGAATCATATATGGCGTGCCAGGAGACTCTATGGAATGCTTTCTCAGCATCCAACGAGAGTATCTAATTACAAATTTTTAACTGCATCTAGCCCAGGAAATACTTTGTGCCTAGTAGCAGTGTCTGCTAGTCAGCGGATTATCCCGGCTGTTAAGCAAGCTACACCACCTGTAGTTTAGACACTTAATTTTTTCAAAGGAAATGATTCGGGACCATGGGATACTTAGTGAAGAGCATCAGGAGGCACCCCAAGGCATAGGGGCTGGGACTGGCATTAGGATGCCTTGCGGTGGACAGCCGAGCTCGATCCTTATAAAAGCTTTTTAACTGCAGCAGCTTTAGTGGACGCTACTGGAGCTGGAATTACGCGGCTGCTGGCATGAGACTTGCCCGCCAATAGATCCTTGTAAATGGATTTAAAGTGTATTCATTCAAATTAGAGAGACAATTTAAATTAAAAAGCTTAGAGCTGCCTCCACCACAGGGGGGCTCGCTCGACCCACCAGCGGACAGGCACCAGTATTGGGAGAGGGGGGCTGGCCGTCAGGGTTCACCGCGGCTCTGGCACAAACCCGGCGACACGGAGGTGGCACGGGCAGGAGCGGACTGGCCGTGTCGGCTTCTCACTTTTTGGATTTTAGAAGGGCATGACTTGCCTATATCTGTGTCTCCCCCTCCTTTTACTCCTCCACCTCTTTTATTTTCGCATGACTATATGTACTTGTCACTTTTCCATGTGTTAGTTATGTCTTCTGAGCAGTTTGTCAGCTTTTGGACACCTTTGAAGGTGTTTTCTATGTGTTTCTATGTGTTTTTGTTTGCCTGCCATTGTTTTTAACGGTGTTCGAAGGTGTTCGACGAACAGTTCGACGAACAGTTCGGCGAACACACGGGTGTTCGACGAACCGAACCAAACTCGAACACTACGGGGGTGGCTCAACACTACTTAAGACTCATTTCATGGGGAAGGAATTCCCCTCTACAATAGACCCGACCACCACGTCAGCTAAGTCTGACGTGGTAATCACATCCCAGAGCTTAGGCCTGTTTAACAGAAGCACATATAGGCCTCCTCATGGCTCACATGCCCTTGAAACCTTCATTGGGTTTGTCGATACAGCCTTTAGAGACCTCCGCTCCAGAATAGACAGAGGGAAACTCCACTATGAGCCCAATCTATCTGCACTTGACCAACAGGCACTTACCAGCCTTAAAGATGACAAAGACCTAATTATAAAACCAGCAGATAAAGGAGGGGCCATAGTGATCATGGACAGAGACCTATACATCCGAGAGGTAGAATGCCAACTAAGTGACACTACCACCTATCGACAACTCTCACAGGACTCCACCACCCAATTCAGTAATCATATAAGGACCATAGTTAGTCGGCACATTGAAGCAGGCACCATTGACGGTAAAACAGGCGAGTTTCTCAACAAAACACACCCCTTCACTCCGGTATTCACTCCGGTATTCTATGTACTACCAAAAATCCATAAAGACCTGACCAGTCTTCCCGGACGACCTATAGTGGCCTCAACCGACTCTATCTTTTCCCCATTATCCAGATTTCTTGAAAAAATCATTACCCCCTTGACTCAAAAAAGCCCATCCTTCCTGTTAGACACAGGCGCATTTCTTAAAACTCTGTCTGACTTGCAACAGGTCCCCGCTACTTCTTTACTAGTATCATTTGATGTAAAAAATCTTTACACTTCAATACCGCATGACCGGGGCATTCACACAGTGAAGGCCCTCCTCATCGAATCTAACATCGACCCAAGACTCACCAAACTAACAATTGACCTACTGACCATAGTGCTCATCAAAAATTACCTTTTATTCCAGGACAAGTACTATCTTCAGGTCAAAGGCACCTCAATGGGCTCGAACGTAGCGCCACCTTACGCTAATTGCTACATGGCAGCCTTCGAGAACCTGATAGTCTACACTAGCCCTCTCTTCTAGAAGCATTCCATACTCTGGAAGAGATATATAGATGACATTTTCTGTATCTGGAATGGCACTCCAGAGACACTGGACACTTTCTTTAATCATCTCAATTCAGCGTGGCCCGATTTAGGTTTTACTGTCACCCACGACCATCAGAGAGTGAGTTTTCTGGACACTGTTGTTAGTAAGGACAAGAAGGGCTTCCTCACCACGGATTTATATTCGAAACCCACCGACCGCAATGGACTCTTACATTACTCTAGTAATCACCCAACACATATCAAAAATCCATTCCAAAATCCCAATTCAAGAGAGTGGAAAGGATAGTGTCAGACCCTGTCATCCGCCAACAGAGGTTACAAGAAATGAGCTCCAAGTTCATTACAAGAGGTTATCCTCCAGCCGCATTACAAATCCATCAAGTAGAGTCCCCTAGGCCTCGCACTGACAATTCCGACCGTATCGCATTTGTCCACACGTATCACCCGTTCACCTATACTCTACACAAAATAATCCGTAAACACTGGAATATCCTATGCACACGATATACATCCATCACCAGTTTCCAAAAACCTTTCATGCCCTGCTTCAAGCGTGCTCGCAACCTCAGAGATTCTCTAGTTCAAGCAGACATTGGTAGCACAAAACAAGGACCCGTTCAACGGTTCCTTCAGAATCCAAAAATGGGAACATTCCCATGCCTCCAATGCAGACAGTGTAGCAATGTCCTGAAAGGTAGCACTATCCACCACCCCTACACGGGAAAGAAATTTTACATCAAGGGCTACTTCGCCTGCGAGAGTTCATTCGTAGTATACTTGATCAAATGCCCATTCGGTATGATATATATAGGGGAGACCACCCAACCAATAAGGGACAGAATCTCAAAACACAAGTCCACAATTCGGTGTAAGAATCTACTGCTCCCCATCCCCCACCATTTCATCAATAGTGGACACAACATATCTCAGCTAAGGTTCCAGGTTCTAGAACAGATTCAACAAACGCGACGTGGAAGTGACCGTATCCGCCTCCTCAAACAGAGGGAGGCATATTGGATCCACAAATTAGAGTCTCTTTCCCCCAAAGGACTCAACCGCGAATATGTTCTTCTTTCTTTTACTTGACAGGGGTCTAACCATAAACTAGGGAGTCATTTTGTCTAATCACTCCCTAGTTTACAAATGGTCTCTTATTTGTACATTGAGGTGTATTTACAGATATTTTACATATATTGTCACACACATATATGTATGAATAAGCATAGGCACATTCCATTATTCCTTAGAGGGAAACACCATTATGGTGACATTTCAGAAAAGGTACTTGTTGTTTACTGTCTCTGCTTATGTTACAAGAGTATCATATTGCAGCACTTCTATTGAACTGCTATTACTGTTATGCTATGCATAAACCATTTAATGATGCTGTTTTCCATTATCTCTGTTACAGATGCTCCCTCTCCTTGGTCCCTTCCTCAACCATCTCTCCTCACCACTCCGTTGTCTGTCCTAGCGATACCCTCTTCCAGCAAAGCGCCCCATCGCCTTCTATAGCGCTTACAACTCCTTCCAGATTGCTGGAACGCAAGCACACCAACCGTGGAACGCAAACGTCGCGGAGATACGCCACTTCCGGTGACGTCATCCGGCGACTTCCTGTCTCGCGCTCCCAGCCACCACACAGCGTCTGCGCGCATAGCAATCGCCCCATATATATAAAAGGATCTCTCCACACACATATGGCCACTCCAACAAGAGGTGGATACCGCGCTATGGATCCTGCCAGGTCTCAGACATCTTAAGGTAACGTCCTCAGCTACTACCAGTGTGTTTAAGATGCTCCAGAGATGCCATAGAGTATGCTCATATGTTCCCTTACCCATAGGTGGTCCTTACCATTGTCTGCTTAACTGATGGTACATCAGTACTCCTAGTTACATTTCAACATCGGTAGGTGTACTCGGCCTTAACCTATTTGAGCACAGATAGCCATCAGCTTATCTGCCCAAACAACCCCCCCTTTTTTTTCCTCTCCCTTTCCCAGTCACAATCCTCATGTTTTACCCCAGTCAAGTTTTCCCTCCCTTTGTATCCATGCAATTGGAATTGTAATTGTATTTGTTATCAACTGTTATATTTATGTACTCACATTGTTCTACATCTTGCAGTTAACTGATGAAGGTCATTACAACCGAAACGTTTTATACTTACTTTTGGACTGCAATAAAATTTTCACTGCTTTGAAAAATATTTTGAGTGCCAAGGTTATTTTTACAAGGCCCATAGACAGACTGGCGGACTGGACTGTAGACAGACTGTCGGGCTGAAGAGTAGATAAGCTGGCGGACATGACTGGTAGTCAGGCTGGCAGACTGGACTGGTAGTCAGGCTGGCGGACTGGACTTGTAGTCAGGCTGGCAGACTGGACTTGTAGTCAGGCAGGCGGACTGGACTAGTAGTCAGGCTGGTGGGCTGGACTGGTAGTCAGGCTGACGGGCTGGACTGGTAGTCAGGCTAGCAGCGGGACCTGAGGGCTGAAGCAGAGTTTAACACACAAAGCTACAACCTTGCACGGCACCTCCATTTTGGAGGAGGTGCCTTTTATATGGGAGGTCTTCCGGCCAATGGCCGGGGACTCCTTAGGACGGCGCGCTCGGCCCCTTTAAAAGGGAGGGAGCGTGCGCGCGCCCTATGCACAGTGCCCGGGAAGCAGCACGCGTTGGCAATAGCAGATTTAGGAGCGCCAGAGGACGCCGGGCGGGGAGCGCGGCCGTAAGAGAGACGGCGTCTCTGCCTGTCAGGGGGCAGAGACGCCGATACTACAGCGCATACCAAAACATTACCTGTGCCCTCCCCAGTGCATTTAGTGGGAAGGACAGCCTAACAACACGTGGACAAGTGAATGTGGCCAGGGATGGTCCATCTCACTGACGCCTTCACACTGGGTTAATATTGTGGAAGCCGGAACATAGTTGGACACTGGGATGCAACACGTCCTCCAGACATAGAGGATTGCAGGTCCTGGGTCAATCAGGCTTCAACACAAAGTTCAGAAGGTAGACAGCAGCAGTGGTCGGCCTCCTACACAACGAGTAAATTATTCATGATCATGAGGCCATTCATCTCCTTAGCTTTCTGTTCCTTGGAATGCAAGCGCATGTATGTAATAGCAGCTAGGCCTGAGGTGGTCAGCGTTTTGGCGCATATCCTACCTCCTCCGAGGATTGCTGGATGTTTTCCTGCTACTATCCCAGTTCTATGACTCCCGTTAAAACAAAGCTTCAGGTGATGAATGATGGATGAGGTGGTGGCAAAGGAGAAAGAGCAGGAGGAACAGGGACCATTCGCATCAATATCAGGCCAGTCAACCACACATGTCTTGTAGGATATGTTTCTGTACCAAAAGGAGCAGTTCGGCTACACAGTTATAGGGCATACAGTGAGTGCAATGCCTACCAAAAATTTCGAAGCACTCCAATGCCCCTTGGAAGTGACATGGAGGTCAGAGGGCATTAACTAAACCGTTTATTCCATTTATAGCAACTGGGTCTCCTGTACACTGTTGGCCTAAGCAGTGAAAAGAAGGCTTTCCAAAAAATATGAGGAACTGCAATGTCCCTTGAAACAGACGTGGATTACAGCGTGATAAAAACTTTCTACCCATTATTGGGGAGTGGGTCTCCCTTAGTGTTCACCTATGCATTGAAAAGCAAAAGCTGACTAAAAGTAGGAGGAAATGCAATGTCCGTTGGAAGAGTCGTGGAGGTTAGCGGTAATTAAGAACCACATTTCAATACCCCTTGGAAGAGCTGTGGAGTTCAGAGTGGTTTAACAAGACGGTTTTAATGCCCCTTGGAAGAGACGTGGAGTTCAGAGTGGTTTAACAAGACGGTTTTAATGCCACTTGGAATAGACGTGAAGGTCACAGTAGCTTAACAAGATGGTTTTAATGCCCCTTGGAAGAGACGTGGAGGTCACAGCAGCTTAACAAGACTGTTTTAATGCCCCTTGGAAGAGACATGGACTTCAGAGTGGTTTAACAAGACAGTTTTAATGCCCCTTGGAAGAGACGTGAAGTTCAGAATGGTTTAACAAGACGATTTTAATGCCCCTTGGAAGAGACGTGGAGGTCAGAGAGGTTTAACAAGACGGTTTTAATGCCCCTTTGGAAGAGACGTGGAGGTCATAGTAGCTTAACAAGATGGTTTTAATGCCCCTTGGAAGACACGTGGAGTTCAGAGTGGTTTAACAAGACGGTTTTAATGCTTCTTGGAAGACACGTGGAGTTCAGAGTTGTTTAACAAGACGTTTTTAATGCCCTTTGGAAGAGACGTGGAGGTCACAGTAGCTTAACAACATAGTTTTAATGCCCCTTGGAAGAGACGTGGAGGTCAGAGTGGTTTAACAAGATGGTTTTAATGCCCCTTGGAAGAGATGTGGAGGTCAGAGTGGTTTATCAAGACGTTTTTAATGCCCCTTGGAAGAGACGTGGAGGTCAGAGTGGTTTAACAAGACGGTTTTAATGCCCCTTACAAGAGCCTTGCAGTACAGCATATTAAAAACATTATTCCCTTTATTGGGGAGTGGGTCTCCCATAGTCTTTGCCTATGCCTTCCAAGCAAAAGCTGCCAAAAATTAGGACGGAGGAACTTGCAATGCTGGCAACACGGACCACAGTCTCCCTGGTGGTATAGTGGTGGTGGAGGCTGAGGATAAGGAGAAGAGCAAAAAACAGCCAAAATGAGGAAGCGTATACCCTTGTGTGGGTGTGAAGCGGTGCATGGGAATACACCTCCCAAAATAACACAGTGGCTTTTACTTTATGTTACTCTGCTGTCATTTGGTGGTGATGAGAAGTCTGGCCTAATCCAGCTCTTGTTCATTTTAATGAGGGTCAGCTTGCCAGTATTGTCAGTTGACAGGTGAGTGTACTTAACAGTTATATTCCCCCAGCAGCACTAAAAATACTCTCCGATAACATGCTAGCGGCAGGGCAGGCCAGGACCTCCAAGGCGTACAGAGCGAGTTCATTCCAAGTGTCCTGCTTGGATACCCAATAATTAAAAGGCACAGAGGAATCACGGAGGACGCTGGTACGGTCAGCAAGGTACTCCCTCACCATTTTTTGAAACTTTCCACTCCTTGTGAGAGTACCCCGCGCCTCAGGGCCTGTAAGCTGGGCGGGTCTCAGGAAACTGTCCCAGAACTTTGACAGTGTTCCCCTGCCTCTGCTGGATTGGAGTTGCGTCTCTCTCGCTTGTACGCCTTGGTTGGGCAACGAACTGTGACCTCTCCCGCTAGTGTGTTCAGATGGGAATTTTTTTAACATTTCTGCAGCAAGGGCCTTCTGGTACTGCCCCATTTTTGTAGACCTCTCCACCTCAGGAATAAGATAGTGAAAGTTCTCCTTGTAGCGGGGGTCTAAAAGTGTCACCAACCAGAAATGACAGTCACCCAACATTTTGACAACGCGAGGGTCACGGTTAAGGCAGCGTAACATAAAGTCAGCCATCCGTGCCAGACTGGTAATGGGCAAGACTTCGGTGTCCTCACCAAGATGATGACTGACCATGCTCTCCTCCTCCTCCTCCCTCCTGTCCTCAGGCCACCCACGTTGAATCGACGGTATGACAGTTGTACAGGTACTACCGTCTATAGCGCATGATACCAGCTCCTGTTCTTCCTCCTCCTCCTCCTCCTCTCCCTCATTGTCCCCCAATGCACGTTGGGATGAGATGAGGCTTGGCTGTGTGTAATCGCCCGCTACGGCTTCTTGATCCATATCATCATACACTGGCTGCAATGGCACCACTTTAATTCTCTGCAGAGAGCGTTGCAAAAGACAGACAAGTGGGATGCTGATGCTAATGATGGCGTCATCGCCACTCACCATCTTGGTGGACTCCTCAAAGTTTGTCTGGATGGTACATATGTCAGACATCCAGGTCCACTCCTGAGGTCCTATGTGTGGAGTCTGACCTGAATATCAACAGCCTTGTTGCAGCTGGTACTCCACAAATGCTCTCTTCTGCTCACAAATCCTTTGCAACATGTGGAGGGTAGAGTTCCAATGTGTGGGGACATCACACACCAGTCGGTGTGCCGGAAGCTGCAAACGCTGCTGCAACACAGCAAGGGCGGCGGAATCTGTAGTCGACTTCCAAAAATGAGCTGACAGGCGGCTTACTTTGACGAGCAGATCTGGCAACTCGGGGTACGATTTAAGAAACCGCTGAACCACGAGGTTAAGCACATGTGCCAGGCATGGTACGTGTGTGATCTCGCCTTGCCTCAGAGCCGCCACCAGATTACGGCCATTGTCACACACGACCATGCCTTGATGTAGGTTCAGCGGTCTCAGCCACAGATCTGCCTGCTCATTCACAGCTGTCCACATGAGGAGGAGGAGGAGGATGATGCGCAGGAGCTGTACACTGTGGGGACAGCTCTGACTGACATAGGGCACGCAATCCTCGGTGTGGGGAGGATGTGTTCCGTCCCAAGGTCCGACTGGGTCCCGGCTTCCACTATGTTTACCCAGTGTGTCGTCAGGGAGATGTACCTTCCCTGGCCACAAGCACTTGTCCACGTGTCCGTTTTCAGGTGGACTCTCCCAGTAACTGCGTTGTTGAGGGCACGGCAGATGTTTTGGGAAACGTGCTTGTGTTGTACGGGGATGGCACACAGGGCAAAATAGTGTCGGCTTTGAACCGAGTACCGAGGGACGGCCACCGCCATAAGGTTGCGGAAGGATTCCGTCTCCACCAGCCTAAAAGGCAGCATTTCCAATGCAAGCAGTCGTGAAATGTGCGAATTTAGGACTGTGGCCTGTGGGGCATTGGCTGCGAATTTGCGCTTTCGTTCAAAGGTCTGGGATATGGACAATTGAACGCTGCGGTGGGACGTGGACTTGGACGTTGATGCTGTTTCTTGATAAACTGCCATAACAAGTGAAGACTGAGAGGAGGGGGCATCTTTGCATGCAGTATGGACAGGGGATTGCCTTGCACACACAACAGGGGGTTCTATTGCACGCACAACAGCGGAAGAAGCAGTGGTGACACCCGCTGACACTGTTCGTGGACCCTTGGGTTCGTCCCACAAAGTCGGGTGCTTTGCTGCCATGTCCCTGATCATGCTGGTGGTGGTCAGGCTGGTAGTTATGTCATCCATGCTGATGCTGGCATGGCAGGTGGTACAAATGGCCTTTTTGAGGTTATCAGCAGAGTCTTTAAAAAAATTCCAGACTCTGGAAGACCTACAGGTTGTACTGGCAATGTTCCTTGTGTTGGTGTTACGGTGAACTGTTGCCTGCCTTCTGTGTGCGGCCACCACACTCCTTCTTCCTGCCTGTTGGGGTACTCTGCCTCCCTCACCCTGTGTGCTGCTGGCCTCGCTCTGCATGTCCTCCTGCCACATTGGGTCAGTTACTAGATCATCCACCACCTCCTCCTCTTCCACTTGCGCACCACAATCCTCCTTCTCACTTCCTGGCAATTGTGTCTCGTCATCGTCCACCTCTTGTGACAAATTACCAGCGTCAACTTCCTGTGGCCGTGGCTGTTCAAATATTTGGGCATCGCTACATGGGATCTCCTCTTCCCACACTTCAAGCGGAGCAAGCGAGGGGCACAAATCTGGAAATGAACCAGTGAACAGCTCTTCAGAGTGTCCAACTGTGGGATCAGTTGCTGTCTGACTACACTCGGCATGGTGGGAGGAAGGAGCATCAGGGTGAGGAGGAGTATGCGGTCGAGACTCACGGCTACTAAGATTTGACCATGTGAAAGACAGACCGGAGGTGGTGGTGCCCAGGTAACTGGAAGTATTATCTGCTATCCAATTAATAACCTGTTCACACTGATCAGTTCGCAATACTGGTGTTGTTCTGTGCTTCCCTAGTAATTTGGTCAAGAAGTGGGAGCGAGAAGATGTGGCTGTTGGTTGGGGCACATTTTCACCTTGGCCACGGCCCCGTCCTCTGCACGCACCATCACCAGAACGTCCACTTCCATGTCCCTTTCCACGCGCCTTGCCCATTGTAAAGGAAGTAAAATAGCTTACACTCGCACTATCAATGTAAAAATGGTAATAGAAAGAAGATTAGAACCGTGGAAGAGGAAAACCACAGTTCTATTTCTCTGGCCTACACCCGACTCTTTTAAACAATCTGAACAATCAGGGAGAAACTATTACTGTTATTCTTTACGGAAAAAATAACAAAAGCTGGATAATAGAGATTTTTTACCGTGGAACGGCAAAACCACAGTTATAATTTACTGGTGTATACCAGACTTTTTTAAATATATATATTTGCGGCTTAACAGTGAGCGACACACTCAAACTGTTTTTTTTTAGATACAAATGGCCAAAAAGTGGATAATACAGAGGTTTGATCCGTGGAACTGCAAAACCACACTTCTGTTTCTCTGGCCTATACCAGACTATGTTTTTAACAGATATATTTGTGTCTGAACTGTCACAGACACACTTTTTTTTTTTTGGGGGGGGAGCCGACACCAAAAGTTTAATAAGACGGGTATTTGTACAGTGTGAAGGAGTAAAAAAAAAAGAGGATTTAGATGAGACCTGGAGCTAAGTCCAGCAATTTCAGCAACAGGAGCACACAGGACAGTAATGCAGCGTTTGCTGGTATAACCGGTGCGTCTCCTATACAGCCTGCCTGCCTGCCTGATATCTGGGATGGATATTAGTCCCGAGAAGGTCTGTTTGTTTGATCTGGCAGCCTTTACAGACCCTACACTAACTATTTCGTAGTATATATCTCTCCCTAAATCAGCAGCGCTGTCCCTACACTGTTTGATCCCAGCCGTCTGTGTCCAAGATGGCGGCGTCCGGTTTTAAATACTCAAGGTGACGCTGTGCGGCCAGCCAATCAATGTAATGCCCACAACCAACATGGCTGCGGCATTACAGTGACTGATGTGCAATCCCTGCATGTTCATGGGCTCTGTAAAGAGCGCCAAACATGCAGGGCGGAGACCCGAGCTCCCGTCCGAGTAACCCGGAAATGCTCGGTGCTCGCCAAACATCCCGAGTAGCGTGATGCTCGGGCGAGTACCGAGCAGTGTCGAGCATGCTCGCTCAACACTACTGTTCACCATATCTCCTCCTCTTGCTCTAATCCATGTGGATAGAGACATCGCTACATAGATATATATTCATATATATCTTTATTTATACCTTAAAAAATTGTAGATTTTAGACATATGTTATACATAGATATATGATAGATATTATATACTTTAAATATTTCCATATTTTTAGTACATATATACATCATAGCTAAACACATACATATATTAGTTTGTTAATATGATAAACATAGATGATATATATATAGACACATAGATTGAGGAGACATTATAGATACATACTTACATAGTTTAACCATATATACATAAATAATATTTTTATATAATATAATAATGTATATAATAATATTTATTCATTTATATAGCACTATTAATTCCATAATGCTTTACATATATTTGCAACACTGTCCCCATTGGGGCTCACAATCTAAACATCCTATCAGTATGTCTTTCAAGTTTCATAGTTACATCTAACAATCTAATACATAAAAACAGAATATAATAACATTTTTATGGATTGTCTTTCTGTTACTATTATGTAAAAGTATGAATCTTTGCCATGATTTTTGACATGTTAATAAATTGTATCCTTTCACTTCCTTTCTGCTTTTTTGCTCCACCTTGGAAAAGGACAATCACACACACATCAAACTACACAAAACAATGTACCACATCCAATTATAGTCACAACAGCTTCCAAGAGACCATATAGTGTATACACACACACAGCACACAGGGGAGACATAGTGGACATCACTCAAGAAACACAACACCAGATACCAAAATACAGCACACAACAAGGAAGAGACAGTGCACAGGTGTGAAAGAAGTCAAATGATGCAACAAATACAATACACAAATGCGGAAGGATCACATAGAACAGGTACAGTATGTTGGAAAGCGCAAATGGTCTGACACATGTCCACTGCTACTGTTAGTGACTAGCCCAGGGGATGGGGATGACTCGGTTACCCGGGCCTTTAGCCTTAAGGAGGTCGCGGTGGTCGGCTCCTGGGCCCGTACTCTGGGGTCACTCTTTAAAAAGGCGTTGATAGATGTCAAGTTTATAAAAGTTCGTGACGCCACCTATGGTTTCCGATGATATTCACCAGCGCTGCGCAGTCCACTGAGGCCGGTGATAAGGCAGCTAGATGGTATGGCTCCCCACAGGTGGAGCTAGGCCTCAGGGCAGTGTATGAATGGGGTATGCAGGACGGAGAGACTCAGCCGGGTCAGAGCAAGAACAGGGACAGACACGATAGTCACTTCAGTACCTTTTACTGATGGAAATTCAGGCACGTCCCGGAGCACTGTAGGGTGAAGGGTGTATGTCCGGATCCTCCCCAATGAGCGGGTTTTGGGCCTCCTGCTTCTTGACTCTGCGTACTAAGTTTCTGACCTGCCTGGAGCTAGGCCTAACTTTTTCTCTGTCCTGCGCTGGCTGACCTTGTGGTAGGGCCTTCTCTTGGAGTGCACGCTCCTGACATGCGGGGGCTATGTGTCTCCTGGCTCTGGTACGTATCAGCACTTTAGCGATCCTGGGACTTGTAGTTCTCCAGGGATTCCGGTTTATCTTACTGGGTCGTGGAGATCCCGACAAGCTTCGGACCCGGTGTCCAGTAGCTACTTCTTCAGGGTGAGCAGGTTAAGCTCCTCTGCCCTCTATGAACTAACTCTCTACTCTTCTGCCTTCGGCCTACTCGGACCCTCAATAGGCTACTCACACTAACGGCAGCTTGCCGCGCTTCACCGATCTTATGGCGCCGGCACACCTAAAGCTCACCTCACTGAGCTACACCGAGTCTTGATCTGGATAAGCTCCACTGCAGGATAGCAATTGCAGGAGCTAGAACAGGCTTTTGTCCTCTGAGGTAACTCCTCTCAGGCTGTACTGGACTCACTGCTAAACCAGACCCTCACTTAGACTCTGACTCCAACTGACTAACTGCCAGGCTCCACCTTCCCTTTTATATCTCCCTAACGGGCTCCCTCTGGTGGTCTGAGGTGGAAGGTGGAGATGTGTGAATGGTTATGGGGGCCTCTTGTGGAGGAATCCATCAATACACCCTTCCAGGAGTTGTGATACCAGCACAGCTGGGCTTCACATTCCCCCCTAGTTAAACTCAGCACTCCCGGGCTGAAGTACATTTTATAAAAGCAGTAACAATAGTAAACATAAGCAATACTAGAACAATCTTCCCTTTATGGGAGGCACAAATCTTAAATGTTGTATAATAATAACAAAGCAGAGTGTCCTCAGAATCCAAGTCTCTGGTGGTGAGGTTCCCAAGAAGGATGTCCATCTCACAAGGTAGAGTACTTTGGTGGTTTTGAGGGACCTGTCCTAAACCCTCTACGTAGGCCCTGGGGTGGCTGCAGGGTATGAAGATCCTGTGTTGGACCTCCACACGTGCCACTCCAGACAGGTTTTCCTTCTGAGGTCACCTAAATGGCACTCCAAGGAGCGCAATTATATACAATAAAAGTTTTTGGGCTGCACAGAGTCCTCAGCCATGAAGTTCTTTGGTAAATAAAGAAGTAAATAGGCAAAGTGTCCATTTCACTTAAACTGTTCAAAAATAAGCAAAACACAAAATAATGTACATATTCATGGAAAATACACAATTATGCAGTACATTACAATTTAGTATACAATACCCCAGGGGTAACTATATATATTCTCTGAAATTTTGCTACTTTACTCAGTGTACCTAGCAGGGGGTTTACCTCTCGTGCTACGTACTGATCTGTGTAGTGCTCTGGTTGGTGGAGTGTCAGTATCTGTATCCTCAGTTACTCTACCAGTTCTATGTGTAACCATGTTGTAAAACTGCCTTAACCTCTCTCTTGGACTGGCAAGTCTACCATTGGCTGGGCCCTCTTGCTGTGCTCCAGCTGGGGATCCTTCATCCGGGGATGATTCTTGAGCTGGCTCTTCTGCAGCACTTTCAGGTTCAACTTGCTGTGGAGTGTTTTCTGGCTGTTCATACAATTGGAGTACTGGAATAATTACTGCACCTCCTATTTGAGGCCAATCAGCTGGGAAGTCTCCAAGGTCAGTGTGTATCACCGCTTCTTTAGGTTCTTCCTGGATTGTGAGAGGCACTTTTTCTTGGGGTTTCAGTAATTCTGGACACAACTTTAAGTGGTCCCTGGACACTGTAGCAGATGTTTTTCCTCCATCACGACTGATTATGCATGTCTTTTTGTTGTCAAATCTTGACGGTAACACAGTGTAAGGGTCTTTTTCCCACTGGTCATCAAGTTTGTGGTTGCGTCTTTTCCATTTTAGTACTGTTTCACCAGGTGTGAAAGGTTCTGCAGGTGCGTTTTTGTTGTATTGAATTTCCTGTTTTTCTCTCACCCGAGTAAGACTGTCATTGACACAAGCTTGTGCTCTTCTGTACTGCTCTTGTCTGGTCTTGTCCCAGTCCTCAGTGGTCATATCAGCTTCAGGTTCAACAACACCAAGCTCCAAATCCATGGGCAGCTTTCCTGGCCTTGCCCGCATGAGATATGCCGGAGTGCAATTGGTGGAACTGACTGGTATATGATTGTACAGATCCACTAGGTCAGGTAGTAGGTCTGGCCACTGATTTCTTTCCTCAAGTGGTATGGTCTTTAGCAGGTCGATGATGATGTTGTTCATCTTTTCGCAGAGACCGTTTGTTTGTGGGTGGTAAGGTGTAGTTCTTATCTTTTTACACCCGTAGAGATGGCAGAACTCCTTGAACAACTCAGCCTCAAAGGCCGGGCCTTGGTCCGTCAGCACCTGCTCAGGGTAGCCATGGGGTCTGCAGAAATAAGCTTGGAACGTTTTTGCTGCTGTCTCTGCCGTCGGGTCTTTGACGGGGGCGACCACCAGGAAACGTGAGTAGTGATCCACCATAGTCAGAGCATAGGAGTACCCTGACCTGCTGGGGGAGAGCTTGACATGGTCCAGGGCCGCGATCTCCAGGGGCCGAGTCATCTTGATGGGCTGCAGGGGTGCCTTCTGACTGCTGAAGTCTTTCCTTCTTAGGCCGCAGGGTCCACAGTCCCGGCACCACCTTTCAATGGAGCTGCGCATTCCTACCCAGTAGAATCGACATTTCAGCAGGGTCTCTAGCTTTTTCCAGCCAAAGTGCCCCGCTTGATCGTGGTAAGCTTCCAATACCATCTTGATGTCTGTCTTCGGGACCACTATCTGCCATACCATCTCGTGGGTTCTTGGATTAACGTACCTCCGGCACAGCTTCTCACGGTAGATAAACAGCTGGCTTCTTCTCTCTTTTCACAGCTGCTTTGCTTGCAGAGACGCATCTTTCTCCAGGGAGGCACCTTCTTGGGTTATCAGCTGTTTGATGCGGCTGACAACCGGGTCGCTGTAGTGGGTCTCTTTCCAGCTATGGTGAGGAAGGTGGTTTAACGTCTTTTCACGCGGCTTCCTGGAGGCTCGCTGCTCATGGATCATCCCACTCCGATGAAAGGCAGGTAGATCTATCTCTTCCAGGTCATCCACTTCTTCTTCTGTGTCTGGCTGGTGAGGCATCCTAGACAGGGCATCGGCGTTGGCGTTCTTGCGGCCCGCCAGGTATTTAATTGCAAATTGCTAGTTTGACAGCCTAGCCATCCATCGTTGTTCCAGAGCCCCCAACTTAGCTGTTTCAAGATGGGTCAAGGGGTTGTTATCAGTAAAGGAAGTGAACTTGCTGGAGGCCAGATAGTGCTTGAATCTTTCGGTGATGGCCCAGACTAAGGCCAGGAACTCCAACTTGAAGCTGCTATAGTTCTCTGGGTTCCTCTCAGTCGGACGGAGCTTCCTGCTTGCGTATGCGATGACTTTCTCTAGCCCATTCTGCTTCTGACATAAGACAGCGCCCAGGCCTTCGTTGCTGGCATCCGTATACAGCAGGAACGGTTCGCTGTAGTCAGGGTAGGCTAGGATCTCATCACCTGTCAGGATCTCCTTCATCTCCTGAAACGACTCTGCTTGCTCCTTACCCCAGTGGAATGGAGGGTTTTTGCCTTTGGGGGACTGCCCTACCAGGAGGTCTTGCAGAGGAGCTGCTTTCTTTGTGTAGTCCTTTACGAACCTCCGGTAGTATCCGACTAGTCCCAAGAACTGACGCACCTCCTTGAGGTTCTTTGGCTCCGGCCACTTCTGGATGGCTGTGACTTTCACCGGGTCTGGAGCTACGCCCTCCGGACTGACAATGTGTCCCAGGTACTGTACCTTCTTCTTGAGCAGGTGGCACTTTGAGGGCTTCAACTTCATCCCGTACCGGGACAGTGACTCAAATACCTCTGCCAGGTGTTTCAAGTGGTCCTCGTACGTTCTGGAGTACACAATTACGTCATCCAGGTAAAGTAACACAGTCTCGAAGTTGCGGTGTCCCAGGCAGCACTCCATCAATCTCTGGAACGTTCCGGGGGCATTGCAGAGTCCAAATGGCATGCTGTTGAACTCGCAGAGTCCCATCGGGGTGGTGAAGGCCGTCTTCTCCCGATCCTCCTCAGCCACAGCTACTTGCCAGTATCCACTAGTGAGGTCAAGAGTGGAAAAGTAATTTGCAGACTTCAAGGCAGCTAGGGACTCCTCTATGCGTGGTAAAGGGTATGCATCTTTATGTGTAATGCGATTTACTTGACGGTAATCTACACACATTCTCATGCTCCCGTCCTTTTTCCTAACCAGTACTAGGGGAGCTGCCCAGGTACTACAACTGTCCCTAATTACTCCCGCCTTCCTCATGTCATGCAGCATTTCTTTTGCCTTCTGGTAGTGAGCTGGGGGTATAGGCCTATGATGTTCTTTGATTGGGGAATGGCTGCCTGTGGGGATATGATGTTGAACCCCCTTAATCCTCCCGAAGTCTAGTGGATGCTTACTGAACACCTGCGAGTATTCTTGTACCACCCGGTGTACACCCTGTTTTTGATGGGCAGGAGTGGTGTCCGTCCCAACATGGAGCTGTTGACACCAATCCTCCACCTGGGTTGCAGGGTCATTATCCTCTACTTCATCTGGTGAGGTTAAGGACTCCGCCTCATGGATGCAGTTATTGTTGACAGCATGTAATTTAGCAACAGTGGCATAACGTGGCAGTCTGACCTCATCTTCCCATAAGTTAAGAAGACGGACAGGCACCCTCCCATTACGTACATCTACCACCCCCCTGGCGGTTAAAAGCGTGGGTCTGTGCTCGGAGCAAAGGGGTTCTACTACCGCCTAGTAGCTCTGTCCTCTAAGACCTATGGCAGCTCTACACCAGATGAGCATTTCACTCATTGGGGGGATGACAATGGGTATGGGGTCTGTTACCCTCACATTACCGATTTCACCATCTGTCAACCTTACTTGCTGTTGATACATCAGGACGCGGATCTCTCTCTGCAGTGCCCTCCTTTGTCTCGGTCTGGCAGTGTCAGCAATCTGTTGGAGCAAGAACACAACCTCTCCCAAACAGTTACCAACAACATTAGTGCCTAGTACCATATATGGGTTGCTGTCATCAGGGTTAGTCTCCACTACAATTAGTCCCTGGTCCTTCAGCTCCACTCTCCCCACCTTTACAGTCACATTCTTAACCCCGAGTAGGTTAAGGGGGAGTCCATTTGAAGCATAGACAGACAAATTTGGAGCTGGCGGACGTAGATCGTCCATGGACCAGAACCTCTTGTAGAGGACTTCAGGCATGATGGTTACCTGAGATCCTGTGTCCAGCAGGGCATGCATCGGGATCCCGTCCAATACAATGGACAGGAAAGGTCTTCCTCTGACGAACCTGTTGTACCAGTCTGATGGGCCTGGTGAGTCTACTTCTGGGTGTCATCCCTCGGACCCAGGGTTCTCTCGTTTAAAGGACACTTCTGGGCGAGGTGTCCGGTCTTGCGGCATCGGTAGCAGGTTGGTTCCCTTGGTGGGCTGCGCTGGTCACTGGTCCTTGGCGAGGGTGGTGTTGGCCTCCTCCTTCTCCGCATCCAGGGGACATCCTCAGGGCTGTCGGCTAGCAGGATCTTCCCTCCTTCCTCGGGCTCTGTCCGCAGCTGCAGGGCACTCAGCACGGTGGTCAGGGTTTTGCTCAACTGACGCACCTCAGAGCGCAGACTGTCCAGTTCTTTAGGGGACGTTGCTGTAACCTTAGCTTCAGCAGCCACTGGGGAACAGGTGGGTGTAGTAGGGTCTGCAGTAGCCCCACCCTGGTAACGTTGGATGGCATTCGTTTCCAGGGGCTGCAGTCCTTTTATAGCCATGTCCTTAAGATTGTCAAAGGTGGCATTCGGATGATCCAGGGACCACCAATGCACAGTCCTGCTCTCCTCTGGAGACTTCAGTCCCCAGACAAACTGTTCCTTCAGCATTTTGTTCTCATTCTCAACGCTGGTTGGACTAACCTGGTTCAGAGCCCGCAGGGCCCCTTGGAGATGCCAGGCGTAGTCCCGAACATTGTCCTCTGGTTGTTGGGAGCAGCTGTAAAACCTCATCCGGAGGTCCGCCTCAGTAAGGTCCTCAAATACAGTCTGCAGTTTTTGGAATATTGCGGACACTGACTCCTGGTCTGCGGCTGACCATGTTTCCACTTCCCGCTCCGCAGCACCGGTCAGTTGTCCTAATACAACGGCAGCTCTTTGTTTGCCGGTCATAGAGTACATGTCTAAGATACCACATATCTTCCGTTTGAATCCAGACAGGGTATCTGGTTTGCCGTTGTACTGGGGGAGCCACTTTGCTCCAGGAATGTACGGTAAAGTCATAGGAATTACAGGTGTTACAGGAGCTGCCGGTGGAGCGGCGGCTTCGGACTGCCCATTATCGGGCGCAGGCTGAACTTCAGGGACGTTGACCGGTAGGTCGGCATTCTGCTGCTCGATGGACATCTTAGCGCCCCCCTAGTTAACCGTGGCCTACCTTCTGGTTTTTCTTCCGGCAGGCCGCAGCTCCGCAGGTGACGGTTATCTTCAGGACCTTGCGTCGCTTGCGTCCTACGTCAGAGCGTTAAGCGACGCTCCGTACAGGACCTGGCGCTTCCTGCTTTGACGTCGAGGCGTGGGGCGTGTCCGGGACTTCGCGCTCTTTTGCAGGTACGCCTCTTATTTTCCCGCGGTTAAGCCCTTCTTCTTGCTCAATGGCCCAACAATGGCGGCTATCTTCACCACAACTTTACGTACACAGTTCAAAATAAAGGCGCACAGTACCCGGTGGCAACGGGCAAAACACGGCGTCGTTGCAGCGAGCACGCAATCCTGTTCGTGACGCCAGAAGAGAGATGACAAGCCCAGGGGATATGGGGATAACTCGGTCCCCGGGCCTTTAGCCTAGCCTTTAGGGATGTCGCAGTGGTCGGCTCCCGGGCCCGCACCCTGGGCTTCTCTTTAAAAAGGGGGTTGGTGATTTGTTAAGTTTATAAAAGAGTTTGTGACGCCACCTGTGGCTTCTGGTGAGGATCACCAGCGCTGCGCAGTCCACTGAGGCTGATGATAAGGCAGCTTGATGGTATAGCTCCCCACAGGTGGAGCTGGGCCTCAGGGCAGTATAAGAACGGGGATGCAGGACAAGGAGACTCAGCCGAGAAGGAGCAAGAACAGGGACGGACACAATAGTCACTTCAGTACCTTTTACTGATGGAATTTTCAGGCACTCCCCGGAGCACTGTAGGGTGAAGGGTGTATGTCCGGATCCTCCCCAATGAGCAGGTTTTGGGCCTCCTGGTTCTTGCTGCTGCGTAATAAGTTTCTGACGTGCCTGGAGCTAGGCCTAACTTTGTCTCTGTCCTGCGCTGGCTGACCTTGTGGTAGGGCCTTCTCTTGGAGTGCACGCTCCTGACCTACGGAGCCTATGTGTCTCCTGACTCTGATACGTATCAGCACTTTAGCGATCCTGGGACTTGTAGTTCTCCAGGGATTCCGGTTTATCTTACTGGGTCGTGGAGATCCCGACAAGCTTCGGACCCGGAGTCCGGTAGCTACTTCTTCGGGGTGAGCTAATTAAGCTCCTCTGCCCCCTATGAACTAACTCTCTACTCTTCTGCCTTCGGCCTACTCGGACCCTTAATAGGCTACTCACACTAACGGCAGCTTGCCGCGCTTCACCGATCTTATGGCGCCGGCACACCTAAAGCTCACCTCACTGAGCTACACAGAGTCTTGATCTGGATAAGCTCCACTGCAGGATAGCAATTGCAGGAGCTAGAACAGGCTTTTGTCCTCTGAGGTAACTCCTCTCAGGCTGTACTGGACTCACTGCTAAACCAGACTCTCACTTAGACTCTGACTCCAACTGACTAACTGCCAGGCTCCACCTTCCCTTTTATATCTCCCTAACGGGCTCCCTCTGGTGGTCTGAGGTGGAAGGTGGAGATATGTGAATGGTTATGGGGGCCTCTTGTGGAGGAATCCATCAATACACCCTTCCAGGAGTTGTGATACCAAGCACAGCAGGTCTTCACATTCCCCCCTAGTTAAACTCAGCACTCCCGGGATGAAGTACATTTTATAAAAAACACAGTAACAATAGGAAATATAAGCAATACTAAAACAATGTTCCCTTTTTGGGAGGCACAAATCTTAAACGTTACATAACAATAACAAATGCAAAGCGTCCTCAGAATCCAAGTCTCCTGTGGTGAGGTTCCCAGAAAGGATGTCAATCTCACAAGGTAGAGTACTTTGGTGGTTTTGAGGGACCTGTCCTAAACCCTCTACGTAGGCCCTGGGGTGGCTGCAGGGCATGAAGATCCCGAGTTGGACCTCCAAAAGAGCCACTCCAGACAGGTTTTCCTTCTGAGGTCACCTAAAGGGCACTCCAGGGAGCACAGTTATATACAATAAAAGTTTTTGGGCTGCACACAGTCCTCAGCCACGAAGTTCATTATGTAGGCATAAAGAATTAATAAGAAAAAGCACAAATTGATTAGCATGCATGAAATTATACAATTATGCAGTACATCACAATTTAATATACAATACCTCAGGGGTAACTATCTACACTCTCAGCAACTTTGATCATCTACTGTGTGTACCTAGCAGGAGGTTTACCTCTTGTGTTGCGTACTGATCTGCGTAGTGCTGTGGTTGGTGGAGTGTCAGTGTCTGTATCCTCAGTTACTCTATCAGTTCTACGTGTAAGCATGTTGTAAAACTGCCTTAACCTCTCTCTTGGACTGGCAAGTCTACCATTGGCTGGGCCCTCTTGCTCTGCTTCTGCCGGGAATCCTTCATCCGGGGATGCTTCTTGAGCTGGCTCTTCTGCAGCACTTACAGGTACAACTTGCTGTGGAGGGTTTTCTAGATGTTCATAGAATTGGAGTACTGGAATGATTACTGCACCTCCTATCTGAGGCCAATCAGCTGGGAAGTCTCCAAGGTCAGTGTGTATCACCGCTTCTTCAGGTTCTTCCTGGATTGTGAGAGGCACTTTTTCTTGGGGTTTCAGTAAGTCTGGACACAATTTTAGGTGGTCCCTGGACACTGTTGTAGATGTTTTTCCTCCATCACGACTGATTATGTATGTCTTTCTGTTGTCAATTCTTGACGGTAACACAGTGTAGGGTTCTTTTTCCAACTGGTCATCAAGTTTGTGGTTACGTCTTTTTCTTTTTAGTACTGTTTCACCTGGTGTGAAAGGTTCTGCTGGTGCGTTTTTGTTGTAATGCACTTCCAGCTTTTCTCTCACCCCAGTAAGACTGTCCTTGACACAAGCTTGTACCCAGGGTCGGACTGGGGTGTCTGGGGCCCACAGGGAGAACTGACTCTAGGGGCCCACCTACAGCCATATGCAAATATCTGTTATAAGCTATCCCTGTTATAGTGGAGCATTGACAGGCGGCTCCTGCACATCTACTGTGCGACACTAACTGGGATGTACAATTACGGTAGTTTGCATTAAAGGGGTTCTTTGGTTAAAACAAGTTATCACCGATCCATGGGATCCACAGGATCGGTGATCACTTATTGATCGTTTGGGTCCGAACATTGGAAAACGCACCTATCGGAAGAATGGGAAGTTTCATCCTTGACAAGACACTTATCCCCATTTTAAAATGCAGCTTCCAAAAAAGAGCAGCGCTCACAGTCACTGAGGGAATGAATGGATCAGTGGTCGCATCTCAAATGCTGCTCCAGTCTAATTGGGAGAAAAGCTTCACATTCTGCCGATTGTGTCCCAGCAGTCAGACCCCCACCAATCAATATTATCACTGATCCTGTGGAGAGGTGATTACTTGTTTTCACCAGAGAACCCCTGTAAGTGCATCTCTGCCGCTTTGGTCCAAGTATTTAATCTCTAAGGTCATGGCCCCACTATCAGTACTTGGTCTGTATTTTTTCTCAGGAGTGGGAGCCAAAACCAGGTGAGGAACAATCAGAGAAAAGGAATAATAGAAACAAGTCACTAATTCTGCATTTATCACCCACTCCTGGTTTTGGCAGCGACTCCTGAGAAAAAATACTAACCAAATACTAATGGTGGGGCTGTGGCCTAATGGAAAAAAATCTTTTCCTAGTTAATATCAGCAAGAACAAAATGACTGCCATACACAACACAGTCCACTATATCAACACCAATAATACCACATACAAAAGAGACAAATATCGCCACACCATGACTAGATCACATATTACCACCACATAGTGACCGAATAATACCACATACAAGGAACAAATACGGCCACACCATGACCAGACCACATATTACCACCCCAAAGTGACCAAATACTACAATACTGATCATGAATACAAACCACAATACTAACAACACTGTTATTACCACCAGCGACATTATACACAGGATCTCTGTATATAGTGTCAGTGTACAGGTAATACAGGGATCACCAGTGACATTATACACAGGAGCTCTGTATATAGTGTACAGTGTACAGGTAACACAGTGACCACCAGTGACATTATACACTGGAGCTCAGTATATAGTGTCAGTGTACAGGTAATACAGGGTTCACCAGTGACATTATACACAGGAGCTCTGCATATAGTGTCAGTGTACAGGTAATACAGTGATCACCAGTGACATTATACACTGGAGCTCTGTATATAGTGTACAGGTATTACAGTGGTCACCAGATACATTATACACAGGAGCTCTGTACATAGTGTATAGTGTACAGGTAATACAGTGATCACCAGTGACATTATACACAGGAGCTCTGTATATAGTGTACAAGTAATACAGTGGTCACCAGTGACATTATACACAGGAGCTCTGTATATAGTGTACAGGTAATACAGTGGTCACCAGTGACATTATACACAGAAGCTCTGTATATAGTGTACAGGTAATACAGTGGTCACCAGTGACATTATACACAGGAGCTCTGTACATAGTGTATAGTGTACAGGTAATACAGTGATCACCAGTGACATTATACACAGGAGCTCTGTATATAGTGTACAAGTAATACAGTGGTCACCAGTGACATTATACATAGGAGCTCTGTATATAGTGTACAGGTAATACAGTGGTCACCAGTGACATTATACACAGGAGCTCTGTACATAGTGTATAGTGTACAGGTACTACAGTGATCACCAGTGACATTATACACAGCAGCTCTGTATATAGTGCACAGGTAATACAGTGGTCACCAGTGACATTATACACAGGAGCTCTGTATATAGTGTACAGGTAATACAGTGGTCACCAGTGACATTATACACAGGAGCTCTGTATATAGTGTACAGGTAATACAGTGGTCACCAGTGACATTATACACAGGAGCTCTGTATATAGTGTACAGGTAATACAGTGGTCACCACTGACATTATACACAGAAGCTCTGTACATCGTGTATAGTGTACAGGTAATACATTGATCACCAGTGACATTATACACAGGAGCTCTGTATATAGTGCACAGGTAATACAGTGGTCACCAGTGACATTATACACAGGAGCTCTGTATATAGTGTACAGGTAATACAGTGGTCACCAGTGACATTTTACACAGGAGCTCTGTATATAGTGTACAGGTAATACAGTGGTCACCAGTGACATTATACACAGGAGCTCTGTATATAGTGTACAGGTAATACAGTGGTCACCAGTGACATTATACACAGGAGCTCTGTATATAGTGTACAGGTAATACAGTGGTCACCAGTGACATTATACACAGGAGCTCTGTATATAGTGCACAGGTAATACAGTGGTCACCAATGACATTATACACAGGAGCTCTGTATATAGTGGACAGGTAATACAGTGGTCACCAGTGACATTATACACAGGAGCTCTGTATATAGTGTACAGGTAATACAGTGGTTACCAGTGATATTATACACAGGAGCTCTGTATATAGTGTATAGTGTACAGTTAATACAGTGATCACCAGTGACATTATACACTGGAGCTCTGTGTATAGTGTACAGGTAATACAGTGATCACCAGTGACATACACAGGATTTCTATATATACTATATACACACGTGGTCAGAATTGTTGGTACCCCTCGTTTAATGAAAGAAAAACCCAAAATGGTCACAGAAATAACTTGAATCTGACAAAAGTAATAATAAATTAAAAATCTATGAAAATGAACAAATGAAAGTCAGACATTGCTTTTCTGCTTCCACTGAATTTTTAAAAAAATTAAACTCATGAAATAGGCCTGGACAGAAATGATGGTACCCCTGAAAATAATGTGACAAAAGGGACATGTTAAATCAAGTTGTGTCCACTAATTAGCATCACAGGTGTCTACAATCTTGTAATCAGTCAGTGGGCCTGTATATAGGGCTACAGATACTCACTGTGTTGTTTGATGACATGGTGTGTACCACACTCAACATGGACCAGAGGAAGCCAAGGAAAGAGTTGTTTCAGGAGATTAGAAAGAAAATGATAGAAAAGCATGTTAAAAGGTAAAGGTTATAAGACCATCTCCAAGCAGCTTGATGTTCCTGTGACTACAGTGCATATATTATTCAGAAATTTAAGATCCATGGGACTGTAGCCAACCTCCCTGGACGTGGCCGCAGGAGGAAAATTGATGACAAATCAAAGAGACAGATAATATGAATGGTAACAAAAGAGTCCAGGAAAACTTCTAAAGAGATTAAAGGTGAACTTCAAGCTCAAGGGACGTCAGTGTCAGATCGTACTATCCACCGTTGTTTGATCCAAAGTGAACTTCATGTAAGATGACCAAGGAGAACACCATTGTTGAAAAAAAAAATAATAAAAAATACCAGACTGGAATTTGCCAAACTACATGTTGACAAGCCACAAAGCTTCTGGGAGAATGTCCTATGGACAGATGAGACAAAAATGGAAGTTTTTGGCAAGGCACATCAGCTCTATGTTCACAGGTGGAAAAATGAAGCATATCAAGAAAAGAACACTGTCCCTACTGTGAAACATGGGGGAGGCTGGTATGTTCTGGGGCTGCTTTGCTGCATCTGGTACAGGGTGTCTTGAATCTGTGCAGGGTACAATGAAATCTCAAGACTATCAAGGGATTCTAGAGAGAAATGTGCTGCCCAGTGTCAGAAAGCTTGGTCTCAGTCGCAGGTCATGGGTCTTACAACAGGATAATGACCCAAAACACACAGCTAAAAACACCCAAGAATGGCTAAGAGGAAAACATTAGATTATTCTGAAGTGGCTTCTATGAGCCCTGACCTAAATCCTATGGAGCATCTTGGGAAAGAGCTGAAACATGCTGTCTGGAGCAGGCAACCTTCAAACACGAGACAACTGGAGCAGTTTGCTCATGAGGAGTGGGCCAAAATAGCTGTCGAGAGGTGTAGAAGTCTCATTGACAGTTACAGGAATGGTTTGATTGCAGTGATTGCCTCAAAAGGTTGTACAACAAAATATTAAGTTAAGAAGAACCATCATTTCTGTCCAGGCCTATTTCATGAGTTTAATTTTTTTTTAATTCTGTGGAAGCAGAAAAGCAATGTCTGACTTTCATTTGTTCATTTTCAAAAATTTGTAATTTATCAGATTCAAGTTATTTCTGTGACCATTGTGGGTTTTTCTTTCATTAAACGAGGGGTACCAACAATTTTGACCACGTGTGTAGTGTAAGTGTACGTGTAATACACTGACTCACCAGTGATGTCTCTAGGTGAAGTCCTTCATCTTCGCTTTTCTTCTTCATCTGGCACAGACAGCTATCACTTCTTCCTGCCAGGAATCATCTCTGCAGAAAATAACACACAGTTATCAATAACTGATCTCTTCTAGAAAATATTCCCACTTTTCCCCCCGACTTCTACACTACACCAGTTGAAGAAAAAAAGCAACATAGTGCCATCCTGCACAGTAACAGGACCCCTCTTTTGTCCCATCCCATGGAAAACAATTTCCTAAAAAGTAAATTATATTACAGAAGCAATCATGTAATAATAATAATTGGAATCTAAAGTAATAATGTTCCCCACTGGTCACCATAAACTAATAAAGTATGTTCCTCAATCTGGCCCCCAAACAGTAATTAAGTCCCTTGTCTAGCCAGGCACCCCCATATGTCCCTTCTGGCCCCCATTTGTCTAGTGTGACCCCTCCATATATTTATCCTAGCACACGTGTATCGAGTCTGCCCCCTCCCATATACCCATCCAAGCCCCCCCATGTGGCCAGTCTGCCCCCCCCACATATCCATCCTTGCCTCCATGTTTCCAGCCTGTGCCCCCCATATATCCCCCCCCCCGTTTCCAGCCTGCCCTCTACATATCCATCCTGGCCTCCAAGTGTCCAGCCTCCCCCTCATATATCCATACTGCCCTTACCCCCTGCATATATCCATCCTGACACCCCCATATATCCAGCGTGCCCCTCCATATATTTATGCTAGCCCATGTGTATCGAGCCCGCCCCCCCACATATTCATCCTAACCCCCCATGTGTCCAGCCTGTCCCCCCCCCATATATCCTTCCTGGCCTCCATGTGTTCAGCCTGCCCCCCCATATATCCATCCTTGCCTCCATGTTTCCAGCCTGCGCCCCCATATATCCCCCCCATATATCCTCCATGTGTCCAGCCTGCCCTCTACATATCCATCCTGGCCTCCATGTGTCCAGCCTCCCCCCTCATATATCCATACTGCCCTTACCCCCTGCATATATCCATCCTGACACCCCCCATATATCCAGCGTGCCCCTCCATATATTTATGCTAGCCCATGTGTATCAAGCCCGCCCCCCCCACATATTCATCCTAACCCCCCATGAGTCCAGCCTGTCCCCCCCATATATCCATCCTGGCCTCCATGTGTTCAGCCTGCCCCCCATATATCCATCCTGGCCTCCATGTGTTCAGCCTGCCCCCCATATATCCATCCTGGCCTCCATGAGTCCAGCCTGCCCCCCCCATATATCCATCCTGCCCTCCATGAGTTCAGCCTGCCCCCCCTATATCCATCCTGGCCTCCATGAGTCCAGCCTGCCCCCCCCATATATCCATCCTGGCCTCCATGAGTCCAGCCTGCCCCCCCATATATCCATCCTGGCCTCCAAGTGTCCAGCCTGCCCCCCATATATCCATCCTGCCCCCCATATATCCATCCTGGCCTCCATGTGTCCAGCCTGCCCCCCATATACCCATCCTGCCCACCCCCCTTTGCCTGGGTCCAGCCAGGGTTCCCCCTTGTGTGTCCAGCCAGGGCCCCCCCTTATGTGTCCAGCCAGGGCTCCCCCTTGTGTGTCCAGTCAGGGCTCCCCCTTGTGTGTCCAGCCAGGGCTCCCCCTTGTGTGTCCAGCCAGGGCTCCCCCCCTTGTGTCCAGCCGGGCCCCCCCTTGCATGTCCAGCCAGGGTTCCCCCTTGCGTGTCCAGCCAGGGACCCCCATGCGTAATCAGCCAGGGCTCCCCCCTCGTGTGTCCAGCTTGGCCTCCCTCATGTGTCCCGCCAGGGTTCCCCCCTTGTGTGTCCCGCCAGGGTTCCCCCCTTGTGTGTCCAGCCAGGGTTCCCCCCTTGTGTGTCCAGCCAGGGTTCCCCCCTTGTGTGTCCGTCAGGCTACCCCCTTGTGTGTCCAGCCTGGCTACCCCCTTGTGTGTCTGTCCAGCTGGGCCCCCCTTGTGTGTCCAGCTGGGCCCCTCCTTGTGTGTCCAGCTGGGCCCCCCCTTATATGTCCAGCTGGGCCCCCCCTTGTGTGTCCATCCAGGGTTCCCCCTTGTGTGTCCAACCAGGGCTCCCCCCTTGTGTGTCCAACCAGGGCTCCCCCCTTGTGTGTCCAGCCAGGGACCCCCATGCGTAATCAGCCAGGGCTCCCCCCTCGTGTGTCCAGCTTGGCCTCCCTCATGTGTCCCGCCAGGGTTCCCCCCTTGTGTGTCCCGCCAGGGTTCCCCCCTTGTGTGTCCAGCCAGGGTTCCCCCCTTGTGTGTCCAGCCAGGGTTCCCCCCTTGTGTGTCCAGTCAGGCTACCCCCTTGTGTGTCCAGCCTGGCTACCCCCTTGTGTGTCCAGCCTGGCTACCCCCTTGTGTGTCTGTCCAGCTGGGCCCCCTTGTGTGTCCAGCTAGGCCCCCCCTTGTGTGTCCAGCTGGGCCCCCCTTGTGTGTCCAGCTGGGCCCCCCCTTGTGTGTCCATCCAGGGTTCCCCCTTGTGTGTCCAACCAGGGCTCCCCCTTGTGTTTCCAACCAGGGCTCCCCCCTTGTGTGTCCAGCCAGGGTTCCCCCCTTGTGTGTCCATCCAGGGCCCCCCTTGTGTGTCCAGTCAGCTACCCCCTTGTGTGTCCAGCCAGGCTACCCCCTTGTGTGTCCAGCCTGGCTACCCCCTTGTGTGTCTGTCCAGCTGGGCCCCCCCTTGTGTGTCCAGCTGGGCCCCCCCTTGTGTGTCCAGCTGGGCACCCCCTTGTGTGTCCATCCAGGGTTCCCCCTTGTGTGTACAGCCAGGGCCCCCCCCTTGTGTGTCCAACCAGGGCTCCCCCATTGCGTGTCCAGCCAGGAACCCCCATGCGTAATCAGCCAGGGCTCCCCCCTCGTGTGTCCAGCTTGGCCTCCCTCATGTGTCCCGCCAGGGTTCCCCCCTTGTGTGTCCCGCCAGGGTTCCCCCCTTGTGTGTCCAGCCAGGGTTCCCCCCTTGTGTGTCCAGCCAGGGTTCCCCCCTTGTGTGTCCGTCAGGCTACCCCCTTGTGTGTCCAGCCTGGCTACCCCCTTGTGTGTCCAGCCTGGCTACCCCCTTGTGTGTCTGTCCAGCTGGGCCCCCCTTGTGTGTCCAGCTGGGCCCCCCCTTGTGTGTCCAGCTGGGCCCCCCCTTGTGTGTCCAGCTGGGCCCCCCCTTGTGTGTCCATCCAGGGTTCCCCCTTGTGTGTCCAACCAGGGCTCCCCCCTTGTGTGTCCAACCAGGGCTCCCCCCTTGTGTGTCCAGCCAGGGTTCCCCCCTTGTGTGTCCATCCAGGGCCCCCCTTGTGTGTCCAGTCAGCTACCCCCTTGTGTGTCCAGCCAGGCTACCCCCTTGTGTGTCCAGCCTGGCTACCCCCTTGTGTGTCTGTCCAGCTGGGCCCCCACTTGTGTGTCCAGCTGGGCACCCCCTTTTGTGTCCAGCTAGGCCCCCCCTTGTGTGTCCAGCTGGGCACCCCCTTGTGTGTCCATCAAGGGTTCCCCCTTGTGTGTACAGCCAGGGCCCCCCCTTGTGTGGCCAGCCAGCCTACCCCCTTGTGTGTCCAGCTGGGCTCCCCTTGTGTGTCCAGCCATGGTTGCCCCTTGTGTATCCAGCCAGGGTTCCCCCCCTGTGTGTCCATCCAGGATCCCCCCTTTTGTGTCCAGCCAGGCTACCCCCTTGTGTGTCTGTCCAGCTAGGCCCCCCCTTGTGTGTCCAGCTGGGCACCCCCTTGGTGTCCATCCAGGGTTCCCCCTTGTGTGTACAGCCAGGGCCCCCCCCTTGTGTGTCCAACCAGGGCTCCCCCATTGCGTGTCCAGCCAGGGACCCCCATGCGTAATCAGCCAGGGCTCCCCCCTCGTGTGTCCAGCTTGGCTTCCCTCATGTGTCCCGCCAGGGTTCCCCCCTTGTGTGTCCCGCCAGGGTTCCCCCCTTGTGTGTCCAGCCAGGGTTCCCCCCTTGTGTGTCCAGCCAGGGTTCCCCCCTTGTGTGTCCGTCAGGCTACCCCCTTGTGTGTCCAGCCTGGCTACCCCCTTGTGTGTCCAGCCTGGCTACCCCCTTGTGTGTCTGTCCAGCTGGGCCCCCCTTGTGTGTCCAGCTGGGCCCCCCCTTGTGTGTCCAGCTGGGCCCCCCCTTGTGTGTCCAGCTGGGCCCCCCCTTGTGTGTCCATCCAGGGTTCCCCCTTGTGTGTCCAACCAGGGCTCCCCCCTTGTGTGTCCAACCAGGGCTCCCCCCTTGTGTCCAGCCAGGGTTCCCCCCTTGTGTGTCCATCCAGGGCCCCCCTTGTGTGTCCAGTCAGCTACCCCCTTGTGTGTCCAGCCAGGCTACCCCCTTGTGTGTCCAGCCTGGCTACCCCCTTGTGTGTCTGTCCAGCTGGGCCCCCACTTGTGTGTCCAGCTGGGCCCCCCCTTTTGTGTCCAGCTAGGCCCCCCCTTGTGTGTCCAGCTGGGCACCCCCTTGTGTGTCCATCAAGGGTTCCCCCTTGTGTGTACAGCCAGGGCCCCCCCTTGTGTGGCCAGCCAGCCTACCCCCTTGTGTGTCCAGCTGGGCTCCCCTTGTGTGTCCAGCCATGGTTGCCCCTTGTGTATCCAGCCAGGGTTCCCCCCCTGTGTGTCCATCCAGGATCCCCCCTTTTGTGTCCAGCCAGGCTACCCCCTTGTGTGTCTGTCCAGCTGGGCCCCCCCTTGTGTGTCCAGCTGGGCCCCCACCTTGTGTGTCCAGCTTGCCCCCGCCTTGTGTGTCCAGCTGGCCCCCGCCTTGTGTGTCCAGCCAGCAGGTCCAGACCATTACACACACACACCTCTTACCTTCCTGCTCTCCCGTGCGGTGTCCGCCTTCTCCTGAGTTGCGCGCCTCCTTCACAGCAGGCGCATGATGATGACGTCATACGCCGGCCGGCGAAGGGAGACATGCAGCTTCAGCTGCTTCACTGGGACGTGCGCTGCGGTGGTTCAGGTAATGAACGCTGCGTGCGCGCGTCCCTGCATACACTGTGCCTGCGCTTTTAAAGGGCCCGTGTCCCTTAAAACCACAGGATTTTTTTTTTGTTCTCTTCTCCCCCTCTACTCTGCAGCAGGGGGCTGGGCCCACGGGGAAAATTCCCGGTATCCCGCCAGCCCAGACCGACCCTGCTTGTACCCTTCTGTACTGCTCTTGTCTGATCTTGTCCCAGTCCTCAGTGGTCATATCAGGGGTTCAACAACACCAAGCTCCAAATCCATGGGCAGCTTTCCTGGCCTTGCCCGCATGAGATATGCCGGAGTGCAATTGGTGGAACTGACTGGTATATGATTGTACAGATCCACTAGGTCTGGTAGTAGGTCTGGCCACTGGTTTCTCTCCTCAAGTGGTATGGTCTTTAGCAGGTCGATGATGATGTTCATCTTTTCGCACAGACCATTTGTTTGTGGGTGGTAAGGTGTAGTTGTTATCTTTTTACACCCGTGGAGATGGCAGAACTCCTTGAACAACTCAGCCTCAAAGGCCGGGCCTTGGTCCGTCAGCACCTGCTCAGGGTAGCCATGGGGTCTGCAGAAATAAGCTTGGAATGTTTTTGCTGCTGTCTCTGCCGTCAGGTCTTTGACGGGGGCGACCACCTGGAAACGTGAGTAGTGATCTACCATGGTCAGAGCATAGGAGTACCCTGACCTGCTAGGGGAGAGCTTGACATGGTCCAGGGCCATGATCTCCAGGGGTCGAGTCATCTTGATTGGTTGCAGGGGTGCCTTCCGGCTGCTGAAGTCTTTCCTTCTAAGGCCGCAGGGTCCACAGTCCCGGCACCACCTTTCAATGGAGCTGCGCATTCCTACCCAGTAGAATCGACACTTCAGCAGGGTCTCTAGCTTTTTCCAGCCAAAGTGCCCCCCCTGATCGTGGTAAGCTTCCAATACCATCTGATGCCTGTCTTAGGGACTACTATCTGCCATACCATCTCATGAGTTCTTGGATTAACGTACCTCCGGCAAAGCTTCTCACGGTAGATAAACAGCCAGCTTCTCTCGTTCCACAGCTGCTTTGCTTGCAGAGACGCATCTTTCTCCAGGGAGGCACCTTCTTGGGTTATCAGCTGTTTGATGCGGCTGACAACCGGGTCGCTGTCCTGGGTCTCTTTCCAGCTGTGGTGAGGAAGGGGGTTTAACGTCTTTCCACGCTGCTTTCTCGAGTATCTCTGCTCATGGATCATCCCATTCCGGTGAAAGGCAGGTAGCTCTAACTCTTCCAGGTCATCCACTTCTTCTTCTCTGTCTGACTGGTGAGGCATCCTAGACAGGGCATCGGCGTTGGCGTTCTTGCGGCCTGCCCGGTATTTGATTGTAAATTGGTAGTTTGACAGCCGAGCCATCCATCGTTGTTCCAGAGCCCCCAACTTAGCTGTTTCAAGATGGGTCAAGGGGTTGTTATCAGTAAAGGCAGTGAACTTGCTGTAAGCCAGATAGTGCTTGAATCTGTCAGTGATGGCCCAGACTAAGGCCAGGAACTCCAACTTGAAGCTGCTATAGTTCTCTGGGTTCCTCTCAGTCGGACGGAGCTTCCTGCTTGCGTATGCGATGACTTTCTCATGCCCATTCTGCTTCTGACTTAAGACAGCACCCAGGCCTTCGTTGCTGGCATCCGTATACAGCAGGAACGGTTGGCTGTAGTCAGGGTAGGCTAGGATCTCATCACCTGTCAGGATCTCCTTCATCTCCTGAAACGACTCTGCTTCCTCCTTACCCCAGAGTAAAGGAGGGTTTTTGCCTTTGGGGGACTGCCCTACCAGGAGGTCTTGCAGAGGAGCTGCTTTCTTTGTGTAGTCCTTTACGAACCTCCGGTAGTATCCTACTAGTCCCAAGAACTGACGCACTTCTGGATGGCTGTGACTTTCTCCGGGTCTGGTGCTACGCCTTCCGAACTGACAATGTGTCCCAGGTACTGTACCTTCTTCTTGAGCAGGTGGCACTTTGATGGCTTCAACTTCATCCCGTACCGGGACAGTGACTCAAATACCTCTGCCAGGTGTTTCAAGTGGTCCTCATACGTTCTGGAGTACACAATTACGTCATCCAAATAAAGTAACACAGTCTCGAAGTTGCGGTGTCCCAGGCAGCACTCCATCAATCTCTGGAACGTTCTGGGGGCATTGCAGAGTCCAAACAGCATGCTGTTGAACTCGCAGAGTCCCATCAGGGTGGTGAAGGCCGTCTTCTCCCGATCCTCCTCAGCCACAGCTACTTGCCAGTATCCACTAGTGAGGTCAAGGGTGGAAAAGTAATTTGCAGACTTCAAGGCAGCTAGGGACTCCTCTATGCGTGGTAAAGGGTATGCATCTTTATGTGTAATGCGATTTACTTGACGATAATCTACACACATTCTCATGCTCCTGTCCTTTTTCCTAACCAGCACTAGGGGAGCTGCCCAGGGACTACAACTATCCCTTATCACTCCCGCCTTCCTCATGTCATGCAGCATTTCTTTTACCTTCTGGTAGTGAGCTGGGGGTATAGGCCTATAACGTTCTTTGATTGGAGAATGGTCGCCTGTGGGGATATGATGTTGAACCCCCTTAACCCTCCCGAAGTCAAGTGGATGTTTACTGAACACCTGCGAGTATTCCTGAACCACCCGGTGTACACCCTGTTTTTGATGGGCAGGAGTGGTGTCTGTCCCAACATGGAGCTGTTGACACCAATCCTCCACCTGGGTTGCAGGGTCATTATCCTCTACTTCGTCTGGTGAGGTTAAGGACTCCGCCTCATGGATGCAGTTGTTATTGACAGCATGTAATTTGGCAACAGTGGCATAACGTGGCAGTCTGACCTCATCTTCCCCTATGTTGAGAAGACGGACGGGCACCCTCCCATTACGTACATCTACCACTCCCCTGGCGGTTAAGAGCGTGGGTCTATGCTCGGAGAAAAGGGGTTCTACTACCGTCTGGTAGCTCTGTCCTCTAAGACCTATGGCAGCTCTACACCAGATGAGCATTTCACTCATTGGGGGGATGACAATGGGTATGGGGTCTGTTACCCTCATGTTACCGATTTCACCGTCTGTTAGCCTTACTTGCTGTTGATACATCAGGACTCGGATCTCCTTCTGTAGCGCCCTCCTCTGTCCTGGTTTGGCAGTGTCAGCTATCTGTTGGAGTAAGAACACAACCTCTCCCAAACAGTTACCAACAATGTTAGTTCCAAGTACCATGTACGGATTAGTGTCATCAGGATTGGTCTCTACTACAATTAGTCCCTGGTCCTTCAGCTCCACTCTCCCCACCTTTACAGTCACATTCTTAACCCCGAATAGGTTAAGGGGGAGTCCAATTGAGGCATATACAGTCAAATTTGGAGCTGGCGGACGTAGGTCGTCCATGGACCAGAACCTCTTGTAGAGAAAGTCAGGCATGATGGTTACCTGAGATCCTGTGTCCAGCAGGGCATGCGTCGGGATCCCGTCCAATACAATGGACAGGAAAGGTCTTCCTCCGACGAACCTGTTGTACCAGTCTGATGGGCCTGGTGAGTCTACTCCTGGGTGTCGGCCCTCGGACCCAGGGTTTTCTCGTTTAAAGGACACTTCTGGGCGAGGTGTCCGGTCTTGCGGTATCGGTAGCAGGTTGGGTCTCTCGGTGGACGGCGCTGGTCACTGGTCCTCGAAGAGGGTGCTGTTGGCCTCCTCCTCCTTCGCATCCAGGGGACATCCTCAGGGCTATCGTCTAGCAGGATCTTCCCTCCTTCCTCGGGCTCCGTCCGCAGCTGCAGAGCACTCAGCACGGTGATCAGAGTTTTGCTCAACTGACGCACCTCAGAGCGCAGACTGTCCAGTTCTTTAGGGGACGTTGCTGGGACTTTAACTTCACCAGCCACGGGGGATAAGGTGGGTGTAGCAGGCACTGGAGTAGCCCCACCCCTTGGAGACGCCAGGCTTAGTCCCGAACATTGTCCTCTGGTTGTTGGGAGCAGCTGTAGAACCTCATCCGGAGATCCGCCTCAGTAAGGTCCTCAAATACAGTCTGTAGTTTTTGGAATAATGCGGACACTGACTCCTGGTCTGCGGCTGACCATGTTTCCACTTCCCGTTCCGCAGCACCGGTCAGTTGTCCTAATACAACGGCAGCTCTTTGTTTGCCGGTCATAGAGTACATGTCTAAGATACCACATATCTTCCGTTTGAATCCAGACAGGGTATCTGGTTTGCCGTTGTACTGGGGGAGCCACTTTGCTCCAGGGATGTACGGTAAAGTCAAAGGAATGACGGGTGTTACAGGCGCTGCCGGTTGAGTGGCAGCTTCGGCCTGCTCATCATCGGGCGCGGGTTGAACTTCATTGACGTTGACCGGCAGGTCGGAGTTCTGCTGCTCGTCGGACATCTTAGCACCCCCCTAGTTAACCGTGGCCTACCTTATGGTTTTTCTTCCGGTAGGCCGCAACTCTGCAGGTGACGGTTATCTTCAGGACCTTGCGTCGCTTGCGTCCTACGTCAGAGCGTTCAGCGACGCTCCGTACAGGACCTGGCGCTTCCTGACTTGACGTCGAGGTGTGGGGGCGTGTCCGGGACGTCGCGCTCTTTTGCAGGTACGCCCCTTATTTTCCCACGGTTACGCCCTTCTTCTCGCTCAGCGGCCCAACAATGGCGGCAACCTTCACCACAACTTTAAGTACACAGTTCAGAATAAAGACGCACAGTACCCGGTGGCAACGGGCAAAACACGGCGTCGTTGCAGCGGGCACGCAATCATGTTCGTGACGCCAGGAGAGATGACTAGCCCAGGGGATGAGGATGAATCAGTTACCCGGGCCTTTAGCCTTAAGGAGGTCGCGGTGGTCGGCTCCCGGGCCCGTACTCTGGGGTCACTCTTTAAAAAGGCGTTGATAGATGTCAAGTTTATAAAAGTTCGTGACGCCACCTATGGTTTCTGATGATATTCACCAGCGCTGCGCAGTCCACTGAGGCCGGTGATAAGGCAGCTAGATGGTATGGCTCCACACAGGTGGAGCTAGGCCTCAGGGCAGTGTATGAACGGGTTATGCAGGACAGAGAGACTCAGCCGGATCAGAGCAAGAACGGGGACGGACACAATAGTCACTTCAGTACCTTTTACTGATGAAAATTCAGGCACTCCCCGGAGCACTGTAGGGTGAAGGGTGTATGTCCGGATCCTCCCCAATGAGCGGGTTTTGGGCCTCCTGCTTCTTGACTCTGCGTACTAAGTTTCTGATCTGCCTGGAGCTAGGCCTAACTTTGTCTCAGTCCTGCGCTGGCTGACCTTGTGGTAGGGCCTTCTCTTGAAGTGCACGCTCCCGACCTATGGGGCCTATGTGTCTCCTGGTTCTGGTACGTATCAGCACTTTAGCGATCCTGGGACTTGTAGTTCTCCATGGATACCGGTTTATCTTACTGGGTCATGGAGGTCCCGGTAAGCTTCGGACCCGGTGTCCGGTAACTGCTTCTTCGGGATGAGCTAGTTAAGCTCCTCTGTCCCCTATGAACTAACTCTCTCTACTCGCCTTCGGCCTACTCGAGCCCTCAATAGGCTACTCACACTAACGGCAGCTTGCCGCGCTTCACCGATCTTATGGCGCCGGCACACCTGAAGCTCACCTTTCTGAGCTACACGGAGTCTTGATCTGGATAAGCTCCACTGCAGGCTAGCAATTGCAGGAGCTGGAACAGGCTTTGGTCCTCTGAGGTAACTCCTCTCAGGCTGTACTGGACTCACTGTTAAACCAGACTGAACTAGACTCTGACTCCACCTCACTGCTGCCTGGCTCCACCTTCCCTTTTATATCCCTAACGGGCTCCCTCTGGTTGTCTGAGGTGGAAGGTGGAGATGTGTGAATGGTTATGGGGGCCTCTTGTGGAGGAATCCTTCAATACACCCTTCTAGGAGTTGTGATACCAAGCACAGCTGGGCTTCACATTAGCACCACTAAGGATACACAGATGTTTATTTCACCGCACTCCCGATGCAATAGCATCGGGCCTATTTCTAGTAGAGAATAAACAGGAAAGATACGGAACAAAGCTGCATTACTGTGGATGGCGCTTATATCAAGGACACAAAGGTATAACTGAATTTCTAAGCTGTAGGTTCAAAAAGTGGCAATTATTGAAACAATGATATAATAATAAGCCAGTGCCTGATACATGCTGCTCACAGATTGGGCAGCAGGTATCAGCAGACAGATTCCCTTTAATGTGAGGAATGCCTAATAAACAGGCATTCCTCACATGTATTAAAGCTGTCAAACAGTCGCAAATCATGCACAAGGAGTGAGTCAAACATTACAATCGCGCATGCCGAAGATACTCAGAACACACTCGAGCATGCTCATAAATATCGTGTAATGAGCATGCTCGCTCATCACTAATCATAACTAAACAATGGGTCACACAATGCACATGACCTCAATGCTTGACAGTAAACTGTCACATCTAAAACTTCCATGGGGTTTATTATGCAAATAGATATACTCCCAGTTCAGCGCTAAAGAGATATCACATCCTTCCTAACTACTAATGTGAACGCGAGCCACCTGCCATTCAAGTTGGCTTCTATTTCCGTTTCTAAAGAAAAAACAAACAAGCAAAGAAAAAGAAAAAAAAGGCACTGATACAACCACAGATTGCAAAATAATTTATAGCTTCGATGTGGGGAAAACAGGACTCAATGCATCTTGATGCAGGTGGCTTTAACATAAAGACATTAGCATAATGATAGATAGTGTAATGTGTCAGCGGGAGGAGGTGAGTTCTTGTCAGCAACTGATTCCACATCCTGCAAATAAACAGCAGCTTGAAAACAAAACTCCAAGGAGAGAAAGCATGTAGACCTCTGGGAGACGACGAGAACAAGACATAAGGAGAAGCAAGCCCAGCTTTGTTGTCTTGCAGGTCCCTGGCGTCATGTGACTGCTTCCTACTCCTGTCTTATAGATATATGCAATAAAAGCATGAAAAGTGGATGAAAAACTCATGAAAAATGAAGCAAATCATTTCCTGTGGGGCATTTCCCACCTGCCGTGGATTGTGAGCTATGTCAGAGCTATGGCGTGATGTATTTTTCATTTTCCTTGTTTATTATTATTTATTTAGTCCATTGAAGAATCCTTATTCTGATGCTTTACGCTTAGTTTTTTTTTGCTCAAGTACAAGTTGTTTTCGGCATACAAAGAGGATAAAAAACACTTTGAGAATATTATCAAGTTACAATGCGCTTGTTCCTGCTAGAATCCACAATCCAAAGGGACACGCTTCAAAAAGAATGACATAACATATAAAAAAACCTCTATAACTTGGGAGCAATCATAAAAGCAATAATATAAAAATGGTCAGATCTGAAAAAATTCTAATTTGCTGATTTGCTCAAAATTGTCCAGGAAATTTAATTCACTAAATTTATAAAATGCAAATCTTTGGGGACTCTCTAGACACCAGAGCATAATATACATAGGTCAAAAAGAACTCTAATTTAATAGATATGCCCAAAGCAAATCTCAAAAAATTCAGTGAATATAAATTTTGGAAAATGCATGGTATGCAAATTGTCTCTTCAGAGAGGAAGATGACTAGAACTGTATCACCACCTATTGGAAGCAGCGATGCTAAAAGTCAATATCAACTCTTTATCAAGCCTTGCCACATTGCTGAGAATAAAAGTCAAACCAGAATCTCAATTTGCAGACACAGTGTTTTGGGGTATTACCCCTCATTAGTACAAAGTATGAGATCTGATTTGGCTAGGTGAGAGACCTCTCTAGGGGTAATGTTTCTTTTTGTAGAGAGTGTCAAGCTAAGTCTGGCATGTTAGAGTGAGGAGACTTATAAGCCATGCATGATGCTCTGGGAAATTAAATATGCAAATTGTCTCTTCATGCGAATTCGATTCGCCCAGAGTCGATTTACTCATCTCTAGTCACTGTTCTTTCAAACAAATTGATCTAATTTGCTAGATAATGTGATATTAAATAGACAATCTGCAAATCACTTTATTTATAAAATTTGTCATCATACCTTTAAAAAAAAAAATTCAAAAATGTCAGCGATTAGGTTTTTCCCTTCTGTGAAACTTACTGCTCACTGCTTGTTGTCCAGTATAATCTGTCTCTAGCAACAGATATGCTGAGATAGATTCAAGGAAACTGGGCAGGGCTTTCCATTTCTGCTCCTGCTGTTTTATCTGTCAAACTGCATACAGGTACAAGAAAAAATCAACTTTCAGTACAGGGTAAGCAAACCATTGGTCCAATGCTACTGTGAATTGAGGGAAAGGAAGTTCTAGCTCTTAAAGTGCTGGCAGAATGCTGACGAAGAGGAGCTGCCTACTTTAAAAAAGGGGGTGGCAAACTGGTAAAACTGGATAAGAATTGGTAGAGTGCTTGGACATATTAGACTGGTATGTGTTTAATAAATTTTTTTTTGTGAAGATGAATCAGCAAGACTATGATTTTCTCAAGTTTTTTTAAAAGGGGCAGGTGTGGATTTTTAGAGTCTGGAAGCAATCAAGACAGTACTGCAGGGTACTTCAGGGTTTAAACTGTGGGAGGTTGCAGAGAAACAGCAATTGGGACCATAGGGCACCTTGTTAAAAAAAATTCTATATGATTGTGCATAAAGTTCAATATTCCAAAGTTTCAAAAATTGCAAACATTTTTCAGTGACGAAACCTGTCCAAAGTATTGTTACTATGGAAGTGTGGAATTTTCCAAAAACACTGTACATGAGCTTTGTGCTTTTGCTGAGCTCTTTGACATGGTGTATTTGATGTTTTGACTTGTTTTGAGACTTAAAAGCGAAAAGCAAACCAGAGAATTTTATGCAACATTTTTCCAGCTTGCACAAAGGAAAAAAAGGTAAACAGCAAATGTACAGTATGAACTAAATGAACACTGCGTTTCTTACTGGATTATTCTATTGTACTATTGTTTGAGCAGATGAAATAAAGCCTTTGTATTTATCAAGGAAAACTTCCATAGTTGGACCAGTTATAATTCACTAAAATATTAAACCTTCACGACTGACGCAGTCTTAACCTCGCGGAGTCTTGATAATCAAGACTTTATTCAGCGCAATCCCAAAGTTATTTCCTACCCATCAATAAAATAGAGAGAATGATATAGACCGCTGAATCAATAGCCTTCATGGCTACTCAATATTTACATCCGTTTTCTCATGTAATGGTGCAAGTTTTCTTAAACATGTCTAACATTGAAATGTTCACTATAATCTTTGAAAAATTATTCCCACTTTAGTCATCCATGGCCGAGACAGAAATAGCTGCTAATTCAAGATCAGCAGATCTTTTGAAATTAGAATTTGCTGGCTTTGACAAATTTTCCTCAAAAATTCAATTTGAGAAAATCTCAATAGTGGAAAGCTTGTGATTGTGATAGCTCACAAAATCCTTTTTGGGCAGAGGAAAGAAAACAAGAGAGGATCCTGTTGATCATAAGAGCTTACACTCTACAGGAAAAAGACAGAGAGAGAGAAAGGGAGAAAGCGAGAGAGAGAACCCCACTGACCATAAGAGCTTATACTCTACAGGAGAGAGAGAGGACCTCGCTGACCATAAGAGCTTACACTCTACAGAAGAGAGAGAGGACCTCGCTGACCATAAGAGCTTACACTCTACAGAAGAGTGAGAGAGAATCCCACTGACCATAAGAGCTTGCACTCTACAGGAGAGAGAGGACCTTGCTGACCATAAGAGTTTACACTCTACAGGAGAGAGAGAGAGAGGACTCCACTGACCATAAGAGCTTACACTCTACAGGAGAGAGAGAGGACCCCATTGACTATAAGAGCCTACACTCTAGAGAAGAGAGTGGACCCTGCTGATCATAAGAGCTTACACTCTACAGAAGAGTGAGAGAGGAACCCACTGATCATAAGAGCTTTCACGCTACAGGAGAGAGAAAGGATCCCATTGACCATAAGAGCTTACACTCTAGAGAAGAGAGTGAACCCTGCTGACCATAAGAGCTTACACTCTACAGAAGAGAGAGAGGACCCCGCTGACCATAAGAGCTTACACTCTACAGAAGAGAGAGAGAGGACCCTGCTGACCATGAGAGCTTACATACTACAGAAGAGAAAGAGGACGTTACTAACCATAAGAGCTTACACTCTACAGGAGAGAGAGAGGACTCCACTGACCATAAGAGTTTACACTCTACAGGAGAGAAAGAGGACCCCGCTGATCATAAGAGCTTACACTCTACAGAAGAGAGGACCCCATTGACCATAAGAGCTTACACTCTATAGGAGAGAGAGAGGATCTCACTGATCATAAGAGCTTATGACGCACCCCCTGGGCCGCGTCGGGAACCCGGAACCAGGCCTTTTTGTAGATGCTGGGGGTTGTAGTCACCGTGGCGGTGACCCAGTCCCGTGGCTCAGGGTGGTCAAACTAAATGGCAGTCTATATACTGAATGTCCGACTACGCCACCCATGGATTGCGGTCAGAGTGAACCGCCGCTGCAGGGCAGACCGCTGAGGCTGGTGTTGTGGGTGCAGCAGAGTGTAGTATAACTCCCCATGGGAGAAGTATAGCCTCAGGGCAGTGAGTGCGGAGGATGGGAGTGATGGTGCGCGGGAATAATGACTCAGAGTCTCTGTAATGCAGTCCAGGGTCTTTACTCACAGTTCATTATTCCACGTTACTCCGGCCGGCTGTAACTTCCCTCGTCGCACTGTGCTCACCAGGTGAGGGGCTCGGCCAACTCCCAGGTAACTTTGGAGCGTTTCACAGGACCCCCTTTGTGTGTCCTTTCTCTGGCCTGCCATACCCCGTCAGTGACCTCGCTTCTGTCCGGCTGCCTCGGGCCTTCTCTTGGTAAACTTGGTGCCAGTTTCCCTGACCCTATATGGTGTCTTCCTAGAGGGTGTAGCGAGGGGCTGCGCCACATGAAATGTCACAGCCTCCGGTTTCTAGCTGAGGGTTGTTCCCCGCCTCCACTAGTTTCGGGGACCGGTCTCCCCCTTTGGCCTGACCCTTCTACGCAGGTAGATTCGGGCGTGTGGTGGCGACTCGCCGGTCCACACCCCTGGGGTCCCTTCATTTCTTGTTCCTGGAGCCTCCTTCACTCCTCTTCCTTCCTTCTCCTTCCTTCAGACTCCAGCCTCTCTCTTAGGCCTGCCTGCAGAGCAGAGCCCATGCAGAGCCTCTGCTCCCACCTCCTGCTCCCTCTTCTTTCTGTCTACATTCCCCCCTGGTAAACCACAGCACGTCTGCGGGCTGGAACAGAGCAAAAGATATTTGATTTACAAGATATGCAAAAACTTTTGAATGCATCAACATATAATATTATCAACACAATAACTCATCCCTTTATGGGAGGCAATTTTTTCTTTTAGAGGTTACGGTCATTATACAAAACTTTTCACTTTCAATATGACTTTCAGCATACAAATTTAAAACGGATTGTCTAGTAGAAAACATAAAACTCTTTCAGCAGCATCATTACGACGGAGTCCTTCAGTAAGTCACAGCTCCTGCTGCGACCAGATGTCCATGTCACCCAACAAGGTGTAAAAATAAGTGCAACAAACACCTTCAGGCATCTCTTGAGGTAGGTGTATATAAAACCAGTAGAGGGCACTTTAAGAAGTGCAACTATTTACAGAATTTGGCTGCTCCCAGTCCTCAGCCGGATAATTCACAGACCCTTTTCGGGTAACTTTAACAAACACATGGACAACAATCCCAACCAGGTAAACTTTTTTTGTAATCCGCAAACGGCGTGTCACGAAACTTCTTCACCCTGGCGGGTAACTATTTACAGTTCAGTCCCCAACTACTATACTTCAGTAGTGGTGCTCCCTCCGGGGGGGCTCTTGTCCACTGTAGGCTGGCCCAGCCGGGTCTTCAGCGCTGTAGGGTGAAGAACTGTTCTTTGTCTCCACCCTGTGGACATTCAGTGCATAGCAGCCCCTCTCACCTATGTGCCTGGTGTAGATGACGTGATCACCAGGGTACAGGTTTGGGGCGCGAGCTCCCGGGATAAGCAGTTCTGGCAGGGGAACCAGGGACGGTGCAGTGCCAGCTGCGTCCGGGACAGGGACATCACTCCTACCTGCTCCCGCGACCGCTTCAGCTCGGCCTATCACCTCCTGATCCATGAGAAGCTTCGCCGGGGCTTGGGCGCCGCCGATCAATTGCAGCGCCGCCCCCTGTGTACACGGTATGGAGAACGGCATTACCGTGGCAGCGGCCGCGCCTGTGGCTGAAGTTCCCTCCATCTTGGGCGTCTTCCTCCCCCCTGGTGAACTGCGGTCTACCTTCTCTTCTTTCTCCTCCGTAGGCCGCAGCTCCGCAGGCGATGGTCTGCGTTGAGGACCTGGCGTCGCGCGCTGCTGACGTCAGCGCTTGCTGGGCTCCTTACTGGACCTTGCGCAGCGTCAGTGCGTGGGGCGGTTCTTCAGATCTTGCGCGCTTTCGGCATCCACGCCCCTCTTCTTCCCGCGCGGCGTCCTGAAGATGGCGCCAATGGCGGGAAAATGGCTGCGGATGGCGGGAAAATGGCTGCGGATGGCGGGAAACCTTCACCACAGTAAGTATCTCAGTTTCTGAAGGCGCGCAGTACCTGGTGGTAGCGGGCACGAAATCCTGCCGACTACGCCAAAGTTGACGCGCCCCCTGGGCCGCGTGGGGAACCCGGAACCAGGCATTTTTGTAGATGCTGGGGGTTGTAGTCACCGTGGCGGTGACCCGGTCCCGTGGCTCAGGGTGGTCAAACTAAATGGCAGTCTATATACTGAATGTCCGACAACGCCACCCGTGGATTGCGGTCAGAGTGAACCGCCGCTGCAGGGCAGACCGCTGAGGCTGGTGTTGTGGGTGTAGCAGAGTGTAGTATAACTCCCCACGGGAGAAGTATAGCCTCAGGGCAGTGAGTGCGGAGGATGGGGGTGATGGTGCGCGGGAATAATGACTCAGAGTCTCTGTAATGCAGTCCAGGGTCTTTACTCACAGTTCATTACTCCACGTTACTCCGGCCGGCTGTAACTTCCCTCGTCGCACTGTGCTCACCAGGTGAGGGGCTCGGCCAACTCCCAGGTAACTTTGGAGCGTTTCACAGGACCCCCTTTGTGTGTCCTTTCTCTGGCCTGCCATACCCCGTCAGTGACCTCGCTTCTGTCCGGCTGCCTCGGGCCTTCTCTTGGTAAACTTGGCGCCAGTTTCCCTGACCCTATATGGTGCCTTCCTAGCGGGTGTAGCGAGGGGCTGCGCCACATGAAATGTCACAGCCTCTGGATCCTAGCTGATGGTAGTTCCCCGCCTCCACTAGTTTCGGGGACTGGTCTCCCCCTTTGGCCTGATCCTTCTACGCAGGTAGATTCGGGCATGTGGTGGCGACTCGCCGGTCCACACCCCTGGGGTCCCTTCGTTCCTTGTTCCTGGAGCCTCCTCCACTCCTCTTCCTTCCTTCTCCTTCCTTCAGGCTCCGGCCTCTCTCTTAGGCCTGCCTGCGGAGCAGAGCCCATGCAGAGCCTCTGCTCCCACCTCCTGCTCCCTCTTCTTTCTGTCTCAATTCACTTCTCTTCTCTTTCAGTGCTGGCTGGGCCTCACAGGCTAGGCCCGCCTCCGGAGCAGAGCTCCACAGAGGCCCTGCTCTGTCACTTCCTCTCTCAGACTGAACACTGTTCCTAAGATGGCTCCCACCTTTTATACCTCCCTCTAGGTGCACCCAGGAACTGCTTCCTCCCTGTTCCTGCACTACAGGGTTCCCCTTCCTCGGTGTTCCCTTCCCCCACTCCAGCCGGGGACAGGGACTGTCGTGCTCTACTTGGAGCATATCGGTCGCCCTTCCCCCCGGAAATGTGGTGTAATGCATGCAGGTGTCGGGGTCCTGATCCACACTCCATCCTTACCTGAGAGTGAGATATCGCACATCTGGGTGAGGTGAAATACCTCTGTAGCAACCGAGCCCTCGGGGTGCTGCACTTACACTCTATAGAAGAGAGAGAGGACCCTGCTGATCATAAGAGCTTACACTTTACAGAAGAGAGAGACAATGCCACTAACCATAAGAGCTTACACTCTACAGAAGAGAGAGAGGATGCCATTAACCATAAGTCCTTACACTCTACAGGAGAGAGAGACATACCCTGTGTCTCTGGAGATGGAAATTTCAGTATTGAAATTTCTACAAATGTATTCATCGCAAATTAAATTTTTTGGGGAAAGTAGACAAATTCGAATTTAAAAATATCTTTAATTATCACTAATGCTTTTCTTTATCTTGAAACCTTTTCAACCTGACTCATTTCACAAAAGGTATTTTCTGGGTAATCCATAACACGTGGATTGAAATAGAGTATTCCTTGGTCACGCACCGTTCCTTTGGGCCATGCACTAGAAAATAAACATTGTATGAGTTTTTCCCAAACTGTTCCTTTAAGGGGAAATTTCTCTGTAATTATGTTTAGCCTCAATGTTCAGGTTGAATTGATATAGCATTAAAGACCTAATCTATGTAAATGGCTGTTTTAGATCAGATCACTAATTGCGCTTAGGTTAATTTAGTCAGCAAGTCGGTGCGAAGTTCAGGAGTAGACAAATATCTCATGTGAAATGGGTCAGGAGGTCATCTCTGGTTATATCTGGGGTTGTGATGGAGAGCCACTGTAAGGAAGCTTACCGCAGGGAATACCCATGGCTTACGTAATCTTCGAGGAACACTCACACTAATTAACCATTAGGTTGCCCATATTTCCTTTCGGATTAAGCTTTCCTTTTCACTTCAGTGCAGAATACGCAGTTGTACCGTGCGCAGTAATGGATGATGATAAATTCTTTGTGATAAAAAACATTTATCAGACCAACTATGTTTAGATGTGATTTATATATATTGGACGCATGTCATCAATCTCCAGCTTGCTCTAATTAGCCCAACATTTCCAGTTCCAGACAATAAAAATCACAGCCCTGAGCATTGTAGGAGGAACAAGTCGAGACAGTAGTCTTAGATAACACACCAAGATGACTCTAGCAATCAGAACAAGTCCTACTAAATACACCGTCTGTGATATAAATGGAAAATGTGATAAATACATATGAGAGAAATCAGAAAACAATTCAATCTCCCATTATTGAGATGTTTCACAACTCGGCAAGAACAAGAGGAAAGTCCTACAATGACTTTGCAAACCCACAGCTGAAAATGAGTTCATGATATGTACTTTGCATATATATTATATACAATACTTATATTTATATATACCATGAGGTAAAACCGAAAAGCAGAGCGACGAGATAGGATTTGTGCTGGAGAATGGAGTCTGCGGGGATTCTACTGAATTTTTAACAGTACATGTAATAAATATTACAGGCTGTAAAATAAAATGATATCCTTCATGTGTAGAAGGGAATGTATCGCTTATTCGCCTATACTTTTACTAACTAAAGCCAGAGGCTTGAGATCGTCAAATCTGCCGAAATTAGAATTTGGCAGATTTACTTGAATTCAACTGTGAAAACTCAATTCAGATTAAATTTAGTCAAAGCAAATCCAATTTGCTATTTAAGACTTTCTACAGACCTCAGAATATAAAAACATAGAGTTAAAACTGAAATTACTTAAATGCTCACCTCTTCCAAGCCCTCATCGGTCCCGCCCTGCAGCTCTCTCCTTTCCTGTCACTCTCCAGGGTTCTTCAGCGGCCCAGGATCTTTCATTCCTATAAAATTGCAAACAAGTGGAAAGTTTCTTCTGAAGCAGTGGTTCTCAATTCTTGTCCCCAAGACCCACCAACTGGTCATGTTTTCAGGATTTGCTTAACCCCTTAACGACCATGGGTCTTTCTGTTTTTGTGTTTTCATTTTTTGCTCCCCTTCTTCCCAGAGCCAGAACTTTTATAATTTTCGTTCAATATGGCCGTGTGAGAGCTTATTTTTTGCGGGATGAGTTGTACTTTTAAACGCCATCACTGGTTTTACCATATCATGTGCTGGAAAACGGGAAAAAAATTCCAAGTGCAGTGAAATTGCAAAAAAATGCAATTCCACAGTGGTTTTTTGGGTCCTTTTTTTACCACATTCACTGATTGCTAAAATTGACCTGCCATCATTATTCTCCAGGTCATTATGAGTTCGTAGATACCAAACATGTACAGGTTCTTTTTTATTTAAGTGTTGAAAAAAAATCCAAAATTTGCTAAAAAAAAAAAAAAAAGATGCCATTTTCAAAGACCCGTAGCGTCTCTATTTTTCGGGATATGGGGCCGGGTCAGGGCTTATTTTTTGCGCGCCAGGCTGATGTTTTTATTGATACTATTTTGGGGTAGATCCGATGTTTTGATCGCCCGTTATTGCATTTTATTTTAATGTTGCAGCGACCAAAAAAACGTAACTCTGGCGTTTAGAATTTTTTTCTCGCTACGCCGTTTACCGATCGGATTAATTCTTCACTTATATTGATAGATCGGGCGATTCTAAACGCGGCGATACCAAATATGTGCATGTGGTTTTTTTTTTAAATTATTTTATTTTGAATGGGGCGAAAGGGGGGTGATTTAAACTTTTATATTTTTTTTATTTTTTTAATATTTTTAAAAACATTTTTTTCACACTTACTGCTTGCTTCAATAGTCTCCATAGGAAACTAGAAGCAGCAGTTGTCTGATTGCTTCTACTGCATACAAGCAATGAGCAGATCGCTTGTATGTAGCAGAACTGCTCACTTGCTATGAGTGCTGACCACTAGGTGGCGCTCATAGCAATTGAGACATAACAACCACAGGCGTCTGCTGCAGACCCTGGGTTGTCATGCCCACCCATCGATGACCTGCGATCACGTGACGGGGTCACCGATGGGCGGGGCTTAGGACGCGCTTCCCGGAAGCGCGAGTTAAATACTGCTGTCAGAGATTGACAGCGGCATTTAACATGTTAACATCCGCGGTTGGATCACGATTCCACCCGCGGCTGTTGCGGGCACATATCAGCTGTAATAATCAGCTGACATGTGCTCGTTTCAGTGCGGGCTCAGCGCCGGAGCCCCCGCTGAACCGGCCTTTCCGACCAGGTGCGTACTATTACTGACCTGGTCGGAAAGGGGTTAATATTGCACAGGTGGTGCAATGTGACTAGAAATCCTGAAAACATGATTTCTTGGTGGGTCTCGAGGACAAGAGTTGAGAACCACTGCTAAAGTATTCATCTCCAGAATAACCCAGGTTGCCACTCTTGTGATCCATTGTTCAAGATTTATTTTTTGCTCTTATTACAAAGTTCCATCCCCTCCTGAATCTAAAGAAATAACCATCCCCAAACCCCACCCTCCTATATTCAACTATAGCTTTCTATCTACATCATGTGTCTTCTAGAGGTGAGCAAATCTTTTACAATTCATATTTGCCAAATTTTTCCAGGAAATTTCATTTCGATTTGTGGCGTATCAATTGGCAGTAAATCAAAAGTACTGCAAATTCTGAAGTTGCCCTGAAAAGACGTGTGGAACACTCTGAGGTCCCATAGGACTGTACCCAAACCCTTTTATATGCTTTCAAATCAAACAGGAAAAAGAGCAGTATTTCTAGGTGCTGCTAGAGAGTGAGGACAAGGGTGTATGTTCTCTGGATCATTATTCATACATGTTTCAAAGTCGAGTCACTACACCTGATGAAGGAGTCAACCCGACTTCGAAAAGCATTGAATGAATAAAGATCCAGAGAACATGCACCCTTGTCTTCACTCTATGGCAGCGCTCGGGAATTAATGTTCTTTTTCCTGTTTGGTTTGAATAAATTTCTTCCCACCGGTGTGTGAGTCAGCGGTCGGAGCAGCAGCCCTTCATTCTTACAAGTACAGAGTCACAACCCAGGCGGGTGAGCATATACATCCCTTGCTCGCTTTGTCTTATATTGGGGGCAAGGCCGGTTTTAGACAAAGTGGGGCCCTAGGCAAAAGTTTAAAGTGGGGCCCCCAATGCTCACATATTGCAGCATCACACAGAAACATTTCAGTTGTTTTATATGCGCTGAGTTCAGGCGATTAAACGAGCGTGATCGACAATATTGAAGTCATACGACACTTGTTTCCCGGCTTCTTTACACCGGCTGAGGAAGAACGATGGGGACAGAACAATCACTAGTTGATCAATCTGTCCACATACAGTATCATGTTATCAGCACATCTTCCATTTTGACCTGGCGATGTGCTGATGAGACCAATGATTTTTGTTCCGGCATAAACAATCCATTCACTCGATGAATAGGCAGCATTAACGCACCCCATAGTTCTCCATATAATATAATGCACACCCAATAGTCCTCCACATAGTATAATGTGCCCCATAGTCATCCATATTTTATAATGCACACCCCATAGTCCTCCATATAGTATTATGCACCCTAAAGTCCTCAATATAGTATAATGCACCCTCAATGGTCCTCCATATAGTATAATGCACCCCCCATAGTCCTCCATACAGTATAATGCACACCCCATAGTCCTCCATATAGTATTATGCAGCCTAAAGTCCTCCATATAGTATAATGCACCCCCACAGTCCTCCATATAGTACAATGTACTCTCCATAGTCCTCCATATACTATAATGCTATCTATAGTTCTCCATATAGTATAATGCGCCCTATAGTCCTGAATATGGTATCATACACTCGCAATACCTCTCCATATAGTATAATATGCTCTCCATAGTCCTCCATATAGTATTATGCAGCCTAAAGTCCTCCATATAGTATAATGCACCCCCACAGTCCTCCATAGAGTACAATGTACTCTCCATAGTCCTCCATATAGTATAATGCGACCTATAGTTCTCCATATAGTATAATGCGCCCTATAGTCCTCCATATGGTATAATACACTCCCAATAGTTCTCCATATAGTATAATATGCTCTCCATAGTCCTCCATATAGTACAATGCACAGTATCATGTAGCCCCCATATAGTACAATGCAGCCCCCATATAGTATAATGCAGGCCCCCATAGAGTATAATGCAGCCCCCATATAGTATAATGCAGGCCCATACAGTAAAATGCAAACCCATACAGTGTAATGCAGCCCCTATTTAATATAATGTAGCTCTCATATAGCATAATGTAGGCCCATATAATATAATTTAGCCCCTAAATAGTATAATGCAGCACCATATAGTATAATGCAGCTCCATAGAGTATAATGCAGGTCCCCAAACAGTTTAATGCAGCCCCATATAGTATAATGCAGCCCATATATAATATAATGCATGCCCATATAATATAATGTAGCCCCCATATAGTATAATGCAGCCCCATATAGTATAATGCAGACCCCATATAATATAATATAGCCATCATATAGTATAATGCAGCCCCCATAGAGTATAATGCAGTCCATTATAATGCAGGCCCTCATATTGTATAATGCAGCCCCCATATAGTATAATGCAGGCCCATATAATATAATTTAGCCCCCATTATAGTATAATGTAGCCCCATACAGTTCAATGCAGCCTCATATAGTATAATGCAGCCCTCGTAGAGTATAATGCAGGCCCCATATAGTAAAATGCAGGCCCATATAATATAAATTAGCCCCCATTATAGTATAATGCAGCCCCATACAGTACAATGCAACCCCTTATAGTAAAATGCAGCCCCCATAGAGTAAAATGCAGGCTCTCATATAGTATAATGCAGCCCCATAGAGTATAATGCAGGCCCATACAGTAAAATGTGAGCCCATACAGTATAATGCAGCCCCCATTTAATATAATATAGCTCTCATATAGCCCCTATATAGTATAATGCAGCCCCATAGAGTATAATGCAGCTCCATAGAGTATAATGCAGGCCCCCATGCAGTTTAATGCAGCCCCATATAGTATAATGCAGCCCCTATATAATATAATGCATGCCCATATAATATAATGTAGCCCCCATATAGTATAATGTAGCCCCATATAGTATAATGCAGACCCCATATAATATAATATAGCCACCATATAGTATAATGCAGCCCTCATATAGTATAATGCAGCCCCTATGGAGTATAATACAGGCCCCCATATAGTATAATGCAGCCGTCATAGAGTATAATGCAGCCCCCATAGAGTATAATGCAGCCCCTATGGAGTATAATGCAGGCCCCCGTATAGTATACTGCAGCCCCCATATAGTATAATGCAGGCCCATATAATATAATTTAGCCCCCATTATAGTATAATGTAGCCCCATACAGTACAATACAGCCTCATATAGTATAATGCAGCCCCCATAGAGTATAATGCAGGCCCCATATAGTATAATGCAGGCCCATATCATATAATTTAGCCCCATTATAGTATAATGTAGCCCCATACAGTACAATACAGCCTCATATAGTATAATGCAGCCCCCATAGAGTATAATGCAGGCCCCATATAGTATAATGCAGGCCCATATAATATAATTTAGCCCCCATTATAGTATAATGTAGCCCCATACAGTACAATACAGCCTCATATAGTGTAATGCAGCCCCCATAGAGTATAATGCAGGCCCCATATAGTATAATGCAGGCCCATATAATATAATTTAGCCCCCATTATAGTATAATGTAGCCCCATACAGTACAATGCAGCCTCATATACAGTAGTATAATGCAGCCCCCATAGAGTATAATGCAGGCCCCATATAGTAAAATGCAGCCCCATATAGTATAATGCAGCCCCCATAGAGTATAATGCAGGCTCTCATATAGAATAATGCAGCCCCCATAGAGTATAATGCAGCACCCATATAATATAATGTAGTCCCCATATAGTATAATGTAGTCCCCAACACAGTATAATGCAACCCAATATAATATAATGTAGCCCCCATATAGTATAATGCAGCTTCCCATAGAGTGTAATGTAGCCCCCATATAGTATAATGCAGCCCCCCATATAGTATAATGCAGCCCCATATGCCCCCATATAATATAATGAAGCCCCCTCATACAGTATAAGGCAGTCCCACAGTCCTCAAGTATTATGGCCACCATTTACTTAGTGATGTAAAAAATGTATAAATACATACTTGCGGCTCCTCGTTCCCCTGGTCTCTGCAATTCGTCTCAGCAGCTCCACTGCCCGGCGTGCGATGAAATGACGTCTTCGCGCCGATGTGTCAGAGGGGGAATGATTGGAGAGGAAGCGTCACATGACGCTCTCTCTTCCATCATTGCTTTCAACTGTATCAGTGTCTATGATGCAGGTGAGGGGGGCGACACTGGTGTTGGCGCCGGCACCCTCTGACTCACGGGCCCCATAGTGGCCACGTGGTGTGCCGCTATTAGCGGCATGCCACTGGCTGGGAGCCCCTGGGAGAGTGGGAGCCCTTGGCAGATGCCTAGTCTGCCTGCCTGTAACGCCGGCCCTCACTGGGGGTAACACACTTGCAGTGCCTTTTCTCTTCTTCTTTTCACTTTTATGCTCTTTAACACAAACACAACGATAGTAACATCAAAGTGACCTCAACATATCTGGCTTTGGGTAAATGGGCGGAAATTGTTCACTGCTGTGCTGTCACACACTATCTCTACAGTTACTTCTGTATTTTATAGATATCTTTCCCTGTCTTTATGGCTAAGCGGTGCACTGTGACGTAATCTCAGTATCCAGATTCACCACAAAATGACCTCTTTCTGCTTTTATACAGGCCACTGGAGTTCTTCCAGATTGGCTGAGCTATACCAATTGATGTGATAGCTGCAAGACATTATGAGAAAGCTCGCTTGGCTGCTCCAGAGGTCATGTTATACTTCCTTGGATCATGCAATCTTCTGCAATGCGTAAAATGGCGGCCGCCATTGAAAGCAAATCACCAATTCTGCAAATTCAGGGGGTTCAGTGAATTTCTAAAAATTAAAAATGAATACGCTTTGCATCAAGTCATTTTGCTAATTTCTAGTGTCCACTCATCAATATCCAACCATCTTCCTTTTAGATGAGTACACTTCTCATTCACTAGCTATTGGTACAGTTACTTCAAGCAACAGCTGGGAAACCAGAGGTTGGGGACCACTGACCTAAAGCAACCCATGGTGCATTTGATGATGTGTGTATCTGGAAATACGGTGGGTTGCTTTAATTAACAATGCAAATGTGCCCCAACTGTGCAATAACCCTTAAGCATCTGGCAGTGGTGGTCTATCATAAATTTGGAATATTGCCAATTTTTCACTGATTTATATGTTATACATTATATTTATGAACATACAGTATCACGCTGATAGCATCCAAAGGAACAAAATGCCCCGTGTCCTCTTAATGCCATAGATTTATAATCTACTCATGTGCAGAACGTGTTATCATCATCCATCATCATAACATAACACCTGAACTTCTCCCACCAGTTTTAAAGCATTTTTATCATGAATCAGCTACATTGTTCTGTACCTTTCTGGTATGAGTGTGACAGCGATGGATGATCCTGTCTATTTTAATTTGATCAAAACACCTGTTCCATTTACAAGAAACAGTCATTACTGGCACAGTAACCTCAAAATGTAATTGTATAATTGCATCACAGAAGAATGTATAATCTGGACATTGTTATCCTGTTGTGATGCCCTTATGTGCATGGGAATTTCAAGTATTTAGAATTTTAAAAACTCGTTTCAAATCCCAACCTTCTTAATGACAATATGGATACTTGATTTATGTCACTCATTGGTTTTCCCAATGTTCCCATATCTACAGATATCAGAACATTAAGATGAGATAATCTAATAACTCTATGGTAGTGAATCATCCAAAAGCACTAGTCTTGGTGGTGGAATGAGGTTCAGGGAAAGAAGCAATGGAACAGAGTTGGAAATGTTCTTCTTTTGGCGATCAATAACAAAATAAATAAATTTAACAAAGAAATGAAGTGGCACTCACAACTGAGAGGTCCAAAAAGCTTTATTTTGCCATTGATGTTCCTGAGACAAAACAGTTGTTTTGCGTGTGTTCACACTTTATCTGGACAGCGTAAACACACGCAAAACATCTGTTTTGTCTCTGCAACATCTATGACTGAACAGACCTTTTTGGACATGTCAGTGGTGAGTGCCACTTTTCTTCTTTGAATTTCCATTTGAATGCCTATTTGCTGAGCACCACCGTCACTGATTTTGCAACTTAAATGCAATGATTAAGAACATTCAGTTCGAAACACGTAAGTTCATGCATGTCCTGATGAACTAAAACTTTTTTTTAACATCATGAATTTTTTTAAATATTTTTTTTTTTAAATAAAAAGTTGTTTTTAATTCATTGAAATTCGCCCCGGAATTGTTGCTGGATATGCTCCTTGAAACCATATCTTGCCTTATTGCCAGCTCAAGCACTACCAATGGAACAAAAGATTTTTTGGGTGAGCTGGATAAATACTATTTTTCTAATAAAATATGCAGTTATCTCTTAGCTCCATCTAGTGGTGGAGGCAGTCAGTCCAAATTTTATTCTTTACCTTTATTTGTCCATGCAGAAAATTGCATCAGTAAAAGCTCCAACATATATAAAAATTATGAAGCAAATTAGCAAAACATTTTGTATCTCTTTTTAGAAAAAAAGAAATAGAAAGTCTAAAAATAACATTTACTTTAAGGCAAAAAGATGTAATTTTGGCAGTAGATTTTTTTTTATGGGAGATAAAGAATCACATTGAATATCCATAACTGTATATTAAGAAGTAAATTAGAAAAATTGGACGTGTTATTCTTATTAATTGTGTAGGAAAACTTGCAGATTCCCGCTTTCTTCACCGCCGGAGACATCTGTTCTGTCATTTTATTAACTTATTCCATGTTTTAAAAAAAAAAAAAGTGAATGATAAAAAGAGTCAGTATCAGTGAGCGCTGAGCTTCTGCATCCTTTTTCTCTCATCTGCTTGGCTTGTTTGCTGACGGTTGGGGCTCAGTGATCCTCTGACTTTCTATCCGTGAGACCTCGGCATAGCAGGTCATGCACTAATTGTTCGGGTTTATACATACTTTTTCATTTTCCCACCTGACTGCACAATCAATTTCGGCTCCTGACCAAGTCGTCTCTGTTTCACATATTTATCATGCACCGTAGCGGGTTTTGGCTCCGTAATATTTCACTCTATCAGCGCTTTAATGTTTAATAGGTCACTCCATCCGAACATTAATTATACATGCAGCTGGGATGAAAATGATAGCGCGGGTCCTTTAAGCCAGGATAGGGTTAATTGCGGAGGGGGCCTGTTAGCGCTTTCTGGCTGCCTGTCATCTTGGAGTTGTGCCCTAAAACAAGATGTATTGTCCGCAAGTGAAACACACTGATTACCCCACAAGTCATTTTTCTTTCAGAGACTTTTGCAGAACGCTGCATCCCTGACCTATCGCTAATGCAGGCCTATTGAGAGTAGCACTGGCACGGTCACAAACATTTACATTGTGTGCATAGTCGAGGCGTCCAACTCTCCCCCTACCCATCCCCCATACACTATACTCACTTTCATTAGATTTTTTTTTTCTTGATTTACTCCCAAATTCAACACCAAGTAGTTGCTGTCTTCGCACAAAATTGAAAACTATATAACTCTTTCCTGAACCAACCCAAAAGGAGAGCAAGCTCACACTTTAAAGGCTGTCTATATTAAAGGAGAATTAAGATCTGCTGTTTTTTTTTATTATCAATGATGCTTTTTAGCATAATACAGGCAATACTCTTAGTGCTTGTTCAGACTTCATGCTTTTTAGCGCTTTTTCCTCTCCTTTTTTTGTGCAGCATTTTACAGTACCAGCAAAGTAAATGAGATTTCAAAAATCATATTAACACTCTGCATTTTTTGAATCTAGCAGTTTTTGATCTGCTTGTTTTTTTAATTTATTTTTTTATTTTTTAAATCTGCAGCGTGTCAATTCTTTTATCATTTTCGCAGGGTTTTTCACCGATTCATATGAATGGGAAAAAATGCATCAAAACATGCTTACTGTAGGCAACCTTTTTTCTGCCAACACTCTGGTTTTTGATGCCAGAGCTGGTATGTCACTCTCCACAAGGAGAAACGCTACACCTTAGACCTCTGTCCAGAGCCTCTCACCTAGCCAAATCAGTTCTCATACTTGGCTCTGATGAGGGGCAGTACCCCGAAACACTGTGCCTGCAAATTGAGATTCTGATTTGGCTTTTATCCTAAGTCATATTGCAAGGCTTGTTAAAGGGTCGACTGTGACTTGTAGGATTGCTGCTTCCAATAGGTGGCGCTATAGAGTACAAGTCCTCTTTTTCTCTGAAGAGGCAATTTGCATATGGCTTTTGATAAAAATCCACAGCAAAATGTTGTGTGTGTGTGAACACACCCTTATTTTTTAAATTTCTTTGTGGACGATAGACTATAGCAAATAGTTCTTTTCTAGTAGCAACAAGCTATTCTATGACGATGTACAGAAATTGTCATCATTCAATAATAACCCCAACCCAAATTGCTCCTGTTTTTTGGAAAGAACTTTTTTGAAAAATTTTCATGTGAACTGTATATAAATGAAAAGTTTTTTTTTTTGTTTTGTTCAAAATACTATACTTATAATGTGCCACTAATTGCTCAGTAGGATTCTCAATGTTAGAAATGCTGGAAAATGGGGCTCTGGAACCAAGGATCAGATCTCTGATATTTTGATTGGGATGAAGGTTCCCATGCTCGACATCTATTCAATTCCTTGTCTATGGCACTGCCGGAAATAGCCAAGTGTTGTGCTGACACTTCCATTCCATTGAAAACAGTTCTCAAAATCATTGGTTGTCGAGAAATCAAACCCCCAGTCATCAGTAAGTTATTCCCTAATCCATAATTACCTAATATAATTAATAATCAAAGAAACGTAAAATGGATTTCCCAACTTGTGCCAATTTTTTCACATGAGACATAGTATTAACGAGAAGCAGTATTCTGCTTTCCCTCTCCAATTGACCTCCTAAACATGTAGAGCCTGATCCCAGAATTCTGCCGTAAAAAGCTTGGAAAAGTAGCAAATTTTTGGCAAAACTCAAAGCTGTGTTAGAATTTTATGAATTTTGTCTGTTTCACGCTAATTTTGGAATGGGACAAGGGCATGGCGACCCCAACTTGTCAAATTCTTTAAACCACAAATCTTGTTCCAGCAGGGACTGAAATAAAAATTTGTGGCAAGGAGGAGCATGCCACTCTCCTGATTCTCCTGATTCATTAAGAGGCATGCGCTCCACTCCCTCATTATGAAGGTCGCCAGTCTTGATAAATCTTAGATATTAAAAACCTCAGATATTATTTTTGATGACCATGCACAACCAGAAGGCATATATACAAGGTCCATATATCAAGTTTGACAGAGGCCACAGGATCAAAAATGCTACCTTGGACGGGCTTGGCACATGCTACTCTGTCTGGTAGAATCCAGAGGAATCCTGACCTTCCCCCCTTAACACTTGTACAGGGATCTGGTCTTACAAAGAGGTCCACTGGATGGCTTCAATGGAAGGACTGTCAGCTAGAGGAGTAAACCAGTGGCAAAAAAGGTTGCCACACAGGGTCAATGCCAAGAGGATGCTTCATAGACATAATCGGAAAATAAGCAGATGGTCAAAATTTAATCTGAGGTGAGAAAACAAGAGAAATCTGTCAGCCAACAAAAGAGCAAAGACTAGAGCTGCAAGCGAGGGAAGCAGAACTCATTGACTGGCAGTGGAAGTCAAAGACCCAGGGGTTTAAATAGCAGGCCGCCTTACCGATGGCTCTCAGAAAGGAGTAATCAAAAGCAAACAATCAACCCCATAGCTACCTGATTTAGTGGCACCAAAAGTCCCAGGATTGTAACAGGACTGATGCAGTCACTCATCACCTGCAATAAAGGCGCGACACCACTTAGCGGCCAAAGCAGAGATAGAGGGGACAGGAAACGGCACAGATGTTATGCCATGTAAATTCTGCCCCTGATTGGAATCTCAGTGCAGCAAAGCTACTGTACAGCGGCCTTGGGTCATGTGGGGCATTTTGCGAACACCCATTGGGTTAATGCTTTTCACTTACAACATTAATACAATAAAATAATAAATTAAGTCTGCATTCAACTATAAGTCATATAAAATCTATACATTTTTATATAAAAAATACTTGGATTGAAATCTTTAAAAGTAAGCATAAAAAAAAATCATCATAACTAGTAGAAAACTCTATTATGCAGAAAATAAAACTGTCACAATTGTGTAAACCTATTCTTTGGTGTACAGAATAAGATTTTCTACCTAAGCTAAAACACATTATAGAAAGCACTATAGCGATTGCAGCTAGAACACAATGGGGCTATAGCTGTTACATCCATCCCAAGTGGTACAAATATGAATGAACTTAAAATGCTTTTCCATAAAAAAAGAAAAAAAAAAAAAAAGATTGTGGCTCCGTTGACTTGCTCCTCTGTAACCCAAACCACAGTATTCAGCGCACACATTATTCTTATCAAAGGAAACATTAATCGCAGAAAGAAAGAAAATTTGAACAGTACAAACTCCTGATAACCTTTGATTCAATGAACAAAGAGCTGCATTTAGGAACTGGCTTTATGACACATTACAGTATGTAAGGCCTTTGATTACACCTCTGTGAAACGCAACATAGCTGTAATTTTCCATTTGTTTCACAATTCTGCATTAGCTGACCTTGTACTTTGCTTTTAACTCAGATTCTGCTACAATGTCACAGAACATTTTTTTTTATTTGAAATTTCTCCTATTCTTCTTACCCAAGTCATATCCGATGTTTTCTGAAAAGTGCCTCAATTAATAATTAAAGCAACATTTTGTTGCATTGTGCTTCATTTTCTACAAAAATGTTGTAGAAAATGACAATTACTATTGTTGAGGTTTACTTATACAAATGACCTTCGAACAGTATTTTCCTCAATTTTATATAATGCCGTCTAGAATTCTTGGGAGAATCAACAAAGGTTAATCTTATTACACAGGTTAAAATGCTGTAGGTTATCTCTATTGATGGAAGAAATATTATTGTATCACTGTAATTGGCTGAGTGAAATTTCAGGTACATTCAGGAGGGTAATTAGAACAATTCCTGGAATTCACATATACTGTAATGTACGTCCATGCAATAAATACCCCCTACATTACAATCGCGGGATGCATTATGTGACATACATATGTGCCAGACTATGAAACGACCATTCGGAAAACTAATCATAACCCCAAACAAACAAACCGAACATCCAGGTCATAATGCAAAAATAAAGAATTAGCCAAACATTGTGTTAGACTAAAAAACCTTTATTACAAAAATCAATAGGTTCTTGGTGGCACTAAAGAAAAAGTGCATGCACGGATCTATAATAAATACATAATGTCTTAATGTAAAATACAAACATAGAGACACTGTATCAAATTACACCATGGTATATTGATGCTGCAGATGCAATATGGGATGTACATTGCATTACACTCACCACTTAAAATGCACAAGTAAAGGCAAGTGCAAAGTGGCCCTATTAAACTTTAATTATGTATGTGGTCAGTGACCAAATAAGGCAACAAAACCCATGTAGCTGGACCATGACTGGTGTAATATAAAATACTGAGAGTAGAATTACAATCTGTTCAGATGAATAAATTCTATGTACAACTTTTGGACTTCGCAAACTGTAGATTGCATCAGCCTATAATTTACTTGTACACAACATCAAATGGAAATATCTCAATACCTGGTGGTCTGTCACTCCGTGTGCAGCACGCCGACCCCCGACATTCGGGAGGGTGCAGGAAACAGAGACAGCCCAGGACCCAGGGAAGAGTGGAATGGGACCATCAGAATTCCTGTATTGCTTCTTTTCATTTTTTGTTCCATTCAGAACCATAAAAAAAAATTGAACGGCAATAACTTTACAACAACTTGTTTAAAAACGATATGTCCCTTTGCTTCAATGTATCTGAAATAAAATAAAACATATACCGTATTTTTCGGACTATAAGACGCACCGGACCATAAGACGCACCTAGGTTTTAGAGGAGGAAAATAAAAAAATTAAAATTTAAGCAAAAAATGTGGTCATGATGCACTTTTAAGGGGGAGGGGGTCTTCTGCTGACACTGGTATAGGGGTAATGTCCCCCAATTCTGACAATATCCCCCATCCTGGTATATATGCCGCCCCCCTTCCTTTTATATGTGGTCCCCATCCCCATCCTGGTATGCCTGGCATCCCTCCATCCTGGTATGCATGGCACCCCTCATCCTTATCCTGGTATGCATGGCACCCCTCATACCTATCCTGATATGCATGGCACCCCTCATCCCTGTCCTAGTATGCATGGTACCCCTCATCCCTGTCCTGGTATGCATGGCACTCCTAATCCCTATCCTGGTATGCATGGCACCCCTCATCCCTGTCCTGGTATGCATGGCACCCCTCATCCCTGTCCTGGTATGCATGGCACCCCTAATCCCTATCCTGGTATGCATGGCACCCCTAATTCCTGTCCTGGTATGCTTGGCACCCCTAATCCCTATCCTGGTATGCATGGTCCCCCTAATCCCTGTCCTAGTATGCATGGCACCCCTAATCCCTGTCCTTGTATGCATGGCAACCCTAATCCCTGTCCTGGTATGCATGGCACCCCTAATCCCTGTCCTAGTATGCATGGTCCCCTTAATCCCCATCATGCTGCACATTAAAAAATATAAACACTCCTACTCACCTCTCTTCTCTCCTCCATCGCTGCATCCTGTCTGCCTGCACTGATCTATCCATGTGAGCCGCACATGACGTCGCTGCCATGCGCAGCTCACATGGAGAGATCAGCTGCCGGAAGTCACTGCTCCCCACGCCGGGTCTGTGTGCGCGGGGAGCAGTGACTTCACTCTCCTTCATAGCCGTCACACAGCGGAGCCGCGCTGCGGCTGCTGCTGCTGCCGGCAATCTCCTGTGCCCGCTCATTAAAGGGCATGAATATTCACCCCCTCCCCACGCCCATGGAGAGAGGTTGAATATTCATGTCCTTTAACAGCAGGCACAGGAGATAGCTGGCAGCAGCAGCAGCAGCCGCAGCGCGGCTACACTGTGTACCGCTATTAAGGAGCATGAATATTCAGTGCTCCCTACGCCCCATGGGCGTGGGGAGCAGTGAATATTCATTTTCTTTAGCAGCGGGGACAGTGTAGGCTGCAGCGGGCGGCTGCTGCCTCCTGTGCTCCGCTCCTCCACCGATACCTCTCCCCCCACACCACACATAAATATACACCCCCCCCCAACATTCAAACTATAAGATGCACCCCCCATTTTCTTCCAAAATTTTGGAGGAAAAAAGTGCGTCTTATCGAAAAATACGGTAGGCCCTGATTCATCAAGGTCAGTATTGTTCATGCCAGTTTTAATGAGGGGGCTTGGTAGAGTTAGAGGTGCTTGATTCATTAAGAGACGAATTTCTTAAGAAATCCGATGCATCTTAAAAGTGGCATGAGCCTTCAAACCCCTCGATACAAATCTTACTCCAGTCAGAGACTGGAGTAAGATATGTGTTGTTAGTAGAGATGAGTGAACCCAAATTTAAAAGTTCGGGGTTTGTACCAGACAGTCAGAGTACGCTGCTAAACGCAGAACACAGACTTCTCCCGGAAGTCGGTTGCAATGTTCTGAGAGATAGAGAGAGAGAAAGAGAGAGAGACATTTTACAGCTCAAAAGTTTGGGTCCCCATTGTTTTCAATGTGGTTCGGCTTCTGGTTAAAGTTCAGCTACAGTTCTGGTACCCAAACTGAACTTTGGAATAAAGTTTGTGTTGTGTACCAGAACACGAACTTCCACGAGTCCTCTCATCGCTAGTTGTTAGGTATGTTACAACTCATCACGAATTAGACAAGTGGGCACAGTTCCATCCATTTTGGCTGTCTGAAATTGGTATGAAAATGTCAAATGTCACCAAATTTTTGTGCAACCTAGCATTGCGCACAAATTTGGGGACATTTCAAAGTGTTTTCATCTAGCAAAACCATCTTGATGAATCGGGGCCATAGTCTTCATTAACAATTTCTTACAAATTTGGATGTACAGTTCATTGGCAAACTTACGTGTCTTCATGATAACAAACTACAAGCAATGTGTACTACAAAAAAATAAAAGTAAAAAAATAGGGCCCGCACTCCATTAGTATTAAATTAGTATACAAGTGCACAAATACATATTAGGCCAATATATAAATATAAACATACACGCTACGTCAGCACACTGCGACTAATGAATACATAAGCTCCAGTATTGATGCAAATGTTAAAAACGTTAGATACTTAGCATTTTTTAATCAAAGAGAACAATAGCCATCCAACCACATCAAGGTATATTTAAATATGGATGGCCCCTATTAGTGATCAGCAATCGTGCTCGGTTAAGGGGTTAATCGAGCACGCTCGAGTGCTTACCGAGTATCTTCGGCGTGCTCGAAAACTATGACCAAGTTGCCGCTGCTGCATGTTTTCGAGCACGCCGAAGATACTCGCTAAGTACCCGGGCGTGCTTGGTTAATCCCTTAAGCGAGCACATTCACTTATCACTAGTCCCTATCACTAATGTCCTACCTCTCCATGTGCCAAACCAGGCCTCATCTAAATGGAGAAGTGAAAGGAAACCAGGCACAGAGCTCGCAATTCTTTCTTCTTTCTTTTTTTTATTTATAAAGCGCCAACATATTCTGCAGCGCTTTACAATTCAGACAATTTAAAGACACTATTGGCACTGTCCCCATTGGGGCTCACAATCTAGATTCCCTATCTGTATGTCTTTGGAGTGTGGGAGGAAACCTGAGAACCCGGAGGAAACCCATACAAACACGGGGAGAACATACAAACTCCTTACAGATGTTGTCCTTGGTGGGATTTGAACCCAGGATCCCAGCACTGCAAGGCTGCAGTGCTAACCACAGAGCCACCGTGCTAAAAACTTGTCTTGGAAATAAGTGTAGATGAGTGTGCTGAGCCCCTTTTTCTGTAGTACACATTGTCGGGTCTGGCCGTATGTTTAGAAACAATGAGTAGTTTGATCCGGCAATTATCTGTTACTCACAAGAAATATTTTCTTTCGGCTACCAAGCAAAAGGGGAAGATAGAAGTATCATATCCCTGTCAGTAGTAACCCATAAAAAGTAGAAGAAATTGCAGAAGTAGTAAAATAACACATTATTGCAGGATCTGACTACGCAGTGCTTGTAGTCTGTTACCATGGAGACATATTAGACTGTATATGACAGATTTAAATGTGAGCTGTCGGCATAACATAGTAGGAAGTTGTTCAATACTATTTGCAAAGTTACTTCATTTTTAGATACATTTGGGCAATACAAATGATTCAAACACATACACAGTCTGGAAATATTATTTTTTTTAATTGTCATTGATTTGGTAGCTAATATAGCAAATTAAAAAGACAAAAGGTTCACTTTAAAGTTGTCCAATTTAGAAAACTCACTTTCATATACTGTATATTCTTTGTAAAAAAAAAGGTACCTGGTTACTAAGGATATGGGTTTGATTGACTGTGCATATGTAAGATAATTGAAAATTCACTAATTGAGCTAATCATCCCACTATCCGGAACAAGCGGCACTTCATGTATCATGTATGACACAATTATGTTCGTACATGAAAAGAGCTGGAATGCAGGTCATGATGCCGAATGGTAAGGGAAATAATAGGAAAAAATCTATTTGATATGAACCTACTACAATATAGGTGACCTAAAGTATGAAGAAAGCATGAGGGGTTATGAGTTTGCTGTCAGAACCTAAGGCTCTTAATACAGAGTACTGTACGTGATTGACAGGTTGGATTAATGTACAAAGCAACTGAAACAATATTTTTGAAATTGAGTCACTTAAACTCGACCTGTATAGGAAAGATTTTCAGAATAAAATCCTATAATAACAATTTTCAAACAATAACTAGTAACCAGAGGGGATATAAAAATTAAAAAAAAAATACTAACTTTAAACAGATATTGTTTTAATAATGCATTATCAGACTATTTGCCAGATTATTTATACATTGGACAACGCAGCAAATGTAAAGGTTTTTGACCATTATGGTGTCAATCTTGAAAATTTGCGATACAAATTTGTTGGCAGATTTACAGTGCTGTGGAAAAGTTTTAGGCATTTGTGGACAAAATGGTGCAAAGTAAAAATGCTTTAAAAAATAGAAAAGTGTTAGTAGTTTATTTTTGCCAATTAACAAAATGCAAAGTGAATGAACAAAAGTGCAATTTAAATCAAATCTATATTTGGTGTGACCACTCGTAGCCTTCAAAACAGAATTAATTATTCGAGGTACATTTGCACAAAGTCAAGAATTTTGTAAATAGTCAAGTGTATAAGTAAACAGTTATATCAAATAGGTGATAATAATCATCATTTTTATATGTCAATTGTAAAGCAGTCATTGACGGAAATGGAAACAGCTGTGTAGGAGGCTTCAAACTGGGTGTGGAACAGCCAAAGTGTGCTACAAAGTTGAGATTGTGGAAGACAGTTTTGTGTCACAGGTCATACACCATGGCAAGACTGAGCACAGCAACAAGACACAAGGTAGTTATATTGCATCAGCAAGATCTCTCCCAGGCAAACACTTTGATGTAGACTGGGTTTCAAGATGTTCTGTTCAAGCTCCATTGAAAAAACATGAACAAATGGACACAGTTGGGGATAGCAGATGCACTGGTTGGCTAAGGAAACTGAAAATGAAAGACACATCATGCTTCCTTTCGGAATTGGAAAATGTCCAGCAGTGCCATCAGCTCAGAACTGGCATCCAATGGAGCCCAGCTACAGCCATCTACTCTTCTTGGAAATTTGGCCAGATGTGGTATTCATGGCCAAAAAGCCATACATGTGACTGTGGAAACAAGTTCAAGCAACTCAACCAGAAGTATAGCTAGGGGCAGAGGGTGTGGTCGCCCCAGGCCCTGTGCTCAGAGGGTCCCACCCAGAGCTATGCCACCCTTAACTGTATAGGTGTGCATAGCGCGCTGATATAGTTAAACTCTGTGGTAGAGCAGGGCCATTATACAGCTTAAGGACTAATCAGGGGACCTTAATACAGTTTGGGGACTAATGCAGGGACACAGTGGTAGGCATTATTATGTGGAACAGTAAGAGGAGCGCTGTTATTGTACCATACAGCAAGTGCAGTAATAGGGACACATACGGCAGCAGCTGCTCAGTATTGGGGTATGAGCAGGATGATGAGTTTGTTCAGGTTGGGAATAGATGAGGACAGTGCTGGAAATGTGAGAAGTCAAATGTGTCTTTGTTGTAATCTCTGCAGATTAGTCATGAGATGACTGGAGAAATTGTCATGTCAGTCTGGGCCCGATGGAAAAGGCATGAAAAGTGAACAATTCCATAAGAAAGAACATCAGCTGTAAGTCCCCATCTCTGTAATCCCTTATATGTTCTGCAGGACTGGTATGTACCACTTTATGGTCATTGTATTGCAGTAACAAAGATCTTGGTCTTTTTAAAGATTATTTTCCCATAACAGTACGATCATCTGCTGAGGTTCCCATATACCCATGATTAGGCTGCACCACTGGAGTTGTAATCAGAACTACTGGTTAGGGGCCCGTTCAGATGTTTCCCCCCTCCCACCCTGAGATGAACCCCTAGTTTCGCCTCTGGACTCAACTATGCATAAAAACATAGGAACTGGGATGCAGAAAAATGAGAGCAGCTGCTCTGGACTGAAAAGTCAAAATTTGAAATGCTTGGCTGTAATAGAATGCAGTTTGTTTGCCAAAGGCCTGGAGAGTGACACGATAATGAGTGACAGGTAACAATGAAGCATGATGGAGGTTCCTTGCCAGTTTGGGGCTTCTTATCAGCAAACAGAGTTGGGAATTTGGTCAGAATTATTGGTGTCCTCAATGCTGAGAAAAACAGGCAGATACTTATCCATCATTCAATACCATCAGGAAGGGGTCTGATTGGCTCCAAATTTATTCTGCAGCAAGAGAATGACCCCAAACATCCAGCCAATGTCATTAGAAACTATCTTCAGTGTATAGAAGAACTGATGGTATGGCGTCCACAGAGCCCTGATCTCAGCATCATCCAGTCTGTCTGAATTATATGTAGTCAGACTAGTTTACCAAAGCCTAAATCAACAGAATGTCTGTGGTTATTTCTCCAAAAGTTTGGAACAATCTTCATGCCACATTGTTTCAAAACTGAGTGAAAGTGTAGAAGTTATGTGGTTTTCAAGTGGCATGGTCACACCAAATATTGATTTGATCTAGATTTCACTTTTGTTCGCTCACTCTGCATTTTGTTAATTTATAAAAGTAAGCTATTCATTCTTCTATTCTTCTAAAGCATTTTTACGTTGCAGAATTATTTCCACAACTGTCTAAAACTTTTGTACAGCACAGTACAGCTAGATACAATTTTATAATTCCCAATGATAAAGAAAATAATCAGCTCATATAATCTAATTTGCCAATATGTGATATTATTTTAACCTCTTGCTTCCTAACCAATTTTTCATTTTTATTTTTGTATTTTTTTCTCCCATTATTCCAAGAACCGTAACTTTTTTGATTTCCCATTCACATACCCATATGAGAGCTTGTTTTATGGAAGATAAGTTGTAATTTTTAATGATTTTAACATACAATATACTGAAATTGGGAAAAAAAACTCCAATTGGGAAGATATGGTAAAAAAAATGCTATATCACCGTTTTTTTTTTGTTTGTTTATTTGTTTGTTTTTTATATTCATTGTATGATACAAATGATTCTTCATGTCAGTACAATTACGGCAATACAAAATTGTATAGAATTTTTATTTTAATGGTGAATAAAAAAGTAATTTGCAAAAAAAAAAATTGGGGTCTGGGTTGCAATTTTTCAAGAATCGTAACATTTTTATTGTTTTGTCGGTAGAGCCTTGTTAGGGTTTGTTTTTTGAGTGGTGAACTGACGGGGGTTATCGATGCCAATTTTAGGGGTATGTATGATATCTTGATTGTCTTTTATTGCATTTTGTTAGGGAGGTGTGGTATCCCAAAAAAATATCACAATTGATGTTTCTTTTTTTTCTCTTTACCAAGTTTATTGTATGGGTTAATTAATCTTATATTTATACCAAAATCTTACAGATGCCGTGATGCCAGATAAATTTGTTTTTTTAATCTTTGAACTTCTTTATTTTTAATTGGGCAGAAATCTGGTGTTTCAAATTTTTATATATTTTTTTTATTTATTTATATTTTTGCAAACTCTTTTATTTAATTTTTTTAGTCCCCTTAAGGGATTTGAACCTGCGATCATCTGATCTCTTTTGCTATATATTGAAACGCCGAAATGTCACTGTATTGCTATTGCAAATAGTGTAAATTGCAGTCTTCTATAAAGTTCAGCTCATGGATGAGCTACATTGGTGCACCAAGATGGCAGCCATTCAGGCCTTCAGCAGGCCCCCCAGCTACACCAGTAACCCATCAGTGATCCCTGAGCACATTGTGGTAGTGACCAATTGAAACCTTTCCATTTAAATGATCTTTAACCCACACACACTGAAACCTTCACTGATATACGTCTATGTCATATTGCATCAAAGGTTTGAAGGGGTAATTTCAACTTCTGAAATGGGTAAAATTGAAAAGTGCTTGTAAAAACTTTGCAATTTATTTCTTTTTAAAAAATTCCTCTCTGTTCTCAAGAATGGCGTGATTTATTTTAGAATTTAATGCTCTTTGCCTAGGTTACTATCCACCTCTGCACTCTATCAGAGGTGGCTGGTTTCTTAGACAAGAAGTGCAGTGCTAACAAGTAGAGATGAGAAAATTTGAACTGTAAAGTTTGGGATTCGTACTGGACACCTAGTGTCCGGTGACGAACTCAGAACACGGACTGCTCCAGAAGTCCATTTTACAGTTCAGAAGTTCGGGAAGTAGAGAGAGAGATTTTCCAGCTCCAACTTTCAGGTCCTCATTGATTTCTATGGGGTTTGGGTTCAGGTTTAAGTTCGGGTACAGTTCTGGTACTCGAAGCAAACTTTGGACTAAAATCCGGTCGAACCCAAACACAGCTTTTAATACCAGTTATAAAGTGGCCAACCTTTTATAATGGTGACAATATTTTTCATCATGTCCAAAAAGCAGAAAGAGAGAGATTTTCCAGCTCCAAAGTTCGGGTCACTATTGACTTCTGTGGGGTTTGGGTTCAGGTTCAAGTTCGGGAACAGTCCTGGCACCCGAACCAAACTTTGGACTAAAATTTGGTCGAACCCGAAGAACCCAAACATCCACGAGTCCGCTCATCCCTACTTACAAGATGTTTGCTATGAAGCTTGCAAGCTCTCTTCTGTGGCCGGATCACTAAATCTGACCAGCTTCAGTGCCCCTGTGCACATCTGATATTGCAGAGGCAAAGGAGCCTCTGCCTGCTGCAACACGGAGACCGCAGCTTGCACCAGTGTCACATTGATGCAGGTGGTCCAAACTGTCAACCATAAGAAGTGCACAAAGAAGCAATGAAGCTGGGAAGCAGACAAAGAAAATAATGCTTTAATGCAACTTTGGGTGGTTGTCTCAACAAAGGTTTTATTGAATTTGTTTCAGGTGATCCCATGATAGCTAGATGGCAGGATAATGTGTGTTTATCTGTCAGGTATAGCCTGCAGGCAACATATCAGACTACAGTCTTAAGCTGTGACATGCAGTTCCAACTCTGTCTACATTTTATTTCAGCAGAGTCAGGTTATCTGAGAATGGAGCTCAATATAGGTGTGTAATTCTTTGATTTTTCATTTCCTTTTATATTCTTTCCTAGATTTCTGGCATAATATTTGTACTTTTAAAAAACAAACAAACATGATTTCTGGATACTCTATCGGGAGATGTTTATACTCTATATGCCACTCCGTGGCCACCTAGAAGTTATGATGTGAATTGCAGCCTGTCTAGGGTTTTGTTAGCATGTTGCAATAAATAATTTGTTTCATAAGAAATTTGAGTCCTTAACCAAAATCAAGCAAAAATAACGGTGGACACATCTGTATACTGTCTTGTCATATGAAATATTCATTCAAAGGGGTTGTTCAGGATTTAAAAAATAGGAATAATATGCTTTTTTTTTCTAAAAACAGCACCACTCCTGTTTATGCACTGTATGTACTGTAGTACTACAGCCCAGGAAGTTTTACGCTCAAAAACATCTGAAATGAAAAGTTAATCTTTTTCTTAGAAAATTATTGACCATACCACAATATCACCTATATATAAGGGGCAGAAACTCCATACAACAATTTATTCCTTCCCTAGAGGAAGCCCACATGAAACGCACGTTGGGGTTGTACAACCATGGCTTTCACACAAAGATTAATGGCTAAACAGCAATTTCTTGCACCATATCATTGGTAACTTAATATTGATGACTTAGAATTGCACTATATTGTCTGACATTGCTGGCTATGATGCATTGTACACCTATATAGATTTACTTTTTGAACTACTGCTTTATGTGCCCCCCTGTACTTTATGTCATTAACCATGATTTTGTCTACTAGAGTTTTTACATTTAATCAGGATTTTATTAATGTATGTTTTTGGTTTTGTATTTTCTCAATGATATTTGTATTTTCTATTATTGGCAGACATTTGACTCATTGTTGTTGTAGGAAAAAAAAAACAGCTAGTTTTGTGTGAACTTAGATGAAGAGCAATGCCAGACACAGTCGCAAATAGTGGTAACTTGCAGTGCCAACTTTAAAAATACAGAAACATTAGTCCAATTGAAAAAAATGGTGAAAAGCTGCACTCACCGTTTATGTAAAAATAACAGTCCTTTATTTCATTATTCAAATAAAATGAATGGAAAGCAGGGAGTGTGGGGAGGAGGTGGATGACAGCTGTTTCACGCTCTAGCAAGCGCTTCTGTGGGTCCACATGGGTTGGCCATACATACCAGGATTGGGAGGATGAGGGGGCCATACATACCAGGATTGGGGAGATGAGGGGGGCCATACATACCAGGAATGGGGGATGAGGGGTGCCATGCATACCAGGATTGGGGGGGGGGTGAGGGGTGCCATGCATACCAGGTTTGGGGAATGAGAAGACCATGCATACCAGGATTGGGGGATGAGGGGGCCATGCATACCAGGATTGGGGGATGAGGGGGCCATGTATACCAGGATTGGGGATAAGGGGGCCATGCATACCAGGATTGGGGGATGAGGGGTGCCATGCATACCAGGATTGGGGGATGAGGGGTGCCATGCATACCAGGATTTGGGGATGAGGGGTGCCATACATACCAGGATGGGAAATTTACCAGTAGCTGCTGCATTTCCCACCCTAGACTTATGCTTGAGTCAATACGTTTTCCCATTTTTTTGTGGTAAAATTAGGTATCTCGGCTTACTTTTTGACTGTGCCCCTACTTGTATATGTTTGAGGAAAAGGTGTGTGTAAAAGGGTGTGGCTTTAAAAAATGGGTGTGGTTTTCCTACACACAAACACAGAACCTGTTGTTAAAAATTTGAATCCCACCCCTATCAGCGAGGTCCTTTCTCTCTCCTGTAGAGTGTAATCTCTTATGGTCAGCAGGTCCTCTCTCTCTTCAGTAGAGTGTAAGCTCTTATGGACAGCAGATCCTCTCTCTCTTCTGTCGAGTGTAAGCTCTTATGGTCAGTGGGGCCCTCTCTCTCTCCTGTAGAGTGTATGCTCTTATGGTCAGTGGAGTCCTCTCTCTCTTGTAAAGTGTAAGCTCTTATGGTCAATGGGGTCCTCTCTCTCTCTCCTGTAGAGTGTAAGCTCTTATGGTCAGCGGGGTTCTTACTCTCTTGTAAAGTGTAAGCTCTTATGGTCTGCAGGATCCTATCTCTCTCCTGTACAGTGTAAGCTTTTATGGTCAGCGAGGTCCTTTTTCTCTCCTCTAGAGTGTAAACTCTTATGGTCAGAGGGGTTTTCTCTCTCATCTCCCCCATGTTTTCTGAGCAATTACAAGCTTTCCAGTATCGAAATTTGCGCAAATTGTAAAATTAGGTAAAGTCGGCAAATTCGAATTTCAAAAGATTCGCACAGTTCTAGTGATTCTCTGCAGCTGTGATATACGTTGTAGCTGTGACATAGACACTGCAGCCAAAACATGGAGAGCCAGTGCTGAATCATGTGGATGATGGCTATTATCTTTGTTTGCTGTTTTACTACTATGCTATCTTTTTAGCACCACTTTTAAAAAAGTGGAAAACTTTGATTGAAAGATATTTGGAAAATGTTGAAGTTGAATGTACAAACTTTATCTTTTAGTTAAAGGAAACTCCTATTTCTTTCATTTGCAGGCACAGTGCATCCAGCCAGATCTAGACAAATCCACGACACTTGAGCAATTTACTGGAAACATATTTACATTTCAGCATTTAGCAATGGCAGATACAAGTCTGGCGCTCGCCAAACTTCTAGGCACCCTAAGGCCAGCGCCTGATTTGCCTAATGCTTGTTAGTATATTCCTGATACACAACAGATGCTGCAGTCTTGCTGAAGATATAACATTACATTGGGAACGTTCAGCCTATCATTCTCCTGGGTGCTGATTTCTGAAATTCAGCTCATTGCATTCACCTTAACCCTGCCATACAGCTCCTCCTACCATTCTCATAGCCAGGCGCAGATACCAGACTGTGAACTTTAATAATGCGAGACTGCAGATCTTGCCATATTATTCCTGACTGTTCTTAGACAGAGCTTCCAATTAACTTATACCAACTGAGACATCAACTTCGTGCTCCGCTGGAAGCCTTGATCTCAGGGAATTAGACAATACAGTTCATTTTCACATTCTAACACCCACTGCTATCTCAATAATCTCTTCTCTCCCCATCTCTATAAATATATGTTCGCCTTTAATGACAGGAATCGTGCACGTGTGCATTTGGTGTCAATGTGTCACAAGTATTATTCTAGAATGGTGTGAATAGTATTCATCAAGGCAGAGCACCGATACGGATGAAGCAGTACGAAATGTTAGAGATGAGCGAATCAATTTTAAGCAAACTAGATTCAATTAGGATTCTTCAAAAATTTGTGGATTCAGAAGAATCCAAATTTTTGGCACAAATCCGGTAAAATAATGGCTGGTCCTTTTAGAGGATTCTCAGCTACAGGAAGGGATATAATTTGATAAACTGTTGTACTCACCTCTCCTCGGCACTCCCCATACCTCTCTCTTGCTGCCGCCATCCACGTGACAGTTTGTTGTGGCTGCACTTGCCGGAAAACTCAGAAGGAAAAGAAGCTGATCAAAGAGCAGGACAAGAAGCGGTGGTGGTGGGACAGGTATGGAGAGGGCCAGTTTATTATTTTTTAACATCTTCCTAGCAGACTCGATTCTTACCATATTTATTTGATGCAAATCAAATTTCCCCATTTAATGAAGGGAATCTACTTGAATCAAACTTGAGATTCTACTAAATATGATCTTTAACTCTTTGGATAGCATAAAAAATGTCCTAATATTGTGCAGCCCCCTTGTAAATCCAAAATGCTCTAACTTATTGAAACATGGACTCCAGAAGTCCTGTGAAGTTGTCATGTGGTGTCTCACATCAAGACTTTAGCAGAATCCTGAAGGTTTGGAGGTAGGATCTTGTTTTCTAGCACATTTTACTGATGTTCAATCTGATTGAGATCCTGGAATTTGAAAGTCAAGCCAACACCTTGAACCTTGATTCCATCAATTTATTTTCTTCTCATAGTGCATAGTCCCATGGTGCGATATCTTCCTCAGGTAAGTAAAGCACATGCACCAGGCTATCAACATGATGTCAACATGTAATACATCAGACCAGTCCACCTTCATCCATCACTCCATGGTCCATTTCTGATGCTTCAATGATGACCATTGCAGATGGTGGACAGGGGTCAACATGACCACCCTAAAGACTTGTGCCCACTATGTATTTTCCTGGTGGATTCCATTAATAACCCTTCTGGAAAAGGGCTAAATAGATGCAAATAATTAAGAAAATACGCAGAGCAATGTCAAAACAACTTACTCTGGATATGTTTCATCCTTTGTAATTTCTTTTAATCGTTTTCGGCTTTGAAAGCCTTGAAGTGGCTAAAGACAGTGAATGGTGGCTTCAACTTTTTAAGTGCCACTCTGATATATACAGTGGGGAAAAAAAGTAATTAGTCAGCCACCAATTGTGCAAGTTCTCCCACTTAAAAAGATGAGAGCGGCCTGTAATTGACATCATAGGTAGACCTCAACTATGAGAGACAAAATGAGAAAACAAATCCTGAAAATCACATTGTCTGATTTGGAAAGAATTTGTTTTCAAATTTTGGAGGAAAATAAGTATTTGGTCAATTACAAAAGTTCATCTCAATACTTTGCTATATATCCTTTGTTGGCAATGACAGAGGCCAAATGTTTTCTGTAAGTCTTCACAAGGTTGGCAAACACTGTTGCTGGTGTGTTGGCCCATTCCTCCATGCAGATATCCTCTAGAGCAGTGATGTTTGGGGCTGTCGCTGGGCCACATGGACTTTCAACTTCCTCCAAAGGTTTTCTATAGGGTTTAGATCTTGAGACTGGCTAGGCCACTCCAGGACCTTGAAATGCTTCTTACGAAGCCACTCCTTCGTTGCCCTGGCGGTGTGCTTGGGATCATTGTCATGCTGAAAGACCAAGCTACGTTTCATCTTCAATGCCCTTGCTGATGGACGGAGGTTTGCACTCAAAATCTCATGATACATGGCCCCATTCATTCTTTCATGTACACAGATCAGTCGTCCTGGTCCCTTGGCATAGAAGCAGCCCCAAAGCATGATTTTGCCACCCCCATGCTTCACAGTAGGTATGGTTTTCTTTGGATGCAACTCAGCATTCTTTCTCCTCCAAACACACCAAGTTGTGTTTCTACCAAACAGCTCTACTTTGGTTTCATCTGACCATATGATATTCTCCCAATACTCTTCTGGATCATCCAAATGCTCTCTAGCAAACTTCAGACAGGCCCGGACATGTAATGGCTTAAGCAGGGGGACACGTCTGGCACTGCAGGATCTGAGTCCCTCGCGGCATAATGCGTTACTCATAGTAGCCTGGGTAACGTTGGTCCCAGCTCTCTGTAGGTCATTCACTAGGTCCCCCCATGTGGTTCTGGGATTTTTGCTCACCATTCTTGAGATCATTTTGACCCCATGGGGTGAGTTCTTGTGTGGAGCCCCAGATCGAGGAAGATTATCAGTGGTGTTGTATGTCTTCCATTTTCTAATTATTGCTCCCACAATTGATTTCTTCACACCAAGCTGCTTGACTATTGCAGATTCAGTCTTCCCAGCCTGGTGCAGGGCTACAATTTTGTTTCTGGTGTCTTTAGACAGCTCTTTGGTCTTCACCATAGTGGAGTTTGGAGTGTGACTGTTTGAGGTTGGGGACAGGTGTCTTTTATACTGATAACAAGTTCAAACAGGTGCCAGTACTACAGGTAATGAGTGGAGGACAGAGGAGCCTCTTAAAGAAGAAGTTAGAGGTCTGTGAGAGCCAGAAATCTTGCTTATTTGTAATTGACCAAATACTTATTTTCCACCAAAATTTTAAAAAATTTTTTTTCCAAATTAGACAATGTGATTTTCAGGATTTGTTTTCTCATTTTGTCTCTCATAGTTGAGGTCTACCTATGGTGTCAATTACCGGCCTCTCTCATCTTTTTAAATGGGAAAACTTGCACAATTGGTGGCTGACTAAATACTTTTTTTCCCACTGTATGTAATTTCTAAAAAAATGAGGACAGGAAAAGCTGTCATAAAAGAGGTCCAAGAAGGAGTCAGAAAAGACACTCCAGCTAAAACACCACCGGCATTGTCCTGAAGCATCTTCTGCTTCAAATATTATGCAGATACACTGGGGTCTAAAAGATATTCTGTGTACATACTCTAGATCAGGGATGTCAAACTCAGACACACAGAGGGCAAAAATGAAAAACTTGGACAAATTAGTGGGCCAACCAGTATACTGTATAATGGGCCCTACATAGTCTTCAATACAGAATAATGGCCCCACATAGGGGTGGTGGTTCTGGTCTCATGGGACAAATAAAACAACCTTGCGGACCAGATTTGGCCTACGGGCCATAGTTTGACATGTATGCCCTAGATGGTCTGCAGTTTCATAGCTTTATGCACAGAAATACGTGATACTCTGTGTATACTGACAAATTTCTATCATAGCTAACATTTTTCAGTAATTCGTGCTACCATAGATCTTCTGTGGGTTTGTATCAGAGTCTAACTTTTGGTACACACGTGCAACAATGAGCTTTCTACATTCATGAATGTATCATCAGTTCACATGTTGTCCTTCCTTGGACCATTTTTGGTTGGTACTGACCACTGCAGACCATGAACACATCACAAGACTCGCTGGTTTAGAGACATCTAGAGAACCTAATTTGTTCCATGTCAAGGCTAAATAGATCCTTGAACTTGCTGAAAAGATAAATAGATAAAAGATGCATCGGAAAATTCATAAATTGATAGCTGAGAAAAGGGTAGTAAAGATGATGAGCTAATCAAATAGTTTAGGGTTGCCTAATATTTACAGATTGTAACAAATCCGAATTTTTGGAAATCTGAGTTGCGCTAACTTAACAAATTGATGTTAAATCCATTTATCAGGATTGATATGGGCCAGGAAGGGGCGAAAAAACAATAAAATATCATTTTCACCCTACCCCTCACCTTTCCGGCTACTGCAGCTCAATGCCAATCACCCCAGAAGCTTTGGAGAAAAATGAAGAGAAGACTCGAATGGATGCTTTATGTAACGGGTGGACGATCGGAAGGGAAAAAGTGTAGGGAAAGGTAAGTATTTTTTTTTATTGGTTTTTTACCACTTCCTGGCCCATCCGATTATTTATGCTTTTGAGTCTGGATATTTCACTGCATAATAAACAGCTTTTTCATGGCAATTGAGGCTCATTCAATGCAATTTGACTTTCCAGGTCGAATTCAAGCAAATCTGCCAAATTTGACTTTCAGAATTGTTCTCATCTCAGATAGATGGATGGAAGAACAGATAGATTACTCTTATGTGCAGTAAATGAAGGGTCGCTTGGTTATGTCTGAGAAGGACAATATGGAGTCTAGGTACTAGGTATTCACACTGATTTAACGTAAATGACAAGATTGCAGTAGCCTTCAGGACTGTCCTTCATGCGTGTTAGCAAACAATATACAGACAATATACAGACATGGTAGAATGTGCACTAAATATAAATGACTCTGGTCACACACAGGAAAAAGCAATATATATAGAAGGTAGAGTCTCTGCTGCATGATCAGTCACTTCATAAATAATAATATAACCGCAAAGAATAGAAACTATTATATCCCAGGGTATACAGGTCTTTTCTTTAAACATGGTTACCCTGTTTAATGAAGCTCACAACCTGGCAAGTGTAAGTTTATCCGAGGTTCATACTGGAGCAATGACTGACAGTTTTACAGGAACCATAACAAGTATGATGGATATTTTCCTAATGGCTTTGCATTGATTAGGAGCATAGTGGCTCCCCCTTTTCATGCTGTTCACCTTGTCTATATTGCTTTCCACGGGAACCGTCGGGACCCAATCCTGCTCTATTTTGATGTTTGCTGACACATAGCAAGGTGAACTACAATAGTTAGGTACCGTCCTGATTGGGTCACCTTGTCGTGGTGGGATAGATTTTATGCTTTATTTTAATCAAAACAGTGTTAACTAAGTACCCTATGTTATTTATATGAACTATTACTATTTATTAATTTACTTACTGCAGGGTATATGCTCATTTTGTTTTTATCTTAGGTTCTGTCTATTAAATGGCAAAAGTGTAAATTGACACCTGTTACGCACACGCCCGGACTGACTGACGTGAGCGTGGTTAGTGATCCCACTGGACCATGACCGAGGAGTGCCTGGAGGGGCGTGACTAAGTATCAACTCGGTCCGACCAAGGTCTCACGGTGGCTCTGTCAACTCCGTGAACCAGGGAGGAACCGAGCAGAGGGACCAGGTGCTACTCCAGGTCAGACCCCGGTCACAGCTGTTGACCCATATCAGAGAATGCAGGAACTGGCAGGTTAGGCTGGCATACTGACAGGTTGGTACTGGCAGGCACGGCTGGTATGCAAACAGGTGGGTACTGGCAGGCACGGCTGGTATACAGACAGGTGGGTACTGGCAGGCAGGAACGCAGACAGGATAGAGACCAGTAAAGACTGGGATACAGAAACAGAGCCACAGGGGCGGCAGACAAGCATAGCAGAACAAAACCCGCAGGTGCGGTAGACGAGCAGAGCAGGACAAAACCTGCAGATGTGGTAGACAAGCAGAGCAAAACCGCAGATGCGGTAGACAAGCAGAGCAGAGCAAAACCCGCAGGTGCGGTAGACAAGCAGAGCAGAGCAAAACCTGCTGGTGCGGTAGACAAGCAGAGCAGAGCAAAACCCACAGGTGCAGTAGACAAGTAGAGCAGAGCAAAACCCGCAAGTGCAGTAGACAAGCAGAGCAGAGCAAAACCCGCAGATGTGGTAGACAAGCAGAGCAGAGCAAAACCGCAGATGCGGTAGACAAGCAGAGCAGAGCAAAACCCGCAGGTGCGGTAGACAAGCAGACCAGATACACAAAAGGTACTTACAATGAAGTAGCGAGTGGACACTAAACTCACAAACAGAAGTACAGAGACAATGAGTTGGAGTTAGGTGCAGGTTCAGACACTGCAGGAAAAGGGAAGATGCGAACATAGAGACAAACAAGTAACATGCTAGGACACTGTTCAGACAGGAACTGCACCAGGAACAAGATACAGGAACGAGCCTGGGAACTCAGCCCCCAGGGTGGCGGAAACAAACTGGAAGTCACAGATACAGGCAATGGGCCTGGGTATACAGCCCCCAGGGTGGCAGAACAGACTAGAAGTCACAGATACAGGTAACAGGTCTGGGTACTCGGCCCCCAGGGAGGCGGAAACAGACAAGATACAAGACAGGACCTGGCAACTCAGTTGCATAGAACACACTGAAAGAAAGTGTTGCTCAGGCAACTCCTACTGGGTGGAGGGGGTTTAAGTACCCAGTGACTCACAGCAATAGGCTGGGGAGGCATTAGGACGGCGCACACTGTAACTATAAGAATCAGGCAGTAACCGCACTGCCGCCCTAAGCAATCAGAGAAGAGACATGCACACAGCAGGTACTGGAGCAAAGTGTGCAGCCAGGACTGATAGGTAAGATGGTGGTCTTGCATGGTGGGAGGTGGTAAGCCATGCCAGCACGCCGCCAGGGATGTTAAAACACCTACACATTGCATTTATACCAACATCAATTTTTTGTGTATTAATCAGGAACATACTGGTTTGATATGGAATTCAATGTACAGAGAGGATGAATAAGCCGTGCTAGTGTTGGATGCGGGAACCAGAATTAGGGTATAACTTACAGAAAACTTGACAGTTGATGTGATAAACAGAAAATACGCAAATTACTTAATTTATAAATTATGTTGTCTTACCCCAGAAAAATCAATGTTAAGTGCCAGCCACTAGATATCTCCCTTTTCTCTAACTTCCCATTGCCTGTTGTCAAGTGTAATCCATCTCTAACAGTAAAGACACAGGAAGTAGGACAGGACTTTGTTTCTCTGTTCCTGCTCTTCCTTTCTGTGATGCGGCATAGAGGTATAAAAGTGAGGCAGGCTTTAAGTTCAGGACAGGCAAGCCATTGGACAATGGTAGGAGAAATGCATGCTTTGAAGGAAATTAAGTTCCAGCACATATAGTGCTGGTAAATTGCTGATAAAGAGGTATTACCCACATAAAAGGAATGGATGTAAAGCAATAAAGCATGATAATTGGGACAGTTCCTGTATACATTAAACTGGTATGTACATCAAAGGCAGATTTAACAGATTAAAGCACCACAAAGTATCCATTTTTTCTACTCATTAAATAAAAATGTAGCACAATAAAAACAGGTACTACTAAAACATGTTAAGAAGAATGTTAGGACATACAAATGCTACTAAAATAATGTTTGTGCAAGAAGTCCGAAGAAGACCTGTTGGCTGTTTTGGCATTCCTCATAATGCAACAATTATGGTTTGAATCTTTCCAGACAGCTTTGAATTGCTTCATTCTTCTTTTATTCTTCCTCAGATTTTAAAATTCACATGACAACTGGATGTTATTGATGAAGGGGTGTGCCCTGCTTACCATGACTGTTATGGGCTCGCCCCATAAGTGGATTCTCTAAGCCATTGATCAGGGTGAGCAGCACGGACTGGAGGCGATGGTACACAAGAGCAAGTTTTGATGATCAGTGAGCACCAGGACAGCAAGAAATGCAGGAGGGCAGGCAGACAAGATTAATAGGAAATTTCAGATGAAGCAGAGTCAGGCGTGTATCTACACAGAAACAGAAGATTTATAGACAATCCGTGACTTGTAGCAAACAAATGGTTAATAGCAGAGATTTATGCAATTAGGGACTTACCAGAGACAGATGGTTAATGACAGGCACATATGCAAATGTAGCGCCCCGAGAGTTCGGTCGCTACAGAGTTATTGCATCTCACTCTCAGGTAAGGATGGAGTATGGCTCAGGACCCTAACACCCACATGCACTACACCACATTTCTGGGGGACAGGGCGACAATGCTCCCAAGAGTGAGCACAACTGTCCCTGTCCCTGGCTGGAGTGGGGGGACGGAGCACCTAGAAATGGGGAACCCGGTAGTGTGTGGGTGGGGAGAGTAGATCCAGGGTGCACTGTATAGAGGAGTATATATGGGGGGCACCATCTTAGAGTCAGATCAAAGAGAAGGGACAGAGCAGCAGCAAGGAGCTCTGTAGGAGCCTGGAGCTGAAGACCAGGGACTGGAGCAGAGCTCGTCCTGGCAGAAGACGCAGAGAAACGGACACCGGAGTCCAAGGCTGCGGGGATATCTACATTCAGCAGCAGAAACCACCTGGCAGGGGATTTCAGGTCCTCTGGCCATAGAAGCCTGGAGGCTCAGCCACACGCAAGGGGACCTGCACCGCCATCGAGGAGCGGAAGGCACCAAAGGCCCCAAGTCACCAGCCATACGGGTGAGCATCACACAGTACACTCAGGGCCGTGGGCTACTACACGCCTACAGCAGGGTAGCCAGGAAGTGTGCAGTCAGACGGGAAGGCCCATACCTCCACCTGGCCAAGGGGACTCTTGTTCGCTCACAGACTGACCAGGCCTCTAATGTTAGCCAGTACTCCCGGCAGGGCCTTCTTTATTACCAACAGTAAAGACCCTGAACTGCAAAGCACAGACTCTGAGTCATTTCTGCTGCGCCCACGCACCACAACCTTCACCATCTACAGACGCTGCCCTGAGGCTATTGTAGCACCCTGAGGGCTCGGTTGCTATAGAGGTATTGCATCTCATCCAGATGTGCGCTATCTCACTCTCAGGTAAGGATGGAGTGTGGATCAGGACCCTGACACCTGCATGCATTACACCACATTTCCGGGGGGCAGGGCGACCGATATGCTCGAAGCAGAGCACGACAGTCCCTGTCCCTGGCTGGAGTGGGGGAGGGAACACCGAGGAAGGGGGAACCCTGTAGTGCAGGAGCAGGGAGAGAGCAGTTCCTGGGTGCACCTAGAAGGAGGTATAAAAGGTGGGCACCATCTTAGATCAGTACAGTAGAGTTCAGTTCAGTCAGACAGAAGAAGAGGGAGCAGGAGGTGGGAGCAGAGGCTCTGCATGGGCTCTGCTCCGCAGGCAGGCCTAAGAGGGAGGCCGGAGCCTGAAGGAAGGAGAAGGAAGGAGAAGGAAGGAAGAGGAGCGGAGGAGACTCCAGGAACAAGGAAAGAAGGGACCCCAGGGGTGCGGACCGGTGAGTCGCCACCGCACAACGGAATCTACCTGCGTAGAAGGGTCAGGCCAAAGGGGGAGACCGGTCCCTGAAACTAGTGGAGGCGGGGAACTACCCTCAGCTAGAAACCGGAGGCTGTGACATTTCACGTGGCGCAGCCCCTCGCTACACCCGCTAGGGAGGCACCACATAGGGTCGGGGAAACTGGCGCCAAGTTCACCAAGAGAAGGCCCGAGGCTGCCGGACAGAAGCGAGGTCACTGGCGGGGTATGACAGGCCAGGGAAAGGACACACAAAGGGGGTCCTGTGAAGCGCTCCAAAGTTATCTGGGAGTAGGCCGAGCCCCACACCTGGTGAGCACAGTACGACGTGGGCAGCCATTACCTGCAGAAGTGGTCTGGATAATAAGAAGTGTGAGTAAAGACGCTGGACTGCATCCCTGACTCTGTGTCGTCACCGCTACTCCTACACCATCACCCCCATCCTCCGCATACACTGCCCTGAGGTTACACTCCTCCTGTGGGGAGTTGTACTACACTCTGCTGCACCCACAACACCAGCCTCAGTGGTCTGCCCTGCAGCGGCGGTTCACCCTGACCGCAATTCACGGGTGGCGTAGTCGAACATTAGTATATAGACTGCCACTGGTTTGACCGTCCTGGGCACGGACCGGGTCACCGCCACGGTGACTACAACCCCCAGCATCCACAAAAGGTCCGATTCCGGGTATCCCCACACACACACGGCCCAGGGGGCGCGTCAACTTTGGCGTAGTCGGCAGGATTTCGTGCCCGCCACCAACGGGTACTGCGTGCCTGAAAAAAGACTGTTTCACTGTATTAAATATGGCGCTCGCCCCAGCAGAACGGACGCAATAATGTGCGCGCCTAAAGACAACAGGAAACCACCTCCCATCGTGGGTGAGGTCCCAGAATGGCGCCAAATACGGAGCCCACCCCCAACAGCCATGAATGCGGCTGCAGAGATGTCCATCAACGTGGGGGCGCTGCCCCTGAGAGTGATTGTCAGTAGATGGCCCCAGGACCACCCCCAACAGGGGCGGAAAGAGAAGAAAACCGGGGGGCAGGGTGTGGTTTGGATCAGTCTCGGCAGACCACACCCGGAGTTTTCGAGCAGCACCGACCCCAGCACCCTGACGGGTAGCTTGCTGCAGGCCATCGCGGCCCCGTACAGCCTCAGGGAGCTGATGGCGCAGCTTCCTGGAGAAGACCCAGAGTTCCTTCGAACGGCGTTGGAGGATTTGGCCCGGAGGATGGTCCAGGCGCAGCGAGAAGCTGTAGCAGAGTGGAGAGAGGAGATGGCCCGGCGGGTCACGGCCCAGCAGCACAGGAGGCCGCCAGCACCAGCCAGCGAGCCAGCCCCTGAGGACGAGGAGCGGAGGCCGGAAGCTGAGAGCAGCGCAGCCCTGGAAGCAGGTAAGGGGGACACCCCTGCCACCAGCCCTAATACCACCAACCTGCCTCTGGACCCTGTCGCGGAGCCAGACTTTCCGTGCTTCGCTGCGCCTCCCCCGCTCCCGCCGCCGGCACAAAGGCCCCAAGCTGTGAGCCCCATCGCCGGATCAAGCCCCAGGCCATGCCCCCTGACCCCGGGTGCGGTCGGAAGTGGCCCGCTCCAGGCCCGGTCGCAAGGCCTGACCTCCCCAGGCGCCTCCGAACCGCGTGCGCCCCAGGTCCCGAAGCCACCACCCCTTGGGACCGACCTGTACAGCCAGCTCGCCGGACCCGATGGAGAGCCAGTCCCTGTGCCAGAGGGATGGGTTCACCCCAGTCAGCGGAAGAACCTGTCCGCAGAGGCCGAGGCCCCGCTTGCTCCGCTCCTGCCAGTGCCACAGCCATTCGCCATCCCCCAGCTCCCGGAGGAAGAGGTCCAGATTGAATGGGACCAGACCGGGGAGGATCTGATGGGGTTTGCGCAGGAGACGCGTGCGGCCGCAGCTCACAGGCAGGAGTTCTGTGAGCGGGAAATCAGGCAGCTCGAGAAAGAAGAGCGGGCGCGGCGCCAGAAGAGGGAGCAGCTGCAGGCCCGGAGCGCGGAGGAGAAAACACGAACCCGCCAAAACCCCCAAGCTGTACGCGGTCCTAAAACTGCTGGGACCGTGGTAAAGTTCCACCAAGAGAAAGGGTGGGGGTTTATCCGGGACTCTACCACAGCCACAGACCTCTATGTTGACAGGAGGGATGTGGAGGGTCACCTGCCAGCGGGTCACCTGAAGCTGGAGTTGTTCCCGAGAGATCGGGTAATATACACCCGACATCGAGGCCTGAAAGGGTGGTATGCCCTCAATGTCCAGAGGGTGGAAGAAGAACAATACCATGAGCACTACTACCCAGAGGACCCGGACGGGTCTGAAGAGTATGACGAGGAGGAAGAGCGTGCACAAGGAGGACACCGCTATTAGGGAAAACGTGAGTGCACTGTAAATAGTTGCCCGTTAGGGTACAGGAAGAAAAGTTCACCCCGGACGGGGACTGTTGCCTGACTGTTGCTTGTTTGTTTTTGCTGAAAGTTACCCAGAGATGGGCTAGTAATAGCCGGCTGAGGACTGGGAGCAGCCAACTTTTGTGAACTATCCGGCCGAGGACTGGGAGCGGTCAACCTTGTAAATAATTGCACTTCTTAAAGTGCCCCCTATTGGTTTTATAAGGAACTACAACAACTAACCTCAGAAAAAAAAACGTTAGAGGTGGCCGAAGACGAGGTCCAGCAGCTGGATCAGCTACGCCCTGCAGCCACCCCAGGGCCTTCGTTGAGGGTTTACGAACGGGTCCCTCATGTTCAAAGGTTTTGCCAAAGTTTGCACCTTAAGAATGGACACTTGGTCGCGGAAAGAACTGTGACCTGTTGAAAAGAGACTTCGCCGTTCATATGCTGCTGCTGATGCTTTATATATTGGTGAAAAGAGAAAATGATTCCCATAAAGGGAAGTGATGTGCAGTTGACAGTTTAAAAAAAAAATTAAATAAAAAAAAATTTTTTGCATGCCCTAATTGTCATTGTCTTTTGCTCTGTTCCAGCCCGCGGACGTGCTGTGATTTACCAGGGGGGAATGTAGCACCCTGAGGGCTCGGTTGCTACAGAGGTATTGCATCTCATCCAGATGTGCGATATCTCACTCTCAGGTAAGGATGGAGTGTGGATCAGGACCCTGACACCTGCATGCATTACACCAAATTTCCAGGGGGCAGGGCGACCGATATGCTCCAAGCAGAGCACGACAGTCCCTGTCCCTGGCTGGAGTGGGGGGAGGGAGCACCGAGGAAGGGGGAACCCTGTAGTGCAGGAGCAGGGAGAGAGCAGTTCCTGGGTGCACCTAGAAGGAGGTACAAATGGTGGGCACCATCTTAGATCAGTGTAGTGGAGTTCAGTTCAGTCAGACAGAAGAAGAGGGAGCAGGAGGTGGGAGCAGAGGCTCTGCATGGGCTCTGCTCCGCAGGCAGGCCTAAGAGGGAGGCCGGAGCCTGAAGGAAGGAGAAGGAAGGAGAAGGAAGGAAGAGGAGCGGAGGAGGTTCCAGGAACAAGGAAAGAAGGGACCCCAGGGGTGCGGACCGGTGAGTCACCACCGCACGCCCGAATGTACCTGCGTAGAAGGGTCAGGCCAAAGGGGGAGACCGGTCCCAGAAACTAGTGGAGGCGGGGAACTACCCTCAGCTAGAAACCGGAGGCTGTGACATTTCACGTGGCGCAGCCCCTCGCTACACCCGCTAGGAAGGCACCACATAGGGTCGGGGAACCTGGCGCCAAGTTCACCAAAAGAAGGCCTGAGGCTGCCGGACAGAAGCGAGGTCACTGGCGGGGTATGACAGGCCAGAAAAAGGACACACAAAGGGGGTCCTGTGAAGCGCTCCAAAGTTATCTGGGAGTAGGCCGAGCCCCTCACCTGGTGAGCACAGAACGACGTGGGCAGCCATTACCTTCAGAAGTGGTCTGGATAATAAGAACTGTGAGTAAAGACGCTGGACTGCATCCCTGACTCTGTGTCGTCACCGCTACTCCTACACCATCACCCCCATCCTCCGCATACACTGCCCTGAGGCTACACTCCTCCCTTGGGGAGTTGTACTGCACTCTGCTGCACCCACAACACCAACCTCAGTGGTCTGCCCTACAGCGGCGGTTCACCCTGACCGCAATCTACGGGTGGCGTAGTCGGACATTAGTATATAGACTGCCACAGGTTTGACCGCCCTGGGCACGGACCGGGTCACCGCCACGGTAACTACAACGCCCGGCATCCACAAAAGGTCCGGTTCCGGGTATCCCCACACACACGGCCCAGGGGGCGCGTCACTATACTCCTCTCGTGAGGAGTTATACTACCCTTTGCTGCGCACACCACACTAGCCTCAGCGGTATGCCACGCAGCAGCGGTTCTCAGTGACTGCAATCCACGGGTGGCGTAGTCGGACATTTAATCATAAAAAACACATAAATAGACTGCCACTGGTTTGACTGCCCTGAGCCACGCGACCGGGTCGCCGCCACAGAGACTACAACCCCCAGCATTATACAGAGACCCGGCTCCGGATATTTCCCCTACACACACGGCCCAGGGGGCGCGTCACAATCATGAAGTTGCAGCTGGCAAATTGTTAACTACGGGACAGCAGTGACAAATAGGTAAACTGGTTACTTGCTTGCAGTGATGAAACTACACACAGAAATAGTAGAGACAAATAACGATCATGAATCTAGTAACAGCAGAGTTGAGAATGCAATAGCACCAGAGTTCACCGGACGGAGTTAGAAAGTAGTTTCAGATGGTTGGATAGCAGACTAGAGAGATGACTAGACAGTTGAATGAAGTAGATGATGAGGAAAACTCCTTTAATACATATGGTAGCTGAAACCATGCTTCCCGAATACTCATATAGCATATGGCTGCCTAAAACAGCTTAAAAAGGTCTTAGATGTCAATGTCAAAGGTATTTTCTGGGTTACAACAGTATCCCTGTGTGGACTAGCACGAAAAAAGCCATCACCTGAGCCAAGACAGGTTATTAACATGGATAATGTACAATTAGTTCTGCCTGTATTACACTACAGAGAGATACGCCTCTTTGACAGAGAGACGGGTAACACCCTATTGTCATTTTACAGAGAAAAATAGCAGCACAAGGAATTTTTGAGGACGGCTCATTTTGGAGCCTAAACATTGTACTCAAGTGGGGAATCAACCAGTATGAATGAAAAATGAATGGTGTTTTATCTTCCCTGTTTTGGAGTTGTCCAGGTTTGGCACAAAAGTCTGTAGTCACTATATGTGACTGCTGACTTGTAAATCCTAACTGCGCACATAGTGCACACTGTCAGGATTCTCCTGTGTCAACAAGACCGGGCAGTCATTTGACTGCAAGTATAACATATGCATAATTCCATCCACATTCTGACTAGACGTGTGTGGCTTCGCTCAATTCCCTTGTATTGAGTTGAGGCCGTGTATGTCTAGTTGGAATGTGGTCGGCAGTATGCATTTCCATATTTGCAACCACATATTTGCCACCGGCACATGAGAATCCTGAAAGCACATACTCTGAGGATTCACAAATCTGCAGTCACTTCGAGCGACTGCAGACTTTCATGCGAAACCTGGAGAACCCCTTTCATGTGCATGTAGTCTTGTTTAGACTTTTAGAGGGCAACTTTACATTTCTTCATCTGTGATAATTTTTCTTAAAAATTCAAGGAGTAATAACAGAAGGAGGGCACAATGTAGTGTGATAAAAAAATCTCCAAAAATGTTATTTCAAAAGGGAGCCAAGTATTTACTAAAAGAGACACGTCATGGGGGCCAACACATCCTCATTAGCTTCCCCAAGATAAAAACAAAAATGGAATGAGCATGCCATTCTTTGTTGTCAGTACTAACTATATCTCAGTCAAGTTATTAATCAGGATTCATTACATTTTTTTTATTAGATCTAAATTGGCTGGAGTAATTAATCATTTTCCATCTACAGGGAGTATTAATCACCAGAATGTGAGATGAAGGCTAATTTTTCAATAATGGAACACATGTTGCATGTCTGAACACCAGTGGCTCAATAGAGGCATTTCGCACATGGCTAGTTCATTTCCAGTTGACTGTGCCAAGACTATCAGGTAATTTAAGGTGTCTTAGAAACCTGCCTAGTCTTTTATACAAGGTCTGGTAATCCCTCTGATTAACTGCGCTATATAATGTGATGTCATAGTGTTTGAATTCGAGAGGTCCTGACAATTTCAGGAAATTTGACTTGAAGTCCATCCTCCGCAGATCCATTCGCTCATCTCTACTTCGGACTCAATTATCACTTGTGAATTAGATGAATTTATGAGTTTATTGTCACACAACCCAAGGATATCACAATGTAATGTACGGGCATTTCATGGGACCTTGCAGCTAGATCAATAATTGGCATATTCATATGGGATGGCAGTATCTGTAACAACCACTCAACTGGCCAAAACTTGCTTGTGATGTCACACGAGTTACCTAGCAGAAACACACTTGTGATGTCGCAGCCATGTTCTTGATGAGAAACATATCTTCTGACTGAACCATATTTGTGATATCACACCCTATTTGTGATTTTTTTTTACACCTGCTTAAAAAATGGACCACACCGATTCCCTGGAAAACAAACCTACTCTCCTCTACCCTTTCCCAAATTAGTGATGGCCAAGAAAACCCATACATTTTTGCTCCCACATAGCATTTGCTCCAAAAGTCACCATTCGCCCGAAAAACTATTAATTCATAAATGTGGGTCTTTGTCTTTTTTATATTTTACTAATATAATTTTAATCCATAAATTATCTGCCTTTTTGTCATAAAGTCTAGTTTAAAAAATAAATAAAACGTCAGGATGTACGGAGCCGGCACTTAGGTTACTTTATCCATTTTTGGAATATTTTTTTCAAGATACCAGAACATTTTCTTCTAACAATAATACATCATCTCATGTATATTCATAGTGTTTTGGTAACTGTGATGTGTTTCAAAACATCATTGTGATAGAGTTTCAACTTTATACAGGTGCTGTAGAACGTGAGTCTCCAGGTGCACTTTACAAAAAAATATATATATAGCCATGAAAATATGTAGAAAAAAAACCTTCCTTTTACTTTTAGTCCATGTATTGTTATATTTTCAGAATATATACAGAAAATAAAGAAGAGAAACCAATCACAAACTAAAATGTTTTTATACAAATGCACAAAGCATGGGCAACAAACAAGGAGAATTGGAACTACTAATGCAGGAAAAGGAATATGATGTCATTGGAATCACTGAAACTTGGTGGGACGATACACATGATTGGAATAAAAGGCTAAAAGGATACAACTTATTTGCAAGAAACAGACTTGATAAACGAGGAGGAGGTGTTGCATTGTATGTTAGAAAAGCGTATATCTGCACAGAGATTGAAGCTTCAGAGACTGGGAGTTCTGTGGAAACTGTTTGGGTAAGAATACAAGGAGAGAACAACGGAAAGGACACCATTGTAGGCATTTACTACAGGCCACCTGGGCAAGCTGAAGATATGGATGAACTCTTTATGTATCAAATGACCAAGTTCTCCAAAAAATATGACGTAGTGGTCATGGGAGATTTCAACTATCCAGACATTTGTTGGGAATCTCTCTCAAGTAAAACTAACAGGTCAAGCAAATTCTTATCGTCTCTTGCTGACAACTTTATCTTCCAAAAGGTAGGGGAGAAAACAAGGGGATCTGCTACTTTGGATCTAATCCTTATAAACAGGGAGGAAATGGTTGAGGAGGTAAAGGTGGCTGGGACCCTAGGAGGCAGCGATCATGCTATTATAGAATTTTGGATAACTAGAGGAGGAAGACATGTGAAGACTCAGACTTCAAGGTTAGATTTTAGAAAGGCAGATTTTAAGAGACTCAGAAAGAGAATAGGAGGGATCCAATGGCTGGATGTCCTTAAGGACAAAAATGTCCAGGAAGGATGGGAAATTTTTAAAAATGAGATTCTCAAAGCACAATCGTTAACAATCCCGAAAAGTAGGAAGAATGGGAAGCATTTAAGGAAACCAGGATGGATGAACACAGAACTTAAACACATGCTAAAAAGAAAGAAAGAAATGTTTATTAAATGGAAAGAGGGAGGCATATCTAAAGAAGATTATAATGCAGTCTGCAGATCCTGCAGGGCACGTATCAGGTTAGCTAAAGCTGACAATGAATTAAGGCTTGCAAGAGATGTCAAAAGCAATAAAAAAGGATTTTGGGGGTATGTCAAAAGTAAAAGAAAAGTCAAAGATGCTATAGGATTTTTACAGGATGAAAATGGAGAAATGGTAAGAGAGGATGTTGAGAAGGCCGAACTTTTTAATTCCTATTTTGCATCTGTTTTCTCTCAGAAAGAAAATGTAACATCAACTGATCTTCACTGTCCTTTTAAAGGAATAGAGGAATCCAAGTTATCTGTAAACAGAAAGATTGTGAGGGAATATTTAGCTAACATAAATGAGTGCAAGTCTCCAGGTCCAGATGAATTACACCCCAGAGAACTGAAGGAGATCGTAGAAGAAATTTTAGAACCACTCTCCATAATCTTTGAAAATTCTTGGAGAACAGGAGAAGTCCCAGAAGACTGGAGAAGAGCAAATGTTGTTCCTATCTTCAAAAAGGGGAAGAAGGTGGACCCAGGGAACTATAGGCCGGTGAGTCTGACTTCTATACCAGGAAAGATCTTTGAACAAATTATTAAACAACATGTATGTAAGTATATGGATAAGAATGAAGTGATTAACCAGAGTCAGCATGGGTTTGTAACTAACAAGTCATGTCAGACTAACTTAATTTCCTTCTATGACAGAATCACTGACTGGGTGGATCAGGGAAATGCTGTAGATATAGTATATCTTGACTTCAGCAAAGCATTTGACAAAGTATCTCACACCATCCTTATTGAAAAAATGACCAAGTATGCAATGGACCAGGCAACTGTTAGGTGGATTCATAACTGGCTTAGTGATCGGACTCAAAGGGTGGTTGTAAATGGCTTCACATCCAGCTGGATGAATGTCTCAAGTGGGGTACCACAGGGCTCCGTCCTGGGACCTGTATTGTTCAACATCTTTATCAATGATTTAGATGAAGGAATTGAGGGTAAACTGATTAAATTTGCTGATGACACAAAGCTAGGAGGGATAGCTAATACTAGAGAAGAGAGAGAGAGGATTCAAAAAGACCTAAATAAACTGGAGCAGTGGGCAGCAACCAACAGAATGGTTTTTAACAGGGAAAAATGCAAAGTACTACATCTGGGCAATAAAAATGAAAAAAGCATATACAGAATGGGAGGAATAGAGCTAAGCAACAGTACATGTGAAAAAGACTTAGGTATACTAATAGATCATAGACTGAACATGAGTCAACAGTGTGATGCAGCAGCAAAAAAGGCAAATACAATTCTGGGATGTATTAACAGAAGCATACAGTCTAGATCACGTGAAGTCATTATCGGTCTTTACTCCTCTTTGGTCAGACCTCATCTGGAATACTGTGTACAGTTTTGGGCACCACATTTTAAAAAAGACATAGACAAACTGGAGCAAGTTCAGAGAAGAGCGACCAGAATGGTGACTGGTCTGCAAACCATGTCCTATGAGGAACGGTTGCAGGATTTGGGAATGTTTAGCTTGCAAAAAAGAAGACTGAGAGGAGACTTAATAGCTGTCTACAAATATGTCAAGGGCTGTCACATTGTAGAAGGATCATCTTTATTCTCATTTGCACAAGGAAAGACTAGAAGCAATGGGATGAAACTAAATGGGAGGAGACACAGATTAGATATTAGAAAAAACTTTTTGACAGTTAGGGTGATTAATGAGTGGAACAGGCTGCCACGAGAGGTGGTGAGTTCCCCTTCAATGGACGTCTTCAAACAGAGGCTGGACAGACATCTGTCTGAGATGATCTAGTGAATCCTGCTTTGAGCAGGGGGTTGGACCAGATGACCCAGGAGGTCCATTCCAACTCTACCATTCTATGATTCTATGATTCTATACAATATATACAAGAATATACACTGCTCAAAAAAATAAAGAGAACACTTAAACAACACAATGTAACTCCAGGTCAATAACACTTTTGTGAAATCTACCTGTCCAGTTATGAAGCAACACTGATTGTGAATCAATTGTTCCTGCTGCTGTGCAAATGGAACGGTAGAAATGATAGGCAATTAGCAAGATACCCCCTATAAAGGAGTGGTTCTGCAGGTGGTGACCACAGACCATTTCTCTGTTCTCATCCTTTTTGGCTGTTGTTTTGGTCACTTTTTCATTTTGCCATTGCTCTCACCCCTAGAGGTACAGTAGCATGAGGCGGTGTCTACAGTACAACCCACAGAAGTTGCTCAGGTAGTGCAGTTCATTCAGGATGGCACATCAGTGCGAGCTTTGGCAAAAAGAGTAGCTGTGTCTGTCAGCACAGTGTCCAGAGCATGGAGCAGATACCAGGAGATGTGGAGGGAGCCATAGGAGGGCAACAACCCAGCAGCAAGACCGTTACTTTCTCCGCCTTTGTGCAAGGAGGAACAGGAGGAGCACTGCCAGAGCCATGCAAAATGACCTCCAGCAGGCCACAAATGTGCATGTGTCTGCACAAACGGTTAGAAACTGACTCCATGAGGGTGGTATGAGGGCTCACAGCCCAACACCGTGCAGGACGCTTGGCACTTGCCACAGAATACCAGGATTGGCAAAGTCGCCACTGGCGCCCTGTGCTCTTCACAGATGAAAGCAGGTTCACACTGAGCACATGTGACAGACGTGACAGAGTCTGGAGACGCCATGGAGAGCGATCTGTTGCCTGCAACATCCTTCAGCATGACCCGTTTGGCAGTGATTCAGTAATGGTGTGGGGTGGCATTTCTTTGGAGGGCTGCACAGCCCTCCATGTGCTCGCCCGAGGTAGCCTGACTGCCATTAGGTACAGAGATGAGATCCTCAGACCCCTTGTAAGACCATATGCTGGTGCGATTGGCCCTGGGTTCCTCCTAATGCAGGACAATGCCAGACCTCATGTGGCTGGAGTGTATCAGCAGTTTCTGCAAGATGAAGGCATAGAAGCTATGGACTGGCCCACCAGTTCCCCAGACCTGAATCCAATTGAGCACATCTGGGACATCATGTCTCGCTTCATCCACCAACGTCACGTTGCACCACAGACTGTCCAGGAGTTTTTGGATGCTTTAGTCCAGGTCTGGGAGGAGATCCCACAGGAGACCATCCTCATCCTCATCAGGAGCATGCCCAGGCGTTGTAGAGAGGTCATACAGGCACGTGGAGGCCACACACAATACTGAGCCTCATTTTGACTTTTTTTAAGGACATTACATCAAAGTTGGATGAGCCTGTAGTGTGTTTTTCCACTTTAATTTTGGGGGTGACTCCAAATCCAGGCCTCCATTGGTTAATAAACTTGATTTCCATTGATAATTTTTGTGTGATTTTGTTGTCAGCACATTCAACTTTGTACAGAACAAAGTATTCAATGAGAAGATTTCATTCATTCAGATCTAGGATGTGTTATTTGAGTGTTCCCTTTATTTTTTTGAGCAGTGTATATATACAGAATATATACAGAATATACAAGTTTTGAAAATCTTCTGTGATAAGAAATTTAACCTGCCATTTAGGTACAGTTCTTAAAGGGGTTGTTTTCCATGCCTGTCTTTAGATTCTGTACATTCTTCATTGAAAGCAGTAGGGTTAAGCTTCAATACCAAATACAACCTATGGACACTGTGTTGAATAAAGCTGCATTATTTTTCTTATTCTGGTAACCCCTCCGATATATTCTCTCTAGTTTTTTTTTGCCTAAAATAGAGGTTTTAGCAGATTCCAAAGGTATTGGTGCACCTTGGGGATAATATAAATGTAACTGAAGGTTGTTAAAGCTGTTGAGGCAAGTAAAAAGTCCATTGCACATGTCCTGGTGATAGGCACTAGTAGTGTCAGACTGAAGAACATTGGGCCCACCAGAGGATTTGATTCTGAGGGCCTACCTTTCTCCCAAACTCAAGAGCCTCATAGCAGCTGCAAGGTTTGCACTATGAACTCTCCTGAAGGAGAATCCAGGGCCCACTGGAGGATTCTCTGGTTCTCTGGTGGGTCAGTCCAACCCTGGGCACTAGCTAGAGGTAGGGCAAATCCATTCACAGGATCCAGTCCAGCGGCCAAGTCTGTAATCTGTTACCATGAGACAAGAGCCTTGCAAACTGCCTCGTATCAGACATCAACCATGGCTCCTCTTTTGATTTTCCAGCCTTGCGCAATGACATGGTTGTGGCTTGAAACACATGTGGCATCAACCAGTTTGACTAATCAAAAAAAAAGAGCCCCAGATGCTGGAAGTTAGAAGGCGGTTCACAGGGCTCTCATCTGGTGGCAACAGATTACTGACATGGCTGCTGGACCAGAGAGTTCGAATCGATTTGCACAAACTCTACTTATAGATAACGCATACACTGAATTCACCCAGTTTCAGGGCACCTGCTTTTCTCTGATGGTGCAGAGGCAAAGATGCTTCTGTTTTTAGGATTGGAAAGAGAACAGTTTGGACTAATGGCTGGTCTGAGCTGTCAGTCATCAGGAGTTCACCTCCCCCTTGGAAAGCTGGGAGGCAGGGGAGCTGTGCGCTCCTGAAGACAGAAGATGAAACATACCCTTTCACTAAAAATAATTGTCCCAGAACTTGTTCATTTTAACAACAAATGAGTTCTCTAAGTTGCGAAACATTGTTTTTTTTAAGCCAAGAAGTGATTTTTGTTTTTATATTGTACTTCTATTTATACACCTCAGTCATTGAAGCCATGATCAAGATAAAACATTATATGACAAGCTGTCAGAAGATGAAGAGAAAAATGCTGTGGAGAAATTGGCAAGTTTACACAACTTAAATGGGCTAATGCATTCATTGACTACAATCAATATTGTGAACTACTGTAAATGACCCATTTGTGTAATGAACAGCTACGAGGCGCCTACTGCATGAGCTGAGATCAAGTACAAGAACAGCTTACAATCTATCTTGGGCAGTTTTCTAGTACATGACACCATAAATATGCCAGGGCTGTATATATAGAGAGTTAAAGAATAAATTGTTAATGAGTTGATGTAAATTTTTAATGAACACTGTATAATCTGAACCTTCCAAACCTTTCAAGATATTGGGAGGACACTGTAGGTCTCCAAGTTAGGTGGAAGAACTTTTTCGACATTTATATAATACCAATTTCAGGACTATAATCTAATTTTACTAGATAATGGATATACAGATCTGTTCAAGTTATGTAACTTGTCATGATACCTTATCTATTTGGAAGCCCATATGGATATCATCTGTAAGAAGTATCCATTCAAGCCATCTCATAAAAAAAATGTGTGTTGTACATGAAACATAATTTGCAGAAAATCGCTTCAGTGGAAATTCAACATGGATGAAAGATTGAAACAGGGGCCCAAGAGTTAAGGGGGACCCTTTCAACTTCAAATCAGCAAGAAGGTACAAAGAGGGGTCTAGATACTATTCTTGCACAGGGGCCCTCTTCTTCCATCTTTGTCCGTCACCGACTGAATGTGTCAGACTTTGGTTCATTGGCCTCATCCATCAGAAGAAATTATTCAGAAGGCCACCCTCCATCTGTACAGAACATGTGAATGTCCTTTTGTCCAACTTAATTGTAAACTTTGTTGTTATCATTTAACACACATGAGAGATCATCAATAATACGATTACATAAAAGGCAATAGAGCCACTAACAATATATAAAAAAAGCCATTTCAAAGTAATGTATATACAGTATATGTTAAATATTAATTATGGATATTCATTTTTTATTCTAAATTCTGAAGCACACAGATTGCACGTGGTAGGTTTAGCTGACATCACATAGTTACATAGTTACATAGTTTATAAGGCCGAAAAAAGACAAGCGTCCATCCAGTTCAGCCTATTTCTTGTGCACTGCAGCTATTCCGCAGCGTTGATCCAGGGGAAGGCAAAAAAAAAACATGCGGTATAGGCCAATTTACATCATTGAGGAAAAATTCACTTCCCGACACCAATCTGGATTAATTAACTATCACTAAGCATAAGATGTAATTTTATTGTTCTCAAGAAAGGCGTCCAGGCCTCTCTTGAACTCATTAAGTGAGTTGGACATCACCACTTCCTCTCCCAGAGAGTTCCAGAGTCTCACGGCTCTGACCGTAAAGAATCTCCTTCTATGCTGGTGCAGGAACCTCCTTTCCTCCAGACGCATAGTGTGCCCCCTCGTCTTTGTCACCATCCTTGGTATAAACAGGTCATGGGAGAGATCTCTGTACTGCCCCCTGATGTATTTATACATGTTTATGAGGTCTCCCCTAAGCCTTCTCTTTTCCAACGTAAATAGGCCTAATTTTGACAACCTCTCTGTGTATTCTAGTCCCTCCATTCCCTTTATTACCTTAGTCGCCCTCCTTTGTACCCTCTCTAGCTCCAATATGTCTTTCCTGAGCACCAGAGCCCAGAACTGTGCACAATATTCTAAGTGCGGCCTTACCAGCGCTTTATACAGAGGAAGAACAATGTTCTCATCATATGCCCCTATTCCTCTTCTGATGCATGCCATGACTCTATTTGCCTTCGCAGCTGCTGCCTGACACTGGGCACTCCAATTTAATTTGCTATTAACCAAGACGCCCAGGTCCTTCTCCATGTCAGATTTCCCCAACGGTTTCCCATTTAATATGTATGGGTGACTGCTGTTTTTCTTTCCCATGTGCATGACCTTACATTTATCGGCATTGAACCCCATTTGCCATTTTTTGGCCCAACTCCCCAATTTATCTAAATCCTCCTGTAGCTGTGCCCTATCCTCATCTGTATTAACTACTTTACAAAGTTTAGTATCATCTGCAAATATTGCTATTTTACTATGCAACCCTTCCACTAGATCATTAATAAATATAGTAAATAATATAGGGCCCAAGACAGACCCTTGAGGCACCCCGCTAGTAACCCTGACACACCCTGAGCTTACTCCATTGATAACCACCCTCTGCTTTCTATCACTCAGCCAGCTATTTACCCACTTGCACACATTATCCCCCAGACCAAGCATTCTCATTTTATATACCAACCTTTTGTGTGGCACGGTATCAAACGCTTTGGAGAAGTCAAGGTATACAACATCTACTGACTCTCCCCGGTCCAGCTGTGAGCTCACCTCCTCGTAGAAGGCAATCAGGTTTGTTTGGCAGGAGCGATCTCTCATGAATCCATGTTTATATGGAGTTAGACAGTTATTATCATTAAGATATTCTACAATAGCATCTCTAAGAAATCCTTCAAACAATTTACCCACAACAGACGTTAAGCTGACTGGTCTATAGTTCCCAGGGTCACTTTTAGACCCCTTTTTGAATATTGGTACCACATTTGCTTGGCGCCAGTCTAGTGGGACAGTCCCTGTCCATAAAGAGTGCTTGAATATAAGATACAGCGGTCTGTCTATCACATTACTTAATTCTTTTAGTACCCGGGGGTGTATGCCATCTGGGCCTGGTGACTTGTCTATTTTGATATTATTTAGGCGTTTCTGAACTTCCTCCTGGGTTAGGTGGGTGATATTTAGCGGAGGGTTTACTTTATCACTCTGCATTTCCTCCCATAAATTGTTTTCTTTTGTGAAAACAGTGGAGAAGAAGCTATTGAGTAGGTTTGCTTTACCCTCATCGCCCTCTATGATTTTACCCAGGTTATTTTTCAATGGGCCAACTCCATCAGTTTTAATCCTTTTACTGTTTATATAGTTAAAGAACAGTTTGGGATTCGTTTTACTTTCCTTGGCAATTAGTCTCTCTGTCTCCTCTTTTGCTATTCTTATTTGTTTCTTACAGATTTTGTTTTTTTCCCTATAAGTTATTAGCGCTTCCTCGCTGCCTTATTGTTTAAGTTTACCGAAAGCCCTTTTTTTTTTTTTTCATTGCCCTCTTGACTTCCTTATTTAGCCACATTGGCTTCCTCCTATTCCTAGCCCTTTTATTCCCATAAGGTATGTACCTTGTACAGTGACTATGTAGGACTGTTTTGAAAATTTCCCATTTTCTATCCGTGCTTTTATTACTGAAGATACTATCCCAGTCTATAAGGTGAAGGGCATCTCTTAGCTGATCAAACTTTGCCCTCCTGAAGTTCAGTGTTTTTGTGACTCCCTAGCTGGGCACCGTACTGAAGCACATGTGGAATTGTATAATGTTGTGGTCACTATTTCCCAGGTGCCCCCCGACCTGCACCTCAGTTATTCTGTCTGGCCTGTTAGTTAATATTAAGTCTAAAAGGGCCGTCCCTCTAGTTGGTTCCTGCACAAGTTGTGACATACAATTGTCTTTGATAATTGACAGAAACCTGTTTCCTTTCTGAGATCTACAGCTTTCGGTTTCCCAGTCTCTATCGGGGTAGTTGAAGTCCCCCATAATAATCACCTCGTTATTTTTTGCTACTTCGTCTATTTGTCTCATTAATAGACTTTCCGTGGCTTCTGCTATACTTGGTGGTTTATAACAGACTCCTATGATAATTTTATTATTGTTTTTTGCCCCATGTATCTCCACCCATAAGGACTCGACCTCCTCATTTCCCTCCCATACATCCTCCCGTATTGTAGGCTTTAGACACGTCTTTACATATAGACAGACTCCACCCCCTTTCCGACTTCTTCGATCCCTTCTAAACAGACTGTAACCCTGTAAGTTAACTGCCCAGTCATAGCTTTCATCTAACCAGGTCTCTGTTATTCCCACTATGTCATAGTTACCTGTAGATATTTCTGCTTCCAGTTCATCCATCTTGTTTGTCAGGCTTCTGGCATTTGCTAGCACAAAGTTTACACGATTTTGTTTTGTTCCAATCTTCTCCCTGTGGATTGTATTAGAAATTTTCTTACCTCCCTTCCAAGTATCTTGTCTTGGACCTTCTTTGTCGCACTTCATATCTTTCATTAGTATGTGCTATTCTTGAATTTTTTAGCTCAGTGTAAGTTAGTTCCATATGTAGAAGAATAGGTGCTATGAGGGACCCATATAACCCATGTTAGCCACAGGGAGGGGTCTCTCTTGCCACTACACACTACATCAGATGGAGGATCTATGCGCTGAGGAGACAGCTGACAATGGACTTGTTGGCCCGAGCACATGTGCTCTATCCAGACATGTGCTCAACAAAGACAGACAGATACTTCCATTTAGGAGCCAGGGAAAGATGGACCCATGAATGAATCTCTTGGTAACTACTTCACCTATTTAATGTAACTGCCGCAATTATTCTTTTTAATGGACAATCCGAGAATAAACCTCTAAATTTTTTTATAAGAATATCGTGATATATTCTTTGAACAATCGCATCTGGTAAACAGTCCTACATATAAAAAATATACAGAAATAAGTATATTTAACAGTATAATTAAATAGGATCCAAGTAGTGGACCTCCGACTCGGGCCATGTTAAAAGTTATGTAGGCGCATGAAAGATTCATAATGCACATTAACCTATTTTGCCCTTTCAATATAGCTGGTTTCCTTATCCAATATATATGTATATATGTATTTATTTATTTTTAATTTATTCATATTTATTTTTTCACCCTTACCAGTCCTAAAATAAATCCAGTAAAATTGCAGCCATTTAGTTGGATCCAAGTGTAGAGAAGATTTGTGTAGATTTCAGTGAATCTTAATTTTTTTGTGAATTTAAAAGCAAATTCAATTTACTTCAAATCAATTCTTCCATCTCTAATAATTTTATAACAAATGGACCAATGTGGCAAGTTATTGCTCAACAATCAGCTACAAATGGAATTGTCTTTGAATCTTTTGAGCTGATTATTCTATGAAGGGGGTTATTCATGCATTAAAAAATAAATCTGAAATTTGAAAGCCACATAGAATATTATAAGAAATTAGGCGAGCTAGTCCTAAGTCATTTAAGAAGTGCTAGTTGCTCTGGAAAAAGAGCCTGACAAAGGTATTGTAAAGACATCAAAGGAACAATAAATTAGTTTGGCATATTATTGTCCTTGTCAAATTGTGATACTTCTCAGATTGCTAATAAAATAGATTTACTTGTATGATCTGTTTTAAGGAGTTTTCTATCTAAGGACTAATTTAAAGAATTGTGTGTTATAGCAACATTTATGTATTTATTAATGTGCCACCCATAAAATGGTGGCATATGGAGGGGCATTTGACCTGATTTGCAACTTTACACAGTGCCCTACAACATTAGATTTCCAAAGGAACACAAAGCATATAGCTCAGCATGCTGGAGATGACTCTCCGAGGTCGGTATGTACTACCATATGTGGGGGTCATGCTCAAAAATCTAATTATTCTGGTCCGAGATTCTGCACTTCATAAACCAGATCCTCAGATCATAGTTGGTCGTCACATCAGAAATATATATACTACACCATTTCTCAGATAAAGTATCAAGAAATAAACTATTTCTTCTCAAACACCTACTGGTTACAGCTATAATCCTGATTCCTACAATATGAAAATCCAAATCAGGAACCTCCACCTCCCAGTGGAATTCCAAGGTAGAACAAATTTACAGACTCAAAGAGCTCTGGAGTTGTGCACTCAAGAGACACACATGCTTTACAGAAATCTGGACTCCCTGGAGACTTTTTATCAACTCCACCTCCTGACTATACTTACCCACAGGAACTTCCTTACCTCCTTCCATACCCTAACATTGTGCTCTCACGCCTTCAATAGTATACATAACTTTCCTCGATTTAAAAGAACTGGACTCCTACCACCCTCCCTATTTCCCCCTCCTCACTCTTCCCCCAGCAACATATTTTTTTAAGCCATGAACTGATTAAAAATAATAAATGGGTATATTTACCTACAAGCACCTCTGTGAATCCAGCTCAGGCTTCTCCCTAGGCGTGTACCAGATCCGTAAGCAGTATCTGTCCTGTTCGGAAGTCACAGCACAGTCAGGTGAATAAAAAAATGCATTATCTGATGTTTCGCCGATGACATCTTCTTCCAGTCATCTGACTGCTGTGACAATCAAACGGGGTAGACACAGCTTCTGTATCAGGCACAGACTTCCAGAACAGATCCTCAGGGGCGTTAGAAGGTAAATATACCTTAATTTATTATTTTTAATCAATCCTTGCCTAAAAAATATATATTTTACTGTCAGACTACCCCTTTAATGTCACAGATCTACACAAGAAGAGATTAGTGAGGACATACTTATTGCAATATAACACAGCTTTTAATACAAGTTATAAAGTGGACAACCTTTTCAAGTGGTGACCACATTTTTCATCATGTCCAAAAATCTGTACCATACCAAAATTCTTTTGCAACCACTGTCTGCCATGCCTAAGGTCCAATACATAGAGTATCCTGTAAAGTAGATGGATACATGTAAGCAAACCAATATTTAGGATAAGAAAATGTGACTCATCAGAGAAACGTGACTCATCAGAAGTTCTGCATGTACCGAAAATACATAGCCAAGGTAAATGGAAGCGGACAAACAAACCAATTTATCGCGTGGCAACAAAAGTAAAAACACAAAGAAACACAGACTATGTGAAAAGGTAATGACTAAAACGTTCTTTATGCTAAAAGTGAAAAATCCTGGCTTTATACAATTTGTTTTGGAAATATATATTTCTTGTAGATATTTTATTCCATGACGCAGAGGAACGTCTTTTAAAAGCGCGCCACACTGCTGTTAATGTGAAGGCTTCTTTTGATAGTCCTCCATCAATCTACTCTATTACTTGTTGAAACTCTTCACTGTTATTATTTCTCTATCTTCCATCAGCATTCACAGCCCCTGAAATGCTTTCTCCTTCATGGATCATGGTATAAAACAGCAGCTGAGAATATATAATTTAGCTTTGGAAATGTAAGTGAAACCTTGATGGATCTCCCTTTTTTTTGTCCTATGCAATTTTTTGTCCATTGACTTCTTATATTTTCTTTTCTGCTGTGGTTGTGACAACTTTTATATAGTATGCAAAAGTAGTAGACATAACTAAAATGCTCCATCTCATTATTTCTTATTGGGTCTCTACATGGACATATGATCTATGAATATATCTTTTATTTCATTAAAAAGTAATAATAAGGCTCATAAACAAAGCCTAGGAAATATTTAAACCTCTTGATACCAGAGCTAATTTTGACCATAAGGGGGTTGTCTTAAGATAGAAATTAATTTTATATTTTACTTTCTGCAAGACGGTCGCGTTTCGTGCTGGATGTTATTCTGTCCGGGAAAGCCAGACCAACACGTATGTGCTATTGTACTTGTACTATTTTTGTTTTCCTTACGCCCAAGGGCCGACATAAGATTTATTTACTGCATGGTTTATGAAGTATGAATAAACCTGCCTGGATGTTGTTTAAGAAATTGCTTCCTGTGTATACCTGAAGAGCAGAAATCTTACATTATATAGCACCATTATATTCCACAGTGCTTTTCAGGCATTAGCACCACTCTTCCTATTGGGGCTCGCAATCTAGATTCCCTATCAGTATGTCTTTGGAGTGTGGGAGGAAACCAGAGAACTTGGTGGAAACCAATGCAAATGTAGCACCCCGAGGGCTCGGCTGCTACAGGGGTATTGTACCTCAAACCAGAGGTGTGATATTCCACTCCCGGGTAAGGATGGAGTGTGGACCAGGACTCAGTAAGCTGCATGCACCACACACACCCCATTTCCGAGGGACAGCTCAACGGAGCTCCCACTAGACAGAAGTGCAGGCACGACAGCATCTGTCCCTGGCTGGAGTGGGGAGGGGAAGGAAAACCCAGTGGTGTAGGAGCAGATAGGGGTGGGTCTCTGGGCATAGGTAGGAGCCCATTGGTTGCTAGTCACCTGGGCTTACACAGAGAGGGAGGTATATAAGGTGGGCACCATCTTAGAAGTTCAGACAGTCAGAGGAGAGGAGTGAGAGAAGGAGTTCAGCCAGAGAGGGCTGACAGGGAGCTGTGGCTCAGTCTGGGCCCAGCTCCACAATACAGGCCTGGAGTGGAGGCCAGAATCAGCAGAGAGAACAGGAACAGAAGAGAAAGGAAACAAGGAACAGAACATTAAGAGAGGCCCAGAGACACGAGAGAAGAAGGAAACCCATAGGTCCAGGAGATTGCGGGTGACGGGTTGGCAGAACAGGGTACCGGATCCCAAATTGGTGGAGGCGACTAATCCTCAGCCAAGGACCGGCGGTCGTGACTATATCTCGGTGCGACCCCCCACTACACCTACCAGGAAGGCACACCACATAGGGTCAGGGACGCAGAAATCAGCATACCAAGAGAAGGCCCGAGGCAGCCGGACAAACGTAGAGTCACTGGTGGGACACGGCCAGAGAAGGGAAGAGAAGGGAACCCTGTGCCACGCTCTGGAATTGCCTGGGAGTTGGTCTAGCCCCTTGCCTGGAGGACGCAGCACGGCTTGGGCAGTCGCCGCCGGTGCAGAGGTGACTAGGACCAGTAAAGAACTATGAGTAAAACATTGGAAACTGCACCCACACGTCTCTGTGCTTCTTCGCCGCACCAGCACCACCAGTGCTGGGACGCTCGTGCACCATCACTCCCATCATCCGCACTAACTGCCCTGAGGCTATACTTCTCCCGTGGGGAGTCATCCCATACTTGGCTGCGCATACAACATCAGCCTCAGTGGGCTGCATCGCAGCGGCGGTCCCCACTGACCGCAATCCACGGGTGGCGTAGTCGGACAATTATAATACTACTAAGTCTGCCACTGGTTTGACCACCCTGGGCATGGACCGGGTCATCGCCACGGAGACTACAACCCCCAGCGATCCGGCTCCGGGTATTCCCCGCATACACGTGCATGCACAACACAGGCCGAGGGGGTGAGTCAACTTTGGCGTAGTCGGCGGGATTAAAACCAGCCCGCTACCACCGGGTACTGCGCGCCTTCAGAGACTGAGATACTTACTGTGGTGAAGTTTTCCCGCCAGCCGGAGTCGTTTCCCACCATCGGACGCCATCTTGGGTCGTTTCCCGCCATCTTCATCCGTTTTTCCCGCCCCGGCAGAGCGGACGCCATTATGTGTGCACCAAAAGACAGCAGGAAGCCGCCTCCCATAGTGGGCCAGGTCCCAGAGTGGCGCCAGAGAAGGGGCCCGCCCCCAGCAACTATGAGTGCAGCAGTGGAGATGTCCATCAATGTGGGGGGGATGCCCCTAAAGGTGATTGTCAGCAGATGCCCCCAAGACCACCCCCCATGCGGGCGGATAGGAAAGAAAACTGTGGGGCCGGGTGCGGCCTGGATCAGTCTGGACATACCGCACCCGGAGATGGAAGGAGCAGCGAACCCCACCAGCACCCTGGCCCGCAGCCTGCTGCAAGCTGAACCACCCTGCAGCTTAACGGAGTTGCTGGCACAGCTGCCCAGAGACCCGGAGTGCGCGCGAGCTGCGCTGGAGGATCTAAATCGGAGAATGGTCCGGGCGCAGCGAGACGCGTTTGCCGGGTGGAAGGAGGAGTTGGCCCAGCAGCACGTTACTGGCCAGCAGGAGACACCACAAGGACCGAGCAGCGTGCCTGCCTCTGAGGGCGGTGAAGGTGGACCGGCAGCTGCGAACGATGCCGCGGAGGAGGCCACAGAGACTGAGGCAGGTAACGGGGACGTCATCACCCCAAACCCTGAGGCCACCAGGCTGCCTCCACCTTCCGTTGCGGGACCCGAAGCCCCGGGGACCGTACCTGACACCACTCCTCCACCGCCGCCAGCTAGGCCTCAGGCTGCAAGCGTCGCTGTCACGCCCCGCCCCACGCTGTGCCCTTTGAACCCGGGCGCAGTAAAGAGAGAGACATCACAGGCCGGGACGCAAAGGCCTAGTGCACCCGGGTGCCACAGCCTCACCAGCGCACCCTACCTTGACTGCGCCACACCAGGGCACGACCAGCAGACGACCACCGGCCTGGTCGCAAGGCCGAGTGCCCCCGGGTGCTGCTCCCCGACTGGGGTCCCCTGCCATACCACCCCTGGGCACGGATCTCTTCACCCAGCATACGGGCCCAGATGGAATGCCCCTGGTGTGGCCGGCCGAGCTGGCCAGCGGCCCCTCAAGGAGAGTTCCACCCCCGCGTGAGCCTCTGATACCGGCTCCGGAGCCTGTAGAAGTCGCCCAGCCCGCGCTGCAAGACGCCCAGTGCGAATGGGACCCCACTGACAAAGACCTAATGGGGTTCCTCCAAGAAACCCGGGCGGATGCAGCCCGTCACCTGGATTCCTGCAGTCAGCAGCTGGCCATCTTTGAAAGAGAGCGGCGGCAGAGACGCATCAGGGAGGAGCGACTCCAAGCCCGGAGCGCAGAACAGAAGAGGAGGGCCCGTCAGGATTCCCAAGCCATCCGCGGTCCCCGAGCCACTGGGACCGTAGAAAAGTTCCAGCTGGAGCACGGCTGGGGCTTCATTAGAGACCCGGAGGCCGCAACCGACGTCTTTTTGACCAGAAGAGACGTTGAGAGCCACCTGCCAGAGGGACATCACGGACGTGACCTGTACCCTGGTGACGTGGTCACCTACACCCGGCACAAGGGCGCTAAAGGACTGTACGCCCTCCATGTCCACCGCTTAACCGAGGAGGAACTGCGGTACCGCCCAGATACTGAGTACCCTGAGGGTCCGGACGGACCTGAAGACTACCCAGAAGAGCAAGGAGGACACCGTTATTGAATAAACGGTAAAATGAACTGTATATAGCTACCCGTCAGTGTACAAGAACTGTTGTGAAACTGTTGACTGTGTGAACGTTACCTCCCCTACATCCCCTACCAGGCTGAGGACTGTGAGCAGCCACTCCCCCTTTCTAACCGGCCGAGGACTGGGAACGGCCAATCCCCTGTAAATAGTTGCGCTTCTTAAAGCGCCCCCTACTGGTTTTATAAAAGAACTGCAACGTCTACCTCAGGATGAATTAAATGGACTGTTGCACCCTTAGGAGAGAGTGAACACCTGGTCGTGAGTTGCACAGCGGCCAGAACTCAAGAATGTGTTTGTGGAAGAATGTTTTGCTTGACAATATTTTTACTGAAAAAGTTTGATATGCTGCTAAAATAGTGATGCCAAAGTTTTATATAGTGTTTTATAAAAGAGTTCCGGTGGCATTAGCAAGATGTTTTATAATGTTTTATACCAGTAACGTTAAAAAGAGAAGAGTACCTCCCATAAAGGGATGAGTAAATAGTTAATGTCTTATATGCGAATGCATTCTAAAAAATTTTGTATGTTTAAATTGTTTTTATTCTTTCCAGCCTGAGGACGTGCTGTGATTTACCAGGGGGGAATGTAGCACCCCGAGGGCTCGGCTGCTACAGGGGTATTGCACCTCAAACCAGAGGTGTGATATTCCACTCCCGGGTAAGGATGGAGTGTGGACCAGGACTCAGTAAGCTGCAAGCACCACACACACCCCATTTCTGAGGGACAGCTCAATGGTGCTCCCACAAGACAGAAGTGCAGGCACGACAGCATCTGTCCCTGGCTGGAGTGGGGAGGGGAAGGAAAACCCAGTGGTGTAGGAGCAGATAGGAGTGGGTCTCTGGGCATAGGTAGGAGCCCATTGGTTGCTAGTCACCTGGGCTCACACAGAGAGGGAGGTATATAAGGTGGGCACCATCTTAGAAGTTCAGACAGTCAGAGGAGAGGAATGAGAGAAGGAGTTCAGCCAGAGAGGGCTGACAGGGAGCTGTGGCTCAGTCTGGGCCCAGCTCCACGAGACAGGCCTGGAGTGGAGGCCAGAATCAGCAGAGAGAACAGGAACAGAAGAGAAAGGAAACAAGGAACAGAACATTAAGAGAGGCCCAGAGACACGAGAGAAGAAGGAACCCCATAGGCCCAGGAGATTGCGGGTGACGGGTTGGCAGAACAGGGTACCGGATCCCAAATTGGTGGAGGCGACTAATCCTCAGCCAAAGACCGGCGGTCGTGACTATATCTCGGTGCGACCCCTCACTACACCTACCAGGAAGGCACACCACATAGGGTCAGGGACGCAGAAATCAGCATACCAAGAGAAGGCCCGAGGCAGCCGGACAAACGTAGAGTCACTGGTGGGACACGGCCAGAGAAGGGAAGAGAAGGGAGCCCTGTGCCATGCTCTGGAATTGCCTGGGAGTTGGTCGAGCCCCTTGCCTGGTGGACGCAGCACGGCTTGGGCAGTCGCCGCCGGTGCAGAGGTGACTAGGACCAGTAAAGAACTGTGAGTAAAGCATTGGAAACTGCAACCACACGTCTCTGTGCTTCTTCGCCGCACCAGCACCACCAGTGCTGGGACGCTCGTGCACCATCACTCCCATCATCCGCACTAACTGCCCTGAGGCTATACTTATACCGTGGGGAGTCATCCCATACTTGTCTGCGCATACAACATCAGCCTCAGTGGGCTGCATCGCAGCGGCGGTCCCCACTGACCGCAATCCACGGGTGGCGTAGTCGGACAATTATAATACTACTAAGTCTGCCACTGGTTTGACCACCCTGGGCACGGACCGGGTCATCGCCACGGAGACTACAACCCCCAGCGATCCGGCTCCGGGTATTCCCTGCATACACGTGCATGCACAACACAGGCCCAGGGGGTGAGTCACAAACACATTGAGAAAGTACTGACTCCTTGCAGATGTTGTACTTGGTGGGATTTAAACCCAGGACCCCAGGGCTCCAAAGCAACAGTGCTAACCACTGTGCTAGCAATGATGCTTGGCTATGTTATCAATGTCATATTGCTTACAATCAGTCCGCTATGACCTCCTAAGATAAATTAGTGGTGATGGTAGGAAAGCCCCATGTAACACCATCTTAAGGCTCATATACATGGCCATATTTTCGGTGCAATCTGAAAAAACATCAGATCTCACTCGGACCAAAGTTATTTTATGGGGTCAGTCACATGTCAGATTTTTCCCTTGGACCAAGCCAGTTCGAGGAAAAGATTGCTGCATGCCCACATTGGATCCGATATTCGTATCACAGTCGGCCATGCAAGTCAATGAGTCTGTGGAAACCAAGGGAATGCGCTTGGATGACATGGAGGTGCGGACCGATTTCCACTGACTGGAGAAGATGGAGACATTTTTTTTCTTCATTTTCTACTCATCCGAGAGAATCGGATCACACTCTGATCACACCAGTGTGATTTACATAATTGACCCAATTCTCTCAGATGAGAGAATTCACGGTCTGCACGTGGCCATAGAGTTGGCCATTGAGCCTAACTATGCGGTATTTGGTTATAGTAGAATGGGTCCTTCAGGAGGCTAAGTCACACAGTGCTTTTTCCTCACCACTACCACTTTGTTCTTGTGGTACAGTTGATTTTACTGGCATATTACTGTGATGATCTATCAATGTCCTTCTCAAGATAACCCTTATAACAGTGTTCCGCAACTCTAGTCCTCAAGAGCCACCAACAGGTCATATTTTCAGGATTTCCTTAGTATTGCACAGGTATCACTTGAGCAATACAAAGGAGATACAGAAAACATGATCCATTGGTGGATCGTGAGGACTAGAGTTGGGGAACACTGCCCTATAAGAACTAGAGATGAGCGTTGTTCTACTCGAACTGTTCGCCAATCTCAAATTCGAGCTGTTTTGGGCGGTGTTCGAGCCGTTCGGCGAACACGAACAATTTGAGAAAAATTCGGCTGTTCGAGGTTATGTTCGATAACTGTTCGTGCACCAAAATCATAACTGGATTTTTTCTCAGTAATGATGAAAATTAATGTTAATACGCAGTTCGAGTGTACAGCGGGGTGGGGGGAGGGGCAGGGGATGGATCTCTGCAGGAACAATGAAGATCTCCATTTTTTTTTCTCTTTCCCGCATTTACAGTGGGGAGGTGCAATCTGTCAGCCTATCAGCAGCGCACACACGGAGCGAAGTGCTTTTTTTCACACAAGCAAGGGCATGTGTCATTGGCAGTGTATGTCACATGTCCTTGCCCTATAAGACCAAGCCATTTTCCCCGTCGCCACCATTTTCTCACTGCTGCAGCTGCGTGTTAGACGGCACCGCTGTTGCTGTGTGCGCTATACCTTGTTAATTTCAAGCCAATTTTCGCACAAATATACAGATAGCTTGGGAGTAGGGAATAGTTGTGATTGCAGTCCTTTTAAGGACTAGGTTACAGCATTTCCTACGACTTTTATCAGGCAGGTCTGTGCTCTTAAATAGATAGGTTGTGGGAGTAAAGACTAATTGTAATTGGAGTCCTTTTCAGGACTAGGTTACATCAGTTCCTATCAGTTTTTGCCAGGCAGGTCTGTGCCAGTGCTGTGCAAGTTTTTTTTCACAGCATTTGGCTGAATCTAGCAAAGCTAATCCTTTTTGGCCTATTGCAGAGTGTGTTAGTCAGTGGAGTAGCCTATCTGTGTTGCAAGATATACCACCTGTGTATAGAATACCAATTTTTTTACTGCACCTAGTGAAGTAAAATCTTTTGGGCATAGCATCATTCTATTAGTCCATCTATACTGACCTCCATCAGGTTGCAAACTGAATCTAATTTTTTTCTGCATCTAGCTCTGAAAAAATATTTGGCCTTCTAGCAGTGTGTGGGACTTGTTCTATTAGTCCACCTATACTGACCTCCATCAGGTTGCAAACTGAATATATTTTTTTCTGCATCTACCTCTGAAAAAATATTGGGCTTCTAGCTGTGTGTGGGTCTTGTTCTATTAATCCATCTATACAGACCTCCATCAGGTTGCAAACTGAATATAATTTTTTTCTGCATCTACCTCTGAAAAAATATTGGGCTTCTAGCTGTGTGTGGGACTTGTTCTATTAATCCATCTATACAGACCTCCATCAGGTTGCAAACTGAATATATTTTTTTCTGCATCTACCTCTGAAAAAATATTGGGCTTCTAGCTGTGTGTGGGACTTGTTGTATTAGTCCATCTATACTGACCTCCATCAGGTTGCAAACTGAATATATTTTTTTCTGCATCTACCTCTGAAAAAATATTGGGCTTCTAGCTGTGTGTGGGTCTTGTTCTATTAATCCATCTATACAGACCTCCATCAGGTTGCAAACTGAATATAATTTTTTTCTGCATCTAGCTCTGAAAAAATATTTGGCCTTCTAGTAGTGTGTGGGACTTTCTCTGTTAGTCCATCTATACTGACCTCCATCAGGTTGCAAACTGAATATATTTTTTTCTGCATCTACCTCTGAAAAAATATTGGGCTTCTAGCTGTGTGTGGGTCTTGTTCTATTAATCCATCTATACTGACCTCCATCAGGTTGCAAACTGAATATAATTTTTTTCTGCATCTAGCTCTGAAAAAATATTTGGCCTTCTAGTAGTGTGTCGGACTTTCTCTATTAGTCCATCTATACTGACCTCCATCAGGTTGCAAATTAAAAATAATTTTTATCTGCATCTACAGTACCTCTGAAAAAATATTTGGGCTTCTAGCTGTGTGTGGGACTTGTTGTATTAGTCCATCTATACTGACCTCCATCAGGTTGCAAACTGAATATATTTTTTCTGCATCTACCTCTGAAAAAATATTGGGCTTCTAGCTGTGTGTGGGTCTTGTTCTATTAATCCATCTATACAGACCTCCATCAGGTTGCAAACGGAATATAATTTTTTTCTGCATCTAGCTCTGAAAAAATATTTGGCCTTCTAGCAGTGTGTGGGACTTGTTCTATTAGTCCACCTATACTGACCTCCATCAGGTTGCAAATTCAAAATAATTTTTTGTATGCATCTAGCTCTGAAAAAATATTTGGCCTTCTAGCAGTGTGTGGGACTTTCTCTGTTAGTCCATCTATACTGACCTCCATCAGGTTGCAAATTAAAAATAATTTTTATCTGCATCTACAGTACCTCTGAAAAAATATTTGGGCTTCTAGCTGTGTGTGGGACTTGTTGTATTAGTCCATCTATACTGACCTCCATCAGTTTGCAAACTGAATATATTTTTTTCTGCATCTACCTCTGAAAAAATATTGGGCTTCTAGCTGTGTGTGGGTCTTGTTCTATTAATCCATCTATACAGACCTCCATCAGGTTGCAAACTGAATATATTTTTTTCTGCATCTACCTCTGAAAAAATATTGGGCTTCTAGCTGTGTGTGGGACTTGTTGTATTAGTCCATCTATACTGACCTCCATCAGGTTGCAAATTGAATATAATTTTTTTCTGCATCTAACCCAGCCAATAGTTTTGGCCTAATACCACAGTTTGGCCACTCAGCTCTGCTCGGTTACCATCCATTGTTTTTTTGTGCAAACAACTCCAGAGTTGTGAATTAGTTAACCACCAAAATGAGTGGAAAAAGGCCTGCTGCTGGTGGAAAGGGGAATAGGCGTGTTGGGAAGGGGAAAAAAGGTTGTGTCCGTGGGGTAGGTGTTAAAGCAACAGTAACATCTGCAGAAGAAAGACCATCTTCGAGCCAAACTAAAATGTCTACTTCTTTTAGCGGACAATGTGATAAGATCCCTTTCTTACGGCCACGCCAATCGCTACAAATTCCAGATGAGGCACAAAAACAGCAGGTGCTTCAACGGATATCAAGTGCTCCTTTAAGTGGGCTCTCCTCCACATCAACTTCAACATCACAAATACTCCAGTCCTCAAAGGTGTCACCCAAATCGCACTTGCTTCCTCACAGCTCCCAAATCTCCAGCTGCCCGTCTGAGTATGAGGTAGAACAGATGGTTGAGTCTGCAGAGCTGTTTACTCATACTATAGCCTGGGAATCAGAGGTCGACTCCAGCGCTTCTGTGAATCCAGACGAGGAAATGATCTGCACTGATGCCCAGAATCTTTATGAGTCGGATCCAGGACCAGACGCAGAAGGTTCTGACCATAATGTAGACCCTCATTCCCAAACTGTAACTCCTGTTGGTGGAGACAATGAGGAAGACGATGATAAGACTCAAATACCTGATTGGAGCGACAACTTTAGTTTTTTGTCAGGGCAGGAACAGGTTGGCTCTGAGGACGACGGGTGTGATAACGCACAGGGTGATGATGATGAGGTTGGAGATCCCACTTACTGTCAACCCACAGTCAGCCAAGAGATGAGGTCAGCAGAGGAGGTGGAGGAAGATGCTAGTGACGACGAGGTCAGGTTGCGCCTTCCTGGACAGAGACATAGTACTGGAAGCACGTCAACAACTGCATCCTCAAACACAACTCTGCCTCTCACCACAAGTCGTGGTGGCTCTTCAGGTCGCATGGGTGCTAAGCCTTGCATAGCCTGGGCATTTTTTCAGTTCGATAAAGATGACCCAACTCGTGTTATCTGTAACATTTGTCAGCAAAAGCTAAGTAGAGGCCAAAAAATACATAGTTTGAGTACTTCATGCATGAACCGGCACATGGACATGAAGCATAAGTTGCAGTGGGAAGCTCAGTGTGCTACAATGCGGCCTAGCTGGCCGGGCCAACCACCGTCTGCCATATCTTGTGCATCCGCGGCCTCTTCATCCTCTGTGACTGGGGGGACAGCAGTCACACCTGTTTTGGGGCGCAGACCTGCCACCTCTTTACCCGCAACAGCCAGTGTGATTGGCCGGTCATCATTTTCTTTGGAGGTGGTAACACCAGCTGGTGTTGAGCGCTGTCCGACATCGATAGCACCACCTTTGGATCAAGGCAACCTAACATGTCCGCCTGCATCTTCCTCACAGACCGGCAGTTTGCCGGGGACACCCTTATCAACCCCGTCTAAGCACAATAGCCAGCCCTCGGTCCCTCAGATGTGGACAAGTAAAAGACCATTTCCTCCTAGCCATGAGAAAGCTAAGAGGTTGAATTTCACCATCTGCAAGCTCTTGGCTACAGAAATGCTGCCTTTCCGCCTGGTGGACACAGAGGATTTTCGAGACCTTATGTCCGTCGCAGTGCCTCAGTACCAGATGCCCAGTCGGCACTACTTCTCAAAGAAAGGTGTGCCTGCGCTCCACCAGCATGTCGCACACAACATCACCGCTTCTTTGAGAAACTCTGTGTGTGACAGGGTGCATTTCACCACAGACACTTGGACGAGTAGGCATGGACAGGGGCGTTACATGTCGCTGACTGGGCACTGGGTAACTATGGTGACAGCAGGACAAGGGGCTGCTGTCCAAGTCTTGCCGTCCCCACGAGTTGTGCGTCAATCCTCTTTATGTCAAAGTTCCTCCACTGCTTCTGCCTCCTCAACCTCCTCTCGGTCTTCCACCTGCACCCAAAGCCTGTCTGGTCATGCCACAAGCTTTCTAACTGCGCAGAAGGGATCCTGCACACCTCCTTACTATGCTGGCAGTAGGGCTCAACGTCATCAGGCGGTTTTTACTTTGAAATGTCTGGGAAATGTGAGTCACACAGCTGAGGAGTTGTGGTCAGCTCTGGAGAACCAATTTCATGAATGGCTGTCTCCACTGGACCTGAAACTAGGGAAGGCCGTGTGCGACAATGCTGCAAACCTGGGTGCGGCCCTTCGCCGGGGCAATGTCACACACGTGCCTTGTATGGCTCACGTGTTGAACCTGGTTGTCCAGCAATTTTTAGCCCACTATCCCAGACTAGATGGCCTTCTGCAGAGGGCACGGTCGCTGTGTGCTCACTTCCGCCGTTGCAATCCCGCAGCTCAGCGACTTACATCTCTACAGAAGTCGTTGGGCCTGCCACTTCACCGGCTAAAATGCGATGTGCCTACCCGGTGGAATTCAACTCTGCACATGTTGCAGCGACTGTGGCAGCACCGACAAGCCCTGGTGCAGTACGTTCTGACGTATAGCCTGGGCCAACGAGATCCAGAGGTGGGGCAAATCACGCTGGAGGAGTGGTCTCAGATCAGGGACCTATGCACCCTTCTGCACAGTTTTGAAATGGCGACGAAGATGTTTAGTGCTGATGATGCCATTATCAGCATGACTATTCCGGTGATTTACATGCTGGAGCACATGTTAAACAGAATTCGGAGTCAGGTGGTGGCACAAGAGGAGGTGGAGGAAGTAGAGGAGGAGGAGTTGTATGCGGAAGGGCTAACATCTGCAAGGTCCAGACGGTCGGCAGCACCAAGGCGGCAGGCATGTGAGGGTGGGGGAGATGGTTTTACCAGGGCGCATGGTAGCAGCCAAACTAATGAGGAAGGTGCAGGAGCCCAGGAAGAAGTGGAGGACGAACTGATGGAAGACTCATCAGATGAGGGAGACCTTGATCACATTTCTGTTGTGCGAGGTTGGGGGGAGAGGACAGAGGAAGGAAGCATGATTGTTACCTCGCCACCAACACAACAGGGACTTGGTGCTCCTGGATGCGCAACACACATGAGTGCCTTCTTGCTGCACTACCTGCAACATGACCCTCGAATTGTGAGAATTAGAAATAATCCTGACTACTGGGTTGCCACACTGTTAGATCCCCGGTACAAAATTAAATTTGCCAAAATTATTCCTGCCATAGAAAGGGATGCACGCATGCAGGAGTATCAGCAGAGACTGTTGCAGAATCTTACATGTGCTTTTCCACAAAACACCAGTGGTGCACGTAGTGAATCTCACAGTTCCAACTTGCCAACCGTGGGACCGTCAAGTGTTCAGCACTCAAACCGTAACAGAACCACAGTATCTGCTGGTAACATCAATTTTGCGGAATCATTTCACCACTTTTTTAGCCCATCCTTTGCAAGGCCACAGGAGACAAGAAGTCTGACACATAGTCAACGCCTAGAGACGATGGTACAGGAGTATCTCCAAGTAAACATTGAAGCCACGACTGTGTCACTGGACCCTTGCTCTTTTTGGGCTTCCAATCTGGATAAATGGCCGGAGCTAGCCACTTACGCCTTGGAGATCTTGTCATGCCCCACAGCCAGCGTTCTGTCTGAACGTGTGTTCAGCGCTGCTGGTGCTGTGCTGACAGATAAGCGCACGCGGCTCTCCACTGATAATCTAGACAGACTCACGTTCATAAAGATGAACAAATCATGGATCCGAAACGACTTTTCTACCCCTGTGTCATCCTGGGGAGAGTAAAAGCTTGATGATTGGTTAAAATCACCCTACCAACCATTTTAAGCTTTCAAATTACTAATCATGTTTATCTGTATCTTGACTGGAAAATAATTTGGGCTTTGTAGCAGTGTGCAGCACTGATCCTATTAGGCCATCTATAATAAGCTCCACCAGATTTAAAATTAAAAATAATTTTTAGCTGCATCTAGCCCGGAAAATAATTTTGGGGCTCCGAGATGCGCAAGACACATAAGTGCCTTCTTGCTGCACTACCTGCAGCATGACCCTCATATTGTCAGAATTCGAAGTAATCATGACTACTGGGTTGCCACACTCTTAGATCCCCCAAACTTTTCGATCAACCTTTTCATTTTAATAAAGACCAAAAAAATGGTCATTTTTGAAATTATAAGCATTAGCAGGTTGTTAGAAACTGAAATCAAACAGTTTTCAACTCAAAACTTTATTCTAGGTGATGTTACATTTTCACATAGGACCCCTTGTTCGAAAGGAGCTTCTGAACTCTCTCGTCCATTGAATTTGTCAGGTTTTGGATGGTTTCTGCTTCAATTGTTTTGCATGAGGACAGAATACCCTCCCAGAGTTGTTGCTTAGATGTGAACTGCCTCCCGCCATCATAGACACTCCTTTTAATGATGCTCCAAAGGTTCTGAATGGGGTAGAGGTCAGGGGAGCATGGGGGTCACACCATAAGTTTGTCCCCTTTTATGCCCATATCAGCCAGAGATGCAGATGTTTTATGTGCAGCATGAGTTGGTGCATTATCATGCAGAAAAATGATCTTGCTGTGAAATACACGGTTCTTCTTCTTGAACCATGGCAGGAAGTGCTGTTTGAGAAAATCCACATACATTATGGAGTTCATCTTTAGCGCCTTCAGGGATCCTAAAGGGGCCGACAATCTCTCTACCCATGATTCCAGCCCAAAACATTACTCCACCTCCTCCTTGTTGGCGCTGTAGCCGTGTTTGCGTGGGGTGTCCATCAACCAGCCATCCTCCACTCCATCCATCTGGACCATCGAGCGCTGCACGGCACTCATCCGTGAACAAAACAGTTTTGAAATCAGTCTTCATGTAATGTTTGGCCCACTGGAGCCGTTTCTGCTTGTGTGAAGTGGATAGAGGAGGTCGACAGGATGGCGTATGCACAGCTGCAAACCTCTGAAGGACCCTGCATCTTGTTGTTCGGGGGACGTTGGAGGCACAAGCAGCTTCAAAAACTTGTCTGCTGCTATGACAAGGCTTTTTTGCCGCTGCTCTTTCAACCTGACGTAATTGCCTGTAGGAAAGAGTCCTCAATTTGCCCTTATCAGCACGCACACGTGTGTACTGTGAATGAGCTACATACTTCTTGATTGCCAAGACACTTCATCCTGATCATCGCACAATGTTGATTGTAGTCATGCCTTGACCTAAACACTCCACAATTTGTTGCTTCTCAGCAGCCGACACATCCTTTTTCTTTCCCATTTTGGCAGAAAATGTAGGCTGCTTAATAATGTGAGAGAGCCTTCTTAAGTAGTCTTGCCTTTCATTGGACACACCTGCCAAACTAATTAGCACAGGTGTCTGCAATTTCTTACAGTGATATAAAGAGCCCTGACACACATCACCATCAATGAGTTTAACTGACAAACAAACAAATTCTTCCCTTATCACTCCTAAACACTTTTTGCATAATAATTTGGAACGCAGTGTACATGTGCTTTTCCACAAAACACCAGTGGTTCACGTAGTGAATCTTACAGTTCTAACTTGCCAACCGTGGTCTGTATGGAATTGTTCAATAAAGGGCCCAAAATTAAGATAACATAGATGGGAGAGGTCTCTATGAATAGGAATTCCTAAGTATTTGATACCCTGTGAGGGCCAGGCAAAGGGAAAGTTGGACTGGATGGAATCCTATATGGATTTGGGGAGGGAGACATCGAGAGCCTCAGACTTCGCTGCATTGATTTTAAAATTTTACCATGTAACAAAGTGATCTATTTCAGCCATAACAGCATGGATGGATATATGTGATTGAGTGATATATACTAGGACATCATCAGCAAATACAGAGCACTTGTACTCGGTGCCTCCCACCTCAATCCACCTAATATTGGGGTTATGGCGAATTGATGAGAGCAGGTGCTCCGTCACTAGGATGTATAAGAGAGGGGACAGAGGACATCCCTGCCTTGTCCCATTGGTGATTGTGAAAGGTGATGAAAATGTTCTGACGCACCCCCTGGGCCTTGGGACACCCGGAGCCGGACCCTTTTTGGTGGATGCTGGTGGTTGTAGTCTTCGTGGCGGCGACCCGGTTCCGTGGCTCAGGGCGATCAAACCAGTGGCGGAACTATTTATGTGGTTTTGATGTTTAAATGTCCGACTACGCCACCCGTGGATTGCGGTCAGAGTGAACCGCCGCTACAGGGCAGACCGCTGAGGCTGGTGTTGTGGGTGCAGCAGAGCGTAGCATAACTCCCCACGGGAGGAGTATAGCCTCAGGGCAGTGTATGCGGAGGATGGGGGTGATGGTGCAGGGCAGCAGCAGTAACGACACGGAGTCAGTGATGCAGTCCAGGGCCTTTACTCACAGTTCTTATTATCCAGACCACGTCTGCAGGTAACGGCTGCCCACGTCGTACTGTGCTCACCAGGTGAGGGGCTCAGACATCTCCCAGATAACTTTGGAGCACTTCACAGGACCCCCTTTGTGTATCCTTTGTCTGGCCTTTCTTACCAACACTTCTGTCCGGCTGCCTCGGGCCTCCTCTTGGTAAACTTGGCGCCAGTTTCCCTGACCCTATGTGGTGCCTTCCTAGCGGGTGTAGCGAGGGGCTGCGCCACATAAAATGTCAGAGCCTCCGGTTTCTAGCTGAGGGTCGTTTCCTGCCTCCACTAGTTCGGGGACCGGTCTCCCCCTTTGGCCTGACCCCTCCACGCAGGTGGATTCGGGTGTGCGGTGGCGACTCGCCCGTCCGCACCCCTGGGATCCCTTCATTCCTCGTTCCTGGAGCCTTCTACGCTCCTCTTCCTTCCTTCTCCCTCTTCCAGGCCTGGGCCTCTGTTACTAGGCCCGCCTCCGGAGCAGAGCTCATGCAGAGCCCCTGCTCCCTGCCACTTCTGCTCAGACTTCTCTGCACTGAACTAAGATGGTGCCCACCTTTTATACTCCCTTCTCAATGCACCCAGGAACTGCTTCCTCCCTGCTCCTGCACTACAGGGTTCCCCTTCCTCAGTGTTCCCTCCCCCCACTCCAGACAGGGACAGGGACTGTCGTGCCCATCTCAGGGGCATATTGGTCGCCCTGCCCCACGGCAATGTGGTGTAATGCATGCAGGTGTCGGGTCCTGATCCACACTCCATCCTTACCTGAGAGTGAGATATCACACCTCTGGGTGAGGTGCAATACGTCTGTAGCAACCGAGCCCTCAGGGTGCTACAGTTCCATTTATCTTCAGCCTAGGTGACGTATTGCGATACAGGGCCGTGATTTTGGCTATAAAAGGGTCCCCTAGACCCCTACCCCAAGCTTTTTAAGAGAATCATATATGGCGTGCCAGGAGACTCTATGGAATGCTTTCTCAGCATCCAACGAGAGTATCTAATTACAAATTTTTAACTGCATCTAGCCCAGGAAATACTTTGTGCCTAGTAGCAGTGTCTGCTAATCAGCGGATTATCCCGGCTGTTAAGCAAGCTACACCACCTGTAGTTTAGACACTTAATTTTTTCAAAGGAAATGCTTCGGGACCATGGGATACTTAGTGAAGAGCATCAGGAGGCACCCCAAGGCATAGGGGCTGGGACTGGCAGTAGGATGCCTTGCGGTGGACAGCCGAGCACGATCCTTATAAAAGCTTTTTAACTGCAGCAGCTTTAGTGGACGCTACTGGAGCTGGAATTACCGCGGCTGCTGGCATGAGACTTGCCCTCCAATAGATCCTTGTAAATGGATTTAAAGTGTATTCATTCAAATTAGAGAGACAATTTAAATTAAAAGGCTTAGAGCTGCCTCCACCACAGGGGGGCTCGCTCGACCCACCAGCGGACAGGCACCAGTATTGGGAGAGGGGGGCTGGCCGTCAGGGTTCACCGCGGCTCTGGCACAAACCCGGCGACACGGAGGTGGCACGGGCAGGAGCGGACTGGCCGTGTCGGCTTCTCACTTTTTGGATTTTAGAAGGGCATGACATGCCTATATCTGTGTCTCCCCCTCCTTTTACTCCTCCACCTCTTTTATTTTCGCATGACTATATGTACTTGTCACTTTTCCACGTGTTAGTTATGTCTTCTGAGCAGTTTGTCAGCTTTTGGACACCTTTGAAGGTGTTTTCTATGTGTTTCTATGTGTTTTTGTTTGCCTGCCATTGGTTTTAACGGTTTTCGAAGGTGTTCGACGAACAGTTCGACGAACAGTTCGGCGAACACACGGGTGTTCGACGAACCGAACCGAACTCGAACACTACGGGGGTGGCTCAACACTAATAAGAACAATAAGAAAACATTTTTTTTGTCTCTATGCATTATTATTAGAGGTATTAACTTTTCTTTTTTATGTTCTGATGTACCAGAATTGGGCCTTGTTTTCACCAAGACTAGATGTACATTTTTTGGTGCCACTTTACATACAGCTTCTGTACAATACAACGTATGTTTAAAAAATTACATTGTGAAAAAAAAACCCTGAAAAAAGCAGTACATGCCAACTAAGTAAAAAAAATACATACCATAAGTATTTTATATAAGAATACATAAGGATATCGTACTCCCTCCTTAGTGATCAAGGACAGAAACGTGCGGTACAAATCTGCGCATGTGCAGTTATACATGAAACAAGAGAATGCATGTTACCACATCTCATCTTACTAAATGAGGACCTATGTAACTACCTTTGTTCACTTTACTCCTTCTTTTGTGTTATGTTTCACCAGCTGAGGTGGATCTTCCAAGCTCTTAGTCTGGATGAGCAGTTCCAAAATGGACAGATGATATTAGTCCAGTAGGACAATCCAGTTGGAACAGAGGAAGCAGATGTATCAAGATGGTGACTTGAGGAGCAGAGCTGGAATCATAGGAAGCGGTGAAGCAGAGTGGAAATGACGGCAACTAGTGTAGCAGCATTGAACATGGCAGTGTCAACTCAGCAACCAGGAACCAAGTCAGCAGGGCTAAATGACAGAGGAGGTTCTGAGGCAAAACTGGTCCAGCAGTATTGCAGAGTTATCTCAGCAAAGAAGCAGAGCTGAGTTTTTCTAAGTTTAAATCAGCACTCGCATAATTGTTAGGTGGGGTTACCCTGTATTATAGCAGAGCTGGGTTTCTCACAGAGTCCAGGCAGAGCTGGCCAGTAGAGGAGCAGAGTTATCCAGCAATATAGCAGAGCTAGGTTTGACACAGAGTCGAGGCATAACTGGACAAAAGAATAACAGAGTTGCCAAGTGACATATCAGTGATGGGTTTGTTATAATAGTAGTAGGAAGTAGGAAGCTGTCCACAGTAGTACCAAATACCTGAATACTCAGGTGGTGTCAAGCCACCTAAGCCGAGACAGGAGGAGGATATAGCGCTCAGCGCTGGAGCCAGGAGTGTTTGACTATTTAGTTTCTCTGGGGTGATATGAAGATTCTTACCACCCAAAGTTTCCTGCTTTTCTACATGCATATTGCTTGAATAAAGATACAAATATTGTTTGGGTGGCAATCATCTGTAATTAACAGTGTTTCGGTTTGACCTGACTGGACAACTCCCAAACTGTCAAACTGTAGAGCAGACATTACAGATGGGCTCTCTATACAAAGAGTAATCTGAAAACAAATAGGATTTGTTAATGTAGAGCACAGTAGGAAAAGAAGAAATCAATAGGGGAATAGAACAACAGACAGGATTAGACGTAGTGATTCCGTTATCTGCATCAGTGGCCACAGCAAGTTTAAAAGACTGTGGCCCACGTTTATTGACTGGTGTCTCATGTGCCAGTCTACAAAAAAAAAGATCATTGGAGTCATTCATGCCAAATTAATAAAAAGATGCATGCTCGTTTTAAATAAAAGATAAACATTTTGGAAGTAGGGTAGAATTTACTACCGATTTAAGCAAGCTTTCTGACATAAAGTACACATTTTGGTTTGCATCATATTTGCGCTAACATCAGTCCAGCCCTTATTACTTTCAGCTCAACCCAAACTCTTTTAGCATCAGTTTAAAACATTTAGGCCAGGTCACACATTCAGTATTTGTTCAGTATTTTACATCAGTATTTGTAAGCCAAAACCAGGAGTGGAACAATCAGAGGACAAGTGTAATAGAAACACATTACCACTTCTGGATTTATCACCCACTCCTGGTTTTGGCTTACAAATACTGATGCAAAATACTAAAAATGGGAATGTGGCCTTAAAGGAGTATTTCAGTAAAAATAGGTTGTAATCACCTCTCCACAGGATAGATGATAAGTTCTAGAGATCTGAGATCTGAGAGCTGAGACTTTCACCGAATGCCAGAACTGGCAAGTTTTGATGCGCCTCTGAACGAAGCAGCAGTGAGCATGATCATTTCTCATCCAATTCTGTTGACTTTAACGTGGTCTGCAGACAATTCTATAATGTTTTAGTCCACTTTAAGAGGACCTATTAGTTCTTGTGTGAGGATTCGTTCACATGTCCATTCCAACTGACCATTTAATAGGTACTAACTAATGAAACAAGCAGAGTTGCCCCTATGGATTATTATGGAATCCATTTGCCAGTATAAATGAGCAGACCAGTGGAACTTCGGGTTCTGGTACCAGACCGAACTTTATATCCATAGTTTAGTTCAGTTACCAGAACTTGAAAATGAACCTGAACCCTCTCTCTATCTCCTCCTAAACATCCCCCCAGAACTTCAGATATTAAAATGGACTTGCTCGGAGTTCAGCACCGGACACAGTACGAACACCGAACTTTAAAGTTCGGGTCCGCTCATCTCTAGTTGCCAGTTGCATAAATGGCTTATTAAAAGTTTCACTGGACTTTTGATAGTTTTCCAATTTTGAGTGCTGCCTGCTTTTTTTATTTTTATAGTATCTAGTTTCTGGTGCTGTGTCATTTTTGTGTATATATACTGATAACAAGTTCAAACAGGTGCCAGTACTACAGGTAATGAGTGTAGGACAGAGGAGCCTCTTAAAGAAGAAGTTACAGGTCTGTGAGAGCCAGAAATCTTACTTATTTTTAATTGACCAAATACTTATTTTCCACCAGAATTTGAAAAAAGTTTCTTTCCAAATCAGACAATGTGATTTTCAGTATTTGTTTTCTCATTTTGTCTCTCATAGTTGAGGTCTACCTATGATGTCAATTACAGGCCTCTCATCTTTTTAAGTGGGAGAACTTGCTCAGTTGGTGGCTGACTAAATACTTTTTTTCCCCACTGTATATATATATATATATATATATGACGCGCCCCCTGGGACATATTCCTTTTTGAGGGGAATACCCGGCACCGGATCAGATGGGGGGTTGTAGTCTCCGAGCGGCTGTGACCCGGCCCCGTGCCCAGGGCGTCAAGCTCAGTGTTATGTGGCAGTCCTACAGATGTTATTAAGAGTTCTTTTGTGTCGACTACGCCACCCGTTGTGATGCGGTCACTGTGGCCGCCGCTGCAGCAGGGTCCGCTGAGGCTGATGGTGGGTGCGCAGCTTGGTGGGATAACCCCCAACGGGAGGAGTATAGCCTCAGAGGGGACAGGCGCAGAGGATGGGGGTTGTGGTGGTGTAGTGCAGACGGCAGTGAAGACAGAGTCGGGTTGTGCAGTTAAGGATGTTTACTTACTGCAGATGTTGTACTGGTCACTCCAGCTGCTAGTGACCACCCGAGCCGTGCTGCGTCCACCAGGTCCTGGATCCAGCCAACCCCCAAACAAGTCCGGAGCGTGGCCCTGAGCTCTCCTTCTGTCCCGTTCTCTGGCCGTCCCCACCAGTGATCCACCTAGGTCCAGCTCCCTCGGGCCTTCTGTTGGGACACCCTTGGCCTTGGGTTCCCTGACCCTTCATGTGGTGTGCCTTCGGGGTGGATGTGATGGGTGACCGTGACAAACGCTGCCCACGGTCTCCGGTCTCTGGCTGGGGTGTGTTTTCTGCCCCCACCAGCTTGGGATCCGGTACCCTGTGCCGACTCCTCACCCAGTGCTTTAATTTGGGTTCTTGGGTCCTCTCTGTTTTCCCCTCTGGGTACTCCTTCTTTGCTCCTCTCTCACTCAGGGTCTCTCTTCTCCCTTACTGCAGGCTGACTTCCTCTCTCTGCTTGCTGTCTGCTCCTCTGCATCTGACTTGTTCTCTGCATCTGACTTGTTCTCTGCATCTGACTTGTTCTCTGCATCTGACCCTGATCTTAGTTGGTGCCCACCTTATATACACCCTCTATGTGTGAGCTCAGGTGACCAGCACCCAATGAGCTCCTATCTTTACCCAGGCTGCTCCCCCTATCTGCCCCTACACTACTTGGGATGTACCACCCCCCTCCCACTCCAGCCAGGAACAGACTCGGTCGTACCTGCACATTTCTAAGTGGGAGTACCGTCGGCCTGTTCCTCGGAAATGGGATGTATGTAGTGCATGCAGCCTACCGAGCTCAGTTCCACACTCCTTCCTTACCCGGGAGTGGAATATCACACCTCTGGGTTGAGGTGCAATACCCCTGTAGCAGCCGAATCCTCAGGGTGCTACATTCCCCCCTGGTAAATCACAGCACGTCCTCGGGCTGTAAGACATAAACACCAAAACATACAAATTTTTTTATAAACATTGAAAACATATAAAACATTATATATATATAAAACTTTTCATATAACATTCTCGTCGTCTCTTGTTTCTGGTTCCTCCTCCGGACACTGTGCAACGTGTGTCCGGGAAAAGTGCGACAGTCTCTTTGAAAAACTGGTTTTCCTATAAAACCGGTAGGGGGCGCTTTAGGACGCGCAACTATATACAGGGGAAGTTGGCCGCTCTCTGTCCTCGGCCAGGTAGAGGGAAGGGAATGGCTGCTCACAGTCCTCAGCCTGTAGGATGAAGGGGTTAACGGGTAAACAGTTCACTGGTCCCAACGGGGACTATTTTAGCAGCAACGGTTCACTGTGCCCCGACGGGCAACTATATACAGTCTCTACTCCCGTCCTCAACGACGGCTCCCTCCTGCTTTTTCTTGGTGATATGGTGTTGCTTCAGACCCGTCCGGGTCCTCTGGCTCCTCCTCCCCGTACCGCAACTCCTCCTCCGTCAAGCGGTGTACGTGGAGGGCGTAAGGTCCTTTGGCACACTTGTGCCGGGTGAAAGTGACCTCGTCTCCTACGTAGAGGTCACGGCAGGGGCGGACACAGACTGTAGTGGGCCCCTGTGCAAGAAATTTTTGGGGCCCCCCCCTGCCCTTCATAAGGCAACAAAGTTATGTAAACATAACCCCCCCATGTGCATCTCTCATCCCCCCCCATGTGCATCTTTCATCGCCCCCCATGTGCATCTTTCATCGCCCCCCATGTGCATCTCTCATCCCCCCCATGTGCATCTCTCATCCCCCCCCATGTGCATCTCTCACCCCCCCCATGTGCATCTCTCACCCCCCCCCCATGTGCATCTCTCATCCCCCCCGTGCATCTCATCCCCCCCGTTCCTAGTTAATTAATTGTATTTAAAAAAAATAAAACTTGTTATACTTACCCCCATGCGATCCCTGCAGAATCCTGGCACTCGTCCACGTCGCTGCCACCAGGTTCTCCTGACGTTCGGCCATGTGACGGCGGCACATACATAGCCAGCAGCTTTTGTTTTGGCCAAAAGATTTTTAAAGCCGCCACCACGATAAGGTAGACTCTTCTGGCCGGGCCCTACTCTAACCTATTAAAATTTTCTTAAAACATCCAATACTCTTTTTAGATATATTTTTATTTCGTTTTCTTTAAGGGAATGTGTCATATACATTTTTTTTTAAATGACCAATAATACCACATACAGGGAATACCGCCACACCATGACCAGACCACATATTACCACAACATAGTGACCGAATAATACCACACAGAAGGAAGAAAAACTGCCACACCATGACCAGACCATATATTACCACCACATTACTAATATTACCATAAGTGTCATTATACACGGGAGCTCTATACATGGTATGTATAATTTAAGTGTCCAGGTAATCTAGTGATCACCAGTGACATTATACACAGGAGCTCTGTATATAGTGTCAGTGTACAGGTAATACAGTGATCACCAGTGACATTATACACAGGAGCCCGGTACATAGTATATAGTGTAAGTGTACATGTAATACACTGACTCACTGGTGACGTCTCTAGGTGAAGTCCTTCAGCTACGCTTTTCTCCTTCATCCAGCACAGACCGCCATCACGTCTTCCAGCCAGGACTCGTCTCTGCATAAAATAACACAGTTATCTAGAGCACATTCCCCAACTTCTACATTACGCAGCTGAATACAGACGTGCACCCACCATTAATATATAGTTATTATGCCACCCACCATTCCAAATATAAATTGTAATCCACCACGGTGCCTCCATTAACTGTAAATAGGCACTTAATATATAATTTAATTAGAACCTCTACTCTTTCCACCAATTTGTTACCAGTTACACTCCTGCATCCGCAACGCCCCCTACTCTATACTTCCTGCTCCCCGCATTCATTATTTACATGCACCCCCTGCCCCAATTCATTATATCATGTCCGTGCTCTCCCCACCCCATCATCATTTACTCTCCCCCACCCCACATTCATTATGTGCAGCTCATTATCCCCCTACTCCCAATTCCCCCATGTGCAGCTCATTTTCTCCCAATTCCCCCATGTGCAGCTCTCATCCCCCCCATGTGCACATCTCTCATCCCCCTCCCCATGTGCATCTCTCATCCCCCCACATGTGCAGCTCTCACCACCCCCCCATGTGCAGCTCTCTCATCCCCCACATGTGCACCTCTCTCATCCCCCTCCCCCACATGTGCACCTCTCTCATCCCCCTCCCCCACATGTGCACCTCTCATCCCCCTCCCCCCATGTGCATCTCCCATTCCCCCCCCATGTGCACCTCTCTCATCCCCCTACCCCCATGTGCATCTCCCATTCCCCCCCCATGTTCATCTCCCATTCCCCCCCCCATATGTGCATCTCCCATTTCACCCCCCCATATGTGCATCTCCCATTTCCCCCCCCCATATGTGCATCTCCCATTCCCCCCCCCCATATGTGCATCTCCCATTTCCCCCCCCCATATGTGCATCTCCCATTCCCCTTCCCCCCCATGTGCATCTCCCATCCCCCCCCCCCCATATGTGCATCTCCCATTCCCCTTCCCCCCCATGTGCATCTCCCATTTCCCCCCACTCCTAGTTAATTGTATTTAAAAAAAAAAAATAAAACTTGTTATACTTACCCCCATGCGATCCCTGCAGAATCCTGGCGCTCGTCCAAATCGCTGACACCAGGTTCTCCTGACTTCCGGTCATGTGACGGCGCGGTCACATGACCGGAAGTCAGGGGAATCATAAAGGCGCTGCCGCAGCAGAGCAGCGCAGCGCTGATGTCCCGGACCCGGCGCTTAGCATGGGGCCGGGGGCCCCATGAGGAGAGAGACGCACAAGAGGGGGGGCTCCGAGGGGGCCCCTACCGGCCGGGCCCCATACTGGAGTCAGGGCAGTCATGCCCTGATGGCGGCCCTGCTGGAGGCTGGAGGGGCCCCCTCTCCCTCGGGGCCCCCGTTCAATGAACCGGCTGCACGGTCGGTAGTTCCGCCCCTGGGTCACGGCCTTTGTGACCTTCCGGCAGGTGGGACTCGACGTCTCTGCGGGTCACAAAAACGTCACCGCGGTTGTTACGGTCCCGAATAAAGCCCCACCCATGCTGCGGGTTGAACTTTATCACCGTCCCTCCTAGTCCGGCTCTTCTGCTCCGCGCTCCGGATTTGGGCCTGTTGTTCTCTGACCCGCCTCTCCTCCCGTTCTCTCGCAAACTCTGCTAGCTGCTGACGACAACACTCAGTACGCTCAGCGGCGACTGCCCGAGTTTCTCCGGTGAACCCCATCAAATCTTCTCCCGTGGGGTCCCACACGAATTGGGCTTCTTCTAAAGGAGGCGAGACCCGAGTCACGGGCTTCGGAGCCGGGATCAGGGGCTCACACAAGGGCCCTAGTCTTTGTTGCCGCTCCAGCTCACAAAACTCCTCGGGCCAGATAAAGGGCCGCCCGTCCGGCCATGTGAGCTGGCTGAAGAGGTCCTTTCCCAAACTCGGCACCCTTGGTTTTACGGGTGCGGGCGCGGTGGTGGTGGCGCCCGGGTTGCCCAGGCCTTGCGGCCAGGCCTGGGGCACCTGGAAGGTGAAGGGCACCGTTAGGACGGCGGCGCCCTGGGCTACCTGGCCTTGCGGCCAGGCCGGAGGATCCGCGGAGGTAGGGGGCGCTGTTGGTGATGCGGGGCCCGGGAGTACCGGGCCTTGCGACCAGGCCGGAGGCTCTTCCTGCTTGGTCACGCTCCGGGTCGGTGCGTGTGACGTCACAGGGGTCGCGGCGGCGGCTTCTGGTCGGGGCCTAGTCATTAGCGGTGACATGGCGGTTACTGGCACGGATGGGGGACTTTCGGGCTCTGCGACGGGGAACCGGGGCAGGTGGGCGGTCTCTCGGTATGGGGTATAAGCGTCCCCTTTACCTGCCTTCATACGTTCGGCTCCCTTCTCAGCGCCGTCTCCGACCTTGGGTCCTCCCGCGTCATCCGTAGAGGCAGTTGGTGTCCTCTCCCAGGGGAGCATGCTCCGTGGACGGGTTCCAGCTTGCTGGGCCATCTCCCGGCTCCACTCCGCCAGTATCTCTCGCTGTACCCGGGCCATCCTCCTTGCGAGGCCCTCCAAGGCAGTTTGTGCACACTCCCGGTCTCGGGGGAGCTGCGCTAAGATCTCCGCTAGACCTAGCGGGGTTGTGGACTCTAGCAGGCTCCTGACCATCGGGTCGGTGCTGCTCTGCTCTTCTTCCGGCAGGCTCCTGGCCAGCGGGCCGGTGCTGCTCTGCCCTCCTTCCTCGGTCTCTAGCAGACTCCTGGCCAGCGGGCCGGTGCTGTTCTGCTTTCTCTCCATATCCGGGTAAGCTTCTCCGCTACTCCTCGTTAGACTTCTTGCCTCCGGGTGCGCTCGCTCCAGACTGCTCCAAGCGGCACCCATCTTTTCTCTTCTCTTTCGCCTCCTCCCACTTCGAGGGCGGTCCCGGGGCAACTCGGTAACTGTCAGCTCCAGGGGTAGTTCTTTCACGCTGACAGACACCTCCAACATCACAGTCTCTGTTGGTGGGGGCGGTTTCCACTTTTGGCGCCATTTTCCGTCCCGGCCCACGATGGGAGGTGGCCTCTTGCCCTCCTTTGGCACGCCCATAATGGCGTCCGCTGCTCTTCCAAGGCGGGAAATCTGCGGTTTTGGCGGGAAGCGTCGCCCAGTGGCGGGAAACTCTGCAGATGGCGGGAACAAGCTGGAAATGGCGGACAATCGGCGGGAAACGACTGGTGATGGAGTCCGATGGCGTGGACCCTCCGGAACCGGCGGGAGACTTCTTTCTGAGGTAAACTTGCACTTTTCTTCAGGCACGCAGTACCCGGGTGTTGCGGGCACGTAATCCTGCCGACTACGCCAAAGTTGACGCGCCCCCTGGGACATATTCCTTTTTGAGGGGAATACCCGGCACCGGATCAGATGGGGGGTTGTAGTCTCCGAGCGGCTGTGACCCGGCCCCGTGCCCAGGGCGTCAAGCTCAGTGTTATGTGGCAGTCCTACAGATGTTATTAAGAGTTCTTTTGTGTCGACTACGCCACCCGTTGTGATGCGGTCACTGTGGCCGCCGCTGCAGCAGGGTCCGCTGAGGCTGATGGTGGGTGCGCAGCTTGGTGGGATAACCCCCAACGGGAGGAGTATAGCCTCAGAGGGGACAGGCGCAGAGGATGGGGGTTGTGGTGGTGTAGTGCAGACGGCAGTGAAGACAGAGTCGGGTTGTGCAGTTAAGGATGTTTACTTACTGCAGATGTTGTACTGGTCACTCCAGCTGCTAGTGACCACCCGAGCCGTGCTGCGTCCACCAGGTCCTGGATCCAGCCAACCCCCAAACAAGTCCGGAGCGTGGCCCTGAGCTCTCCTTCTGTCCCGTTCTCTGGCCGTCCCCACCAGTGATCCACCTAGGTCCAGCTCCCTCGGGCCTTCTGTTGGGACACCCTTGGCCTTGGGTTCCCTGACCCTTCATGTGGTGTGCCTTCGGGGTGGATGTGATGGGTGACCGTGACAAACGCTGCCCACGGTCTCCGGTCTCTGGCTGGGGTGTGTTTTCTGCCCCCACCAGCTTGGGATCCGGTACCCTGTGCCGACTCCTCACCCAGTGCTTTAATTTGGGTTCTTGGGTCCTCTCTGTTTTCCCCTCTGGGTACTCCTTCTTTGCTCCTCTCTCACTCAGGGTCTCTCTTCTCCCTTACTGCAGGCTGACTTCCTCTCTCTGCTTGCTGTCTGCTCCTCTGCATCTGACTTGTTCTCTGCATCTGACTTGTTCTCTGCATCTGACTTGTTCTCTGCATCTGACCCTGATCTTAGTTGGTGCCCACCTTATATACACCCTCTATGTGTGAGCTCAGGTGACCAGCACCCAATGAGCTCCTATCTTTACCCAGGCTGCTCCCCCTATCTGCCCCTACACTACTTGGGATGTACCACCCCCCTCCCACTCCAGCCAGGAACAGACTCGGTCGTACCTGCACATTTCTAAGTGGGAGTACCGTCGGCCTGTTCCTCGGAAATGGGATGTATGTAGTGCATGCAGCCTACCGAGCTCAGTTCCACACTCCTTCCTTACCCGGGAGTGGAATATCACACCTCTGGGTTGAGGTGCAATACCCCTGTAGCAGCCGAATCCTCAGGGTGCTACATATATATATTAATACACAGTATGTTTGCAGCTCCTTGTGTAAGCCTCACTATTGCAGGCTTTCTCCTTTAGCATTTCTCTACTCCCTACCGAAGAGCAGAAGGTGACACTTCGACATACGAGAATTATATTTAGTGCCTGAAGATGCTTTGCTCCGACCCAACACCTAAGTATCACCTACTGTCGCTATACACTGCTGCTTGATTATCAAAGCTAATCTCACCACACTTCTTGCTGCCACTCCGCAATTTGGCTCTCACCTCATGGTATGAACACCTCTGAAAAAGATTATTGTTGCCAAATGAGACTGATGAGAAAGCTCTTGTACAGATGTCATGGATCTCGATGCACAATTATTCCAATAAGATATAGTAGAAAGTTAGTTTAATGTCTGTAATCCAAAAGTAATCATATATTTGTATCACCATCTGTCTTTCCGAGATGAGAAATGTTCTTTTGGTTCCAATATCTAATAATCCATACACTATCTGCTGTGCAGGTAAAGGTTGGGTGTGATTTGTATTATTGCAGATTAGAAGCCAAAGTCAGTTTTATTTCAGAAGTATAACTATTTTAGTCTACTGGTTGTGTCTGGTATTGCAAGGAGTGAGAGTGGAAGGCAGAGTCAAAAAAAGTTGGCCCAGCCATGTCCATACCTCCCAACTTTCGAAGAACAGAAAAAGGGACCAAGTATGTGGTGGTCAGTGCGCCATTACAAATTTTGGCCATGACCCTGACCACACCCCACCCCACGCCCATTTACCTTATCTTTCTATCCTGGCAGGATGAAATATCAGAGGGGCAGTGGCTGTGAGAGAAATTCAGCAGACGTCCAAGAGTGCAGGTCATAGACCCAAATCCAGGACTGTTAACTGTATTTGGGACGGTTGGGACTAGAGATGAGACCTAAGGTGCAGCATCTAGGCTTGGACAGGAGGCCTGTGAATTTCTTACCTTTCAGCATCTCCGGCCAACTTTTGATTAGCCAGGGCAACGCGACGTCATCTGTGCATCCTGCTCATCTCTAGTTGGGACCTATAGATTTATTTTTTGTTCCTTCATTCACAGTCGGAGCCACCAGAACTTTCTTATCTTTATGTAGTTTTACTATACGATATCTCACTTTTTGGTGTCTGTTTGGTGTAAGGCTGTGTTCATACATTGCAGAAATACTGTGTTTTTGGTTTCTGCAGGTATCGGCACCAAACTACGCAATAGCAATCTTGTCTGATTATTTCATCTTTGCTGAAATTTTTTATGCTTTATCCCCCTTATTTGATGCATTTTCGGTGCAGATGTGAAGCCTTGTGTTTAATTTTTTTTTTTATAGTACAGAAAAACTTTGATTCTGCATTTAAAAATGTTACTAGTTTTTACTTATGTGTTTTTTTTAGGCTCTGCATAGCAGACAAGAGACAAAAAAATACATCAAAACTGCACAGTTCAACAGCAGGCACAGTTTTCATGAAATCACATCCACTTTGCTTAAACAGTTAAAGAGCAAAATTTCTGTACAAAAAAGGCAGCAGAAAAAACACAATATTTACATGTGAACATGGTCTACATATCCAAAGTGGATATGATTTCATAAAATCTCCGCCCTCTCTGTCTAATGACGCTGATGTACTGTGCGGCTTTGGTGCTTTTTTTCTCTATAGACTTCTATGTGGAAAAAAAAACACCATTGCATTTTTAAGTGCAGAATCAAAACTTTTCTGTACTATTAAAAAAGAGTTAAAAACACGGCTTCACATCTGTACCAAAATTGCATCCAATAAGAGGGAAAACGCTTAAAAGAAACTCAGCAAAAAAAGCAATAATCAGAGAAGATTGTTATTGTGTCATGTGATGAAGACACCTCCAGAAAATGTGTAGAAAAAAAGCAGTAGAAAAACCACGCCATTTACGCTACCTGTGAACATGGCCTCAGAGTTACATTTTTTATTTTTTTTTATGGATTTTTTAATGGAGATAAAATATCAATTATGACATTTTTTAACGCCATTTACCGATCCCCGTAAATAATCTAATTGTTATGTAGTGCGGATGGGTACAATTACTGGAACGCCAAATATGTCCGTGTTATTTGCTGATTTTTTCATTTTTTTAAAAAAATGTGCATTAAAAGTTACATTATTGTAATTGTTTTTGATTATTTTTTAGCAGGAATAGTAAGAAAAAAATATTTTTTATTCTCCCTCTAGAACCTATGGACGTTGGAATTAGAGACGAGCGTTGTTCTACTCGAACTGTTCGCCAATCTCAAATTCGAGCTGTTTTGGGCGGTGTTCGAGCCGGTTGGCGAACACGAACAATTTGAGAAAAATTCGGCTGTTCGAGGTTATGTTCGATAACTGTTCGTGCACCAAAATCATAACTGGATTTTTTCTCAGTAATGATGAAAATTAATGTTAATACGCAGTTTGAGTGTACAGCGGGGTGGGGGGAGGGGAAGGGGATGGATCTCTGCAGGAACAATGAAGATCTCCATTTTTTTTTCTCTTTCCCGCATTTGCAGTGGGGAGGTGCAATCTGTCAGCCTATCAGCAGCGCACACACGGAGCGAAGTGCTTTTTTTCACACAAGCAAGGGCATGTGTGATTGGCAGTGTATGTCACATGTCCTTGCCCTATAAGACCAAGCCATTTTCCCCGTCGCCACCATTTTCTCACTGCTGCAGCTGCGTGTTAGACGGCACCGCTGTTGCTGTGTGCGATATACCTTGTTAATTTCAAGCCAATTTTCGCACAAATATACAGATAGCTTGGGAGTAGGGAATAGTTGTGATTGCAGTCCTTTTAAGGACTAGGTTACAGCATTTCCTACGACTTTTATCAGGCAGGTCTGTGCTCTTAAATAGATAGATTGTGGGAGTAAAGACTAATTGTAATTGGAGTCCTTTTCAGGACTAGGTTACATCAGTTCCTATCAGTTTTTGCCAGGCAGGTCTGTGCCAGTGCTGTGCAAGTTTTTTTCACAGCATTTGGCTGAATCTAGCAAAGCTAATCCTTTTTGGCCTATTGCAGAGTGTGTTAGTCAGTGGAGTAGCCTATCTGTGTTGCAAGATATACCACCTGTGTATAGAATACCAATTTTTTTACTGCACCTAGTGAAGTAAAATCTTTTGGGCATAGCATCATTCTATTAGTCCATCTATACTGACCTCCATCAGGTTGCAAACTGAATATAATTTTTTTCTGCATCTAGCTCTGAAAAAATATTTGGGCTTCTAGCGGTGTGTGGGACTTGGTCTATTAGTCCATCTATACTGACCTCCATCAGGTTGCAAATTAAAAATAATTTTTTTCTGCATCTAGCTCTGAAAAAATATTTGGGCTTCTAGCAGTGTGTGGGACTTGGTCTATTAGTCCATCTATACTGACCTCCATCAGGTTGCAAATTAAAAATAATTTTTTTCTTCATTTATCTCTGAAAAAATATTTGGGCTTCTAGCAGCGTGTGGGACTTGTTCTATTAGTCCATCTATACTGACCTCCATCAGGTTGCAAATTAAAAATAATTTTTTTCTGCATCTAGCTCTGAAAAAATATTTGGGCTTCTAGCAGTGTGTGGGACTTGGTCTATTAGTCCATCTATACTGACCTCCATCAGGTTGCAAATTAAAAATAATTTTTTTCTGCATCTAGCTCTGAAAAAATATTTGGGCTTCTAGCAGTGTGTGGGACTTGGTCTATTAGTCCATCTATACTGACCTCCATCAGGTTGCAAATTGAATAAAAAAATTTTCTGCATCTAGCTCTGAAAAAATATTTGGGCTTCTAGCGGTGTGTGGGACTTGGTCTATTAGTCCATCTATACTGACCTCCATCAGGTTGCAAATTAAAAATAATTTTTTTCTGCATCTAGCTCTGAAAAAATATTTGGGCTTCTAGCAGTGTGTGGGACTTGGTCTATTAGTCCATCTATACTGACCTCCATCAGGTTGCAAATTAAAAATAATTTTTTTCTGCATCTAGCTCTGAAAAAATATTTGGGCTTCTAGCAGTGTGTGGGACTTGGTCTATTAGTCCATCTATACTGACCTCCATCAGGTTGCAAATTGAATAAAAAAAATTTCTGCATCTAGCTCTGAAAAAATATTTGGGCTTCTAGCGGTGTGTGGGACTTGGTCTATTAGTCCATCTATACTGACCTCCATCAGGTTGCAAATTAAAAATAATTTTTTTCTGCATCTAACCCAGCCAATAGTTTTGGCCTAATACCACAGTTTGGCCACTCAGCTCTGCTCGGTTACCATCCATTGTTTTTTTGTGCAAACAACTCCAGAGTTGTGAATTAGTTAACCACCAAAATGAGTGGAAAAAGGCCTGCTGCTGGTGGAAAGGGGAATAGGCGTGTTGGGAAGGGGAAAAAAGGTTGTGTCCGTGGGGTAGGTGCAGAAGAAAGACCATCTTCCAGCCAAACTAAAATGTCTACTTCTTTTAGCGGACAATGTGATAAGATCCCTTTCTTACGGCCACGCCAATCGCTACAAATTCCAGATGAGGCACAAAAACAGCAGGTGCTTCAACGGATATCAAGTGCTCCTTTAAGTGGGCTCTCCTCCACATCAACTTCAACATCACAAATACTCCAGTCCTCAAAGGTGTCACCCAAATCGCACTTGCTTCCTCACAGCTCCCAAATCTCCAGCTGCCCGTCTGAGTATGAGGTAGAACAGATGGTTGAGTCTGCAGATCTGTTTACTCATACTATAGCCTGGGAATCAAAGGTCGACTCCAGCGCTTCTGTGAATCCAGACGAGGAAACGATCTGCACTGATGCCCAGAATCTTTATGAGTCGGATCCAGGACCAGACGCAGAAGGTTCTGACCATAATGTAGACCCTCATTCCCAAACTGTAACTCCTGTTGGTGGAGACAATGAGGAAGACGATGATAAGACTCAAATACCTGATTGGAGCGACAACTTTAGTTTTTTGTCAGGGCAGGAACAGGTTGGCTCTGAGGACGACGGGTGTGATAACGCACAGGGTGATGATGATGAGGTCGGAGATCCCACTTACTGTCAACCCACAGTCAGCCAAGAGATGAGGTCAGCAGAGGAGGTGGAGGAAGATGCTAGTGACGACGAGGTCAGGTTGCGCCTTCCTGGACAGAGACGTAGTACTGGAAGCACGTCAACAACTGCATCCTCAAACACAACTCTGCCTCTCACCACAAGTCGTGGTGGCTCTTCAGGTCGCATGGGTGCTAAGCCTTGCATAGCCTGGGCATTTTTTCAGATCGATAAAGATGACCCAACTCGTGTTATCTGTAACATTTGTCAGCAAAAGCTAAGTAGAGGCCAAAAAATACATAGTTTGAGTACTTCATGCATGAACCGGCACATGGACATGAAGCATAAGATGCAGTGGGAAGCTCAGTGTGCTACAATGCGGTCTAGCCGGCCGGGCCAACCACCGTCTGCCATATCTTGTGCATCCGCGGCCTCTTCATCCTCTGTGACTGGGGGGACAGCAGTCACACCTGTTTTGGGGCGCAGACCTGCCACCTCTTTACCCGCAACAGCCAGCGTGATTGGCAGGTCATCATTTTCTTTGGAGGTGGTAACACCAGCTGGTCTTGAGCGCTGTCCGACATCGATAGCACCACCTTTGGATCAAGGCAACCTAACATGTCCGCCTGCATCTTCCTCACAGACCGGCAGTTTGCCGGGGACACCCTTATCAACCCCGTCTAAGCACAATAGCCAGCCCTCGGTCCCTCAGATGTGGACAAGTAAAAGACCATTTCCTCCTAGCCATGAGAAAGCTAAGAGGTTGAATTTCACCATCTGCAAGCTCTTGGCTACAGAAGTGCTGCCTTTCCGCCTGGTGGACACAGAGGATTTTCGAGACCTTATGTCCGTCGCAGTGCCCCAATACCAGATGCCCAGTCGGCACTACTTCTCAAAGAAAGGTGTGCCTGCGCTCCACCAGCATGTCGCACACAACATCACCGCTTCTTTGAGAAACTCTGTGTGTGACAGGGTGCATTTCACCACAGACACTTGGACGAGTAGGCATGGACAGGGGCGTTACATGTCGCTGACTGGGCACTGGGTAACTATGGTGACAGCAGGACAAGGGGCTGCTGTCCAAGTCTTGCCGTCCCCACGAGTTGTGCGTTAATCCTCTTTATGTCATTTTTCCTCCACTGCTTCTGCCTCCTCAACCTCCTCTCGGTCTTCCACCTGCACCCAAAGCCTGTCTGGTCATGCCACAAGCTTTCTAACTGCGCAGAAGGGATCCTGCACACCTCCTTACTATGCTGGCAGTAGGGCTCAACGTCATCAGGCGGTTTTTACATTGAAATGTCTGGGAAATGTGAGTCACACAGCTGAGGAGTTGTGGTCAGCTCTGGAGAACCAATTTCATGAATGGTTGTCTCCACTGGACCTGAAACCAGGGAAGGCCGTGTGCGACAATGCTGCAAACCTGGGTGCGGCCCTTCGCCGGGGCAATGTCACACACGTGCCTTGTATGGCTCACGTGTTGAACCTGGTTGTCCAGCAATTTTTAGCCCACTATCCCAGACTAGATGGCCTTCTGCAGAGGGCACGGTCGCTGTGTGCTCACTTCCGCCGTTCGCATCCCGCAGCTCAGCGACTTACATCTCTACAGAAGTCGTTGGGCCTGCCACTTCACCGGCTAAAATGCGATGTGCCTACCCGGTGGAATTCAACTCTGCACATGTTGCAGCGACTGTGGCAGCACCGACAAGCCCTGGTGCAATACGTTCTGACGTATAGCCTGGGCCAACGAGATTCAGAGGTGGGGCAAATCACGCTGGAAGAGTGGTCTCAGATCAGGGACCTATGCACCCTTCTGCACAGTTTTGAAATGGCGACGAAGATGTTTAGTGCTAACGATGCCATTATCAGCATGACTATTCCGGTGATTTACATGCTGGAGCACATGTTAAACAGAATTCGGAGTCAGGTGGTGGCACAAGAGGAGGTGGAGGAAGTAGAGGAGGAGGAGTTGTATGCGGAAGGGCTAACATCTGCAAGGTCCAGACGGTCGGCAGCACCAGGGCGGCAGGCATGTGAGGGTGGGGGAGATGATTTTACCAGGGCGCATGGTAGCAGCCAAACTAGTGAGGAAGGTGCAGGAGCCCAGGAAGAAGTGGAGGACGAACTGATGGAAGACTCATCAGATGAGGGAGACCTTGATCACATTTCTGTTGTGCGAGGTTGGGGGGAGAGGACAGAGGAAGGAAGCATGATTGTTACCTCGCCACCAACACACCAGGGACTTGGTGCTCCTGGATGCGCAACACACATGAGTGCCTTCTTGCTGCACTACCTGCAACATGACCCTCGAATTGTGAGAATTAGAAATAATCCTGAGTACTGGGTTGCCACACTGTTAGATCCCCGGTACAAAAGTAAATTTGCAGAAATTATTCCTGCCATAGAAAGGGATGCACGCATGCAGGAGTATCAGCAGAGACTGTTGCAGAATCTTACATGTGCTTTTCCACAAAATACCAGTGGTGCACGTAGTGAATCTCACAGTTCCAACTTGCCAACCGTGGGACCGTCAAGTGTTCAGCACTCAAACCGTAACAGAACCACAGTATCTGCTGGTAACATCAATTTTGCGGAATCATTTCACCACTTTTTTAGCCCATCCTTTGCAAGGCCACAGGAGACAAGAAGTCTGACACATAGTCAACGCCTAGAGACGATGGTACAGGAGTATCTCCAAGTAAACATTGAAGCCACGACTGTGTCACTGGACCCTTGCTCTTTTTGGGCTTCCAATCTGGATAAATGGCCGGAGCTAGCCACTTACGCCTTGGAGATCTTGTCATGCCCCGCAGCCAGCGTTCTGTCTGAACGTGTGTTCAGCGCTGCTGGTGGTGTGCTGACAGATAAGCGCACGCGGCTCTCCACTGATAATGTAGACAGACTCACGTTCATAAAGATGAACAAATCATAGATCCGAAACGACTTTTCTACCCCTGTGTCATCCTGGGGAGAGTAAAAGCTTGATGATTGGTTAAAATCACCCTACCAACCGTTTTAAGCTTTCAAATTACTAATCATGTTTATCTGTATCTTGACTGGAAAATAATTTGGGCTTTGTAGCAGTGTGCAGCACTGATCCTATTAGGCCATCTATAATAAGCTTCACCAGATTTAAAATTAAAAATAATTTTTAGCTGCATCTAGCCCGGAAAATAATTTTGGGGCTCCGAGATGCGCAAGACACATAAGTGCCTTCTTGCTGCACTACCTGCAGCATGACCCTCATATTGTCAGAATTCGAAGTAATCATGACTACTGGGTTGCCACACTCTTAGCTCCCCCAAACTTTTCGATCAACCTTTTCATTTTAATAAAGACCAAAAAAATGGTCATTTTTGAAATTCTAAGCATTAGCAGGTTGTTAGAAACTGAAATCAAACAGTTTTCAACTCAAAACTTTATTCTAGGTGATGTTACATTTTCACATAGGACCCCTTGTTCGAAAGGAGCTTCTGAACTCTCTCGTCCATTGAATTTGTCAGGTTTTGGATGGTTTCTGCTTCAATTGTTTTGCATGAGGACAGAATACCCTCCCAGAGCTGTTGCTTAGATGTGAACTGCCTCCCGCCATCATAGACACTCCTTTTAATGATGCTCCAAAGGTTCTGAATGGGGTAGAGGTCAGGGGAGCATGGGGGTCACACCATAAGTTTGTCCCCTTTTATGCTCATATCAGCCAGAGATGCAGATGTTTTATGTGCAGCATGAGATGGTGCATTATCATGCAGAAAAATGATCTTGCTGTGAAATACACGGTTCTTCTTCTTGAACCATGGCAGGAAGTGCTGTTTGAGAAAATCCACATACATTATGGAGTTCATCTTTAGCGCCTTCAGGGATCCTAAAGGGGCCGACAATCTCTCTCCCCATGATTCCAGCCCAAAACATTACTCCACCTCCTCCTTGTTGGCGCTGTAGCCGTGTTTGCGTGGGGTGTCCATCAACCAGCCATCCTCCACTCCATTCATCTGGACCATCGAGCGCTGCACGGCACTCATCCGTGAACAAAACAGTTTTGAAATCAGTCTTCATGTAATGTTTGGCCCACTGGAGCCGTTTCTGCTTGTGTGAAGTGGATAGAGGAGGTCGACAGGATGGCGTATGCACAGCTGAAAACCTCTGAAGGACCCTGCATCTTGTTGTTCGGGGGACGTTGGAGGCACAAGCAGCTTCAAAAACTTGTCTGCTGCTATGACAAGCCTTTTTTGCCGCTGCTCTTTCAACCTGACGTAATTGCCTGTAGGAAAGAGTCCTCAATTTGCCCTTATCAGCACGCACACGTGTGTACTGTGAATCAGCTACATACTTCTTGATTGCCAAGACACTTCATCCTGATCATCGCACAATGTTGATTGTAGTCATGCCTTGACCTAAACACTCCACAATTTGTTGCTTCTCAGCAGCCGACACATCCTTTTTCTTTCCCATTTTGGCAGAAAATGTAGGCTGCTTAATAATGTGAGAGAGCCTTCTTAAGTAGTCTTGCCTTTCATTGGACACACCTACCAAACTAATTAGCACAGGTGTCTGCAATTGCTTACAGTGATATAAAGAGCCCTGACACACATCACCATCAATGAGTTTAACTGACAAACAAACAAATTCTTCCCTTATCACTCCTAAACACTTTTTGCATAATAATTTGGAACGCGGTGTACATGTGCTTTTCCACAAAACACCAGTGGTTCACGTAGTGAATCTTACAGTTCTAACTTGCCAACCGTGGTCTGTATGGAATTGTTCAATAAAGGGCCCAAAATTAAGATAACATAGATGGGAGAGGTCTCTATGAATAGGAATTCCTAAGTATTTGATACCCTGTGAGGGCCAGGCAAAGGGAAAGTTGGACTGGATGGAATCCTATATGGATTTAGGGAGGGAGACATCGAGGGCCTCAGACTTCGCTGCATTGATTTTAAAATTTTACCATGTAACACAGTGATCTATTTCAGCCATAACAGCAGGGATGGATATATGTGATTGAGTGATATATACTAGGACATCATCAGCAAATAGAGAGCACTTGTACTCGGTGCCTCCCACCTCAATCCACCTAATATTGGGGTTATGGCGAATTGATGAGAGCAGGTGCTCCGTCACTAGGATGTATAAGAGAGGGGACAGAGGACATCCCTGCCTTGTCCCATTGGTGATTGTGAAAGGTGATGAAAATGTTCTGACGCACCCCCTGGGCCTTGGGACACCCGGAGCCGGACCCTTTTTGGTGGATGCTGGTGGTTGTAGTCTTCGTGGCGGCGATCCGGTTCCGTGGCTCAGGGCGGTCAAACCAGTGGCGGAACTATTTATGTGGTTTTGATGTTTAAATGTCCGACTACGCCACCCGTGGATTGCGGTCAGAGTGAACCGCCGCTACAGGGCAGACCGCTAAGGCTGGTGTTGTGGGTGCAGCAGAGCGTAGCATAACTCCCCACGGGAGGAGTATAGCCTCAGGGCTTTGTATGCGGAGGATGGGGGTGATGGTGCAGGGCAGCAGCAGTAACGACACGGAGTCAGTGATGCAGTTCAGGGCCTTTACTCACAGTTCTTATTATCCAGACCACGTCTGCAGGTAACGGCTGCCCACGTCGTACTGTGCTCACCAGGTGAGGGGCTCAGACAACTCCCAGATAACTTTGGAGCGCTTCACAGGACCCCCTTTGTGTGTCCTTTGTCTGGCCTTTCTTACCAACACTTCTGTCCGGCTGCCTCGGGCCTCCTCTTGGTAAACTTGGCGCCAGTTTCCCTGACCCTATGTGGTGCCTTCCTAGCGGGTGGAGCAAGGGGCTGCGCCACATAAAATGTCAGAGCCTCCGGTTTCTAGCTGAGGGTCGTTTCCTGCCTCCACTAGTTCGGGGACCGGTCTCCCCCTTTGGCCTGACCCCTCCACGCAGGTGGATTCGGGCGTGCGGTGGAGACTCGCCCGTCCGCACCCCTGGGATCCCTTCATTCCTCATTCCTGGAGCCTTCTCCGCTCCTCTTCCTTCCTTCTCCCTCTTGCAGGCCTGGGCCTCTGTTACTAGGCTCGCCTCCGGAGCAGAGCTCATGCAGAGCCCCTGCTCCCTGCCACTTCTGCTCAGACTTCTCTGCACTGAACTAAGATGGTGCCCACCTTTTATACTCCCTTCTCAATGCACCCAGGAACTGCTTCCTCCCTGCTCCTGCACTGCAGGGTTCCCCTTCCTCAGTGTTCCCTCCCCCCACTCCAGCCAGGGACAGGGACTGTCGTGCCCATCTCAGGGGCATATTGGTCGCCCTGCCCCACGGCAATGTGGTGTAATGCATGCAGGTGTCGGGTCCTGATCCACACTCCATCCTTATCTGAGAGTGAGATATCACACCTCTGGGTGAGGTGCAATACGTCTGTAGCAACCGAGCCCTCGGTGCTACAGTTCCATTTATCTTCAGCCTAGGTGACGTATTGTGATACAGGGCCGTGATTTTGGCTATAAAAGGGTCCCCTAGACCCCTACCCCAAGCTTTTTAAGAGAATCATATATGGCGTGCCAGGAGACTCTATGGAATGCTTTCTCAGCATCCAACGAGAGTATCTACTTACAAATTTTTAACTGCATCTAGCCCAGGAAATACTTTGTGCCTAGTAGCAGTGTCTGCTAGTCAGCGGATTATCCCGGCTGTTAAGCAAGCTACACCACCTGTAGTTTGGACACTTAATTTTTTCAAAGGAAATGCTTCGGGACCATGGGATACTTAGTGAAGAGCATCAGGAGGCACCCCAAGGCATAGGGGCTGGGACTGGCACTAGGATGCCTTGCGGTGGACAGCCGAGCTCGATCCTTATAAAAGCTTTTTAACTGCAGCAGCTTTAGTGGACGCTACTGGAGCTGGAATTACGCGGCTGCTGGCATGAGACTTGCCCTCCAATAGATCCTTGTAAATGGATTTAAAGTGTATTCATTCAAATTAGAGGGACAATTTAAATTAAAAAGCTTAGAGCTGCCTCCACCACAGGGGGGCTCTCTCGACCCACCAGCGGACAGGCACCAGTATTGGGAGAGGGGGGCTGGCCGTCAGGGTTCACCGCGGCTCTGGCACAAACCCGGCGACACGGAGGTGGCACGGGCAGGAGCGGACTGGCCGTCTCGGCTTCTCACTTTTTGGATTTTAGAAGGGCATGACATGCCTATATCTGTGTCTCCCCCTCCTTTTACTCCTCCACCTCTTTTCTTTTCGCATGACTATATGTACTTGTCACTTTTCCATGTGTTAGTTGTGTCTTCTGAGCAGTTTGTCAGCTTTTGGACACCTTTGAAGGTGTTTTCTATATGTTTCTATGTGTTTTTGTTTGCCTGCCATTGGTTTTAACGGTGTTCGAAGGTGTTCGACGAACAGTTCCACGAACAGTTCGGCGAACACACGGGTGTTCGACGAACCGAACCGAACTCGTACACTACGGGGGTGGCTCAACACTAGTTGGAATACACTTCTATGTACAGATGTATCAGTATAATCTGTCTGTGGGAGTCACAGCATGCAATACAGATCAAGTACACAAAATTCTCCCAGTGACATTACCAGAGCCCGTGGCTCAATTGCTTCCTGTAATGTTGAAGGTTGTGGGTTTGAGTTCTGGGAAAACTCACAGAAAAGAAACAAATTGCATTTCTATAATTGCTTTTTATTATTTTTAATAGCTTTATTGGAACAAAAAAATAAGAATTTTTCTTCACTTCTGGTATACAGAGAACATAGAAATACACTGTTATATTCTATGTATCTCTATGTACTTGTATAATCTGCTTCTGGTTTCACTGCCTGCAATACAGGTCAAGATTACCAAATTCTCCTACTTATACCATTGTAGGCTGTGGCTCATAGCTAAAGCTACTGCCTGCAAATGAAGGGATCAGTTTTTATGCACGAGCAGAGACATGGCCCCGCCTCTCGAGGAGAAGCTATGATGAAGACATCGGAGAACAGAGAGATGAGTATTAAAAGTCAGGATAAAGCACTGATGTGAAAGGACTGAACCCTCAAATTGGGACAGTCCCGCTGAATCTGGGATGGTTGGGAGCTATGCAGGCCTACTACCCATGTGTAACATTCATGCATATTTACCCCCAATCAGCTCACAGCCGAACATCAAGCACGTAAAGCCTAGAGGATTTATAATCCTTTCCTGAAGTATCTGATGGAAGAGGGTATGATCGCAGAAAAAAATGTTGCCGCCTTCTGTACACCAATCCCCAATATATATAATAATATGCATATAATAATAAGTAGAAATGAAGAAAAAGATTTGCAAAACCCTAGTCTGAAGTCCAGGGCAGTGCATACTTACTCAGCTAGCACTGAAATGACAGCAATCTGGGTGCCCCTTGTGATTATTAAGCCCCCCACAATGTCATGACATCACATGAGACCTTTTCACTAAGCTTCAAATTGGATTATGCAGAGATGTCATGACATCAAACGGGTCCATTTGTCACAATAGGCGCCCAGGATGCTGCCAATTGAGAAAGTTTGCACTGCCCTGCTCCTAAGGCCATGTACTAATGTGGATGCTGGACCAGAGTCCTGCAGATCTTTTTGCTCAGTGGCAAGTATGACATAAATAGTGATTATGTGAGAGATTGCAGCTTTACATTAATTACTACTGTATACCCTTAAAGGAGTTTTCTAGGAATAGAAAAAAATTAATGAGAGGTAATCATTATGAATAAATTTCTAAATACGTTTTATTAGCAAATCACATTTGTTTTTTTCTAGGTAGGTGATCAGTAAAGAATGAAAATGGTCGCTATCTTGTTACATTGAGAGAAACCTGTCCTAAAATGTTAATAGGATAGGTGCTTTTTAATATGTGCAGTAGGAAACTCAGTCATGTGTACAAAGTTGTGATCCAAGAGGATACTGAGATCTAATACTGGAGATACAAGGGGGGCTGAGAAAAGAAGAGGCCATTCACACTGCTGTCCACCCTGACTATCTAATCTAATACTGGAGGTGCATGGAGTGCTGAGTTAACAAGAGGCTGCTCACACTGCTGTCCACTCTGTCTATCTAATCTAATACTGAAGATACATGGAGTGCTGAGGTAAGAAGAGGCTGCTCACACTGCTGTCCACCCTGTCTATCTAATCTAATACTGAAGATACATGGAGTGCTAAGGTAAGAAGAGGCTGCTCACACTGCTGTCCACTCTGTCTATCTAATCTAATGCTGGAGATAACAGGAGTGCAGAGTTAAGAACATGCTGCTCAAACTGCTGTCTACCTTCTATATCTGATCTAATACTGGAGATATCAAAGGTGCCGAGGTAAGAGGAGGTTGCTTACACTGCTGTCTGCCATGTCTATCTGATCTAATACTGGAGATGCCAGAGGTACTGAGTAGAGATGAGCAGTCTTTTGAAATTCAAATTCGCTAACTTTGCAGAATTTTCCTCAGAAATTAGATCGAAAGCTTTTAATTGCTCTGAAAATACACATGGGGGGAGAGGAGAGAGAGAAAATGGACCGAGCTGAACATAAGAGCTTACACTCTACAGGACAGAGAGGAACCTGCTGATCAAAAGAGCTTACACTCTATAGGAGACTTACCTAATGACTTTGTAGATGGAAAACGACTCTGCCATACAACCTGTGCTCAACTGGGAACCGCTGAGCTGTGATGGCCCTGGTACTGACCACAATTTATGATAATCCAATAGATGTGATACCTGCAGGGCATTATGGGGAAGTCCATACGTCCACGCAAATTGACGTTAGACCACTCTCTGATGATTCCACATCGTTGGAAATATTGCTGGTCAAGGGACTTTTTGCTTTTTGAATATCGAAAAGAATCTCGTGAAATTCAAGAAATTCGACTGAAACTCCATCCTCCCTGGTTCTATCCTCTTATCTCTATTGCTGAGGTAAAAAGAAGTTGCTCACACTGCTTCCATCCTGTCTTATTAAATGCTGATTGGCTGCTGTGAAATGGAAATCATTTGACACTAGGTTGTATTAAGTTTTTTAGGTCACAGTAGAAGAGACTCCTATTTTATTTGCTCACAGGTATCTGGCCTAATTTAGTACAGGTTTCTATTAGTGAACAACAGACATTTTCATTCTATCGTGATTACCTTTCTAAGCAAAACAAGTGTTGTATACTAGTTAATGGTATTTAAGAATATATTTATAATGACAATTCCTTTAGTTATTTTTTTATTTTTATCAAACATCCTTAATTGGGTTATCCAGGACTATTTAATTTTTTTTAATACGGGCCTAAGAACTAACAGGCTTAGCGCTGATATCTTGGGCCCAGCTCGGATCCCGCTTCTGCCAACGATTCAGCGACTTCCACTGACATCACATTAACATTCTGCTCTGCTATGTCGAAGGAGCGTGATTGCCAACGTTATGCTGGTTGACAGCCAGCTCCCCGCTGCCTAACTGCGGGGAGACAGCTGTCAATCAGCATGAAGTCGGCAGTCACACCCCATCGACAAAGCAGACTGGAAGAAGAAGAGCTGCTCTGTTGACATGGAGCAGCTGAATCGCCGGCAAGAGAACAGATAGGTAGTTACCTCTGTTAGGAACAACCTGCCTATTAGTTTTTAGGCCTATAGTGAAAAAAAATAGTCCTGGACAACCCCTTAAACCTTGATTTTTGCAAATGCAGTATATGAATTAGGATATGCAATTTCTATTTATTATATCTTATTTTCCTTTGTAAATGTATATAACAGCTTTTAAGCAGCTATTCGGGCTGATATCAGGCAAATTCCTTGCATCTTTATTTTGGAGGCTATACCATTGTTTGATTATGGTTGTTTCTGTTTAATTTTAAATTCCTCCCTTCAGTGTGTCATGGGCACAGGGAGTGATAGCTCAATCATCTAATCAGGTGCAGAAGCGAGCTAAGCTGTCGGTGTGTTGATTGACAGCTCAGTTGTCCAATCCAGTGCAGGAATGTACTGAGCTGTCGGCTCTTTGATTGACAGCTCAGCCATTCAAGTTCGAGACTGGGAGGTGCTAGGCTTCTTGCAGGTGCTCCCTGTTTCTCAACAATGACCTTGCTACTTAACTCAGCTCTCAGCAAGAGATCTCTGCCAATCATAGCATTCTATCGCTGGTGCTGTTTGCCTATTAATTCTGCACTTTGTTTATTGATCTATTGCTGCCTGACTTTGGACCTCATTTTGACCATCCGTTTGCTCAACCCCTTTGCTCTGATCCACTATTTTCTTGGTATTCTGACCTCGGACCGTGACCAGACATTGCCTTTGTCTTTTCCCTTTCGTTCAATACATGCTTACTTGGTATCTGATCCCAGAACGTTTGACTTCCCTGCCTCACAGCTTGTCCGTAAGTGGTAACTAGCCTTACAGATTCATTTTTCTTTAGTAACTTTACAGTCTGCAAATCTAAAATATAACAAATATAATAATTTATATACACTGGAAACATATCCTATGGCAGTTTTAATAGTTACACAAATGAAAGAAGGTCCTTGTCTACCGGAGCTAATAATCTAAAAGAGAAATACATAGGTGCATAATTGCAAGTATTAAATCCGATGTGTTGAATCCTGGAGTTTGCAATGCACACCTTGACTTTTCTCCCTGCAGTATCCATGCACTTTTGCCCTGATTTTCCATATGTTAGTTCAACTTTCTCTTTAACCCCTTTTTCTTCATTCATGTCCCCCTCCTTTCTCCTCTTCTGCCTTTTTAGCACTGACTGTGAAAAACAGACTCTCAGCTTAGGGAGCCACTTGCAACTTCACCGCGTGGTAGACTGGTAAAATGAAGGCCGTTGCCATGGAAACCCAGAAGGTGGGTGCATCAAAGCAGTGAGTGAGATCCACAGCATGAGGCAGCAGCAGGAGGAAGATTGCTGGAGGGGTCCTGGGACCCTCAGAAGGAGGGGCAGGAACATGTAACAAAATAAATAAATAAAAAGAGGGAGACTGTAAAAAATAAATTGCCAAACAAGTGAAAGAATAGAGCAGTATAGGGATACAATTATACAAGGTGACTTGAAAGTCATTCAAAATAATTTGGTTTTGTGCTGTTTTAAAAAAAATAAATAGAAAATATAAAAATACAGTAATACGTGTTAACCTTTGATCACAATTTAACAGATTAAAATAGAACAAATCTAGTCTAAACTAACTGATCTAAACTTTCAGAACTTTGTTAATACATTGCCAAAACAAAAATCATATTGCCCCAAGACGAAAATTGAAAGGGTGTGCCTTCACAGAGATCTCCTCAAAATATTTTTTTTAATACATTTTCATAGAGATCGAAGCTGCATTTTTCATATATATTGACCAAAGTTTCTTGCTTTATACCGAGTTACAAAATAAAAATCTGTCTACATATAACCACCGCTAAGGGAAGTTCACACCACCTAGTGGTGGCTACAGGCAAGTGTTATGACTCACAGAAAGCAGAGTAAGCAGTACAGTGCTGCCCCCTCTCACCCAGCCAGTTGGTTAACCTCTATAGTATTATTTTTCAGAGTTGCACTTGAAATTCTGCTCCTGAGCTCACATGCCTCAGCATCTCTCACACTCTGCAATGAGTTTGTAAGGATGATTTGGTTTTTAGGTGTAGTGTTCTAATGATTCAAAACCTGATAAACAAAAAAAACTGTGTCACAATTTCAACTCTTACGGTATCCTAGGGATGCTGTGAATGACAGCTCTGCCATCCTATGGGATTAAGGGGTGGCTGAGCTGTCAAGATTGTGAGTGACAGCTCTACCGCCCAATCTCAGGCAGAGATATCAGTATTGTGATTGACAGCCCAGCTGGCCTATCAGACTGGGTGTGTGGGATCTCCTCCTGGTGTCATCTATTCTGGCTGATTACAGAGCTATTTAGCACTCTGGTAATTGTCAGATCTTTTCTAATTGTAGCTTTGTAGTAGTGTGTTTGTCTGCTCTGTGCTCTGAGTTATATCCTGATCTCCGTTAACGACTTTGGACTTTTGACCATTTGTTTGACTTACACCTTTGTCTTGATCCGCTACCCTCCTGACACTCTGACCTCAGACTTTTACCTGATTACACTTTTGTCTTTTCCATATGTCTATTGCGAGCCTGGATCTCTTGACTATTCTGCCTCACGGTAAGTCCATAAGTAGTGATTTGCACCACTGTGACTAGTGTCACACACTATCTATACAAATATAAGAACTTATCAGAGATGAGCAGATCAGTCCACAGGGGATTGAGAATGAGTCGAATTCCAACAATTTGAAATTTGATTTGAAAAAAAAATTACTTGTCCAGCACCATTTTCAACACGGGCTAATGTCATTTTGCATGGAAAAGCAGGCTTCCCCATTAATGCCCAGCAGCTATATTATCACATCCCAGTTTATCATTCCTTTAACAGTGCTGGTCAGTACAACACTGAGTCATCAGAGTTCACCGTTTCCCAGTGAGTACAGTCTGGCACAGGACTGGTGGGATGTACAACAGATCTGGATTCTATCTCCAGATTCACTGAGCAAGTGGATTCAACCGATCATACTGAAATTCTATGTATTATTCTTTTGGGTGGTCTCTTTCTCTCTGTCTCTATCCCCACTTCCCCCCCCCACTCACCTTCAGTATTGAGATTGACACAAATATATTCTCTGCAAAATACATTTTTGGAAAAAATGTGGTAATGCCGGCGAACTTAAATATCAAACGATCTGCTCATCTCAAAAACTGATTGTGACGATAGTCACTACTCACGGACAGACCGTGAGGCAGATAGTCAGATGTTCCGGGGTCAATCCCAAGAGATACCGTAGATACCAAGGGAAAAGATGGAGGCATAAGTCAGGTCACAGTCCAGGGTCAATACTAAGAGAAAGCGGAACAAAGCCAAAGGACAAGACAAGAGGATAGTCAGAACAAGGTTCAAAGGGTCCGGCAGCAGAAGATCAGAATTCAGGACAACAGAATGAGGCAAACACTCACCAGGAAGCACAAACAACGTCTGGCAGGTAACAGGGGCAGTCAGCTCAGTTAAATAGCTTGGGCAATCTCCAGAAAAGAGAACACCTGGAGAAGATTCCGCACATCCCAGTCAATCAAAGCACCGACAGCGCAGCTTGCCGGTCATAGGATTGGACAGCCAAGCTGTTCATCAAAACACAGCATGAAGCAGTTTCCATAGGACAGCACAGCAATCCCTCACAGAGTGCAGGAATCGTGACACTGATCTATGCTACCAACAAACCTATTGACTATTGATTTGTCTACTGACATGCTTGCTGACTGATTCCAATTTTTTTATTTTAATTTAGACGGTAGTTCACAACCAGGAAAACATATTTTAAGCAATGTTTGCAATACCTTTTCATTTTTAGGACAAAACAAACAAAACCATTTTCTAAACCAGATGATCCGGGAATAGAAGACTCATTGATTATTATGGGGTCCATGAGTGAGTTTTTATAATGGAAGAAAAGTTGTGCATGATTCTCTTTCTCTTCCATTCTAAACACAAACACATAACTCAGACAGACCCTATATCAATGGGAAATCTCTGCTGCCGTTTTCATGAATTATGCAATGGATCTGTTTTGACATACAACAAACAGAATGTATGAACAGAAATGTGAACAGGGCCTAACATAATGTATTTACATACTGATCTCGGGTAGATTCTAGCTATGAATTAATTTAAGAAAGAACACGTGCAAAATTTTAAGGCAGATGTAGAAATAATGCTGCAAAGTAAGAATGCTTTAAAAAATATGTCAATGTTTTTTTCTTTTTAGCAATTTACAAAATTCAAAGCGAATGAACAAAAGAGAAATCTAAGTAAAATTAATATTTAGTGTAAGCATTCTTTGCCTTCAAAACATCATCAATTATTGTAGGAACACTTGCACAAAGTCAGGGATTTTGTATGATTATAGTCACGTGTATGAGTAACTGATTATACTAAACAGGTGATAATAATGATCATTTTCATATGTAGGTTAAAACAAGATCATCTGTGTAGGTGGCTTAAAACTGGGTGAGGAACAATCAAACTCTACTACAAAGTTGACGTTGAGGAAGATAGTTTCATGTCACATGTCATCCACGCTGGCAAGGCTTAGCACAGCTACAAGACACAAGGTAGTCATACTGCATCAGCAAGGTCTCTCCCAGGCAAAGATTTCAAATCACACTAGGATTTCAAGATGGGCTGTTTAAGCTCTTTTGAAGAAGCACCAATAAATGGGTAATATTGAGGACAGTAGACACAGTGGTCGGCCAAGGAAACTTAGTGCAGCAGATGAAAGATACATCATGCTTACTTCTCTTCAAAATAAGAAAGTAGCCAGCAGTGTCATCAGCTCATAACTGACAGAAAGCAGTGCAACCTAATAACACTTATCTATTGTTCTGAGAAGTCAGGCCAGAAGTGGTCTTCATGGAAGTGTTGTGGTAAAAAAGCACTACCTTTGACATGGAAACAGGGCCAAGTGACTCAACTATGCACAAAAAAATAGGAACTTGAGTGCAGAGAAATGGCAACAGGTGCTTTGAACTGATGAGTTTATATTTGAAATTGTTGATGGTAACTGAAAGCAGTTTGTTCACTGAGGGGCTGGAGTGTAGTGAACTTATCAGTGTCTGCAGGCAACAGTGAAGCATGGTGGAGGTTCCTTGCAAGTTTGGGGCTGCATTTCAGCAAAAGGAGTCAGGGATTTGGTCATTAATGGTGTCCTCAATGATGAGAAATACAGGCAGATACTATTTCATCATGCAATACCAATAAGGAGGTTCTAAATTTATTCTGCAGCAGGACAACTCCAAAAAACAGCCAATTAAGAACTATCTTCAGCTTAAAGAAGAATAAGGAGTCCTGGAAGTGATGATCTGGTCCCCACAAAGTCCTGGTCTCAAGATCATCGAGTCTATCTGGGATTACATTAAGAGACTGAAAGATTTGCACAAGCTGACAACCACATAAAATTTGAGTTTAGTTCTCCAAGATGTTTGGAATAACTTCACTACTGAGTAGAGATGAGCGTTGTTCTACTCGAACTGTTCGCCAATCTCAAATTCGAGCTGTTTTGGGCGGTGTTCGAGCCGTTCGGCGAACACGAACAATTTGAGAAAAATTCGGCTGTTCGAGGTTATGTTCGATAACTGTTCGTGCACCAAAATCATAACTGGATTTTTTCTCAGTAATGATGAAAATTAATGTTAATACGCAGTTTGAGTGTACAGCGGGGTGGGGGGAGGGGCAGGGGATGGATCTCTGCAGGAACAATGAAGATCTCCATTTTTTTTTCTCTTTCCCGCATTTGCAGTGGGGAGGTGCAATCTGTCAGCCTATCAGCAGCGCACACACGGAGCGAAGTGCTTTTTTTCACACAAGCAAGGGCATGTGTCATTGGCAGTGTATGTCACATGTCCTTGCCCTATAAGACCAAGCCATTTTCCCCGTCGCCACCATTTTCTCACTGCTGCAGCTGCGTGTTAGACGGCACCGCTGTTGCTGTGTGCGCTATACCTTGTTAATTTCAAGCCAATTTTCGCACAAATATACAGATAGCTTGGGAGTAGGGAATAGTTGTGATTGCAGTCCTTTTAAGGACTAGGTTACAGCATTTCCTACGACTTTTATCAGGGAGGTCTGTGCTCTTAAATAGATAGGTTGTGGGAGTAAAGACTAATTGTAATTGGAGTCCTTTTCAGGACTAGGTTACATGAGTTCCTATCAGTTTTTGCCAGGCAGGTCTGTGCCAGTGCTGTGCAAGTTTTTTTCACAGCATTTGGCTGAATCTAGCAAAGCTAATCCTTTTTGGCCTATTGCAGAGTGTGTTAGTCAGTGGAGTAGCCTATCTGTGTTGCAAGATATAACACCTGTGTATAGAATACGAATTTTTTTACTGCACCTAGTGAAGTAAAATCTTTTGGGCATAGCATCATTCTATTAGTCCATCTATACTGACCTCCATCAGGTTGCAAACTGAATATAATTTTTTTCTGCATCTAGCTCTGAAAAAATATTTGGGCTTCTAGCAATGTGTGGGACTTGGTCTATTAGTCCATCTATACTGACCTCCATCAGGTTGCAAATTAAAAATAATTTTTTTCTTCATTTAGCTCTGAAAAAATATTTGGGCTTCTAGCAGTGTGTGGGACTTGTTCTATTAGTCCTTCTATACTGACCTCCAGCAGGTTGCAAATTGAATATAATTTTTTTCTGCATCTAGCTCTGAAAAAATAGTTGGGCTTCTAGCGGTGTGTGGGACTTGGTCTATTAGTCCATCTATACTGACCTCCATCAGGTTGCAAATTAAAAATAATTTTTTTCTGCATCTAGCTCTGAAAAAATATTTGGGCTTCTAGCAGTGTGTGGGACTTGGTCTATTAGTCCATCTATACTGACCTCCATCAGGTTGCAAATTAAAAATAATTTTTTTCTGCATCTAGCTCTGAAAAAATATTTGGGCTTCTAGCAGTGTGTGGGACTTGGTCTATTAGTCCATCTATACTGACCTCCATCAGGTTGCAAATTAAAAATAATTTTTTTCTGCATCTAGCTCTGAAAAAATATTTGGGCTTCTAGCAGTGTGTGGGACTTGGTCTATTAGTCCATCTATACTGACCTCCATCAGGTTGCAAATTAAAAATAATTTTTTTCTTCATTTAGCTCTGAAAAAATATTTGGGCTTCTAGCAGTGTGTGGGACTTGTTCTATTAGTCCTTCTATACTGACCTCCAGCAGGTTGCAAATTGAATATAATTTTTTTCTGCATCTAGCTCTGAAAAAATAGTTGGGCTTCTAGCGGTGTGTGGGACTTGGTCTATTAGTCCATCTATACTGACCTCCATCAGGTTGCAAATTACAAATAATTTTTTTCTGCATCTAGCTCTGAAAAAATATTTGGGCTTCTAGCAGTGTGTGGGACTTGGTCTATTAGTCCATCTATACTGACCTCCATCAGGTTGAAAATTAAAAATATTTTTTTCTGCATCTAGCTCTGAAAAAATATTTGGGCTTCTAGCGGTGTGTGGGACTTGGTCTATTAGTCCATCTATACTGACCTCCATCAGGTTGCAAATTAAAAATAATTTTTTTCTGCATCTAGCTCTGAAAAAATATTTGGGCTTCTAGCAGTGTGTGGGACTTGGTCTATTAGTCCATCTATACTGACCTCCATCAGGTTGCAAATTAAAAATAATTTTTTTCTGCATCTAGCTCTGAAAAAATATTTGGGCTTCTAGCGGTGTGTGGGACTTGGTCTATTAGTCCATCTATACTGACCTCCATCAGGTTGCAAATTAAAAATAATTTTTTTCTGCATCTAGCTCTGAAAAAATATTTGGGCTTCTAGCGGTGTGTGGGACTTGGTCTATTAGTCCATCTATACTGACCTCCATCAGGTTGCAAATTAAAAATAATTTTTTTCTGCATCTAGCTCTGAAAAAATATTTGGGCTTCTAGCGGTGTGTGGGACTTGGTCTATTAGTCCATCTATACTGACCTCCATCAGGTTGCAAATTAAAAATAATTTTTTTCTGCATCTAGCTCTGAAAAAATATTTGGGCTTCTAGCGGTGTGTGGGACTTGGTCTATTAGTCCATCTATACTGACCTCCATCAGGTTGCAAATTAAAAATAATTTTTTTCTGCATCTAGCTCTGAAAAAATATTTGGGCTTCTAGCAGTGTGTGGGACTTGGTCTATTAGTCCATCTATACTGACCTCCATCAGGTTGCAAATTAAAAATAATTTTTTTCTTCATTTAGCTCTGAAAAAATATTTGGGCTTCTAGCAGTGTGTGGGACTTGTTCTATTAGTCCTTCTATACTGACCTCCAGCAGGTTGCAAATTGAATATAATTTTTTTCTGCATCTAGCTCTGAAAAAATAGTTGGGCTTCTAGCGGTGTGTGGGACTTGGTCTATTAGTCCATCTATACTGACCTCCATCAGGTTGCAAATTAAAAATAATTTTTTTCTGCATCTAGCTCTGAAAAAATATTTGGGCTTCTAGCAGTGTGTGGGACTTGGTCTATTAGTCCATCTATACTGACTTCCATCAGGTTGCAAATTAAAAATAATTTTTATCTGCATCTACAGTACCTCTGAAAAAATATTTGGGCTTCTAGCTGTGTGTGGGACTATTTGTATTAGTCCATCTATACTGACCTCCATCAGGTTGCAAACTGAATATATTTTTTTCTGCATCTACCTCTGAAAAAATATTTGGCCTTCTAGTAGTGTGTCGGACTTTCTCTATTAGTCCATCTATACTGACCTCCATCAGGTTGCAAATTAAAACTAATTTTTATCTGCATCTACAGTACCTCTGAAAAAATATATGGGCTTCTAGCTGTGTGTGGGACTATTTGTATTAGTCCATCTATACTGACCTCCATCAGGTTGCAAATTCAAAATAATTTTTTTCTGCATCTAACCCAGCCAATAGTTTTGGCCTAATACCACAGTTTGGCCACTCAGCTCTGCTCGGTTACCATCCATTGTTTTTTTGTGCAAACAACTCCAGAGTTGTGAATTAGTTAACCACCAAAAAGAGTGGAAAAAGGCCTGCTGCTGGTGGAAAGGGGAATAGGCGTGTTGGGAAGGGGAAAAAAGGTTGTGTCCGTGGGGTAGGTGTTAAAGCAACAGTAACATCTGCAGAAGAAAGACCATCTTCCAGCCAAACTAAAATGTCTACTTCTTTTAGCGGACAATGTGATAAGATCCCTTTCTTACGGCCACGCCAATCGCTACAAATTCCAGATGAGGCACAAAAACAGCAGGTGCTTCAACGGATATCAAGTGCTCCTTTAAGTGGGCTCTCCTCCACATCAACTTCAACATCACAAATACTCCAGTCCTCAAAGGTGTCACCCAAATCGCACTTGCTTCCTCACAGCTCCCAAATCTCCAGCTGCCCGTCTGAGTATGAGGTAGAACAGATGGTTGAGTCTGCAGAGCTGAATCCAGACGAGGAAATGATCTGCACTGATGCCCAGAATCTTTATGAGTCGGATCCAGGACCAGACGCAGAAGGTTCTGACCATAATGTAGACCCTCATTCCCAAACTGTAACTCCTGTTGGTGGAGACAATGAGGAAGACGATGATAAGACTCAAATACCTGATTGGAGCGACAACTTTAGTTTTTTGTCAGGGCAGGAACAGGTTGGCTCTGACCATAATGTAGACCCTCATTCCCAAACTGTAACTCCTGTTGGTGGAGACAATGAGGAAGACGATGATAAGACTCAAATACCTGATTGGAGCGATAACTTTAGTTTTTTGTCAGGGCAGGAACAGGTTGGCTCTGAGGACGACGGGTGTGATAACGCACAGGGTGATGATGATGAGGTCGGAGATCCCACTTACTGTCAACCCACAGTCAGCCAAGAGATGAGGTCAGCAGAGGAGGTGGAGGAAGATGCTAGTGACGACGAGGTCAGGTTGCGCCTTCCTGGACAGAGACGTAGTACTGGAAGCACGTCAACAACTGCATCCTCAAACACAACTCTGCCTCTCACCACAAGTCGTGGTGGCTCTTCAGGTCGCATGGGTGCTAAGCCTTGCATAGCCTGGGCATTTTTTCAGATCGATAAAGATGACCCAACTCGTGTTATCTGTAACATTTGTCAGCAAAAGCTAAGTAGAGGCCAAAAAATACATAGTTTGAGTACTTCATGCATGAACCGGCACATGGACATGAAGCATAAGTTGCAGTGGGAAGCTCAGTGTGCTACAATGCGGCCTAGCCGGCCGGGCCAATCACCGTCTGCCATATCTTGTGCATCCGCGGCCTGTTCATCCTCTGTGACTGGGGGGACAGCAGTCACACCTGTTTTGGGGCGCAGACCTGCCACCTCTTTATCCGCAACAGCCAGCGTGATTGGCAGGTCATCATTTTCTTTGGAGGTGGTAACACCAGCTGGTGTTGAGCGCTGTCCGACATCGATAGCACCACCTTTGGATCAAGGCAACCTAACATGTCCGCCTGCATCTTCCTCACAGACCGGCAGTTTGCCGGGGACACCCTTATCAACCCCGTCTAAGCACAATAGCCAGCCCTCGGTCCCTCAGATGTGGACAAGTAAAAGACCATTTCCTCCTAGCCATGAGAAAGCTAAGAGGTTGAATTTCACCATCTGCAAGCTCTTGGCTACAGAAATGCTGCCTTTCCGCCTGGTGGACACAGAGGATTTTCGAGACCTTATGTCCGTCGCAGTGCCCCAGTACCAGATGCCCAGTCGGCACTACTTCTCAAAGAAAGGTGTGCCTGCGCTCCACCAGCATGTCACACACAACATCACCGCTTCTTTGAGAAACTCTGTGTGTGACGGGGTGCATTTCACCACAGACACTTGGACGAGTAGGCATGGACAGGGGCGTTACATGTCGCTGACTGGGCACTGGGTAACTATGGTGACAGCAGGACAAGGGGCTGCTGTCCAAGTCTTGCCGTCCCCACGAGTTGTGCGTCAATCCTCTTTATGTCAAAGTTCCTCCACTGCTTCTGCCTCCTCAACCTCCTCTCGGTCTTCCACCTGCACCCAAAGCCTGTCTGGTCATGCCACAAGCTTTCTAACTGCGCAGAAGGGATCCTGCACACCTCCTTACTATGCTGGCAGTAGGGCTCAACGTCATCAGGCGGTTTTTACATTGAAATGTCTGGGAAATGTGAGTCACACAGCTGAGGAGTTGTGGTCAGCTCTGGAGAACCAATTTCATGAATGGTTGTCTCCACTGGACCTGAAACCAGGGAAGGCCGTGTGCGACAATGCTGCAAACCTGGGTGCGGCCCTTCGCCGGGGCAATGTCACACACGTGCCTTGTATGGCTCACGTGTTGAACCTGGTTGTCCAGCAATTTTTAGCCCACTATCCCAGACTAGATGGCCTTCTGCAGAGGGCACGGTCGCTGTGTGCTCACTTCCGCCGTTCGCATCCCGCAGCTCAGCGACTTACATCTCTACAGAAGTCGTTGGGCCTGCCACTTCACCGGCTAAAATGCGATGTGCCTACCCGGTGGAATTCAACTCTGCACATGTTGCAGCGACTGTGGCAGCACCGACAAGCCCTGGTGCAATACGTTCTGACGTATAGCCTGGGCCAACGAGATTCAGAGGTGGGGCAAATCACGCTGGAGGAGTGGTCTCAGATCAGGGACCTATGCACCCTTCTGCACAGTTTTGAAATGGCGACGAAGATGTTTAGTGCTGACGATGCCATTATCAGCATGACTATTCCGGTGATTTACATGCTGGAGCACATGTTAAACAGAATTCGGAGTCAGGTGGTGGCACAAGAGGAGGTGGAGGAAGTAGAGGAGGAGGAGTTGTATGCGGAAGGGCTAACATCTGCAAGGTCCAGACGGTCGGCAGCACCAAGGCGGCAGGCATGTGAGGGTGGGGGAGATGGTTTTACCGGGGCGCATGGTAGCAGCCAAACTAGTGAGGAAGGTGCAGGAGCCCAGGAAGAAGTGGAGGACGAACTGATGGAAGACTCATCAGATGAGGGAGACCTTGATCACATTTCTGTTGTGCGAGGTTGGGGGGAGAGGACAGAGGAAGGAAGCATGATTGTTACCTCGCCACCAACACAACAGGGACTTGGTGCTCCTGGATGCGCAACACACATGAGTGCCTTCTTGCTGCACTACCTGCAACATGACCCTCGAATTGTGAGAATTAGAAATAATCCTGACTACTGGGTTGCCACACTGTTAGATCCCCGGTACAAAAGTAAATGTGCAGAAATTATTCCTGCCATAGAAAGGGATGCACGCATGCAGGAGTATCAGCAGAGACTGTTGCAGAATCTTACATGTGCTTTTCCACAAAATACCAGTGGTGCACGTAGTGAATCTCACAGTTCCAACTTGCCAACCGTGGGACCGTCAAGTGTTCAGCACTCAAACCATAACAGAACCACAGTATCTGCTGGTAACATCAATTTTGCGGAATCATTTCACCACTTTTTTAGCCCAACCTTTGCAAGGCCACAGGAGACAAGAAGTCTGACACATAGTCAACGCCTAGAGACGATGGTACAGGAGTATCTCCAAGTAAACATTGAAGCCACGACTGTGTCACTGGACCCTTGCTCTTTTTGGGCTTCCAATCTGGATAAATGGCCGGAGTTAGCCACTTACGCCTTGGAGATCTTGTCATGCCCCGCAGCCAGCGTTCTGTCTGAACGTGTGTTCAGCGCTGCTGGTGGTGTGCTGACAGATAAGCGCACGCGGCTCTCCACTGATAATGTAGACAGACTCACGTTCATAAAGATGAACAAATCATGGATCCGAAACGACTTTTCTACCCCTGTGTCATCCTGGGGAGAGTAAAAGCTTGATGATTGGTTAAAATCACCCTACCAACCGTTTTAAGCTTTCAAATTACTAATCATGTTTATCTGTATCTTGACTGGAAAATAATTTGGGCTTTGTAGCAGTGTGCAGCACTGATCCTATTAGGCCATCTATACTAAAGCTTCACCAGATTTAAAATTAAAAATAATTTTTAGCTGCATCTAGCCCGGAAAATAATTTTGGGGCTCCGAGATGCGCAAGGCACATAAGTGCCTTCTTGCTGCACTACCTGCAGCATGACCCTCATATTGTCAGAATTCGAAGTAATCATGACAAACTGGGTTGCCACACTCTTAGATCCCCCAAACTTTTCGATCAACCTTTTCATTTTAATAAAGACCAAAAAAATGGTCATTTTTGAAATTATAAGCATTAGCAGGTTGTTAGAAACTGAAATCAAACAGTTTTCAACTCAAAACTTTATTCTAGGTGATGTTACATTTTCACATAGGACCCCTTGTTCGAAAGGAGCTTCTGAACTCTCTCGTCCATTGAATTTGTCAGGTTTTGGATGGTTTCTGCTTCAATTGTTTTGCATGAGGACAGAATACCCTCCCAGAGCTGTTGCTTAGATGTGAACTGCCTCCCGCCATCATAGACACTCCTTTTAATGATGCTCCAAAGGTTCTGAATGGGGTAGAGGTCAGGGGAGCATGGGGGTCACACCATAAGTTTGTCCCCTTTTATGCCCATATCAGCCAGAGATGCAGATGTTTTATGTGCAGCATGAGATGGTGCATTATCATGCAGAAAAATGATCTTGCTGTGAAATACACGGTTCTTCTTCTTGAACCATGGCAGGAAGTGCTGTTTGAGAAAATCCACATACATTATGGAGTTCATCTTTAGCGCCTTCAGGGATCCTAAAGGGGCCGACAATCTCTCTCCCCATGATTCCAGCCCAAAACATTACTCCACCTCCTCCTTGTTGGCGCTGTAGCCGTGTTTGCGTGGGGTGTCCATCAACCAGCCATCCTCCACTCCATCCATCTGGACCATCGAGCGCTGCACGGCACTCATCCGTGAACAAAACAGTTTTGAAATCAGTCTTCATGTAATGTTTGGCCCACTGGAGCCGTTTCTGCTTGTGTGAAGTGGATAGAGGAGGTCGACAGGATGGCGCATGCACAGCTGCAAACCTCTGAAGGACCCTGCATCTTGTTGTTCGGGGGACGTTGGAGGCACAAGCAGCTTCAAAAACTTGTCTGCTGCTATGACAAGGCTTTTTTGCCGCTGCTCTTTCAACCTGATGTAATTGCCTGTAGGAAAGAGTCCTCAATTTGCCCTTATCAGCACGCACACGTGTGTACTGTGAATGAGCTACATACTTCTTGATTGCCAAGACACTTCATCCTGATCATCGCACAATGTTGATTGTAGTCATGCCTTGACCTAAACACTCCACAATTTGTTGCTTCTCAGCAGCCGACACATCCTTTTTCTTTCCCATTTTGGCAGAAAATGTAGGCTGCTTAATAATGTGAGAGAGCCTTCTTAAGTAGTCTTGCCTTTCATTGGACACACCTGCCAAACTAATTAGCACAGGTGTCTGCAATTGCTTACAGTGATATAAAGAGCCCTGACACACATCACCATCAATGAGTTTAACTGACAAACAAACAAATTCTTCCCTTATCACTCCTAAACACTTTTTGTATAATAATTTGGAACGCAGTGTACATGTGCTTTTCCACAAAACACCAGTGGTTCACGTAGTGAATCTTACAGTTCTAACTTGCCAACCGTGGTCTGTATGGAGTTGTTCAATAAAGGGCCCAAAATTAAGATAACATAGATGGGAGAGGTCTCTATGAATAGGAATTCCTAAGTATTTGATACCCTGTGAGGGCCAGGCAAAGGGAAAGTTGGACTGGATGGAATCCTATATGGATTTGGGGAGGGAGACATCGAGGGCCTCAGACTTCGCTGCATTGATTTTAAAATTTTACCATGTAACAAAGTGATCTATTTCAGCCATAACAGCATGGATGGATATATGTGATTGAGTGATATATACTAGGACATCATCAGCAAATAGAGAGCACTTGTACTCGGTGCCTCCCACCTCAATCCACCTAATATTGGGGTTATGGCAAATTGATGAGAGCAGGTGCTCCGTCACTAGGATGTATAAGAGAGGGGACAGAGGACATCACTGCCTTGTCCCATTGGTGATTGTGAAAGGTGATGAAAATGTTCTGACGCACCCCCTGGGCCTTGGGACACCCGGAGCCGGACCCTTTTTGGTGGATGCTGGTGGTTGTAGTCTTCGTGGCGGCGACCCGGTTCCGTGGCTCAGGGCGGTCAAACCAGTGGCGGAACTATTTATGTGGTTTTCATGTTTAAATGTCCGACTACGCCACCCGTGGATTGCGGTCAGAGTGAACCGCCGCTCCAGGGCAGACCGCTGAGGCTGGTGTTGTGGGTGCAGCAGAGCATAGCATAACTCCCCACGGGAGGAGTATAGCCTCAGGGCAGTGTATGCGGAGGATGGGGGTGATGGTGCAGGGCAGCAGCAGTAACGACACGGAGTCAGTGATGCAGTTCAGGGCCTTTACTCACAGTTCTTATTATCCAGACCACGTCTGCAGGTAACGGCTGCCCACGTCGTACTGTGCTCACCAGGTGAGGGGCTCAGACAACTCCCAGATAACTTTGGAGCACTTCACAGGACCCCCTTTGTGTGTCCTTTGTCTGGCCTTTCTTACCAACACTTCTGTCCGGCTGCCTCGGGCCTCCTCTTGGTAAACTTGGCGCCAGTTTCCCTGACTCTATGTGGTACCTTCCTAGCGGGTGTAGCGAGGGGCTGCGCCACATAAAATGTCAGAGCCTCCGGTTTCTAGCTGAGGGTCGTTTCCTGCCTCCACTAGTTCGGGGACCGGTCTCCCCCTTTGGCCTGACCCCTCCACGCAGGTGGATTCGGGCGTGCGGTGGCGACTCGCCCGTCTGCACCCCTGGGATCCCTTCATTCCTCATTCCTGGAGCCTTCTCCGCTCCTCTTCCTTCCTTCTCCCTCTTCCAGGCCTGGGCCTCTGTTACTAGGCCCGCCTCCGGAGCAGAGCTCATGCAGAGCCCCTGCTCCCTGCCACTTCTGCTCAGACTTCTCTGCACTGAACTAAGATGGTGCCCACCTTTTATACTCCCTTCTCAATGCACCCAGGAACTGCTTCCTCCCTGCTCCTGCACTACAGGGTTCCCCTTCCTCAGTGTTCCCTCCCCCCACTCCAGCCAGGGACAGGGACTGTCGTGCCCATCTCAGGGGCATATTGGTCGCCCTGCCCCACGGCAATGTGGTGTAATGCATGCAGGTGTCGGGTCCTGATCCACACTCCATCCTTACCTGAGAGTGAGATATCACACCTCTGGGTGAGGTGCAATACGTCTGTAGCAACCGAGCCCTCAGGGTGCTACAGTTCCATTTATCTTCAGCCTAGGTGACGTATTGCGATACAGGGCCGTGATTTTGGCTATAAAAGGGTCCCCTAGACCCCTACCCCAAGCTTTTTAAGAGAATCATATATGGCGTGCCAGGAGACTCTATGGAATGCTTTCTCAGCATCCAACGAGAGTATCTAATTACAAATTTTTAACTGCATCTAGCCCAGGAAATACTTTGTGCCTAGTAGCAGTGTCTGCTAGTGAGCGGATTATCCCGGCTGTTAAGCAAGCTGCACCACCTGTAGTTTAGACACTTAATTTTTTCAAAGGAAATGCTTCGGGACCATGGGATACTTAGTGAAGAGCATCAGGAGGCACCCCAAGGCATAGGGGCTGGGACTGGCAGTAGGATGCCTTGCGGTGGACAGCCGAGCTCGATCCTTATAAAAGCTTTTTAACTGCAGCAGCTTTAGTGGACGCTACTGGAGCTGGAATTACCGCGGCTGCTGGCATGAGACTTGCCCTCCAATAGATCCTTGTAAATGGATTTAAAGTGTATTCATTCAAATTAGAGAGACAATTTAAATTAAAAAGCTTAGAGCTGCCTCCACCACAGGGGGGCTCGCTCGACCCACCAGCGGACAGGCACCAGTATTGGGAGAGGGGGGCTGGCCGTCAGGGTTCACCGCGGCTCTGGCACAAACCCGGCGACACGGAGGTGGCACGGGCAGGAGCGGACTGGCCGTGTCGGCTTCTCACTTTTTGGATTTTAGAAGGGCATGACATGCCTATATCTGTGTCTCCCCCTCCTTTTACTCCTCCACCTCTTTTATTTTCGCATGACTATATGTACTTGTCACTTTTCCATGTGTTAGTTATGTCTTCTGAGCAGTTTGTCAGCTTTTGGACACCTTTGAAGGTGTTTTCTATGTGTTTCTATGTGTTTTTGTTTGCCTGCCATTGGTTTTAACGGTGTTCGAAGGTGTTCGACGAACAGTTCGACGAACAGTTCGGCGAACACACGGGTGTTCGACGAACCGAACCGAACTCGAACACTACGGGGGTGGCTCAACACTACTACTGAGTTCCTTCAAAAACTTTGTACAAGTGTATGTAGCAGAAATTATGTTGTTTTTATGGCAGAATCTGGTCACACCAAATATTGATTTGACTTAGATTTCTTTTTTTATCATTAAATTGACATTTCGGTAATTGATAAAAATAAAATAGCAACTCTTCTATTTTTGAAAGAATTCATACTTTACAGCATTTTTTGGTGAACATACAAGATGTATGCAACATACAGATGAAGCAGCCGTCAACAAAAGGACTGCAACATGATACTGAGATATATAACCGACAGACACAAAACCATAAGAATGGATAAAATTACTGACTTTTATTAAGTAATTAATAAAAACATATTAAAAGACAAAAAACAAAGAATAGTAAAATGGGAAAGGTCAATATGACACACACAAAAGTACACTAAGGTATAGTATGGTAAACCTATCAACGTAGTTATATGCCCATCAATCGAAATTGACAAAGGTGTATCAATCTCCACAAATAACAAGCAAAGTGCACTGTGCAATTAGATATGAAGCTAATCCATGAATAAATAAAATCGTACTAAATTCAAGTGGATAAATATTAAATAAATATATAGATATAAATACAAAGTGATGGGTATTGTATTGAAGTGATAAATATAACTAAGACAAATGCACTAAACATACAGGTAAGTAGGTGAATGGATAGGTACTAACCTCACAATGTGTAGTGTCACATGTGTGCGTCCTGCATCCAACGCACGTTTCGCTGTCGCTTTCTCACTTTCTCTTGAGTATCCTTGAGAAAGCGACAGTGAAACGCACGTTGGATGCAGGACGCACACATGTGACACTACACATTGTGAGGTTAGTACCTATCCATTCACCTACTTACCTGTATGTTTAGTGCATTTGTCTTAGTTATATTTATCACTTCAATACAATACCCATCACTTTGTATTTATATCTATATATTTATTTAATATTTATCCACTTGAATTTAGTGCGATTTTATTTATTCATGGATTAGCTTCATATCTAATTGCACAGTGTACTTTGCTTGTTATTTGTGGAGATTGATACACCTTTGTCAATTTCGATTGATGGGCATATAACTACGTTGATAGGTTTACCATACTATACCTTAGTGTACTTTTGTGTGTGTCATATTGACCTTTCCCATTTTACTATTCTTTGTTTTTTGTCTTTTAATATGTTTTTATTAATTACTTAATAAAAGTCAGTAATTTTATCCATTCTTATGGTTTTGTGTCTGTCGGTTATATATTGGTTAGTGACACAGAATCTTATCTACTAATATGTATTTGTTGTGATGATACTGAGATAGTTAAAAAGAACAGCTGTCATACACAAATAGCATAATGCACCAAGGTGACCAATGTTACATCTGTACCCAAATCCTGTGCACACACACATTCACTAAGTACACATGCACAGTCACTCACTACATAATACATTCGGATGATGAACAGAATGTTTCCTGGCTCGTGGTCTCTGAACTCCCACTACTATTCTGCTCTAGATACATTTTTTGCAAACACAATTCTGTTGTAATAGATATAACAACTACAATTTGTGTCGATGAGGTTTTCAAGCATGTATAGTATAGGTGGGATTCAGTCACTTAATATGTCAGCAGGTTTTTGCTACCTCATCTGGGAGCAGCATGATGAAGGCAAAGAGACCCTGAATCCAGCGATGTATCACTTAGTTTATTGGGTGCAGCTGTTCTGACCCAATCAGTGTTTTTAGATTTAGCAATCCAGCAGAGCTGAGAAAGCTAACCCTTCCCACACGAGGCTCTGTATGGACATTATCTATAGACAGTGAGCTGCCTATCACAGGAGGGAGCGGAGTCAGACCAGGGCTCACAGGCTGCCATGTCCTAGCAATGATAAGCTCCTGATGCTAAAACAGTCATTATAAGTAAACAACAGGACAGAGTTTAATAAGAGAGGCATTGCTGAAACCTGCGTTTCATCACATACCTCATGATTTTTTCAGATTACATAGCAAAAACTTGCTGACAGATTCCCATTAAGCTACAAATAACTGTTGTGATATTATAACTGTGCTTCTAATAGGCAGGGGCATACATAGAAATCCATGGGCCCAATAGCAAAGGTCCAAATTGGGGCACCCCTTAGATCTTCGGTTGCCACTAAACAACCTATCGGATTAACAGATAGCTACTATTCTAAACATTTAGATGCCATGGCGACTTTTCACCATGACAACTAAGAAGTTAAACTGCTGCAATTAGAGATAGCTGCAATCACAGCAATAACCTGCTGCTATCTATTGTGCAAAACAGCCAGGTTGTGGCGAGGTATGGAGAAGGCTAAGTACTTGAGCCTGTTCCCTACACATTTTCCTGACTTCTGCCACACATATATGGTGATTGTAGGGAGAAACTGCTAGGCAAGGGGCAAGGCCATTTGTTTTCGGCTCCACCATCACACGGCGCCATAGTGGGTTGCATTGTATGCTGCCATTGGTGGTACGCCAATGCTTTCAGGCAAATAGTTGAACTGTCACATGTGTTATGTATACTTCTGTGTTCTTATAAGTTAGTTACGTAAACTCAGCTTTTAGCCCTTAGTATTGCACCTTTGTCTATTATGACCTGCAGCAAATTTGATGCATAGCCAGACACAATTTTCTAGTAGTTATCCTGAAGAAGAATCTTAAGGCGTTTATACACATTACTCCAACATCGACAATACGGCCAATAATGGCAGGCTCGACAAACAGCCTTATTTGTATGGGGCCTACTGACTCTCTCTCAACAGATAATTTATCGATGATGATATTAATATCCAGCATGTCCGATTTCGGACAAACAATCCTTTTGTTGTAGGTGAAATAAGCCACCACCAATGAGTCTGGCAATGGTTCCCCCATAGAGAACACAGTCGTGCTAGAAAGAGCGAGTGCTTCTGTGTTTGCTGAAGTCTGGAGACATAGACTCGAGCTACACAATCAGCCAAACTATCATTCAGTTATCATTTGTGTATGGGGCCCCTTACTCCATTCCTCATAGGCAATAGCCTTCAGTTTACTAATATTCATGACTTTGTGTGTTGCAACTGTCTTTTTTAAATCCAAAGATCGTATACATGGTTCAAGTCTGTCGACTGTGAAGGCCACTCCAAAATGTTCCAGTGTTCCTTCTGAAACAAACTCTTGATGGACTTTTAAGTATGCTTGGGAACATTATCCTGTTGGAAAGTCCAAGGATGTCCAAGTTTCAGCTTCATCACAGAAGACATGACATTTTCTCCTAGAATTTCTTCTTTCTTGATTTGATCTATCTTGCCCCATACATGCTGCAGTTTACTAGTACCAGAAGATTCTAAGCAGCCCCAGAGCAAAACTGAACCACCAACACTCTTCACCATGGGCAGGGTGTTCTTCTCAGCACTTGCTTCATTCTTCTTCATCAGAACGTAGCACTGGTCCACAGCCCCCAAAAGTTAAAATTTTGTTTAATCACTCCACATAACAGAATGCCAATATTTCTGTGGCTAATTTGTATGTGTTGAGCATATTAAAGCAACTTTTCTTGTACTTTCCGGTCAATATAGTTGTACGTCTTTGAGATCAGGCATGGAGGCTGTCAGCGTTTAGCATAGGCTTTACTGTGCAAACTGAAACCTCAGTACATGTTTCTGCCAGATCTTGCTGCAGGTCTTTTGCAGTCACTCTATAGTTTTTGATCACTTGCCTCCTCAAGAAAATGGTAGCAGTCGGTTATAGTTTCCTCTTTCTGACACATCCAAGAAATATTGCCAGTGTTCTTATTTGATTGGATTAGTTCAAACATCAGAAATTTGTACATTTTGCTAATAAACCTAATCTCTAGTGTGGAGCAAACATGCTCGAATAAGGTGTTATTCGAGCACCCATGTGTGCTAACAGAGTATCTTCGGCGTGCTCGAATACTATGCTCGAGTTGCCTCGGCTGCATGTCTCACGGCTGTTTGACAGCCGCAACATAGCATGGATTGCCTATTTGTTAGGCAATCCATGCTGTGTTATGGCTTTTGTACAGCAGCGGGACATGAAGCCGAGGTGACTCGAACATAGTGTTAGCACACGAGCGTGCTGGGATAACACATTATCCGAGCACTTTCGCTCAACACTACTAATTACCAATGGGATGTAAATAATTTTGATTGCATCTGTAGATGTACTGTAAGACTAAAAGTAAAGTGAAAAATACTTTACAAAGGAGAATAAACAGGTAGGTAGTCGGGAATTAAATCTTTCTCCTTCTTCACAATAGGAAATTGCCACAATTGCCTCCCTTTCCATGACCACAGTATACTATTCTTCAAAACCGCTAAGAAGTCTTGTCTCTTATCCTTACAATAGCCACTGCAATTGAAATATGCACGTAAACATGAATGCATTTTAAAACGAATAGAACATTTGTCACCATTAACATTTTCAGACTTTGCGGAGGTGTTAAAATACATGTCGGCTGCGGTGACCCTCTCAGTATTCCTTTAAACATTATGGTACTTGGTACTGTCGCAGTCACCTTTTGAAATAAACAGTTTCTAAAAGCTTCTCTCTGTCTAAACCCCATGGTATAATATTATTTATTTTTTTTTAGGGAGGTTTTATAAATGAGCAATGGGTCTGTGTTTACACAAAGAACAAATCAGATGCAGATCTTGCCTTCAGATGACAGCATTCCTACATAAAAAACTGCGACTGCAAAACAATATCAATGCTCAATACTCAACTTTGTTAATATTTGTGGGCCAAACCAGGAATATCACAAACTCAGGATCCTGTTCACTACCATCTAGTTGTTTGATGTTGCAATGATGAATGTTATTGATGAATGTTATTGGTGCAGATATGCCATCTTACCCTTTTTACAGCCTCCTTTACCAGGTCATACTATTACATCCAGTGCTACCTAGCTATAACCCTATGAAGGTCAGAGTAGGGTGAAACCTTGTTTGCAGGTTGCTGTTTGGGATGGCACTACAGATATTGAGTGTATTCAGCCACCAAAGAAAAAATCCCCATGCAAGAAAAAAATAAATCCATAGAAATAAAACAAATAGATAAAATGTATCAATTTTATTGAGCATATATTTAAAAAGTACATTAAAACCAAATAAATACAGGAGGGAAATTGTAACGGGTCTGGGAGGCGGAACCTCTGAGCTACTATACAAGGGGGCGGTCCTTGTAAGGGAGCGGGTGGCGACCAGGCAGGCAGTCACAGCAGGTGACCGGGACAGTCTCTAGAAGAACGGGCAGGAGGTCACGGCAAGTGACCGGGGCAGTCTCTGGATGAACGGGCAGATGGTCACGGCAAGTGACCGGGGCAGTCTCTGGGTGAACGGGCAGATGGTCACGGCAAGTGACCGGGGCAGTCTCTGGGTAAAGGGTTGGTACGACCTGTGGCGGCTGATGGTAGACGTGAGCTCCCAGGTGAGCAGGCGAGAGTCTCTGGATAAACGGGTGGTCACAGCATGTGACGGCGGAGCCTCCAGGAAGACCAACAGACAGGCGGCAGATGAGCGCTCCCAGGTGAGCGGGCAGAAGTCTCTGGACAGGCGGGTGGTCACAGCACGTGACGGCAGAGCCTCCAGATAGGCTAGCAGACAGGCAGTAGATGAGCGCTCCCAGGTGAGCGGGCAGGAGTCACTGGACAGGCAGGTGGTCACAGCACGTGACGGCAGAGCCTCCAGGTAGGCTAGCAGGCAGGTAGCAGATGTGCGCTCCCAGGTGAGCGGGCAAGCTGGTCCATAGACAGACTGACAAGAGTTGGAAGGCAGACCGTCGGACCTCAGGCAAGCAGGCAGGTAGTTGATGTGCGCTCCCAGGTGAGCGGGCAAGCTGGTCCTTAGACAGACTGACAGGAGTAGTAAGGCAGACCGTCGGACCTCAGGCTAGCAGGATATCAGGCAGGAATAAGACAGCAAGCTGGCAGGAATCTGGCAGGTATCTGGCAGGTAACTGGCAACGGGACCTGAGGGCTGAAGCAGAGTAGTGAACAGTGCAACAACATTGCACGGGCACCTCCATTTTGGAGGAGGTGCCTTATATATGGTGAAGTCCTCCGGCCATTGGCCGGGGACTCCTTAGGATGGCGCGCGCGGCCCCTTTAAGAGGGAGGGAGAGAGCACGCGCGCCCTAAGCACAGTGGCCGGGAAGGAGCGCGCGCTGCCAGCAGAGCGGGAGGAGGACGCCGGGCACGGAGCAGAGAGGTGAGGGGAACAGCGTCCCTGCCTAGCAGAGGGCAGGGACGCCGGCGCTACAGTACCCCCCCCTTTAGGCCCCCCCTTTTTTAGGCCAGACAGAAATTTAGCAAGGATGAGCGGGGCATGGATGTTCTCCCGGGGCTCCCACGTTCTCTCCTCAGGACCAAACCCCTTCCAATCTACTAGAAAAAAGGTCTTTCCTCTTACCCTTTTGGTGGCAAGAATGTTCTCTACCTCAAACTCGTCCTCAGCAGAAACCGGAGCAGGAGGCGTACCTGTAGACTTGGAAAAAGAGTTAAGTACCACAGGTTTGAGGAGAGATACATGGAAGGAGTTAGGGATCCGTAAGTTGGCCGGGAGTTTCAATTTATAGGCCACCGGGTTGATCTGACTGATGACCTCCAGAGGACCGATGAACCGAGGCCATGACTTGTAAGAAGGTATCTTGAGTCGGACATATTTAGATGAGAGCCAGACTTTATCTCCAGGACGAAATTGTGGAGGATCCAGGCGTTTTTTGTCAGCGTGTCTTTTCATCCGTTCGGACGACTGAAGGAGTGCGGATCGGGTACTCTCCCAAATGGAGGAAAATTTGCTAACGAGAGATTCCGCAGCCGGGTTGTCCACAGAGGTGAAGACAGGAAAAGGAATCCGAGGATGCTGACCGAAGACTACAAAAAACGGGGATTTGGAGGAGGATTCGCTCTCGTGATTGTTATAAGAGACCTCGGCCCATGGTAGGAGATCCACCCAGTCTGAATGATGGGCATTAACGAAGTGCCGGAGGTAACTGGTCAGGTTCTGATTGATCCGCTCCACTTGACCATTGGACTGTGGGTGGTAAGCGGAAGAGAAGTCCAGGGTGACGTCTAGCAGTTTACAAGTGGCTCTCCAGAAGCGTGAGGTGAACTGTACCCCACGATCCGACACGATGTGGAGGGGCAGGCCATGAAGACGAAAGATGTGACGAATAAAGTCTTTAGCTAGCTCGGGTGCAGACGGGAGGCCTGGCAGGGGAACGAAATGAGCCATCTTGGAGAAGCGGTCAGCGACCACCCAAATGACCGTACAACCGGCAGAGACTGGGAGGTCAGTTATAAAGTCCATTGCTATATGCTGCCAGGGGGCAGCAGGTACAGAAAGCGGAAGGAGGCGACCGGCTGGCAGATGTCTCGGAACCTTGTTGCGGGCGCAGGACACACAGGCAGAAACAAAGTCTATTACGTCCTTGTGCAGGGTAGGCCACCAGTAGTGCCGGGTAATAAGCTGGAGGGTCTTTTTCTGACCGGCGTGGCCAGCCAGTTTAGGCGAGTGACCCCAGTGAAGGATCTTCTCCCGATCAGGTACTGATACGAACGTCTTTCCGGGAGGGAGACGATTTAGACTCACGGGAGCCACCTGCATTACTCTGGCGGGATCGATGATGTGTTTCGGATCTTCCTCGAGATCAGACACCAGAAAGGATCGAGACAAGGCGTCCGCCTTGACGTTTTTGTCAGCCGGGCGAAAATGAAGAACAAAATGAAAGCGAGCAAAAAACAAGGACCACCGGGCTTGGCGCGGGTTAAGTCTCTGGGCATGCTGGAGGTAAGCCAAGTTCTTGTGGTCAGTGTAAATTATTACCGGGTGAAGAGCCCCCTCGAGCAGGTAACGCCACTCCTCCAATGCCAGTTTGATGGCCAATAACTCTCGGTCTCCTATGGAATAATTGCGCTCTGAGGAGGAGAAGAGTTTAGAGAAGAAGCCGCAAGTTACCATCCTCCCGGAAGATGATTTTTGAGTAAGTTCCGCTCCGGCTCCAGAGGAGGAGGCATCAACTTCCAGGAAGAACTGCTTGTTGCCGTCCGGGCGATGCAGCACCGGGGCGGAAGAGAAGGCCTGTTTTAAGGAAAGAAAGGCCTCCTCTGCTTCGGGCGGCCACTCTTTGGGATTAGTACCCTTACGGGTGAGCGCGGAAATTGGGGCAGTCCGGGAAGAGAAGTGCGGGATGAAGAGGCGGTAGTAGTTGGCGAAGCCCAGGAACCGCTGAATGGCCTTCAACCCCTCCGGTCGAGGCCATTTCTCGATGGCAGACAGTTTCTCTGGATCCATTCGTAGGCCGGTCTGAGAAATAATGTAGCCCAAAAACGGAAGCGAGGTCTGCTCAAAGAGGCACTTCTCGTATTTAGCGAAGAGGTGATTCTGCCTCAGCCTGAGCAGGACCTGACGAACGTCCCTCCGGTGAGTCTGGAGATCCGGAGAGAAGACCAAGATGTCGTCCAGGTACACCACTACGCAGGAGTAGAGAAGGTCCCGGAAGATGTCATTGACCAACTCTTGAAAGACGGCAGGAGCGTTACAGAGACCAAAGGGCATTACCAGATATTCATAGTGGCCGTCCCGGGTGTTGAATGCCGTCTTCCATTCATCCCCCTGACGGATACGAACCAGGTTGTACGCCCCACGGAGGTCCAGTTTGGTGAAGATTCTAGCCCCCCTCAGACAATCAAATAACTCCAGAATGAGCGGAAGGGGGTACTTATTCTTCACCGTGATCTGGTTAAGGCCTCTATAGTCTATACAGGGACGAAGAGAGCCGTCCTTCTTTTTGACGAAAAAGAAGCCTGCTCCCGCCGGGGAGGTAGATTTCCGGATGAATCCCCTGGCCAGATTCTCCTCAATATATTCGGACATCGACCGGGTCTCAGCAGCGGATAATGGATAAATACGCCCACGGGGAGGAGTAGTACCAGGTAACAGGTCGATAGGGCAGTCGTATGGTCTATGAGGGGGTAGTGTCTCTGCCTCCTTTTTATTAAAGACATCAGCATAAGACCAATAAGGAATCGGAAGTCCAGGTAGATTAGCTGGGGTAGGAGAAGGACGGACGGGATGGACGGGAACCAGACAGGTCTTATGGCAGTCCTGTCCCCAGCGAAGGACTTCTCCGGTCAAGCACGGGTGCATGTCTCTGGAGCCAAGGTAGACCTAGCAAGAGGGCGAGAGAGAGTCCAGGCAGAACATGAAAGGAGATACTCTCAGAATGCAGCATTCCCACCTGCAGAGTAATGGATTCGGTGATGAGTTGGATGGGGCGTGGTAAGAGACCCCCATCCACGGCAGCAACAGACAAGGGTACAGCCAGAGGTTTGGTGGGGATGCGGTATTTCTCTACCAGGGACTGTGAAATAAGATTCCCGGCTGCTCCAGAGTCAAGTTGGGCTAGTTCGAAATAACGGTTCTCCCCGCAGACGATTGAGACTGACAGCAGCAGAGATGGAGAGGATTTATTCTTGTCTAGGTCGACCTCTCTGAGCGAACCTAGACACAGGCGTTTCCCGACCTCTCCGGGCAGGCACGGATCCGGTGCTCCTTACTGCCACAGTAGAAGCAGCTCCCCTCGGCACGGCGTAAGTCCTGACGGGTTTTGACCATCTTGGTCTGGTCGACCTGCATAGGCTCAGGAGAGTGTACCTGGGGAGAGACGGATTTCTGAAAAGTAGGAGCTAGACGTGGAAACCTCCTCTCACGGGTGACCTCTTTGGCACGCTCCTGGAACCGTAGGTCAATCCGGGTGGCAAGAGTTATTAGGTCATCGAGAGTGGTAGGAATGTCCCGACCGGCAAGTTCATCTTTAATACGGCCGGACAGACCCTCCCAGAAGACGGATACCAGAGCGTCGTTATCCCAGGCCAGCTCCGAGGCAAGGGTACGGAACCGTATAGCATATTGGCCCACGGTGAGACTTCCCTGACGGAGGCGTAGCAGTGATGATGCGGATGAGGTCTTCCGTCCGGGTTCGTCGAAGACTTTCCGGAAAGCCATGAGAAAGGCAGGCAAGTCGGACACCAGGGGGTCTCCTCTCTCCCATAGAGGATTTAGCCAGGCCAGGGCCTCCCCGGTGAGATGGGACATGATGAAGGCAATTTTGGCCCGGTCGGAGTTAAACTGGTGGGACAGGAGTTCAAAGTGCAGGGTGCACTGATTTATGAAGCCCCGAGCCTGGGCGGAGTCGCCTCCGAAGCGAGGAGGTGCAGAAAGCCGGGGTCCGGGGTAGGATACCATGGTATTAGTGGACAGCGGAGCTGCCGGATTGCGAGTCATGGCACTGGCGGAGGTTGCTGGCGGAGCAGTCAGAGTGTCCAGGCGAGAATTGACATTCCGCAGGTGACCCAGGATGGACTCCTGTTGGGACCTCTGACGGGACAGTTCATGACACAGGTCCGAGAGCGAGGGAGCTTGGGTGCCACCGGGTTCCATGGCCCGAGCAAACGGTAACGGGTCTGGGAGGCGGAACCTCTGAGCTACTATACAAGGGGGCGGTCCTTGTAAGGGAGCGGGTGGCGACCAGGCAGGCAGTCACAGCAGGTGACCGGGACAGTCTCTAGAAGAACGGGCAGGAGGTCACGGCAAGTGACCGGGGCAGTCTCTGGATGAACGGGCAGATGGTCACGGCAAGTGACCGGGACAGTCTCTAGAAGAACGGGCAGGAGGTCACGGCAAGTGACCGGGGCAGTCTCTGGATGAACGGGCAGATGGTCACGGCAAGTGACCGGGGCAGTCTCTGGGTGAACGGGCAGATGGTAACGGCAAGTGACCGGGGCAGTCTCTGGGTAAAGGGTTGGTACGACCTGTGGCGACTGATGGTAGACGTGAGCTCCCAGGTGAGCAGGCGAGAGACTCTGGATAAACGGGTGGTCACAGCATGTGACGGCGGAGCATCCAGGAAGACCAACAGACAGGTGGCAGATGAGCGCTCCCAGGTGAGCGGGCAGAAGTCTCTGGACAGGCGGGTGGTCACAGCACGTGACGGCAGAGCCTCCAGATAGGCTAGCAGACAGGCAGTAGATGAGCGCTCCCAGGTGAGTGGGCAGGAGTCACTGGACAGGCAGGTGGTCACAGCACGTGACGGCAGAGACTCCAGGTAGGCTAGCAGGCAGGTAGCAGATGTGCGCTCCCAGGTGAGCGGGCAAGCTGGTCCATAGACAGACTGACAAGAGTTGGAAGGCAGACCGTCGGACCTCAGGCAAGCAGGCAGGTAGTTGATGTGCGCTCCCAGGTGAGCGGGCAAGCTGGTCCTTAGACAGACTGACAGGAGTAGTAAGGCAGACCGTCGGACCTCAGGCTAGCAGGATATCAGGCAGGAATAAGACAGCAAGCTGGCAGGAATCTGGCAGGTATCTGGCAGGTAACTGGCAACGGGACCTGAGGGCTGAAGCAGAGTAGTGAACAGTGCAACAACATTGCTCGGGCACCTCCATTTTGGAGGAGGTGCCTTATATATGGTGAAGTCCTCCGGCCATTGGCCGGGGACTCCTTAGGACGGCGCGCGTGGCCCCTTTAAGAGGGAGGGAGAGTGCGCGCGCGCGCCCTAAGCACAGTGGCCGGGAAGGAGCGCGCGCTGCCAGTAGAGCGGGAGGAGGACGCCGGGCACGGAGCAGAGAGGTGAGGGGAACAGCGTCCCTGCCTAGCAGAGGGCAGGGACGCCGGCGCTACAGAAATCCACTGCCATTGAACAAGTCAGAGGTAAAAAAAACACTACTATGTAAAAGTGTTTTTAGTAGAATAAATGGTAATACATAACAGTCTACATGGAGAAATATAGTATCACATGTCACAAGATTATTGCACAATAATTTCCCAAAAAGGGGTTAGTAAAAAGTGACTTGTGCATACAAGGAATGTTTGAATATTCATACATGTGATATAAATTCATACAGTATAGTCATTATACCCATCTAGTGGACTAATATAGTCTGACCACTATAAATAGGTGTACACTAGAGTCAGTCCATTAACATTCAGGTTTAACAAGGTTGAATCCAAACAGATAATGCTATATTAGTCAGATGATAGCTAAAGCCACAGAACATGCATATGTTATACATTGGACCAAATGGCTCTTATGTAGAATGCACTGGGATAGATGTCCATTAAACCCATATAAATAACAAGTCACACCAAGTAAACTGCAGCATAATAGTTACCGAAACTTGCTTCCCCCTAACGCGCGTTTCACGTGATTGCTTGTATTATTTCTATGGATTTATTTTTTCTTGCATAGGAGTTTTTTCTTTGTTGGCTGAATAGATTTAATTACTCCCATTAGTTTATATTACATATTTAGGCCATTAAATATTACAATGTACAGACCATGATGTGGATACTGGGTGGGAAGGTGGATGTTTCTAGATTAAGGGCTTCACCAAGCTGCATGATATCCTTTATAATTGATATCATAACTGTCATTTTCTAAAAATAGGACTCAGACCATACAAGTTGGTCTTTAGTCATAAAACTACAATTCTCGGAATGCCTCATCCTGAAGTAAACAGGGCACACTGTCACTTGTAGTTCAACAACAGAAGTAGAAGAACGTTAAAGGGGTTTTCCAAAAATGTAATAAGATGACCGCTATCATGTAATTCAAATGGCAGCCCATCTTAGTTACGTGTTAGGATGGACTGAAGTCTGAAGAAACACTGCTCCCGAGACCTGTGTCTCAACTTATAGGAGCTGTATCATAAGCAGACGTACAGGAACTGCAGGAGGAGGGATAAGGCAGGAGAAGAGATAAATCTCAGCTGACTGAATGCAAAATATTTTTTTCTTCAGCCTCAGTCCTCCGAGCTCAGTCAGCCAAGTAAAAGATTTATTTTTTCTACCGTCACACACTTCTCCAGCAGGTCCAGTCCATGTGCTTACATTACAGCTCCTATCATTGAGACACAGGTCTCTGGATCAGTTTTTTTTCACAGTGTGGTCCGTCCTGATACATTAGTAGGATGGATTGCCACTTGCGTTATGTGATGGTGGCATTTTTATTACATTCTTGGAGAACCCCTTTATTATGCTGTTTTTGCAATAGTGTGATCCAAATTAATGGCTATGACTCCCTTCTCTAGATATGTGTGAATCTTTTAATATTCAAATTTTCCCCCAAAAATGTGATTTGCCGCAAATAAATTTGCATAAATCTCAATACTGGAAAGCTTATAATTGCTCGGAAAATACACGTGGGGTAGAGAAATGAGAGAGAAAGGACCCTGCTGACCATAAGAGCTTGCACTCTAGAGGCAAGAGAGAGAGAAGGGAACCTGTTCATCATAAGAGCTTACACTCTACAAGAGAGATGGACTTACCCAGTAACTTTTGAGATGGAAAACAACTTTACTTTAAAAGCTGTGCTCCACTATGAACCCCTGATCTGTGATGGCCCAGGGACTGACCACCACTGTACAAGAAGAATCCGCTAGATGTCATAGCTGCAGGGTATTATGGGGAGACCCTCGCTGTCATAGCTGCAGGGTATTATGGGGAGACCCTCACTGTCATAGCTGCAGGGTATTATGGGGAGACACACGTGGCAATGCAAAATGACATTAGTGTTATGATCTGCAACATAAACTAAGGAAAGAATGGGAAAAGCTGTCCCTACAGTAAGACTAAGCTGGATCCCTACAATGTAGCGGGGCAGCCTGTTCCTTGTGAACAGACCCGCCTTCGTCCTCGGCTAGTCTGAACGGAGAGCTATAGAGTAAAGGGAGGGGTCCCTAACAGAACTAAGGACTGGGACAAAAATGGGACACCTCCTAACAGAAGTTGTTGCAGAGCAAAAAGACAAACTGACAAAAAGTACTAGAGGTCCCAGAGGACCAAGCAAACGAGACAGAGATAGGCACTAAAGCACCTGGCTAGAGAGACAGGCAAAAAACACTGAAGTCCAGCAAAGCCAGAAGGGCGGAGCTGGAATATATAGGAAGATGCTCACGTGACTGCAAAACACAAGATAGAAACAAAAACAAACAGGAGGGTTATAACAGTACCCCCTCTTCTATGAGGATCCTCCGGATCCTCCAGGCCCAGGCCTATCAGGAAACCTCCTGTGGAAAGCTTTAACAAGCCTAGGAGCAGAGACATCATCCGTCCTTACCCAGGAGTTGTCTTCGGGAACGAAACCCTTCCAGGAGACAAGATACTGTAATATCCCTCTATGCCATCTTGAATTCAAAATACAAGAAATTTCATATTCACCGTCTTCCACCACAGGAGAAACTGTGACAGTGGCGTCCGTATTAGAAACGTTAGCCTTTTTCAACAAGGAAACATGAAACACAGAATTAATCTTCCAGGAAGTAGGGACATCCAACCTGACAGCAGATGGGTTAACAACCTGAAGCACTTTAAATTGACCCACAAACTTAGGACCCAGTTTCTTAGAGGGAATCCTCAACTGCAAGTTCTTCGAGGACAACCAAACCATGTCACCCACAGTAAACAAAACCTCTTTACGTTTCCTGTCAAAATAATTCTTGGACTTCTTGTTAGCCTCTTGCAGGTTACAACGTACATTAGTCCAAACTCTCTCCAAATCACCGGAAAAATTCTCCTCCTCCGGTACCGCCGACCCCAATTTGGAGAACAAATCAAAAGACGGATGTCTCCCAGTGCAACAAAAAAAAGGAGAACACCCAGCAGAGGAGGATGTATGATTGTTAAGAGCAAATTCTGTGAGAGGCAGAAACTCAGACCACACCTCTTGAGTGTCCGCCACAAAACAACGCAAAAACTGTTCAACATCCTGGTTCTTTCTTTCAGTCGGTCCATTAGACTCGGGATGATAACCAGATGAAAATGACAAATGAACTCCCAACCTGTCACAAAAAGCACGCCAAAAGCGAGCCACAAACTGAGGTCCTCTATCAGAAACAATATCTGTGGGAACGCCATGGAGCTTGACAATCTCCTTAACAAACGCCTTAGCGAGTGTCTTGGCGCAGGGCAACTTAATGAATGGAACCAAATGACACATCTTAGTAAAACGGTCTACGACCACCCAGATGACAGTAAAACCCTCAGACACAGGAAGATCAGTAATAAAATCCATAGAGAGATGCGTCCAAGGCGCACTAGGAACCTCCTGAGGGCAAAGCAACCCCGCAGCAGGAGTATGTGAAGCCTTTAACCTAGCACACACAGTAAGTACACTGACGCACCCACTTGATGACTTCCTTCTGCCATCCAGGCCACCAAAAAGTGCGACTGATAAATCTCTTAGTCTCCGAAACTCCTGGATAACCTGCCAACCGAGACTCATGACACTCCACAAACAAATCTCTCCTAAAGGCTCTAGGCACGAACAACCTCCCATGGGGAGTGTTAGATGGAGCATCATCTTGAGCATTCAGAATCCCATTCTCCAAATTGGAGTCCAATGCTGCCACCACAACTCCTTTCTGCAAAATGCTCTCCTCCTCCTCGGTACCGACTGTAGGAGAGAAGCTGCGAGATAAAGCATCGGCTTTAGCATTCTTAGTACCAGGGATATAGGTAACAGAAAAATGAAACCGAGAAAAAAAAGTGCCCACCTAGCTTGACAGGCATTCAAGCGCTTGGCAGCATCCAGATAGATCAAATTCTTATGATCTGTGAAAACCTGAATAGGAAATCTAGCGCCTTCCAAAAAATGACGCCAGTGTTCAAACGGAAGTTTAATAGCCAGCAACTCCCGATTTCCAACATCATAATTCAGTTCGGTTTCCGAAATTTTTTTCGAAAAGAAGGCACAAGGATGTACTCCACCCTTGTTCTCCTGAGACAAAACTGCTCCGACCCCCACCGATGAAGCATCGACCTCGACCAAAAAAGGTTTGGTCTCATTAAGCTGTATAAGGATAGGGGCCGAACTGAACCTCACTTTGAGATACTCAAACGCTTCAATGGCTTCAGTAGTCCACTGGGTTGTATTCGCACCTTTCCTGGTGAGATCAGTTAGACGTTTAACAATTACAGAAAAATTCTTAATGAATTTCCTGTAATAATTGGCAAAACCCAAAAACCTCTGTATAGATTTCAAACCAATAGGTCTAGGCCATTCCTGCACAGCCTGAACCTTCACAGGGTCCATCTCAAAGCCCTAGCTGGAGACAATGTACCCCAAAAAACTAATTTTCTGCACAGCGGACTCACATTTCTCCAGCTTAGCAAAGAGTGAATTATCATTCAATAACTGCAAAACTTCACGTACACTCTGCCAATGGGACTCTAAATCTGGTGAATAAATCAAAATGTCATCCAAATACACAACCACATTCTTACCAATAAAAGGTCTCAGGATGTCATTAATAAGGTTCTGAAAAAATGCAGGTGCATTGGTAAGACCGAAGGGCATCACCAGATTCTCAAAATGACCTACCGGAGTGTTAAAAGTAGTTTTCCATTCATCACCCTCCTTCACGCGCAACAAATTGTATGCCCCTCGGAGATCAATTTTTGAGAACCACTTGGCTCCCACTAACTGGTTAAACAAGTCAGGAATTAACGGCAATGGGTAGGAATTGCGTACGGTAATCTTATTAATTTCACGAAAATCCAGACATGGACGTAAACCGCCATCCTTTTTTTTAACAAAGAAGAATCCGACTGCCAGAGGCGACTTAGAAAGTCTAATGTGACCAGCAGCCAGGCTAGTCTCTATGTACTCCTCCAAGGCCTTTCTTTCAGGGATAGTAAGATTAAACAAGCGACTTTTGGGAAGAGTAGCACCTGGAACAAACTCAATGGCGCAATCATAATCCCTATGAGGAGGTAAAACTTGCGACTCCTCCGAAAAAACCCTTCAAAAATCTTGAATAGGTACTGGTAATTCCCCTTTTTCCACAGCCGCAATGCGACCATTACAACATTTATCATAGCACTTCGGACTCCAAGACTTAATCACATTAGTAGACCAATCCAACAAAGGATTGTGCAGTTTTAACCAAGGCAATCCTAGAACAACTGGAGAGGGCAAATTATCCAAAACAACCAAGTCCAAAATTTCTTGGTGAACACTATTGATAGTGAGAGGAAATGCAGCAGTCTTGTGAGTAATACATTTCAAAGGAGTGTTATCAATTGCAACCACAGAAATAGGAGATGACAAAGGTTTGGATTTCAATTTAAGTTTTTCCAAAAACCCTTTATCAATCACATTAAGTGTTGAACCACAATCCACAAATACCTGAAATTCAATCAAATTTCCCTGCAGAGTAGTACACCCAGAAAGGAACACTCCTGCAGAGCGTAAACAAGCTATACGGGTGTAACGGACCTTTTTTTTTTCTTTACTTAAACGACGCTCACAATACTTAATCAAATGATCATCTTTACCACAATAAAGACACAAACCTTCGGCGAATCTCCGATCTCTTTCTTGAGAGCGGAGTGACATCGCCCCAACCTCCACTGGTTCTCCGCTGTCAGGGCAGATTTTCTGGAAACTAGGGCCTGAAGTTACAGGAGTTTTTACATCATTGACCCTGGACCTTATTCTCCTGTTCACACGAACAGCTAACTGAACAGCTTCCTGCAGAGTTTCAGGTGCAGGGAATGCAATTAGCAAATCCTTAACCCTTTCACTCAGACCAGCAAGAAATAAACTTTTCAGCGCCGAATCATTCCACTTAACTTCTGAAGCCCATCTCCTGAAGTGTGTGCAATAAATTTCAACATCATGTGACCCCTGATTCAAACGTCTAAGTTCTGATTCAGCAGATGAGATTCGATCAGGATCGTCATATAATAGCTACATAGCAGAAAAAAATTCCTCAACAGAACTTAAACATGGATCATTAGGTTGGAGAGAAAAGGCCCACCCCTGTGGTTCTTTGCACAAAAGTGACATAATAAAACCAATGTGCTGTGATTCATTCCCAGAGGACCTCAGTCTCAAACGAAAATATAACAAACAAGCATTTTTAAAGGAAAAAAAATCTTGCTGTTTACCATAAAAAATATCAGGCAGTCCTACCTTCGGTTCCACAAAATGCGCTCCAGGACAGCTACTCATGTGTTGCTGAAGCTCGGCCACCTCCAGAAACAATCCCTGCAGGCGTTGAGCCAACTCCTGGATGGAAACCATATTGATCCCCGAATTTCTTTCCTTTTAGTTTTTTTTTTGGGCTGGACTTACTGTTATGATCTGCAACATAAACTAAGGAAAGAATGGGAAAAGCTGTCCCTACAGTAAGACTAAGCTGGATCCCTACGATGTAGCGGGCAGCCTGTTCCTTGTGAACAGACCCGCCTTCGTCCTCGGCTAGTCTGAACGGAGACCTATAGAATAAAGGGAGGGGTCCCTAAAAGAACTAAGGACTGGGACAAAAATGGGACATCTCCTAGCAGAAGTTGTTGCAGAGCAAAAAAACAAACTGACAAAATGTACTAGAGGTCCCAGAGGTCCAAGCAAACTAGACAGAGATAGGCATCGAAGCACCTGGCTAGAGAGACAGGCAAAAAACACTGAAGTCCAGCAAAGCCAGAAGGGCAGAGCTGGAATATATAGGCAGCTGGTCACGTGACCGCAAAACACAAGATAGCAAAAACTAACAGGAGGGTTCTAACAGTTAGCCTGCTCTCTGCTGTTTCAGTAGTGAAGGAAATGGTGCCAAGCAACTTTATTTTTATTTGAGAACAGTGAATTAAATCTTAAAATGTTCTAATTAGCGTGAAACAAAGAATTTCAAGAAATGAACTTGATCCTTCTTGGATTGATCCACTCATCTCTGTCCCTCACTTTGTATCATACTTTAATTGAGGAAAATGGTAAAGTCAACTGATTTTTAAAAAAGTTTGAATGCTATTTTGAATGTGAAGTGATGAATGCCTATGGATGAAATAGATGAAGTGAGAACCAGGAGTTTGGAGGGTAAGTGTATAGTCTAGTCTAAGGTCTAAATTAAGTTAAGGTCTTTTGTAAACCACGACCATCAAAAATGCCACTTCCATTTTGACCATGACCTGCTATTCATTCAACATCTTGTGAAGACCTCTCCATACTTGACGTATCTGGTGATGGGGCTGATATATCTCTTTAAATGCTCACTCTTAATCTGCTTTCACTCAGCAGGTCCCTCCAATTTACCTTCTGCAGCAAAGCAGCTTGTTCTCTTGCTCGCGATTTGCTCTCACTTTTCTGCTCTATCACCTTTTCACTCAAGACTGTGAATTCCCCATTTTTTGTGTCCTTGCCTGCCATGTGGCTTTCCATATTCTGCATTCTGTTTTCTTGTGTAATTCCTTATTTCTTTGTAACTTAAACAAATTATCAGTAATTTTTATTGTGAATAACATGTCAAACCTCCTGTATAATTTTAGTGAAAAACCTTACAGATGTAGCAAGAAGTGGCCTTCAGTGCAAAACCTAAATTTGGGCCCAGCGCATAACCTCTATTGTCCTCATATGTTACCAGTTATGAATTTTGTCTACTGCGTAAATACTTTTGAGAACTTAGTAAACACTTTACGTTATAAGCTGTCATAATTTTACCAACATTATTGACATGACATATTTCTTCATTTTAGGTTGTGGAGACATGAAAAATGGATGCCAGTGGGCAGAGGTATAATGTGTATCTGTTGGCTCCAATTCAAAATTTGTAACAAGTCCCCCCAGTTACCATGTGAAATTTAAATAATAGAGAACTTTAATGTGGTAGAGTAGACTTTGAACTCAGTAAAGCACCAGAGACTGAATGTCATTGCTACTTTTGTGCACCCTACGTATCCTACTTGTCTACTCTTTGATAACATCTGGAAGGCTCCTAGAATAAAAAGAGACCACATAAATGCTCCAAAAAGGCTGAAAATCTCAAGGGCACTGTTGAATCTGCCAAAAAAAAAATTTTCCGGGATGTTTCTTCAGTTATGGAAGTATGGAAAGGGACTTGTAGAAGCACGAAAATGGGTGTAAAGGAAGTGACAAAAGAAAATGGGCAAGGATGCTGCCAAAATTTTAGATCTCAAAAATAGATCTCCTTCCAGGATCCTGCCAGTGAAATCTCGAATACCTGAAGTGTTATGGAATAAAGAGCACTGAATTTATTTTACTCGATGGTTCATTATTTTGTTGTTGAGCGTTGCTTTGTCTGCGCTTATAACTCTTGAGAAAAAAGATGGTCCTCGGATGTAGACTGGAAGAAGTTGCAATTTAATAGATTTAGCAGTACCAGTGATGATCTCTTTTTTGTAGCTACTGACAGTGAAGTTTTAGGTAATGGAGAAACAAATGGGTTAATTTTTTGCTGCCATGTAGAAAGGATGAGGAATGCCAATCTGAATGTACGTGGTTTATTTCGTTAACGCGTTTCAAAGTGTACAAACTTCTTCCACAGGACAACCTAAGCCTAAGCATTATCAGTGGTTGTGTGCACACAACCCGACCAGGTGAGCACCATTAAGTTATTCTCTCAACATTGTTACCCAGATAAGACCCTATTTTTGCGCTTTGTGTCTTTCCAATTCTCCATTTATTTGGACAGTGAAATTTTGGCAGCATTTTTGGAGGTTAGTGGTCCATGAAACTCATGGACCTGTGACTTTTTGATGACATATGTAACTAAGTAAGAAAGGTTTTGGAGCAACAAGTCTTGAGATGTTTTTCTATACGTAAAAGGACACAACAATAAAAGGTCAAAGTGCCAGTATGACTTATCTCCCACCAAATGTACACACTTTTAATGAATAAATAAGCAGAAATTCGGAAAGCTGTATTTACCCTCAACCCAATAAATAACCTTGAAAGTAGTGAGAGAGTCAGTGACATTTTCTAAGGCCCAAATTCAAATTGGTGTAAAACTTTGAAAAATTGTTTTGGGCAACGTTACTGATGAGAAATTCAATAAATGACGTACCCTTCAAAAGGAATTCAGGGCATCTTATGCCTGCATTCCCCTCATTAAGAGTGGTGTATAAAATGTCCACCTTAATCATTTATAGTCATGGCCAAAAGTGTTGGCACCATTGAAATTGTTCCAGAAAATGAAGCATTTCTTTCAAAAAATGATTGCAATTTCACGTTTTATTATTCACATGTTTATGTCCTTTGTGTTTATTGGAATAACACAAAAAAACTGAGAAAAAAGGCAAATTAGACAAAATTTCATACAAAATCCCAAAAATGAGCTAGACAAAATTGTTGGCACCTTTCCAAAATCGTGGGAAAACAACTTTGTTTCAAGCATGTGATGCTCCTTCAGACTCACCTGTGGCAAATAACAGGTGTGGGCAATATAAAAATCACATTTGAAACCAGATAAAAAAAGAGCAGAAGTTGACTCTGTCTTTGCACTGTGTGTCTGTGTATGCCACACTAAGCATGGAGACCAGAAATAGGAGAAGAGAACTGTCTGAGGACTTGAGAACCAAAATTGTTAAAAAAATCAACAATCTCAAGGCTACAAGTCCATCTCCAGAGATCTTGATATTTCGTTGTCCATGGTGCGCAACATAATCAAGAACTTTACAACCCATGGCACTGTAGCTAATCTCCCTGGACATGAAAGGCAGAGAAAAATTGATGAAAGGTTGCAACGCAGGATAGTCTGCATGGTAGATAAGCAGCCTCAATCAAGTTCCAAAAATATTCAAGCTGTCCTGCAGGCTCAGGGTGCATTAGTGTCAGCGCAAACTGTCTGTCGACATTTGAATGAAATGAAACGCTATGGCAGGAGACCCAGGAGGACCCCACTGCTGACACAGACATAAAAAAGCTAGACTGCAGTTTGCCAAAATTTATGTAAAAGAACACAGTACCTACAGTCAAATATGATGGAAATTTAAAGATGTCTTGGGGTTATTTTGCTATCTCTGGCACTGGGTGCCTTGGCTGTGTGCAATGCATCATGAAATCTGAAGATTATCAAAAGGATTTTGAGTCGCAATGTTGTGCCCAGTGTCAGAAAGCTGGGTTTGCATCCTAGGTCATGAGTCTTCCAGCAGGACAATGATCCCAAACATACCTCACGAATAGTGTTGAGCCACCCCCGTAGTGTTCGAGTTCGGTTCGGTTCGTCGAACACCCGTGTGTTCGCCGAACTGTTCGTCGAACTGTTCGTCGAACACCTTCGAACACAGTTAAAACCAATGGCAGGCAAACAAAAACACATAGAAACACATAGAAAACACCTTCAAAGGTGTAAAAAGCTGACAAACTGCTCAGAAGACACAACTAACACATGGAAAAGTGACAAGTACATATAGTCATGCGAAAAGAAAAGAGGTGGAGGAGTAAAAGGAGGGGGAGACACAGATATAGGCATGTCATGCCCTTCTAAAATCCAAAAAGTGAGAAGCCGAGACGGCCAGTCCGCTCCTGCCCGTGCCACCTCCGTGTCGCCGGGTTTGTGCCAGAGCCGCGGTGAACCCTGACGGCCAGCCCCCCTCTCCCAATACTGGTGCCTGTCCGCTGGTGGGTCGAGAGAGCCCCCCTGTGGTGGAGGCAGCTCTAAGCTTTTTAATTTAAATTGTCCCTCTAATTTGAATGAATACACTTTAAATCCATTTACAAGGATCTATTGGAGGGCAAGTCTCATGCCAGCAGCCGCGTAATTCCAGCTCCAGTAGCGTCCACTAAAGCTGCTGCAGTTAAAAAGCTTTTATAAGGATCGAGCTCGGCTGTCCACCGCAAGGCATCCTAGTGCCAGTCCCAGCCCCTATGCCTTGGGGTGCCTCCTGATGCTCTTCACTAAGTATCCCGTGGTCCCGAAGCATTTCCTTTGAAAAAATTAAGTGTCCAAACTACAGGTGGTGTAGCTTGCTTAACAGCCGGGATAATCCGCTGACTAGCAGACACTGCTACTAGGCACAAAGTATTTCCTGGGCTAGATGCAGTTAAAAATTTGTAAGTAGATACTCTCGTTGGATGCTGAGAAAGCATTCCATAGAGTCTCCTGGCACGCCATATATGATTCTCTTAAAAAGCTTGGGGTAGGGGTCTAGGGGACCCTTTTATAGCCAAAATCACGGCCCTGTATCACAATACGTCACCTAGGCTGAAGATAAATGGAACTGTAGCACCGAGGGCTCGGTTGCTACAGACGTATTGCACCTCACCCAGAGGTGTGATATCTCACTCTCAGATAAGGATGGAGTGTGGATCAGGACCCGACACCTGCATGCATTACACCACATTGCCGTGGGGCAGGGCGACCAATATGCCCCTGAGATGGGCACGACAGTCCCTATCCCTGGCTGGAGTGGGGGGAGGGAACACTGAGGAAGGGGAACCCTGCAGTGCAGGAGCAGGGAGGAAGCAGTTCCTGGGTGCATTGAGAAGGGAGTATAAAAGGTGGGCACCATCTTAGTTCAGTGCAGAGAAGTCTGAGCAGAAGTGGCAGGGAGCAGGGGCTCTGCATGAGCTCTGCTCCGGAGGCGGGCCTAGTAACAGAGGCCCAGGCCTGCAAGAGGGAGAAGGAAGGAAGAGGAGCGGAGAAGGCTCCAGGAACGAGGAATGAAGGGATCCCAGGGGTGCGGACGGGCGAGTCGCCACCGCACGCCCGAATCCACCTGCGTGGAGGGGTCAGGCCAAAGGGGGAGACCGGTCCCCGAACTAGTGGAGGCAGGAAATGACCCTCAGCTATAAACCGGAGGCTCTGACATTTTATGTGGCGCAGCCCCTTGCTCCACCCGCTAGGAAGGCACCACATAGGGTCAGGGAAACTGGCGCCAAGTTTACCAAGAGGAGGCCCGAGGCAGCCGGACAGAAGTGTTGGTAAGAAAGGCCAGACAAAGGACACACAAAGGGGGTCCTGTGAAGCGCTCCAAAGTTATCTGGGAGTTGTCTGAGCCCCTCACCTGGTGAGCACAGTACGACGTGGGCAGCCGTTACCTGCAGACGTGGTCTGGATAATAAGAACTGTGAGTAAAGGCCCTGAACTGCATCACTGACTCCGTGTCGTTACTGCTGCTGCCCTGCACCATCACCCCCATCCTCCGCATACACTGCCCTGAGGCTATACTCCTCCCGTGGGGAGTTATGCTACGCTCTGCTGCACCCACAACACCAGCCTTAGCGGTCTGCCCTGTAGCGGCGGTTCACTCTGACCGCAATCCACGGGTGGCGTAGTCGAACATTTAAACATCAAAACCACATAAATAGTTCCGCCACTGGTTTGACCGCCCTGAGCCACGGAACCGGATCGCCGCCACGAAGACTACAACCACCAGCATCCACCAAAAAGGGTCCGGCTCCGGGTGTCCCAAGGCCCAGGGGGTGCGTCAGAACATTTTCATCACCTTTCACAATCACCAATGGGACAAGGCAGGGATGTCCTCTGTCCCCTCTCTTATACATCCTAGTGACGGAGCACCTGCTCTCATCAATTCGCCATAACCCCAATATTAGGTGGATTGAGGTGGGAGGCACCGAGTACAAGTGCTCTCTATTCGCTGATGATGTCCTAGTATATATCACTCAATCACATATATCCATCCCTGCTGTTATGGCTGAAATAGATCACTTTGTTACATGGTAAAATTTTAAAATCAATGCAGCGAAGTCTGAGGCCCTCGATGTCTCCCTCCCTAAATCCATATAGGATTCCATCCAGTCCAACTTTCCCTTTGTCTGGCCCTCACAGGGTATCAAATACTTAGGAATTCCTATTCATAGAGACCTCTCCCATCTATGTTATCTTAATTTTGGGCCCTTTATTGAACAATTCCATACAGACCACGGTTGGCAAGTTGGAACTGTGAGATTCACTACATGCACCACTGGTATTTTGTGGAAAAGCACATGTAAGATTCTGCAACAGTCTCTGCTGATACTCCTGCATGCGTGCATCCCTTTCTATGGCAGGAATAATTTCTGCAAATTTACTTTTGTACCGGGGATCTAACAGTGTGGCAACCCAGTAGTCAGGATTATTTCTAATTCTCACAATTCGAGGGTCATGTTGCAGGTAGTGCAGCAAGAAGGCACTCATGTGTGTTGCGCATCCAGGAGCACCAAGTCCCTGTTGTGTTGGTGGCGAGGTAACAATCATGCTTCCTTCCTCTGTCCTCTCCCCCCAACCTCGCACAACAGAAGTGTAATCAAGGTCTCCCTCATCTGATGAGTCTTCCATCAGTTCGTCCTCCACTTCTTCCTGGGCTCCTGCACCTTCCTCACTAGTTTGGCTGCTACCATGCGCCCTGGTAAAATCATCTCCCCCACCCTCACATGCCTGCCGCCCTGGTGCTGCCGACCGTCTGGACCTTGCAGATGTTAGCCCTTCCGCATACAACTCCTCCTCCTCTACTTCCTCCACCTCCTCTTGTGCCACCACCTGACTCCGAATTCTGTTTAACATGTGCTCCAGCATGTAAATCACCGGAATAGTCATGCTGATAATGGCATCGTCAGCACTAAACATCTTCGTCGCCATTTCAAAACTGTGCAGAAGGGTGCATAGGTCCCTGATCTGAGACCACTCCTCCAGCGTGATTTGCCCCACCTCTGAATCTCGTTGGCCCAGGCTATACGTCAGAACGTATTGCACCAGGGCTTGTCGGTGCTGCCACAGTCGCTGCAACATGTGCAGAGTTGAATTCCACCGGGTAGGCACATCGCATTTTAGCCGGTGAAGTGGCAGGCCCAACGACTTCTGTAGAGATGTAAGTCGCTGAGCTGCGGGATGCGAACGGCGGAAGTGAGCACACAGCGACCGTGCCCTCTGCAGAAGGCCATCTAGTCTGGGATAGTGGGCTAAAAATTGCTGGACAACCAGGTTCAACACGTGAGCCATACAAGGCACGTGTGTGACATTGCCCCGGCGAAGGGCCGCACCCAGGTTTGCAGCATTGTCGCACACGGCCTTCCCTGGTTTCAGGTCCAGTGGAGACAACCATTCATGAAATTGGTTCTCCAGAGCTGACCACAACTCCTCAGCTGTGTGACTCACATTTCCCAGACATTTCAATGTAAAAACCGCCTGATGACGTTGAGCCCTACTGCCAGCATAGTAAGGAGGTGTGCAGGATCCCTTCTGCGCAGTTAGAAAGCTTGTGGCATGACCAGACAGGCTTTGGGTGCAGGTGGAAGACCGAGAGGAGGTTGAGGAGGCAGAAGCAGTGGAGGAAAAATGACATAAAGAGGATTGACGCACAACTCGTGGGGACGGCAAGACTTGGACAGCAGCCCCTTGTCCTGCTGTCACCATAGTTACCCAGTGCCCAGTCAGCGACATGTAACGCCCCTGTCCATGCCTACTCGTCCAAGTGTCTGTGGTGAAATGCACCCTGTCACACACAGAGTTTCTCAAAGAAGCGGTGATGTTGTGTGCGACATGCTGGTGGAGCGCAGGCACACCTTTCTTTGAGAAGTAGTGCCGACTGGGCATCTGGTACTGGGGCACTGCGACGGACATAAGGTCTCGAAAATCCTCTGTGTCCACCAGGCGGAAAGGCAGCATTTCTGTAGCCAAGAGCTTGCAGATGGTGAAATTCAACCTCTTAGCTTTCTCATGGCTAGGAGGAAATGGTCTTTTACTTGTCCACATCTGAGGGACCGAGGGCTGGCTATTGTGCTTAGACGGGGTTGATAAGGGTGTCCCCGGCAAACTGCCGGTCTGTGAGGAAGATGCAGGCGGACATGTTAGGTTGCCTTGATCCAAAGGTGGTGCTATCGATGTCGGACAGCGCTCAAGACCAGCTGGTGTTACCACCTCCAAAGAAAATGATGACCTGCCAATCACGCTGGCTGTTGCGGGTAAAGAGGTGGCAGGTCTGCGCCCCAAAACAGGTGTGACTGCTGTCCCCCCAGTCACAGAGGATGAAGAGGCCGCGGATGCACAAGATATGGCAGACGGTGGTTGGCCCGGCCGGCTAGACCGCATTGTAGCACACTGAGCTTCCCACTGCAACTTATGCTTCATGTCCATGTGCCGGTTCATGCATGAAGTACTCAAACTATGTATTTTTTGGCCTCTACTTAGCTTTGGCTGACAAATGTTACAGATAACACGAGATGGGTCATCTTTATCGATCTGAAAAAATGCCCAGGCTATGCAAGGCTTAGCACCCATGCGACCTGAAGAGCCACCACGACTTGTGGTGAGAGGCAGAGTTGTGTTTGAGGATGCAGTTGTTGACGTGCTTCCAGTACTACGTCTCTGTCCAGGAAGGCGCAACCTGACCTCGTCGTCACTAGCATCTTCCTCCACCTCCTCTGCTGACCTCATCTCTTGGCTGACTGTGGGTTGACAGTAAGTGGGATCTCCGACCTCATCATCATCACCCTGTGCGTTATCACACCCGTCGTCCTCAGAGCCAACCTGTTCCTGCCCTGACAAAAAACTAAAGTTGTCGCTCCAATCAGGTATTTGAGTCTTATCATCGTCTTCCTCATTGTCTCCACCAACAGGAGTTACAGTTTGGGAATGAGGGTCTACATTATGGTCAGAACCTTCTGCGTCTGGTCCTGGATCCGACTCATAAAGATTCTGGGCATCAGTGCAGATCATTTCCTCGTCTGGATTCACAGAAGCGCTGGAGTCGATCTCTGATTCCCAGGCTATAGTATGAGTAAACAGCTCTGCAGACTCAACCATCTGTTCTACCTCATACTCAGACGGGCAGCTGGAGATTTGGGAGCTGTGAGGAAGCAAGTGCGATTTGGGTGACACCTTTGAGGACTGGAGTATTTGTGATGTTGAAGTTGATGTGGAGGAGAGCCCACTTAAAGGAGCACTTGATATCCGTTGAAGCACCTGCTGTTTTTGTGCCTCATCTGGAATTTGTAGCGATTGGCGTGGCCGTAAGAAAGGGATCTTATCACATTGTCCGCTAAAAGAAGTAGACATTTTAGTTTGGCTGGAAGATGGTCTTTCTTCTGCACCTACCCCACGGACACAACCTTTTTTCCCCTTCCCAACACGCCTATTCCCCTTTCCACCAGCAGCAGGCCTTTTTCCACTCATTTTGGTGGTTAACTAATTCACAACTCTGGAGTTGTTTGCACAAAAAAACAATGGATGGTAACCGAGCAGAGCTGAGTGGCCAAACTGTGGTATTAGGCCAAAACTATTGGCTGGGTTAGATGCAGAAAAAAAATTATTTTTAATTTGCAACCTGATGGAGGTCAGTATAGATGGACTAATAGACCAAGTCCCACACACCGCTAGAAGCCCAAATATTTTTTCAGAGCTAGATGCAGAAAATTTTTTTATTCAATTTGCAACCTGATGGAGGTCAGTATAGATGGACTAATAGACCAAGTCCCACACACTGCTAGAAGCCCAAATATTTTTTCAGAGCTAGATGCAGAAAAAAATTATTTTTAATTTGCAACCTGATGGAGGTCAGTATAGATGGACTAATAGACCAAGTCCCACACACTGCTAGAAGCCCAAATATTTTTTCAGAGCTAGATGCAGAAAAAAATTATTTTTAATTTGCAACCTGATGGAGGTCAGTATAGATGGACTAATAGAACAAGTCCCACACGCTGCTAGAAGCCCAAATATTTTTTCAGAGATAAATGAAGAAAAAAATTATTTTTAATTTGCAACCTGATGGAGGTCAGTATAGATGGACTAATAGACCAAGTCCCACACACTGCTAGAAGCCCAAATATTTTTTCAGAGCTAGATGCAGAAAAAAATTATTTTTAATTTGCAACCTGATGGAGGTCAGTATAGATGGACTAATAGACCAAGTCCCACACACCGCTAGAAGCCCAAATATTTTTTCAGAGCTAGATGCAGAAAAAAATTATATTCAATTTGCAACCTGCTGGAGGTCAGTATAGAAGGACTAATAGAATAAGTCCCACACACTGCTAGAAGCCCAAATATTTTTTCAGAGCTAAATGAAGAAAAAAATTATTTTTAATTTGCAACCTGATGGAGGTCAGTATAGATGGACTAATAGACCAAGTCCCACACACTGCTAGAAGCCCAAATATTTTTTCAGAGCTAGATGCAGAAAAAAATTATATTCAGTTTGCAACCTGATGGAGGTCAGTATAGATGGACTAATAGAATGATGCTATGCCCAAAAGATTTTACTTCACTAGGTGCAGTAAAAAAATTGGTATTCTATACACAGGTGGTATATCTTGCAATACAGATAGGCTACTCCACTGACTAACACACTCTGCAATAGGCCAAAAAGGATTAGCTTTGCTAGATTCAGCCAAATGCTGTGAAAAAAACTTGCACAGCACTGGCACAGACCTGCCTGGCAAAAACTGATAGGAACTGATGTAACCTAGTCCTGAAAAGGACTCCAATTACAATTAGTCTTTACTCCCACAATCTATCTATTTAAGAGCACAGACCTGCCTGATAAAAGTCGTAGGAAATGCTGTAACCTAGTCCTTAAAAGGACTGCAATCACAACTATTCCCTACTCCCAAGCTATCTGTATATTTGTGCGAAAATTGGCTTGAAATTAACAAGGTATAGCGCACACAGCAACAGCGGTGCCGTCTAACACGCAGCTGCAGCAGTGAGAAAATGGTGGCGACGGGGAAAATGGCTTGGTCTTATAGGGCAAGGACATGTGACATACACTGCCAATCACACATGCCCTTGCTTGTGTGAAAAAAAGCACTTCGCTCCGTGTGTGCGCTGCTGATAGGCTGACAGATTGCACCTCCCCACTGCAAATGCGGGAAAGAGAAAAAAAAATGGAGATCTTCATTGTTCCTGCAGAGATCCATCCCCTGCCCCTCCCCCCGCCCCGCTGTACACTCAAACTGCGTATTAACATTAATTTTCATCATTACTGAGAAAAAATCCAGTTATGATTTTGGTGCACGAACAGTTATCGAACATAACCTCGAACAGCCGAATTTTTCTCAAATTGTTCGTGTTCGCCGACCGGCTCGAACACCGCCCAAAACAGCTCGAATTTGAGATTGGCGAACAGTTCGAGTAGAACAACGCTCATCTCTACTCATGAAGCACCCAGAAATGGATGGAAACAAAGTGCTAGAGAGATCTGAAGTGGTCAGTAATGAGTCCGAACCTAAATCCATTGAACATCTGTGGAGAGATCTTAAAATTGCTGCTGGGAGAAGGCGTCTTCAAATATGAGAGACCTGGAGCAGTTTGCAGAAGAAGAGTGATCCAAAATTCCAGTTGAGAGGTGTAAGAAGCTTGTTGATGGTTATAGAAAGTGATTGATTAGTTATTTATTTCAAAAGGTGTGCAATCAAATATTAAGTTCAGGGTGCCAACAATTTTGTCCAGCCCATTTTTGGGGTTTTCTGTGAAATTATGTCCAATTTGCCTTTTTTTCCACTGTTTTTCACTGTTTTTTTTGCATGGTTCAAATACACAGAAAGGACATAATCATGTGTATAACAAAACATGTGTAATTGCAATAGTTTTCTGAGAGAAATACTTCATTTTCTGGAACAATTTCAAGGGTGCCAACACTTTTGGCCATGACTGTATGTACTGAACCGATACACTGATCATCGCACACTGCATTATCTCGTGTCCTCTGTTGGAAACAGATTTTCATAATACAGTTTTGTATTCTATGAACAGCATTATTCCAGCATTATACGTCTATGTACTAAGCATAAATGGCAATGACTCGAAACAAACTCCATTCTAGGCAAAGGTCAATGTAACTTCAAAAGTAATGACAGTCGGTATGTTTTACCAGTAAGTGAAGTGCAATTGAAATGCTAAAAGCAAAGTTTATTAAAAATTTTAAAAACAAAAACACAAAAAGATCACAGGCATGAAAGACACCAGCATGAGAAGTATGTTGATTTCAATAATTCAGAACATCCGTAAACAAATGTGGGTTATATTAGAGCAAACAAAAGGAAAGACAATTATCAGTTGAGCGTAAGGTGAGTACAAAGCAAAGGAGTAATTAGTTTCCAAATGCAAAATCTGTCACAGACCCCCTGACCATAATGAGTAACTACTAACCTTTTTTATATAAAATTATCCTCTAGGTATTGCAAAGTTGTATATTTTGTGATATAGTGCATTATTTTATTTTTCTTCGTTTTTTCTTAAAGGGAACCTGTCATGTATTTTTTGTGTTTTAAACTGCCGCCAGGGTGCTGTTAGTGATGCAATGTGCACTGAATCTGGGTGTACATCCACAGCTTGTTTTCACATGTGCGCATGCTCCACGATGAGCAGGAAGACACTGGCGCGCATAGCATGCACGCTCGCAAACTATCATGTGGCCAGTGACTCACAGCGACTCCGGAGCATGCGCTCACACAAAAAGGACATGACAGGTTACCTTTAAAAACCACACTGCAATTAATGCTATTTCAATGTCTAGTTCATAATCCTTTAAAAGCTGCTTTCAACTGATGTCCGGCAATATCTGTCCACTATGTTCAAAAAGTCTGTGTACAGGGACATCCCTGTCTAAGTATGCTGGTGGGGAGCAGAGTTGCAGAGAGGGAAAATCTCTTACACAGACTGCTTAAATATAGTGTATGGATCTTTGCTGAGCAGCAGATAAAAGCAGCTTCCAAATGAGCATGAAATGGGCATTGAAACAACACTGAAGCATAGTATTTGGCAGAAAAGGAATCAAAATAGAGTAACAAAATAATATTAATTATAATAATATTTTTTAATTCTATACCACCGTGTCACAGCAGTTACTCGCATGCCTCCTTAGCACCGCCCTACTCACCATGGTCACCTCGCGGCTTCTCCTTGCATCAGGCCAGCTCACTGAGTTTTTTTCACATTCGGCTAAGGAGTCAGACGGTGCATGGCGGAACGAATGGAAAGCACTGTGACTAGGGAAAGATTAAAGGGGCATCCCTGAATCTTTCCCTGCACAACCTTTAGCACCCTGACGTCCCTAGACAGGTTCTTTCACCCCGTGCAGTAATCAAGTACCTAATCCCTGTCTTGCCCTAAGCATGGTCCTGACTAGTGTGTGGGGTGGCAGGAACACTAGTCCTCCTCTATAATAAAGATACAAAGGGAGACAGACAAGGTTAAAGAAAACAGCAATCACTCTCAGCACACCCAGACTGAGGAATGGTATATAACTGGAGTGGAAGGGTGAGATAAACCAAATAGGAAGATAAGGAGAAGGATAACACCAGACAAACTTCCAAACAGCAATCTCCAGAGTCACTCCAAAATGGCTTCTCATATCACGGCTCACAACTCCCAAACCAACTCCAAGGTATAGCAAACTATCACTGGCAGCTACCAAAGCAAAGAGGTGAGTATTTATACCAGAGGGGAGTAAAGAAACATTATACTTTGGGGGTGTTTTTCTGCAAAGGGGACATGACGACTGCACCATAATGAAGGGAAGATGGATGGGGTCATGTATCGTGAGATTTTGGCCAACAACCTCCTTGCCTCAGTAAGAACATTGAAGATGGGTCGTGGCTGGGTCTTCCAGCAAGACAATGGCCCAAAACATACAGCCAATACAACAAAGGAGTGGCTCAAAAAGAAGCACAGAAAGGTCATAGAGTGGCCTAGCCAGTCTCCAGACCTTAATCCCATAGAAAACTTATGGAGGGAGTTGAAGTTCCAAGTTGCCAAGCGAAAGCCTCAGAATCTGAATGATTTAGAGATGATCTGCAAAGAGGAGTGGACCAAAATTCCTCCTGACATGTGAGCAACCCTCATCATCAACTACAAAAAACGTCTGACTGCTGTGCTTGCCAACAAGGGTTTTGCCACCAAGTATTAAGCTTTGTTTGCCAGAGGGATCAAATACTTATTTCTCACTGCAAAATGCAAAAAAAAAATCGAATTTATACAATGTGATTTTCTTGCTTTTTTGGGGGGATATTCTATCTCTAATTGTTAAAATTAACCTACCCTTAAAATTATAGATTGTTCATGTACTTGTCAGTGGGCAAGCTTAGAAAAACAGCAAGGGATCAAATACTTATTTCCCTCACTGTATATACACACATTTCAGAGTATAAAGCATACCAGACTGCAATTATGCAGGCAGACTCTGATTCATGCTGCCTATGCTACAGGTAGCATGAATCTAGATATAGGTTCCCTTAAACCCTTTCACTATTTTTGCAGCACTTGTACGTCAAAAGTAGTGTCTCTGCCTTTGATGCGGGCTCACACGCTGAGCCCGCATCTTTCCCTGCACTTGATGGCTGATTTAATCAGCCATCAAGTGCCTGTAACAGCCATGGGTGAATTGGTACTTTAAGTCTCCTAAGGGGACTGTTAAATTCTGTAAAAAGTAAAAAAAAAAAAGTGAAAAAAATAAAAAAAGACAAAAGTTCTAATCACCCCCTTTGCACCAATAAAATAAAACTATAAAAAATACATGTTTTGTATCGCAGCTGTCAGACATGTCCGATCGATCAAAAAAAATTAATTAATCCAACCGGTAAACAGCATAACGAGAAAAAAAATCAAAAAGCAAGAATTACGTTTTTTTAGTCGTCGTAACATTGCAATAAAATTCAATAAGAGGTGATCAAAAGATTATATCTACCCCAAAATGGTATCATTAAAAACTTCAACTCAGGGCTCAAAAAATAAGCCCTCACCCAGTCCCGGATTCCAAAAAGTGAAAACATTTCGGGCCTCGGAAAATGGCGACAAGAGGAGAATTCTTTTTTTTTTACAAATTAACGATTTTTTTTCACCACCTAAATAAAATAAAAAACTATACATGTTTGGTATCTGCATACTCATACTGACCTGGGGAATCATATTGCCAGGACAGTTTTACCATAAAGTGAACAGACATATAAAATACCCAAAAAACATTTGTAGAATTGCACTTTTTTTGAAATTTCAATGCACTTTGAAATTTTTTACTTTTTTACAATACACTATATGGTAAAATAAATGGTATCATTCAATAGTACAAATTGTCCCACAAAAACTAAGCCCTCATATGGTTATATGGGCAGAAAAATAAAAAAGTTATTGCTGTTGGAATAAGTGTGGGGAGGTATGAAAACAAAAAAAGGGAAAATTTCTGGGTAGTGAAGGGGTTAAAGAGAATATGTCAGCAGGTTTTTTGCTATTTAATCTGAGAGCAGCATGATGTAGAAGCCGAGAGCCTCATTCCAGGGATGTGTCACTTATTAGGCTGTGTGCTGTAGTTTCAATGCAATCAATGTCTTATCAGCAGGAGATTATTACTGCAGGGCTGGGTATCGCATACAAACTAGTCCAGTCCAATTTATCTGGGTAACCCTGCTCCCATCAGATTGGCAGCTTCTTGCCAATGCACAGTGTATACAGCAGAGAAAACAGGGATTTTATCAAAACTGCACCAAGCAGCCCAGTAAGTGATACATCACTGGAATCAGACTCTCTGCCCCAACATCATGCAGCTTTCAAAGTCCATAGCAAAACCTGCTGCCAGATTCACTTTAATCTCACATTCCACATTTTCTATGGTCAGCAGAGTTCTCTCCTTTCTCCTCTCCCCCACAAGTATTTTTTGGACAATAGCAAGTTTTCCATTATTGAGATTAACACAAATTTCTTTGCTATGAATGGATGGATAGAGACAAACCAGATGGATAGAGACAAACACCTTGATGGCCTCAGAAAGACCTTTTTGAAACAGGGCTACCATCTGAGAACAATTGAGAACCAGATTACAAGAGCCACCAGAATATCAAGGAATCATCTCCTACATTACAAAACCAAACAAGAAAACAACCGGGTGCCTCTAGTAGTCACCTACAATCCAAATCTGGAGGCACTAAGAAGAGCTGCATGGAAACTACAACGCTAACTATAAAAAGATGCCCGATTACAATCCATATTTCCAGACCCCCCACTTCTGTGTTTCAGGCAGCCCCCAAATCTAAGAAGCATCACTGTCAGAAGCTCCCTGTCATCTCCACCAGCTACAGGAACCTTTCCTTGCAACCAGAAAAAATATAAAACCTGTCCGTTTATAACGACCACAGACAAGATAAAGATTCCCAATTCACATCAGGACAATAAAGCCCCCGTCTCACATAGCGAAATCGCTAGCGAGATCGCTGCTGAGTCACGGTTTTGGTGATGCAACAGCGACCTCAGCAGCGATGTCGCTATGTGTGACACTTTGCAGCGATCAGGCCCCTGCTGTGAGGTCGCTGATCGCTGCAGAATGTCCTGGACTTTTTTTTGGTCTTTGCCCTCCCGCTGGTCAGCACACATCGCTGTGTGTGACCAGCGGGACCAGCGATCAGGCTGGTAAGCATGATAAACATCGGGTTACTAGGGGCACACGCGCACTTAGTAACCCACTGTTTATCATGGTTACCACTCTGCTACGGTGAGCGGTAACCTCCCGCTCACCATAGCAGAGTGGTAACCATGATAAACAGTGGGTTACTAGGTGCGCGTGTGCCTCTAGTAACCCGCTGTTTATCATGGTTACCAGCCTGCTCCTGCTTCAGCAGGCTGATAACCAGGAGCAGGACATCGTGGAAAGATTCTTTCCACGATGTCGCTGCTCCCCTGATCGTTGGTGACCCTGCCTGTTTGACAGCTCACCAGCGACCACATAGCGACGCAGCAACGATCCCTGACAGGTCGTATCGTTGTCGGGATCGTTGCAGCGTCGCTAAGTGTGACGGGGCCTTTAGTCACAGGACAATAAAACCTTCACACTCCTTATCTATTAACTGCTAAAATATTTATAGCCAGAACTGTTTATCTCTTCCATAATAACTCTGCTTTCCATCACCTGTCTTACCTATTGCATTTTTTTTGTGTGTCTTATTGTGTATAAATATGTGACTCTTCAGATTTTGTGGTATTCTATGCCTGATGAAGAGACCTGAGTAGTCTCGAAAGCTTGCAATTTGTTACCATCTTTTCAGTTAGCCATTAAAAGGTATCAACCACTGAGGACTCTCAAATCTAAATTTTTCTATTTACTGGCTAACATGGTACAAGAATATATATTTTCCCTTTGCCATGAATCAAATTATTTTTGGGGAAAATTCCATGACTTTGAATTTTAAAAGATCTGCTCATCTCTAGTTGTAACATAAAAATATACAATAGTGCATGTGTGCATCCACTACAGCATAAATGCTTTCTTTTATTACCTGGCCAAAGCTTGAGACTATATCGCAATGTTTCCCCTTCTCCAGAAGTGATCACCATTCAGGCACATTCCAATTTGTATTTTCATCTTTACACATGACATATAAGCTGAATCTCATCTAATCCCCCTTGTAGCAATAATAATGCAACTGCCATCCTTCAACACAATGCCCTGAAAACATATTTTCATAGACAAAAGAAAACATGGCATACAGTAATAACAGATAGCTCTGTATGATAGACGTATAATGCTCACCACGTGGGACATTGCATACACACTGTACAACAGAATAATTGATTAACCCATTGTGAGCAAATTCCATTGTGAGTATTCATTGATAGTTTCCTTTCTAAAAAAAAAAAAGAAAGTCTTCTTATGCAGTATTCACAGGATATGGTCAGCAGATCTTTTGGGATTTGCATATGAATTTCAAATAAGGTTTATATTATATCATAATTAAAATATGAATTTGTCAGCTTTGCCAAATTTTCCCAAGAAAATTTGATTAGTGGTGAATACATTTGCGTGAATCTCAATACTGGAATTCTTGTAATTGCTCAGAAAATACATGTGGGGGAGGGGTGAAGATGAAAGAGAGAGAACCCTTCTGACGATAAGATCTTACAATCTACAGGAGAGAGAGGACCCTGCTCACCATAAGAAGTTACACTCTTCAGGAGAGAGAGGACCCTGCTGACCATAAGAGCTTACAATCTACAGAAGAGAGAGAGGACCCTGCTGACCATAAGAGCTTTCGCTCTACAGGAAAGAGAGAGAGGACACTGCTGACCATAAGAGCTTACACTCTACAGAAGAGAGAGGATGCTGCTGACCATAAGAGGTTACACTCTACGAGAGTGAGAGAGGACTCTGCTGACCATAAGAGATTACGCTCTACAGGAGAGAGAGAGAGAGAGGACCCCATTGACCATAGGAGCTTGCGCTCTACAGGAGAGAGAGGACTCCACTGACCATAAGAAGTTACACTCTACAGGAAAAAGAGGACCTTGCTGACCATAAGAGCTTGCGCTCTACAGGAGAGAGAGGACCCTGCTGACCATAAGAGCTTACGCTCTACAGGAGAGAGAGAGAGAGGACCCTGCTGACCATAAGAAGTTACATTCTACAGGACAGAGAGCGATATCATTAGCCCGCTCTCTGATGCTTCACCAGGGTGAGATATAGTGCCAGCCATGAAAATGCGAATTTTAGGAAATTTGACCTAAACTTGATCCTCCGCATTTCGATCCGATTATCTCTAATCAAAATTCTTAACCTCACTAGTCTGAGACTAATGACTTCACATGGCCAGGATCAGTGACATCACTGAATGTGGGATGGTTAGCCAATTGAGAACCAAATGCTTGTTAAGTTGGGGTCTTCTACTGGCCCCCATTTTCTGTTTCTCTTCACAATGAACATTCTTTTTAAAGAAGCTCAACAACATTTCATATTAAAAAAACGAAAAGCAAGATAAAAAACATTTTTGCTTTTTTTTCCCTTTCTTTCCATTTTTTCGTCTCATTGTAATTGCCCATTACAAGATGTTTCCAACAGCAGTTTGAAGACCTTTATCATGCCCTACTTAAAGATAAGACCATGACTTGGAGAGGCAGCACTGATTGAATAATGAAGCATTGTGCTGTTTAGCTTGCTGTCATCAGTCTTTAAAGAGAGTATGTAAAGTCAGAAAAACAATCTGAAAGCATGCACAGGTCCTTTGAAGGGGACCTTGCATTAAAAAAATGATACCATTTGTTTAGAAATCCGAGTTCTCATTTTGGAAAAAAATTAGTTGCTCAGAGACCTGTAGGCAGAGCTCATTGGTCTCTTCCACAATTTAGCGGACTAGCTATGCCCCCTGCTCCAGTACAGCGAGCACTGTCTACGAGAGATGAGAGAATCAATTCAAGGCAAATTGATTCCTGTAGATTTTTTTATGAATTTGCAGAGCCAGGTACTTTGGAACAATTTGCGATTTGCTTCATGCAAATCTGGTAAAATAGCTGTGACCACTGTACAGATTTTAGTAGTTGGCAATAATGCCTTGCAGGATTTACATCACATAGTGTAGCACAGCTAAACAGCATAGACTATATTAGCCTATATAAAAAAAGAAGCAGGGAAGACAGTAGACATTTTATGGTGAATCTGAATAGTGAGATGACGTCACAGCTCACAGTTAGGATATACAGATAGGGAGAGCAAGCCATAAAACATTAATAGTCTGTATGCACAAGTTTCTGTAACATTCTATTTTTTTTGCCACAATAGTTTTGTAACAATTTTCCAAACTATGGGCAAAAAATATGATTTGCAGCAAAAAAAAAATTGTGTATGTGACAGCATAGCAGTGAAGAAGATTAGTGTGTAAGAAAACAAAAAGAGTATACATGATTTTCATAACAATTTGAGTCTTTGCAATACTTTTAATTTGCCACAGATTGAATTTCCAGGGAACATTGGGCAAATCTTGCAAATTAGAATTTTAAAAGATTTGTTCAACTCTACTGCGTGCACTGAAACCCTTTGTGTGCTCATCTCAGTATTGCCACATGCGAAGAACAGTCTTCCCCAGGGCAATTGAGTCAGCACTATCAATCATTGGAGCAGGGGTGTAGCATGCCAGTGAAGGGAGGGTGCACCAGATCCCTCCACTAAGCCTGAGCACCTCATTTGCATAAGAGAAGCTTTCAGCTTTTTCAAATACTTTTGTGAATTGAGGCACATTCTTTCTGGTTTGCTAACCCTTGGTTGACCTAGACCCTAGTTTTGCCTTTGGATTTCACCTCTGTCTTGCTCCTTCTAGTTCAGTGTTTCTCAACTCCTGTCCTCAAGGCTCACCAACTGATCATGTTTTCAGGATTTCCATTCACATTGCACAAGTGATGGAATTACCACCTGGGCAATACTAAGGAAATCCTGAAAACATGACCCCTTGGTGGGTCTTGAGGACAGGAGTTGAGAACCACTGTTCTAGTTGGTCATGTTACTCGGAGTTCAACCTTTCAGTTTTGACTTTTGGCTCATCTTTTGGTTATGTTTTAATGTCATCCTCTGGATTGTCACATATAGTCCTTAACCACATTTCCAAAGTTGAACCTTAACTTTGCCTCAACTTGATTCTGCTACCAAGTGGCTTTTACTGTTTGGACTGGGACCAGGTTAGGAACAAACCCCTTACAGGGATTCCAAGGTGAAGAACAAGAAGATTCTTAGACTTCTTACCCCAGTGTCCAGATATTTGTGGTTCCAACTACACCGCTGAGAGCACGTATAAAGTTTCTAATTTCTAATTCATTTTTAAATTGCAAGTTTGAAGTACTGTATCTTTCTAATGTCCTCATCTGTTTCAATCTAAAATGTTCATGCCAGCTTTATCCATACTAGGATATATTTTTAGATACCAATATATAATGACTAAACCCATCTGTGACCTTTCATAGAACCCCCACAGAGCAGAATATACTAATGCAGACAATAGTTGTACAATCTTTCACCTCCCACATTGTTCTGTGAAGGATCCTCTTTATATACAGATTCAATGGACTGATTCAGCTCCGGATTTATGCAGAAGGTATTGGAAGCTGCCCCCTTTCTCCCTGAATAAATATTGTATTTAATTTTCTCTTGGGAATGGAACAAAATACATAAAATATGCAAACCCGTGGAATGGAAGGAATCAGGAATAAAGTGACATTTATGTGAACATTGAAAGACAGGAAGATTAAGCGACTAGGCTGTTTGCATTCAGATGGTTAGGAATGAGAGTAGGTGACTATTCTGTAAATGCCAATATAACTACCCCAGTTATAGATAATGATGTTCTAAGAGCCTAGGTATACTTTAAGCAAGTATATTGGTGGGTAATTTAGCCAGGAGACATCCATGTAATGGTATTGGATATCAATTAGCGGTTCTCTACTAATAGACAATGAACTTCTTCTCCTTCATAAATCACCCTTACACCCACACAAGTATACTATTCAAGCAATGTTAAAATGCACTTAGAGATTACTTAGGTCTTTAGCTTCATTCAGGGAGATAAAAATACCTATGGTTTTCGAAATCATTGCATTGGAACTATTTGGAGACCATAAGTTCTCCCAAATCTGATAAAAAAGGATAATTAATAATTTAGAGGTCATCACCCAGGTAAGATATACAGTGGGTACGGAAAGTATTCAGACCCCTTTCAATTTTTCACTCTTTGTTTCATTGCAGCCATTTGGTAAATTCTAAAGTTCATTTTTTTCTCATTAAAGTACACTCTGCACCCCATCTTGACTGAAAAAAACAGAAATGTAGACATTTTTGCAAATTTATTAAAATAGAAAAACTGAAATATCACATGGTCATAAGTATTCAGACCCTTTGCTCAGTATTGAGTAGAAGCACCCTTTCGAGCTAGTACAGCCATGAGTCTTCTTGGAAATGATGCAACAAGTTTTTCACACCTGGATTTGGGGATCCTCTGCCTTTCTTCCTTGCAGATCCTCTCCAGTTCCCACAAGTTGGATGGTGAATGTTGGGGGACAGCCATTTTCAGGTTTCTCCAGAGATGCTCAATTGGGTTTAGGTCAGGGCTCTGGCTGGGACAGTCAAGAATGGTCACAGAGTTGTTCTGAAGCCACTCCTTTGTTATTTTAGCTGTGTGCTTATGGTCATTGTCTTGTTGGAAGGTGAACCTTCGGCCAAGTCTGAGGTCCAGAGCACTCTGGAAGAGGTTTTCTTCCAGGATATCTCTGTACTTGGCCGCATTCATGTTTCCTTCAATTGCAACCAGTCATCCTGTCCCTGCAGATAAAAAACACCCCCATAGCATGATGATGCCACCACCATGTTTCACTGTTGGGATTGTATTGGGCAGGTGATGAGCAGTGCCTAGTTTTCTCCACACAAACCGCTTAGAATTATCACCAAACAGTTCTATCTTTGTCTCATGAGACCAGAGAATCTTATTTCTCATAGTCTGGGAGTACTTCATGTGTTTTTGAGCCAACTCTATGCGGGCTTTCATATGTCTTGCACTGAGGAGAGGCTTCCGTCGGGCCACTCTGCCATAAAGTCCCGACTGGTGGAGGGCTGCAGTTATAGTTGACTTTGTGGAACTTTCTCCCATCTCCATACTGCATCTCTGGAGCTCAGCCACAGTGATCTTGTTCTTCTTTACCTCTCTCACCAAGGCTCTTCTCCCATGATTGCTCAGTTTGGCTGGACAGCTAGGTCAAGGAAGACTTCTGGTGGCCCCAAACTTCTTCCATTTAAGGATCATGGAGGCCACTGTGCTCTTAGGAACCTTGAGTAATGCAGAAATTCTTTTGTAACCTTGGCCAGGTCTGTGCCTTGCCACAATTCTGTCTCTGAGCTCCTTGGGCAGTTCCTTTGAGCTCATGATTCTCATTTGGTCTGACATGCACTGTGTGCTGTGAGGTCTTATATAGACAGGTGTGTGCCTTTCCAAATCAAGTCCTATCAGTTTAATTAAACATAGCTGGACTCCAATGAAGGAGTAGAACCATATCAAGGAGGATCACAAGGAAATGGACAGCATGTGACTTAAATATGAGTGTCTGAGCAAAGGGTCTGAATACTTATGACTATGTGATATTTCAGTTTTTCTTTTTTAATAAATTTGCAAAAATTTCTACATTTCTGTTCTTTTTCAGTCAATATGGGGTGCAGAGTGTACTTTAATGAGAAAAAAATGAACTTTTTAAAATTTACCAAATGGCTGCAATGAAACAAAGAGTGAAAAATTTAAAGGCGTCTGAATACTTTCCGTACCCACTGTACATACAGCAAAAAGAAAGTTTGCAAGTTTTTAATGTTACATGTTTGTTTCTATAGACATTTTGTATATTTCTATCTTTGTGAAGAATTGTAACTTTCCCATTGTCCTCAATCTCCTCCTTTTTCTGTCCTGATTTACTGTAGCGGCAAACGTTTAGAATAAGATACTCAAAAGTGCCCTGGATGAAGCAGTGCCCCTTACACCCAGAACATTTCCACAAGGACAACAGTAACCCTGACACCTTCTGCAAATACATTTTCTGTAACAGTCCTCTAGGTCATACATGTCAAACTCTGGCCCATGGGCCAAATCTGGCCCGCAGGGTGGTTATATTTGGCCCACGGCACCAGAACTCCCACCCCTATGTGGGGCCATTATACTGTATGCAGGACTATGTGGGGCCCATTATACTGTATGGAGGACTATGTGGGGCTCATTATACTGTATGGAGGACATGTGGGGCCCATTATACTGCATGGAGGACTATGTGAGGCCCATAATACTGTATGGAAGACTATGTGGAGCCCATTATTCTGTATAGAGGACTATGTGGGGCCCATTATACTGTCTGGAGGACTATGTGGGGCCCAGTACACTGTATGGAGGACTATGTGGGGCCACTATTCTATATGGAGGACTATGTGGGGCCCATTATTCTGTAAGGAGGACTATGTGTGGGCCCATTATTCCGTATGGAGGACTATGTGGGGCCCATTATATTTTATGGAGGACTATGTGGGGCACAATATACTGTATGGAGGACTAAGTGGGGCCCATTATACTGTATGGAGAACTATGTGGGGCCCATTATACTGCATGGAGGACTATGTGAGGCCCATAATACTGTATGAAAGACTATGTGGAGCCCATTATTCTGTATGGAGGACTATGGCAGCTACAACTATTAACATTCTAGAGATAAGAAAGGGGAGGAGGATGGAGGAGCTCTGCTTCTATCTCATCAATCCTCCTCACCCGCTCCACTACATAGGAGATACCAATTGTTACTGATAAGATTCTATCTCAGTAATGTAAAACTCTATCTTCACTGAATACAGATTTTACCCGTGCAATGAGAATGTTGAAAAATGATGATCAGTACTGGCAGAGAAAAAAGCATATTTCTCTGATAAGATATATTACAAAGTTGCTAATTTCAATGTGCACTATTGATTTATGCAATAAAAATTGAAAACTAATCATAATTTTCATTTTTATTGAATAAATTAATAGTACACATGAAAATAAGTAACTTTGCAATATATCTTATCAGAGTAATCTGCTTCTTTCTCCTCCAGTACTGATCTTTCCTTCTCAAAATTTTCAATTCATTGGTAAAATCTGTATTCAGTGAAGACAGATTTTGAAATTACTGATATAGAATTTTATCAGTAGCAACCATCATCTTCTATGTTGCTGTGGAGGAGGGAGGAGCTAGAAGAAGTGGTCCTGTAAATGTCATCTTCTATCTCAGTAATGTAAGATTGAAGACCGGTTTTACCAGGGAATTACAATTTTGAGAATGAAAGCTCATTCCCAGCGAAGAAGCAGATTTCTCTGATAAGATATGTTACAATGTTGCTTATTTTCACTTTTACCATTGATTAATGAAATAAAAAATAAAACAACGGTTATTCTTTAAGACCTAAATCTCTGTCCTTCACCTTGCCAAACAAGTCTACTTCACGACCCTCATCTCTTTATTATCCAACAGTCTATAACAACTATTCTACACTTTTCACTCCCTCCTTAAACCTAAAGGCCTCTAAACAGATTATATAACCGTCTTCCACTTGATCGCACACAGGAACCCTCAACTCAGCTGAATGCTCCTGTGTTCTCTTGGAGAGGGCCATTTCCAGAGAAGTTTAATGGCAGCTTAATTTCCAAAAAAGTAATGACCATTGGAATTACAATGTGCTGTTCCTTCTTTTCCTGACATTATCTGCCGGGGTAGAGTCTAGAGATCCCTGAACGCATTAGGCTGTTAGCTTATCCCATCAATATTGGCAAGATTGGCTGACTGTAGTCTAATATGTATGACGTCTTTAAAGTGCAGGCCCCTGTCACTGACCTCAGAGCTGAAGATCTGACCACTTAAAAAAAATTTATACCATACAACAGGAAATTATCTCCCAATCCCCTAACAGCATGGATCTCCTTCCAACCCTGTCTTCATCCAGTTCACTTTCTGCCTTTGACTCGGTCAAAGTAGTCTCCAGGCTCAACTCTTATTCTTGTCTACTACCGTGTATGCACTAGTGACCTGATTCATTCACACCTCCACCAGTCTCTCTCCCTGACTGTCATTACATACCTAACCCAAATATTTAACCTCTCTTTTCTCTGGTATTTTTCCTTCTTTTTTTCAAACATGCTAGTGTAATCCTTTTACAAAAGAAGCCAACTCTTGACCCTTCCTATCCTGCTAATTACAGACCTATCTGTAATCTCCCCTTCATCTCTAAACTCCTAGAACACTTGGTCTACTGTAGTCTAATCCACTTCTGAATCCAGCTTTCTGATAATTCCTTCTTGACCCTTTACAATCTGGTTTCCATATTCTACACTCTATAGAAATACCGAATTCTGTTTTACTCTGTAACGTCTGATTTTGTCCTGAATTGTCGGAATGTGTTGACTCTAAATAAAGCCATGACATTTTTTATAACTTTTTCTTTTGTTTAGTAGGACATCTTTGCTGTAAATTATTTAGGCTTGTGAAAACATATTGGCTGCCACATGTGTAGCATTTTTGCAGACAGCACGCGGAAAGTTTTATTGTTGGCTACCATCGTAATCCAAGGTAACAGCCCAAAGCATGGCTATAAGGAGTGCAGAGGTAGCAATTTGCGTCATAGTGTGTGAGGGCGGTCCAAAGGCACTAAAATTGGATTAACCTAACATCTTTCAGTTACATCTCTGAACGGAGCAGTAGGTCTTGTGTTTGCTACCATCTAGTACCTCTTTATATCACAGTGGAATTCAGCTTAAAGGGTAATCTATTCATAATATTGTATCTGATGGAACATAAACCAATACATTTTTCCTGTTGGCATTCATACATCTAAAATAAAAGCAACCTAAAATAGATAGAATAGAGCACGGTGCACCATAGTATACACTGTGTGTGTCTCAAATAGAAGGTCAACTGCTAAAGGATGATGTGCTCTCCTAATACAAATGTGCTGTGTGTGCAAAATAGCATTGTAGGCCTGTGGAAGTGTAGCACCCTGAGGATTCGGCTGCTACAGGGGTATTGCACCTCAACCCAGAGGTGTGATATTCCACTCCCGGGTAAGGATGGAGTGTGGAACTGAGCTCAGTTAGCTGCATGCACTACACACATCCCATTTCCGGGGAACAGACCGATGGTACTCCCACTAGAGAAATGTGCAGGTACGACAGTGTCTGTTCCTGGCTGGAGTGGGAGGGGGGTGGAACATCCCAGTAGTGTAGGGGCAGATAGGGGGAGCAGCCTGGGTAAAGCTAGGAGCTCATTGGGTGCTGGTCACCTGAGCTCACACATAGAGGGAGTATTTAAGGTGGGAACCATCTTAGATCAGAGTCAGTCAGTCAGTCAGTCAGTCAGTTGTCAGTCTGTGAGACGTCAGTCTGTCAGAGTGTAACCTGAGAAACAGAGCAGAGGAGAAGAGAGAGAGACCCAGAGGCGCAGAGGGGACCCCAAGAGCCCATAAGAGAGCTAATAGGGTGAAGGGTCGGCAACAGGGTACCGGATCCCAAGCTGGCAGAGGCTACAGCACACCTTAGCCAGGAACCGGAGGTCGTGGGCAGGATCTGCCACGACCACCCACTAAATCCACCCGGAAGGCAGACCAAGAATAGGGTCAGGGAGCCCAGAGGAGGCTTGACCAACAAGAGGCCCGAGGGAGCCGGACTTAGGTGGATCCCTGGTGGGAACGGCCAGAAGAAGGGAGAGACAGAAAGGAGCTCAGGACCACACTCCGGAGTTGCCTGGGAGTTGACCGAGTCCAGGACCTGGTGGATGCAGCACGGCTTGGGTGGTCACTGCTGTACACAGTGACCCGAGCAACACCAGTAAGTAAAACCCTGGAACTGCATTTTATGCCTCTGAGTCTCCTTGCTGCACCTTCACAACCACCATCCTCCACGGCTGACCCCCTGAGGCTATACCCCTCCCGTTGGGGGTTATACTACCTAAGCTGCACTCACATCATCAGCCTCAGTGGACTCTGCTGCAGCGGCGGCCGTATTGACCGCTAATCAACGGGTGGCGTAGTCGACACAAAAGAACATCTAGTAACATCATAAGGACTGCCACACACTGAGCTTGACACCCTGGGCATGGACCGGGTCACAGCCACTCGGAGACTACAACCCCCATCTGATCCGGCTCCGGGTATCCCCAACAACACTGGCCCAGGGGGCGCGTCAACTTTGGCGTAGTCGGCAGGATTACGTGCCCGCAACAACCGGGTACTGCGTGCCTGAAGAAAAGTACACCGTTACCTCAAAAACAAGTCTCCTGCCGGTTCCGGAGGGTCCCCGCCATCGGGCCCCATCACAGGTCGTTTCCTGCCGGTTGTCCGCCATTTGCAGCTTTTTCCCGCCATCCATGGAGTTTCCCGCCACTGGGAGACGATTCCCGCCATTTCCGAAGATTTCCCGCCTTGGAAGAGCGGACGCCATTATGGGCGTGCCAGAGGGTGGCAAGAGGCCACCTCCCATCGTGGGCCAGGTCGAAGAATGGCGCCAAAAGCGGAAACCGCGCCCACCAACAGAGACTGTGATGCTGGAAGTGTCCATCAGCGTGAGAGAACTGCCCCTGGAACTGACAATCACAAAGTTGCCCCGGGACCACCCTCAATGTGGGCGGAGACAGAACAAGAGAGCAAAGATGGGTGTCGCCTGGAGCAGTCTGGAGAGAGCGCACCCGGAGACAAGACGTCTGGAAGAGAGTCCAGAGAGAGCCTACCCGGAGATGGAGGGAGAGTCAGGCAGCACCGACCCAGTGGTCAGGAGCCTGTTGCAGGTCGCCACTCCAGAAGGCCTGCTGGAGATCCTAGCACAGCTCCCCCGAGACCGGGAGTGTGCACAGACCGCGCTGGAGGGCCTCGCACGGAGGATGGCCCGGGTGCAGCGAGAGACGTTGGCGGAGTGGAGCCGAGAGATGGCCCAGCAGACCGAAACCCGTCAGCGGAGCACGCCACCTGAGACGAGGAGACAGACTGCCTCTGAGGATGGCGCAGGAGGAATGAAGGCAAGAGACGGCGCCGAGAAGGGAGCTGAACGGACGGAGGCAGGTAAAGGGGACGTCTCTACCCCGAGCCGGGAAACCGCGTGCCTGCCCCAGCTCCCCGTCGCAGAGCCCGAAATTCCCCCTGCGTGCCCGTCGCTGCATCGTCACCGCCGCAGACTAGGCCTCAACCGGAAACCGCGGCCGCGACCCCTGTGACGTCACACGCCTCGACCTCGAGCGCGACCAAACAGGAAATACCACCGGCCTGGTCGCAAGGCCTAGTACCTCCGGGCGCCGCAATACCAACAGCGCCCCCTACCTCCGCGGAGACACCGGCCTGGCCGCAGGGCCGAGTAACCACGGGCGCCGCCGTTCTTACGGTGCCCTTTGCCATTAGGGTGCCCCAAGCCTGGTCGCAAGGCCTGGTCAACCCGGGCGCCGCTACCATCAACGCGCCCTCAACATCTAGAGTGCCGCACCTGGGTGAAAATCTATTTGCCCAGCATACGTGCCCGGATGGGCAGCCCTTCATATGGCCACCGGAGTTTCACCATCCCCGACTCCGGAAAGAAAGACCCCTAGATGAACCCCTGATTCCGGTTCCGAAGCAAGCAAGGAGGACCTCGCCCCCACTGGAGGAGATCCAGTTCGAGTGGGACCCCACCGGAGAAGACCTCATGGGGTTCACTCAGGAGACTCGGGCGGCCGCAGCGGAGCGTGCAGAGTGCTGCCGCCAGCAGCTCGAGGTCTTCGAGAGGGAGCGGAGAGAGAGGCGGGTCCGGGAACAGCAAGCGCAGATAAGGAGCGCGGAGCAGAAGAGCCGGACCAGGAGGAATCCCCGTGCAGCACATGGTCCCCCTTCCACCGGGACTGTGATAAAATTCAACATGCAGCACGGATGGGGCTTTATCAGAGACCATCAGACCCCCGGCGACGTCTTTGTAACCCGCAGAGACGTAGAAAGCCATCTGCCGGAGGGACACAGAGGTCGTGACCTGTATGTAGGGGACGAGGTCACCTTTACCCGGCACAAGTGTGCCAAAGGACCCTACGCCCTTCATGTGCATCGCCTGACGGAGGAGGAGCTGCGGTGTGAGGAGGAGCAAGAGGACCCGGACGGGTCTGAAGAATCTAAAGAAGGAGCAGGAGGACGCCGTCGTTGAAGTACGGTAGAGAGAGACTGTATAAAGTTGCCCGTCAGGGTATAAGAACTGTTCTAGTTAAAATATAGTCCCCGTTGGGACCAGCAAATTGAACTGAAACCGGTGTGTCCCTATTCCCACTGACCGAGGACTGAGAGCGGCCATATTTCCCTTGTATATAGTTGCGCTTCCTAAAGCGCCCCCTACCGGTTTTATAGGGAACTGTTTTATTCCAAGAGAGACTGTCGCACTTTACCCGGTCACAAGTTGCACAGTGACCGGAGGAACCAGAAACAAGAATGTTATTTATATGAAAAGTTTATGCTGCTGATAATGTTTATATGTTTTATATGTTTATGTTATGAAAAAAATTTGTATGTTTTGGATGTTTATATTTTACAGCCCGAGGACGTGCTGTGATTTACCAGGGGGGAATGTAGCACCCTGAGGATTCGGCTGCTACAGGGGTATTGCACCTCAACCCAGAGGTGTGATATTCCACTCCCGGGTAAGGATGGAGTGTGGAACTGAGCTCAGTTAGCTGCATGCACTACACACATCCCATTTCCGGGGAACAGACCGATGGTACTCCCACTAGAGAAATGTGCAGGTACGACAGTGTCTGTTCCTGGCTGGAGTGGGAGGGGGGTGGAACATTCCAGTAGTGTAGGGGCAGATAGGGGGAGCAGCCTGGGTAAAGCTAGGAGCTCATTGGGTGCTGGTCACCTGAGCTCACACATAGAGGGAGTATTTAAGGTGGGAACCATCTTAGATCAGAGTCAGTCAGTCAGTCAGTCAGTCAGTTGTCAGTCTGTGAGACGTCAGTCTGTCAGAGTGTAACCTGAGAAGCAGAGCAGAGGAGAAGAGAGAGAGACCCAGAGGCGCAGAGGGGACCCCAAGAGCCCATAAGAGAGCTAATAGGGTGAAGGGTCGGCAACAGGGTACCGGATCCCAAGCTGGCAGAGGCTACAGCACACCTTAGCCAGGAACCGGAGGTCGTGGGCAGGATCTGCCACGACCACCCACTAAATCCACCCGGAAGGCAGACCAAGAATAGGGTCAGGGAGCCCAGAGGAGGCTTGACCAACAAGAGGCCCGAGGGAGCCGGACTTAGGTGGATCCCTGGTGGGAACGGCCAGAAGAAGGGAGAGACAGAAAGGAGCTCAGGACCACACTCCGGAGTTGCCTGGGAGTTGACCGAGTCCAGGACCTGGTGGATGCAGCACGGCTTGGGTGGTCACTGCTGTACACAGTGACCCGAGCAACACCAGTAAGTAAAACCCTGGAACTGCATTTTATGCCTCTGAGTCTCCTTGCTGCACCTTCACAACCACCATCCTCCACGGCTGACCCCCTGAGGCTATACCCCTCCCGTTGGGGGTTATACTACCTAAGCTGCACTCACATCATCAGCCTCAGTGGACTCTGCTGCAGCGGCGGCCGTATTGACCGCTAATCAATGGGTGGCGTAGTCGACACAAAAGAACATCTAGTAACATCATAAGGACTGCCACACACTGAGCTTGACACCCTGGGCACGGACCGGGTCACAGCCACTCGGAGACTACAACCCCCATCTGATCCGGCTCCGGGTATCCCCAACAACACTGGCCCAGGGAGCGCGTCAACTTTGGCGTAGTCGGCAGGATTACGTGCCCGCAACAACCGGGTACTGCGTGCCTGAAGAAAAGTACACCGTTACCTCAAAAAGAAGTCTCCTGCCGGTTCCGGAGGGTCCCCGCCATCGGGCCCCATCACAGGTCGTTTCCCGCCGGTTGTCCGCCATTTGCAGCTTTTTCCCGCCATCCATGGAGTTTCCCGCCACTGGGAGACGATTCCCGCCATTTCCGAAGATTTCCCGCCTTGGAAGAGCGGACGCCATTATGGGCGTGCCAGAGGGTGGCAAGAGGCCACCTCCCATCGTGGGCCAGGTCGAAGAATGGCGCCAAAAGCGGAAACCGCGCCCACCAACAGAGACTGTGATGCTGGAAGTGTCCATCAGCGTGAGAGAACTGCCCCTGGAACTGACAATCACAAAGTTGCCCCGGGACCACCCTCAATGTGGGCGGAGACAGAACAAGAGAGCAAAGATGGGTGTCGCCTGGAGCAGTCTGGAGAGAGCGCACCCGGAGACAAGACGTCTGGAAGAGAGTCCAGAGAGAGCCTACCCGGAGATGGAGGGAGAGTCAGGCAGCACCGACCCAGTGGTCAGGAGCCTGTTGCAGGTCGCCACTCCAGAAGGCCTGCTGGAGATCCTAGCACAGCTCCCCCGAGACCGGGAGTGTGCACAGACCGCGCTGGAGGGCCTCGCACGGAGGATGGCCCGGGTGCAGCGAGAGACGTTGGCGGAGTGGAGCCGAGAGATGGCCCAGCAGACCGAAACCCGTCAGCGGAGCACGCCACCTGAGACGAGGAGACAGACTGCCTCTGAGGATGGCGCAGGAGGAATGAAGGCAAGAGACGGCGCCGAGAAGGGAGCTGAACGGACGGAGGCAGGTAAAGGGGACGTCTCTACCCCGAGCCGGGAAACCGCGTGCCTGCCCCAGCTCCCCGTCGCAGAGCCCGAAATTCCCCCTGCGTGCCCGTCGCTGCATCGTCACCGCCGCAGACTAGGCCTCAACCGGAAACCGCGGCCGCGACCCCTGTGACGTCACACGCCTCGACCTCGAGCGCGACCAAACAGGAAATACCACCGGCCTGGTCGCAAGGCCTAGTACCTCCGGGCGCCGCAATACCAACAGCGCCCCCTACCTCCGCGGAGACACCGGCCTGGCCGCAGGGCCGAGTAACCACGGGCGCCGCCGTTCTTACGGTGCCCTTTGCCATTAGGGTGCCCCAAGCCTGGTCGCAAGGCCTGGTCAACCCGGGCGCCGCTACCATCAACGCGCCCTCAACATCTAGAGTGCCGCACCTGGGTGAAAATCTATTTGCCCAGCATACGTGCCCGGATGGGCAGCCCTTCATATGGCCACCGGAGTTTCACCATCCCCGACTCCGGAAAGAAAGACCCCTAGATGAACCCCTGATTCCGGTTCCGAAGCAAGCAAGGAGGACCTCGCCCCCACTGGAGGAGATCCAGTTCGAGTGGGACCCCACCGGAGAAGACCTCATGGGGTTCACTCAGGAGACTCGGGCGGCCGCAGCGGAGCGTGCAGAGTGCTGCCGCCAGCAGCTCGAGGTCTTCGAGAGGGAGCGGAGAGAGAGGCGGGGCCGGGAACAGCAAGCGCAGATAAGGAGCGCGGAGCAGAAGAGCCGGACCAGGAGGAATCCCCGTGCAGCACATGGTCCCCCTTCCACCGGGACTGTGATAAAATTCAACATGCAGCACGGATGGGGCTTTATCAGAGACCATCAGACCCCCGGCGACGTCTTTGTAACCCGCAGAGACGTAGAAAGCCATCTGCCGGAGGGACACAGAGGTCGTGACCTGTATGTAGGGGACGAGGTCACCTTTACCCGGCACAAGTGTGCCAAAGGACCCTACGCCCTTCATGTGCATCGCCTGACGGAGGAGGAGCTGCGGTGTGAGGAGGAGCAAGAGGACCCGGACGGGTCTGAAGAATCTAAAGAAGGAGCAGGAGGACGCCGTCGTTGAAGTACGGTAGAGAGAGACTGTATAAAGTTGCCCGTCAGGGTATAAGAACTGTTCTAGTTAAAATATAGTCCCCGTTGGGACCAGCAAATTGAACTGAAACCGGTGTGTCCCTATTCCCACTGACCGAGGACTGAGAGCGGCCATATTTCCCTTGTATATAGTTGCGCTTCCTAAAGCGCCCCCTACCGGTTTTATAGGGAACTGTTTTATTCCAAGAGAGACTGTCGCACTTTACCCGGTCACAAGTTGCACAGTGACCGGAGGAACCAGAAACAAGAATGTTATTTATATGAAAAGTTTATGCTGCTGATAATGTTTATATGTTTTATATGTTTATGTTATGAAAAAAATTTGTATGTTTTGGATGTTTATATTTTACAGCCCGAGGACGTGCTGTGATTTACCAGGGGGGAATGTAGCACCCTGAGGATTCGGCTGCTACAGGGGTATTGCACCTCAACCCAGAGGTGTGATATTCCACTCCCGGGTAAGGATGGAGTGTGGAACTGAGCTCAGTTAGCTGCATGCACTACACACATCCCATTTCCGGGGAACAGACCGATGGTACTCCCACTAGAGAAATGTGCAGGTACGACAGTGTCTGTTCCTGGCTGGAGTGGGAGGGGGGTGGAACATCCCAGTAGTGTAGGGGCAGATAGGGGGAGCAGCCTGGGTAAAGCTAGGAGCTCATTGGGTGCTGGTCACCTGAGCTCACACATAGAGGGAGTATTTAAGGTGGGAACCATCTTAGATCAGAGTCAGTCAGTCAGTCAGTCAGTCAGTTGTCAGTCTGTGAGACGTCAGTCTGTCAGAGTGTAACCTGAGAAGCAGAGCAGAGGAGAAGAGAGAGAGACCCAGAGGCGCAGAGGGGACCCCAAGAGCCCATAAGAGAGCTAATAGGGTGAAGGGTCGGCAACAGGGTACCGGATCCCAAGCTGGCAGAGGCTACAGCACACCTTAGCCAGGAACCGGAGGTCATGGGCAGGATCTGCCACGACCACCCACTAAATCCACCCGGAAGGCAGACCAAGAATAGGGTCAGGGAGCCCAGAGGAGGCTTGACCAACAAGAGGCCCGAGGGAGCCGGACTTAGGTGGATCCCTGGTGGGAACGGCCAGAAGAAGGGAGAGACAGAAAGGAGCTCAGGACCACACTCCAGAGTTGCCTGGGAGTTGACCGAGTCCAGGACCTGGTGGACGCAGCACGGCTTGGGTGGTCACTGCTGTACACAGTGACCCGAGCAACACCAGTAAGTAAAACCCTGGAACTGCATTTTATGCCTCTGAGTCTCCTTGCTGCACCTTCACAACCACCATCCTCCACGGCTGACCCCCTGAGGCTATACCCCTCCCGTTGGGGGTTATACTACCTAAGCTGCACTCACATCATCAGCCTCAGTGGACTCTGCTGCAGCGGCGGCCGTATTGACCGCAAATCAACGGGTGGCGTAGTCGACACAAAAGAACATCTATTAACATCATAAGGACTGCCACACACTGAGCTTGACACCCTGGGCACGGACCGGGTCACAGCCACTCGGAGACTACAACCCCCATCTGATCCGGCTCCGGGTATCCCCAACAACACTGGCCCAGGGGGCGCGTCAGAAGTATCAGAGAACTACTGCTGCTCAGCCTGTTCACCGCAAAAAAGACCTCTGCATTTATCTAACTAATAATAGAAGGAATCAAAAATACAAGTCAAATATACGTTGGTGGAGAATATTCAGGCACCAGAAGTATCTGGATATTGTAACAACATTATTTGTCCTCATTTAATCACTAGTCATCACTATCAGATGCCACTTACTCTCTGTTCCTGGTGGCAGGGCTAACAGTGGTAGAGGTGGTGCCTCCATTGATGCTGGATAGTGTGCACTATTGACAGGACTATCCAGACCAGTGATGGTCCTGCTGACCTATCAATCTCAAGGGCTGTGGCCTATGGGCTTTGTAGGCATTGTATGAATTTAAATCTTCCCTGTCATCCCTATTATTGGACATTATTAGTATTTCCCTGGCGTGTTATTAATTAGGTTGACCTTTGTGATTCTGACCTGGCTTTGTTCCTTACAGTTCTCCTGTTTAAAAGTGTTTTCTACACTACTTATATTAATAATAAATAATCTTTTTATTTATATAGCGCCAACATATTCCACAGCACTTTACAATTCAGACAATTTACAGTCATTATCGGCACTGTCCCCATAGGGGCTCACAATCTAGATTCCCTATCAGTATGTCTTTGGAGTGTGGGAGGAAACCGGAGAACCTGGAGGAAACCCACAGAAACACGGGGAGAACATACAGACTCCTTGCAGATGTTGTCCTTGGTTGGATTTGAAGTCAGGATCCCAGCGCTGCAAGGCTGCAGTGCTAACCACTGAGCCACCGTGCTGCCCTATTGATAACCTATCCTCCTTATAGTAACATAGTAACATAGTTTGTAAAGCCGAATAAAGACTTGCGTCCATCAAGTTCGATCTGTTAGTTCTGTAATTGCTAAAGTTGATCCAGAGGAGGGCAAAAACCCCAAATGATTTGGCCAATCTTCACCTGAGGAAAAATTCCCTCCCGACTCTGAAACCAGCAGTCAGAATAAATCCCTGTATCAACCTACTATTTTATTTTATTTTTAAGTATATGCTGAAATCTGCCTGGTATCTAGAAATGCATCCAGTCCCCGCTTGAACTGGTTTAGTGAATCCGACATTACCGTCTCCTCACTCAGTGAATTCCATATTCTCACTGCTCTTACCGTAAAGAACCCCTTCCTATGCTGGTGCTGAAACCTTTTCTCTTCCAGTCTTAGTGAATGCCCTCTTGTTACCGTAATATCCCTCCTTTTGAACAAATCCCGGGCAAGATCTCTATACTGTCCCCTAACATATTTGTACACATTTATTATGTCCCCCCTCAACCTTCTCTTTTCCAGGCTGAATAGTCCTAGTTTTGCCAACCTCTCTGGGTATTGCAGTCCCTCCATTCCCTTTATTAATTTTGTTGCCCTCCTTTGTACCTTTTCAAGCTCATTTATATCCTTTCTATATATTGGGGCCCATAACTGAGCACAGTATTCCAAGTGTGGTCTGACCAGTGCTTTGTACAGTGGAAGAACAATGTTCTCATCCTTTGCAGCTATACCTCTTCTGATACATCCCATTACCCTGTTTGCCCTTACAGCAGCGGCCTGACTTTGGGCACTCCAATTTAGTTTGCTATCAATCAAGATGCCCAAGTCCTTCTCCATCTCTGAATTCCCCAATGATTTCCCATTCAGTGAGTACTGGTGACTTCCATTTTTCCTTCCCATATGTATGACCTTACATTTCTCCTCGTTAAACCTCATTTGCCATTTAATGCTCCACCTACCCAGCTTATCCAAATCCCTCTGTAGGTCTGCACTGTCCTCTTTTGTATTAATTGTTTTACATAACTTTGTGTCATCTGCAAATATTGATATTTTACTATTTATCCCGTTGACTATGTCGTTAATAAAGATATTAAATAACATTGGGCCTAGTACAGACCCCTGTGGTACCCCACTAGTAACGCTTACCCAATCTGAGTATATTCCATTTATAACCACCCTCTGCCTTCTATCCGTTAGCTAGTTAGCTACCCACTTGCAGACATTTTCCCCCAGCCCCATCATTCTCATTTTGTATACCAACCTATTATGTGGTCATCATTATCAGATTGATGGGGAACTGACAATTGGCACCCAACCAATCAGCTGTTTGGAGCTCCGGCCGGATGGAAACAGTGATGAAAGTGGAACACTACTGCTCCGTCGTGATGTTTAATGGTCGGTGAAGGTAATGCAGAAAAATTAAAGTAATATTAATAGGAGCTGATCGGTAATTGTTTTGGATCACCTTGGTCCAATCCCAAGATCTAGGTGGACACACAGGTCACTGACTTCAGTGCTGCAGGCAGGTGAGGCATGTGGGAAACAGGTATTAGAAGCACTGGAGGCCACAAGCAGACAGGAGACTGGGAAGCAGGTAGCAGAGGTACTGGAGGCCGCAGGCAGACAGGAGACCAAGAAGCCGATAGCAGAGATATTGGAGACTGCAGGTAAACAGGAGACTGGGAAGCAGGTAGCAGAGGTACTGGTGGCTGCAGGTGGACAGGAGAGTGGGAAGCATGTAACAGACCTACTGGAGGCTGCAGGCAGATAGGACTCAGAAACACTAAAAGTCTTAAAATACCAAGACACAGGTGTGTGTCTTTGTAGGCCTTATATAGCCCAAGGCAGATGATCACATGGGAGCCCACCAGGTCACCTGCAAAGCCCAATGTGGAGCAAAACAGAGTACAGCAGACCGGAGTGAGGGGAGCAAAGCCCAGATCCAGGAGAGATGTATAACAGCAATACCTGTACTAAACCACTAAACAGTGTGAGGGAGCATCCATACACTTCTCTATCATCTGGCTGTTGCTGGAGCTGCTATAGCTGATTAGTTTTGTTGTTAGTCCCTCACTAATATGATAATGGTGACCTATTCTAACGATAGCTTATCAACAGCAGTGTAACATCAGTGCAACCTTTAAACTCTGGATGTCTTATTGGTTGGACCCTTGGACTGCCTGACTCCGCTCTTTGTTTTCTTCCCTTGATTCGCCTTTTGGCTCCAATTTTATCCTTCTCTCCATCTCTCGGACACTGAAAATGTTCTTTCCTCAACTTGCTCTACTGGTCAACCTGGAGTCCCTAGAGCAAAGTCCAAATCTCTGCAAATGAATGAAAGGGTGAATAATACCAAAATTTAACTAGAATGGAGGCACAACTTGTATACCCACATGAGATTGTAGATTCTTACTAAACCCTGTTGCAAACAAAAGTAGTAAATAATGATTTATGTTGCGTCGACATTGAATGATAGCAATCTATCAAGTCAAATAAATCTATTTTTAATGTTATTTAGTGGCTAAGTCATCAATATTAATTGCTTTTTATATAAAATGCTAAAAAATACCCGTCATCACCATAAAGAAGATTTGCATAAAATGTGTAAAATTGCCTATAAATCAGAATCAGTTAGAGCCGCAATTTTTCCATTGAGATGGACATTTTTACTACAGTGAGCACAATAATCCATATGGCTTATAGCTTGGAGTTCAGCAGTCCCAATGCAAAATGTACACCAGGACCCCTAATTAGGGATGAGCGGACCTGTGGAAGTTCGGGTTCGTAGAGTTTGACTGAACTTTGGTACAAAGTTCGATTCGGGTACGAGAGCTATTGGGGGACCATGCTGACGAAACTACTCTTTGAGCTGAAATTCTCTGTAAAGGAACTCATAAAATATATTGCTAATATTGTTCAGAATAATGTATGTAAATGTGTTTCTCAGAAAGAATATGAGTGATAAATGAGTGATCATGGGGGCAGATATTTTTTGTTCGTTACTTTCAGCAATCAAATTGAAAGCCACTATAGTCAGCCTCTCCGCAGCCCGAAACACTCGCTTGTAAGGAACAATGGACTGCAGTGAACTTCACAGTAAATGTAGATAAGGTAGTCTTTGGGTGTAAAGTCCATTTGATTAGAGCAAGCATGCTGTGTTGAGAAATGAAACTGATAAATAATAGCTTCTCTGCAGAAAGTATTAATGAGGCTCTCAACCAAAATATATTTTAGAAAAATGTGATTAATAAAAATCGAGATAGGGATGCATGGCATTACTTTTCCCAAGCTAATTTCTACACATTGATCAGAGACAGACTGGCTGCTAAGAACATACTGTATGGATGGGTTGTCAGCAGGCTTGGACTGGCCAACAGGAGAAGAGGAGAATCCTCCGGTGGGCCACCACCTTCTTATATGGGCAGTACTTGGCACAATATACTGGAATCACTATGTACAGACAAAGGAAGCATCTCATTTATGTAGCAATCTACCCAGTTCATTGTTATATAAATTTGTTATTGAGGATAATGTCACATTTGCAAGTAACTGAAAAGTGGGGCCCTGGAGCTGGTTACTGATGGGCCCTTGGCATCCCAGTCCGACACTGGTTGTCAGACAGCAGGTTCATAAAAACCAGTCTGTCTATACAGGTCCTCATCTCTTGCTGTCATATCAACCCCTTCCTGACGTGGCCAATTTTTTGCGCTTTCATTTTTTTCATCCCTGTCTTCCAAGAGCCATTTTTTTATAATTTTCTGTCAACATTGACATGCGAGCTTTTTTTTTGCGGGACGAGTTGTAGATTTGTACCATTAATTTTACCACATAGTGTATTAGAAAATGGGAAAAAATATTCACTTGCAGTGAATTTGTGAAAAAAAACGCAATTCTGACCTTGTTTTTTGGGAAAAACATTCTGTGATGAAAAAATTACCATGTAATATGACTCTCATTATCAGTACGATTACGGCAATACGAAACATGTTCAGTTTTTTATTTTAGCGGTGAAAAAAAAATCAAAAATCTAAAAAAAATTGGGGGGGTTGTGTCACCATTTTGCGAGATGGGTAATGCATTCATTTTTCAGTCGATGGAGCTGTGAGTAGGCTTATTTTTCGTGGGGCGAGACAACGTTTTTATTTATACTATTTTGGGATAGATATGACATTTTGATCGCTTGTTACAGCATTTTTTTGTGGTATGGCAGACTAAAAAACTGCAATTTTGGTGTTTTTAACTTATTTCTGTTTATGGTATTTAGAGATCGGGTTAATTTATTTTATATTTTGATATATCGCACTTTTAAGAATTCAGCCATATCAAATATGTGTATTTTTTTTATTTCTTAATTTTTATTGGTGAAAAGGGGGGTGCTTTGAACTTTTTTATATGTTTTTATTTTTTTTCACCATATTTATTGCGCCAATCCACCCGCGGCTGTTAGAACCAGATGATGGCTGATTATCACAACCATCATCTGCCGGCAAAGATGTGGGCTCAGTTTTCCAGCCCTCATCATAGTCATGGTGACAGCATATGATGTACCCTGTATGTCATATGTCGTTAAGAAGTTAAAAATAATTTAGGTGTAGGATTGTTTAAAAGGAAAGGTATCTGTATTTTAAAGGGTATGTATCATCAGAAATTTACCTATTGTTTTCATGTTAATATCAATATATTTTTTAGTTTTTCATATCACTATCTGTATTAAAAAATGTTTTCACAATTTTCACATTGACCATAAAACCTATTATTTCCTGCCCTTTTCAGCAGCCATACAAACATAGGAAACAATGGACTGGCTCTGACTTATTGATATCAATAGAAATATTTTATTGGCATGTTCTCTTCAAGGTCATTGTCAAGGTCATTGCTACCAGCTACCATCACCTATTGTGAATTGTGAATTTGCTTTATATAGAGATGTTATCAATCAATGTAATCCTGACAGTAATGATAATGAGACTGCTGAAAAGTCATGTGTACAAAACAAACAGTATGTGTCTAGTATTAGGCTTAGTGGCCAGCAAAATAATAGCAAAAAAATTTATTTATCCAAAAAAGCCTAATTTAAATATTTAGGTCATTTTCTGATCACACACTCATTTTACCCTTTAGAAATATGACTGTCTGGGCGGTATTTTTCGTAATAAATGAGCTCTGGTAACTGTACTGTAACTGTAGATAATTGTTTATCTGTGAGATCATCACATGATGGAACCGTGCAGGTAAAAGCCGTAACAAATTACAGTACAAGTGGATGAGATTTTACAAATATCATTCACGGTCCAGGCATTTTTTACAATGAGCAATCTATTGATTTTCAGATGCACAACATGTTCATTGCAGATTTTCTGCATTTTCGATGTAGATGAAGTAAAATATATTGCAAATCTGCAACATAATATGCATGTACAATTGCCCATTTTTCTGTGGATCATATGTGAATTTGTAAATAGATCCACCTCCTTTGGACCACCCTTAAAAAAATTGTGTAATGTTTGATCTTTAGGAGCCCACCACACCCCTTCCTGCCTGCAAAGGAAGGGTGGTGCACTTCTGTGGATTGACACGTCATGACTGAGCTGCTAGCCCGAATTGTGCACTTTCCGATGCTGCTAGCAGAGACAGCTTTGCCTCTTCACCATCGAAGAAACGCGTTTTGGCCCCCTTCTGAGCAGCCCTTACAAGCTTTTTAGCAAACAGCTTGCATGTCAGAGTTATCCTCCTCTTCGCAATCCGCGGCTGCAGAGATGGCTGGTAACCTTGGCATTGAGCTGTACACCATAAAATTAAAAATCTCTCTGGTCTTCGTTCTTGAGCATGGAGATGCTTTTAAATAAGTAAATTGCAAAGTTTCTTGTTTTTACGAAAATGAGACGTCCCCTTTAAAGGTACCATACACTCAAAATCTTGCCGTTTTCAACATCTCAAAACAAAGCATCTGTAATTTAGGTTGAACAGTCTGCAATTTTGCTGTTAAGGCTCAGTTAATTTGGAAAACTTTGGTGCAGATTTACCAGACTGCCATAATGTGCTTTCAGATAAACTGTAGTTAAAACTGCATCAAAACTGCATAGGAAATTGACAATTTTTATAAATCGGCACCATTGTGTTATTGTGTGGAGATGGCTGCAGTCACTGTCACTGTCTAAAAGACATAATGTTTTTGTTGCCCATAGCAACCAATCACAGTGCAGCTTTTATTTTAACAGAGCAGTTTTAGAAATGAAAGCTGAGCTGTGATTGGTCGTCATGGGCAACCATTTCCCAGTTTTGAATGAGGCCAGAGTTGTCCTGAAATCCTACTGCAACCTTCTCCTTCATTGTTAATCCAACCATTTCATAAGCTGTGGTTAGCTCTAATCACTTCTGTTTAACCATTTAGGTGCCACTGTCAATGATTGACTGTGGCATTTAGATGGTTTGGCTGCCGGTGTGCGATCACGGGATCAATGGGCCCATGTAGCCATTTGAATGCCTCCAAAGCTTGCATCTTGGTCCCCCTATAAAGCTTATCTTGTATTTGAGCTTCATAGGAGAACATGATTTTCACTATATACTGCAATACCATGTTAAGGGAATTAAAATCTAAATTTTTTATTTTTTTCCTTCGTTTTCCAGTACACTAGCTGGTAAAGTGAATGGTATCATTCAAAACTATAACTCATCCCTCCAAACCCCTCATATGTCAATGGAAAAATAAAAAGTTCAGCCTTTTGGAAGAAGGGAGAAAAAAATGAAAGTGCACAAAAATGAGAAAAGAGATCCGGTACTGAGGAAATAGCACCTGAGCTCTTCTTGGTTGCTATAGGCAACTATGACAGTCTGAATATAAGGCCTCATTCAGACTTCAATGATTTTTCTTGTAAGAGAAAAAAGACTGTCATCAGTATTTTGGATCCAATTTTCAACTGTTTTGATCAATGATTCAGTTTTTACCATTAGTATTTCATCAGTGATTTTTTCAATTGAAAGAACAAAAATCTGCAAAGCTTCTCCTACCTATTACAATGTTATAAATGGACAGCACACAGATGGCAATGTGTGCTGCAGTGGAGTAACTAGAGTCTGATGGGCCTCAGTGCAAAATTTGGACCTGGGCTCCCCTTCCCCGCATGTTTGTCAGATATATGGGCCCTTATAGCCTTCTAAATCCTATAAGGACATACAAGTTACACCCCCTCCCCCATTTACTAGTAATGTCCCCCATCTTGGGCTCCTTCTTGGTATATATGTCCCTCACCCTGGCCCCATCCTGGTATTTATATACTGTATATGTCCTCCATCCTGGTATATCTATCCTCCATCCTGTGTATATATCCCTTATCCTGGTATATACAATATATCCTCCATTGTGGGCCCCATTCTGGTATATATATCCCCCATTCTGGTATATGTCCTTTATCCTGGTATATATATACCCCATCCTGGTATGTATGTTCCCCATCCTGGTATGTATGTTCCCCATCCTGGTATATATATCCCCCATCCCGATATGTATGTTCCCCATCCTGATATATATATGCCCCATCCTGGTATGTATGTTCCCCATCCTGGTATATATATCCCCCATCCTGGTATGTATGTTCCCCATCCTCGTATATATATCCCCCATCCTGATATATATGTCACTCATCCTGGAATATATATATCCCCTAACCTGGTATGTATGTTCCCCATCCTCGTATATACAGTGGGTACGGAAAGTATTCAGACCCCTTTAAATTTTTCACTCTTTGTTTCATTGCAGCCATTTGGAAAATTCTAAAAAGTTCATTTTTTTTCTCATTAAAGTACACTCTGCACCCCATCTTGACTGAAGAAAACCAGAAATGTAGAAATTTTTGCAAATTTATTAAAAAAGAAAAACTGAAATATCACATGGTCATAAGTATTCAGACCCTTTGCTCAGTATTGAGTAGAAGCACCTTTTGAGCTAGTACAGCCATGAGTCTTCTTGGGAATGATGGAACAAGTTTTTCACACCTGGATTTGGGGATCCTCTGCCATTCTTCCTTGCAGATCCTCTCCAGTTCCGTCAGATTGGATGGTGAACGTTGGTGGACAGCCATTTTCAGGTTGCTCCAGAGATGTTCAATTGGGTTTAGGTCAGGGCTCTGGCTGGGCCAGTCAAGAATGATCACAGAGTTGTTCTGAAGCCACTCCTTTGCTATTTTAGCTGTGTGCTTAGGGTCATTGTCTGGTTGTAAGGTGAACCTTCGGCCAAGTCTGAAGTCCAGAGCACTCTGGAAGAGGTTTTCATCCCGGATATCTCTGTACTTGGCCTCATTCATGTTTCCCTCAATTGCAACCAGTTGTCCTGTCCCTGGAGCTGAAAAACACCCCATAGCATGATGCTGCCACCACCATGTTTCACTGTTGGGATTGTATTGGGCAGGTGATGAGCAGTGCCTGGTTTTCTCCACACATACCGCTTAAAATTATCACCAAAAAGTTCTATCTTCATCTCATCAGACCAGAGAATCTTATTTCTCATAGTCTGGGAGTCCTTCATGTGTTTTTGAGCAAATTCTATGCAGGCTTTCATATGTCTTGCACTGAGGAAAGGCTTACGTCAGGCCACTCTGCCATAAAGGCCCGACTGGTGGAGGGCTGCAGTGATAGTTTGTGGAACTTTCTCCCATCTCCCTACTGCATCTCTGGAGCTCAGCCACAGTGATCTTGGAGTTCTTCTTTACCTCTCTCACCAAGGCTCTTCTCCCACGAATGCTCAGTTTGGCTGGATTGCCAGGTCTAGGAAGACTTCTGGTGGTCCCAAACTTCTTCCATTTAAGGATTATGGAGGCCACTGTGCTCTTGGGAACCTTGAGTAATGCAGAAATTCTTTTGTAACCTTGGCCAGATCTGTGCTTTGCCACAATTCTGTCTCTGAGCTCCTTGGGCAGTTCCTTGAGCTCATGATTCTCATTTCGTCTGACATGCACTGTGAGGTCTTATATAGACAGGTGTGTGCCTTTCCAAATCAAGTCCTATCAGTTTAATTAAACACAGCTGGACTCCAATGAAGGAGTAGAACCATCTCAAGGAGGATTACAAGGAAATGGACAGCATGTGACTTAAATATGAGTGTCTGAGCAAAGGGTCTGAATACTTATGACTAGAGATGAGCGTTGTTCTACTCGAACTGTTCGCCAATCTCAAATTCGAGCTGTTTTGGGCGGTGTTCGAGCCGTTCGGCGAACACGAACAATTTGAGAAAAATTCGGCTGTTCGAGATTATGTTCGATAACTGTTCGTGCACCAAAATCATAACTGGATTTTTTCTCAGTAATGAGGAAAATTAATGTTAATACGCAGTTTGAGTGTACAGCGGGGTGGGGGGAGGGGCAGGGGATGGATCTCTGCAGGAACAATGAAGATCTCCATTTTTTTTTTCTCTTTCCCGCATTTACAGTGGGGAGGTGCAATCTGTCAGCCTATCAGCAGCGCACACACGGAGCGAAGTGCTTTTTTTCACACAAGCAAGGGCATGTGTCATTGGCAGTGTATGTCACATGTCCTTGCCCTATAAGACCAAGCCATTTTCCCCGTCGCCACAATTTTCTCACTGCTGCAGCTGCGTGTTAGACGGCACCGCTGTTGCTGTGTGCGCTATACCTTGTTAATTTCAAGCCAATTTTCGCACAAATCTACAGATAGCTTGGGAATAGGGAATAGTTGTGATTGCAGTCCTTATAAGGACTAGGTTACAGCATTTCCTACGACTTTTATCAGGCAGGTCTGTGCTCTTAAATAGATAGATTGTGGGAGTAAAGACTAATTGTAATTGGAGTCCTTTTCAGGACTAGGTTACATCAGTTCCTATCAGTTTTTGCCAGGCAGGTCTGTGCCAGTGCTGTGCAAGTTTTTTTCACAGCATTTGGCTGAATCTAGCAAAGCTAATCCTTTTTGGCCTATTGCAGAGTGTGTTAGTCAGTGGAGTAGCCTATCTGTGTTGCAAGATATACCACCTATGTATAGCATACCAATTTTTTTACTGCACCTAGTGAAGTAAAATCTTTTGGGCATAGCATCATTCTATTAGTCCATCTATACTGACCTCCATCAGGTTGCAAATTGAATATAATTTTTTTCTGCATCTACCTCTGAAAAAATATTGGGCTTCTAGCTGTGTGTGGGACTTGTTGTATTAGTCCATCTATACTGACCTCCATCAGGTTGCAAACTGAATATATTTTTTTCTGCATCTACCTCTGAAAAAATATTGGGCTTCTAGCAGTGTGTGGGACTTGTTGTATTAGTCCATCTATACAGACCTCCATCAGGTTGCAAACTGAATATATTTTTTTCTGCATCTACCTCTGAAAAAATATTGGGCTTCTAGCTGTGTGTGGGACTTGTTGTATTAGTCCATCTATACTGACCTACATCAGGTTGCAAACTGAATATATTTTTTTCTGCATCTACCTCTAAAAAAATATTGGGCTTCTAGCTGTGTGTGGTACTTGTTCTATTAATCCATCTATACAGACCTCCATCAGGTTGCAAACTGAATATATTTTTTTCTGCATCTACCTCTGAAAAAATATTGGGCTTCTAGCTGTGTGTGGGACTTGTTGTATTAGTCCATCTATACTGACCTCCATCAGGTTGCAAACTGAATATATTTTTTTCTGCATCTACCTCTGAAAAAATATTGGGCTTCTAGCTGTGTGTGGGACTTGTTCTATTAATCCATCTATACAGACCTCCATCAGGTTGCAAACTGAATATATTTTTTTCTGCATCTACCTCTGAAAAAATATTGGGCTTCTAGCTGTGTGTGGGACTTGTTGCATTAGTCCATCTATACTGACCTCCATCAGGTTGCAAACTGAATATATTTTTTTCTGCATCTACCTCTGAAAAAATATTGGGCTTCTAGCTGTGTGTGGGACTTGTTCTATTAATCCATCTATACAGACCTCCATCAGGTTGCAAACTGAATATATTTTTTTCTGCATCTACCTCTGAAAAAATATTTGGCCTTCTAGCAGTGTGTGGGACTTTCTCTATTAGTCCATCTATACTGACCTCCATCAGGTTGCAAATTGAATATAATTTTTTTCTGCATCTAACCCAGCTAATAGTTTTGGCCTAATACCACAGCTTGGCAACTCAGCTCTGCTCGGTTCCCATCCATTGTTTTTTTGTGCAAACAACTCCAGAGTTGTTAATTAGTTAACCACCAAAATGAGTGGAAAAAGGCCTGCTGCTGGTGGAAAGGGGAATAGGCGTGTTGGGAAGGGGAAAAAAGGTTGTGTCCGTGGGGTAGGTGTTAAAGCAACAGTAACATCTGCAGAAAAAAGACCATCTTCCAGCCAAACTAAAATGTCTACTTCTTTTAGCGGACAATGTGATAAGATCCCTTTCTTACGGCCACGCCAATCGCTACAAATTCCAGATGAGGCACAAAAACAGCAGGTGCTTCAACGGATATCAAGTGCTCCTTTAAGTGGGCTCTCCTCCACATCAACTTCAACATCACAAATACTCCAGTCCTCAAAGGTGTCACCCCAATCGCACTTGCTTCCTCACAGCTCCCAAATCTCCAGCTGCCCGTCTGAGTATGAGGTAGAACAGATGGTTGAGTCTGCAGAGCTGTTTACTCATACTATAGCCTGGGAATCAGAGGACGACTCCAGCGCTTCTGTGAATCCAGACGATGAAATGATCTGCACTGATGCCCAGAATCTTTATGAGTCGGATCCAGGACCAGACGCAGAAGGTTCTGACCATAATGTAGACCCTCATTCCCAAACTGTAACTCCTGTTGGTGGAGACAATGAGGAAGACGATGATAAGACTCAAATACCTGATTGGATCGACAACTTTAGTTTTTTGTCAGGGCAGGAACAGGTTGGCTCTGAGGACGACGGGTGTGATAACGCACAGGGTGATGATGATGAGGTTGGAGATCCCACTTACTGTCAACCCACAGTCAGCCAAGAGATGAGGTCAGCAGAGGAGGTGGAGGAAGATGCTAGTGACGACGAGGTCAGGTTGCGCCTTCCTGGACAGAGACGTAGTACTGGAAGCACGTCAACAACTGCATCCTCAAACACAACTCTGCCTCTCACCACAAGTCGTGGTGGCTCTTCAGGTCGCATGGGTGCTAAGCCTTGCATAGCCTGGGCATTTTTTCAGATCGATAAAGATGACCCAACTTGTGTTATCTGTAACATTTGTCAGCAAAAGCTAAGTAGAGGCCAAAAAATACATAGTTTGAGTACTTCATGCATGAACCGGCACATGGACATGAAGCATAAGTTGCAGTGGGAAGCTCAGTGTGCTACAATGCGGCATAGCCGGTCGGGCCAACCACCGTCTGCCATATCTTGTGCATCCGCGGCCTCTTCATCCTCTGTGACTGGGGGGACAGCAGTCACACCTGTTTTGGGGCGCAGACATGCCACCTCTTTACCCGCAACAGCCAGCGTGATTGGCAGGTCATCATTTTCTTTGGAGGTGGTAACACCAGCTGGTGTTGAGCGCTGTCCGACATCGATAGCACCACCTTTGGATCAAGGCAACCTAACATGTCCGCCTGCATCTTCCTCACAGACCGGCAGTTTGCCGGGGACACCCTTATCAACCCCATCTAAGCACAATAGCCAGCCCTCGGTCCCTCAGATGTGGACAAGTAAAAGACCATTTCCTCCTAGCCATGAGAAAGCTAAGAGGTTGAATTTCACCAACTGCAAGTTCTTGGCTACAGAAATGCTGCCTTTCCGCCTGGTGGACACAGAGGATTTTCGAGACCTTATGTCCGTCGCAGTGCCCCAGTACCAGATGCCCAGTCGGCACTACTTCTCAAAGAAAGGTGTGCCTGCGCTCCACCAGCATGTCGCACACAACATCACCGCTTCTTTGAGAAACTCTGTGTGTGACAGGGTGTATTTCACCACAGACACTTGGACGAGTAGGCATGGACAGGGGCGTTACATGTCGCTGACTGGGCACTGGGTAACTATGGTGACAGCAGGACAAGGGGCTGCTGTCCAAGTCTTGCCGTCCCCACGAGTTGTGCGTCAATCCTCTTTATTTCAAAGTTCCTCCACTGCTTCTGCCTCCTCAACCTCCTCTCGGTCTTCCACCTGCACCCAAAGCCTGTCTGGTCATGCCACAAGCTTTCTAACTGCGCAGAAGGGATCCTGCACACCTCCTTACTATGCTGGCAGTAGGGCTCAACGTCATCAGGCGGTTTTTACATTGAAATGTCTGGGAAATGTGAGTCACACAGCTGAGGAGTTGTGGTCAGCTCTGGAGAACCAATTTCATGAATGGTTGTCTCCACTGGACCTGAAACCAGGGAAGGCCGTGTGCGACAATGCTGCAAACCTGGGTGCGGCCCTTCGCCGGGGCAATGTCACACACGTGCCTTGTATGGCTCACGTGTTGAACCTGGTTGTCCAGCAATTTTTAGCCCACTATCCCAGACTAGATGGCCTTCTGCAGAGGGCACGGTCGCTGTGTGCTCACTTCCGCCGTTCGCATCCCGCAGCTCAGCGACTTACATCTCTACAGAAGTCGTTGGGCCTGCCACTTCACCGGCTAAAATGCGATGTGCCTACCCGGTGGAATTCAACTCTGCACATGTTGCAGCGACTGTGGCAGCACTGACAAGCCCTGGTGCAATACGTTCTGACGTATAGCCTGGGCCAACGAGATCCAGAGGTGGGCAAATCACGCTGGAGGAGTGGTCTCAGATCAGGGACCTATGCACCCTTCTGCACAGTTTTGAAATGGCGACGAAGATGTTTAGTGCTGACGATGCCATTATCAGCATGACTATTCCGGTGATTTACATGCTGGAGCACATGTTAAACAGAATTCGGAGTCAGGTGGTGGCACAAGAGGAGGTGGAGGAAGTAGAGGAGGAGGAGTTGTATGCGGAAGGGCTAACATCTGCAAGGTCCAGACGGTCGGCAGCACCAAGGCGGCAGGCATGTGAGGGTGGGGGAGATGGTTTTACCAGGGCGCATGGTAGCAGCCAAACTAGTGAGGAAGGTGCAGGAGCCCAGGAAGAAGTGGAGGACGAACTGATGGAAGACTCATCAGATGAGGGAGACCTTGATCACATTTCTGTTGTGCGAGGTTGGGGGGAGAGGACAGAGGAAGGAAGCATGATTGTTACCTCGCCACCAACACAACAGGGACTTGGTGCTCCTGGATGCGCAACACACATGAGTGCCTTCTTGCTGCACTACCTGCAACATGACCCTCGAATTGTGAGAATTAGAAATAATCCTGACTACTGGGTTGCCACACTGTTAGATCAACGGTACAAAAGTAAATTTGCAGAAATTATTCCTGCCATAGAAAGGGATGCACGCATGCAGGAGTATCAGCAGAGACTGTTGCAGAATCTTACATGTGCTTTTCCACAAAATACCAGTGGTGCACGTAGTGAATCTCACAGTTCCATCTTGCCAACCGTGGGACCGTCAAGTGTTCAGCACTCAAACCGTAACAGAACCACAGTATCTGCTGGTAACATCAATTTTGCGGAATCATTTCACCACTTTTTTAGCCCATCCTTTGCAAGGCCACAGGAGACAAGAAGTCTGACACATAGTCAACGCCTAGAGACGATGGTACAGGAGTATCTCCAAGTAAACATTGAAGCCACGACTGTGTCACTGGACCCTTGCTCTTTTTGGGCTTCCAATCTGGATAAATGGCCGGAGCTAGCCACTTACGCCTTGGAGATCTTTTCATGCCCCGCAGGCAGCGTTCTGTCTGAACGTGTGTTCAGCGCTGCTGGTGGTGTGCTGACAGATAAGCGCACGCGGCTCTCCACTGATAATGTAGACAGACTCACGTTCATAAAGATGAACAAATCATGGATCCGAAACGACTTTTCTACCCCTGTGTCATCCTGGGGAGAGTAAAAGCTTGATGATTGGTTAAAATCACCCTACCAACTGTTTTAAGCTTTCAAATTACTAATAATGTTTATCTGTATCTTGGCTGGAAAATAATTTGGGCTTTGTAGCAGTGTGCAGCACTGATTCTATTAGGCCATCTATAATAAGCTCCACCAGATTTAAAATTACTAATCATGTTTATCTGTATCTTGACTGGAAAATAATTTGGGCTTTGTAGCAGTGTGCAGCACTGATCCTATTAGGCCATCTATACTAAAGCTTCACCAGATTTAAAATTAATAATAATTTTTAGCTGCATCTAGCCCGGAAAATAATTTTGGGGCTCCGAGATGCGCAAGACACATAAGTGCCTTCTTGCTGCACTACCTGCAGCATGACCCTCATATTGTCAGAATTCGAAGTAATCATGACTACTGGGTTGCCACACTCTTAGATCCCCCAAACTTTTCGATCAACCTTTTCATTTTAATAAAGACCAAAAAAATGGTCATTTTTGAAATTATAAGCATTAGCAGGTTGTTAGAAACTGAAATCAAACAGTTTTCAACTCAAAACTTTATTCTAGGTGATGTTACATTTTCGCATAGGACCCCTTGTTCGAAAGGAGCTTCTGAACTCTCTCGTCCATTGAATTTGTCAGGTTTTGGATGGTTTCTGCTTCAATTGTTTTGCATGAGGACAGAATACCCTCCCAGAGCTGTTGCTTAGATGTGAACTGCCTCCCGCCATCATAGACACTCATTTTAATGATGCTCCAAAGGTTCTGAATGGGGTAGAGGTCAGGGGAGCATGGGGGTCACACCATAAGTTTGTCCCCTTTTATGCCCATATCAGCCAGAGATGCAGATGTTTTATGTGCAGCATGAGATGGTGCATTATCATGCAGAAAAATGATCTTGCTGTGAAATACACGGTTCTTCTTCTTGAACCATGGCAGGAAGTGCTATTTGAGAAAATCCACATACATTATGGAGTTCATCTTTAGCGCCTTCAGGGATCCTAAAGGGGCCGACAATCTCTCTCCCCATGATTCCAGCCCAAAACATTACTCCACCTCCTCCTTGTTGGCGCTGTAGCCGTGTTTGCGTGGGGTGTCCATCAACCAGCCATCCTCCACTCCATCCATCTGGACCATCGAGCGCTGCACGGCACTCATCCGTGAACAAAACAGTTTTGAAACCAGTCTTCATGTAATGTTTGGCCCACTGGAGCCGTTTCTGCTTGTGTGAAGTGGATAGAGGAGGTCGACAGGATGGTGTATGCACAGCTGCAAACCTCTGAAGGACCCTGCATCTTGTTGTTCGGGGGACGTTGGAGGCACAAGCAGCTTCAAAAACTTGTCTGCTGCTATGACAAGGCTTTTTTGCCGCTGCTCTTTCAACCTGACGTAATTGCCTGTAGGAAAGAGTCCTCAATTTGCCCTTATCAGCACGCACACGTGTGTACTGTGAATCAGCTACATACTTCTTGATTGCCAAGACACTTCATCCTGATCATCGCACAATGTTGATTGTAGTCATGCCTTGACCTAAACACTCCACAATTTGTTGCTTCTCAGCAGCCGACACATCCTTTTTCTTTCCCATTTTGGCAGAAAATGTAGGCTGCTTAATAATGTGAGACAGCCTTCTTAAGTAGTCTTGCCTTTCATTGGACACACCTGCCAAACTAATTAGCACAGGTGTCTGCAATTGCTTACAGTGATATAAAGAGCCCTGACACACATCACCATCAATGAGTTTAACTGACAAACAAACAAATTCTTCCCTTATCACTCCTAAACACTTTTTGCATAATAATTTGGAACACAGTGTACATGTGCTTTTCCACAAAACACCAGTGGTTCACGTAGTGAATCTTACAGTTCTAACTTGCCAACCGTGGTCTGTATGGAGTTGTTCAATAAAGGGCCCAAAATTAAGATAACATAGATGGGAGAGGTCTCTATGAATAGGAATTCCTAAGTATTTGATACCCTGTGAGGGCCAGGCAAAGGGAAAGTTGGACTGGATGGAATCCTATATGGATTTGGGGAGGGAGACATCGAGGGCCTCAGACTTCGCTGCATTGATTTTAAAATTTGACCATGTAACAAAGTGATCTATTTCAGCCATAACAGCATGGATGGATATATGTGATTGAGTGATATATACTAGGACATCATCAGCAAATAGAGAGCACTTGTACTCGGTGCCTCCCACCTCAATCCACCTAATATTGGGGTTATGGTGAATTGATGAGAGCAGGTGCTCCGTCACTAGGATGTATAAGAGAGGGGACAGAGAACATCCCTGTCTTGTCCCATTGGTGATTGTGAAAGGTGATGAAAATGTTCTGACGCGCCCCCTGGGCCTTGGGACACCCGGAGCCGGACCCTTTTTGGTGGATGCTGGTGGTTGTAGTCTCAGTGGCGGCGACCCGGTTCCGTGGCTCAGGGCGGTCAAACCAGTGGCGGAACTATTTATGTGGTTTTGATGTTTAAATGTCCGACTACGCCACCCGTGGATTGCGGTCAGAGTGAACCGCCGCTCCAGGGCAGACCGCTGAGGCTGGTGTTGTGGGTGCAGCAGAGCGTAGCATAACTCCCCACGGGAGGAGTATAGCCTCAGGGCAGTGTATGCGGAGGATGGGGGTGATGGTGCAGGGCAGCAGCAGTAATGACACGGAGTCAGTGATGCAGTCCAGGGCCTTTACTCACAGTTCTTATTATCCAGACCACGTCTGCAGGTAACGGCTGCCCACGTCGTACTGTGCTCACCAGGTGAGGAGCTCAGACAACTCCCAGATAACTTTGGAGTGCTTCACAGGACCCCCTTTGTGTGTCCTTTGTCTGGCCTTTCTTACCAACCCTTCTGTCCGGCTGCCTCGGGCCTCCTCTTGGTAAACTTGGCACCAGTTTCCCTGACCCTATGTGGTGCCTTCCTAGCGGGTGTAGCGAGGGGCTGCGCCACATAAAATGTCACAGCCTCCTGTTTCTAGCTGAGGGTCGTTTCCTGCCTCCACTAGTTTCGGGGACCGATCTCCCCCTTTGGCCTGACCCCTCCACGCAGGTGGATTCGGGCGTGCGGTTGTGACTCGCCCGTCCGCACCCCTGAGATCCCTTCGTTCCTCGTTCCTGGAGCCTTCTCCGCTCCTCTTCCTTCCTTCTCCCTCTTCCAGGCCTGGGCCTCTGTTACTAGGCCCGCCTCCGGAGCAGAGCTCATGCAGAGCCCCTGCTCCCTGCCACTTCTGCTCAGACTTCTCTGCACTGAACTAAGATGGTGCCCACCTTTTATACTCCCTTCTCGATGCACCCAGAAACTGCTTCCTCCCTGCTCCTGCACTACAGGGTTCCCCTTCCTCAGTGTTCCCTCCCCCCACTCCAGCCAGGGACAGGGACTGTCGTGCCCATCTCAGGGACATATTGGTCGCCCTGCCCCACGGCAATGTGGTGTAATGCATGCAGGTGTCGGGTCCTGATCCACACTACATCCTTACCTGAGAGTAAGATATCACACCTCTGGGTGAGGTGCAATACCTCTGTAGCAACCGAGCCCTCAGGGTGCTACAGTTCCATTTATCTTCAGCCTAGGTGACGTATTGCGATACAGGGCCGTGATTTTGGCTATAAAAGGGTCCCCTAGACCCCTACCCCAAGCTTTTTAAGAGAATCATATATGGCGTGCCAGGAGACTCTATGGAATGCTTTCTCAGCATCCAACGAGAGTATCTAATTACAAATTTTTAACTGCATCTAGCCCAGGAAATACTTTGTGCCTAGTAGCAGGGTCTGCTAGTCAGCGGATTATCCCGGCTGTTAAGCAAGCTACACCACCTGTAGTTTGGACACTTCATTTTTTCAAAGGAAATGCTTCGGGACCACGAGATACTCAGTGAAGAGCATCAGGAGGCACCCCAAGGCATAGGGGCTCGGACTGGCAGTAGGATGCCTTGCGGTGGACAGCCGAGCTCGATCCTTATAAAAGCTTTTTAACTGCAGCAGCTTTAGTGGACGCTACTGGAGCTGGAATTACGCGGCTGCTGGCATGAGACTTGCCCTCCAATAGATCCTTGTAAATGGATTTAAAGTGTATTTATTCAAATTAGAGAGACAATTTAAATTAAAAAGCTTAGAGCTGCCTCCACCACAGGGGGGCTCGCTCGACCCACCAGCGGACAGGCACCAGTATTGGGAGAGGGGGGCTGGCCGTCAGGGTTCACCGCGGCTCTGGCACAAACCCGGCGACACGGAGGTGGCACGGGCAGGAGCGGACTGAACGTGTCGGCTTCTCACTTTTTGGATTTTAGAAGGGCATGACATGCCTATATCTGTGTCTCCCCCTCCTTTTACTCCTCCACCTCTTTTCTTTTCGCATGACTATATGTACTTGTCACTTTTCCATGTGTTAGTTGTGTCTTCTGAGCAGTTTGTCAGCTTTTGGACACCTTTGAAGGTGTTTTCTATGTGTTTCTATGTGTTTTTGTTTGCCTGCCATTGGTTTTAACGGTGTTCGAAGGTGTTCGACGAACAGTTCGACGAACAGTTCGGCGAACACACGGGTGTTCGACGAACCGAACCGAACTCGAACACTACGGGGGTGGCTCAACACTACTTATGACCATGTGATATTTCAGTTTTTCTTTTTTAATAAATTTGCAAAAATTTCTACATTTCTGTTTTTTTTCAGTCAAGATGGGGTGCAGAGTGTACTTTAATCAGAAAAAAAATGAACTTTTTAGAATTTACCAAATGGCTGCAATGAAACAAAGAGTGAAAAATTTAAAGGGGTCTGAATACTTTCCGTACCCATTGTATATCCCCCATCCTGATATATACGTCACTTATCCTGGAATATATATATCCCCTACCCTGGTATGCATGTTCCCCATCCTGGTATGTATGTTACCCATCCTGGTATATATATCCCGGTCCTGGTATTATACATATCCCCCATTCTGATATGTACCATATGTTCCCCATCCTGATATATATGTCCCCCATTCTGCAGCTGTTCATTAATGCATAGAAAAAAATTAATTATTCTACTCATCTTCCCTCCGCTCCCCCACTGTGCGGCGTCTGCTTCTGAAGCCAGCAGCTGATTTCAGCATGCAAACAACGTGAGCACATGACATCACTGCCATGCGACCCCAGCCACGTGTACACTGACGTCAGCTGCTGGAATCTGAATGGCCGGAAGCTTGTATAGAAGCACACAGACCCAACGGATCTATGCGCCACAATACACTTCAGCTGAATGTACGTTCAAGGACAGACATTCAGTTGGAGTTTTGCGCTGGTGTCGGCGGGTCCCTCATCCTTTGTGACCGCGATCGTTACACCACTGGTATGCTGTCAGTGATTGTTCACGGACCCATAGACTTGTAAGTGCTGATTTTGATTCATTACTCAGATCAAAACCGAACATGTTTCTGTAATTTTTTTACGGAAACACGGTCTGCAAAAACACAGAAATGTGAACAGCTTCATAGACTGTAATGAGTACTTGTTCGATCCGTGAAAAACGCGTATGTGAGAAATGGACGTCTGAATGAGGCCTTGAACAGTTTGGATATATGAGGTCAAAATATGTGACCTACAATGATTGGCGTCACTTATGTGACAGAGTGGCGCTCTCAGATACTAGGGTCTGGATTTCGACATCTTATTCTGCCCCCCTTGCTAACGGCTGGCAGTGTGTCTAAATTACCAGCTTGCACTTTACAAATTCACATATATTCATGGAAAAGAAATGCAATATGGTTAAATCATTTTGCTCTCGCTACAGTTCTGCCTCTGTTGTCTCCATCGGTTCTCTCATATAGTCTCAAGCTCTGATGCTATCTGTTTAGCACTTAAAGGGTTACATCAGCAAAGGCAGAAAAAGCAGCCGGTTGTTACGAGAGAGCTATATCAATAATGTTTCATGTCTAGAGTAATCTTATTGTCTGTGGAGGGATCTTTGTCCCTTTGTTTAGAGCTCAGATTGAGCGCACATAACAAGGTCAATGCCACTGCTGTTTCAGTGGTGCTTCTTTTATTGTAGTGAACAGGAACAGAACGGTTCTTTTCTACAGTAGATAATTTTTTTTCGAAGTGTAAGCCGAGAATTTAATGACAACATAATTTTTGTATATTAAATATAATGGATGTTTTTTTCTTGCCCACAATAAGATGGAATAGAGCTGTAGCCATTGATTGCCCTTATTGACAATGTGTCATTACTTATATGAGGTTAGTTTAAGTGGTTGTGTCTATACTTCCGTGACAGAATGGAAGCTGTCATTCTAAATGGAACCTTAACGATCCTCCTATATGTATTTTCAGGATTTTTAATAATGTTGATTACAATTTACTGACGAACATTGACATTGTCCTAGTAATTTTTATAATAGCACTTATAGGGCATTTGCCCTTTAGAAGCTTTTTCACAATCATCTTAGATGGATAAAATTGTAAAGTGCTTATAAAAACAATCAAAACTTGTCTTTCTGCTTGTTTTTAATATTCCTCTTCATTTGCAAGAATGGCATTAGTTTTTATTTTGTTGTTTAAGGCCCGTTGCAATAGTGGCAGAACACGTGCAGTGCTTACAAGCTCTTTCCTAGTGAGCTTTTAAAGGGAATCTGTCATGTCAAAAAAATGCCATGAAGCTGCAGATATGGGGTTAATCTGCAGGTTGGAAGCATTCCAAAGCTGAGTGGCTGCTGTACTGAAAGTCTGGCTACCAGTAGGAAATTAACTTTATCCCACCCGGCAACCTTGGCCTTTGATTTAAAGAGGCGCAGCCGGTGCAGCTCAAGAACTCTATTAACCGGTAGATTAAGCCCATATCTGCAGTGCATCCGTGCTGAGCCAGCTGTCTGTTAGTGTCTCAGGGGGGCGGTTACAGCAGCAGCTCACTATGTACTGAGTGGTGACTGAAACCGCACCAGCCGTGCCTGTATGACTGAAAGCCGGAGGCTGCCCGGAGGAATAAAGATAATTTCCTCCTGGAAGCCAGGCTATCAGTGAGGTGGCTGCACAGCTTCAGACCACTATCAATCTGCAGATTGGTACCATTTCTGCAGGTTAATAGTGTTTTTTGACATGCCAGGTTCCCTATAAGCACTGCACTGAAGCTCGCTGAAATTAATGCAATGATGCAACTAGTCTGAACTGTCAATCAAGCAAAAGTACAACCCCCCCCAGCAAGCAGAAAGTTAAGAGACGGGAGTGGTGCACCCCTGAAAAAACATCATTGGACAAAACTTTTAATTTAGCTAAGAATCCTAAAAAAATACCTAAGTAATTTTTTTGTGTTAAGTCTTTTAACATTTTTACTCTTAATATTCCATTTAACTGGAATTGATCATCTACTCATAACAATTGCAATAAGGATTTTCACAGTTTTGATTGACATATACAGTGGTGGCCAAAAGTATTGGCACCCCTGCAATTCTGTCAGATAATACTCAGTTTCTTCCTGAAAATGATTGCAATCACAAATTCTTTGGTCTTATTATCTTCATTTAATTTGCTTGCAAGGAAAAAACACAAAAGAGAATGAAGCAAAAATCAAATCATTGATCATTTCACACAAAACTCCAAAAATGGGCCAGACAAAAGTATTGGCACCCTCAGCCTAATACTTGGTTGCACAACCTTTAGCCAAAATAACTGCGAACAACCGCTTCCGGTAACCATCAATGAGTTTCTTACAATGCTCTGCTGGAATTGTAGACCATTCTTCTTTGGCAAACTGCTCCAGGTCCCTGATATTTGAAGGGTGCCTTCTCCAAACTGCCATTTTGAGATCTCTCCACAGGTGTTCTATGGGATTCAGGTCTGGACTTATTGCTGGCCACCTTAGAAGTCTCCAATGCTTTCTCTCAAACCATTTTATAGTGCTTTTGGAAGTGTGTTTTGGGTCATTGTCCTGCTGGAAGACCCATGACCTCTGAGGGAGACCCAGCTTTCTCACACTGGGCCCTACATAATGCTGCAAAATTTGTTGGTAGTCTTCAGACTTCATAATGCCATGCACACGGTCAAGCAGTCCAGTGCCAGAGGCAGCAAAGCAACCCCAAAACATCAGGAAACCTCCGCCATGTTTGACTGTAGGGACCGTGTTGTTTTCTTTGAATGCCTCTTTTTTTTTCCTGTACACTCTATGTTGATGCTTTTTCCCAAAAAGCTCTACTTTTGTCTCATCTGACCAGAGAACATTCTTCCAAAACGTTTTAGGCTTTCTCAGGTAAGTTTTGGCAAACTCCAGCCTGGCTTTTTTATGTCTCGGGGTAAGAAGTGGGGTCTTCCTGGGTATCCTACCATACAGTCCCTTTTCATTCAGACACCGACGGATACTACGGGTTGACACTGTTGTACCCTCGGACTGCAGGGCAGCTTGAACTTGTTTGGATGTTAGTCGAAGTTCTTTATCCACCATCCGCACAATCTTGAGTTGAAATCTCTCGTCAATTTTTCTTTTACGTCCACATCTAGGGAGGTTATCCACAGTGCCATGGGCTTTAAACTTCTTGATGACACTGCGCACGGAAGACACAGGAACGTTCAGGTCTTTGGAGATGGACTTGTAGCCTTGAGATTGCTCATGCTTCCTCACAATTTGGTTTCTCAAGTCCTCAGACAGTTCTTTGGTCGTCTTTCTTTTCTCCATGCTCAATGTGGTACACACAAGGACACAGGACAGAGGTTGAGTCAACTTTAATCCATGTTAACTGGCTGCAAGTGTGATTTAGTTATTGCCAACACCTGTTAGGTGCCACAGGTAAGTTACAGGTGCTGTTAATTACACGAATTAGAGAAGCATCACATGATTTTTCAAACAGTGCCAATACTTTTCTCCACCCCCTTTTTTAGGTTTGGTGTGGAATTATATCCAATTTGGCTTTAGGACAATTCTTTTTGTGTTTTTACATTGAAGACAAATTAAATGAAGATAATCATGCCAAAGAATTTGTGATTGCAATCATTTTCAGGAAGAAACTGAGTGTTATCTGACAGAATTGCAGGGGTGCCAATACTTTTGGCCACCACTGTAAGCAGTGGTTTTGTTTTAAAGGTTACATTCATACACAGTCCATACTGCATAAGGTCCATAGTGCATAAGAGGTCCATTTGCTACATAAATTAGTATTATAATTTGCAGACACCTTTTAAATATCTGGATTCCAGGTAATCAAATGGTTAGGGCTCCACAGAGCTCCATGCTTTGGGGTGCAGAATAACATGATTCAAATGCAGAAAACAGTGCATGCTACTCTGTTTCCTACTCGTATTAGCTCAAAGCTTTTGTAATTTTTGGACTCCTTTAGGAGGAATAAAATAGGGAATAATGGGACCATTCTTTCGACTCCAGACCATAGTAGCATTTGTACTGCCCTGATGAAAGCCCTGGGGTGATGGTCTTGTTGCATTTTTTGGTGGGGTGCAGGCGAACTGCTTATTATGTGACCTAGTACTATAATGCCCATCCAGCATATGTTACTCATGCAGAAAGCTAACTCAGAGGCAGATAAAAAAAAACAAGTGTAGAAAAATTAAGATGAGACACAACTTTGAAAACCACAGATCTGCATAAGAGAAATGGAAGGATATTTTGAAGATTAAGAAGCTGCTCATTTTTTTAATCAATTTTAGTTGCAAAGGTAAACAGCCTTCAAATATCATATTAAAGGGAACCTGACAACTCTCCATGCATCCCAAATCGCCAGCATGTGTTTATTCCTTTGTTAACACATTGCCTAACCATGATTCATATAATTGTAGTTAGTGAGTAAATAATAAATAATTACTGAAGTCAATCATGAAGTATCACCGCCCCGATGCGCGTTTTGAACGTTTTACTTCCTATGGAGAATTTTTGTATATATGTTCTATGAAATTAACAAAATGTATCTTTTAAACTATTTAATAAATAAGTTATTTTTATCTTCTATTTAAGTGTAGTGTTTTTTTCTTAGATATAATTCTCTTTACATGCATACTATGATACTAATATTTTTGTTTCTGTAAATTGGTAATCAGAGTAATTTATTGCAGTGTATGGCGAAAAGGAATGTTAAAAATCCATTTCCAATATGCTAATTAGTTTCAGACTAGTCAAGGGGTCATTGGTTTTCCCAGCCTAGTCTTCCAAGTAATCGTGTTACCTCGCCCCATGATTTGCAAGAGCTGGCGTCGCCGCCATCTCTCTGCAAGTCTCACACATGTGCTTGACTTTCATCATTTCATGACAGTGAAAATGGGTGTATGTTACCAGCTTCACTGCGCAATGATATGAAATGATGAAAGTTATTAGGTTATAGTTTATGGTAACATGATTACTGGGATGACTATTCTGGGGAAATCAATACCCACTTGACTAGTCTGAAACTAATTAGTAGTGTTGAGCCACCCCCGTAGTGTTCGAGTTCGGTTCGGTTCGTCGAACACCCGTGTGTTCGCCGAACTGTTCGTCGAACTGTTCGTCGAACACCTTCGAACACCGTTAAAACCAATGGCAGGCAAACAAAAACACATAGAAACACATAGAAAACACCTTCAAAGGTGTCCAAAAGCTGACAAACTGCTCAGAAGACACAACTAACACATGGAAAAGTGACAAGTACATATAGTCATGCGAAAAGAAAAGAGGTGGAGGAGTAAAAGGAGGGGGAGACACAGATATAGGCATGTCATGCCCTTCTAAAATCCAAAAAGTGAGAAGCCGACACGTTCAGTCCGCTCTTGCCCGTGCCACCTCCGTGTCGCCGGGTTTGTGCCAGAGCCGCGGTGAACCCTGACGGCCAGCCCCCCTCTCCCAATACTGGTGCCTGTCCGCTGGTGGGTCAAGCGAGCCCCCCTGTGGTGGAGGCAGCTCTAAGCTTTTTAATTTAAATTGTCTCTCTAATTTGAATGAATACACTTTAAATCCATTTACAAGGATCTATTGGAGGGCAAGTCTCATGCCAGCAGCCGCGTAATTCCAGCTCCAGTAGCGTCCACTAAAGCTGCTGCAGTTAAAAAGCTTTTATAAGGATCGAGCTCGGCTGTCCACCGCAAGGCATCCTACTGCCAGTCCCAGCCCCTATGCCTTGGGGTGCCTCCTGATGCTCTTCACTGAGTATCCCGTGGTCCCGAAGCATTTCCTTTGAAAAAATTAAGTGTCCAAACTACAGGTGGTGTAGCTTGCTTAACAGCCGGGATAATCCGCTGACTAGCAGACACTGCTGCTAGGCACAAAGTATTTCCTGGGCTAGATGCAGTTAAAAATTTGTAATTAGATACTCTCGTTGGATGCTGAAAAAGCATTCCATAGAGTCTCCTGGCACGCCATATATGATTCTCTTAAAAAGCTTGGGGTAGGGGTCTAGGGGACCCTTTTATAGCCCAAATCACGGCCCTGTATCACAATACGTCACCTAGGCTGAAGATAAATGGAACTGTAGCACCCTGAGGGCTCGGTTGCTACAGAGGTATTGCACCTCACCCAGAGGTGTGATATCTCACTCTCAGGTAAGGATGGAGTGTGGATCAGGACCCCGACACCTGCATGCATTACACCACATTGCCGTGGGGCAGGGCGACCAATATGCCCCTGAGATGGGCATGACAGTCACTGACCCTGGCTGGAGTGGGGGGAGGGAACACTGAGGAAGGGGAACCCTGTAGTGCAGGAGCAGGGAGGAAGCAGTTCCTGGGTGCATTGATAAGGGAGTATAAAAGGTGGGCACCATATTAGTTCAGTGCAGAGAAGTCTGAGCAGAAGTGACAGGGAGCAGGGGCTCTGCATGAGCTCTGCTCCGGAGGCGGGCCTAGTAACACAGGCCCAGGCCTGGAAGAGGGAGAAGGAAGGAAGAAGAGCGGAGAAGGCTCCAGGAACGAGGAACGAGGAACGAAGGGATCCCAGGGGTGCGGACGGGTGAGTCGCCACCGCACGCCCGAATCCACCTGCGTGGAGGGGTCAGGCCAAAGGGGGAGACCGGTCCCCGAAACTAGTGGAGGCAGGAAACGACCCTCAGCTAGAAACAGGAGGCTGTGACATTTTATGTGGCGCAGCCTCTCGCTACACCCGCTAGGAAGGCACCACATAGGGTCAGGGAAACTGGCGCCAAGTTTACCAAGAGGAGGCCCGAGGCAGCCGGACAGAAGGGTTGGTAAGAAAGGCCAGACAAAGGACACACAAAGGGGGTCCTGTGAAGCGCTCCAAAGTTATCTGGGAGTTGTCTGAGCCCCTCACCTGGTGAGCACAGTACGACGTGGGCAGCCGTACCTGCAGACGTGGTCTGGATAATAAGAACTATGAGTAAAGGCCCTGGACTGCATCACTGACTCCGTGTCGTTACTGCTACTGCCCTGCACCATCACCCCCATCCTCCGCATACACTGCCCTGAGGCTATACTCCTCCCGTGGGGAGTTATGCTACGCTCTGCTGCACCCACAACACCAGCCTCAGCGGTCTGCCCTGGAGCGGCGGTTCACTCTGACCGCAATCCACGGGTGGCGTAGTCGGACATTTAAACATCAAAACCACATAAATAGTTCTGCCACTGGTTTGACCGCCCTGAGCCACGGAACCGGGTCGCCGCCACGGAGACTACAACCACCAGCATCCACCAAAAAGGGTCCGGCTCCGGGTGTCCCAAGGCCCAGGGGGCGCGTCAGAACATTTTCATCACCTTTCACAATCACCAATGGGACAAGGCAGGGATGTTCTCTGTCCCCTCTCTTATACATCCTAGTGACGGAGCACCTGCTCTCATCAATTCGCCATAACCCCAATATTAGGTGGATTGAGGTGGGAGGCACCGAGTACAAGTGCTCTCTATTTGCTGATGATGTCCTAGTATATATCACTCAATCACATATATCCATCCATGCTGTTATGGCTGAAATAGATCACTTTGTTACATGGTCAAATTTTAAAATCAATGCAGCGAAGTCTGAGGCCCTCGATGTCTCCCTCCACAAATCCATATAGGATTCCATCCAGTCCAATTTTCCCTTTGCCTGGCCCTCACAGGGTATCAAATACTTAGGAATTCCTATTCATAGAGACCTCTCCCATCTATGTTATCTTAATTTTGGGCCCTTTATTGAACAACTCCATACAGACCACGGTTGGCAAGTTAGAACTGTAAGATTCACTACGTGAACCACTGGTGTTTTGTGGAAAAGCACATGTACACTGTGTTCCAAATTATTATGCAAAAAGTGTTTAGGAGTGATAAGGGAAGAATTTGTTTGTTTGTCAGTTAAACTCATTGATGGTGATGTGTGTCAGGGCTCTTTATATCACTGTAAGCAATTGCAGACACCTGTGCTAATTAGTTTGGCAGGTGTGTCCAATGAAAGGCAAGACTACTTAAGAAGGCTGTCTCACATTATTAATCAGCCTACATTTTCTGCCAAAATGGGAAAGAAAAAGGATGTGTCGGCTGCTGAGAAGCAACAAATTGTGGAGTGTTTAGGTCAAGGCATGACTACAATCAACATTGTGCGATGATCAGGATGAAGTGTCTTGGCAATCAAGAAGTATGTAGCTGATTCACAGTACACACGTGTGCGTGCTGATAAGGGCAAATTGAGGACTCTTTCCTACAGGCAATTACGTCAGGTTGAAAGAGCAGCGGCAAAAAAGCCTTGTCATAGCAGCAGACAAGTTTTTGAAGCTGCTGGTGCCTCCAACGTCCCCCGAACAACAAGATGCAGGGTCCTTCAGAGGTTTGCAGCTGTGCATACGCCATCCTGTCGACCTCCTCTATCCACTTCACACAAGCAGAAACGGCTCCAGTGGGCCAAACATTACATGAAGACTGATTTCAAAACTGTTTTGTTCACGGATGAGTGCCGTGCAGCGCTCGATGGTCCAGATGGATGGAGTGGAGGATGGCTGGTTGATGGACACCCCACGCAAACACGGCTACAGCGCCAACAAGGAGGAGGTGGAGTAATGTTTTGGGCTGGAATCATGGGGAGAGAGATTGTCGGCCCCTTTAGGATCCCTGAAGGCGCTAAAGATGAACTCCATAATGTATGTGGATTTTCTTAAACAGCACTTCCTGCCATGGTTCAAGAAGAAGAACCGTGTATTTCACAGCAAGATCATTTTTCTGCATGATAATGCACCATCTCATGCTGCACATAAAACATCTGCATCTCTGGCTGATATGGGCATAAAAGGGGACAAACTTATGGTGTGACCCCCATGCTCCCCTGACCGCTACCCCATTCAGAACCTTTGGAGCATCATTAAAAGGAGTGTCTATGATGGCGGGAGGCAGTTCACATCTAAGCAACAGATCTGGGAGGGTATTCTGTCCTCATGCAAAACAATTGAAGCAGAAACCATCCAAAACCTGACAAATTCAATGGACGAGAGAGTTCAGAAGCTCCTTTCGAACAAGGGGTCCTATGTGAAAATGTAACATCACCTAGAATAAAGTTTTGAGTTGAAAACTGTTTGATTTCAGTTTCTAACAACCTGCTAATGCTTATAATTTCAAAAATGACCATTTTTTTGGTCTTTATTAAAATGAAAAGGTTGATCGAAAAGTTTGGGGGATCTAAGAGTGTGGCAACCCAGTAGTCATGATTACTTCGAATTCTGACAATATGAGGGTCATGCTGCAGGTAGTGCAGCAAGAAGGCACTTATGTGTCTTGCGCATCTCGAAGCCCCAAAATTATTTTCCGGGCTAGATGCAGCTAAAAATTATTATTAATTTTAAATCTGGTGAAGCTTAAGTATAGATGGCCTAATAGGATCAGTGCTGCACACTGCTACAAAGCTCAAATTATTTTCCAGTCAAGATACAGATAAACATGATTAGTAATTTTAAATCTGGTGGAGCTTATTATAGATGGCCTAATAGAATCAGTGCTGCACACTGCTACAAAGCCCAAATTATTTTCCAGCCAAGATACAGATAAACATTATTAGTAATTTGAAAGCTTAAAACGGTTGGTAGGGTGATTTTAACCAATCATCAAGCTTTTACTCTCCCCAGGATGACACAGGGGTAGAAAAGTCGTTTCGGATCCATGATTTGTTCATCTTTATGAACGTGAGTCTGTCTACATTATCAGTGGAGAGCTGCGTGCGCTTATCTGTCAGCACACCACCAGCAGCGCTGAACACACGTTCAGACAGAACGCTGGCTACGGGGCATGACAAGATCTCCAAGGCGTAAGTGGCTAGCTCCGGCCATTTATCCAGATTGGAAGCCCAAAAAGAGCAAGGGTCCAGTGACACAGTCATGGCTTCAATGTTTACTTGGAGATACTCCTGTACCATCGTCTCTAGGCGTTGACTATGTGTCAGACTTCTTGTCTCCTGTGGCCTTGCAAAGGATGGGCTAAAAAAGTGGTGAAATGATTCCGCAAAATTGATGTTACCAGCAGATACTGTGGTTCTGTTATGGTTTGAGTGCTGAACACTTCACGGTCCCACGGTTGGCAAGTTGGAACTGTGAGATTCACTACGTGCACCACTGGTATTTTGTGGAAAAGCACATGTAAGATTCTGCAACAGTCTCTGCTGATACTCCTGCATGCGTGCATCCCTTTCTATGGCAGGAATAATTTCTGCAAATTTACTTTTGTACCGGGGATCTAACAGTGTGGCAACCCAGTAGTCAGGATTATTTCTAATTCTCACAATTCGAGGGTCATGTTGCAGGTAGTGCAGCAAGAAGGCACTCATGTGTGTTGCGCATCCAGGAGCACCGAGTCCCTGTTGTGTTGGTGGCGAGGTAACAATCATGCTTCCTTCCTCTGTCCTCTCCCCACAACCTCGCACAACAGAAATGTGATCAAGGTCTCCCTCATCTGATGAGTCTTCCATCAGTTCGTCCTCCACTTCTTCCTGGGCTCCTGCACCTTCCTCACTAGTTTGGCTGCTACCATGCGCCCTGGTAAAACCATCTCCCCCACCCTCACATGCCTGCCGCCTTGGTGCTGCCGACCGTCTGGACCTTGCAGATGTTAGCCCTTCCGCATACAACTCCTCCTCCTCTACTTCCTCCACCTCCTCTTGTGCCACCACCTGACTCCGAATTCTGTTTAACATGTGCTCCAGCATGTAAATCACCGGAATAGTCATGCTGATAATGGCATCGTCAGCACTAAACATCTTCATCACCATTTCAAAACTGTGCAGAAGGGTGCATAGGTCCCTGATCTGAGACCACTCCTCCAGCGTGATTTGCCCCACCTCTGGATCTCGTTGGCCCAGGCTATACGTCAGAACGTATTGCACCAGGGCTTGTCGGTGCTGCCACAGTCGCTGCAACATGTGCAGAGTTGACTTCCACCGGGTAGGCACATCACATTTTAGCCGGTGAAGTGGCAGGCCCAACGACTTCTGTAGAGATGTAAGTCGCTGAGCTGCGGGATGCGAATGGCGGAAGTGAGCACACAGCGACCGTGCCCTCTGCAGAAGGCCATCTAGTCTGGGATAGTGGGCTAAAAATTGCTGGACAACCAGGTTCAACACGTGAGCCATACAAGGCACGTGTGTGACATTGCCCCGGCGAAGGGCCGCACCCAGGTTTGCAGCATTGTCGCACACGGCCTTCCCTGGTTTCAGGTCCAGTGGAGACAACCATTCATGAAATTGGTTCTCCAGAGCTGACCACAACTCCTCAGCTGTGTGACTCACATTTCCCAGACATTTCAATGTAAAAACCGCCTGATGACGTTGAGCCGTACTGCCAGCATAGTAAGGAGGTGTGCAGGATCCCTTCTGCGCAGTTAGAAAGCTTGTGGCATGACCAGACAGGCTTTGGGTGCAGGTGGAAGACCGAGAGGAGGTTGAGGAGGCAGAAGCAGTGGAGGAACTTTGACATAAAGAGGATTGACGCACAACTCGTGGGGACGGCAAGACTTGGACAGCAGCCCCTTGTCCTGCTGTCACCATAGTTACCCAGTGCCCAGTCAGCGACATGTAACGCCCCTGTCCATGCCTACTCGTCCAAGTGTCTGTGGTGAAATGCACCCTGTCACACACAGAGTTTCTCAAAGAAGTGGTGATGTTGTGTGCGACATGCTGGTGGAGCGCAGGCACACCTTTCTTTGAGAAGTAGTGCCGACTGTGCATCTGGTACTGGGGCACTGCGACGGACATAAGGTCTCGAAAATCCTCTGTGTCCACCAGGCGGAAAGGCAGCATTTCTGTAGCCAAGAGCTTGCAGATGGTGAAATTCAACCTCTTAGCTTTCTCATGGCTAGGAGGAAATGGTCTTTTACTTGTCCACATCTGAGGGACCGAGGGCTGGCTATTGTGCTTAGACGGGGTTGATAAGGGTGTCCCCGGCAAACTGCCGGTCTGTGAGGAAGATGCAGGCGGACATGTTAGGTTGCCTTGATCCAAAGGTGGTGCTATCGATGTCGGACAGCGCTCAACACCAGCTGGTGTTACCACCTCCAAAGAAAATGATGACCTGCCAATCACACTGGCTGTTGCGGGTAAAGAGGTGGCAGGTCTGCGCCCCAAAACAGGTGTGACTGCTGTCCCCCCAGTCACAGAGGATGAAGAGGCCGCGGATGCACAAGATATGGCAGACGGTGGTTGGCCCGGCCGGCTAGGCCGCATTGTAGCACACTGAGCTTCCCACTGCAACTTATGCTTCATGTCCATGTGCCAGTTCATGCATGAAGTACTCAAACTATGTATTTTTTGGCCTCTACTTAGCTTTTGCTGACAAATGTTACAGATAACACGAGTTGGGTCATCTTTATCGATCTGAAAAAATGCCCAGGCTATGCAAGGCTTAGCACCCATGCGACCTGAAGAGCCACCACGACTTGTGGTGAGAGGCAGAGTTGTGTTTGAGGATGCAGTTGTTGACGTGCTTCCAGTACTACGTCTCTGTCCAGGAAGGCGCAACCTGACCTCGTCGTCACTAGCATCTTCCTCCACCTCCTCTGCTGACCTCATCTCTTGGCTGACTGTGGGTTGACAGTAAGTGGGATCTCCAACCTCATCATCATCACCCTGTGCGTTATCACACCCGTCGTCCTCAGAGCCAACCTGTTCCTGCCCTGACAAAAAACTAAAGTTGTCGCTCCAATCGGGTATTTGAGTCTTATCATCGTCTTCCTCAATGTCTCCACCAACAGGAGTTACAGTTTGGGAATGAGGGTCTACATTATGGTCAGAACCTTCTGCGTCTGGTCCTGGATCCGACTCATAAAGATTCTGGGCATCAGTGCAGATCATTTCCTCGTCTGGATTCACAGAAGCGCTGGAGTCGACCTCTGATTCCCAGGCTATAGTATGAGTAAACAGCTCTGCAGACTCAACCATCTGTTCTACCTCATACTCAGACGGGCAGCTGGAGATTTGGGAGCTGTGAGGAAGCAAGTGCGATTGGGGTGACACCTTTGAGGACTGGAGTATTTGTGATGTTGAAGTTGATGTGGAGGAGAGCCCACTTAAAGGAGCACTTGATATCCGTTGAAGCACCTGCTGCTTTTGTGCCTCATCTGGAATTTGTAGCGATTGGTGTGGCCGTAAGAAAGGGATCTTATCACATTGTCCGCTAAAAGAAGTAGACATTTTAGTTTGGCTGGAAGATGGTCTTTCTTCTGCAGATGTTACTGTTGCTTTAACAACTACCCCACGGACACAACCTTTTTTCCCCTTCCCAACACGCCTATTCCCCTTTCCAGCAGCAGCAGGCCTTTTTCCACTCATTTTGGTGGTTAACTAATTCACAACTCTGGAGTTGTTTGCACAAAAAAACAATGGATGGGAACCGAGCAGAGCTGAGTGGCCAAACTGTGGTATTAGGCGAAAACTATTGGCTGGGTTAGATGCAGAAAAAAATTATATTCAATTTGCAACCTGATGGAGGTCAGTATAGATGGACTAATAGAACAAGTCCCACACACAGCTAGAAGCCCAAATATTTTTTCAGAGGTAGATGCAGAAAAATTTTTTATTCAGTTTGCAACCTGATGGAGGTCTGTATAGATGGATTAATAGAACAAGTCCCACACACAGCTACAAGGCCCAATATTTTTTCAGAGGTAGATGCAGAAAAAAAATATATTCAGTTTGCAACCTGATGGAGGTCAGTATAGGTGGACTAATAGAACAAGTCCCACACACTGCTAGAAGGCCAAATATTTTTTCAGAGCTAGATGCAGAAAAAAATTATATTCAGTTTGCAACCTGATGGAGGTCTGTATAGATGGATTAATAGAACAAGTCCCACACACAGCTAGAAGCCCAAATATTTTTTCAGAGGTAGATGCAGGTAAAAATTATTTTTAATTTGCAAACTGATGGAGGTCAGTATAGATGGACTAATAGAGAGAGTCCCACACACTGCTAGAAGGCCAAATATTTTTTCAGAGCTAGATGCAGATAAAAATTATTTTTAATTTGCAACCTGATGGAGGTCAGTATAGATGGACTAATAGAGAAAGTACCATACACTGCTAGAAGTCCAAATATTTTTTCAGAGCTAGATGCAGATAAAAATTATATTCAATTTGCAACCTGATGGAGGTCAGTATAGATGGACTAATAGAACAAGTCCCACACACAGCTAGAAGCCATAATATTTTTTCAGAGGTACTGTAGATGCAGATAAAAATTATTTTTAATTTGCAACCTGATGGAGGTCAGTATAGATGGACTAATACAACAAGTCCCACACACAGCTAGAAGCCCAATATTTTTTCAGAGGTAGATGCAGAAAAAAATATATTCAGTTTGCAACCTGATGGAGGTCAGTATAGATGGAGTAATAGAACATGTCCCACACACAGCTAGAAGCCCAAATATTTTTTCAGAGGTAGATGCAGATAAAAATTATTTTTAATTTGCAACCTGATGGAGGTCAGTATAGATGGACTAATAGAGAAAGTCCCACACACTGCTAGAAGGCCAAATATTTTTTCAGAGCTAGATGCAGATAAAAATTATATTCAATTTGCAACCTGATGGAGGTCAGTATAGATGAACTAATAGAACAAGTCCCACACACAGATAGAAGCCCAAATATTTTTTCAGAGGTACTGTAGTTGCAGATAAAAATTATTTTTAATTTGCAACCTGATGGAGGTCAGTATAGATGGACTAATAGAGAAAGTCCCACACACTGCTAGAAGGCCAAATATTTTTTCAGAGCTAGATGCAGAAAAAAATTATATTCAGTTTGCAACCTGATGGAGGTCAGTATAGATGGACTAATAGAGAAAGTCCCACACACTGCAAGAAGGCCACATATTTTTTCAGAGGTAGATGCAGAAAAAAATATATTCAGTTTGCAACCTGATGGAGGTCTGTATAGATGGATTAATAGAACAAGTCCCACACACAGCTAGAAGCCCAATATTTTTTCAGAGGTAGATGCAGAAAAAAATATATTCAGTTTGCAACCTGATGGAGGTCAGTATAGATGGACTAATACAACAAGTCCCACACACAGCTAGAAGCCCAATATTTTTTCAGAGGTAGATGCAGAAAAAAATATATTCAGTTTGCAACCTGATGGAGGTCTGTATAGATGGATTAATAGAACAAGTCCCACACACAGCTAGAAGCCCAATATTTTTTCAGAGGTAGATGCAGAAAAAAATATATTCAGTTTGCAACCTGATGGAGGTTAGTATAGATGGACTAATACAACAAGTCCCACACACAGCTAGAAGCCCAATATTTTTTCAGAGGTAGATGCAGAAAAAAATATATTCAGTTTGCAACCTGATGGAGGTCTGTATAGATGGATTAGTAGAACAAGTCCCACACACAGCTAGAAGCCCAATATTTTTTCAGAGGTAGATGCAGAAAAAAATATATTCAGTTTGCAACCTGATGGAGGTCAGTATAGATGGACTAATACAACAAGTCCCACACACAGCTAGAAGCCCAATATTTTTTCAGAGCTAGATGCAGAAAAAAATTATATTCAATTTGCAACCTGATGGAGGTCAGTATAGATGGACTAATAGAATGATGCTATGCCCAAAAGATTTTACTTCACTAGGTGCAGTAAAAAAATTGGTATTCTATACACAGGTGGTATATCTTGCAACACAGATACGCTACTCCACTGACTAACACACTCTGCAATAGGCCAAAAAGGATTAGCTTTGCTAGATTCAGCCAAATGCTGTGAAAAAAACTTGCACAGCACTGGCACAGACCTGCCTGGCAAAAACTGATAGGAACTGATGTAACCTAGTCCTGAAAAGGACTCCAATTACAATTAGTCTTTACTCCCACAATCTATCTATTTAAGAGCACAGACCTGCCTGATAAAAGTCGTAGGAAATGCTGTAACCTAGTCCTTAAAAGGACTGCAATCACAACTATTCCCTACTCCCAAGCTATCTGTAGATTTGTGCGAAAATTGGCTTGAAATTAACAAGGTATAGCGCACACAGCAACAGCGGTGCCGTCTAACACGCAGCTGCAGCAGTGAGAAAATGGAGGCGACGGGGAAAATGACTTGGTCTTATAGGGCAAGGACATGTGACATACACTGCCAATGACACATGCCCTTGCTTGTGTGAAAAAAAGCACTTCGCTCCGTGTGTGCGCTGCTGATAGGCTGACAGATTGCACCTCCCCACTGTAAATGCGGGAAAGAGAAAAAAAAAATGGAGATCTTCATTGTTCCTGCAGAGATCCATCCCCTGCCCCTCCCCCCACCCCGCTGTACACTCAAACTGCGTATTAACATTAATTTTCATCATTACTGAGAAAAAATCCAGTTATGATTTTGGTGCACGAACAGTTATCGAACATAACCTCGAACAGCTGAATTTTTCTCAAATTGTTCGTGTTCGCCGAACGGCTCGAACACCGCCCAAAACAGCTCGAATTTGAGATTGGCGAACAGTTCGAGTAGAACAACGCTCATCTCTACTAATTAGCATATTGGAAAATAATTTTTAACAATCTTTTTTTTTGCCATACACTGCAATTGCTTATATTCTACAGTACAAAGGGCTTCTCAGGCAAGGTGTTAATATAGGAAGAAGCACATGATGGCGGTTTGGGAGGAAGGGTGAGCTGTAAGATTCCCTTTAATAGAACTAGAATGGTCTGTTGATGTATAATAGTTTAGATTACTGTTATTTGCAATAGACTAAAAACCCGATAGTATCATATCCACTTTAGAAGATCAGCTATCACGTCATACGTCACATTTCACAAATTTCAACTTTTTTCTTGCTGAGACAACTGTCAGAATTTGCATGGTTACAGGCACTGTAATTCTTCTAGAGGCAAAGTCTGGACGAATATGGGACATCACATCAACTGCGCACATTATTTAGTTGATGATCATTTCATGTGCTAATGAAATAAAATTTGTAAATTCATCCGACTTAAAAAATAATTTCCAGCACTTGTCAGATGCATTATGTCAGTATGTGACCTCTAGTAGAGTGCAAAGGACGATTATATCAGGCTGTCTATGTACTGGTTCATGGTTTTTCATTTGTCATTTGTTCCTCAACCTCCTTGTGACTTCTCAGGGAACTTATGGTCTTCTCTTTAAATCGTGCATTCATGGGTATTAAGACCTCAATACACATTAGACTGGAGTGGACAGAACTTGCCGATATTGGCAGGATTTCCCAATGGTCTAAAATGTATTGAGGCCTCCTAACTCTCCCCCGGCAGATGATGTCAAGGGAAAGAAGGCTAAGGCCTGTTTAATTTCAGAGAACAATCCTTTTGTTTTCTCTGGAGGAATCTGGCAGTGGTTCTCTCATATGGATCTAAGGGATAAAGTTTCTCCTCGTGGAGAAGGACATGCCTGACATGTAAGTGTAAGGAGGCTTATAGGCCATGCATGCTCCTCTGGGAAATTAAATATGTAAATTGCCTCTTCATAGAGGAAAAGGACTTGAACTCTATTGCCACCTATTGACAGTAGCTATCCTTAAAGTCAATATTGACCCTTTGACGAGCCTTGCCAGATGAGTTCGGAGAAAAGCCAAACAAGAATCTCAATTTGCAGACTTGTGTTTTGGGGTGTTACTCCTCATTAGAGGAGACGGAGAAAGTAATTTCTCCATCTCCTCCAATGCCAGCATCTGTTGTAATCGGACAAGGGACATCCGAGTGCAGTTCAAAGTGTCCCATGCACCCATAGACTTGTATGGGTGGCTGCGATCCCATAATCGGATACACTCTTCGCAGGCTGCGATTGTTTTTTCATGCAGAATCGGCAGGAGAAAATAATTGCTGATCGGCACTGCTCCATAGTATAACATTGGGCAGAGTGCTCTCCTATATAACATCGGATAGCACACGGCCATGTTACATGCCAGTGTGAACGTAGCCTTATACATTTCCTCTGATTGGTCCACTCCTGGTTTTGGCTTACAAATACTGATGAAAAATATTGACCTAATACTGAACGTGTGAACGTGGCCTTATGGTGGTAATATTTAGATATTATATGAAGGTGCTATTTAGGCTTGTTATGTCAGAAATATTATATTTTCTATGCTGGGATATAACAATTAGAGATGAGCGTTGTTCTACTCGAACTGTTCGCCAATCTCAAATTCGAGCTGTTTTGGGCGGTGTTCGAGCCGTTCGGCGAACACGAACAATTTGAGAAAAATTCGGCTGTTCGAGGTTATGTTCGATAACTGTTCGTGCACCAAAATCATAACTGGATTTTTTCTCAGTAATGATGAAAATTAATGTTAATACGCAGTTTGAGTGTACAGCGGGGCGGGGGGAGGGGCAGGGGATGGATCTCTGCAGGAATAATGAAGATCTCCATTTTTTTTCTCTTTCCCGCATTTACAGTGGGGAGGTGCAATCTGTCAGCCTATCAGCAGCGCACACACGGAGCGAAGTGCTTTTTTCACACAAGCAAGGGCATGTGTCATTGGCAGTGTATGTCACATGTCCTTGCCCTATAAGACCAAGCCATTTTCCCCGTCGCCACCATTTTCTCACTGCTGCAGCTGCGTGTTAGACGGCACCGCTGTTGCTGTGTGCGCTATACCTTGTTAATTTCAAGCCAATTTTCGCACAAATCTACAGATAGCTTGGGAGTAGGGAATAGTTGTGATTGCAGTCCTTTTAAGGACTAGGTTACAGCATTTCCTACGACTTTTATCAGGCAGGTCTGTGCTCTTAAATAGATAGATTGTGGGAGTAAAGACTAATTGTAATTGCAGTCCTTTTCAGGACTAGGTTACATCAGTTGCTATCAGTTTTTGCCAGGCAGGTCTGTGCCAGTGCTGTGCAAGTTGTTTTCACAGCATTTGGCTGAATCTAGCAAAGCTAATCCTTTTTGGCCTATTGCAGAGTGTGTTAGTCAGTGGAGTAGCCTATCTGTGTTGCAAGATATACCACCTGTGTATAGAATACCAATTTTTTTACTGCACCTAGTGAAGTAAAATCTTTTGGGCATAGCATCATTCTATTAGTCCATCTATACTGACCTCCATCAGGTTGCAAATTGAATATATTTTTTTTCTGCATCTACCTCTGAAAAAATATTGGGCTTCTAGCTGTGTGTGGGACTTGTTCTATTAATCCATCTATACAGACCTCCATCAGGTTGCAAACTGAATATAATTTTTTTCTGCATCTACCTCTGAAAAAGTATTTGGGCTTCTAGCTGTGTGTGGGACTTGTTCTATTAGTCCATCTATACTGACCTCCATCAGGTTGCAAACTGAAAATAATTTTTTGTCTGCATCTAGCTCTGAAAAAATATTTGGCCTTCTAGCAGTGTGTGGGACTTGTTCTATTAGTCCATCTATACTGACCTCCAGCAGGTTGCAAATTAAAAATAATTTTTATCTGCATCCAGCTCTGAAAAAATATTTAGGCTTCTAGCAGTGTGTGGGACTTTCTCTATTAGTCCATCTATACTGACCTCCATCAGGTTGCAAATTAAAAATAATTTTTTGTCTGCATCTAGCTCTGAAAAAATATTTGGCCTTCTAGCAGTGTGTGGGACTTTCTCTATTAGTCCATCTATACTGACCTCCATCAGGTTGCAAACTGAATATATTTTTTTTCTGCATCTACAACTGAAAAAATATTTGGGCTTCTAGCTGTGTGTGGGACTTTCTCTATTAGTCCATCTATACTGACCTCCATCAGGTTGCAAATTGAATATAATTTTTTCTGCATCTAACCCAGCCTATAGTTTTGACCTAATGCCACAGTTTGGCCACTCAGCTCTGCTCGGTTCCCATCCATTGTTTTTTTGTGCAAACAACTCCAGAGTTGTGAATTAGTTAACCACCAAAATGAGTGGAAAAAGTCCTGCTGCTGGTGGAAAGGGGAATAGGCGTGTTGGGAAGGGGAAAAAAGGTTGTGTCCGTGGGGTAGGTGTTAAAGCAACAGTAACATCTGCAGAAGAAAGACCATCTTCCAGCCAAACTAAAATGTCTACTTCTTTTAGCGGACAATGTGATAAGATCCCTTTCTTACGGCCACGCCAATCACTACAAATTCCAGATGAGGCACAAAAACAGCAGGTGCTTCAACGGATATCAAGTTCTCCTTTAAGTGGGCTCTCCTCCACATCAGCTTCAACATCACAAATACTCCAGTCCTCAAAGGTGTCACCCCAATCGCACTTGCTTCCTCACAGCTCCCAAATCTCCAGCTGCCCATCTGAGTATGAGGTAGAACAGATGGTTGAGTCTGCAGAGCTGTTTACTCATACTATAGCCTGGGAATCAGAGGTCGACTCCAGCGCTTCTGTGAATCCAGACGAGGAAATGATCTGCACTGATGCCCAGAATCTTTATGAATCGGATCCAGGACCTGACGCAGAAGGTTCTGACCATAATGTAGACCCTCATTCCCAAACTGTAACTCCTGTTGGTTGAGACAATGAGGAAGACGATGATAAGACTCAAATACCTGATTGGAGCGACAACTTTAGTTTTTTGTCAGGGCAGGAAAGGGTAGGCTCTGAGGACGACGGGTGTGATAACGCACAGGGTGATGATGATGAGGTTGGAGATCCCACTTACTGTCAACCCACAGTCAGCCAAGAGATGAGGTCAGCAGAGGAGGTGGAGGAAGATGCTAGTGACGACGAGGTCAAGTTGCGCCTTCCTGGACAGAGACGTAGTACTGGAAGCACGTCAACAACTGCATCCTCAAACACAACTCTGCCTCTCACCACAAGTCGTGGTGGCTCTTCAGGTCGCATGGGTGCTAAGCCTTGCATAGCCTGGGCATTTTTTCAGATCGATAAAGATGACCCAACTCGTGTTATCTGTAACATTTGTCAGCAAAAGCTAAGTAGAGGCCAAAAAATACATAGTTTGAGTACTTCATGCATGAACTGGCACATGGACATGAAGCATAAGTTGCAGTGGGAAGCTCAGTGTGCTACAATGCGGCCTAGCCGGCCGGGCCAACCACCGTCTGCCATATCTTGTGCATCCGCGGCCTCTTCATCCTCTGTGACTGGGGGGACAGCAGTCACACCTGTTTTGGGGCGCAGACCTGCCACCTCTTTACCCGCAACAGCCAGCGTGATTGGCAGGTCATCATTTTCTTTGGAGGTGGTAACACCAGCTGGTGTTGAGCGCTGTCTGACATCGATAGCACCACCTTTGGATCAAGGCAACCTAACATGTCCGCCTGCATCTTCCTCACAGACCGGCAGTTTGCCGGGGACACCCTTATCAACCCCGTCTAAGCACAATAGCCAGCCCTCGGTCCCTCAGATGTGGACAAGTAAAAGACCATTTCCTCCTAGCCATGAGAAAGCTAAGAGGTTGAATTTCACCATCTGCAAGCTCTTGGCTACAGAAATGCTGCCTTTCCGCCTGGTGGACAGAGAGGATTTTCGAGACCTTATGTCCGTCGCAGTGCCCCAGTACCAGATGCCCAGTCGGCACTACTTCTCAAAGAAAGGTGTGCCAGCGCTCTACCAGCATGTCGCACACAACATCACCGCTTCTTTGAGAAACTCTGTGTGTGACAGGGTGCATTTCACCACAGACACTTGGACGAGTAGGCATGGACAGGGGCGTTACATGTCGCTGACTGGGCACTGGGTAACTATGGTGACAGCAGGACAAGGGGCTGCTGTCCAAGTCTTGCCGTCCCCACGAGTTGTGCGTCAATCCTCTTTATGTCAAAGTTCCTCCACTGCTTCTGCCTCCTCAACCTCCTCTCGGTCTTCCACCTGCACCCAAAGCCTGTCTGGTCATGCCACAAGCTTTCTAACTGCGCAGAAGGGATCCTGCACACCTCCTTACTATGCTGGCAGTAGGGCTCAACGTCATCAGGCGGTTTTTACTTTGAAATGTCTGGGAAATGTGAGTCACACAGCTGAGGAGTTGTGGTCAGCTCTGGAGAACCAATTTCATGAATGGTTGTCTCCACTGGACCTGAAACCAGGGAAGGCCGTGTGCGACAATGCTGCAAACCTGGGTGCGGCCCTTCGCCGGGGCAATGTCACACACGTGCCTTGTATGGCTCACGTGTTGAACCTAGTTGTCCAGCAATTTTTAGCCCACTATCCCAGACTAGATGGCCTTCTGCAGAGGGCACGGTCGCTGTGTGCTCACTTCCGCCGTTCGCATCCCGCAGCTCAGCGACTTACATCTCTACAGAAGTCGTTGGGCCTGCCACTTCACCGGCTAAAATGCGATGTGCCTACCCGGTGGAATTCAACTCTGCACATGTTGCAGCGACTGTGGCAGCACCGACAAGCCCTGGTGCAATACGTTCTGACGTATAGCCTGGGCCAACGAGATCCGGAGGTGGGGCAAATCACGCTGGAGGAGTGGTCTCAGATCAGGGACCTATGTACCCTTCTGCACAGTTTTGAAATGGCGACGAAGATGTTTAGTGCTGACGATGCCATTATCAGCATGACTATTCCGGTGATTTGCATGCTGGAGCACATGTAAAACAGAATTCGGAGTCAGTTGGTGGCACAAGAGGAGGTGGAGGAAGTAGAGGAGGAGGAGTTGTATGCGGAAGGGCTAACATCTGCAAGGTCCAGACGGTCGGCAGCACCAAGGCGGCAGGCATGTGAGGGTGGGGGAGATGGTTTTACCAGGGCGCATGGTAGCAGCCAAACTAGTGAGGAAGGTGCAGGAGCCCAGGAAGAAGTGGAGGACGAACTGATGGAAGACTCATCAGATGAGGGAGCCCTTGATCACATTTCTGTTGTGCGAGGTTGGGGGGAGAGGACAGAGGAAGGAAGCATGATTGTTACCTCGCCACCAACACAACAGGGACTTGGTGCTCCTGGATGCGCAACACACATGAGTGCCTTCTTGCTGCACTACCTGCAACATGACCCTCGAATTGGGAGAATTAGAAATAATCCTGACTACTGGGTTGCCACACTGTTAGATCCCCGGTACAAAAGTAAATTTGCAGAAATTATTCCTGCCATAGAAAGGGATGCACGCATGCAGGAGTATCAGCAGAGACTGTTGCAGAATCTTACATGTGCTTTTCCACAAAACACCAGTGGTGCACGTAGTGAATCTCACAGTTCCAACTTGCCAACCGTGGGACCGTCAAGTGTTCAGCACTCAAACCGTAACAGAACCACAGTATCTGCTGGTAACATCAATTTTGCGGAATCATTTCACCATTTTTTTAGCCCATCCTTTGCAAGGCCACAGGAGACAAGAAGTCTGACACATAGTCAACGCCTAGAGACGATGGTACAGGAGTATCTCCAAGTAAACATTGAAGCCATGACTGTGTCACTGGACCCTTGCTCTTTTTGGGCTTCCAATCTGGATAAATGGCCGGAGCTAGCCACTTACGCCTTGGAGATCTTGTCATGCCCCGCAGCCAGCGTTCTGTCTGAACGTGTGTTCAGCGCTGCTGGTGGTGTGCTGACAGATAAGCGCACGCGGCTCTCCACTGATAATGTAGACAGACTCACGTTCATAAAGATGAACAAATCATGGACCCGAAATGACTTTTCTACCCCTGTGTCATCCTGGGGAGAGTAAAAGCTTGATGATTGGTTAAAATCACCCTACCAACCGTTTTAAGCTTTCAAATTACTAATCATGTTTATCTGTATCTTGACTGGAAAATAATTTGGGCTTTGTAGCAGTGTGCAGCACTGATCCTATTAGCCCATCTATACTAAGCTCCACCAGATTTAAAATTAATAATAATTTGTAGCTGCATCTAGCCCGGAAAATAATTTTGGGGCTCCGAGATGCGCAAGACACTACTTCTTGCTGCACTACCTGCAACATGACCCTCATATTGTCAGAATTTGAAGTAATCATGACTACTGGGTTGCCACACTCTTAGATCCCCCAAACTTTTCGATCAACCTTTTCATTTTAATAAAGACCAAAAAAATTGTCATTTTTGAAATTATAAGCATTAGCAGGTTGTTAGAAACTGAAATCAAACAGTTTTCAACTCAAAACTTTATTCTAGGTGATGTTACATTTTCACATAGGACCCCTTGTTCGAAAGGAGCTTCTGAACTCTCTCGTCCTTTTAATTTGTCAGGTTTTGGATGGTTTCTGCTTCAATTGTTTTGCATGAGGACAGAATACCCTCCCAGAGCTGTTGCTTAGATGTGAACTGCCTCCCGCCATCATAGACACTCCTTTTGATGATGCTCCAGAGGTTCTGAATGGGGTAGAGGTCACACCATAAGTTTGTCCCCTTTTATGCCCATATCAGCCAGAGATGCAGATGTTTTATGTGCAGCATGAGATGGTGCATTATCATGCAAAAAAATGATCTTGCTGTGAAATACACTGTTCTTCTTCTTGAACCATGGCAGGAAGTGCTGTTTGAGAAAATCCACATACATTATGGAGTTCATCTTTAGCGCCTTCAGGGATCCTAAAGGGGCCGACAATCTCTCTCCCCATGATTCCAGCCCAAAACATTACTCCACCTCCTCCTTGTTGGCGCTGTAGCCGTGTTTGCGTGGGGTGTCCATCAACCAGCCATCCTCCACTCCATCCATCTGGACCATCGAGCGCTGCTCGGCACTCATCCGTGAAAAAAACAGTTTTGAAATCAGTCTTCATGTAATGTTTGGCCCACTGGAGCCGTTTCTGCTTGTGTGAAGTGGATAGAGGAGGTCGACAGGATGGCATATGCACAGCTGCAAACCTCTGAAGGACCCTGCATCTTGTTGTTCGGGGGACGTTGGAGGCACCAGCAGCTTCAAAAACTTGTCTGCTGCTATGACAAGGCTTTTTTGCCGCTGCTCTTTTAACCTGACGTAATTGCCTGTAGGAAAGAGTCCTCAATTTGCCCTTATCAGCACGCACACGTGTGTACTGTGAATCAGCTACATACTTCTTGATTGCCAAGACACTTCATCCTGATCATCGCACAATGTTGATTGTAGTCATGCCTTGACCTAAACACTCCACAATTTGTTGCTTCTCAGCAGCCGACACATCCTTTTTCTTTCCCATTTTGGCAGAAAATGTAGGCTGCTTAATAATGTGAGACAGCCTTCTTAAGTAGTCTTGCCTTTCATTGGACACACCTGCCAAACTAATTAGCACAGGTGTCTGCAATTGCTTACAGTGATATAAAGAGCCCTGACACACATCACCATCAATGAGTTTAACTGACAAACAAACAAATTCTTCCCTTATCACTCCTAAACACTTTTTGCATAATAATTTGGAACACAGTGTACATGTGCTTTTCCACAAAACACCAGTGGTTCACGTAGTGAATCTTACAGTTCTAACTTGCCAACCGTGGTCTGTATGGATTTGTTCAATAAAAGGCCCAAAATTAAGATAACATAGATGGGAGAGGTCTCTATGAATAGGAATTCCTAAGTATTTGATACCCTGTGAGGGCCAGGCAAAGGGAAAGTTGGACTGGATGGAATCCTATATGGATTTGGGGAGGGAGACATCGAGGGCCTCAGACTTCGCTGCATTGATTTTAAAATTTGACCATGTAACAAAGTGATCTATTTCAGCCATAACAGCAGGGATGGATATATTTGATTGAGTGATATATACTAGTATATCATCAGCAAATAGAGAGCACTTGTAATCGGTGCCTCCCACCTCAATCCACCTAATATTGGGGTTATGGCGAATTGATGAGAGCAGGTGCTCCGTCACTAGGATGTATAAGAGAGGGGACAGAGGACATCCCTGCCTTGTCCCATTGGTGATTGTGAAAGGTGATGAAAATGTTCTGATGCACCCCCTAGGCCTTGGGACACCTGGAGCCGGACCCTTCTTGGTGGATGCTGGTGGTTGTAGTCTTCGTGGCGGCGACCCGGTTCCGTGGCTCAGGGTGGTCAAACCAGTGGCAGAACTATTTATGTGGTTTTGATGTTTAAATGTCCGACTACGCCACCCGTGGATTGCGGTCAGAGTGAACCGCCGCTGCAGGGCAGACCGCTGAGGCTGGTGTTGTGGGTGCAGCAGAGCGTAGCATAACTCCCCACGGGAGGAGTATAGCCTCAGGGCAGTGTATGCGGAGGATGGGGGTGATGGTGCAGGGCAGCAGCAGTAACGACACGGAGTCAGTGATGCAGTCCAGGGCCTTTACTCACAGTTCTTATTATCCAGACCACGTCTGCAGGTAACGGCTGCCCACGTCATACTGTGCTCACCAGGTGAGGGGCTCAGACAACTCCCAGATAACTTTGGAGCGCTTCACAGGACCCCCTTTGTGTGTCCTTTGTCTGGCCTTTCTTACCAACCCTTCTGTCCGGCTGCCTCGGGCCTCCTCTTGGTAAACTTGGCGCCAGTTTCCCTGACCCTATGTGCTGCCCTCCTAGCGGGTGTAGCGAGGGGCTGCGCCACATAAAATGTCAGAGCCTCCGGTTTCTAGCTGAGGGTCGTTTCCTGCCTCCACTAGTTTCGGGGACCGGTCTCCCTCTTTGGCCTGACCCCTCCATGCAGGTGGATTCGGGCGTGCGGTGGCGACTCGCCCGTCCGCACCCCTGGGATCCCTTCGTTCCTTTTTCCTGGAGCCTTCTCCGCTCCTCTTCCTTCCTTCTCCCTCTTCCAGGCCTGGGCCTCTGTTACTAGGCCCGCCTCCGGAGCAGAGCTCATGCAGAGCCCCTGCTCCCTGCCACTTCTGCTCAGACTTCTCTGCACTGAACTAAGATGGTGCCCACCTTTTATACTCCCTTCTCAATGCACCCAGGAACTGCTTCCTCCCTGCTCCTGCACTACAGGGTTCCCCTTCCTCAGTGTTCCCTCCCCCCACTCCAGCCAGGGACAGGGACTGTCGTGCCCATCTCAGGGGCATATTGGTCGCCCTGCCCCACGGCAATGTGGTGTAATGCATGCAGGTGTCGGGTCCTGATCCACACTCCATCCTTACCTGAGAGTGAGATATCACACCTCTGGGTGAGGTGCAATACCTCTGTAGCAACCGAGCCCTCAGGGTGCTACAGTTCCATTTATTTTCAGCCTAGGTGACGTATTGCGATACAGGGCCGTGATTTTGGCTATAAAAGGGTCCCCTAGACCCCTACCCCAAGCTTTTTAAGAGAATCATATATGGCGTGCCAGGAGACTCTATGGAATGCTTTCTCAGCATCCAACGAGAGTATCTAATTACAAATTTTTAACTGCATCTAGCCCAGGAAATACTTTGTGCCTAGTAGCAGTGTCTGCTAGTCAGCGGATTATCCCGGCTGTTAAGCAAGCTACACCACCTGTAGTTTGGACACTTAATTTTTTCAAAGGAAATGCTTCGGGACCACGGGATACTCAGTGAAGAGCATCAGGAGGCACCCCAAGGCATAGGGGCTGGGACTGGCAGTAGGATGCCTTGCGGAGGACAGCCGAGCTCGATCCTTATAAAAGCTTTTTAACTGCAGCAGCTTTAGTGGACGCTACTGGAGCTGGAATTACGCGGCTGCTGGCATGAGACTTGCCCTCCAATAGATCCTTGTAAATGGATTTAAAGTGTATTCATTCAAATTAGAGAGACAATTTAAATTAAAAAGCTTAGAGCTGCCTCCACCACAGGGGGGCTCGCTCGACCCACCAGCGGACAGGCACCAGTATTGGGAGAGGGGGGCTGGCCGTCAGGGTTCACCGCGGCTCTGGCACAAACCCAGCGACACGGAGGTGGCACGGGCAGGAGCGGACTGAACGTGTCGGCTTCTCACTTTTTGGATTTTAGAAGGGCATGACATGCCTATATCTGTGTCTCCCCCTCCTTTTACTCCTCCACCTCTTTTCTTTTCTCATGACTATATGTACTTGTCACTTTTCCATGTGTTAGTTGTGTCTTCTGAGCAGTTTGTCAGCTTTTGGACACCTTTGAAGGTGTTTTCTATGTGTTTCTATGTGTTTTTGTTTGCCTGCCATTGGTTTTAACGGTGTTCGAAGGTGTTCGACGAACAGTTCGGCGAACACACGGGTGTTCGACGAACTGAACCGAACTCGAACACTACGGGGGTGGCTCAACACTAATAACAATAGGGGCTCCTCTCATATAGACTTCAGCTGAGAAATTCATACATTCCTTCTATTGAAAAAGAATGCATTCAAGCCATATAACAAAACATATGATCCCAAAAAAAGATTCGCAGAAATCAGCCCTTCGCCTGTTTATGCAACATTTTCAACGTAACTCGCTTATATACAGAAAACAGGATTTACGTTTCTCCCGGCGTATTCTATAAAAAAAAATACATATATATGTTTGCGCTGAAATATTTCCACTGTAAGAATAAAAAGCATTACAAGTCGGTGCTGGAATGTATAAAAGTATTGGATAAGGATAGGAAAAGATTACAGAGAGACTTGCAAAAGAAAGTTCACAATGGAGAAGATTAGATAGGGCTGCAGAAACCATACATAAGCCGGTTGGGGAACAAGGTTTAGGAAAAATGGCTGCGGTCAATAGTAATGTGCCTTGGAAACTGGTTCGGCTATTAATACTCTGAGGACTCCTAAAAAAAAATACATAGCGAGACGAATACTCCTTCCAACAAGACCTTAGAATCTACTTCAAGATAAGTACTCAGCGGCAGGTACTGTTGGTTCTAGATTGGAGGTTATTAAAATCCTCTGCAGGATGCAGCCTAATGCCCCAATCCAGTATATAAGGGATACTCCAAGAATTAGATATTAAAATACATACGCAGCTTGAGCTACACTTTACAGACATTTGATTATGCTACTCGGCAGGGATAATATTTCTGAATATAGTTCTTGCAGCTACATTAGAGCAACTTCCCTTCTAAGGAGAGTGTATTAAAGAAGACTGAATGCATCCTGATGTACTCTTTATAACCAGATTACACAGTAAAAAAAGAAAAGAAAAAAAAGCAGAGCTGAAACATATTTATCAGAGATGCATAATAGAAAAAAAAAAAAAAACAGATGAGAATACAAATACAAAGGAGGAAGGTAGAATTCTGGGAAATGTCTATGAACTGGAGTGACCATGACGCACTCTTCACAAAAGAAGTTGTTTCTTGAAGCCATTTTCACGCCCCGTCAGGTCCCTCCGTATGCTCAGGTTAAAAGGCCCAGCTATTTCCCACTGCCTGTCTCTTACAGCCGTCAAAGTAAAGTGTTAGAGAAGAGCGGGCACTGCAGAACTGGCAGCCTTTCACAAGCAGAATAACCCTCCTCTTCATTCTGATGAGCTCTCCAAACTTTCCCAGTTGTCTGTGCCACCCATGCAAATAATTAATATCTCCTGTACCAAAACTGAATGCCTGCCAATGCTTCTTGTCTGCATTACATTAATGCCACGTGGGAGGTGCTGGGAAATGAAGCCAGTGAAATGTTTTGTTATTTTTTTACATGCCGATATTTAAGTATTGCTTAGCGAGCCATTCTAGCTTTGGATTAGCAGCACAATGGGATGTACAACGGTGAAAAGATCAAGCTCTAATGGTGCAATTATAGTCAAATGCTCTGCTCTGTCATTTTGTATCATTATTTACTGTAGTGTCGCTGGATACATTGATTTGTGTTCCACAATGAAATGACATTATAGAGTTTGCAGCTGTAGTCTACAGTATCTTTCTAGGCTAGGTTCACACACATACATTGCTCTCCGTTGAGCACAATGTTGGGGCTTCTATTGGAATCCCTGAAAACCAGTATTCTGACGAAATCCACAACAGTGGATGGAGTCACTGACTGAAGCAGTTTGTCTCTAGCCTGGCAGTGTTCATCTTTTTCCTACATCAAAAAAAATGTGGCAGACCATATTTTTGTGCCTGTCTGAAAAAAGAGGAACGCTGCCAGGATGCCGGCCAGTCAGTGTCCAAATTAACTCAGTCAGCTTCATTGAAGTGATTGGCTGTCAGGGTTTCCATCAAAATACTGTTTCTAGTGGATTCCGACAGAACCCTCGACAGCGAAGAGCACTGTATGACCAAGTTCACAAATTCAGTATTTGGTCAGTATTTAACATCAGTATTTTTAAGCCAAAACCAGTAGTGGATGAAAAATGCAGAAGTGGTGACGTTTTTCTATTATACTTTTCCTCTGATTGTTCCCCTCCTGATTTGGCTTATGACTACTGATGTAAAATACTGACCAAATACTGAACGTGTGAACATGACCTATGTGTATGAATCTGGCCTTCAGGAGAAAAAAGGATCTGTCACCAAATTTCATAATATAAGCTGTATACATTGCTAAATATATATTTTAGATCCGGTGAGGCTGGTGTACTTACTTTGTATACACATGATCCAGTAGGAACATTTTTATAAGTGCAGCTAACCTAGGACTGGACTAATGAAATACTTAGTTTAATATCACTCTGGAAAACTTTCAAGTAGCATTATGCAACCATGGCTTTTCAAAGTAAGTACACCAACCTCATCATGTCTAAGAGATATATTCAATAAAAAAAATCCAGGGAATGGTGCTGTCTGTTAAGGGGACAGTTGCAAACAACTTTATTATAATGGAACGCAACCGACCCCGGGGTCCGCAATGCAGCCTGGTGGACTGCTGCCGAACACTTTCCGGGTGAGAAGGAAAGCAACCAACTTAAATGATAAACCCTTCCGTGTTACTGCACACGGGAATGGGTATGGCGGTTCGCTCAATCTCCGTTAACAGCACGGGAGATGTGCGATCGGGGAAGTAGCTGTAGCCCTGTTAACTACACAGGGACTACGCAGTGGGCGTTAGGATGCGTGTGTGACTCACGCCGGCGTGTAAGTGCTCTCAGCCGGCGTGCTACCGGGCTGAGGAGAATCACACCACGTGGCTCACAGGCGGTACCGGGAATATGGCTTCTGCAGACTGCTCGGGGTGTATGGCGACCCCCTAGTCGGAGCCAGTCTGTACAGCCAAGCTACCTGCCTATTTCCACTACACCTGCCTATTTCAAACTAAAGCACACGTGGCGCTCTATAGGCCAAGCGTCCACACAACAGCATCACTGCTCAATGATCAGAGCGCGCCGCCATGTTTGTGGGCGGGCCTTTTAAAGATTAAGCCCTGCCCACCGTTGCACCATTGATGACGTCACCCGTGACCAATCAGGTGGTGCCAGGTCACCGGATCAGCTGACTCCCAAACCACCAATCACGGTTCGCCATGTCACGCGCATTCTCAGTACAGAGAAACCTGGACTTAGACTTTAACAGCCCTGTCTCCCTCTGCAACCTATGCTTCCTGTTGCTAGGCACAACCTGTACTTCTTGTGGACCAGCTAGGCGTTGGGACTGATGATGATGCTGAGCAACATCAGCCCTGGCTGGACTGAAATGAGAGACCACAGAAGGTTCCAGATACATTTCAAATCCAGAAAACACCTCACACTGTCTTTGCCACCAAGTAAGATCAAAGTGCAGGAACTTCAGAATGCTTGGAAGTCAAATTTAATCACACAGATATAAAATAATTAAAGCTATATACACAACGGGTTTCAGCAGACACCTGAAGAAACCTTTACAGTCAAAATGCGTGGTGTATATAAATGTATTGTTTTATATCACTGTGAATATATTTTACTTCCAAAAATTCTGAAGTTCCTGCACCTTGATCTCACTTGAAAGCAAGGACAGTGCCATTCTCTGGATCTCCTTTCTGGCATCCATGCTGTGGGATACTCCTGTTAAAGGGTCCAATCCCACCCTACCAGTCTTTTGTAATGTTGAGCGAGCACTAAAATGCTCGGGTGCTCGAAGCTCGGGCCGAGCTCACTGTGATACTCGGGTGCTCGACCCGAGCAACGAGCCCAATGTTAGTCTATGGGAGACCCGAACTTTTTTGCGGCGGCTCCCACGGCAGTCTGTAGAAAGCCTAAAAAGTGCCCAAAATGATAGTGACAGTGCTCAAATGACATGGGGACAGCATGGGGATCGCCCCTGGAAGCATTTCCGACCCCCAGGTCACTGCTGTCAACAAAGTGGTCAGAGGTATTAAGCCACTTTTACAGGCTCACAATAAAACGTTCAAAAACGAAAGTGAAAGTGCTTTCCTGTGAAATATGTTAACCCCTTAATGACCATGGGTCTTTCTGTTTTTGTGTTTTCCTTTTTTGCTCCCCTTCTTCCCAGAGCCAGAACTTTTTTAATTTTCGTTCAATATGGCCACGTGAGGGCTTATTTTTTGCAGGACGAGTTGTACTTTTAAACACCATCACTGGTTTTACCATATCGTGTGCTGGAAAATGGGAAAAAAATTCCAAGTGCAGTGAAACTGCAAAAAAAATGCAATTCCACAGTTGTTTTTTGGGTCCTTTTTTACCACGTTCACAGATTGCTAAAACTGACCTGCCATCATTATTTTCCAGGTCGCTACGAGTTCATAGACACCAAACATGTATAGGTTCTTTTTTATTTAAGTGGTGAAAAAAAAATCCAAAGCTTGCTAAAAAAAACAAAAAAAATGACGCCATTTTCCGAGACCCTTAGCTTCTCCATTTTTCGGGATCTGGGGCCAGGTGAGGGCTTATTTTTTGCGCGCCGGGCTGACATTTTTATTGATACCATTTTGGGGTAGATCCGATGTTTTGATCGCCGTTATTGCATTTTATTGCAAAGTTGTAGCGACCAAAAAAACTTAATTCTGGCGTTTAAATTTTTTTTCTCGTTACGTCGTTTACTGATTGTATTAATTCTTCTTTTATATTGATAGATCGGGCGATTCTGAACGCGGCTATACCAAATATGTGTATGTGTTTTTTTTTTTATATATATATATATATATATTATTTTGAATGGGGCGAAAGGGGGGTGACTTAAACTTTCATATATTTTTTATTTTTTTTATTTTTTTAAAAACTTTTTTTTTACACTTTCTGCTTGCTTCTATAGTCTCCAGAGGAGACTAGAAGCAGCAGTTGTCTGATTGCTTCTACTGCATACAAGCGATGAGCAGATCGCTTGTATGCAGGAGAAATGCTCACTTGCTATGAGCGCTGACCACTAGGTGGCGCTCATAGCAATTGAGACATGACAACTACAGGCGTCTGCTGCAGACCCTGAGTTGTCATGCCCACCCATTGGTGACCCGCGATCACGTGACGGGGTCACTGATGGGCGGGGCTTAGGACTCCCGGAAGCGCGAGTTAAATGCCACTGTCAGAGATTTAACATGTTAACAGCCGCGGGTGGATTGCGATTCCAATAATCAGCTGACATGTGCTCGCTTCAGTGCGGGCTCACCGCCGGAGCCCCCGCTGAACCGGCCTTCCCGACCTGGTGCGTACTATTACTGACCAGGTCGGAAAGGGGTTAAGGAACATCCTTTCCAGGGTAAAGACTTGTGTATAAGGTAAAATAAATAACCAAAAACAAAAATACTCCTCCACACCTTGGGCTATGTTCACAAGTAGCATTTTTTATGCGTTTTTGCACGTTTGTATTGCTTTCAACCGTGACAAATGCATAGTTACATATAGTTTGTAAAGCCGAATAAAGACTTGCGTCCATCAAGTTCGACCTGTAAGTTCTGTAGTTGCTAAAGTTGATCCAGAGGAGGGCAAAAACCCCAAATGATTTAGCCAATCTTCACCTGAGGAAAAATTCCCTCCCGACTCTGAAACCAGCAGTCAGAATAAATCCCTGTATCAACCTACTATTTTATTCTATTTTTAAGTATATGCAGAAATCTGCCTGGTATCTAGAAAAGCATCCAGTCCCCGCTTGAACTGGTGTAGTGAATCCGACATTACCGTCTCCTCACTCAGTGAATTCCATATTCTCACTGCTCTTACCGTAAAGAACCCCTTCCTATGCTGGTGCTGAAACCTTTTCTCTTCCAGTCTTAGTGAGTGCCCTCTTGTTACCGTAATATCCCTCCTTTTGAACAAATCCCGGGCAAGGTCTCTATACTGTCCCCTAACATATTTGTACACATTTATTATGTCCCCCCTCAACCTTCTCTTTTCCAGGCTGAATAGTCCTAGTTTTGCCAACCTCTCTGGGTATTGCAGTCCCTCCATTCCCTTCATTAATTTTGTTGCCCTCCTTTGTACCTTTTCAAGCTCATTTATATCCTTTCTATATATTGGGGCCCATAACTGAGCACAGTATTCCAAGTGTGGTCTGACCAGTGCTTTGTACAGTGGAAGAACAATGTTCTCATCCTTTGCAGCTATACCTCTTCTGATACATCCCATTACCCTGTTTGCCCTTACAGCAGCGGCCTGACTTTGGGCACTCCAATTTAGTTTGCTATCAATCAAGATGCCCAAGTCCTTCTCCATCTCTGAATTCCCCAATGATTTCCCATTCAGTGAGTACTGGTGACTTCCATTTTTCCTTCCCATATGTATGACCTTACATTTCTCCTCGTTAAACCTCATTTGCCATTTAATGCTCCACCTACCCAGCTTATCCAAATCCCTCTGTAGGTCTTCACTATCCTCTTTTGTATTAATTGTTTTACATAACTTTGTGTCATCTGCAAATATTGATATTTTACTATTTATCCCGTTGACTATGTCGTTAATAAAGATATTAAATAACATTGGGCCTAGTACAGACCCCTGTGGTACCCCACTAGTGACGCTTACCCAATCTGAGTATATTGCATTTATAACCACCCTCTGCCTTCTATCCTTTAGCCAGTTAGCTACCCACTTGCAGACATTTTCCCCCAGCCCCATCATTCTCATTTTGTATACCAACCTATTATGTGGCACGCTATCGAACGCTTTTGAGAAGTCGAGATACACGACATCCACTGGTTCCCCCTGATCTACTCGAGAGCTAACCTCCTCGTAGAAGTCAATCAGGTTTGTTTGGCAGGAGCGATTCCTCATGAATCCATGTTGGTTCGGGGTTAATAGATTATTAGCGTCAAGATGCTCCATGATTGCCTCATTAATAAAGCCTTCAAAAATTTTGCCCACAACGGACGTCAGACTCACCGGCCGATAGTTTCCGGTGTTACTTTTTGCTCCCTTTTTGAATATTGGCACTACATTCGCCTGTCGCCAATCAAGTGGTACAGACCCAGTCTCAACAGAGTCCTTAAATATAAGATATAACGGTCTGTCTATCACATTACTTAGTTCCCTTAGTACCCGTGGGTGTATGCCATCAGGTCCTGGTGATTTGTTTATTTTAATGTTACTGAGGCGTTTCTGTACCCCAGCTTGGGTTAGATTTGTCATACTTAGTGGAGGATTAAGCTTGTCACTTCTCATTTCGCCTGTTAGTTCTTTTTCCTTTGTGAAAGTTGACGAAAAAAATGTATTTAATAGATTAGCTTTATCCTTCCAATGCCCCTTGGAAGTGACATGGAGGTCAGAGGGCCTTAACTAAACCGTTTTTTCCATTTATAGCAACTGGGTCTCCTGTACACTGTTGGCCTAAGCAGGGAATGGAAGGCTTTCCAAAAATTATTAGGCACTGTAATGCCCCTTGAAACAGACGTGGATTACAGCGTATTAAAAACCTTCTACCCTTATTGGGGAGTGGGTCTCCCTTAGTGTTCGCCTATGCATTGAAAAGCAAAAGCTGACAAAAATTAGGAGGAAATGCAATGCCCGTTGCAAGAGTCGTGGAGGTTAGAGGTAATTAAAAACAACATGTCAATGCCCCTTGGAAGAGCTGTGGAGTTCAGAGTGGTTTAACAAGATGGCTTTAATGCCCCTTAGAAGAGACGTGGAGTTCAGAGTGGTTTAACAAGACAGTTTCAATACCCCTTGGAAGAGATGTGGAGGTCACAGTAGCTTAACAAGATGGTTTTAATGCCCCTTGGAAGAGACGTGGAGTTCAGAGTGGTTTAACAAGACAGTTTTAATGCTCCTTGGAAGAGTGGTGGAGGTTACAGTGGAATAAAAAGACAATATCAATGCCCCTTGGAAGAGACGTGGAGGTCACAGTAGCTTAACAAAGACGGTTTTAATGCCCCTTGGAAGAGTGGTGGAGGTTACAGTGGAATAAAAAGACAATATCAACGCCCTGTGGAAGAGACGTGGAGGTCACAGTAGCTTAACAAGACGCTTTTAATGCCCCTTGGAAGAGTGGTGGAGGTCGCAGTGGAATAAAAAGACAATATTAACGACCCTTGGAAGAGACGTGGAGGTCACAGTAGCTTAACAAGACGATTTTAATGCCCCTTACAAGAGCCATGCAGTACAGCATATTAAAAACATTATTCTCATTATTGGGGAGTGGGTCTCCCATAGTCTTTGCCTATGCCTTCTAAGCAAAAGCTGCCAAAAATTAGGAAGGGGGAACTTGCAATGTCCCTTACAAGAGCCATGCAGTACAGCATATTAAAAACATTATTCCCATTATTGGGGAGTGGGTCTCCCATAGTCTTTGCCTATGCCTTCCAAGCAAAAGCTGCCAAAAATTAGGACAGAGGAACTTGCAATGCTGGCAACATGGACCACGGTCACCCTGGTGGTATAGTGGTCGTGGAGGCTGAGGATAATGAGAAGTGCAAAAAACAGCCGAAATGAGGAAGCGTATACCCATGTGTGGGTGTGAAGCGATGCATGGGAATACACCTCCCGAAATAACACAGTGGATTTGACTTTATGTTACTCTGCTGTCATTTGGTGATGATGAGAAGTCTGGCCCAATCCAGCCCTTGTTCATTTTGATAAGGGTCAGCTTGTCAGCATTGTCAGTTGACAGGCGAGTGCGCTTATCAGTTATAATTCCCCCAGCGGCACTAAAAACACGCTCCGATAACACGCTAGCTGCAGGGCTGGCCAGGACCTCCAAGGCATACAGAGTGAGTTCATTCCAAGTGTCCAGCTTGGATACCCAATAATTAAAAGGCACAGAGGAATCACGGAGGACGCTGGTACTCCCTCACCATCTTTTCAAACTTTCCACTCCTTGTGAGAGTACCCTGCGCCTCAGGGCCTGTAAGCTGGGCAGGTCTCAGAAAACTGTCCTAGAACATTGACAGTGTTCCCCTGCCTCTGGTGGATTGGAGTTGCGTCTCTCTCGCCTGTATGCCTTAGTTGGGCAGCGAACTGTGACCTCTGTCGCTACCGTGTTCAGATGGGAATTTTTTTAATAGTTCTGCAGCAAGGGCCTTCTGGTACTGCCCCATTTTTGTAGACCTCTCCAACTCAGGAATAAGAGAGTGAAAGTTCTCCTTGTAGAGGGGGTCTAAAAGTGTCATCAGCCAGTAATGACTGTCACCCAAAATTTTGACAATGCGAGGGTCACGGTTAAGGCAGCGTAACATAAAGTCAGCCATGGGTGCCAGACTGGTAACGGGCAAGTCTTCCGTGTCCTCACCAAGATGACGACTGATAGTGTTGAGCGATCACTAAAATGCTCGGGTGCTCGAAGCTCGGGCCGAGCTTTCCGTGATACTCGGGTGCTCGACCCGAGCAACGAGCCCAATGTTAGTCTATGAGAGACCCGAGCATTTTTGCGGCAGCACCCCCGGCAGTCTGTAGAAAGCCTAAAAAGTGCCCAAAACGATAGTGACAGTGCTCAAAAGACATGGGGGCAGCATGGGGATCGCCCCTGGAAGCATTTCTGACCCCCAGGTCACTGCTGTCAACAACGTGGTCAGAGGTATTAAGCCACTTTTGCGGGCTCACAATAAAACGTTCAAAAACGAAACTGAAACGGTTTTCCTGTTTAATATGTTAAGGAATTTACATTCCAGGGTAAAAACTTGTGTATAAGGTAAAATAAATAACCAAAAACAAAAATACTCCTCCACACCTTGGGCTATGTTCACAAGTAGCATTTTTCATGCGTTTTTGCACTTTTGTATTGCTTTCAACGTGACAAATGCGTTCACCGGGAAATGTCATTTTAACATTTTACAACCTTATCTGGCCATGTGCTGTGTGACACATGCATACAGTGCTGAAAAGACAAGGGATCGGTATGGGGAAGACCCCTGGAAGCATCTCTGACCCCCAGGTTACTGTCTAAAAGTGTGCCCATCAGAAGTGATCCTTGCCGCATCAGAAGATGCAGACTTGCAACTATCCCCGTGCAAGTCCTTGTCCCAGGGCAGTGTTCAATTGTACCTCCGCCATTCCTTGCAATGCAAGCGAAAATATGCAGCCAACCACCCACCCACCCGCAGGCTGCAATACCATACTGCTAGCTTTCACTTGAAATGAGGCCTTTTAGTTTGGAGGAGGCCGAAGCTGGCCACTACCTCATGGCCGCTTCGGCAGCGAGGTATCCATACCATCACCCCCATCATCCACACTCACTGCCCTGAGGCTATACTCCTCCCGAGGGGAGTTATCCCATTCTATGCTGCGCACACAATTCCAGACTCAGCGGTCTGCCTCGCAGCGGTGGTACTCCCTGACCGCAATCCACGGGTGGAGCAGTCGGACAATTAACCTCAAAACCTAAGAAAGACTGCCACTGGTTTGACCAGCCTGAGCCACGGGACCGGGTCACCGCCACGGAGACTACAGACCCCAGAGACCCGGCACCGGGTATCCCACACACGTGTACACACGGCCCAGGGGGCGCGTCACATGCAGTACAGCATATTACAAGCATAAGTCCCATTATTGGGGAGTGGGTGTCCCATAGTATTTGCTTATGCCTTGCAAGCAAAAGCTGCCAAAAATTAGGACGGAGCAACTTGCAATGCCCCTTACAAGAGCCATGCAGTTCAGCATATTACTAACATAAGTCCCATTATTGGGGAGTGGGTCTCCCATAATATTTGCTTATGCTTTCCCAGCAAAAGTTGCCAAAAATTAGGACGGAGCAACTTGCAATGCCCCTTACAAGAGCCATGCAGTACAGCATATTACAAACATAAGTCCTATTATTGGGGAGTGGGTCTCCCATAGTATTTGCTTATGCTTTCCCAGCAAAAGCTGCCAAAAATTAGGACGGAGCAACTTGCAATGCCCCTTACAAGAGCCATGCAGTACAGCATATTACAAACATAAGTCCCATTATTGGGGAGTGGGTCTCCCATAGTATTTGCTTATGCTTTCCCAGCAAAAGCTGCCAAAAATTAGGACGGAGCAACTTGCAATGCCCCTTACAAGAGCCATGCAGTACAGCATATTACAAACATAAGTCCCATTATTGGGGAGTGGGTGTCCCATGGTATTTGCTTATGCTTTCCCAGCAAAAGCTGCCAAAAATTAGGACGGAGCAACTTGCAATGCCCCTTACAAGAGCCATGCAGTACAGCATATTACAAACATAAGTCCCATTATTGGGGAGTGGGTCTCCCATAGTATTTGCTTATGCTTTCCCAGCAAAAGCTGCCAAAAATTAGGACGGAGCAACTTGCAATGCCCCTTACAAGAGCCATGCAGTACAGCATATTACAAAGATAAGTCACATTATTGGGGAGTGGGTGTCCCATGGTATTTGCTTATGCTTTCCCAGCAAAAGCTGCCAAAAATTAGGACGGAGGAACTTGCAATGCTGGCACCCTGGTGGTATAGTGGTGGTGGAGGCTGAGGATAAGGAGAAGAAGATTAAACAGCCGAAACGAGGAAGCGTATACCCATGTGTGGGTGTGAAGCGGTGCATGTGAATAAACCTCCCGAAATAACACAGTGGATTTGACTTTATGTTACTCTGCTGTCATTTGGTGGTGATGAGAAGTCTGGCCCAATCCAGCCCATGTTCATTTTGATAAGGGTCAGCTTGTCAGCATTGTCAGTTGACAGGTGAGTGCGCTTATCAGTTATAATTCCCCCAGCGGCACTAAAAACACGCTCCGATAACACGCTAGCGGCAGGGCAGGCCAGGACCTCCAAGGCGTACAGAGCGAGTTCATTCCAAGTGTCCAGCTTGGATACCCAATAATTAAAAGGCACAGAGGAATCATGGAGGACGCTGGTACGATCGGCAAGGTGCTCCCTCACCATCTTTTGAAACTTTCCACTCCTTGTGAGAGTACCCCGCGCCTCAGGGCCTGTAAGCTGGGCGGGTGTCAGAAAACTGTCTTACCCAGACTGTTCTCACCTATCTACGGATTGTTTCCTACAACTCCTTTACTAACACCAAGAACTTCTACTACCACTTGCTGCTTCTGATCGTACTCCTTTAGTCACTGGTTTCCAGCACCACTATGCCAGTATCGTAACAGATAGACATGTTAGTGATCTGCGATGATAAAACGAAAACATTTTTAAAATATCTTGATTTATTAAGTGTCGAGTATGATTGCCATGTGCAGAAATCCCCACACTTGCACACATTGGCAGCTATTAATGAAGATAATCTGCGGAATGCTCAGCCACGCTGAATGCATTTATTCATGAAAATCATCAAGCCCTTTCAGTGCATTGTGAGAAAAGTGCAATACAAATTTTTGTTGTTGTTGAAGATCCACTGCTGGCATCTCTGTTTGAAAATGCCAACGAATGACTTTCCAGACATGTGTCATAAGGGAAAGGTGTGGAGACTCTGCAGGCCATGGCAGCACATCTAGGACATGCAGACTTTTCGCAGTAGCACAGGTAATGTGTGCCATGGCATTGTTGCATTGAAAAAATAGGTTCTGGAACACTTTGAAGAAATGGCTCTACCACTGGTTCCATTACCAAATTAATTTAATGCTGAGCTTTTAGTCTTCCTAGAATGAAGACTAGAGTTGTCCAGCTACCTCACACTATGCCACCCCTCATCATAATCCCAGGAGTAGGACCGGTGTGATGTTCCTTGTAGGAGCCCCAAAGGCTATCAGAGTGCAGTGCAAGGCGACAATGTAGGCTAGAATGGAGATCGATCCTCTTCAGTAATGAGTAGAGATGAGCGTTGTTCTACTCGAACTGTTCGCCAATCTCAAATTCGAGCTGTTTTGGGCGGTGCTCGAGCCGTTCGGCGAACACGAACGATTTGAGAAAAATTCGGCTGTTCGAGGTTATGTTCGATAACTGTTCGTGCACCAAAATCATAACTGGATTTTTTCTCAGTAATGATGAAAATTAATGTTAATACGCAGTTTGAGTGTACAGCGGGGTGGGGGGAGGGGCAGGGGATGGATCTCTGCAGGAATAATGAAGATCTCCATTTTTTTTTCTCTTTCCCGCATTTACAGTGGGAGGTGCAATCTGTCAGCCTATCAGCAGCGCACACACGGAGCGAAGTGCTTTTTTTCACACAAGCAAGGGCATGTGTCATTGGCAGTGTATGTCACATGTCCTTGCCCTATAAGACCAAGCCATTTTCCCCGTCGCCACAATTTTCTCACTGCTGCAGCTGCGTGTTAGACGGCACCGCTGTTGCTGTGTGCGCTATACCTTGTTAATTTCAAGCCAATTTTCGCACAAATCTACAGATAGCTTGGGAGTAGGGAATAGTTGTGATTGCAGTCCTTTTAAGGACTAGGTTACAGCATTTCCTACGACTTTTATCAGGCAGGTCTGTGCTCTTAAATAGATAGGTTGTGGGAGTAAAGACTAATTGTAATTGGAGTCCTTTTCAGGACTAGGTTACATCAGTTCCTATCAGTTTTTGCCAGGCAGGTCTGTGCCAGTGCTGTGCAAGTTTTTTTCACAGCATTTGGCTGAATCTAGCAAAGCTAATCCTTTTTGGCCTATTGCAGAGTGTGTTAGTCAGTGGAGTAGCCTATCTGTGTTGCAAGATATACCACCTGTGTATAGAATACCAATTTTTTTACTGCACCTAGTGAAGTAAAATCTTTTGGGCATAGCATCATTCTATTAGTCCATCTATACTGACCTCCATCAGGTTGCAAATTGAATATAATTTTTTTCTGCATCTAGCTCTGAAAAAATATTTGGCCTTCTAGCAGTGTGTGGGACTTTCTCTATTAGTCCATCTATACTGACCTCCATCAGGTTGCAAACTGAATATAATTTTTTTCTGCATCTAGCTCTGAAAAAATATTTGGCCTTCTAGCAGTGTGTGGGACTTTCTCTATTAGTCCATCTATACTGACCTCCATCAGGTTGCAAACTGAACATAATTTTTTTCTGCATCTAGCTCTGAAAAAATATTTGGCCTTCTAGCAGTGTGTGGGACTTTCTCTATAAGTCCATCTATACTGACCTCCATCAGGTTGCAAACTGAATATAATTTTTTTCTGCATCTAGCTCTGAAAAAATATTTGGCCTTCTAGCAGTGTGTGGGACTTTCTCTATTAGTCCATCTATACTGACCTCCATCAGGTTGCAAATTAAAAATAATTTTTATCTGCATCTAGCTCTGAAAAAATATTTGGGCTTCTAGCTGTGTGTGGGACTTGTTCTATTACTCCATCTATACTGACCTCCATCAGGTTGCAAATTGAATATAATTTTTTTCTGCATCTAGCTCTGAAAAAATATTGGGCTTCTAGCTGTGTGTGGTACTTGTTGTATTAGTCCATCTATACTGACCTCCATCAGGTTGCAAACTGAATATATTTTTTTCTGCATCTACCTCTGAAAAAATATTGGGCTTCTAGCTGTGTGTGGGACTTGTTCTATTAATCCATCTATACAGACCTCCATCAGGTTGCAAACTGAATATAATTTTTTTCTGCATCTAGCTCTGAAAAAATATTTGGCCTTCTAGCAGTGTGTGGGACTTTCTCTATTAGTCCATCTATACTGACCTCCATCAGGTTGCAAATTAAAAATAATTTTTATCTGCATCTACCTCTGAAAAAATATTTGGGCTTCTAGCTGTGTGTGGGACTTGTTCTATTACTCCATCTATACTGACCTCCATCAGGTTGCAAATTGAATATAATTTTTTTCTGCATCTAGCTCTGAAAAAATATTTGGCCTTCTAGCAGTGTGTGGGACTTTCTCTATTAGTCCATCTATACTGACCTCCATCAGGTTGCAAATTAAAAATAATTTTTATCTGCATCTAGCTCTAAAAAAAAATTTGGGCTTCTAGCTGTGTGTGGGACTTGTTCTATTACTCCATCTATACTGACCTCCATCAGGTTGCAAATTAAATATAATTTTTTTCTGCATCTAGCTCTGAAAAAATATCGGGCTTCTAGCTGTGTGTGGGACTTGTTGTATTAGTCCATCTATACTGACCTCCATCAGGTTGCAAACTGAATATATTTTTTTCTGCATCTACCTCTGAAAAAATATTGGGCTTCTAGCTGTGTGTGGGACTTGTTCTATTAATCCATCTATACTGACCTCCATCAGGTTGCAAACTGAATATAATTTTTTTCTGCATCTAGCTCTGAAAAAATATTTAGCCTTCTAGCAGTGTGTGGGACTTTCTCTATTAGTCCATCTATACTGACCTCCATCAGGTTGCAAACTGAATATAATTTTTTTCTGCATCTAGCTCTGAAAAAATATTTGGCCTTCTAGCAGTGTGTGAGACTTTCTCTATTAGTCCATCTATACTGACCTCCATCAGGTTGCAAATTAAAAATAATTTTTAACTGCATCTAGCTCTGAAAAAATATTTGGGCTTCTAGCTGTGTGTGGGACTTGTTCTATTACTCCATCTATACTGACCTCCATCAGCTTGCAAATTGAATATAATTTTTTTTTGCATCTAGCTCTGAAAAAATATTGGGCTTCTAGCTGTGTGTGGGACTTGTTGTATTAGTCCATCTATACTGACCTCCATCAGGTTGCAAACTGAATATATTTTTTTCTGCATCTACCTCTGAAAAAATATTGGGCTTCTAGCTGTGTGTGGGACTTGTTCTATTAATCCATCTATACAGACCTCCATCAGGTTGCAAACTGAATATCATTTTTTTCTGCATCTAGCTCTGAAAAATAATTGGCCTTCTAGCAGTGTGTGGGACTTTCTCTATTAGTCCATCTATACTGACCTCCATCAGGTTGCAAATTAAAAATAATTTTTATCTGCATCTACCTCTGAAAAAATATTTGGGCTTCTAGCTGTGTGTGGGACTTGTTCTATTACTCCATCTATACTGACCTCCATCAGGTTGCAAATTGAATATAATTTTTTTCTGCATCTAGCTCTGAAAAAATATTGGGCTTCTAGCTGTGTGTGGGACTTGTTGTATTAGTCCATCTATACTGACATCCATCAGGTTGCAAACTGAATATATTTTTTTCTGCATCTACCTCTGAAAAATTATTGGGCTTCTAGCTGTGTGTGGGACTTGTTCTATTAATCCATCTATACAGACCTCCGTCAGGTTGCAAACTGAATATAATTTTTTTCTGCATCTAGCTCTGAAAAAATATTTGGCCTTCTAGCAGTGTGTGGGACTTTCGCTATTAGTCCATCTATACTGACCTCCATCAGGTTGCAAATTAAAAATAATTTTTATCTGCATCTAGCTCTGAAAAAATATTTGGGCTTCTAGCTGTGTGTGGGACTTGTTCTATTACTCCATCTATACTGACCTCCATCAGGTTGCAAATTGAATATAATTTTTTTCTGCATCTAGCTCTGAAAAAATATTGGGCTTCTAGCTGTGTGTGGGACTTGTTGTATTAGTCCATCTATACTGACCTCCATGAGGTTGCAAACTGAATATATTTTTTTCTGCATCTACCTCTGAAAAAATATTGGGCTTCTAGCTGTGTGTGGGACTTGTTCTATTAATCCATCTATACAAACCTCCATCAGGTTGCAAACTGAATATAATTTTTTTCTCCATCTAGCTCTGAAAAAATATTTGGCCTTCTAGCAGTGTGTGAGACTTTCTCTATTAGTCCATCTATACTGACCTCCATCAGGTTGCAAACTGAATATAATTTTTTTCTGCATCTAGCTCTGAAAAAATATTTGGCCTTCTAGCAGTGTGTGGGACTTTCTCTATTAGTCCATCTATACTGACCTCCATCAGGTTGCAAACTGAATATAATTTTTTTCTGCATCTAGCTCTGAAAAAATATTTGGCCTTCTAGCAGTGTGTGGGACTTGTTCTATTAGTCCACCTATACTGACCTCCATCAGGTTGCAAGTTCAAAATAATTTTTGTCTGCATCTAGCTCTAAAAAAAAATTTGGGCTTCTAGCTGTGTGTGGGACTTGTTCTATTACTCCATCTATACTGACCTCCATCAGGTTGCAAATTAAATATAATTTTTTTCTGCATCTAGCTCTGAAAAAATATCGGGCTTCTAGCTGTGTGTGGGACTTGTTGTATTAGTCCATCTATACTGACCTCCATCAGGTTGCAAACTGAATATATTTTTTTCTGCATCTACCTCTGAAAAAATATTGGGCTTCTAGCTGTGTGTGGGACTTGTTCTATTAATCCATCTATACTGACCTCCATCAGGTTGCAAACTGAATATAATTTTTTTCTGCATCTAGCTCTGAAAAAATATTTAGCCTTCTAGCAGTGTGTGGGACTTTCTCTATTAGTCCATCTATACTGACCTCCATCAGGTTGCAAACTGAATATAATTTTTTTCTGCATCTAGCTCTGAAAAAATATTTGGCCTTCTAGCAGTGTGTGAGACTTTCTCTATTAGTCCATCTATACTGACCTCCATCAGGTTGCAAATTAAAAATAATTTTTAACTGCATCTAGCTCTGAAAAAATATTTGGGCTTCTAGCTGTGTGTGGGACTTGTTCTATTACTCCATCTATACTGACCTCCATCAGCTTGCAAATTGAATATAATTTTTTTTTGCATCTAGCTCTGAAAAAATATTGGGCTTCTAGCTGTGTGTGGGACTTGTTGTATTAGTCCATCTATACTGACCTCCATCAGGTTGCAAACTGAATATATTTTTTTCTGCATCTACCTCTGAAAAAATATTGGGCTTCTAGCTGTGTGTGGGACTTGTTCTATTAATCCATCTATACAGACCTCCATCAGGTTGCAAACTGAATATCATTTTTTTCTGCATCTAGCTCTGAAAAATAATTGGCCTTCTAGCAGTGTGTGGGACTTTCTCTATTAGTCCATCTATACTGACCTCCATCAGGTTGCAAATTAAAAATAATTTTTATCTGCATCTACCTCTGAAAAAATATTTGGGCTTCTAGCTGTGTGTGGGACTTGTTCTATTACTCCATCTATACTGACCTCCATCAGGTTGCAAATTGAATATAATTTTTTTCTGCATCTAGCTCTGAAAAAATATTGGGCTTCTAGCTGTGTGTGGGACTTGTTGTATTAGTCCATCTATACTGACATCCATCAGGTTGCAAACTGAATATATTTTTTTCTGCATCTACCTCTGAAAAATTATTGGGCTTCTAGCTGTGTGTGGGACTTGTTCTATTAATCCATCTATACAGACCTCCGTCAGGTTGCAAACTGAATATAATTTTTTTCTGCATCTAGCTCTGAAAAAATATTTGGCCTTCTAGCAGTGTGTGGGACTTTCGCTATTAGTCCATCTATACTGACCTCCATCAGGTTGCAAATTAAAAATAATTTTTATCTGCATCTAGCTCTGAAAAAATATTTGGGCTTCTAGCTGTGTGTGGGACTTGTTCTATTACTCCATCTATACTGACCTCCATCAGGTTGCAAATTGAATATAATTTTTTTCTGCATCTAGCTCTGAAAAAATATTGGGCTTCTAGCTGTGTGTGGGACTTGTTGTATTAGTCCATCTATACTGACCTCCATGAGGTTGCAAACTGAATATATTTTTTTCTGCATCTACCTCTGAAAAAATATTGGGCTTCTAGCTGTGTGTGGGACTTGTTCTATTAATCCATCTATACAAACCTCCATCAGGTTGCAAACTGAATATAATTTTTTTCTCCATCTAGCTCTGAAAAAATATTTGGCCTTCTAGCAGTGTGTGAGACTTTCTCTATTAGTCCATCTATACTGACCTCCATCAGGTTGCAAACTGAATATAATTTTTTTCTGCATCTAGCTCTGAAAAAATATTTGGCCTTCTAGCAGTGTGTGGGACTTTCTCTATTAGTCCATCTATACTGACCTCCATCAGGTTGCAAACTGAATATAATTTTTTTCTGCATCTAGCTCTGAAAAAATATTTGGCCTTCTAGCAGTGTGTGGGACTTGTTCTATTAGTCCACCTATACTGACCTCCATCAGGTTGCAAGTTCAAAATAATTTTTGTCTGCATCTAGCTCTAAAAAAAAATTTGGGCTTCTAGCTGTGTGTGGGACTTGTTCTATTACTCCATCTATACTGACCTCCATCAGGTTGCAAATTAAATATAATTTTTTTCTGCATCTAGCTCTGAAAAAATATCGGGCTTCTAGCTGTGTGTGGGACTTGTTGTATTAGTCCATCTATACTGACCTCCATCAGGTTGCAAACTGAATATATTTTTTTCTGCATCTACCTCTGAAAAAATATTGGGCTTCTAGCTGTGTGTGGGACTTGTTCTATTAATCCATCTATACTGACCTCCATCAGGTTGCAAACTGAATATAATTTTTTTCTGCATCTAGCTCTGAAAAAATATTTAGCCTTCTAGCAGTGTGTGGGACTTTCTCTATTAGTCCATCTATACTGACCTCCATCAGGTTGCAAACTGAATATAATTTTTTTCTGCATCTAGCTCTGAAAAAATATTTGGCCTTCTAGCAGTGTGTGAGACTTTCTCTATTAGTCCATCTATACTGACCTCCATCAGGTTGCAAATTAAAAATAATTTTTAACTGCATCTAGCTCTGAAAAAATATTTGGGCTTCTAGCTGTGTGTGGGACTTGTTCTATTACTCCATCTATACTGACCTCCATCAGCTTGCAAATTGAATATAATTTTTTTTTGCATCTAGCTCTGAAAAAATATTGGGCTTCTAGCTGTGTGTGGGACTTGTTGTATTAGTCCATCTATACTGACCTCCATCAGGTTGCAAACTGAATATATTTTTTTCTGCATCTACCTCTGAAAAAATATTGGGCTTCTAGCTGTGTGTGGGACTTGTTCTATTAATCCATCTATACAGACCTCCATCAGGTTGCAAACTGAATATCATTTTTTTCTGCATCTAGCTCTGAAAAATAATTGGCCTTCTAGCAGTGTGTGGGACTTTCTCTATTAGTCCATCTATACTGACCTCCATCAGGTTGCAAATTAAAAATAATTTTTATCTGCATCTACCTCTGAAAAAATATTTGGGCTTCTAGCTGTGTGTGGGACTTGTTCTATTACTCCATCTATACTGACCTCCATCAGGTTGCAAATTGAATATAATTTTTTTCTGCATCTAGCTCTGAAAAAATATTGGGCTTCTAGCTGTGTGTGGGACTTGTTGTATTAGTCCATCTATACTGACATCCATCAGGTTGCAAACTGAATATATTTTTTTCTGCATCTACCTCTGAAAAATTATTGGGCTTCTAGCTGTGTGTGGGACTTGTTCTATTAATCCATCTATACAGACCTCCGTCAGGTTGCAAACTGAATATAATTTTTTTCTGCATCTAGCTCTGAAAAAATATTTGGCCTTCTAGCAGTGTGTGGGACTTTCGCTATTAGTCCATCTATACTGACCTCCATCAGGTTGCAAATTAAAAATAATTTTTATCTGCATCTAGCTCTGAAAAAATATTTGGGCTTCTAGCTGTGTGTGGGACTTGTTCTATTACTCCATCTATACTGACCTCCATCAGGTTGCAAATTGAATATAATTTTTTTCTGCATCTAGCTCTGAAAAAATATTGGGCTTCTAGCTGTGTGTGGGACTTGTTGTATTAGTCCATCTATACTGACCTCCATGAGGTTGCAAACTGAATATATTTTTTTCTGCATCTACCTCTGAAAAAATATTGGGCTTCTAGCTGTGTGTGGGACTTGTTCTATTAATCCATCTATACAAACCTCCATCAGGTTGCAAACTGAATATAATTTTTTTCTCCATCTAGCTCTGAAAAAATATTTGGCCTTCTAGCAGTGTGTGAGACTTTCTCTATTAGTCCATCTATACTGACCTCCATCAGGTTGCAAACTGAATATAATTTTTTTCTGCATCTAGCTCTGAAAAAATATTTGGCCTTCTAGCAGTGTGTGGGACTTTCTCTATTAGTCCATCTATACTGACCTCCATCAGGTTGCAAACTGAATATAATTTTTTTCTGCATCTAGCTCTGAAAAAATATTTGGCCTTCTAGCAGTGTGTGGGACTTGTTCTATTAGTCCACCTATACTGACCTCCATCAGGTTGCAAGTTCAAAATAATTTTTGTCTGCATCTAGCTCTGAAAAATTATTTGGCCTTCTAGCAGTGTGTGGGACTTTCTCTATTTGTCCATCTATACTGACCTCCATCAGGTTGCAAACTGAATATTTTTTTTTCTGCATCTACCTCTGAAAAAATATTTGGGCTTCTAGCTGTGTGTGGGACTTGTTCTATTAGTCCATCTATACTGACCTCCATCAGGTTGCAAATTGAATATAATTTTTTTCTGCGTCTAACCCAGCCAATAGTTTTGGCCTAATACCACAGTTTGGCCACTCAGCTCTGCTCGGTTCCCATCCATTGTTTTTTTGTGCAAACAACTCCAAAGTTGTGAATTAGTTAACCACCAAAATGAGTGGAAAAAGGCCTGCTGCTGGTGGAAAGGGGAATAGGCGTGTTGGGAAGGGGAAAAAAGGTTGTGTCCGTGGGGTAGGTGTTAAAGCAACAGTAACATCTGCAGAAGAAAGACCATCTTCCAGCCAAACTAAAATGTCTACTTCTTTTAGCGGACAATGTGATAAGATCCCTTTCTTACGGCCACACCAATCGCTACAAATTCCAGATGAGGCACAAAAACAACAGGTGCTTCAACGGATATCAAGTGCTCCTTTAAGTGGGCTCTCCTCCACATCAACTTCAACATCACAAATACTCCAGTCCTCAAAGGTGTCACCCCAATCGCACTTGCTTCCTCACAGCTCCCAAATCTCCAGCTGCCCGTCTGAGTATGGGGTAGAACAGTTGGTTGAGTCTGCAGAGCTGTTTACTCATACTATAGCCTGGAAATCAGAGGTCGACTCCAGCGCTTCTGTGAATCCAGATGAGGAAATGATCTGCACTGATGCCTAGAATCTTTATGAGTCGGATCCAGGACCAGACGCAGAAGGTTCTGACCATAATGTAGACCCTCATTCCCAAACTGTAACTCCTGTTGGTGGAGACAATGAGGAAGACGATGATGAGACTCAAATACCTGATTGGAGCGACAACTTTAGTTTTTTGTCAGGGCAGGAACAGGTTGGCTCTGAGGACGACGGGTGTGATAACGCACAGGGTGATGATGATGAGGTTGGAGATCCCACTTACTGTCAACCCACAGTCAGCCAAGAGATGAGGTCAGCAGAGGAGGTGGAGGAAGATGCTAGTGACGACGAGGTCAGGTTGCGCCTTCCTGGACAGAGACGTAGTACTGGAAGCACGTCAACAACTGCATCCTCAAACACAACTCTGCCTCTCACCACAAGTCGTGGTGGCTCTTCAGGTCGCATGGGTGCTAAGCCTTGCATAGCCTGGGCATTTTTTCAGATCGATAAAGATGACCCAACTCGTGTTATCTGTAACATTTGTCAGCAAAAGCTAAGTAGAGGCCAAAAAATACATAGTTTGAGTACTTCATGCATGAACCGGCACATGGACATGAAGCATAAGTTGCAGTGGGAAGCTCAGTGTGCTACAATGCGGCCTAGCCGGCCGGGCCAACCACCGTCTGCCATATCTTGTGCATCCACGGCCTCTTCATCCTCTGTGACTGGGGGGACAGCAGTCACACCTGTTTTGGGACGCAGACTTGCCACCTCTTTACCCGCAACAGCCAGCGTGATTGGCAGGTCATCATTTTCTTTGGAGGTGGTAACACCAGCTGGTGTTGAGCGCTGTCCGACATCGATAGCACCACCTTTGGATCAAGGCAACCTAACATGTCCGCCTGCATCTTCCTCACAGACCGGCAGTTTGCCGGGGACACCCTTATCAACCCCGTCTAAGCACAATAGCCAGCCCTCGGTCCCTCAGATGTGGACAAGTAAAAGACCTTTTCCTCCTAGCCATGAGAAAGCTAAGAGGTTGAATTTCACCATCTGCAAGCTCTTGGCTACAGAAATGTTGCCTTTCCGCCTGGTGGACACAGAGGATTTTCGAGACCTTATGTCCGTCGCAGTGCCCCAGTACCAGATGCCCAGTCGGCACTACTTCTCAAAGAAAGGTGTGCCTGCGCTCCACCAGCATGTCGCACACAACATCACCGCTTCTTTGAGAAACTCTGTGTGTGACAGGGTGCATTTCACCACAGACACTTGGACGAGTAGGCATGGACAGGGGCGTTACATGTCGCTGACTGGGCACTGGGTAACTATGGTGACAGCAGGACAAGGGGCTGCTGTCCAAGTCTTGCCATCCCCACGAGTTGTGCGTCAATCCTCTTTATGTCAAAGTTCCTCCACTGCTTCTGCCTCCTCAACCTCCTCTCGGTCTTCCACCTGCACCCAAAGCCTGTCTGGTCATGCCACAAGCTTTCTAACTGCGCAGAAGGGATCCTGCACACCTCCTTACTATGCTGGCAGTAGGGCTCAACGTCATCAGGCGGTTTTTACTTTGAAATGTCTGGGAAATGTGAGTCACACAGCTGAGGAGTTGTGGTCAGCTCTGGAGAACCAATTTCATGAATGGTTGTCTCCACTGGACCTGAAACCAGGGAAGGCCGTGTGCGACAATGCTGCAAACCTGGGTGCGGCCCTTCGCCGGGGCAATGTCACACACGTGCCTTGTATGGCTCACGTGTTGAACCTGGTTGTCCAGCAATTTTTAGCCCACTATCCCAGACTAGATGGCCTTCTGCAGAGGGCACGGTCGCTGTGTGCTCACTTCCGCCGTTCGCATCCCGCAGCTCAGCGACTTACATCTCTACAGAAGTCGTTGGGCCTGCCACTTCACCGGCTAAAATGCGATGTGCCTACCCGGTGGAATTCAACTCTGCACATGTTGCAGCGACTGTGGCAGCACCGACAAGCCCTGGTGCAATACGTTCTGACGTATAGCCTGGGCCAACGAGATCCAGACGTGGGGCAAATCACGCTGGAGGAGTGGTCTCAGATCAGGGACCTATGCACCCTTCTGCACAGTTTTGAAATGGCGACGAAGATGTTTAGTGCTGACGATGCCATTATCAGCATGACTATTCCGGTGATTTACATGCTGGAGCACATGTTAAACAGAATTCGGAGTCAGGTGGTGGCACAAGAGGAGGTGGAGGAAGTAGAGGAGGAGGAGTTGTATGCGGAAGGACTAACATCTGCAAGGTCCAGACGGTCGGCAGCACCAAGGCGGCAGGCATGTGAGGGTGGGGGAGATGGTTTTACCAGGGCGCATGGTAGCAGCCAAACTAGTGAGGAAGGTGCAGGAGCCCAGGAAGAAGTGGAGGACGAACTGATGGAAGACTCATCAGATGAGGGAGACCTTGATCACATTTCTGTTGTGCGAGGTTGGGGGGAGAGGACAGAGGAAGGAGGCATGATTGTTACCTCGCCACCAACACAACAGGGACTTTGTGCTCCTGGATGCGCAACACACATGAGTGCCTTCTTGCTGCACTACCTGCAACATGACCCTCGAATTGGGAGAATTAGAAATAATCCTGACTACTGGGTTGCCACACTGTTAGATCCCCGGTACAAAAGTAAATTTGCAGAAATTATTCCTTCCATAGAAAGGGATGCACGCATGCAGGAGTATCAGCAGAGACTGTTGCAGAATCTTACATGTGCTTTTCCACAAAACACCAGTGGTGCACGTAGTGAATCTCACAGTTCCAACTTGCCAACCGTGGGACCGTCAAGTGTTCAGCACTCAAACCCTAACAGAACCACAGTATCTGCTGGTAACATCAATTTTGCGCAATCATTTCACCACTTTTTTAGCCCATCCTTTGCAAGGCCACAGGAGACAAGAAGTCTGACACATAGTCAACGCCTAGAGACGATGGTACAGGAGTATCTCCAAGTAAACATTGAAGCCATGACTGTGTCACTGGACCCTTGCTCTTTTTGGGCTTCCAATCTGGATAAATGGCCGGAGCTAGCCACTTACGCCTTGAAGATCTTGTCATGCCCCGCAGCCAGCGTTCTGTCTGAACGTGTGTTCAGCGCTGCTGGTGGTGTGCTGACAGATAAGCGCACGCGGCTCTCCACTGATAATGTAGACAGACTCACGTTCATAAAGATGAACAAATCATGGATCCGAAACGACTTTTCTACCCCTGTGTCATCCTGGGGAGAGTAAAAGATGGATGATTGGTTAAAATCACCCTACCAACCGTTTTAAGCTTTCAAATTACTAATCATGTTTATCTGTATCTTGGCTGGAAAATAATTTGGGCTTTGTAGCAGTGTGCAGCACTGATTCTATTAGGCCATCTATAATAAGCTCCACCAGATTTAAAATTACTAATCATGTTTATCTGTATCTTGGCTGGAAAATAATTTGGGCTTTGTAGCAGTGTGCAGCACTGATCCTATTAGGCCATCTATACTAAGCTCCACCAGATTTAAAATTAATAATAATTTTTAGCTGCATCTAGCCCGGAAAATAATTTTGGGGCTCCGAGATGCGCAAGACACATAAGTGCCTTCTTGCTGCACTACCTGCAACATGACCCTCATATTGTCAGAATTCGAAGTAATCATGACTACTGGGTTGCCACACTCTTAGATCCGCCAAACTTTTCGATCAACCTTTTCATTTTAATAAAGACCAAAAAAATGGTCATTTTTGAAATTATAAGCATTAGCAGGTTATTAGAAACTGAAATCAAACAGTTTTCAACTCAAAACTTTATTCTAGGTGATGTTACATTTTCACATAGGACCCCTTGTTCGAAAGGAGCTTCTGAACTCTCTCGTCCATTTAATTTGTCAGGTTTTGGATGGTTTCTGCTTCAATTGTTTTGCATGAGGACAGAATACCCTCCCAGAGCTGTTGCTTAGATGTGAACTGCCTCCTGCCATCATAGACACTCCTTTTGATGATGCTCCAGAGGTTCTGAATGGGGTAGAGGTCAGGGGAGCATGGGGGTCACACCATAAGTTTGTCCCCTTTTATGCCCATATCAGCCAGAGATGCAGATGCGTTATGTGCAGCATGAGATGGTGCATTATCATGCAAAAAAATGATCTTGCTGTGAAATACACGGTTCTTCTTCTTGAACCATGGCAGGAAGTGCTGTTTGAGAAAATCCACATACTTTATGGAGTTCATCTTTAGCGCCTTCAGGGATCCTAAAGGGGCCGACAATCTCTCTCCCCATGATTCCAGCCCAAAACATTACTCCACCTCCTCCTTGTTGGCGCTGTAGCCGTGTTTGCGTGGGGTGTCCATCAACCAGCCATCCTCCACTCCATCCATCTGGACCATCGAGCGCTGCACGGCACTCATCCGTGAACAAAACAGTTTAGAAATCAGTCTTCATGTAATGTTTGGCCCACTGGAGCCGTTTCTGCTTGTGTGAAGTGGATAGAGGTCGACAGGATGGCGTATGCACAGCTGCAAACCTCTGAAGGACCCTGCATCTTGTTGTTCGGGGGACGTTGGAGGCACCAGCAGCTTCAAAAACTTGTCTGCTGCTATAACAAGGCTTTTTTGCCGCTGCTCTTTTAACCTGACGTAATTGCTTGTAGGAAAGAGTCCTCAATTTGCCCTTATCAGCACGCACACGTGTGTACTGTGAATCAGCTACATACTTCTTGATTGCCAAGACACTTCATCCTGATCATCGCACAATGTTGATTGTAGTCATGCCTTGACCTAAACACTCCACAATTTGTTGCTTCTCAGCAGCCGACACATCCTTTTTCTTTCCCATTTTGGCAGAAAATGTAGGCTGCTTAATAATGTGAGACAGCCTTCTTAAGTAGTCTTGCCTTTCATTGGACACACCTGCCAAACTAATTAGCACAGGTGTCTGCAATTGCTTACAGTGATATAAAGAGCCCTGACACACATCACCATCAATGAGTTTAACTGACAAACAAACAAATTCTTCCCTTATCACTCCTAAACACTTTTTGCATAATAATTTGGAACACAGTGTACATGTGCTTTTCCACAAAACACCAGTGGTTCACGTAGTGAATCTTACAGTTCTAACTTGCCAACCATGGTCTGTATGGAGTTGTTCAATAAAGGGCCCAAAATTAAGATAACATAGATGGGAGAGGTCTCTATGAATAGGAATTCCTAAGTATTTGATACCCTGTGAGGGCCAGGCAAAGGGAAAGTTGGACTGGATGGAATCCTATATGGATTTGGGGAGGGAGACATCGAGGGCCTCAGACTTCGCTGCATTGATTTTAAAATTTGACCATGTAACAAAGTGATCTATTTCAGCCATAACAGCATGGATGGATATATGTGATTGAGTTATATATACTAGGACATCATCAGCAAATAGAGAGCACTTGTACTCGGTGCCTCCCACCTCAATCCACCTAATATTGGGGTTTTGGCGAATTGATGAGAGCAGATGCTCCGTCACTAGGATGTATAAGAGAGGGGACAGAGAACATCCCTGCCTTGTCCCATTGGTGATTGTGAAAGGTGATGAAAATGTTCTGACGCACCCCCTGGGCCTTGGGACACCCGGAGCCGGACCCTTTTTGGTGGATGCTGGTGGTTGTAGTCTCCGTGGCGGCGACCCGGTTCCGTGGCTCAGGGCGGTCAAACCAGTGGCTGAACTATTTATGTGGTTTTGATGTTTAAATGTCCGACTACGCCACCCGTGGATTGTGGTCAGAGTGAACCGCCGCTCCAGGGCAGACCACTGAGGCTGGTGTTGTGGGTGCAGCAGAGCGTAGCATAACTCCCCATGGGAGGAGTATAGCCTCAGGGCAGTGTATGCGGAGGATGGGGGTGATGGTGCAGGGCAGCAGCAGTAACGACACGGAGTCAGTGATGCAGTCCAGGGCCTTTACTCACAGTTCTTATTATCCAGACCACGTCTGCAGGTAACGGCTGCCCACGTCGTACTGTGCTCACCAGGTGAGTGGCTCAGACAACTCCCAGATAACTTTGGAGCGCTTCACAGGATCCCCTTTGTGTGTCCTTTGTCTGGCCTTTCTTACCAACCCTTCTGTCCGGCTGCCTCGGGCCTCCTCTTGGTAAACTTGGCGCCAGTTTCCCTGACCCTATGTGGTGCCTTCCTAGCGGGTGTAGCGAGGGGCTGCGCCACATAAAATGTCACAGCCTCCGGTTTCTAGCTGAGGGTCGTTTCCTGCCTCCACTAGTTTCGGGGACCGGTCTCCCCCTTTGGCCTGACCCCTCCACGCAGGTGGATTCGGGCGTGCGGTGGCGACTCGCCCGTCCGCACCCCTGGGATCCCTTCATTCCTCGTTCCTGGAGCCTTCTCCGCTCCTCTTCCTTCCTTCTCCCTCTTCCAGGCCTGGGCCTCTGTTACTAGGCCCGCCTCCGGAGCAGAGCTCATGCAGAGCCCCTGCTCCCTGCCACTTCTGCTCAGACTTCTCTGCACTGAACTAAGATGGTGCCCACCTTTTATACTCCCTTCTCAATGCACCCAGGAACTGCTTCCTCCCTGCTCCTGCACTACAGGGTTCCCCTTCCTCAGTGTTCCCTCCCCCCACTCCAGCCAGGGACAGGGACTGTCGTGCCCATCTCAGGGGCATATTGGTCGCCCTGCCCCACGGCAATGTGGTGTAATGCATGCAGGTGTCGGGTCCTGATCCACACTCCATCCTTACCTGAGAGTGAGATATCACACCTCTGGGTGAGGTGCAATACCTCTGTAGCAACCGAGCCCTCAGGGTAATACATTTCCATTCATCTTCAGCATAGGTGACGTATTGCGATACAGGGCCGTGATTTTGGCTATAAAAGGGTCCCCTAGACCCCTACCCCAAGCTTTTTAAGAGAATCATATATGGCGTGCCAGGAGACTCTATGGAATGCTTTCTCAGCATCCAACGAGAGTATCTAATTACAAATTTTTAACTGCATCTAGCCCAGGAAATACTTTGTGCCTAGTAGCAGTGTCTGCTAGTCAGCGGATTATCCCGGCTGTTAAGCAAGCTACACCACCTGTAGTTTTGACACTTAATTTTTTCAAAGGAAATGCTTCGGGACCACGGGATACTCAGTGAAGAGCATCAGGAGGCACCCCAAGGCATAGGGGCTGGGACTGGCAGTAGGATGCCTTGCGGTGGACAGCCGAGCTTGATCCTTATGAAAGCTTTTTAACTGCAGCAGCTTTAGTGGACGCTACTGGAGCTGGAATTACGCGGCTGCTGGCATGAGACTTGCCCTCTAATAGATCCTTGTAAATGGATTTAAAGTGTATTCATTCAAATTAGAGAGACAATTTAAATTAAAAAGCTTAGAGCTGCCTCCACCACAGGGGGGCTCGCTCGACCCACCAGCGGACAGGCACCAGTATTGGGAGAGGGGGGCTGGCCGTCAGGATTAACCGCGGCTCTAGCACAAACCCGGCGACACGGAGGTGGCATGGGCAGGAGGGGACTGAACGTGTCGGCTTCTCACTTTTTGGATTTTAGAAGGGCATGACATGCCTATATCTGTGTCTCCCCCTCCGTTTACTCCTCCACCTCTTTTCTTTTCGCATGACTATATGTACTTGTCACTTTTCCATGTGTTAGTTGTGTCTTCAGAGCAGTTTGTCAGCTTTTGGACACCTTTGAAAGTGTTTTCTATGTGTTTCTATGTGTTTTTGTTTGCCTGCCATTGGTTTTAACGGTGTTCGAAGGTGTTCGACGAACAGTTCGACAAACAGTTCGGCGAACACACGGGTGTTCGACGAACCGAACCGAACTCGAACACTACGGGGGTGGCTCAACACTAGTAATGAGTCCCACTTTTGTCTTGAACACAATGATAGCTGATATTGGTTTGGAGACCACATAGGGCAACAACATGAAAAGGCTGTGATGAGGGAAAGTTACACTGGTCCTACTCCTGGGATTATGCTGTGGAGAAGCATAATGTACAGTAGACTTCTTAAATCTTCATTACAGCTCGGCATTACTAAATAGATGAAGATGGTTTGAAAAAGCAATTTCCAACTTTTCATTATCAACAGGTCTATCAGTCCTGTGATTTTTATAATTCTACGACTTCTCCTTCTTGGGGTTGCAATTCCACTGTTGAAGATCTGTCTATCTATCTACTGTATCTATCTACAGTACAGACCAAAAGTTTGGACACAACTTCTCATTTAAAGATTTTTCTGTATTTTCATGACTATGAAAATTGTACATTCAGACTGAAGGCATCAAAACTATGAATTAACACATGTGGAATTATATACTTAACAAAAAAGTGTGAAACAACTGAAAATATGTCTTATATTCTAGGTTCTTCAAAGTAGCCACCTTTGGCTTTGATGACTGCTTTGCACACTCTTGGCATTCTCTTGATGAGCTTCAAGTGGTAGTCACCGGAAATGGTTTTTACTTCACAAGTGTTCCCTGTCAGGTTTAATAAGTGGGATTTCTTGCCTTATAAATGGGGTTGGGATCATCAGTTGTGTTGTGCAGAAGTCTGGTGGATACACAGCTGTTAGTCCTACTGAATAGACTGTTATAATTTGTATTATGGCAAGAAAAAGCAGATAAGAAAAGAAAAATGAGTGGCCATCATTACTTTAAGAAATGAAGGTCAGTCAGTCTGAAAAATTGGGAAAACTTTGAAAGTGTCCCCAAGTGCAGTTGCAAAAACCATCAAGCAGTACAAAGAAACTGGCTCACATGAGGACCGCCCCAGGAAAGGAAGACCAAGAGTCACCTCTGCTTCTGAGGATAAGTTTATCCGAGTCACCAGCCTCAGAAATCGCAGGTTAACAGCAGCTCAGATTAGAGACCAGGTCAATGCCACACAGAGTTCTAGCAGCAGACACATCTCTTCAACAACTGTTAAGAGGAGACTTTGTGCAGCAGGCCTTCATGGTAAAATAGCTGCTAGGAAACCACTGCTAAGGACAGGCAACAAGCAGAAGAGACTTGTTTTGGCTAAAGAACACAAGGAATGGACATTAGACCAGTGGAAATCTGTGCTTTGGTCTGATGAGTCCAAATTTGAGATCTTTGGTTCCATCCACCGTGTCTTTGTGCGACGCAGAAAAAGTTAACGGATGGACTCTACATATCTGGTTCCCACCGTGAAGCATGGAGGAGGAGGTGTGATGGTGTGGGGGTGCTTTGCTGGTGACACTGTTGGGGATTTATTCAAAATTGAAGGCATAATGAACCAGCATGGCTACCACAGCATCTTGCAGCGGCATGCTATTCCATCCGGTTTGCGTTTAGTTGGACCATCATTTATTTTTCAACAGGACAATGACCTCAAACACACCTCCAGGCTGTGTAAGGGATATTTGACCAAGAAGGAGAGTGATGGGGTGCTACGCCAGATGACCTGGCCTCCACAGTCACCAGACCTGAACCCAATCGAGATGGTTTGGGGTGAGCTGGACTGCAGAGTGAAGGCAAAAGGGCCAACAAGTGCTAAGCATCTCTGGGAACTCCATCAAGATTGTTGGAAGACCATTTCCGGTGACTACCTCTTGAAGCTCATCAAGAGAATGCCAAGAGTGTTCAAAGCAGTCATCAAAGCAAAAGGTGGCTACTTTGAAGAACCTAGAATGTAAGACATATTTTCAGTTGTTTCACACTTTTTTGTTCACTATATAATTCTACATGTGTTAATTCATAGTTTTGATGCCTTCAGTGTGAATGTACAATTTTCATAGTCATGAAAATACAGAAAAATCTTTAAATGAGAAGGTGTGTCCAAACTTTTGGTCTGTACTGTGTATTATACATATATACAGTACAGACCAAAAGTTTGGACACACCTTCTCATTTAAACATTTTTCTGTGTTTTCCTGATTATGAAAATTGTACATTCACACTGAAGTCATCAAAACTATGAATTAACACATGTGGAATTATATACTTAACAAAAAAGTGTGAAACAACTGAAAATATGTCTATATTCTAGGTTCTTCAAAGTAGCCACACTTTGCTTTGATGACTGCTTTGCACACTCTTGGCATTCTCTTGATGAGCTTCAAGAGGTAGTCACCGGAAATGGTCTTCCAACAATCTTGAAGGAGTTCCCAGAGATGCTTAGCACTTGTTGGCCCTTTTGCCTTCACTCTGCGGTCCAGCTCACCCCAAACCATCTCGATTGGGTTCCGGTCTGGTGACTGTGGAGGCCAGGTCATCTGGAATAGCACCCCATCACTATTCTCCTTGGTCAAATAGCCCTTACACAGCCTGGAGGTGTGTTTGGGGTCATAGTCCTGTTCAAAAAAAAATGATGGTCCAACTAAACGCAAACCGGATGGAATAGCATGCCGCTGCAAGATGCTGTGGTAGCCATGCTGGTTCAGTATGCCTTCAATTTTGAATAAATCCCCAACAGTGTCACCAGCAAAGCACCCCCACACCATCACACCTCCTCCTCCATGATTCACGGTGGGAACCAGGCATGTAGAGTTCATCCGTTCACCTTTTCTGCATCGCACAAAGACATGGTGGTTGGAACCCAAGATCTCAAATTTGGACTCATCAGACCAAAGCACAGATTTCCACTGGTCTAATGTTCATTCCTTGTCTCTTCTGCTTGTTGCCTGTCCTTAGCAGTGGTTTCCTAGAAGCTATTTTATCATGAAGGCCTGCTGCACAAAGTCTCCTCTTAACAGTTGTTGAAGAGATGTGTCTGCTGCTAGAACTCTTTGTGGCATTGACCTGGTCTCTAATCTGAGCTGCTGTTAACCTGCGATTTCTGAGGCTGGTGACTCGGATAAATTTATCCTCAGAAGCAGAGGTGACTCTTGGTCTTCCTTTCCTGGGGCGGTCCTCATGTGAGCCAGTTTCTTTGTAGCGCTTGATGGTTTTTGCAACTTCACTTGGGGACACTTTCAAAGTTTTCCCAATTTTTCGGACTGACTGACCTTCTTTTCTTAAAGTAATGATGGCCACTCGTTTTTCTTTACTTAGCTGCTTTTTTCTTGCCATAATACAAATTCTAACAGTCTATTCAGTAGGACTATCAGCTGTGTATCCACCAGACTTCTGCACAACACAACTGATGGTCCCAATCCCATTTACAAGGCAAGAAATCCCACTTATTAAACCTGACAGGGCACACCTGTGAAGTGAAATCCATTTCCGGTGACTACCTCTTGAAGCTCATCAAGAGAATGCCATGAGTGTGCAAAGCAGTCATCAAAGCAAAAGGTGGCTACTTTGAAGAACATAGAATAAAAGACATATTTTCAGTTGTTTCACACTTTTTTGTTAAGTATATAATCCCACATGTGTTAATTCATAGTTTTGATGCCTTCAGTGTGAATGTACAATTTTCATAGTCATGAAAATACAGAAAAATCTATAAATGAGAAGGTGTGTCCAAACTTTTGGTCTGTACTGTATATCTATCTATATTATACATATATATATATATATATATATATATATATATATATATATATATATATATATATATATATATGTTTTAACAGGAAGTATACTTTTTTCACATTGGAACTCTATGTGTGATGGATGGATACACCCTTCAGAGGTCTCCAGCTAAAGCATTTCCTAATGTATATGCCATTTAGTAAACAAGATATGATTAGGACATAAATATTTAATAATTTATTACTATGAGGGATTGTATATTCATGATAACCTGAGGGTAATGCAACTTCCTTGTCAGTTTCCCTCTGTCTACACTCAAATAAGGCCCTTTATAATAAAGAAATTTTAAAACAGTAAATATTTACTAATCTGTTAACTAAAAGAGAATGCTTAACACTGCAGCCATCTTTTTGTTTCTAGTAGCCAGAACTGGAAGTGCCAGTGTAGAATTCTACTACTCATTAAAAGTCCTTCAAGTGATGTGTACAGTAAGTGACAACATTAGCCTTACTAAGAAAATATATTTTTTTGCGGTGTGGTCAGCAATGGCTTCTGTTAATAACAATCTAATAACTAAAAAAAACAATATTAGAAATATATTTCTAAATACTTTTAATGAGCAAATCATATTTGTTTTGTCTTCAGAAGAAATCATTATAGAATTGTTTGAAATCATTAAAAAACAGGATGGACAGCAGTGTGAGCAGCATCTTCTATCCTCAGCTTCCCTGGTATTTCCAGTATTAGATTGGATAGATAGGGTGGGCAGCAGTGTGAGCAGACTCCCCTTACCCCACCACCCCTGGTACAGTCATATGAAAAAGTTTGGGCACCCCTATTAATCTTAAGCTTAATGTTTTATAAAAATTGGTGTTTTTGCAACAGCTATTTCAGTTTGATATATGTAATAACTGTTGGATACAGTAATGTTTCTGCCTTGAAATGAGGTTTATTGTACTAACAGAAAATGTGCAATCTGCATTCAAACAAAATTTGACAGGTGCATAAGTATGGGCACCTCACCAGAAAAGTGACATTAATATTTAGTAGATCCTCCTTTTGCAAAAATAACAGCCTCTAGTCGCTTCCTGTAGCTTTTAATGAGTTCCTGGATCCTGGATGAAGGTATTTTTGACCATTCCTCTTTACAAAACAATTCCAGTTCAGTTAAGTTTGATGGTCGCCGAGCATGGACAGCCTCTTCAAATGATCCCACAGATGTTCAATGATATTCAGGTCTGGGGACTGGGATGGCCATTCCAGAACATTGTAATTGTTCCTCTGCATGAATGCCTGAGTAGATTTGGAGCGGTGTTTTGGATCATTGTCTTGCTGAAAGATCCATCCACTGCATAACTTCAACTTTATCACTGATTCTTGAACACTATTGCCAAGAATCTGCTGATACTGAGTGGAATCCATGCGTCCCTCAACTTTAACAAGATTCCCAGTGCCGGCATTGACCACACAGCCCCAAAGCATGATGGAACCTCCACCAAATTTTACTGTGGGTAGCAAGTGTTTTTCTTGGAATGCTGTGGTTTTTTGCCACCATGCATAACGCCTTTTTGTATGACCAAACAACTCAATCTTGGTTTCATCAGTCCACAGGACCTTCTTCCAAAAAGAAATAGGCTTCTTCAAATGTGCTTTTGCATACCTCAGCCGACTCTGTTTGTGCGTACTTGCAGAAACGGCTTCCTTCGCATCACTCTCCCATACAGCTTCTCCTTGTGCAAAGTGCGTTGTATAGTTGACCGATGCACAGTGACACCATCTGCAGCAAGTTGATGCTGCAGCTCTATGGAGGTGGTCTGAGGATTGTCCTTGACTGATCTCACCATTCTTCTTCTCTGCCTTTCTGATGTTTTTCTTGTCCTGACACTTCTGGCCTTAACAAGAACTGTCCCTATGTTCTTCCATTTCCTTACTATGTTCCTCACAGTGGAAACTGACAGGTTAAATCTCTGAGACAGCTTTTTGTATCCTTCCCCTGAACAACTATGTTGAATAATCTTTGTTTTCAGATCATTTGACAGTTGTTTTGAGGAGCCCATGATGCCACTCTTCAGAGGAGATTCAAACAGGAGAACAACTTGCAAGTGGCCACTTTAAGTAGCTTTTCTCATGATTGCATACACCTGGCTATAAAGTTCAAAGCTCAATGAGGTTACAAAACCAAAAAAAGTGCTTTAGTAAGTCAGTAAAAAGTAGGCAGGAGTATTTAAAACAAGAAAATGATAAGGGTGCCCATACTTATGCACCGGTCAAATTTTGTTTGAATGCAGATTGCACATTTTCTGTTAGCACAATAAACCTCATTTCAAGGCAGAAACATTACTGTGTCCAACAGTTATTACATATATCAAACTGAAATAGCTGTTGCAAAAACACCAATTTTTATAAAACATTAAGCTTAAGATTAATAGGGGTGCTCAAACTTTTTCATATGACTGTATCTCCAGTATTAGATCAGATAGGGTGGACAGCAGTGTGAGCAGTCTCTTCTTTCCTCAGCTCCCCTGGTATTTCCAGTATTATATCAGATAGACTAGGTGAACAGCAGTGTGAGCAGCCTCTTTTTACTTCAGTACCCCTAATATCTCCAATGGTAGATCAGATAGTCACAGTGTACAGCAGTATGAGCAGCATTTTTTTTACCTCAGCACCTCTAGCATCTCCAGTATTAGATCAAATAGACTGTGTGAACAGCAGTGTGAGCAGTCTCTTTTTACCTCAGCTCCCCTGGTATTTCCAGTATTAGATCCGATAGACAGGGTGGACAGCAGTGTGAGCAGCCTCTTCTTACCTCAGCACCCCTGGTATCTCTAGTATTAGATCAGATAGACAGGATGAACAGCAGTATGAGCAGCCTCTTCTTACATCAGCACCTCTGGTATCCCCAGTATTAGATCAAAATATCTAGGAACACTTCTTCCTAACATGAAAGGAGTGGTCGAGCTTCCTACTGCAAATACTCCTTAGCACCTGACCATTCTAGGTCAGGTTTCTGTAAGTGTAATGAGACATAGGTAATTTTAACTCTGTAGGGATTCCCTAATTTGCTAATTAAATGTTTTTAGGAATTTATTTATGATGGCATTTCCTTTAGTTCCTTAAAGTTCTGATTAAAAGTTTTATTTCCATTTATTTATTTTTATAAATTGTTTATTTTTGTAGTGCGATCTATACATTTTAAAAAAGCTGCCTTTAGTTAGACCATGATTCCAGTTTACGTTCTTTGCTTATTCAGAGTATATTGAATAAACCGGCAGGGTGCTTGCTTCTGGTCTGTTTTCAGTAGATGTGCCTTTTTCTGTGTATTTTAGGTGTTTGAATTATCTAAAAAGAGACTTGTAGACTAATATTGATTGAGATTTGCTAGTTCAGAGTATTCATCACAACTGCTGGGCATGCAAATCTGCCTTCACTCTTATTAGCCACATCAGTACCAAGCTTAAACAAATTATCACTTTAGATGTGATATCAAGGATGAATGGTTACATTTACACCAGACATCCTTTTCCACATTAGTACAAGTGTTAGAAATCTGCAGCACTCCATCTGTTGTGTAACTACTACTCCCAGCATGCCCAGACACCACACGTTGCTGATCCGTGCACTAAGTGGCTGCAGTGGCTGATAGCTCCTGAGATCTTCACATAAGTCTTGGCATTGGCATGATTTTAAGACTATAGTTTTTTTTTTCTACTGGCCATGGTGGGAATAGCCTGGGACTACTGTAAAGCATATAGAACAGGTGGGCAAAGTGGGGAACCTCACTTGTAGTAACCACTAATATGAAAATGTCAAGCCAGATTTAGAGCTGTAGGTGGGTAGGTATGTACTTATTTATTGGTTGTTTCTTGGGTGCACTATTGCAGTTGAACATGACTGGAGCAGCATTTCTGGAGCAGTGCAAGGAGGCGCATGGAACTTAAAAGAGGCGTGAAATTTACTAGGTGGTATGCGCCTCTTAATCTATTTGGCACGATTGTGCACTATGCCAGTCTTGATGAATCGGCCCCCTAATATTTAAGGTTTTGTGTTAAATGTAAAAATGTAAACTTTTTGTTAATGTCTTATTCCTAATCCTTATCATTGACTGTATTAAAAGTTAATAGGAGAAATCAGGCAATTTTCACATTGGCCTTGGGGCTATTTTCAACTTTAACTTCCTGTCCTTACAAAAAAATTAACATGTATATTAGCAGCAATAGATTGACTCTGTGTTTGTCTTTTGCATTGAAGCATCTAATGAGCGTGTGAAAATGTCACTGTGAATGGGGACAAGCAGGATCAGCTGAGACATCGTCTATTGTGATTTTTTAGATCCTGTGTTATCAGTTGTATATAGAGGCGTTACTTGTCATTGTAAACCTGTCTGTGATGATAATAAAACTGCTGTAAACTATTTCTGAAATGACAGGAAGTATGAGTCTAAAATAGCTCCATTGGCCAGAGTGAAAATTGCACACAACTCCTGTTTTCTTGGTGTTATTCAAATGGAATGTAGGACAGCTGGGTGACCACTTTAATGGGTTCTGTTGGGGCAGAAATTTTTGTAAGGCTAGGGTCACACCACCGCATTTTGTCTCATCCGAGATATTCAGGCCAGTTATGCTAATCGACAGGGCCTGTGCGGGTGGTGGCCCGTCTTCGGACTCACATTTAGTTGAAGTGTGTTGCGGCACATAGACCCGTCGGGTCCGTGCGCGACAATACACGCTGCCGGCCAATCAGAGGCCAGCAGCTGACATCGGCGTGCATGTGACTGGGGGCGCATGACAGTGACGTCATGCGCTCCTGACGCTAGCAAGCTGAAGTCAGCTGCCGGCTTCAGAAGAGGACGAGGGAGTGGAGGGAAGGTGAGTATAATTGTTTATTTTTTTTCTATGCGTTAAATAACAGCAGCAGAACATGGGACATATACCAGGATGGGGTACATGATAAGGGACATATTACCAGGATGGGGCCCAGGATGAGGGACATTTACCAGGATACTGGACATATTACAAGGATGGGGCCCAGGATGAGGGACATATGCCAGGAAGAGGTATATATACCATGATGGGGGATAAATATACCAGGATGGGGCCCAGTATAAGGGACATATCTACCAGGATGGGGGATTTATATACCAGGATGAGGTCCAGGATGGGGAATATATATACCAGGATGGGGGATATATGTACCAGGATGGAGCCCAGGCTAAGGGGTATATATACCAGGATGGGGGGGCCTGGTCCAAACCTTGCACCAGGGCCCATCAGACTTTTGTTACACCATTGCTCATGTTGCATTTTTGGCGTGAACCACCAGAGCAGGAATACCACAGCAACTTACAGAATGGTATTTACAGCTGAGAACTGAGGATATCCTTTCAAAAATTGTGTGACTAAATGGGTTTTTGGGTTTCAAAAACTCCACTGTCCTTTAGCTGCGGTTTGTTTTAACTGGATTTACTCACCCTCCATGGGTCCAGAGCAGAGACTCCACTGCTGTTTCCAGAGTCTGTTATTGTCTGCAGCGCTGACATCATATCAATAGCGCTGCAGCCAATAACTTCGCTCAATGGCTCTAACCGAAATGACGGCACAAGCTGCTCCGAGCTGCTGAGCTCACCCACATTGTCAAAGCTGCAGAAATTAACAAACCCTAAGAGCAATGGCAGAGACTGCGCTGGACCTGTGGAGAGTGAGAAAAGAACAGTTTTATATTTTAAAACCAACTGTAACCAGGGAACATGGGGTCTCCAAAAGTGAAAAACTGAGATCAGCAGTACAAATTGACACCCAGTGAATTTCAATTTCCGCTGTGGATATCTTATGTAATATGTGCATGAGATTTTTTTTTACAATCGCATGATCAATACCACTACAGTAAAATGCAGCACATTTTCCATCTGCAAAACCTCTGCAATTTCGCAACAGTAGACTATACCCTAACGCATCATCTGTAAACGGCTTTCAGATTTTTTTTGGGGGGGGATAGAAAGTTACTTTATGGATTCTGAGCTAAAGTTATATTAGAGTTAGTGGTCCCTTAAATGTTTGTTACTTTGCTTGTAAAGTATGAATAAAACAATGCAATTGTGTCTTTACTTGTGGGACGGGAGGAGCGATTTTGGTGTAATGATCCGCACCGCATTTTATATTATTTTTTTTACTAGTGATTGAACTTTTATGCTGAAAGAAAAAAATATATATAACAAAGGAGGGCAAGGCAGAGACCTTTGGGAAAAGCACCAGTTAAAAGAAAGGAAAAGACAAATCAACATGTCTGTATTTACTGGACCTATGGGACATTTTGATGAAACTGCAGAGCAGGAGAGCTCTTAAATCGAGTGCTTTGTGTTCTTTTGTACTTGCAAGAGAAATGGCAGTGGATAAAACGATTGCAACTCTCATTCCCCTCATATCTGAGAAAGCCTCCACTTACCTGCGTTGCTGCAAAAAAAAGTTTGTGATATATATAAACTTGCAATTTCTTTATGGAAAAAGTATTAGTTTAGGGTTCATGATCACTATTCTGTGCCTCTCCTAAGTTTTATTTGGAAGGGGCTATGAGTTCAGCAACCTCAAATGGCTTTATTTTTGCATGAACTTAGGCTGGGGTGATTTAGTTTCTACAAATTCTGTACTATTGGATTTTAAAGAGGTTACCCTCCACTTTTACATTAGTGACCTATCATTAGGATACGTCATCAATACACCCGGCAACCCTGCCGATCAGCTATTATCGGCATGTGAGTTGCTCCGTCTACTTGTAGTGGCCACCGCAGGGTACTGCACATTCGCATCCTATTGATTTTAATAGGAGGCGAATGTGCAGTGCCAAACCCTGGCCACTAAAAGTAGACGGAACAGCTCGTCAAGTGAGTACTTCCTGCCTGGGGCCGCCGCCACTGCCACAAATAACAGCTGATTGGTGGGGGTGCCGAGGGACAGACCCCGGCCGATCATACATTGATGACCTATCCTAAAGATAGGTTATCAATATAAAAGTAATGGACTACCTCTTTAACTAAGGGCTGTTTTATGATTCCACCTATGACTTATACATAACTGTAATGAGAACATAATTTTACCTCTATACAAGTCATTAGTGCGACCTCACTTAGAATACTGTGTACAGTTCTGGTCTCCGGTGTATAAGAAAGACATAGCTGAACTAGAGCGGGTGCTGAGAAGAGCGACCAAGGTTATTAGAGGATTGGGGGGTCTGCAATACCAAGACAGGTTATTACACTTGGGGTTATTTACTGTGGAAAAAAGAAGGCTTAGGGGTGATCTTATTACTATGTACAAGTATATGAGGGGACAGTACAAAGACCTTTCTACTGATCTTTTTACTCTGAGGCCTGAGACTGGGACTAGGGGGCATCTTCTACGTCTGGAGGAAAGAAGGTTTAAACATAATCACAGACGGGGATTCTTTACTGTAAGAGCAGTGAGACTATGGAACTCTCTGCCGCATGATGTTGTAATGAGTGATTCACTGTTAAAATTTAAGAAGGGCATGGATGCCTTTCTTGAAAAGTATAATATTACAGGTTATAAATACTAGATTCCTTGATAGGGCGTTGATCCAGGGAACTAGTCTGATTGTCGTATGGAGTCGGGAAGGAATTTTTTTCCCCAATGTGGAGCTTAGTGTTTGCCACATGGTTTTTTTTTTGCCTTCCTCTGAATCAACAAGTTAGGCTATGGGTTGGACTAGATGGACTTAGTCTTCCTTCAACCTTAAAAGCTATGTTAATATGTAATATAGCTCCTCTACAGAGAGGTAACTAGAGTCTAATGAGCACAGAAAACTGTGTACGTATCCCCCCAACCACCACCTGCATGTTGCTCAGATGCATGACATGTTCGACCCTTGTAAAAATAACAATGATACAATAGGATAATTTTCTAACTAATACCTTTAAATAATACAGTCATACAGTTACCAAATAAATAAAATTATCACCAAACCGTTAATGGACAAAGATCACAATACCAAGACCAATATGCCAATAATATAACATAAAATAATAAATAAACGCCACTCCATGACGATATATTACTAGCATATACAGTACAATGGTGAATGATTTCCACCATATTTATCAAAACACATTTTATGAATAATAATATCCCCATACAGTGACCATGTAGAGTTAGATACCAGTTATACACACCTCCAATCAAAAACACTCATTTTCCCTTTTCTTCTCCATCCTGTCATACCGCCATAACATAAAGAATAGTTTCTGCAGAATGTAACTTATGGAAATCTATTGCTGATCACTTTTAAAGCAGCCTCCCTACTTTTTCCCCAACTTCTACACAAAGTCCAGTAACATTGTCCTCCCAAATAAAATACATTACAGAAGTGATGTAGCAATAGTTATCCTTCTCAGAAGAAGATAGAAAGAGGAAAAAGAACAGAGAGTGCTGCCTGAGCCTAGTAATTAATTGTAACACTATGGAGAGGTAAAGTATATGTAATGACTCAACCAAAATGGTTGTGCTGGACAGGCACAACACTGGCAGAAAATTTAGAAGAGGACTGAAGTTTCTCCTCTGGTATGCTGCTCATCCAATGCCGTGGTAGTGTGCTTTTCCTGGCCCTGAACCCACTCCACGTTGAGGTATACAAGGAGAGAAGAACTTGGGATGGTGCTTCAGTTTGAATCTGGAGATCAGACAGTCCCCTTGTTCCCCCATGTAGTATTTTTGTCCTTCTTTGTGCCTGAATACAATAGCAACATCCTAGTCCAGTACAGTAGTATTATTCATATTTCTACATCCATACAGTTGTAACATCCATTATTTGGATGCACAAGAAGTGGAGATCTAGCACTCTTCTGAAAATAAAATATTTACGGCTTTATTGTCCATACATTAAAATCCAGCTTACACCAGCAAGAGATTCATCTGAGGCCTTTTGAACAAACAAATGTTGTTAATCAGAGACATCCATTTTTGTGACTCCATCTTTGTGCCCCCCTACGCAGTTGTAGTGGCCACTTTTGTGCCTCTGTATAGTATATTCTCCCCCATTATTGCACCTATCCACTAATAATGTCTACCAATGGGGATCCCACCCACTAATAATGTCCCATTGTGTCCTCCATCCATTAATAATGTCTTCTAATGTGGTCTTCATATTATTGTAATGTCCCCAATCCACTGGTAATGCCTCCCATCTGCACCTCCATAATGTCCCAACAATGGTCCTTTTCACAATTAAAAAAAAAATAACTCTGCCAACATTTCAATTGAACACATTTGCTGTAACAGGAGTGGTGGTGCCACCACTATGACATGTTCTGAGTAGAGCCTGGAGGGGCGCAACTAGGTGAGAACCAGACTTTTTGCTGGAGCCCCTGATGGTGGGGTTAGACTTGGCTCCAGACAGACACCAGGTGCTACACCAGGACAGACATTGAATGGACAACAGCTGACCCCCAAGAGGCAGAAGCTGGAACGTCCTAGAAGGGAAAGCTCAGCTGGTACAGGCAAGCATGGCAGGAACACAGGAGCATCAGTTGCTGGAGGGTACTGCTGCTATACAGGCAGGCACTGGCAGGTACTGGCAGGTACGGCTGTTATACAGATGGGCATGGCAGGTTCAAGCAGGTACGGCTGATATACAGCCAGGCACAGGCAGGTACAGGCTGGTACAGCTTGTACACAGGTGGGCACAAGCGGGTACAGACAGGTACTGGAAGATAAATTAGGAAAGAAGACTTAAGAACTAGCAAGCATGTAACAACAAAGTGAACACATTGCTCAGGCACCTCCCAACAGATGGAGGTGCCTTAAATAATAAGTGTTTCCCAGCCATTGGCTGGGGACACTTTAAGATGGCGCACACTGACCCTTTAAGAAGGAGGGAGCGCACATGCCCTAAGCACCGTGTCTGGGGATCTCTGAGCCATGCACAGACCCCGGGCAGTAGGAGGCGAAGGAGAAAGTGCAGGACAGGTGCAGTGGCGGTGAGTGAGTCAGAGTCCCTGCCGGTGAAAGGAGGGAAGCATGTAGGGATGCCAGGGCTACATTTGCTCAAAATTGTGAGGAAATTGTCTTTTCATGCTCTGTGGTCTCTCCATAAAGAAGATCATTATAGGGTTTAAAAAAATGTATACTCTCCTCACTTCTCTCCTGCCCTCATCTGTCTCTATGTGCAACTTCCTGCCTGGCCCTCTGTTCCTCTTCTAGATGCATCCGGTCTTCTTCTGTCTTCACATTAATCTTCGGAGCCTCTAGTGCTAACGAATAGTGATGAGCGAGCATGCTCGCTACTGCTCGGTGCTCGCCTGAGCATCTCAATGCTCGAGATGCTCGGCGCTCGCCGAGTATTTCCGGGGTTGCTCGGCGGGAGCACGGGTCCCCCTCTGCATCTTTAGAGCGCCAATCAACATGCAGGGATTGCCTGCCACTCACTGTAATGCCGTAGCCATGTTGGTTGTGGCATTACCCTGATTGGCTGGCTGCACAGCATCATCAGGTCTATATCAGACCTGGCGCCACCATGCTCGTCATAGTCACTCCGGAATCAGGCAGAGTAGGGAGAGGTGCTGCTGCATCAGGGAGAGATTTGCTTGTGTATTAGGTAGTGTAGGGAGAAAAACCGTACATAACACATATCCATCTTAACAAACAGTCCTTTTGAGGACTAACTAATCCATCTGCAGAGATATCAGGCAGGCAGTGTATATAGGCAGGCAGGCAGGATATATAGCAGACTGCAGTGCATATAGCATAAGAGGCTCCATTCCAATTCTGCCTTCTGCTATCCCAGGTCTCAGGAGCCAGGAATACTTTTTTTTGGATGGACTCAAGAGAATTCCAAGAGCGTGCAAAGCAGTCATCAAAGCAAAAGGTGGCTACTTTGAACAACCTAGAATATAAGACATATTTTCCGTTGTTTCACACTTTTTTGTTAAGTATATAATTCCACATGTGTTAATTCATAGTTTTGATGTCTTCAGTGTGAATGTACAATTTTCATAGTCATGAAAATACAGAAAAATCTTTAAATGAGAAGGTGTGTCCAAACTTTTGGTCTGTAGTGTATACGTTGTCAGAAAATACTGCCATTTCTGGCCTCCATTAAAAATTTCATTCAGTGTGTCAGTGAAGCAATTCACGCCAGTTTGCTGTTCAAACTACTTACCTACAGGCCAGGTATTTAAAACTCTGCTTTCTCCGTCACATGGATCACATATACGTTGTCAGAAAATACTGCCATTTCTGGCCTCCATTAAAAATTTCTTTCAGTGTGTCAGTAAAGCAAATCACGCCAGTTTGCTGCTCAAACTACTTACCTACAGGCCAGGTATTTAAAACTCTGTTTTCTCCATCACACGGATCACATATACTTTGTCAGAAAATACTGCCATTTCTGGCCTCCATTAAAAATTTCATTCAGTGTGTCAGTGAAGCAATTCACACCAGTTTGCTGTTCAAACTACTTACCTACAGGCAAGGTATTTAAAACTCTGCTTTCTCCGTCACACGGATCACATATACGTTGTCAGAAAATACTGCCATTTCGGGCCTCCATTAAAAATTTCCTTTAGTGTGTCAGTAAAGCAATTCACACCAGTTTGCTATTCAAACGAGTTACCTACAGGACAAGTATTTAAAACTCTGTTTTCTCCATCACACGGATCACATATAAGTACGCTCCAAACTCAGTCATTTGTAGTGAGCATGGAAGATACTGTCCACCATTTAAAATGGGCAAGGCATGTGGCAAGGGACGGGGAACTGGACATGATGGTGAGAGTGCATGCAGAGGCTGAGGACAAGGCCGTGGGCAAGCCGAAATTTTGCCACAACAAACACCCACATCGTCTCGCCTGACCTTCCTGTCCCAATTCCTAGGGGACCGCAGCACACCACTATTGAACCCAGAGCAGTGTCAAAAGGTTGTTGGTTGGATAGCGGATAATGCTTCCAGTTACTTAGCCACCACCACCACCACCACCTTGTCTTCCACATGGTCAAGTCTCAGTAGCCATGAGTCTGGACCGCATATTCCTCACCCTCATCCTCCTTCCTCCCACCATGCCGAGTGCCCGGAGACAACTGATCCCACACTTGGACACTCTGAAGAGCTGTTCAATTTTCCATTTATAGATTCGGGCCTCTCGCCCGGTCCACTTGAAGTGGGGCAAGAGGAGATTGCGTGTAGCGATGCCCAAATATTTGAGCAGCAACGGTCACACGAAGGCGACGGTGGAAAGTGTCACAAGAGGTAGACAATGATGAGACACAATTGCCAGAAAGTCAGGAGGAGGACCAGGGTGCGGAAGTGGAAGATGAGGTGGTGGATGATATAGTAACTGATGCAACTGGCAGGAGGACATGCAGAGCGAGGACAGCAGCACACAGGGGGAGGGAGGCAGAGCACCCCAACAGGCAGGAAGAAGCAGTGTGGTGGCCGTAGACAGAAGGCAGGCAACAGCTCCCCGTAATACCAGCACGAAGGAAGTTGCCAGTACTACTGTTACGTCTTCCCGAGTCTGGTTGTTTTTTAAAGACTCTGCCGATAACCCCAAAAAGGCCATTTGCACCACCTGCCAGGCAAGCATCAGCAGGAGTGGCAAAACTAGCAGCCTGACCACCACCAGCATGATCAGGCACATGGCAGCAAAGCACCCGATTTTGTGGGCCGAACCCCAGGGTCCAGAAACAGTGTATCCAGGTGGCACCATTTCTTCTTCCGCTGTTGTGCATGCAAGCCAATCCCCTGTCCATGGTGCATGCGAAGATGCCTCCTTCCCTGCACCTGTCATTGCGCACTCTCAAGTAGCAGCATCAGGAAACACGTCCATGTCCTTGTCCCAGTGCAGCGTTCAGTTGTCCATACCCAAGTCCTTGGAACGCAAGCGCAAATATGCAGCCAATGCCCCACAGACCACACTACTAAATTCTCACATTTCACGACTGCTTACGCTCGAAATGTTGCCTTTCAGGTTCGTGAAGACGGAAGCATTCCGCAACCTGATGGCGGCGGCCGTCCCTTGGTACTAGGTCCCCAGCCCCCACAATTTCTGCCGGTGTGCAGTCCCCGAATTACACAAGCACGTGTCCCAAAACATTAGCAGTGCCCTCAAAAACGCAGTTACCGGGAAAGTCCACGTAACCACGGACACGTGGACAAGTGCTTGTGGGCAGGAACGGTACATCTCGCTGACGGCACACTGGGTTAACATAGTGGAAGCCGGGACCCAGTCGGACCTTGGGACGGAACACGTCCTCCCGACGCCAAGGATTGCGGGCCCTAGGTCGATCAGGGTTGCCCCCACGGTCTACAGCTCCTGCACCTCATCCTCCTCAGCCTCCTCATCCTCTTCAGCCTCCATCTCCGAAATGACCACATCAGTCACAAGCTGGAAGCACTGCAGCATTGCCTCGGCCAAGCAGCAACAGGCTGTGCTGAAGCTAATATGCTTAGGTGGCAAACCGCACAATGCTGAAGAGTTGTGGACAGTTCGGAAAGAGCAGGTAGATCTGTGGCTCACACCGCTGAATCTACAGCCAGGCGTGGTCGTGTGTGACAATGGTGGGATTCTGGTGGCGACTCTGAAGCGAGGCGAGCTCACACAGTAACATGCCTGGCCCATGTGTTTAACCTCGTGGTTCAGCGGTTTCTCAAATCCTACCCCGAGCTGCCGGATCTGCTTGTTAAAGTACGCCGCCTGTGTGCCCATTTTAGAAAGTCACCTACAGCTTCCGCCACCCTTGCCGTGTTTCAGCAGCGTTTGCAGCTTCCGGCTCACAGACTGGTGTGTGATGTCCCCATGCGTTGGAACTCTACACTGCAGATTTTGGGAAGGATTTGTGAGCAGAAGAGGGCAGTTGTTGAGTACCAGCATCAACAAGGCCGTCGGTATTCAGTTCAGACTCCACACATAAGACCTCAGGAGTGGACATGGATGTCGGACATATGTACCTTCCTCCAAAACTTTGAGGATTTCACCAAGATGGTGAGCGGTGCTGACGCCATAATTAGCATCACCATCCCGCTTCTCTGTCTTGTCAAACGCTCTCTGCTCACAATCAAAGAGGATGCATTGCAGGCAGAGTACGATGAGATGGAGCAAGGAACCATACAGGGTGATTACACATAGCCAAGCCTCATCTCATCCCAACATGGATTGGGTGACAATGAGGAAGAGGAGGAGGAGGAAGAACAGGAGCTAGTTTCATGCACTATAGACGGTACTACCTGCACAGCTGTCATACCGACTGTTCAGCGTGGATGGCCAGAGGACAGAGAGGAGGAGGAGGAGGAGAGCATGGTCAGTCATCCTCTTGGTGAGGACACGTAAATCTTGCCTGTTAGTAGTCTGGCAAGCATGGCTGAGTTTATGTTATGCTGCCTTTCCCATGACACTCGCATTCTCAAAATTTTGGGTGACAGTCATTACTGGTTGGTGACACTTCTAGACCCATGCTACAAGGAGAATTTTATATCTCTTATTCCTGAGGCAGACAGGTCTACAAAAATGGGGCAGTACCAGAAGGCCCTTGTTGCGGAACTATTAAAAAAATTCCCATCTGAAAATGCTGGCGGCAGAGGGCACACTTCATTGGACAACCAAGGAGTACATGCGAGAGAGACACAACTTCAATCCAGCAGAGGCAGGGGAACACTGTCAAAGTTCTGGGAGAGTTTTCTCAGACCCTCCCATCGCACAGGCCCTGAGGCGTGGGGTACTCTCACAAGGAGTGCAAAGTTTGGGAAGATGCTGAGGGAGTTCCTTGCCGACCGTACCAACATCCTCCGTGATCCCTTTGTGCCTTATAATTATTGGATATCCAAGCTGGATATGTGGAATGAACTGGCTCTCTATGCCTTGGAGGTCCTGGCCTGCCCTGCCACCAGCGTTTTATCAGAGCGGGTTTTTAGTGCGCTGGTTGAATTATAACTGATAAGCACATCCGCCTGTCAACTGAAAATGCTGACAGGCTGACTCTTCTAAAAATAAACAAGGGCTGGATTGGGCCAGACTTTTCAACACCACCGAATGATGGCAGTGTAACATAAACTCAAATCCAGTGTCTTTTCTTGGGAGGTGTATTCCCATACACCTTTTCACACCCACACATGGTTATACGCTTCCTGATTTTGGCTATTTGCTTTTGTCCTCCTCGTTCTCCTCATCCTCCACCACCACCATATCACCTGGGTGACCGTGGTCCGTGATGCAACACCCACATAATTTTTTTAAAGGGTGTTTATGATGCCCGTAAAAAAATTTTTTTATACAGTATGTTCATGTATACCCCCCAGGGGTAAATGTTTGTCAGCCCATACACTTAGTGCATGGGCATTACAAGTATAGGAGGCCCGCTCCTTTCTAATGGGAACATTTTTTTATGAGACCCTCCACCACGTCTCTTCCAAGGGGCATTGAAGTGCCTGCAATTTTTTGGCAGCCCTTGCATTCACTGCATAGGCCAACACTATGGGAGACTCCCTCCTTTCTAATTGGAATGTGTCGTTACTGTGGCTCTGCTCTATGTCTCTTTAAATTCTTAGTGGGGTTTTTCCTAAAATTCGTCAGCCGTTGGACTCACTGCATACCCTATAACTGTATATGTATAGCAGACTCTCTCCTTTCTAATGGGAATTTGTCCTTACTATGGCCATGCTCTATGTGTCTTTAATTTCTTAGTGGGGTTTTTCCTAAAATTGGTCAGCCGTTGGACTCACTGCATACTCTATAACTGTATAGCAGACTCTCTCCTTTCTAATGGGAACATGTCGTACCTTGTTACTGTGGCCCTGTTCTATGTGTCTTTAAATTCTTAGTGGGATTTTTCCTAAAATTGGTCAGCAGTTGGACTCACTGCATACCCTATAGCTGTATAGCAGACTCTCTCCTTTCTAATCGGAATTTGTCGTTACTGTGGCCCTGCTCTATGTGTCTTTAAATTCTTAGTGGGGTTTTTCCTAAAATTGGTCAGCCGTTGGACTCACTACATACCCTAAAAATGTATAGCAGACCCTCTCCTTTCTAATGGGAACATGTTGTAATTGTTACTGTGGCCCTGCTTTATGTGTCTTTAAATTCTTAGTGGGGTTTTTCCTAAAATTGGTCAGCCGTTGGACTCACTGCATACCCTATAACTGTATAGCATACTCTCTCCTTTCTAATGGGAATTTGCCATTACTGTGGCCCTGCTCTATGTGTCTTTAAATTCTTAGTGGGGTTTTTCCGAAAATTGGTCAGCCGTTGGACTCACTGCATACCCTATAACTGTATAGCAGACCCTCTCCTTTCTAATGGGAACATGTCGTATTTGTTACTGTGGCCCTGCTTTATGTGTTTTTAAATTCTTAGTGGAGTTTTTCCTAAAATTGGTCAGCCGTTGGACTCACTGCATACCCTATAACTGTATAGCAGACCCTCTCCTTTCTAATGGGAACATGTCGAACTTTTTACTGTGGCCCTGCTCTATGTGTCTTTAAATTCTTAGTGGGGTTTTTCCCACATTTTGGCAGCCCTTGCAGTCACAGCATGGGCATTACTACTATAGGAGACCCGCTCCTTTATAATGGGAACGGTTTTTTTTACTGAAACCCTCCTCTATGTCTCTTCAAAGGGGTATTGGGTTGCGTCCAAATTTTTGGCTGCCCTTGCAGTCACTGGATACGCAATAACAGTATAGTAGACCCACTTGTTAATAATGGGTACAACAAAGCATAGCCAGCTGATGGCTCTCTAACAATAGCGAGGGCCGACTGCTGACCTTTTAAGAATAGTAAGGGCCATCTGATGGCCCAGTAAAAATAGGCTTTATAACTTTCAGAGTCCCTCCATCATAAATAAAACAGGATGTGTTTGATGATGTGTCACACACTACATTGCCAGATAAGGTTGTAAAATGTTAAAATGACATTTCCCGGTGAATGCATTTGTCTTAAAAAATAACGTAAAAAAAAACAATACAATAGGATCTTTCTTTAGTATAAAAAACAGTGTCACCAATTTAACCTCAATGTAATCACATTGTTCAGCTCCTGCACCTCCTCCTCCATCTCCAAAATGACCACATCAGTCACAAGCTGACAGCACTGCAGAACTGCCTTGGCCAAGAGGCAACAGGCTGTGCTGAAGATAAAATGCTTAATACTTAATTGACAAACCGCCCAGCGCTGCAGAGTTGTTGAAAACTGTAACACAGCAGCCTGATCTGTGGCTCTCACCACTGAACATACAGCCAGGCATGGTCGTGTGTGAAAATGGGCAGAAACTGGTGATGGAGAAATGACAGCCGGAGTAGATACGGTTTCCCTCTATGCCAGTCCTTTCACCGAGCTAAAGAATATGGCTGTGGTGAAATACAACTTCCACTGAGAAGCTGTTTCAGATTGAAAAACATTGTACCCACCAAAGGATTTGATTCTGAGGGCTCACCTTTCTCCCCCGCTCAAGAGCCCTCAGAATAAAATCCTCTGGTGAGCACAATGTTTTTCATGATAGCGGCTGCAAAGTTAGCGCTATCATGAACTCTCCTGAGGTAGAAGCCAAGGCACACCAGAGGATTCTCTGGTGGGACCGTCCAACCCTGCCGGGAAGCAGTCCTGGCTAAGGAAAGTGTGGGGGAAGGTTCCCGGACACTCTATGGCTTCTTTTTTAATGCGGATCAGACGTGCTTATGCATGTTATTTCCCAAACCGTATTGGAGATCAGGCCATTGCCCAACTCTGTATTCATGAAATTAAATGCGCAAAGAAAGATGTGTGTGTGTCAAAGCACCACCGACAAGTGTGAGTTGATGTTGGACGGGCTGCCATTGCTTCTGCAGCAATCTGCATTAGAGGACTTCCTGGGAGAAATGACACCCAGGGTAGATACAGTTTCCCTCTATGCCAGTCCTTTCACCGAGCTAAATACAACTCTCAGCAAAAAAAGCTGTGGACTGGCTCCGTACCGTCCCTGGCCACATTCACCTGTCCACGTGTTTGTGATTAGGCGGTCCTTCCCAGTAAGTGTACTGGGGAGGGCACGGGTAATGTTGTGGGACCCGTGCTTGTGGAATGCGGAGATGACACCGGGAGAAACAGTGGCGGCTGGGGACCGAGTATGGACACCCGGCCGCCGCCGGCATGAGGTTATGAAAAGCTTCCACCTCCATGAGCCTAAAAGGCCACATTTCAAGTGCAAACAGCTGTCAAAAAGTTGACAGTATAGTATTGCAGCCTGTGGGTGGGTGGCTGGCTGGCTGCATACTTGCGCTTGCATTCCGAGGAATGAGGTAGGGACAACTGAACGCTGCACTGGGACAAGGTCGTGGACGGTGATTGTTGCAAGTCTGCAACGACAGGTGCATGGCGGGAGGCATCTTCGCATGCGCCAAGGATCACTTATGATGGGCACACTTTTAGGCAGTGACCTGGGAGTCAGAAATGCTTCCACAGGTCTTCCCCATGCTGTTCCCATGTCTTTCCAGCACTGTATTCATGTGTCTGATGATGTGTCACACACCACATGGTCAGATAAGGTTGTAAAATGTTAAAATTACATTTCCCAGTGAATGAATTTGTCTTTGTTGAAAGCAATGCAAAAGTGCAAAAACGCATCAAAAACGCTACGTGTGAACATAGCCCAAGATGTGGAGGAGTATTTTTGGTTTTGGTTATTTATTTTGCCTTATATACAAGTCATTACCCTGAAAAGGATGTTCCTTAATATATTTCCCAGGAAAATCCATCTTGGTTTTGTTTTTGTATGTTTTATTGTGAGTCGGTAAAAGTGGCGTAATACTCTGACAACGTTGTTGACTGCAGTGACCTGGGAGTCAGAAATGCTTCCAGGGGTCTTCCCCATGCTGTTCCCATGTCATTTGAGCACTGTTCCCATCGATTTTGGCAATTTTTATGCCCTCTGCAGACCACTGGGGGGAGCCGCCTTAAAAATGCTCGAGTTTCCCATAGACTTACATTGGGCTCGTTGCTCTTGTTGAGTACTCGAGTATTCCAATTTGTTCGACCTGAGCAATGAGTACCCGGGCATTTTAGTGCTCGCTCATCACTACTTACTAAGCCTTGCTGGTGAGGGCGAAATAGATGTGAATATTATATTTTATTTTAATCCCTTGGCTATCATTTTTCTGGATTTGCCTAAAGACATTCACCAAAAAGATGGATTCTGTGAATCCAAACCTTTTGTAAACTTCTAAGAAAAATTTGATTTGCTCATCTCTACTCTTGACTTCATTCCTTATTTAATGAAAGCCACAATGAAGAAAAAAATCCTAAACTTAAATGTGGCGCCCTGCTACGCATTGGTGCCACAGAACCAAGAAGGGTGCATGGATGAACTTCTCCACAAGAGGCCCTCACACATTCACACACCTCCACCCTACCACTCTAGACCAGCAGAGGGAGCCCTGATAGGGAAATATAAAGGGAGGGTGGAGCCAGGCAGCTCAGTTTCAGTGAGAGTTCAGTCAGTGTTCAGAGACATAGAGGAACACAGCTCAGAGTTGAGCAGAGAGCGTGCTGACGCTCGGAGAGCAGTGAAGAGGCAGCGAGCTGGCTGCTGTGCTGAGGCGAGCCAAGGCCTACCGCACGTGTGAAGGCCTAGTGAGGGCCTTGAGTGGGCCGAAGGCGAGAGGAGTTAGAAGAAGTAGCAAGGGGGCAGAGGAGCATACCAGGCTCACCCCGATATATATACCGGACACCGGGTCCGAACCTACAGGGACATTTATACTCAGTAGGAACCACCGGAACCCCAGGAGGACTACAGGTCCCAGGTTCACCAAACGCTGGCTACAGTACCAGGGCTAGGAGTCACGGAGGTCCCAGCACCCAGGGAGAGTGATATCCACGGAGAAAGCCCTACCACCAGGTCAGCAGGTGCTAAGAGAGAGAGAGTAACCAAGCTAGGCCTAGCTCCAGGCAGGTCAGAGGCTTAGAGAAGAAAGCAACGGATCAGGAGGCCCTATGCCCGCTCACTGGGGAGAGTCCAAGAGTGCGCCCTTCACCTGGAGTATCCTGGACCGTGCCTGCAGCATCACCAGTAAAGGTACTGAAGCTTACCCCCGTGTGAGTGTCCGTCTTTCCTCTGGGACCGTCCAGCCGTCTCTCCCCTGCACCACCATCCATTACACCCCATGCTGCCCTTGAGCTAGCTCTACCTGTGGAGAGCCACACCATCCCTGATGCCGTAACACCAGCTCCAGAGGACTGCTCCACAGCGGCGACACCCCTTAGCCGCAATCCACAGGTGGCGTCACAAACTTTCCTAATCCCTTATAACTATTCCCCTTTTCACTGACCGCCCTGGGTCACGGACCGGGCCAGCCACCGTGATATCCCCCGGCAACCAGAGGCCCGGCTGCCAAGTACCCCACGGCCCAGGGGGCGCGTCATAAACTTCTTTAGCTTTTACGGGGAGAATCTGCATCTTTATTATCCACCAGTGACAAATCTCTTAACACTGTGGACATATTGAATTCAAAGCAAATTCTAACCTGGATAAATATTTTTCACAGAAACTTATCTAATATCTAAGAATTAGCTACAGTAAATAAAACTGTCTAGAGCTTTCTAGATCAGGATGATTCAAGGACTCATTTGCTGGTGACAATGTAAGGTAGGACTTCTTCAATAACTTTCCTAATTATCATTTTAGAGGGGATTATATGTGCTGCCAGTTTGTAAATGACCCCCAGATGGTGACACCACATTTACATAGAAAGTGATTTCCTTTTTTACCCCTCACTAATTATCAAATTAGCTCATATACTTAACATGACTAGTACTCCGAGCAGCAAAGCACACATGTTGTGTAATTACAGGATGGTTGTAAAAATGGCATCAAATTTAACTCTAGCACATAAATTAAATGGTTGCTATTGTACAAAGCTCCACAAACCTAAATCACGAGTTACAGCATAAATATCTCTTACTACAAAGTATGAAAAGATTTAAAGGGAGCCTGTCAGCCATATCATGTTATCCGAATCATGGGCAGCATGAAATCTAGACAGGCTCCCTCATTACAGAAAGCTATGATTTACTCTGAAATGCTGCAATGAATTAAAGAGAGAATATAGCTTGAAACACAAGCCCGACGTGGGGGAAAAGAGGCCGTATCTACTCTCTACAACCAACTTAGCTGCATTGAAAGTTCTTTGCATATAGGGTGAAACCTGTCAAACAGGGTGTCAGTCAGAGAGCGTCACCCAGGTGACCCTCTCCCCATTGCCAGCTCACCTTCAGGGCAGGTGCAGATGACCATATGTTCTCCATCCGAGAAAAACAGTCTGAATAAGCTAATCCCACTCTGATCAGAGTGGAATGCATTTTTCTTGAATATGGAGAGTTAAAAAAAAAAAAGTTTCTCCATCTTCACCATTCAGTCTGACCGTGAAAATTAGACTGCACTCCGATGTCATCCGAGTGGAGCCCGATGTTTTCCTTGGACTCATAGACATGAATGGGTGAGTGCCATCCGATCATCAGAGGCACTCACCCATAGCGGCATGCTGCGATTTTTTTTCTATGACCACTTGGTCCGAGTGTGATCCGACGTTCTGACGGATCGCACTTGGATTTGTTTTTGTGTTAGATGGGGGTCCTAGCTGTCTGATCATAGCAATCAGGAAGTTATAACTTATCTTATGGACAGGACAGGGGATAACTGCACAATTTGGAACAAAAATAGGTCAATACAGAGTTCCTATGGGTTTCCAATAAAGACCTATAGGGATTCCATGTACTCCAATACACAATCCATGTACACAGATTTGCAATATGCTTGCTCCTTTTGAGATACCGTTCTACGGAGCAGAAGAGGTGCAATTTTTTTAACATGAGGCAGCGATTCTCTCTAATGTAATTGTTAGAATCCTAAATTTAATGCAAGTCAATTATTTTAAATTTGTTTTTGTTAAGGGAGACCATCATAAAAAGTCTAAAAAGAGTTGACAAATGGTCTTCTTAAAAGCACATTGTTATTGCAGTTGTCCCTATTGCTTCCGAAGGTAACATTTCATACCGCTCTTTTCTGTTGGAATAGTGCCATCAGCAAAATGTTGTCATGTCAGAACACAAAACAAACTGGTAAGAGGTAATGTACTGCAATGAGATCTCAGTGGTAGCATTTTCATTGTAAGCATCACTACATGTCTTCTAAACAATAAATATTTAATACAAGTGATACTTCACGGGATACTCGCATTGGAACAGGGCTACTTTGCTTCCTAACCTCCTCCCTTTTCAATGAAAGAATATTTATATTTAAATAATTACAATTTTTCATCACTTTAATTTGGGTAAAATTATGTGTCACATATTGTTGCATGTACTGCTGTCTTTATGTTCATATGGTAGATGAACATAACATATAGGATTCTGAGTATCTCTACATTGTTTTGTAGAATAACATAGTAAATATCTACTCATAGTTTCACACCCAAAATGTAAATCCTGACTGAAGAATATTCAAGACAAACCTATGTCAATCACTGTGACCTGTTTAGCAGGTTCTAGAGAGATCTTCAATGCACAGTGTAATCCGACTCGCTTGAATACACTGCAGATGCAAAGAAGGGGGCTGAGAAGCATGGAGTGATATCCCCCACAGCAGCTGCCAGCTACACAGGATGTCCCTTCCCCCCCGACAGCATGTGCTTCTTTGTTCAAGAAACATAATTCAACAGTAGTTATGGGAAAACGATTCACCCGAGTGTTAAACCAACCAGATTTTTGGAAACTGAAAGGAATGGAGACTCACACCAGCTCTTTCTCCACTGCCTAGCAAGCAATGATAGGGAGATGTGCAGCACAGCCTTTCAGAAGCCCCTAGGGCCACTGTGTTTGGTCTCCACGCGTAGCAGGGGCCTGGCTGGGTCCGATGACACCAGAACCAGCCCCCTAGGGCAGTCCAGTAAGGACATACAGCCCGTTTTAGTTTTTAGAGTTGTAGCTGAGAGAGGCCAGGTGGAGGAGAGTTGAGTCCAGCTTGGAGGCAAGAGTGGGCAGGATCCAGAGAGTTTAACAGTTCCAGCAGCCCCGAGCCCAGAGTCTTTGTTCCTGAGGAGGTCATGCCATCAGGACGTGTGGGACAAGTCCATCAACCAAGTGATGGCCCACAGCCTCCCCATGTGGCTGCCCATCCCCCGAAAGCCATGCCTTTCCACCAAAACTGGTAACTGACTTGTAATAACTGCTTTATACCTTTTGTACACATACTTTTGTGCTTGCAACTCTGACCACTGTGTATGTATAACCCTTATGTATATAGTGTACTGTTTAGTGTGCCCTTAATGCAAATAAATAAATATATAATATAACCTTGGGCTGTTCTTTTATCTCGATCCACAAACCTTACGCCTGTTGTTCGGTCCAACAAACACACTACAGGGCTAGTTTCTAGCCCGATATAGTCCATTACTGGTGGCAGCTCTCCTAGGCTGACTAGGCTCTGCTTCACTGGAGTTAATGAGCAGAGCCTCTCAGCCTGTCAGGGTTGTAGGCGAGTGTGGTGCCACGTCAGTGACTGAGTGGGCCACCTCTACTCACTCCCTGGTGCCTTCCTGTGCCAGTGTGGACAGGGGGTGTCTGTGCATAACGTACCAACCTGACCTTACGCGTCCCTCAGTGAGGTGCGGAACGTCACGTAGGTGCAGAGGGCAGGTGGGTACCACGTGCTCCATCTGACGTAACTGACGTAAGGTGGGAGGCGGGGTGTGGATCCATCACAAGCAGATTCTACGGGGTCTCCCTGCTGCCGTTTCTTCACACTGACATAGACCGGTTAAGAGAAGTAAGAATTGGAGCAGTAGATTATATTGCAATTTCATATTGGAATGATTGTAGGGACTCAAATTGGATGCACAATCCAAGGACTGTACTAGTAACCTCGACAAGAATCCAATAAGAGAACCTGTTTAAGGAGGTTGTCCGGGACTTTAACATTAATGGCCTATCCTTTGAATTAGTCATCAAGGTCACCCAGAACCCCGCCAATCAGCTGTTCCCGGTGTCGGCAGTTACGGAGCTACACAGCACCACTCCGTCAACAGTATAGTGGCCGCAGCTCGGTACTGCACATCCACCTTCTGCTTGAAACAATAATTTGCACAAGATGTGGAGTACCTGGCTGTGGCCACTATTCCATTGCTGCAGCTTTGCTGTGCAGTTCCTCAACTGACCAGTTCAGGCCAGCACCGGGGACAGTTGATCGGTGGGAGTACTGGGTGTCACAACCCCACCAATCAGACATTGATGACCTATCCTCAGGAAAGCCTATGAATGTTAAAGTCACACATAACACATTTAACATATTTTTAATTACAGACATAATATGGAGGCAGCTGTACTTTTAATGTTGTACAGCCACAGAACTTTTCCCCAAATATGTACAGTCTTAGTTCTTTCCGCTTTCCAGCTCTTTTTGAGCTCATGACTATTTAGGGCCCCCTGACCTTCTATGCAAACATTGGACTTTTCATCCATCACTCTCCTAGTCACATATTTAGGGTCCCTCTACTACTCTCCGGCTACTCTTCCCCAGTTCATCCGTGAGGTGTCCACAGGACAGCCATGGGGGAAACCTCCAGTACAGCTGCATTCCAACTCTCACTACATCCCGCTAACAAGAACAATGTAGCTGTCACCGGGACAACCCCTTTAACTCCTCACTAAATAAAACTGTTGCATTGTCAGCATGATTCAGCACTCTCCTTAGCATCCCACGAATATTAAAAGGAACCCGACAACTGATACATGATACCTGATCCACGGGAAGCATGTATCAGACGGTGGCTGCACAATTCCAGCCATTTACGTTCAACTCTAAAACGCTGCGATCTTTCAGAGGAAAACATAGATTAATAACTGCCAGGGACCAAGCCTTGCTGGATACTATTCGGACAGGCAAGTCCCTGATGGCTTCTCCCCACCCACCACCCTTGAGTGGTGTAGGTCTCGCATCACTACACATGCATGCAGTTGGAGACCTTTTACTCCAGGGCAGTCGGTGGGGAGAAACCACCAGGACTCACCTCTCTGACTAGTCTACAGCACACCACGGACCCCGGCGGCTGTTAAAGTGTGTTTTTCTCTAAAATGAGGAAGTGCTTCAGAGTTGAACGTATATGGCTGAACTCATGCAGCCACCGTCTGATACATGTTGCCTCATGTAGCACCACCACATAATATTACATTTCCCCGCTAGTGTCCACTGCAGGGAAAATGTGTGACCAGCTAAGGTTATCACTAGTGGTTATAAAGAGGTTTTGGTAGTCAGACATATGCTTTAAAGAGTAACTCAATCCAAAATAATGTTCCCTTGTTCACAAGTCTTTTCTTACTCAATAACGCTAGTAATTGAGTGTTTCTGGAACCTCAGGGTCTTCTAGATGGTGGTATCATTCTATGTCTTGCTCCCTCTTATTGACTTTGTGCCGTTGAAGGAAAATTACCACTGCCTTGAACACAAAATGGTGCTCATTATGTCGCTCGTTACGGGTTGACACTACCTTTCAATCTCATAAAGGTCCATGAGAAGAAGTGTGAATTTAGTTGCTATCACATCATGGTACTGAAGTATGGGATTGGTAGAAGCCATTTTATTACTTTTAATGTCACGTGCTTATTGTGTTCATGTTTACTTTTTGTAAATAAGACTCAACATTTATTTTTGTTTTATTTTTAAGGTACATTGTGCAAAATCATGTGATGGTCGATTATATTTTTTATCGGATTAAAACTTCAAATTTCCTTTTTTATTTCCCACAAGCGAAAAGTTGAATGATTATTGCATTCTAAAGTTTGTCACTGGAGTGAGCTTACTAAAGACTATTTTACAAAAAAAATCTTCTTCATTAATGTCGCCCTTGCAGAGGGTGACGTTCTCATTTAAAGGGGTTATTAAACATGATAGCCTTAGCCTATCCTTTATTATACAATCAGTTCAGTTTCAAGTTCTGCAGCCTCTTCATTATTTGTATTGCTTTTTCACTAGTTTAGAGCAAACATGCTATACTTTTCATAGCACCTGTGCATATTCTTGCAGCTTTTTCCCATCCAAACAGCTGATTGGTGATGATTCCCAGAGTCAAACCCTTAACTATTCTGAAGAGTGTCCATTGAATTTACAAATCTGGATTACCCTCGTAACTCTAAGAATATTAAGTAGAGATGAGTAGTGATGGGCGAGCACTAAAATGCTTGGGTGCTCGATGCTCGGGTCGAGTACATAGGAATACTCGGGTGCTCGACCCGAGCAACGAGCCCAATGTAAGTCTATGGGAAACTCAAGCATTTTTCAGGCGGCTCCCCCCGGCGGTCTGCAGAGGGCCTAAAAATTGTCCAAATTGATGGGAATAGTGCTCAAATGACTTAGGGACAGCAAACATTGTCAGAGGTATTGCGCCACTTTTACGGACTTACAATAAAACATACAAAGACGAAACCAAAATAGATTTTCCTGGGAAATATGTTAAGGAACATGCCTTCCAAAGTAATGACTTGTATATAAAGCAAAATAAATAACCAAAAACAAAAATGCTCCTCCACACCTTGGGCTATGCTCACTAGTGTTGAGCCACCCCCGTAGTGTTCGAGTTCGTTTCGCTTCGTCGAACACCTGTATGTTCGCCGAACTGTTCGTCGAACTGTTTGTCAAACACCTTCAAACACCGGTAAAACCAATGGCAGGCAAACAAAAACACATAGAAATACATAGAAAACACCTTCAAAGGTGTCCAAAAGCTGACAAACTGCTCAGAAGACACAACTAACACATGGAAAAGTGACAAGTACATACAGTCATGCGAAAAGAAAAGAGGTGGAGGAGTAAAAGGAGGGGGAGACACAGATAGAGGCATGTCATGCCCTTCTAAAACCAATAAAGTGCGAAGCCGACACGGCCAGTCCGTTCCTGCCCGTGCGACCTCCGTGTCGCCGGGTTTGTGCCAGAGCTGTGGTGGACCCTGACGGCCAGCCCCCCTCTCCCAATACTGGTGCCTGCCCGCTGGTGGGTCGAGCGAGCCCCCCTGTGGTGGAGGCAGGTCTAAGCTTTTTAATTTAAATTGTCTCTCTAATTTGAATGAATACACTTTAAATCCTTTTACAAGGATCTATTGGAGGGCAAGTCTCATGCCAGCAGCCGCAGTAATTCCAGCTCCAGTAGCGTCCACTAAAGCTGCTGCAGTTAAAAAGCTTTTATAAGGATCGAGCTCGGCGGTCCATCGCAAGGCGTCCTACCGCCAGTCCAGCCCCTATGCCTTGGGGTGTCTCCCCGATGCTCTTCACTGAGTGTCCCGGGGGCCCGAACCATTTCCTTTGAAAAAATTACGTGTCCAAACTACAGGTGGTGTAGCTTGCTTAACAGCTGGGATAATCCGCTGACTAGCAGACACTGCTACTAGGCACAAAGTATTTCCTGGGCTAGATGCAGTTAAAAATTTGTAATTAGATACTCTCGTTGGATGCTGAGAAAGCACTCCATGGAGTCTCCTGGCACGCCATATATTATTCCCTTAAAAAGCATGGGGTAGGGGTCTAGGGGACCCTTTTATAGGCAAAATCACGGCCCTGTATCACAATACGTGACCTAGGCTGAAGATAAATGGAACATTTTCATCACCTTTCATAATCACCAATGGGACAAGGCAGGGATGTCCTCTGTCCCCTCTCTTATACATCCTAGTGACGGAGCACCTGCTCTCATCAATTCGCCATAACCCCAATATTAGGTGGATTGAGGTGGGAGGCACTGAGTACAAGTGCTCTGCATTTGCTGATGATGTCCTAGTATATATCACTCAATCACATATATCCATCCCTGCTGTTATGGCTGAAATAGATCACTTTGTTACATGGTCAAATTTTAAAATCAATGCAGCGAAGTCTGAGGCCCTCGATGTCTCCCTCCCCAAATCCATACAGGATTCCATCCAGTCCAACTTTCCCTTTGCCTGGCCCTCACAGTGTATCAAATACTTAGGAATTCCTATTCATAGAGACCTCTCCCGTCTATGTTATCTTAATTTTGGGCCTTTTATTGAACAGCTCCATACAGACCACAGTTGGCAAGTTAGAACTGTAAGATTCACTACGTGAACCACTGGTGTTTTGTGGAAAAGCACATGTACACTGTGTTCCAAATTATTATGCAAAAAGTGTTTAGGAGTGATAAGGGAAAAATTTGTTTGTTTGTCAGTTAAACTCATTGATGGTGATGTGTGTCAGGGCTCTTTATATCACTGTAAGCAATTGCAGACACCTGTGCTAATTAGTTTTGCAGGTGTGTACAATGAAAGGCAAGACTACTTAAGAAGGCTGTCCCACATTATTAAGCAGCCTACATTTTCTGCCAAAATGGGAAAGAAAAAAGATGTGTCGGCTGCTGAGAAGCAAAAAATTGTGGAGTGTTTAGGTCAAGGCATGACTACAATCAACATTGCCAAGACACTTCATCCTGATCATCGCACAATCAAGAAGTATGTAGCTGATTCACAGTACACATGTGTGCGTGCTGATAAGGGAAAATTGAGGACTGTTTCCTCCAGGCAATTACGTCAGGTTAAAAGAGCAGTGGCAAAAAAGCCTTGTCATAGCAGCAGACAAGTTTTTGAAGCTGCTGGTGCCTCCAACGTCCCCCGAACAACAAGATGCAGAGTCCTTCAGAGGTTTGCAGCTGTGCGTACGCCATCCTGTTGACCTCCTCTATCCACTGCACACAAGCAGAAACGGCTCCAGTGGGCCAAACAATACATGAAGACTGACTTCAAAACTGTTTTGTTCACCGATGAGTGCCGTGCAATGCTCGATGGTCCAGATGTATGGAGTGGAGGATGGCAGGTTGATGGACACCCCACGCAAACACGGCTACAGCGCCAACAAGGAGGAGGTGGAGTAATGTTTTGGGCTGGAATCATGGGGAGAGATATTGTCAGCCCCTTTAGGATCCCTGAAGGGGTAAAGATGATCTCCATAATGTATGTGGAGTTTCTCAAACAGCACTTCCTGCCATGGTTCAAGAAGAAGAACCGTGTATTGCACAGCAAGATCATTTTCATGCATGATAATGCACCGTCTCATGCTGCACATAACACATTTCCATCTCTGGCTGATATGGGCATAAAAGGGGACAAACTTATGGTGTGACCCCCATGCTCCCCTGACCTCAACCCCATTCAGAATCTCTGGAGCATCATCAAACGGAGTGTCTATGATGGCGGGAGGCAGTTCACATCTAAGCAACAGCTCTGCGAGGGTATTCTGTCCTCATGCAAATCAATTGAAGCAGAAACCATCCAAAACCTGACAAATTAAATGGACGAGAGAGTTCAGAAGCTCCTTTCGAACAAGGGGTCCTATGTGCAAATGTAACATCACCTAGAATAAAGTTTTGAGTTGAAAACTGTTTGATTTCAGTTTCTAATAACCTGCTAATGCTTATAATTTCAAAAATGACCATTTTTTTGTTCTTTATTAAAATGAAAAGGTTGATCGAAGAGTGTGGGGGATCTAAGAGTGTGGCAACCCAGTAGTAAGGATTACTTCGAATTCTGACAATCTGAGGGTCATGTTGCAGGTAGTGCAGCAAGAAGGCACTCATGTGTCTTGCGCATCTAGGAGACCCAAAATTATTTTCCGGGCTAGATGCAGCTAAAAATTATTATTAATTTGAAAGCTGGTGGAGCTTAGTATAGATGGCCTAATAGAATAAGTACTGCAAACTGCTACAAGGCCCAAATTATTTTCCAGCCAAGATACAGACAAATATGATTAGTAATTTTAAATCTGGTGGAGCTTAGTATAGATGGCCTAATAGAATCAGTACTGCACACTGCTACAAAGCCCAAATTATTTTCCAGCCAAGATACAGATAAACATGATTAGTAATTTTAAATCTGGTGGAGCTTAGTATAGAAGGCCTAATAGAATCAGTACTGCACACTGCTACAAAGCCCAAATTATTTTCCAGCCAAGATACAGATAAACATGATTAGTAATTTTAAATCTGGTGGAGCTTAGTGTAGATGGCCTAATAGAATCAGTACTGCACACTGCTACAAAGCCCAAATTATTTTCCAGCCAAGATACAGATAAACATGATTAGTAATTTTAAATCTGGTGGAGCTTAGTATAGATGGCCTAATAGAATCAGTACTGCACACTGCTACAAAGCCCAAATTATTTTCCAGCCAAGATACAAATAAACAAGATTAGTAATTTTAAATCTGGTGGAGCTTAGTATAGATGGCCTAATAGAATCAGTACTGCACACTGCTACAAAGCCCAAATTATTTTCCAGCCAAGATACAGATAGACATGATTAGTAATTGTAAATCTGGTGGAGCTTAGTATAGATGGCCTAATAGAATCAGTACTGAACACTGCTACAAAGCCCAAATTATTTTCCAGCCAAGATACAGATAAACATGATTAGTAATTTTAAAGCTTAAAATGGTTGGTGAGGTGATTTTAACAAATCATCAAGCTTTTACTCTCCCCAGGATGACACAGGGGTAGAAAAGTCGTTTCGGATCCATGATTTGTTCATCTTTATGAACGTGAGTCTGTCTACATTATCAGTGCAGAGCCGCGTGCGCTTATCTGTCAGCACACCACCGGCAGTGCTGAACACACGTTGAGACAGAACGCTGGCTGCAGGGCATGACAAGATCTCCAAGGCGTAAGTGGCGAGCTCCGGCCATTTATCCAGATTGGAAGCCCAAAAAGAGCAAGGGTCCAGTGACACAGTCATGGCTTCAATGTTTACTTGGAGATACTCCTGTACCATCGTCTCTAGGCGTTGACTATGTGTCAGACTTCTTGTCTCCTGTGGCCTTGCAAAGGATGGGCTAAAAAAGTGGTGAAATGATTCCGCAAAATTGATGTTACCAGCAGATACTGTGTTTCTGTTACGGTTTTAGTGCTGAACACTCGACGGTCCCACGGTTGGCAAGTTGGAACTGTGAGATTCACTACGTGCACCACTGGTGTTTTGTGGAAAAGCACATGTAAGATTCTGCAACAGTCTCTGCTGATACTCCTGCATGCGTGCATCCCTTTCTATGGCAGGAATAATTTCTTCAAATTTACTTTTGTACCAGGGATCTAACAGTGTGGCAACCCAGTATTCAGGATTATTTCTAATTCTCACAATTCGAGGGTCATGTTGCTGGTAGTGCAGCAAGAAGGCACTCATGTGTCTTGCGCATCCAGGAGCACCAAGTCCCTGTTGTGTTGGTGGCGAGGTAACAATCATGCTTCCTTCCTCTGCCCTCGCCCCCCAACCTCGCACAACAGAAATGTGATCAAGGTCTCCCTCATCTGATGAGTCTTCCATCAGTTCATCCTCCACTTCTTCCTGTTCTCCTGCACCTTCCTCACTAGTTTGGCTGCTACTATGCGCCCTGGTAAAACTATCTCCCCCACCCTCACATGCCTGCCGCCTTGGTGCTGTCGACCGTCTGGACCTTGCAGATGTTAGCCCTTCCGCATACAACTCCTCCTCCTCTACTTCCTCCACATCCTCTTGTGCCACCACCTGACTCCGAATTCAGTTTAACATGTGCTCCAGCATGTAAATCACCGGAATAGTCATGCTGATAATGGCATCGTCAGTACTAAACATCTTCGTCGCCATTTCGAAACTGTGCAGAAGGGTGCATAGGTCCCTGATCTGAGACAACTGCTCCAGCGTGATTTGCCTCACCTCTGGATCTCGTTGGCCCAGGCTATACGTCAGAACGTATTGCACCAGGGCTTGTCGGTGCTGCCACAGTCGCTGCAACATGTGCAGAGTTGAATTCCACTGGGTAGGCACATCGCATTTTAGCCGGTGAAGTGGCAGGCCCAACGACTTCTGTAGAGATGTAAGTCGCTGAGCTGCGGGATGCGAACGGCGGAAGTGAGCACACAGGGACCGTGCCCTGTGCAGAAGGCCATCTAGTCCGGGATAGTGGGCTAAAAATTGCTGGACAACCAGGTTCAACACGTGAGCCATACAAGGCACGTGTGTGACATTGCCCCGGCGAAGGGCCGCACCCAGGTTTGCAGCATTGTCGCACACGGCCTTCCCTGGTTTCAGGTCCAGTGGAGACAACCATTCATGAAATTGGTTCTCCAGAGCTGACCACAACTCCTCAGCTGTGTGACTCACATTTCCCAGACATTTCAAAGTAAAAACCGCCTGATGATGTTGAGCCCTGCTGCCAGCATAGTAAGGAGGTGTGCAGGATCCCTTCTGCGCAGTTAGAAAGCTTGTGGAATGACCAGACAGGCTTTGGGGGCAGGTGGAGGACCGAGAGGAGGTTTAGGAGGCAGAAGCAGTGGAGGAACTTTGAGATAAAGAGGATTGACGCACAATCGTGGGGACGGCAAGACTTGGACAGCAGCCCCTTGACCTGCTGTCTCCATAGTTACCCAGTACCCAGTCAGCGACATGTAACGCCCCTGTCCATGCCTACTCGTCCAAGTGTCTGTGGTGAAATGCACCCTGTCACACACAGAGTTTCTCAAAGAAGCGGTGATGTTGTGTGCGACATGCTGGTGGAGCGCAGGCACACCTTTCTTTGAGAAGTAGTGCCGACTGGGTATCTGGTACTGGGGCACTGCGACGGACATAAGGTCTCAAAAATCCTCTGTGTCCACCAGGCGGAAAGGAAGCATTTCTGTAGCCAAGAGATTGCAGATGGTGAAATTCAACCTCTTAACTTTCTCATGGCTAGGAGGAAATGGTCTTTTACTTGTACACATCTGAGGGACCGAGGGCTGGATTTTGTGCTTAGACAGGGTTGGGAAGGGTGTCCCTGGCAAACTGCCGGTCTATGAGGAAATGCAGGCGGACATGTTAGGTTGCCTTGATCCAAAGGTGGTGCTATCGATGTCGGACAGCGCTGAACACCAGCTGGTGTTTCCACCTCCAAAGAAAATGATGACCTGCCAATCAAGCTGGCTGCTGCGGGTAAAGAGGTGGCAGGTCTGCGTCCCAAAACTGGTGTGACTGCTGTCCCCCCAGTCACAGAGGATGAAGAGGCCACAGATGCACAAGATGTGGCAGACGGTGGTTGGCCCGGCCGGCTAGGCCGCATTGTAGCACAGTGAGCTTCCCACTGCAACTTATGCTTCATGTCCATGTGCCGGTTCATGCATGAAGTACTCAAACTATGTATTTTTTGGCCTCTACTTAGCTTTTGCTGACAAATGTTACAGATAACACGAGTTGGGTCATCTTTATCGATCTGAAAAAATGCCCAGGCTATGCAAGGCTTAGCACCCATGCGTCCTGAAGAGCCACCACGACTTGTGGTCAGAGGCAGAGTTGTGTTTGAGGATGCAGTTGTTGACGTGCTACCAGTACTACGTCTCTGTCCAGGAAGGCGCAACCTGACCTTGTCGTCACTAGAATCCTCCTCCACCTCCTCTGCTGACCTCATCTCTTGGCTGACTGTGGGTTGACAGTAAGTGGGATCTCCAACCTCATCATCATCACCCTGTGTGTTATCACACCCGTCGTCCTCAGAGCCAACCTGTTCCTGCCCTGACAAAAAACTAAAGTTGTCGCTCCAATCAGGTATTTGAGTCTCATCATCATCTTCCTCATTGTCTCCACCAACAGGAGTTAGAGTTTGGGAATGAGGGTCTACATTATGGTCAGAACCTTCTGCGTCTGGTCCTGGATCCGACTCATAAAGATTCTGGGCATCAGTGCAGATCATTTCCTCGTCTGATTCACAGAAGCTCTGGAGCCGACCTCTGATTCCCAGGCTATAGTATGAGTAAACAGCTCTGCCGACTCAACCATCTGTTCTACCCCATACTCAGATGGGCAGCTGGAGACATGGGAGCTGTGAGGAAGCAAGTGCGATTGGGGTGACACCTCTGAGGACTGGAGTATTTGTGATGTTGAAGTTGAGGTGGAGGAGAGCCCACTTAAAGGAGCACTTGATATCCGTTGAAGCACCTGCTGTTTTTGTGCCTCATCTGGAATTTGTAGCGATTGGCGTGGCCGTAAGAAAGGGATCTTATCACATTGTCCGCTAAAAGAAGTAGACATTTTAGTTTGGCTGGAAGATGGTCTTTCTTCTGCAGATTTTACTGTTGCTTTAACACCTACCCCACGGACACAACCTTTTTTTCCCTTCCCAACACGCCTATTCCCCTTTCCACCAGCAGCAGGCCTTTTTCCACTCATTTTGGTGGTTAACTAATTCACAACTCTGGAGTTGTTTGCACAAAAAACAATGGATGGGAACCGAGCAGAGCTGAGTGGCCAAACTGTGGTATTAGCCCAAAAGTATTGGCTGGGTTAGATGCAGATAAAAATTATATTGAATTTGCAACCTGATGGAGGTCAGTATAGATGGACTAATAGAACAAGTCCCACACACTGCTAGAAGCCGAAATATTTTTTCAGAGCTAGATGCAGAAAAAAATTACATTGAATTTGCAACCTGGTGGAGGTCAGTATAGATGGACTAATAGAACATGTCCCACACACTGCTAGAAGCCGAAATATTTTTTCAGAGCTAGATGCAGAAAACAATTATATTGAATTTGCAACCTGATGGAGGTCAGTATAGATGGACTAATAGAACAAGTCCCACACACTGCTAGAAGCCGAAATATTTTTTCAGAGCTCGATGCAGAAAAAAATTATATTGAATTTGCAACCTGATGGAGGTCAGTATAGATGGACTAATAGAACAAGTCCCACACACTGCTAGAAGCCTAAATATTTTTTCAGAGCTCGATGCAGAAAAAAATTATATTGAATTTGCAACCTGGTGGAGATTAGTATAGATGGACTAATAGAATGATGCTATGCCCTAAAGGTTTTACTTCTAGGTGCAGTAAAAAATTTGTATTCTATACACAGGTGGTGTAGCTTGCAACACAGATAGGCTACTCCACTGACTAACTCACTCTGCAATAGGCCAAAAACGATTTGCTTTGCTAGATTTAGCCAAATGCTGTGAAAAAAACTTGCACAGCACTGGCACAGACCTGCCTGGCAAAAAGTGATAGGAACTGATGTAACCTAGCCCTGAAAAGGACTGCAATTGCAATTAGTCTTTACTCCCAACCTATCTATTTAAGAGCACAGACCTGCCTGATAAAAGTCGTAGGAAATGCTGTAACCTAGTCCTTAAAAGAAAGGACTGCAATCACAACTCTTCCCTACTCCCAAGCTATCTGTAGATTTGTGCGAAAATTGGTTTGAAATTAACAAAGTATAGCGCACACAGCAACAGCGGTGCCGTCTAACACGCAGCTGCAGCAGTGAGAAAATGGTGGCGACGGGGAAAATGGCTGGGTCTTATAGGGCAAGGACATGTGACATACACTGCCAATGACACATGCCCTTGCTTGTGTGAAAAAAAACAGTTCGCACCGTGTGTGCGCTGCTGATAGGCTGACAGACTGCACCGCCCCACTGTAAATGCGGGGAAGAGAAAAAAAAATGGAGATCTTCATTATTTCTGCAGAGATCCATCCCCTGCCCCTCGCCCCGCTAGACACTCAAACTACGTATTAACATTAATTTTCAGCATTACTGAGAAAAAATCCAGTTATGATTTTGGTGCATGAACAGTTATCGAACATAACCTCGAACAGCCGAATTTTTTTCAAATCGTTCGTGTTCGCCAAACGGCTCGAACACCGCCCAAAACAGCTCGAATTTGAGATTGGCAAACAGTTCAAGTCGAACACCACTCATCTCTAATGCTCACATGTAGCGTTTTTGATGCGTTTTTGCACTTTTGCATTGCTTTCAACCGTGACAAATGCATTCACCAGGAAATGTAATTTTAACATTTTACAACCTTATTTGGCCATGTGGTGTGTGAGATATAATCAGACACATCGTGTTTCATTTATGAAGGAGGGACTCTGAAAGTCATAAAGCCTATTTTTATAGAGCCATCAGGCGGCCTTTACTATTCTTAAAGGGCCAGCAGTCGGCCCTCACTATTCTTAGAGAGCCATCAGCCTGCTATGTTTTATTGTTCCCATTACTAAAGAGTGGGTCTCCTATACTGTTATTGCGTATGCAGTGAGTGGCAGGGCTGCCCAAAATTTGGATGCACCCCAATACCACTTTGAGAATTTGGATGCACCCCAATACCCCTTTGAAGAGACTTAGAGGAGGGCCTCCTGAAAACAATGTTCCCATTATTAGGAAGTAGGTCTCCCATTGTGTTTGTCTATACAGTGAATGCAAGGGTTGCCAAAAATTTGTAGACAGGCTGGGAGGCACAGCTGATAAACAGGCAGGCAGGCAGGCACGGTTGATAGACAGACTGGCAGGCACGGCTGATAGACAAGCAAGTGGGCACGGCTGATAGACAGGCTGGTGGGCACGGCTGATAGATAGGCTGGCGGGCACGGCTGATAGACAGGCTGGCAGGTACGGCTCATAGAAAGGCTGGCGGGCACTGAAACCTGAGGGCTGAGGAGAGTGTTAGCACACAAACAACAACCTTGCACAGGCACCTCCATTTTGGAGGAGGTGCTTTAAATAGGAGTAGTCCTCCGGCCATTGGCCCGGGACTCTTTAGGATGGCGCTCGCGGCCCCTTTCAGAGGGAGGGAGCGCACCCTAAGTACAGTGCCTGGATAACTGCACGAGGTGCGCGCACCCCGGGCAGCAGCAGGGGAGCTGGAGGACGCTGGACTAGGACCGCGGCGGTGAGGGGATCGGCGTCGCTGCCCGGCAGGAGGCAGAAGTTTTTCTAGAAGACGAGGGGCATGAATGTTCTCCCTGGGCTCCCAAGACCTCTATTCAGGACGAACCCCTTCCAGTCCACAAGAAAGAAAGTCTTTCCTCTTACCCTCTTGGTGGCCAAATTTTTTTCTACCTCAAAGATGTCCTCAGCGGAGACTGGAGCTGGAGTGGTACCTGGATCTTCAGAGAAAGAATTAAGGACAACCGGCTTGAGGAGAGACACGTGAAAGGAATTGGGAATCCGTAAGGAGGCCAGGAGTTTGAGCTTGTAAGCCACTGAATTTATTTGGTTCAGAATCTCTGACCGATGAACCGCGGACCCAACTTGTATGATGGTATCTTGAGACGGACGTATTTGGAGGAAAGCCAGACCTTGTCTACCGGACGGAATTGAGGCGGATCCAGACGTCTTTTATCATCCACTCGGAGGACTGAAGAAGCGCAGATCTAGTGTCCTCCCAGATCGCTGAAAATTCACTGACTCCGCGGTAGGATTGTCCACTGAAGAGGAGACAGGAAATGGAATCCGGGGGTGACGACCATAAACCACAAAAAAACGGAGACTTAGCAGAGGACTCACTCACATGGTTTTTATAGGAAAACTCGGCCCAAGGCAGGAGCTCTACCTAATCGCTATGGTGAGCGTTGACAAAGTGCCGAAGAAAACTGGTAAGGATCTGATTGATATGTTCCACTTGACCATTGGACTGAGGATGATAGGCCGAAGAAAAATCCAAAGAGACATCCAGCAGCTTGCACGTGGCTCTCCAGAAGTGAGAAGTGAACTGAACTCCCCGGTCCGAGACAATGTTGAGGGGTAAGCCATGGAGACGGAAGATGTGACGGATGAAGTCCTTAACCAGCACAGTTGCAGACAAAAGACCAGGCAGAGGGATGAAGTGAGCCATCTTGGAGAAGAGGTCGGCGAGCACACAAAAGACAGTACAACCGGCCGATACTGGAAGATCCATGATGAAATCCATTGCAATATGTTGCCACGGAGCGGAAGGCGCGGGTAGAGGAAGAAGGCGACCAGCTGGAAGGTGCTTAGGTATCTTGTTACGGGCACAAGAAGAACAAGCCGAGACAAAATTCGCAACATCCTTGCGCAGGGTGGGCCACCAATAATGTCGTGCAATGAGCAGAAGCATCTTCCTCTGGCCGGCATAACCAACCAGTTTGGACGAATGACCCCAGAGTAAGACCCTCTTCCGATCCTGAGCCGCTACAAACGTCTTACCAGGAGGTAGATGAGACATGTCAAACGGAGCAACAATCATTATTCTGGAGTGGTCAATGACGTGTAGAGGCTCCTCCTCTTGGTCGGTAGACAGAAATGAGTGGGATAGAGCGTCGGCTTTAATGTTCTTGTCTGCCGGGCGGTGATGAAGAGTGAAGCAGAATCGAGCAAAGAATAAAGACCATCTGGCCTGACGCGGATTTAGTCTTTGGGCAGTCTGCAAATAAGCGAGGTTTTTATGGGCAGTGTAGATGACCACTGAGTGTAGAGCCCCCTCAAGCAAGTAGCGCCACTCCTCCAGCGCTAATTTGATGACCAGCAGTTCTCGATCTCCAATGGAGTAATTGCGCTCGGACGGAGAGAAGAGTTTAGATAAGAAGCCACAGGTCACCATTCGCCCAGACGAAGATTTCTGGGTGAGCACTGCTCCGGCCCCGGAGGAAGAGGCATCAACCTCCAGGAAGAACTGTTTATTGCAATCAGGACGGTGTAGCACTGGAGCGGAGGAGAAGGCTTGTTAAAGAGAGACAAAGGCATTCTCCGCCTCGGAAGTCCATTCCCTGGGATTAGCTCCTTTACGGGTGAGAGCAGAGATGGGAGCAGTCCGGGAGGAGAAATAAGGAATGAAGAAGCGGTAATAGTTGGCGAATCCCCGAAACCGCTGAATAGCCTTCAACCCCTCAGGTCGGGGCCACTTTAAGACGGCGGACACCTTCTTGGGATCCATCCGCAGTCAAGTCTCAGAGATGATATACCCCAGAAATGATAGGGAGGTCTGCTCAAAGAGGCATTTCTAATACTTAGCATTCAGGTGATTCTTCTGGAGCCTCAGCAGGACCTGATGAACATCCCTCTGGTGAGAGGGCAGATCAGGGGAGAACACCAGGATATCGTCCAGGTACACCACCACGCAGGAATACAGGAGATCTCGGAAGATGTCGTTTACTAACTCCTGGAAGACGGCTGGAGCATTACAGAGAACGAAGGGCATCACGCGGTACTCATAGTGACCATCCCGAGTGTTGAATGCCGTCTTCCACTCGTCTCCCTGGCGAATCCGGACCAGATTGTACGCCCCACGAAGATCGAGCTAAGTGAAGATCTTCGCGCCTTTTAGGTGGTCAAACAGCTCCGAGATGAGAGGCAGGGGGTACTTATTTTTGATGGTAATCTGGTTTAGGCCCCTATAGTCGATACAAGGACGAAGAGAGCCGTCTTTCTTTTTGACGAAGAAGAATCTTGCTCCAGCCGGAGAGGTGGATTTCTGGATAAATCCCCTAGCAAGATTCTCTTGTATGTATTCAGACATAGCTCGGGTCTCGGCCAGCGACAAGGGGTAGATTCACCCGCGAGGAGGTGAAGCACCAGGTATTAGGTCGATGGAGCAATCATACGGCCTATGAGGTGGTAGTGTCTCTGCCTCATTTTTATCAAAGATGTCTGCATATGACCAGTAGGGTGCTGCCAGGCCAGGTAGCTGAGCTGGAGTAGACGGGGGTCGAGCAGGATGAACCAGAGCCAGACAGGACTTATGGCATTCCTGACCCCAATGGATCACCTCACCCGAGCTCCAATTCAGGACGAGCTCATGTCTCTGTAACCAAGGCAGACCAAGCAAGAAGGGATGAGAGAGACTGGACAGCACGTAAAAGGAGATCTTCTCCGAGTGCAGCATTCCCACCTGAAGAGTTACAGGCTCAGTGATAAACAAGATGATTTCAGAGAGAAGCTTTCCATCCACAGAGGAAACCACTAAAGGATCAGCCAAACGTATGGTAGGAATCTGAAAATGCTCCACAACGGCCTGTTGAATGAGATTCCCAGCGGCTCCGGAATCCAGATGGGCAGTCTCGACGAAGCGGGTCTCACCACTGGTAACAGAAACGGACAGAGTCAAGGGAGGAGAGGAAGAACTCTTGCCTAGGATGACCTCTCTGAGCGGTCCTAGACACTGAAGTTTCCCAGTCTCACCGGGCAGGAGCGGATCTGATGCTCTATATTGCCACAGTAGAAGCAACTCCCCTCGGCAAGGCGGATCTCCTGGCGAGACTTGACCATCTTAACTTGGTCAATTTGCATTGACTCTGGAGAAGACACCTGGGGGAATGTTGGTTGCGATACTAGACTTTGGAAGGTTGGAGCGAGGCGCAGAGGACTCTTCTCACGGGTCTTCTCCTTAGCATGCTCCCGAAAACAGATGTCAATTCGGGTAGCTAATGACACCAGGTCACCCAGGGAGGGAGGTATGTCATGACCGGCTAGCTCAACCTTGATCCGTCCGGAATGGCCCTGCCAAAAAGAGGACACCAGAGCCTCATTGTTCCAGGCAAGTTCAGATGTGAGGGTTCGGAAGCGCACGGCATACTGTCCCACAGAGAGACTCCCTTGGCAGAGTCGGAGAAGTGAGGAGGCAGTAGAATATTTTCATCCAGGCTCATCGAACACCTTCCAGAAAGCTGCGAGGAAGCCCTGGAGATCGGACACCAGAGGATCCCCTCTCTCCCACAGAGGGTGAAGCCACATCAGCGCCTCTCCGCTGAGGTGAGACATGATGAATGCCACATTGGCCCTGACTAGCCCAGGGGGAGATGGGGATGACTCAGTACCCGGGCCTTTAGCCTGGCCTTTAGGGATGTCGCGGTGGTCGGCTCCCGGGCCCGTACCCTGGGCCTCTCTTTTAAAAAGGGGTTGGTGATTTGTTAAGTTTATAAAAGAGTTTGTGATGCTACCTGTGGCTTCTGGTGATGATCACCAGCGCTGCGCAGTCCACTGAGGCTGGTGGTAAGGCAGCTGGATGGTATAGATCCCCACAGGTGGAGCTAGGCCTTAGGGCAGTGTATGAACGGGGAAAGCAGGACGAAGAGACCCCACCGGGTCAGAGCAAGAACAGGGACAGACACAATAGTCACTTCAGTACCTTTTACTGATGGAAATTCAGGCACTCCCCAGAGCACTGTAGGGTGAAGGGTGTATGTCCGGATCCTCCCCAATGAGCGGGTTTTGGGCCTCCTGTTCCTTGACTCTGCGTAGTAAGTTTCTGACCAGCCTGGAGCTAGGCCTAACTTTGTCTCTGTCCTGCGCTGGTTGACCTTGTGGTAGGGCCTTCTGTTGGATTACACGATCCCGACTTACGGGGCCTATGTGCCTCCTGGCTCTGATACGTATCAGCACTTTAGCGATCCTGGGACTTGTAGTTCTCCAGGGATTCCGGTTTATCTTACTGGGTCATGGAGATCCCGGTAAGCTTCGGACCCGGTGTCCGGTAACTGCTTCTTCGGGGTGAGCTAGTTAAGCTCCTCTGCCCCCTATGAACTAACTCTCTCTACTCGCCTTCAGCCTACTCAGGCCCTCTCTAGGCTACTCACACTAACGGCAGCTTGCCGCGCTTCACCGATCTTATGGCGCCGGCACACCTAAAGCTCACCTCTCTGAGCTACAACTGAGTCTCGACTGTGCTCCACCGCAGACTAACCTCTCTCAGGCTTTTGCACTACAGGAACTCTCTCAACAGGTTTGCTTTCTGTCGACTCCAGTCTAGACTAACTGAGCTCGACTCTGCATTCAGGTTTGTACTTGCTGAACTCTTCAGAGGAACTGAGCTGCCTGGCTCCACCTTCCCTATTTATCTATCCCTAACGGGCTCCCTCTGGTGGTCTGAGGTGGAAGGTGGAGATGTGTGAATGGTTATGGGGGCCTCTTGTGGAGGAATCGTTCAATACACCCTTCTAGGATTTGTGATACCAAGCACAGCTGGGCTTCACAGCCCGGTCAGAGGTGAACTGGTGTGCCAGGAGTTCAACGTGCAGCATGCACTGATTTATGAAGCCCTGACATAAGGCAGGGTTGCCACCAAAACATGGAGGCTCAGAAAGCCGGGTTCCAAAGCTGGGTGCCACAGCGCCACTGAGTTGAGGTGCGGCCGAAGCGGGTGCCGCTCGGTTAGAGGTGGACACAGTCGGGATGGACAGCGCATCCAGGCGGGAGTTGACTGTCCGCAGATAGGACAGGATAGTATTTTGTTGGGATCTCTGGCGAGAGACCTCTTGGTACAGGTCAGAGAGCGAAGGAGCCTGGGAGCCACCGGATTCCATGGCCTGTGCAAACTGTTGCGGATCCGGGTGGTAGAACCTCTGTGCTGTGATGCAAGGAGGGACCAGAGGGGCGTAACTAAGTGCCTACCCGGACCGACCCTGGCCACATGGCGGCTTAGTCGACTCCATGAACCAGGGAGGGACCTGGAAGGTGGACCAGGTGCCACTCTGGGACCGACCTTGTGTGAGAGCAGGCGACTCCCATGGGTCAGATGGCTGAAGCTGACAGGTACAGCAGATGAGCACAGCCGGTAGACAGACAGGTGATGCGGGTAGGCAGGCAGTCGGGCACGGCAGGTAGACTGACAGGTGATGCGGTAGGTGAGAAGGCAGGCACGGCAGGTAGACAGGCTGGCGGGCACCGCTGCTAGACAGGTAGGCGGGCACGGCTGATAGACAGGCTGGCGGGCACGGCTGATAGACAGGCAGGCGGGCACGGCTGATAGACAGGCTGGCGGGCACGGCTGATAGACAGGCTGGCAGGCATGGCTGATAGACAGGCTGGCAGGCACTGGAACCTGAGGGCTTAGGAGAGTGTTAGCACACAAACAACAACCTTGCACAGGCACCTCCATTTTGGAGGGGGTGCTTTAAATAGGAGTAGTTCTCCGACCATTGGGACGGCGCGCTCGCCCCCTTTAAGAGGGAGGGAGTGCGTGTGCGCCATAAGTACAGTGCCTGGGAAACTGCACGAGGTGCACACACCCCGGGCAGCAGCAGGGGAGCAGGAGAACGCCGGACCGGGACCGCGACGGTGAGGGGATCGGCGTCTCTGCCCGGCAGGAGGCAGAGACGCCAATGCTACTCACAACAGCGGAAGAAGCCAAGGTGCCACCTGCAGACACTGTTCCTGGACTGTGGGATTCGGCCCACAAAGTCGGGTGCTTTGCTGCCATGTGCCTGATCATGCTGGTGGTGGTCAGGCTGGTCATTTTGCCACCCCTGCTGATGCTGGCCTGGCAGGTGGTACAAATGGCCTTTTTGGGATTATCGGCAGAGTCATTAAAAACAACCAGACTCGGGAAGACCTAACAGTTGCACTGGCAACTTCCTTCGTGTTGGTGTTATGGGGAACGGTTGCCTGCCTTCTGTCTGTGGCCACCACACTGCTTCTTCCTGCCTGTTGGGGTGCTCTGCCTCCGTCCCCCTGTGTGCTGTTGTCCTCACTCTGCATGTCCTCTTGCAAGGTTGGGTCAGTTACTATATCATCCACCACCTCGTCTTCCACTTCTGCACCCTGGTCCTCCTCCTGACTTTCTGGCAATTGTGTCTCATCATCGTCCACCTCTTGTGACACTTTCCCTCCGTTGCCTTCGTGTGACCGTGGCTGCTCAAATATTTGCCCTGCTTAAAGTGGACCGGGCGAGAGATCCGAATCTATAAAAGGAAAAGTGAACAGCTCTTCAGAGTGTCCAAGTGTGGGATCAGTTGTCTCCGGGCACTCGGCATGGTGGGAGGAAGGAGGATCATGGTGAGGAATATGCAGTCCAGACTCACAGATACTGAGACTTGACCGTGTTGAAGACAGGGTGGTGGTGGTGGTAGTGGCAAAGTGACTGGAAGCATTATCCGCTATCCAACCAACAACCTTTTGACACTGCTCTGGGTTCAATAGTGATGTGCTGTGGTCTCCTAGTAATTGGGACAGGAAGGTCGGGCAAGAAGATGTGAGTGTTTGTTGTGGCACAATTTCAGCTTGCCTACGGCCTCGTGGGCACCATCAACATCACGTCCAGTTCCCCGTCCCTTGCCACGCGCCATGCCCATTTTAAATGGAGGACAATATCTTCCACGCTCACTACAAATGGCTGAATTTGGAGCAAAGTTATATGTAATCCGTGTGATGGAGAAACCATAGTTTTAAATACCTGGCCTGTAGGTAACTATTTTGAACAGCAAACCGGTGTCGAAAACTTTGCTGACACACTGAAAAAAAATTAGAATGGAGGCCAGAAATGGCAGAATTTTCAGAAAACGTATATGTGATTCATGTGACAGATAAACCACAGTTTTAAATACCTGGCCTGTAGGTAACTATTTTGAACAGCAAACCGGTGTCAAAAACTTTGCTGACACACTGAAAAAAAATTTGAATGGAGGCCAAAAATGGCAGTATTTTCAGCGCAATTATATGTGATCCATGTGATGGACAAACCACAGTTTTAAATAGCTGGATTTTTAGCGCTGTAATATGGAAAGGACCTGGCTGTATTCTGCAGTGCCATCAAGCAAATGGCGCAGAAAAACGGTGTTCTCTGGATTGCTTTTTAAGCAAATAATGAGGCTTAAGATCCAAAAAAAATTACTCCTGGCCCCTGAGACCTGGGCTTTTGTCTAGAAATATCTAACAGCAGCAGAAGGCAGAACTGTAACGGAGCCTCTTGTGCTATATGCACTGCAGTCTGCTATATACACTGCCTGCCTATATACACTGCCTGCCTGATATTTCTGCAGATGGATTAGTCCTCAGAAGGACTGTTTGTTGAGATGGATATGTGTAATGTACTTGTTTTCTCCCTACACTACCTAATACACAACCAAATCTCTCCCTAGCTCAGCAGCACCTCTCCCTACACTGCCTGATTGCAGAGTAGACTGACGAGCACAGCGGCACCAGGTCTGACATAGACCTGATGATGCTGTGTGGCCAGCTAATCACTGTAATGCCACAGCCAACATGGAGTGAGTGGCAGGCAATCCCTGCATGTTGATTGGTGCTCTAAAGAGAGCTAAACATGCATGGAGGGGACCCGAGCATCTGTCCGAGCATCTCGCAAGTACTCGGCGAGCTCTGAGCATCTTGAGTACTGAGATGCTCTGGCGAGTACCGAGTACTTGCAAGTATGCTCACTCATCACTAGAGATGAGCGAACCCAAACTGTAAAGTTCGGGGGTTCATAGTCCGGTGCTGAATTCTGAACACAGACTTCTCCTGGAAGTGCGTTTTATTGTTTGGGGAAGAGAGACAGAGAAAGAGAGGGAGGGAGAGAGAGAGAGATTTACAGCACCAAAGTTCAGATCTCCATTGACTTCTGTAGGGTTCAGGTTCGGGTTCAAGTTCGGATAGAGTTCTAGTACCAGAACCGAACTTTGGACTAAAGTTTGGTCAAACTCGATAAACTTGAACATCCACAAGTCTGCTCATCTCTAATATTAAGTAAAGCAGAAGTTTTTGAGCTCCATGTGAACTAAACTTCTATGTAAGCATAAAGATATACTAAGAATGTAATCAGCCAACAATTTTGGACTTATTTGGACAAAATAAATAATAGGTGATGTTTTAATTAATACGCTTTTAAATGTACAGCCTGTCTATCAATAGGTTGAATAAAGTAGACCAGCAGTTTCACCTAAAAGAATAATAATAACACTTTTTATTTATATAGCGCCAACATATTCAGCAGCACTTTACAATTAAGTGGGGACATGTACAGACAATAAATTCAATACAAGGTAAGACAGTTTAAACAGTTACATTAGGAGTGAGGGTCCTGCTCGCAATCTTGCAATCTACAAAGAACTGGTGGATCCAACCAAACACAAGCTACCATTTTTTCTACAAAATTATCTTAAAGTTTCCACAGCTCCCTGATCTTGTGACATGCGAACATTCTTAAAGAACTGTTGTGAAGGCTTTGTGTGAAGCAGCTTGGAAGGTCCAAATAGGGCTCCTATGGACAGGCTTAAGGTCAGAGCAGTCTGGAAATGGATGGTTGGGAGGCTGCATCAATAACAACAGGTCACACACGGAACCAAAATCATCAAAAAGGAGCCAATATATGGGCAGCTGTCAAGAAACAGGAATAAGATAAACAGAGCAGAGGTAATAACACTATCAACCAGGAAGCAAAGATTATAACTGGCAACTAGTGGTGAAAGACAAAGGATTAAGTAGTGTGAGCCATTCCAAGGTTTACAGAATGGAGCAACTAGGTAACAAGTTAAGAAGTAACCTTAATCTTCCAATCTGGTAGGCACCACCAGTTCCCAAAATAACGTGAACTACTCCTCTGTCCTCCAGCAGCTCCCACAACAGAGACAAGGTGTGGAGACAGAAACAGGAACAGAGGAAATTAACATAAAAGTGGACACCACCAGAACTATATTACATAACATCCATCCTCATTACATAACTCCAAAACCACAAAACATAAGCTCTAAAAGCACTCTTCACAAAGAGAAACGTTACCCCTTAGACATCAGTAAAAGGCCTCCCATACAGCCTAATCAGATCTCATGCTTTTCACTGAGGAGGGGCAACACCCCAAAACACGTGTCTGGAAATTGAGATTCTGATTTGGCTTTTACCCTAAGTCATGTGCCAAGGCTTGCTAAAGGATCGATATTGACTTTTAAGTTTCCATTTCCAATAGGTGGCACTACAGTTCAAGTCCTCTTCTTCTCTGAAGAGACAATTTGCATATTAAAAGCCCCCATACACATTAGATAAAAGTTGACTAAGCCTACAAATTTTGGCTGGCATGGCTGACCATCTAATATGCATGGAAGTCACCTGAATGTTCCCTGACATATTATGCCAGGGGACATAAAGATTGGCAGGTTGGAATTCAGTGGCCCAGTCCTTTTGATCAGCAAGGAGATAAGCCGCTGCTACAAAATTCTGGCAGCTCTCTCACAAATAAAACAGAAACACTCGGTCAAGCAGATCATTCCTGTTTATGGGGGAGTCCAGAAGAGTTAGCTGCTAGCCAAACCATAGCTAGGTTGACAGCTATCTAATGTGTATGGCCAACTTTATGCCCCTAAACTTCAACCATCCTAATCCTTAACTTCTGTCCTGCCATTTTTCTTCTCACCTAGTTGGTTACAACCTACATTATACCGTACTACTTAGTCAGACAATGCTTTATATTATATATGCACACACGATGGTATTTTTTTAATATATTAATATAAATATCAAGGAAATAATGTATTTTGAAAATAAAAGCCAGTTTGTTCAGCTGAAAAATAATGTATGTTCCTTGTTTTCAGTCTCATCTTACTTACCCATGTTGCTGTTATAAGAGCAAAACATACAACACAAGATAGCTCTACCGCTGGGTCGCAAAAACAACATATACTTAATCTATTAATTGCAAGTCATAACAGTAATTCTCCAGGTTGCTGGCAACAAATTACTCAAAGTCTCCTGGCCCTATCTTGAGGGCGGCAACTCAACAATCTTCTATTTGAAATGTCAATTCTCAATTGCATCTATTTGAACTGAGCAGTCGTTCAGAGATAATGTAACAGCGCATTATGCATTATGAGTCTCATGACATTGACCCCACAATCCCGTTGCATTGTGAATTCAACCCACTACATTCCATTAATTTATTTGTGTGTTTTTTTCACCTTGATAAATAATGCATTTTGAAAGAAAATAAAGGCAGGGAAACATAATTGCATAGCACAAAGGAGAATGCCAGGTTTAGACTTCATACAAGAAGAGAATTAAATAAAGAAAGAATGAAAGATAAAGAGAACACAAGATGATAGAAAGTAGGGGATGAATGAGAAAAAGGAATAATTAAGGGACAGAATAAATCGGTGTGTGGGTAAGAGAAAGACACAACAGAAGCAGAACAAAAGACTGTGCGGCAGGTGAACCGCTCTGTTACTTATGGCATTATATCAAGTCAGTGGCAGTGGGATTTTTCATTTGTATCATGAAATGCCTTCTATTATTCTGGGGGCACCATATACAGTGGAGGACATGACAGTCATTTCCACTTGTGAAACAACAATGCTGAATTGCGACAGTGGTAGCATCTATATTATCAGAGATAGAAAAAATAACTGCTCTCTCGCTCTCTTTTCTGTTTTTTTTTGTCTATTTTTTCATTTTCTTTCTTTCTTTCTTTCTTTCTTTCATGCTATGTTCATACACGTTGTGTTTTGCTGCGTATTTCGCAAGTTTTCAGCTGCGTTTTGCAGTACCATCAAAGTCTATGAGAAACCAGAATTCTCTGTTCACACATGTTGCTTTTTGTTTGATGCGTACTTTCTGCCTTGGTTGTGTTTTTGGAAATTAGAGCATGTCACTTCTTTCAGCGTTTTTTCAGCGTTTTTTTTTACCCATAGTAAGTAATGGGTGCAAAAATGCACCAAAAACACACCTGTATTTTTTGTGCGGTTTTGCAGCGTTTTTGACGGCAAAATAGAAGGTGATTCTTTTTTTTCACAGAATTTTATGTACATGCCTAAATAGAGACAGTGAAAAAAACACTGGAAAACCTGCATTTTTGACGCAACTGTTTTTCTGCCAAAGAAAAGTTGTCAGCAGATTTGCAGCAGATTTAGCTGCAGAAAAAAAACACAACGTGTGTGAACATAACCTTATTCCTCTCTCTTTCTTTCTCTCTCTTTCTTTCTTGCACTCTCTTTCTCTCACTCTTTCTTTTAATAAAAAACAAACAAATGTTACCTGGACTTGATATTGAGAGGGATGGAGTAAAATTCTGTAATATTCGAATTTGACTAATGTCTATGATGAATGAGCAAGATATTTTATACATCAATATTACGTAAATGCCTCTCATATATCCAAAACAGCTCTGACCTATCAAGGCATGAACTTGGCAAGCCTTTTAACTAGAGATAAGCAATCCCGAATATACAATTTCAACGTTCGTACTGAACAGTTATTGCCCAGTGCTAAATGCCGAATAGAGATGAGCGGTGTTCGACTCGAAATGTTCGCCAATCTCAAATTCGAGCTGTTTTGGGTGGTGTTCGAGCCGTTCGGCAAACACGAACAATTTGAAAAAAATTCGGCTGTTCGAGGTTATGTTCGATAACTGTTCGTGAACCAAAATCATAACTGGATTTTTTCTCAGTAATGCTGAAAATTAATGTTAATACGCAGTTTGAGTGTCTAGCGGGGCGGGGGGAGGGGCAGGGGATGGATCTCTGCAGAAATAATGAAGATCTCCATTTTTTTTTCTCTTTCCCGCTTTTACAGTGGGGAGATGCAATCTGTCAGCCTATCAGCAGCGCACACACGGAGCGAAGTGCTTTTTTTCACACAAGCAAGGGCATGTGTCATTGGCAGTGTATGTCACATGTCCTTGCCCTATAAGACCCAGCCATTTTCCACGTAGCCACCATTTTCTCACTGCTGCAGCTGCGTGTTAGACGGCACCGCTGTTGCTGTGTGCGCTATACTTTGAGTGTTAATTTCAAGCCAATTTTCGCACAAATATACAGATAGCTTGGGAGTAGGGAATAGTTGTGATTGCAGACCTTTTGAGGACTAGGTAACATCATTTCCTATGACTTTTATCAGGCAGGTCTGTGCTCTTAAATAGATAGGTTGGGAGTAAAGACTAATTGTAATTGCAGTCCTTTTGAGGGCTAGGTTACATCAGTTCCTATCCCTTTTATCAGGCAGGTCTGTAAAAGTGCTGTGCAAGTTTTTTTCACAGCATTTGGCTAAATCTAGCTAAGCAAATCCATTTTGGCCTCATGCAGTGTGTGTTAGTCAGTGGAGTAGCCAATCTGTGTTGCAAGCTACACCACCTGTGTATAGAATATAAATTTTTTTACTGCGCCTAGCCAAGTAAAACCTTTTGGGCATAGCATCATTCTATTAGTCCATCTATACTAACATCCACCAGGTTGCAATTTCAAAATAATTTTTATCTGCATCTAGCTCTGAAAAAATATTTGGGCTTGTAGCAATGTGTTGGACTTGTTCTATTAGTCCATCTATACTAACCTCCATCAGGTTTCAAATTCAAAATAATTTTTATCTGCATCTAGCTCTGAAAAATATTTGGGCTTGTAGCAGTGTGTGGGACTTGTTCTATTAGTCCATCTATACTAACCTCCACCAGGTTGCAAATTCAAAATAATTTTTATCTGCATCTAGCTCTGAAAAAATATTTGGGCTTGTAGCAGTGTGTGGTACTTGTTCTACTAGTCCATCTATACTAACCTCCACCAGGTTGCAAATTCAAAATTATTTTTATCTGTATCTAGCTCTGAAAAAATATTTGGGCTTGTAGCAGTGTGTGGGACTTGTTCTATTAGTCCATCTATACTAACCTCCACCAGGTTTCAAATTCAAAATAATTTTTATCTGCAGCTAGCTCTGAAAAAATATTTGGGCTTGTAGCAGTGTGTGGGACTTGTTCTGTTAGTCCATCTATACTAACCTCCAGCTGGTTGCAAATTCAAAAATTTTTTTATCTGCATCTAGATCTGAAAAAATATTTGGGCTTGTAGCAGTGTGTGGGACTTGATCTATTAGTCCATCTATACTAACCTCCACCAGGATTCAAATTCAAAATAATTTTTATCTGCATCTAGCTCTGAAAAAATATTGGGCTTGTATCAGTGTGTGGGACTTGTTCTATTAGTCCATCTATACTAACCTCCACCAGGTTGCAAATTCAAAATAATTTTTATCTGCATCTAGCTCTGAAAAAATATTTGGGCTTGTAGCAGTGTGTGGGACTTGTTCTATTAGTCCATCTAAACTAAACTCCACCAGGTTTTAAATTCAAAATAATTTTTATCTGCATCTAGCTCTGAAAAAATATTTGAGTTTGTAGCAGTGTGTGGGACATGTTCTATTAGTCCATCTATACTAACCTCCATCTGGTTGCAAATTCAAAATAATTTTTATCTGCATCTAGCTATGAAAAAATATTTTGGCTTGTAGCAGTGTGTGGGACTTGTTCTATTAGTCCATCTATACTAATCTCCACCAGGTTGCAAATTCAAAATAATTTTTACCTGCATCTAGCTCTGAAAAAATATTTGGGCTTGTAGCAGTGTGTGGTACCCGTTCTATTAGTCCATCTATACTAACCTCCACCAGGTTGCAAATTCAAAATAATTTTTATCTGCATCTAGCTCTGAAAAAATATTTGGGCTTGTATCAGTGTGTGGGACTTGTTCTATTAGTCCATCTATACTAACCTCCACCAGGTTGAAAATTCAAAATACTTTTTATCAGCATCTAGCTCTGAAAAAATATTTGTGCTTGTAGCAGTGTGTGGGACTTGGTCTATTAGTCCATCTATACTAACCTCCAACTCGTTGCAAATTCAAAATATTTTTTATCTGCATCTAGCTATGAAAAAATATTTGGGCTTGTAGCAGTGTGTGGGACTTGTTCTATTAGTCCATCTAAACTAAACTCCAACAGGTTTTAAATTCAAAATAATTTTTATCTGCATCTAGCTCTGAAAAAATATTTGAGTTTGTAGCAGTGTGTGGGACATGTTCTATTAGTCCATCTATACTAACCTCCATCTGGTTGCAAATTCAAAATAATTTTTACCTGCATCTAGCTCTGAAAAAATATTTGGGCTTGTAGCAGTGTGTGGTACACGTTCTATTAGTCCATCTATACTAACCTCCACCAGGTTGAAAATTCAAAATAATTTTTATCTGCATCTAGCTCTGAAAAAATATTTGGGCTTGTATCAGTGTGTGGGACTTGTTCCATTAGTCCATCTATACTAACCTCCACCAGGTTGCAAATTCAAAATACTTTTTATCTGCATCTAGCTCTGAAAAAATATTTGTGCTTGTAGCAGTGTGTGGGACTTGGTCTATTAGTCCATCTATACTAACCTCCACCTGGTTGCAAATTCAAAATAATTTTTATCTGCATCTAGCTATGAAAAAATATTTGGGCTTGTAGCAGTGTGTGGGACTTGTTCTATTAGTCCATCTAAACTAACTCCACCAGGTTTTAAATTCAAAATAATTTTTATCTGCATCTAGCTCTGAAAAAATATTTGGGTTTGTAGCAGTGTGTGGGAAATGTTCTATTAGTCCATCTATACTAACCTCCACCAGGTTGCAAATTCAAAATAATTTTTATCTGCATCTAGCTCTGAAAAAATATTTGGGCTTGTGGCAGTGTGTGGGACTTGCTCTATTAGTCCATCTATACTAACCTCCACCAGGTTGCAAATTCAAAATATTTTTTATCTGCATCTAGCTCTGAAAAAATATTTGGGCTTGTAGCAATGTGTGGAATTTGTTCTATTAGTCCATCTATACTAACCTCCACCAGGTTGCAAATTCAAAATAATTTTTATCTGCATCTAGCTCTGAAAAAATATTTGGGCTTGTAGCAGTGTGTGGGACTTGTTCTATTAGTCCATCTATACTAACCTCCACCAGGTTGCAAATTAAAAATAATTTTTATCTGCATCTAGCTCTGAAAAAATATTTGGGCTTGTAGCAGTGTGTGGGACTTGTTCTATTAGTCCATATATACTAACCTCCACCAGGTTGCAAATTCAAAATATTTTTTATCAGCATCTAGATGTGTAAAAATATTTGGGCTTGTAGCAGTGTGTGTGACTTGTTCTATTAGTCCATCTATACTAACCTCCACCAGGTTGCAAATTCAAAATAATTTTTATCTGCATCTAGCTCTGAAAAAATATTTGGGCTTGTAGCAGTGTGTGGGACTTGTTCTATTAGTCCAGCTATACTAACCTCCACCAGGTTTCAAATTCAAAATAATTTTTATCTGCATCTAGCTCTGAAAAAATATTTTGGCTTGTAGCAGTGTGTGGGACTTGTTCTATTAGTCCATCTATACTAACATCCACCAGGTTGCAAATTCAAAATAATTTTTATCTACATCTAGCTCTAAAAAAATATTTGTGCTTGTAGCAGTTTGTGGGACTTGTTCTATTAGTCCATTTATACTAACCTCCACCAGGTTTCAAATTCAAAATAATTTTTATCTTCATCTAGCTCTGAAAAAATATTTGGGCTTGTAGCAGTGTGTGGGACTTGTTCTATTAGTCCATCTATACTATCCTGCACCAGGTTTCATATTCAAAATAATTTTTATCTGCATCTAGCTCTGAAAAAATATTTGGGCATGAAGCAGTGTGTGGGACTTGTTCTATTATTCAATCTATACTAACCTCCACCAGGTTGCAAATTCAAAATAATTTTTATCGGCATCTAGCTCTGAAAAAATATGTGGGCTTGTAGCAGTGTGTGGGACTTGTTCTATTAGTCCATCTATACTAACCTCCACCAGGTTGCAAATTCAAAACAATTTTTATCTGCATCTAGCTCTGAAAAAATATTTGGGCTTGTAGCAGTGTGTGGGACTTTTCTATTAGTGCATGTATACTAACCTCCACCAGGTTTCAAATTCAAAATAATTTGTATCTGCATCTTGCTCTGAAAAAATATTTGGGCTTGTAGCAGTGTGTGGGACTTGTTCTATTAGTCCATCTATACTAAACTCCACCAGGTTTCAAATTCAAACTAATTTTTATCTGCATCTTGCTCTGAAAAATTATTTGGGCTTGTAGCAGGGTGAGGGACTTGTTCTATTAGTGCATCTATACTAACCTGCACCAGGTTTCATATTCAAAATAATTTTTATCTGCATCTAGCTCTGAAAAAATATTTGGGCATGTAGCAGTGTGTGGGACTTGTTCTATTATTCCATCTATACAAACCTCCACCAGGTTGCAAATTCAAAATAATTTTTATCTGCATCTAGCTCTGAAAAAATATTTGGGCTTGTAGCAGTGTGTGGGACTAATTCTATTAGTCCATCTATACTAACCTCCACCAGGTTGCAAATTCAAAATAATTTTTATCTGCATCTAGCTCTGAAAAAATATTTGGGCTTGTAGCAGTGTGTGGGACTTGTTATATTAGTCCATCTCTACTAACCTCCCCCAGGTTGCAAATTCAAATAATTTTTATCTGCATCTAGCTCTGAAAAAATATTTGGAATTGTAGCAATATGTGGGACTTGTTCTATTATTCGATCTATATTATCCTCCACCAGGGTTCAAATTCAATATAATTTTTATCTGCAACTAGCTCTGAAAAAATATTTGGGCTTGTAGCAGTGTGTGGGACTTGTTCTATTAGTCCATCTATACTAACCTCCACCAGGTTGCAAATTCAAAATAATTTTTATCTGCATCTAGCTCTGTAAAAATATTTTGGCTTGTAGCAGTGTGTGGGACTTGTTCTATTAGTCCATCTATACTAACCTCCACCAGGTTTCAAATTCAAAATAATTTTTATCTGCATCTAGCTCTGAAAAAAATATTTGGGCTTGTAGCAGTGTGTGGGACTTGTTCTATTAGTCCATTTATACTATCCTGCACCAGGTTTCATATTCAAAATAATTTTTATCTGCATGTAGCTCTGAAAAAATATTTGGGCATGAAGCAGTGTGTGGGACTTGTTCTATTATTCAATCTATACTAACCTTCACCAGGTTGCAAATTCAAAATAATTTTTATCTGCATCTAGCTCTGAAAAAATATTTGGGCTTGTAGCAGTGTGTGGTACACGTTCTATTAGTCCATCTATACTAACCTCCACCAGGTTGCAAATTCAAAAGAATTTTTATCTGCATCTAGCTCTGAAAAAATATTTCGGCTTGTAGCAGTGTGTGGGACTTTTCTATTAGTCCATCTATACTAACCTCCACCAGGTTTCAAATTCAAAATAATTTTTATCTGCATCTAGCTCTGAAAAAATATTTGGGCTTGTAGCAGTGTGGGACTTGTTCTATTAGTCCATCTATACTAACCTCCACCAGGTTTCAAATTCAAACTAATTTTTATCTGCATCTTTCTCTGAAAAATTATTTGGGCTTGTAGCAGTGTGAGCTACTTGTTCTATTAGTCCATCTATACTAACCTGCACCAGGCTTCATATTCAAAATAATTTTTATCTGCATCTAGCTCTGAAAAAATATTTGGGCATGTAGCAGTGTGTGGGACTTGTTCTATTAGTCCATCTATACTAGCCTCCACCAGGTTGCAAATTCAAAATAATTTTTATCTGCATCTAGCTCTGAAAAAATATTTGGGCTTGTAGCAGTTTGAGGGACTTGTTCTATTAGTCCATCTATACTAGCCTCCACCAGGTTGCAAATTCAAAATAATTTTTATCTGCATCTAGCTCTGAAAAAATATTTGGTCTTGTAGCAATATGTGGGACTAGTTCTAAGAGTCCATCTATACTAACCTCCACCAGGTTTCAAATTCAAAATAATTTTTATCTGCATCTAGCTCTGAAAAAATATTTGGGCTTGTAGCAGTGTGTGGGACTTGTTCTATTAGTCCATCTATACTAACCTCCACCAGGTTGCAAATTCAAAATAATTTTTATCGGCATCTAGCTCTGAAAAAATATGTGGGCTTGTAGCAGTGTGTGGGACTTGTTCTATTAGTCCATCTATACTAACCTCCACCAGGTTGCAAATTCAAAACAATTTTTATCTGCATCTAGCTCTGAAAAAATATTTGGGCTTGTAGCAGTGTGTGGGACTTTTCTATTAGTGCATGTATACTAACCTCCACCAGGTTTCAAATTCAAAATAATTTGTATCTGCATCTTGCTCTGAAAAAATATTTGGGCTTGTAGCAGTGTGTGGGACTTGTTCTGTTAGTCCATCTATACTAACCTCCACCAGGTTTCAAATTCAAAATAATTTTTATCTGCATCTAGCTCTGAAAAAATATTTGGGCTTGTAGCAGTGTGGGACTTGTTCTATTAGTCCATCTATACTAACCTCCACCAGGTTTCAAATTCAAACTAATTTTTATCTGCATCTTTCTCTGAAAAATTATTTGGGCTTGTAGCAGTGTGAGGGACTTGTTCTATTAGTCCATCTATACTAACCTGCACCAGGCTTCATATTCAAAATAATTTTTATCTGCATCTAGCTCTGAAAAAATATTTGGGCATGTAGCAGTGTGTGGGACTTGTTCTATTATTCCATCTATACTAGCCTCCACCAGGTTGCAAATTCAAAATAATTTTTATCTGCATCTAGCTCTGAAAAAATATTTGGGCTTGTAGCAGTTTGAGGGACTTGTTCTATTAGTCCATCTATACTAGCCTCCACCAGGTTGCAAATTCAAAATAATTTTTATCTGCATCTAGCTCTGAAAAAATATTTGGTCTTGTAGCAATGTGTGGGACTAGTTCTAAGAGTCCATCTATACTAACCTCCACCAGGTTTCAAATTCAAAATAATTTTTATCTGCATCTAGCTCTGAAAAAATATTTGGGCTTGTAGCAGTGTGTGGGACTTGTTCTATTAGTCCATCTATACTAACCTCCACCAGGTTGCAAATTCAAAATAATTTTTATCGGCATCTAGCTCTGAAAAAATATGTGGGCTTGTAGCAGTGTGTGGGACTTGTTCTATTAGTCCATCTATACTAACCTCCACCAGGTTGCAAATTCAAAACAATTTTTATCTGCATCTAGCTCTGAAAAAATATTTGGGCTTGTAGCAGTGTGTGGGACTTTTCTATTAGTGCATGTATACTAACCTCCACCAGGTTTTAAATTCAAAATAATTTGTATCTGCATCTTGCTCTGAAAAAATATTTGGGCTTGTAGCAGTGTGTGGGACTTGTTCTATTAGTCCATCTATACTAACCTCCACCAGGTTTCAAATTCAAACTAATTGTTATCTGCATCTTGCTCTGAAAAATTATTTGGGCTTGTAGCAGGGTGAGGGACTTGTTCTATTAGTGCATCTATACTAACCTGCACCAGGTTTCATATTCAAAATAATTTTTGTCTGCATCTAGCTCTGAAAAAATATTTAGGCATGTAGCAGTGTGTGGTACTTGTTCTATTATTCCATCTATACAAACCTCCACCAGGTTGCAAATTCAAAATAATTTTTATCTGCATCTAGCTCTGAAAAAATATTTGTGCTTGTAGCAGTGTGTGGGACTTGTTCTATTAGTCCATCTATACTAACCTCCACCAGGTTGCAAATTCAAAATAATTTTTATCTGCATCTAGCTCTGTAAAAATATTTTGCCTTGTAGCAGTGTGTGGGACTTGTTCTATTAGTCCATCTATACTAACCTCCACCAGGTTTCAAATTCAAACTAATTTTTATCTGCATCTTTCTCTGAAAAATTATTTGGGCTTGTAGCAGTGTGAGGGACTTGTTCTATTAGTCCATCTATACTAACCTGCACCAGGCTTCATATTCAAAATAATTTTTATCTGCATCTAGCTCTGAAAAAATATTTGGGCATGTAGCAGTGTGTGGGACTTGTTCTATTATTCCATCTATACTAGCCTCCACCAGGTTGCAAATTCAAAATAATTTTTATCTGCATCTAGCTCTGAAAAAATATTTGGGCTTGTAGCAGTTTGAGGGACTTGTTCTATTAGTCCATCTATACTAGCCTCCACCAGGTTGCAAATTCAAAATAATTTTTATCTGCATCTAGCTCTGAAAAAATATTTGGTCTTGTAGCAATGTGTGGGACTAGTTCTAAGAGTCCATCTATACTAACCTCCACCAGGTTTCAAATTCAAAATAATTTTTATCTGCATCTAGCTCTGAAAAAATATTTGGGCTTGTAGCAGTGTGTGGGACTTGTTCTATTAGTCCATCTATACTAACCTCCACCAGGTTGCAAATTCAAAATAATTTTTATCGGCATCTAGCTCTGAAAAAATATGTGGGCTTGTAGCAGTGTGTGGGACTTGTTCTATTAGTCCATCTATACTAACCTCCACCAGGTTGCAAATTCAAAACAATTTTTATCTGCATCTAGCTCTGAAAAAATATTTGGGCTTGTAGCAGTGTGTGGGACTTTTCTATTAGTGCATGTATACTAACCTCCACCAGGTTTCAAATTCAAAATAATTTGTATCTGCATCTTGCTCTGAAAAAATATTTGGGCTTGTAGCAGTGTGTGGGACTTGTTCTATTAGTCCATCTATACTAACCTCCACCAGGTTTCAAATTCAAACTAATTGTTATCTGCATCTAGCTCTGAAAAAATATTTGGGCATGTAGCAGTGTGTGGTACTTGTTCTATTATTCCATCTATACGAACCTCCACCAGGTTGCAAATTCAAAATAATTTTTATCTGCATCTAGCTCTGAAAAAATATTTGTGCTTGTAGCAGTGTGTGGGACTTGTTCTATTAGTCCATCTATACTAACCTCCACCAGGTTGCAAATTCAAAATAATTTTTATCTGCATCTAGCTCTGTAAAAATATTTTGCCTTGTAGCAGTGTGTGGGACTTGTTCTATTAGTCCATCTATACTAACCTCCACCAGATTTCAAATTCAAAATAATTTTTTTCTGCATCTAGCTCTGAAAAAAATATTTGGGCTTGTAGCAGTGTGTGGGACTTGTTCTATTAGTCCATCTATACTATCCTGCACCAGGTTTCATATTCAAAATAATTTTTATCTGCATGTAGCTCTGAAAAAATATTTGGGCATGAAGCAATGTGTGGGACTTGTTCTATTATTCAATCTATACTAACCTCCACCAGGTTGCAAATTCAAAATTATTTTTATCTGCATCTAGCTCTGAAAAAATATTTGGGCTTGTAGCAGTGTGTGGTACACGTTCTATTAGTCCATATATACTAACCTCCACCAGGTTGCAAATTCAAAAGAATTTTTATCTGCATCTAGCTCTGAAAAAATATTTCGGCTTGTAGCTGTTATGTTCTGCTACCAAAGCTAAGGAAAGAGAGGAGATCTGTCCCTACTATAGGACTCAGCTGAATCCCTACGATGTAACAGGGAACCAGATCCAGCGATCAGACCTGCTAAAGTCCTAATCTAGTCTGTACGGAGACCTATAGATGTGGGGAGGGAATCCCTACAAGTACTAAGGACTGGGAGGAATATGGGACACCTCCTAACAGAAATAGTAGCAGACAGACGAACAAACAAAATAGATAGAACATAGAGGTCCGTAGACCAAGCAAACTAACAGAGCTAGATACAGAGCACAGGCTAGCTAGAAAGTAGATATACAATGAAGTCCAGCAAAGCCAGAAGGGCGGAGCAGGATTAAATAGGCCAACAAGGTCATGTGACCAGCAAAGGAAAAAAAACCTAACAGCAAGGTTCTAACAGTACCCCCCCTTCTAAGAGGATCCTCCGGATCCCCTAGGACCAGGCTTATCAGGAAATCTCCTGTGAAACGCTCTGATAAGTCTGGACGCGGAAACATCATCTGACCTCACCCAAGAGTTATCCTCGGGTCCGAAACCTTTCCAGGCCACAAGATACTTCAAACTACCTCTATACCGTCTAGAGTCAAGGATGCGAGAAATTTCATATTCCCCGTCCTCCACCACCGGAGGAACAGAGGCAGAGGCGTCACCATCCGACACAACAGCTTTTTTTAACAGAGAGACATGAAAGACCGGATTAATTCTCCAGGAGGTAGGAACCTCCAACCTAACAGCAGATTGGTTGACAACCTGAAGCACCTTAAAGGGCCCTACAAACTTGGGACCCAATTTCTTAGAAGGAATCCTCAACCGCAGATTCCTAGAGGACAACCAAACCATGTCACCAACAGCGAACAAAACCTCCTGTCGTTTCCTATCAAAGTAGTCTTTAGATTTTCTGTTGGCCTCCTGAAGATTACCACGCACATCCGTCCAAACTCTTTCCAAATCACCGGAAAAATTCTCCTCCTCAGGCACGACAGATCCCAACTTGGAGAACGACCCAAACGACGGATGTCTCCCAGAACAACAAAAAAAAGGCGAACAACCAGCAGAAGAAGATGTATGATTGTTCAGAGCAAATTCGGCAAGTGGCAGAAACTCAGACCACCCCTCTTGATTGTCTGCCACAAAGCAACGCAAGAACTGCTCAACATCCTGGTTTTTCCTTTCTGTCTGGCCATTAGATTCAGGATGATATCCGGACGAAAACGACAAATGAATTCCCAACCTGTCACAAAAGGCACGCCAAAAACGAGCCACGAACTGAGGACCCCTATCAGAAACAATGTCAGTAGGAACGCCATGAAGTCTGACAATTTCCTTGACAAAGGCCTTAGCGAGAGTTTTAGCGCAGGGCAGTTTGACGAAGGGAACCAAGTGACACATCTTGCTAAAACGGTCCACGACCACCCAGATGACAGTAAAACCCTCAGAGGGGGGAAGGTCAGTTATAAAGTCCATAGCCAAATGTGTCCAAGGAGCACTGGGGACCTCCAAAGGACAAAGTAACCCCGCAGCAGGAGTATGTGAGGACTTAGATCTAGCACATATAGTACATTGGCGCACCCACTTAATGACTTCCTTCTGCCATCCAGGCCACCAAAAACTGCGACCCACCAGTCTCTTGGTCTCAGAGATTCCGGGATGACCTGCCAACCGAGATTCGTGACACTCAACATACAAATCTCTCCTAAAGGTCCCAGGCACAAACAATCTCCCATGAGGAGTGTTAGATGGGGCATTCTCCTGAGCTTTAAGAATCTCATCTTCCAAAACGGAGTCTAAAGCAGCTATCACAACACCTTCTTGTAAAATGTTTTCCTCTTTCTCAGCACCGACTATGGGAGAAAAACTGCGAGACAAGGCATCCGCCTTAACATTCTTAGTACCAGGGATGTAAGTAACGGAGAAATTAAACCGCGAGAAAAACAGTGCCCACCTAGCCTGACGGGCATTCAGGCGCTTGGCAGCATCAAGATATATCAGATTTTTATGATCCGTAAGAACCTGAACGGGAAATTCCGCACCTTCCAAGAAGTGGCGCCAGTGTTCAAATGCGAGTTTAATAGCCAATAATTCCCGATTACCAATATCGTAATTCAATTCAGTCTCCGGAAATTTTTTTGAAAAAAAGGCACAGGGATGTAATCCATCCCCGTTATCCTGAGACAATACTGCGCCAACCCCCACAGAGGAAGCATCAACCTCAACCAAAAACGGCCTAGTAACATCAGGCTGCATAAGGATGGGAGCAGAGGTGAACCTCTCCTTGAGATACACAAAAGCTTCAATGGCCTCAGAAGACCACTGAACCGCATCAGCACCTTTCCTGGTGAGATCAGTCAGAGGTTTGACAATACTAGAAAAAATTTTTATGAATTTTCTATAGTAATTGGCGAAACCCAAAAACCTCTGTATCGATTTCAAACCAATAGGCCTAGGCCATTCCTGCACAGCCTGAACCTTAACCGGATCCATCTCAAAACCTTTGCTGGAGATAATGTAGCCCAAAAAACTAATTCTCTGTACAGCGAACTCACATTTCTCCAGCTTAGCAAAAAGCGAATTGTCCATTAATAACTGTAATACCTCACGCACGCTCCGCCAATGAGACTCCAGATCTGGCGAATAAATCAAAATGTCATCCAAATACACAACCACATTTTTACCGATCAAAGGTCTAAGGATGTCATTAATCAGATTCTGAAAAAATGCAGGAGCATTAGTAAGACCAAAAGGCATAACCAGATTCTCAAAATGACCCACAGGAGTGTTAAAAGCAGTCTTCCATTCATCACCCTCCTTCATGCGCAACAGATTGTATGCCCCCTTAAGGTCAATTTTAGAGAACCACTTGGCCCCCAATAACTGGTTAAACAGATCAGGAATCAATGGCAGTGGGTAAGGATTGCGTACCGTAATTTTGTTAATCTCACGAAAATCCAGACAAGGACGTAAACCGCCGTCCTTTTTTTTTACAAAAAAAAATCCAACCGCCACAGGAGACTTAGAGGGCCTAATGTGACCGGCGGCCAAACTTGTCTGTATGTATTCCTCCAAAGCCTTCCTCTCAGGAATAGTAAGGTTAAATAAACGACTTTTAGGAAGTGTCGCTCCAGGGACAAATTCAATAGAACAATCATAGTCTCTATGGGGAGGCAAAACCTGCGATTCTTTCTCAGAAAAAACTCTCCAAAAATCCTGAATAGGAACAGGCAATTCTCCCCTATCCAAAGCTGCAATACGCCCGTTACAACACTTGTCATAACATTTATGGCTCCAGGATTTAATTTCACTGGTAGACCAATCCAGTACAGGATTGTGAAATTTTAACCAGGGCAAACCCAATATTACTGGAGAAGGCAAGTTATTCAACACTACCAAATCCAATTTCTCATGGTGAACACCATTAATAGTGAGAGGAAATTCACTGACCTTGAGAGTAATATTCTTCAAAGGGGAGCCATCCACAGAAACCACAGCAATGGGGGATGATAAAGGTTCAGGTTTTAAATTGAGTTTTTCCACGAATCCCCCATCAATTACATTCAGTGTAGACCCGCAATCAACAAACACCCGAAATTCCATTAATTTTTCCTGAGCAATCGTGGAAGCAGCTAAAAATATACCCTTGGAATTTAAACAGGCAATACGGGCGTGACTGACCATTTTTTTTTCTTTCTTCATACGAAGCTCACAGCCTTTAATCAAATGACCAGATTTTCCGCAATAGAAACACAAGCCTTCCGAAAAACGACGGTCTTTTTCTTGAGAGCGAGGTGCCACCGATCCAATCTCCATCGGTTCACCACTGTTAGTACACACATTATCATAACCAGAAACTGACATAGCAGAGGATTTGCTCTCATTAACCCTAGCACGCAGTCTTCTATCCACCCGTATAGCTAATTGCATAGCCTCTTGCAAATCCTCAGGTGTAGGATAAGCAATTAGCAGGTCTTTAACCCTTTCACTGAGCCCAGCAAGAAATAGACTTTTCAGAGCAGAATCGTTCCACCCTGTTTGAGTGGACCAACGACGAAAATGAGTACAATATTTTTCAACATTACCTGATCCTTGTTTTAAACGTCTCAACTCAGTCTCAGCAGATGCCACACGGTCAGGATCATCATATAATAATCCTAAAGCAGAAAAAAAACTATCCACTGATCTGAAGCATGTATCACTAGGTTGCAAAGAAAAGGCCCACTCCTGAGGCTCTTTGCGCAAAAGTGACATTATGAACCCTACGCGCTGGGATTCATCCCCAGAGGACTTGGGTCTCAAACGAAAATACAATAAGCAAGCATTTTTAAATGAAAAAAATTCTCGATGTTCACCAAAAAATAAATCCGGCAAACATACCTTAGGCTCCAAGAAATATGCTCCAGGACAGTTACTTACGTGCTGACGGAGCTCGGCCACTTCCAGAGAGAGTCCCTGCAGGTGTTTAGCCAAATCCTGAACCGACACCATGATGGAACAAAAAAAAAAAAAAAAAAAAATCTTTCCTTAGAGAATTTGCAGGCTGGACTTACTGTTATGTTCTGCTACCAAAGCTAAGGAAAGAGAGGAGATCTGTCCCTACTATAGGACTCAGCTGAATCCCTACGATGTAACAGGGAACCTGATCCAGCGATCAGACCTGCTAAAGTCCTAATCTAGTCTGTACGGAGACCTATAGATGTGGGGAGGGAATCCCTACAAGTACTAAGGACTGGGAGGAATATGGGACACCTCCTAACAGAAATAGTAGCAGACAGGCGAACAAACAAAATAGATAGAACATAGAGGTCCGTAGACCAAGCAAACTAACAGAGCTAGATACAGAGCACAGGCTAGCTAGAAAGTAGATATACAATGAAGTCCAGCAAAGCCAGAAGGGCGGAGCAGGATTAAATAGGCCAACAAGGTCATGTGACCAGCAAAGGAAAAAAAACCTAACAGCAAGGTTCTAACAGTAGCAGTGTGTGGGACTTTTCTATTAGTCCATCTATACTAACCTCCACCAGGTTGCAAATTCAAAATAATTTTTATCTGCATCTAGCTCTGAAAAAATATTTGGGCTTGTAGCAGTGTGGGACTTGTTCTATTAGTCCATCTATACTAACCTCCACCAGGTTTCAAATTCAAACTAATTTTTATCTGCCTCTTTCTCTGAAAAATTATTTGGGCTTGTAGCAGTGTGAGGGACTTGTTCTATTAGTCCATCTATACTAACCTGCACCAGGCTTCATATTCAAAATAATTTTTATCTGCATCTAGCTCTGAAAAAATATTTGGGCATGTAGCAGTGTGTGGGACTTGTTCTATTATTCCATCTATACTAGCCTCCACCAGGTTGCAAATTCAAAATAATTTTTATCTGCATCTAGCTCTGAAAAAATATTTGGGCTTGTAGCAGTTTGAGGGACTTGTTCTATTAGTCCATCTATACTAGCCTCCACCAGGTTGTAAATTCAAAATAATTTTTATCTGCATCTAGCTCTGAAAAAATATTTGGTCTTGTAGCAATGTGTGGGACTAGTTCTAAGAGTCCATCTATACTAACCTCCACCAGGTTTCAAATTCAAAATAATTTTTATCTGCATCTAGCTCTGAAAAAATATTTGGGCTTGTAGCAGTGTGTGGGACTTGTTCTATTAGTCCATCTATACTAACCTCCACCAGGTTGCAAATTCAAAATAATGTTTATCAGCATCTAGCTCTGAAAAAATATTTGGGCTTGTAGCAATGTGTGGTACTTGTTCTATTAGTCCATCTATAATAACCTCCACCAGGTTTCAAATGCAACATAATTTTTATCTGCATCTAGCCCTGAAAAAATATTTGGGCTTGTAGCAGTGTGTGGGACTTGTTCTATTAGTCCATCTATACTAACCTCCACCAGGTTGCAAATTCAAAATAATTTTTATCTGCATCTAGCTCTGAAAAAATATTTGGGCTTGTAGCATTTTGTGGGACTTGTTCTATTAGTCCATCTATACTAACCTCCATGAGGTTGCAAATTCAAAATAATTTTTATCTGTATCTAGCTCTGAAAAAATATTTGGGCTTGTAGCAGTGTGTGGGACTTGTTCTATTAGTCCATCTATACTAACCTCCACTAGGTTCCAAATTCAAAATAATTTTTATCTGCATCTAGCTCTGAAAAAATATTTGGGCTTTTAGCAGTTTGAGGGACTTGTTCTATTAGTCCATCTATACTAACCTCCACCAGGTTGCAAATTCAAAATAATTTTTATCTGCATCTAGCTCTGAAAAAATATTTGGGCTTGTAGCAGTGTGTGGGATGTGTTGTATTAGTCCATCTATACTAACCTCCACCAGGTTTCAAATTCAAAATAATTTTTATCTGCATTTAGCTCTGAAAAAATATTTGGGCTTGTAGCAGTGTGAGGGACTTGTTCTATTAGTCCATCTATACTAACCTCCACCACATTGCAAATTCAAAATAATTTTTATCTACATCTAGCTCTGAAAAAATACTTGGGCTTGTAGCAGTGTGTGGGACTTGTTCTATTAGTCCATCTATACTAACCTCCACAAGGTTTCAAATTCAAAATAATTTTTATCTGCATCTTGCTCTGGAAAAATATTTGGGCTTGAAGCAGTGTGTGGGACTTGTTCTATTAGTCCATCTACACTAACCTCCACCAGGTTTCAAATTCAAAATAATTTTTAGCTGCATCTAGCACTGAAAAAATATTTGGGCTTGTAGCAGTGTGTGGGACTTGTTCTATTATTCCATCTATACTAACCTCCACCAGGTTGCAAAATCAAAATAATTTTTATCTGCATCTAGCTCTTAAAAAATATTTGGGCTTGTAGCAGTGTGTGCGATTTGTTCTATTAGTCCATGTATACTAACCTCCACCAGGTTGCAAATTCAAAATAATTTTTATATGCATCTAGCTCTGAAAAAATATTTGGGCGTGTAGCAGTGTGTGGGACTTGTTTTATTAGTCCATCTATACTAACCTCCCTCGGGTTTCAAATTCAAAATAATTTTATCTGCATCTAGCTCTGAAAAAATATTTGGGCTTGTAGCAGTGTGAGGGACTTGTTCTATTAGTCCATCTATACTAAACTCCACCAGTTTGCAAATTCAAAATAATTTTTATCTCCATCTAGCTCTGAAAAAATATTTGGGCTTGTAGCAGTGTGTGGGACTTGTTCTATTAGTCCATCTATTCTAACCTCCACCAGGTTGCAAATTCAAAATAATTTTTATCTGCATCTAGCTATGAAAAAATATTTGGGCTTGTAGCAGTGTGTGGGACTTGTTCTATTAGTCCATCTATACTAACCTCCACCAGGTTGCAAATTCAAAATAATTTTTATCTGCATCTAGCTCTGAAAACATATTTGGGCTTGTAGCAGTTTGTGGGACTTGTTCTATTAGTCCATCTATACTAACCTCCATGAGGTTGCAAATTCAAAATAATTTTTATCTGTATCTAGCTCTGAAAAAATATTTGGGCTTGTAGCAATGTGTGGGACTAGTTCTATTAGTCCATCTATACTAACATCCAACAGGTTGCAAATTCAAAATAATTTTTATCTGCATCTAGCTCTGAAAAAATATTTGGGCTTGTAGCAGTGTGTGGGACTTGTTCTATTAGTCCATGTATTCTAACCTCCACCAGGTTGCAAATTCAAAATAATTTTTATCTGCATGTATCTCTGAAAAAATATTTGGGCTTATAGCAGAGTGTGGGACTCGTTCTATTAGTCCATCTATACTAACCTCCACCAGGTTGCAAATTCAAAAATTCTTTTATCTGCATCTAGCTCTGAAAAAATATTTGGGCTTGTAGCAGTGTGTGGGACTAGCTCTATTAGTCCATCTATACTAACCTCCACCAGGTTGCAAATTCAAAATAATTTTTATCTGCATCTAGCTCTGAAAAAATATTTGAGCTTGTAGCAATGTGTGGGACTTGATCTATTAGTCGATCTATACTATCCTCCACCAGGTTTCAAATTCAATATAATTTTTATCTGCATCTAGCTCTGAAAAATTATTTGGGCTTGTAGCAGTGTGTGGGACATGTACTATTAGTCGATCTATACTAACCTCCACCAGTTTGCAAATTCAAAATAATTTTTATCTGCATCTAGCTCTGAAAAAATATTTGGGCTTTTAGCAGTGTGTGGGACTTGTTCTATTAGTCCATCTATACTAACCTGCACCAGGTTTCATATTCAAAATAATTTTTATCTGCATCTAGCTCTGAAAAAATATTTTGGCATGTAGCAGTGTGTGGGACTTGTTCTATTATTCCATCTATACTAACCTCCACCAGGTTGCAAATTCAAAATAATTTTTATCTGCATCTAGCTCTGAAAAAATATTTGTGCTTGTAGCAGTGTGAGGGACTTGTTCTATTAGTCCATCTATACTAACCTCCACCAGGTTGCAAATTCAAAATAATTTTTATCTGCATCTAGCTCTGAAAATATATTTGGTCTTATAGCAATGTGTGGGACTTGTTCTAAGAGTCCATTTATACTAACCTCCACCTGGTTTCAAATTCAAAATAATTTTTATCTGCATCTAGCTCTGAAAAAATATTTGGGCTTGTAGCAGTGTGTGGAACTTGTTCTGTTAGTCCATCTATACTAACCTCCACCAGGTTGCAAATTCAAAATAATTTTTATCTGCTTCTAGCTCTGAAAAAATATTTGGGCTTGTAGTAGTATGTGGGACTTGTTCTATTAGTCCATCTATACTAACCTCCACCAGGTTGCAAATTCAACATTTTTTTCATCTGCATCTAGCTCTGAAAAAATATTTGGGCTTGTAGCAATGTGTGATACTTGTTCTATTAGTCCATCTATACTAACCTCCACCAGGTTTCAAATTCAAAATAATTTTTATCTGCATCTAGCTCTGAAAAAATATTTGGGCTTGTAGCAGTGTGTGGGATTTGTTCTATTAGTCCATCTATACTAACCTCCACCAGGTTGCAAATTCAAAATAATTTTTATCTGCATCTAGCTCTGAAAAAATATTTGGGCTTGTAGCAGTTTGTGGGACTTGTTCTATTAGTCCATCTATACTAACCTCCATGAGGTTGCAAATTCAAAATAATTTTTATCTGTATCTAGCTCTGAAAAAATATTTGGGCTTGTAGCAATGTGTGGGACTAGTTCTATTAGTCCATCTATACTAACATCCAACAGGTTGCAAATTCAAAATAATTTTTATCTGCATCTAGCTCTGAAAAAATATTTGGGCTTGTAGCAGTGTGTGGGACTTGTTCTATTAGTCCATGTATTCTAACCTCCACCAGGTTGCAAATTCAAAATAATTTTTATCTGAATCTATCTCTGAAAAAATATTTGGGCTTATAGCAGAGTGTGGGACTTGTTCTATTAGTCCATCTATACTAACCTCCACCAGGTTGCAAATTAAAAAATTCTTTTATCTGCATCTAGCTCTGAAAAAATATTTGGGCTTGTAGCAGTGTGTGGGACTTGCTCTATTAGTCCATCTATACTAACTTCCACCAGGTTGCAAATTCAAAATAATTTTTATCTGCATCTAGCTCTGAAAAAATATTTGAGCTTGTAGCAATGTGTGGGACTTGATCTATTAGTCGATCTATACTATCCTCCACCAGGTTTCAAATTCAATATAATTTTTATCTGCATCTAGCTCTGAAAAATTATTTGGGCTTGTAGCAGTGTGTGGGACATGTACTATTAGTCGATCTATACTAACCTCTACCAGTTTGCAATTTCAAAATAATTTTTATCTGCATCTAGCTCTGAAAAAATATTTGGGCTTGTAGCAGTGTGTGGGACTTGTTCTATTAGTCCATCTATACTAACCTGCTCCAGGTTTCATATTCAAAATAATTTTTATCTGCATCTAGCTCTGAAAAAATATTTTGGCATGTAGCAGTGTGTGGGACTTGTTCTATTATTCCATCTATACTAACCTCCACCAGGTTGCAAATTCAAAATAATTTTTATCTGCATCTAGCTCTGAAAAAATATTTGGGCTTGTAGCAGTGTGAGGGACTTGTTCTATTAGTCCATCTATACTAACCTCCACCAGGTTGCAAATTCAAAATAATTTTTATCTGCATCTAGCTCTGAAAAAATATTTGGTCTTATAGCAATGTGTGGGACTTGTTCTAAAAGTCCATCTATACTAACCTCCACCTGGTTTCAAATTCAAAATAATTTTTATCTGCATCTAGCTCTGAAAAAATATTTGGGCTTGTAGCAGTGTGTGGGACTTGTTCTGTTAGTCCATCTATACTAACCTCCACCAGGTTGCAAATTCAAAATAATTTTTATCTGCATCTAGCTCTGAAAAAATATTTGGGCTTGTAGTAGTATGTGGGACTTGTTCTATTAGTCCATCTATACTAACCTCCACCAGGTTGCAAATTCAACATTTTTTTCATCTGCATCTAGCTCTGAAAAAATATTTTGGCTTGTAGCAATGTGTGGTACTTGTTCTATTAGTCCATCTATACTAACCTCCACCAGGTTTCAAATTCAAAATAATTTTTATCTGCATCTAGCTCTGAAAAAATATTTGGGCTTGTAGCAGTTTGTGGGACTTGTTCTATTAGTCCATCTATACTAACTTCCATGAGGTTGCAAATTCAAAACAATTTTTATCTGTATCTAGCTCTGAAAAAATATTTGGGCTTGTAGCAATGTGTGGGACTAGTTCTATTAGTCCATCTATACTAACATCCAACAGGTTGCAAATTCAAATTAATTTTTATCTGCATCTAGCTCTGAAAAAATATTTGGGCTTGTAGCAGTGTGTGGGACTTGTTCTATTAGTCCATGTATTCTAACCTCCACCAGGTTGCAAATTCAAAATAATTTTTATCTGCATCTATCTCTGAAAAAATATTTGGGCTTATAGCAGAGTGTGGGACTTGTTCTATTAGTCCATCTATACTAACCTCCACCAGGTTGCAAATTCAAAAATTCTTTTATCTGCATCTAGCTCTGAAAAAATATTTGGGCTTGTAGCAGTGTGTGGGACTTGCTCCATTAGTCCATCTATACTAACCTCCACCAGGTTGCAAATTCAAAATAATTTTTATCTGCATCTAGCTCTGAAAAAATATTTGGGATGTAGCAGTTTGTGGGACTTGTTCTATTAGTCCATCTATACTAACCTCCATGAGGTTGCAAATTCAAAATAATTTTTATCTGTATCTAGCTCTGAAAAAATATTTGGGCTTGTAGCAATGTGTGGGACTAGTTCTATTAGTCCATCTATAATAAAATCCACCAGGTTGCAAATTCAAAATAATTTTTATCTGCATCTAGCTCTGAAAAAATATTTGGGCTTGTAGCAGTGTGTGGGACTTGTTCTATTAGTCCATGTATTCTAACCTCCACCAGGTTGCAAATTCAAAATAATTTTTATCTGCATCTATCTCTGAAAAAATATTTGGGCTTATAGCAGAGTGTGGGACTTGTTCTATTAGTCCATCTATACTAACCTCCACCAGGTTGCAAATTCAAAAATTCTTCTATCTGCATCTAGCTCTGAAAAAATATTTGGGCTTGTAGCAGTGTGTGGGACTTGCTCTATTAGTCCATCTATACTAACCTCCACCAGGTTGCAAATTCAAAATAATTTTTATCTGCATCTAGCTCTGAAAAAATATTTGGGCTTGTAGCAGTGTGTGGGACTTGTTCTATTTGTCCATGTATACTAACCTCCACCAGGTTGCAAATTCAAAATAATTTTATCTGCATCTAGCTCTGAAAAAATATTTGGGCTTGTAGCCGTGTGTGGGACTTGTTCTATTAGTACATCTATACTAACCTTCACCAGGTTTCAAATTCAAAATAATTTTTATCTGCATCTAGCTCTGAAAAAATATTTTGGTTTGTAGCAGTGTGTGGGACATGTTCTATTAGTCCATCTATACTAACCTCCACCTGGTTTCAAATTCAAACTAATTTTTATCTGCATCTAGCTCTGAAAAAATATTTGGGCTTGTAGCAGTGTGAGGGACTTGTTCTATTAGTCCATCTATACTAACCTCCACCAGGTTGCAAATTCAAAATAATTTTTATCGGCATCTAGCTCTGAAAAAATATTTGGGCTTGTAGCAGTGTGTGGGACTTGTTCTATTTGTCCAAGTATACTATCCTCCACCAGGTTGCAAATTCAAAATAATTTTTATCTGCATCTAGCTCTGAAAAAATATTTGGATATTTGGGCTTGTAGCAGTGTGTGGGACTTGTTCTATTAGTCCATCTATACTAACTTCCACCAGGTTTCAAATTCAAAATAATTTTTATCTGCATCTTGCTCTGAAAATATATTTGGGCTTGTAGCAGTGTGTGGGACTTGTTCTATTAGTCCATCTATACTAACCTCCACCAGGTTTCAAATTCAAACTAATTTTTATCTGCATCTAGCTCTGAAAAAATATTTGGGCTTGTAGCAGTGTGAGGGACTTGTTCTATTAGTCCATCTATACTAACCTCCACCAGGTTTCAAATTCAAAATAATTTTTATCTGCATCTAGCTCTGAAAAAATATTTGGGCTTGTAGCAATGTGTGGTACTTGTTCTATTAGTCCATCTATACTAACCTCCACCAGGTTTCAAATTCAAAATAATTTTTATCTGCATCTAGCTCTGAAAAAATATTTGGGCTTGTAGCAGTGTGTGGGACTTGTTCTATTAGTCCAGCTATACTAACCTCCACCAGGTTGAAAATTCAAAATAATTTTTATCTGCATCTAGCTCTGAAAAAAATATTTGGGCTTGTAGCAGTTTGAGGGACTTGTTCTATTAGTACATCTATACTAACCTCCATGAGGTTGCAAATTCAAAATAATTTTTATCAGTATCTAGCTCTGAAAAAATATTTGGGCTTGTAGCAATGTGTGGGACTAGTTCTATTAGTCCATCTATACTAACATCCAACAGGTTGCAAATTCAAAATAATTTTTATCTGCATCTAGCTCTGAAAATATATTTGGGCTTGTAGCAGTTTGTGGGACTTGTTCTATTAGTCCATGTATTCTAACCTCCACCAGGTTGCAAATTCAAAATAATTTTTATCTGCATCTATCTCTGAAAAAATATTTGGGCTTATAGCAGTGTGTGGGACTTGTTCTATTAGTCCATCTATACTAACCTCCACCAGGTTGCAAATTCAAAAATTCTTTTATCTACATCTAGCTCTGAAAAAATATTTGGGCTTGTAGCAGTGTGTGGGACTTGCTCTATTAGTCCATCTATACTAACCTCCACCAGGTTGCAAATTCAAAATAATTTTTATCTGCATCTATCTCTGAAAAAATATTTGGGCTTGTAGCAGTGTGTGGGACTTGTTCTATTAGTCCATCTATACTAACCTGCACCAGGTTGCAAATTCAAAATAATTTTTATCTGCATCTAGCTCTGAAAAAATATTTGGGCTTGTAGCAGTGTGTGGGACTTTTTCTATTATTCCATCTATACTAAACTGTACCAGGTTGCAAATTCAAAATATTTTTTATCTGCATCTAGCTCTGGAAAAATATTTGGGCTTGTAGCAGTGTGTGGGACTTGTTCTATTATTCCATCTATACTAACCTCCACCTGGTTTCAAATTCAAAATAATTTTTATCTGCATCTAGCTCTGAAAAAAATATTTGGGCTTGTAGCAGTGTGTGGGACTTGTTCTGTTAGTCCATCTATACTAACCTCCACCAGGTTGCAAATTCAAAATAATTTTTATCTGCATCTAGCTCTGAAAAAATATTTGGGCTTGAAGTAGTATGTGGGACTTGTTCTATTAGTCCATCTATACTAACCTCCACCAGGTTGCAAATTCAACATTTTTTTCATCTGCATCTAGCTCTGAAAAAATATTTGGGCTTGTAGCAATGTGTGATACTTGTACTATTAGTCCATCTATACTAACCTCCACCAGGTTTCAATTTCAAACTAATTTTTATCTCCATCTAGCTCTGAAAAAATATTTGGGCTTGTAGCAGTGTGAGGGACTTGTTCTATTAGTCCATCTATACTAACCTCCACCAGGTTTCAAATTCAAAATAATTTTTATCTGCATCTAGCTCTGAAAAAATATTTGGGCTTGTAGCAGTGTGTGGGACTTGTTCTATTAGTCCATGTATGCTAACCTCCACCAGGTTGCAAATTCAAAATAATTTTTATCTGCATCTAGCTCTGAAAAAATATTTGGGCTTGTAGCAGTGTTTGGGACTTGTTCTGTTAGTCCATCTATACTAACCTCCACCAGGTTTCAAATTCAATATAATTTTTATCTGCATCTAGCTCTGAAAAAATTTTTGGGCTTGTAGCAGTGTGTGGGACTTGTTCTATTAGTCCATCTCTACTAACCTCCTCCACGTTGCAAAATCAAAAAAATTTTATCTGCATCTAGCTCTGAAAAAATATTTGGGCTTGTAGCAGTGTGTGGGACTTGTTCTATTAGTCCATCTATACTAACCTCCACCAGGTTGCAAATTCAAAATAATTTTTATCTGCATCTAGCTCTGAAAAAATATTTGGGCTTGTAGAAGTGTGTGGGACTTGTTCTATTAGTCCATCTATACTAACCTCCACCAGGTTGCAAATTCAAAATAATTTTTATCTGTATCTAGCTCTGAAAAAATATTTGGGCTTGTAGCCGTGTGTGGGACTTGTTCTATTAGTCCATCTATACTAACCTCCACCACCTGTGTATGTAATAAAATTATTTTACTGCATCTAACTCAGCCAATACTATTGGGCTAATACCACAGTTTGGCCACTCAGCTCTGCTCGTTTCCCATCCATTGTTTTTTGTGGAAACAACTCCAGAGTTGTCAATTAGTTAACCTCCAAAATTAGTGGAAAAAAGCCTGCTGCTGGTGGAAAGGGGAATAGGCGTGTTGGGAAGGGAACAAAAGGTTGTGTCCGTGGGGTATTTGTTAAAGCAACAGTAACATCTGCTGAAGAAAGACCATCTTCCAGCCAAACTAAGATGTCTACTTCTTTTAGCGGACAATGTGATAATATCCCTTTCTTACGGCCACACCAATCGCTACAAATTCCAGATGAGGCACAAAAACAGCAGGTGCTTCAACGTATATCAAGTGCTCCTTTAAGTGGGCTCTCCTCCACCTCAACTTCAACATCACAAATACTCCAGTCCTCAGAGGTGTCACCCCAATCTCACTTGCTTCCTCACAGCTCCCAAGTCTCCAGCTGCTCGTGTGATTATGGGGTAGAACAGATGGTTGAGTCTGCAGAGCTGTTTACTCATACTATAGCCTGGGAATCAGAGGTCGGCTCCAGAGCTTATGTTAATCCAGGCGAGGAAATCATCTGCACTGGTTCCCAGAATCTTTATGAGTCGGTTCCAGGACCAGACGCAGAAGGTTCTGACCATAATGTAGAGCCTCGTTCCCAAACTGTAACTCCTGTTGGTGGAGACAATGAGGAAGACGATGATGAGACTCAAATACCTGATTGGAGCGACAACTTGAGTTTTTTGTCAGGGCAGGAACAGGTTGGCTCTGAGGACGACGGGTGTGATAACACACAGGGTGATGATGACGAGCTTGAAGATCCCACTTACTGTCAACCCACAGTCAGTCAGTCGATGAGGTCAGCAGAGGAGGTGGAGGAGGATGCTAGTGATGACGAGGTCAGGTTGCGCCTTCCTGGACAGAGACATAGTACTGGAAGCATGTCAACAACTGCATCCTCAAACACAACTCTGCCTCTGACCACAAGTCGTGGTGGCTCTTCAGGTCTCATGGGTGCTAAGCCTTGCATAGCCTGGGCATTTTATCAGATCGATAAGGATGACCCAACTCATGCTATCTGTAACATTTGTCAGCAAAAGCTAAGTAGAGGCCAATAAATACATAGTTTGAGTACTTCATGCATGAACCGGCACATGGATATGAAGCATAAATTGCAGTGGGAAGCTCACTGTGCTACAATGCGGCCTAGCCGGCCGGGCCAGCCACCGTCTGCCACATCTTGTGCATCCGCAGCCTCTTCATCCTCTGTGACTGGGGGGGACAGCAGTCACACCTGTTTTGGGACGCAGACCTGCCACCTCTTTACCCGCAACAGCCAGCGTGATTGGCAGGTCATCATTTTCTTTGGAGGTGGAAACACCTGCAGGTGTTCAGCGCTGTCCGACATCGATAGCAACACCTTTGGATTAAGGTAACCTAACATGTCTGCCTGCATCTTCCTCACAGACCGGCAGTTTGCCGGGGACACCCTTTTCAGCCCCGTCTAAGCACAACAGCCAGCCCTCGGTCCCTCAGATGTGGACAAGTAAAAGACCATTTCCTCCTAGTCATGAGAAAGCTACGAGGTTGAATTCACCATCTGCAAGATCTTGGCTACAGAAATGCTGCCTTTCCACCTGGTGGACACAGAGGATTTTCGAGGCCTTATATCTGTCGCAGTACCCCAGTACCAGATGCCCAATCGGCACTACTTCTCAAAGAAAGGTGTGCCTGCGCTCCACCAGCATGTCGCACACAACATCACCGCTTCTTTGAGAAACTCTGTGTGTGACAGGGTGCATTTCACCATAGACACATGGACGATTAGGCATGGACAGGGTCGTTACATGTCGCTGACTGGGCACTGGGTAACTATGGTGACAGCAGGACAAGGGGCTGCTGTCTAAGTCTTGCCGTCCCCACGAGTTGTGCGTCAATCCTCTTTGTCTCGAAGTTCCTCCACTGCTTCTGTCTCCACAACCTCCTCTTGGTCCTCAACCTGCACCCAAAGCCTGTCTGGTCATGCCACAAGCTTTCTAACTACGCAGAAGGGATCCTGCACACCTCCTTACTATGCTGGCAGCAGGGCTCAACGTCATCAGGCGGTTTTTACTTTGAAATGTCTGGGAAATGTGAGTCACAAAGCCGAGGAGTTGTGGTCAGGTCTGGAGAACCAGTTTCATGAATAGTTGTCTCTGCTGGACCTGAAACCAGGGAAGGCCGTGTGCGACAATGCTGCAAACCTGGGTGCGGCCCTTCGCCGGGGCAATGTCACACACGTGCCTTGTATGGCTCACGTGTTGAACCTGGTTGTCCAGCAATTTTTAGCCCACGATCCCGGACTAGATGGCCTTCTGCAGAGGACACGGTCGCTCTGTGCTCACTTCCATCGTTCGCATCCCGTAGCTCAGCGACTTACATCTCTACAGAAGTCGTTGGGCCTGCCACTTCACCGGCTAAAATGCGATGTGCCTACCCGGTGGAATTCAACTCTGCACATGTTGCAGCGACTGTGGCAGCACCGACAAGCCCTGGTGCAATATGTTCTGACGTATAGCCTGGGCCAACGAGATCCAGAGGTGGGGCAAATCACGCTGGAGGAGTGGTCTCAGATCAGGGACCTATGCACCCTTCTGCACAGTTTTGAAATGGCGACGAAGATGTTTAGTGCTGACGATGCCATTATCAGCATGAGTATTCCGGTGATTTACATGCTGGAGCACATGTTAAACAGAATTCGGAGTCAGGTGGTGGCACAAGAGGAGGTGGAGGAAGTAGAGGAGGAGGAGTTGTATGAGGAAGGGCTAACATCTGCAAGGTCCAGACGGTCGGCAGCACCAAGGTGGCCGGCATGTGAGGTTGGGGGAGAATCGTTTTACCAGGGCGCATGGTAGCAGCCAAACTAGTGAGGAAGGTGCAGGAGCCCAAGAAGAAGTGGAGGACGAACTGATGGAAGACTCATCAGATGAGGGAGACCTTGATCACATTTTTGTTGTGCGAGGTTGGGGGGAGAGGGCAGAGGAAGGAAGCATGATTGTTACCTCGCCACCAACACAACAGGGACTTGGTGCTCCTGGATGAGTGCCTTCTTGCTGCATTACCTGCAACATGACCCTCGAATTGTGAGAATTAGAAATAATACTCACTACTGGGTTGCCACACTGTTAGATCCCCTGTACAAAAGTAAATTTGCAGAAATTATTCCTGCCATAGAAAGGGATGCACGCATGCAGGAGTATCAGCAGAGACTGTTGCAGAATCTTACATGTGCTTTTCCACAAAACACCAGTGGTGCACGTAGTGAATCTCACAGTTCCAACTTGCCAACCGTGGGACCGTCGAGTGTTCAGCACTCAAAACCGTATCAGAAACACAGTATCTGCTGGTAACATCAATTTTGCGGAATCATTTCACCACTATTTTAGCCCATCCTTTGCAAGGCCACAGGAGACAAGAAGTCTGACACATAGTCAACGCCTAGAGACGATGGTACAGGAGTATCTCCAAGTAAACATTGAAGCCATGACTGTGTCACTGGACCCTTGCTCTTTTTGGGCTTCCAATCTGGATAAATGGCCGGAGCTCGCCACTTACGCCTTGGAGATCTTATCATGCACCGCAGCCAGCGTTCTGTCTGAACGTGTGTTCAGCTCTGCTGGTGGTGTGCTGACAGATATGCGCACGCCGCTCTCCACTGATAATGTAGATAGACTCACGTTCATAAAGATGAACAAATCATGGATCCGAAAGGACTTTTCTACCCCTGTGTCATCCTGGGGAGAGTAAAAGCTTGATGATTTGTTAAACTCAAGTCACCAACCGTTTTAAGCTTTAAAATGACTGATCCTCAATTTTTGCCTTGTAGCAGTGTGCAGTACTGATTCAATTAGACAATCTATATTAAATTCCACCAGATTTTAAAATTACTAATTAGAGATGAGCGTTGTTCTACTCGAACTGTTCGCCAATCTCAAATTCGAGCTGTTTTGGGCGGTGTTCGAGCCGTTCGGCGAACACGAACAATTTGAGAAAAATTCGGCTGTTCGAGGTTATGTTCGATAACTGTTCGTGCACCAAAATCATAACTGGATTTTTTCTCAGTAATGAAGAAAATTAATGTTAATACACAGTTTGAGTGTACAGCGGGGTGGGGGGAGGGGCAGGGGATGGATCTCTGCAGGAACAATGAAGATCTCCATTTTTTTTTTCTCTTTCCCGCATTTACAGTGGGGAGGTGCAATCTGTCAGCCTATCAGCAGCGCACACACGGAGCGAAGTGCTTTTTTTCACACAAGCAAGGGCATGTGTCATTGGCAGTGTATGTCACATGTCCTTGCCCTATAAGACCAAGCCATTTTCCCCGTCGCCACCATTTTCTCACTGCTGCAGCTGCGTGTTAGACGGCACCGCTGTTGCTGTGTGCGCTATACCTTGTTAATTTCAAGCCAATTTTTGCACAAATCTACAGATAGCTTGGGAGTAGGGAATAGTTGTGATTGCAGTCCTTTTAAGGACTAGGTTACAGCATTTCCTATGACTTTTATCAGGCAGGTCTGTGCTCTTAAATAGATAGGTTGTGGGAGTAAAGACTAATTGTAATTGGAGTCCTTTTCAGGACAAGGTTACATCAGTTCCTATCAGTTTTTGCCAGGCAGGTCTGTGCCAGTGCTGTGCAAGTTTTTTTCACAGCATTTGGCTGAATCTAGCAAAGCTAATCCTTTTTGGCCTATTGCAGAGTGTGTTAGTCAGTGGAGTAGCCTATCTGTCTTGCAAGATATACCACCTGTGTATAGAATACCAATTTTTTTACTGCACCTAGTGAAGTAAAATCTTTTGGGCATAGCATCATTCTATTAGTCCATCTATACTGACCTCCATCAGGTTGCAAATTGAATATAATTTTTTTCTGCATCTAGCTCTGAAAAAATATTGGGCTTCTAGCTGTGTGTGGGACTTGTTGTATTAGCCAATCTATACTGACCTCCATCAGGTTGCAAACTGAATATATTTTTTTCTGCATCTACCTCTGAAAAAATATTGGGCTTCTAGCTGTGTGTGGGACTTGTTCTATTAATCCATCTATACAGACCTCCATCAGGTTGCAAACTGAATATATTTTTTTCTGCATCTACCTCTGAAAAAATATTGGGCTTCTAGCTGTGTGTGGGACTTGTTGTATTAGTCCATCTATACTGACCTCCATCAGGTTGCAAATTAAAAATAATTTTTATCTGCATCTACAGTACCTCTGAAAAAATATTTGGGCTTCTAGCTGTGTGTGGGACTTGTTCTATTAGTCCATCTATACTGACCTCCATCAGGTTGCAAATTGAATATAATTTTTATCTGCATCTAGCTCTGAAAAAATATTTGGCCTTCTAGCAGTGTGTGGGACTTTCTCTATTAGTCCATCTATACTGACCTCCATCAGGTTGCAAATTAAAAATAATTTTTATCTGCATCTACCTCTGAAAAAATATTTGGGCTTCTAGCTGTGTGTGGGACTTGTTCTATTAATCCATCTATACAGACCTCCATCAGGTTGCAAACTGAATATATTTTTTTCTGCATCTACCTCTGAAAAAATATGTGGCCTTCTAGCAGTGTGTGGGACTTTCTCTATTAGTCCATCTATACTGACCTCTATCAGGTTGCAAATTCAAAATAATTTTTTGTCTGCATCTAGCTCTGAAAAAATATTGAGCTTCTAACTGTGTGTGGGACTTGTTGTATTAGTCCATCTATACTGACCTCCATCAGGTTGCAAACTGAATATATTTTTTTCTGCATCTACCTCTGAAAAAATATTGGGCTTCTAGCTGTGTGTGGGACTTGTTCTATTAATCCATCTACACAGACCTCCATCAGGTTGCAAACTGAATATATTTTTTTCTGCATCTACCTCTGAAAAAATATTGGGCTTCTAGCTGTGTGTGGGACTTTTCTATTAATCCATCTATACAGACCTCCATCAGGTTGCAAACTGAAAATATTTTTTTCTGCATCTACCTCTGAAAAAATATTGGGCTTCTAGCAGTGTGTGGGACTTTCTCTATTAGTCCATCTATACTGACCTCCATCAGGTTGCAAATTCAAAATAATTTTTTGTCTGCATCTAGCTCTGAAAAAATGTTGGGCTTCTAGCTGTGTGTGGGACTTGTTGTATTAGTCCATCTATACTGACCTCCATCAGGTTGCAAATTAAAAATAATTTTTATCTGCATCTACAGTACCTCTGAAAAAATATTTGGGCTTCTAGCTGTGTGTGGGACTTGTTCTATTAGTCCATCTATACTGACCTCCATCAGGTTGCAAATTGAATATAATTTTTATCTGCATCTAGCTCTGAAAAAATATTTGGCCTTCTAGCAGTGTGTGGGACTTTCTCTATTAGTCCATCTATACTGACCTCCATCAGGTTGCAAATTGAATATAATTTTTATCTGCATCTAGCTCTGAAAAAATATTTGGCCTTCTAGCAGTGTGTGGGACTTTCTCTATTAGTCCATCTGTACTGACCTCCATCAGGTTGCAAATTACAAATAATTTTTATCTGCATCTACCTCTGAAAAAATATTTGGGCTTCCAGCAGTGTGTGGGACTCATTGTATTAGGCCATCTATACCAAGCTCCACAAGCTTTGAAATTAATAATAATTTTTAGCTGCATCTAGCCCTGAAAATAATTTTTCCCAATAGTGGTAGCAATAGAAATATGGGGCGCGCGCCTGGCTAACAAAAATATACGCTTCATAACACAAAACACCAGCCTAGCGCACTGCATTAATAAGATGGCATCATCGTCTCTCCCAGTGCTAGGCCTACTACGCAGGCTAGTATTCCTGTGCCTAAAACACAATGTATGGGTCCGCGCTAGCCACTATGCTGAGGGGTATAAAGCTGCTGCTAACGCTTTATAACAATTCAATTGGCAGATTTTCACAGAGCTCTTCCACAACGCCCACCCATCGGGCAACAGTTGCCCACCCTCCCTATGGGATCTAGTGGCGAATAGTTGATGCCATTAATCAGAGCGTCAGTTGCCCCGTCAACGTGGCAAGCATACGGTAAGGCATGGGAAGAGTGGACACGACTAGTAGCAGGCAGACGGGTTGACCAATGTGAACAAGCCAGATCACAAGTCACCATAGAATTTCTCCACCAGCTAATGATGAGGGGCATATCAGGGGCGTCAGCGCAGCGGTGTCTGACCGGAGTAGCATTTCACTTCCAACTACTGAATTGGGGAGATGTGACAAAGATTCATCATCAGACAATCCATAAAAGGGTGGAAAAGGAGTCAGCCAAGTCAGGAATGTAGACGTCCCGTCCCGTGTCACTAAAACTGATTTCTCACATCTTATCCCTAACACCATTAACATGACACTCACAATTTGAAGCAACACTAATGTCTACTGCATTTGTGATCGCCTTCTTCGGGGCGCTATGTATAAGCGAATTAGTCCCTCAATCCAAAATTACCACCAGTGGACGCTTATTACACCAGGAAGTAGTCATAGCCAATATTGCAATACGTGTACGCATACACCAATCGAAAACGGTTCCAGCGGGCAGGGGTACTTGGGTACTTCTACAACCCACAAACGGTACACTGAGTCGGGTAACAATAGTAAAAACATATCTAACCATCAGATCACAAAGTAATTTCTTCGTATCACACATTGATGGAACGCCATTATCAAGATACCTGTTCCAAGCTATATTTCATAAATGCATAACATCGGCAGGGAACCACCCCAAAGATTACGGGACACACTCATTCCGCATAGGTGCGGCCACGGAAGCAGCAAGAGCAGGACTGTCAGAAACGGAAGTTCAGAGGATAGGGAGATGGCGATCCACGTGTTTGGCGAGATACATAAGACCGGACCTGTTATCCTAACGTGGTTTGTTTCTTTTACAGGTGACGCTAAGCCAACAGTGTGAGTGATAGGCCACTCGTATATATATTGGGCACAAAAAAGGGCGAAAGTCCGTCCAGGCGGGAGGAAATTAGAATTTCATAACACATATTTCAACTGGAGAGGTATTAGAGGCCTGCTATGGCCACAGGTACTAATGGAGGTAATCAAGGTAGGGAGAGAGGCAAGAGGTCCGGTCATCTTAGTTATACAGGCCGGGGGAAACAACCTAGGTCATCACAAGAGCGCATAACTAATGGCAATAATGAAACTAGACACTGAGCGCTTCAGAGAATTTTTCACAAAATTAGCTATAGTATGGTCAGAGATTGTGCCGATAGCGGTATGGCAAGGTGCGCGAGACATCACGGCCATCGAATGGACAAAGCGGGTAATAAATATTCGGATGGCAAAATTTAGAAGAGACAGAGGCGGTGTAGTGATACGACACCGACAACTGGAAGGAGATAAAGCAGGCCTCATGCGGCCCGACGGTGTTCACTTAATAGATATTGGACTGGACATATTCCTGTCAGGACTCCAGGACGGAGTGGAACAAGCGTTAAGAGTGATGGGTGGGGGTCAGAGTCCTGCATACGAGTACGTTGGATCCTCCGTGGCCTGGAAATAGAAAGGACATGTTGGAGAGTTACACTTGTTGGCCAACTTGCCGGAGTGGGGACCCAGGGCATGCTGCAACAAGCTGAATTATTTTAGAAATAAAATGCCTTTCTAATGGAATGAGTATAAAGAGTTAATAAAGCTGTGACCGATCCTCACATATCCAGTTGTAAGAGTTACATTATTGGGTTGTCCATGAAAGGGGGGCGGTAGGGGGGCTGAGCATCTGGGTTTGGTTGGGGGTCCCCACCGTCTGCCTAGGCTAGATTAATTTAAAAATTCTTATTAGATGCACAGGCGGTGCAGCTTGCTTCGCAGCTGGGCTACTACGCCCAAAGTATTGCCTAGGCTAGATGCAGTTAAAAATTCTACGCTGACTAGCAGACACTGAAGATTTGGGGCAGACCTCTGAGTAAACAGCTCTTCAGACTCAACCATCTGTGTTACCCCAAGCCATAGTGTATGTAGTTTCTTACAGTTAAAAGGGGGGGTGCGACCCAACCCACCTGGAATTGACGATGCCAACGTCACGTAAGACAAAGCAAGGGGACTCACAAAATTGTGGCACAGATACCACTTAACCCTAGAACGCATACCTGTGGCCTTGCAGGCCTGCCCAGTTAATTGTTTTCTATTTTCTGCAAGATTGCTTTAGTTAGAATTTTGAAACTCTAGGTATTCTTCATATATATAGTTGTTTGTCATTTGAGTTTGAGTTATTCCATGTTATTTGCACATGGGCCTAAAGGGCCCCAGGTATGTGAAAGTGTAGATTTTTATGGTCATGCGTTCTAGGGTTAAGTGGCATCAATTGCCCCACTGTTGCTTAAAATGGTTGGTGAGGTGATTTTACCAAATCCCCAAGCTTTTAGTCTCCCAAGGATGACACAGGGGTAGAAATGTCCTTGCGAATCCATGATTTGATCATCTTTATGAACGTGAGTCTGTCTACATTCTCAGTGGACAGCCGCATGCGCTTATCTGTCAGCACACCACCAGCAGCGCTGAACACACGTTCAGAGAGAACGCTGGCTGCATGGCATGACAAGATCTCCAAGGCGTGAGTGGTGAGCTCCTGCGATTTTTCAAGATTGGAATACCAAAATGAGCAAGGGTCCAGTGACACAGTCATGGCTTCGATGTTCACTTGGAGATTCTCCTGTACCATCCTCTCTAGGCATTGACTATGTGTCAGACTTCTTGTCTCCTGTGGCCTTGCAAAGGATGGTCTAAAAAAGTGGTGAAACGATTCCACAAAATTGCTGTTACCAGCAGATACTGTGTTACTGTTACTGTTTGAGTGATGAAGACTCGACAGTCCCACCGTTGGCAAGTTAGAACTGTGAGATTCACTACGTGCACCACTGGTGTTTTGTGGAAAAGCACATGTAAGATTCTGCAACAGATACTCCTGCATTCGTCAATACCTTTTTATGGCAGGAATTATTTTGGCAAATATACTTTTGTACCGGGGATCTAAGAGTGTGGCAACCCAGTAGTCGGGATTACTTCGAATTCTGACAATCCGGGGGTCATGTTGCAGGTAGTGCAGCAAGAAGGCACTCATGTGTCTTGCGCATCCAGAAGGACCAAGTCCTTGTTGTGTTGGTAGCGAGGTAAGAATCATGCTTCCTTCCTCTGCCCTCTCCCTCCAACCTCGCACAACATAAATGTGATCAAGGTCTCCCTCATCTGATGAGTCTTCCATGCCCATTGCCAGTTTGTCCTCCACTTCTTCCTCGACTCCTGCACCTTCCTCAACAGTTTGGCTGCTACCATGCGCCCTGGTTAATCCCTCTCCCCCACCCTCCCATGCCTGCCGCCTTGGTGCTGCCAACCGTCTGGACCTTGGAGATGTTATCCCTTCCGCATACGACTCCTCCTCTACTTCCTCCACCTCCTCTTGTCCCACCACCTGACTCCGAATTCTGTTTAACATGTGCTCCAGCATGTAAATCACCGTAATAGTCATGTTGATAATGGCATCGTCAGCACTAAACATCTTCGTCGCCATTTCAAGACTGTGCAGAAGGGTGCATAGGTCCCTGATCTGAGACCACTCCTCCAGCGTGATTTGCCCCACCTCTGGATCTCGTTGGCCCAGGCTATACGTCAGAACGTATTGCACCAGGGCTTGTCGGTGCTGCCACAGTCGCTGCAACATGTGCAGAGTTGAATTCCACCGTGTCGGCACATCGCATTTTAGCCGGTGAAGTGGCAGGCCCAACGACTTCTGTAGAGATGTAAGTCGTTGAACTGCGGGATGCGAACGGCGGAAGTGAGCACACAGCGACCGTGCACTCTGCAGAAGGCCATCTAGTCCGGGATAGTGGGCTAAAAATTGCTGGACAACCAGGTTCAACACGTGAGCCATACAAGGCACGTGTGTGACATTGCCCCGGCAAAGTGCCGCACCCAGGTTTGCAGCATTGTCGCACATGGCCTTCCCTGGTTGCAGGTCCAGTGGAGACAACCTTTCATGAAACTGGGTCTCCAGAGCTGACCAAAACTCCTCAGCTGTGTGACTCACATTTCCCAGACATTTCAAAGTAAACACTGATGCGTTGAGCCCTGCTGCCAGCATAGTAAGGAGGTGTGCAGGATTCCTTCTGCGCAGTTAGAAAGCAGGTGGCATTACCAGACAGGCTTTGGGTGCAGGTGGAGGACCGAGAGGAGGTTGAGGAGGCAGAAGCAGTGGAGGAAGTTCGAGATAAAGAGGATTAACACACAACTCGTGGGGACGGTAAGACTTGGACAGCAGCCCCTTGTCCTTCTGTCACCATAGTTACCCAGTGCCCAGTCAGCGACATGTAACGCCCCTGTCCATGCCTTCTCGTCCAAGTGTCTGTGGTGAAGTGCACCCTGTCACTGTTAGAACCTTGCTCTTAGGTTTTTTCCTTTGCTGGTCACATGACCTTGTTGGCCTATTTAATCCTGCTCCGCCCTTCTGGCTTTGCTGGACTTCATTGTATAACTACTTTCTAGCTAGCCTGTGCTCTGTATCTAACTCTGTTAGTTTGCTTGGTCTACGGACCTCTATGTTCTATATATTTTGTTTGTTCGTCTGTCTGCTACTATTTCTGTTAGGAGGTGTCCCATTTTCCTCCCAGTCCTTAGTACTTGTAGGGATTCCTTCCCCACATCTATAGGTCTCCGTACAGACTAGCTTAGGACTTTAGCAGGTCTGATCGCAGGATCAGGTTCCCTGTTACATCGTAGGGATTCAGCTGAGTTCTATCGTAGGGACAGATCTCCTCTCTTTCCTTAGCTCTGGTAGCAGAACATAACAGTAAGTCCAGCCTGCAAATTCTCTAAGGAAAGATTTTTCTGTTCCATCATGGTGTCGGTTCAGGATTTGGCTCATCGCCTGCAGGGACTCTCTCTGGAGGTGGCCGAGCTCCATCAGCACGTGAGTAACTGTCCTGGAGCACATTTCTTGGAGCCTAAGGTATGTTTGCCGGATTTATTTTTTGGTGAACACCGAGAATTTTTTTCATTTAAAAATGCTTGCTTATTGTATTTTCGTTTGAGACCCAAGTCCTCTGGGGATGAATCCCAGCGCATAGTGTTCATAATGTCACTTTTGCGCAAAGAGCCTCAGGAGTGGGCCTTTTCTTTGCAACCTAGTGATACATGCTTCAGATCAGTGGATAGTTTTTTTTTCTGCTTTGGGACTATTATATGATGATCCTGACCGTGTCGCATCAGCTGAGACTGAGTTGAGACGTTTGAAACAGGGATCAGGTAATGTGGAAAAATATTGTACTCATTTCCGTCGTTGGTCTACTCAAACAGGGTGGAACGATTCTGCTCTGAAAAGTCTATTTCTTGCTGGGCTCAATGAAAGGGTTAAAGACCTGCTAATTGCTTATCCTACACCTGAAGATTTGCAACAGGCTATGCAATTAGCTATACGGGTGGATAGGAGACTGCGTGCAAGGGTTAATGAGAGCAAATCCTCTGCTATGTCAGTTTCTGGTTATGAGAATGTGTGTACTAACAGTGGTGAACCGATGGAGATTGGATCGGTGGCACCTTGCTCTCAAGAAAAAGACCGTAGATTTTCTGAAGGCTTGTGTTTCTATTGCGGAAAATCTGGTCATTTGATTAAAGGATGTTGAGCAGTTCTTGCGTTGTTTTGTGGCAGACAATCAAGAGGGGTGGTCTGAGTTTCTGCCACTTGCTGAATTTGCTCTGAACTATCATACATCTTCTTCTGCTGGTTGTTCGCCTTTTTTTTGTTGTTCTGGGAGACATCCGTCGTTTGGGTCGTTCTCCAAGTTGGGATCTGCCGTGCCTGAGGAGGAGAATTTTTCCGGTGATTTGGAGAGAGTTTGGACGGATGTGCGTGGTAATCTTCAGGAGGCCAACAGAAAATCTAAAGACTACTTTGATAGGAAACGACAGGAGGTTTTGTTCGCTGTTGGTGACATGGTTTGGTTGTCCTCTAGGAATCTGCGGTTGAGGATTCTTTCTAAGAAATTGGGTCCCAAGTTTGTAGGGCCCTTTAAGGTGCTTCAGGTTGTCAACCAATCTGCTGTTAGGTTGGAGGTTCCTACCTCCTGGAGAATTAATCTGGTATTTCATGTCTCTCTGTTAAAAAAAGCTGTTGTGTCGGATGGTGACGCCTCTGCCTCTGTTCCTCCGGTGGTGGAGGACGGGGAATATGAAATTTCTCGCATCCTTAACTCTAGACGGTATAGAGGTAGTTTGCAGTATCTTGTGGCCTGGAAAGGTTTCGGACCCGAGGATAACTCTTGGGTGATATCAGATGATGTTTCCGCGTCCAGACTTATCAGAGCGTTTCACAGGAGATTTCCTGATAAGCCTGGTCCTAGGGGATCCGGAGGATCCTCTTAGAAGGGGGGGTACTGTTAGAACCTTGCTCTTAGGTTTTTTCCTTTGCTGGTCACATGACCTTGTTGGCCTATTTAATCCTGATCCGCCCTTCTGGCTTTGCTGGACTTCATTGTATAACTACTTTCTAGCTAGCCTGTGCTCTGTATCTAACTCTGTTAGTTTGCTTGGTCTACGGACCTCTATGTTCTATATATTTTGTTTGTTCGTCTGTCTGCTACTATTTCTGTTAGGAGGTGTCCCATTTTCCTCCCAGTCCTTAGTACTTGTAGGGATTCCTTCCCCACATCTATAGGTCTCCGTACAGACTAGCTTAGGACTTTAGCAGGTCTGATCGCAGATCAGGTTCCCTGTTACATCGTAGGGATTCAGCTGAGTTCTATCGTAGGGACAGATCTCCTCTCTTTCCTTAGCTCTGGTAGCAGAACATAACAGTCACACACAGAGTTTCTCAAAGAAGCTGTGATGTTGTGTGCGACATGCTAGTGGAGCGCAGGCACACCTTTCTTTGAGAAGTAGTGCCGACTGGGCATCTGGTACTGGGGCACTGTGACGGACATAAGGTCTTGAAAATCCTCTGTGTCCTCCAGGTGGAAAGGCAGCATTTCTGTAGCCAACAGCTTGCAGATGGTGAAATTCAACCTCTTAGCTTTCTCATGGCTAGGAGGAAATGGTCTTTTACTTTTCCACATCTGAGGGACCGAGGGCTGGCTGTTGTGCTTAGACGGTGTTGAGTAGGGTGTCCCCGGCAACTGCCAGTCTGTGAGGAAGATGCAGGCGGACATGTTAGGTTGCCTTGATCCAAAGGTGGTGCTCTCGATGTCGGAGAGCGCTCAACACTAGCAAATGTTTCCACTTCCCAATGAACTGACGACCTGCCAATCACACTGGCTGTCGCGGGTAAAGAGGTGGCAGGTCTGCGTCCAAAAACATGTGTGACTGCTGTCCCCCCAGTCACAGAGGATGAAGAGGCTGCGGATGCACAAGATGGGGCAGACGGTGGTTGGCCCAGCCGGCTAGGCCGCATTGTAGCACAGTGAGCTTCCCACTGCAACTTATGCTTCATATCCATGTGACGGTACATGCATGAAGTACTCAAACTATGCATTTTTTGGCCTCTACTTAGCTTTTGCTGACAAATATTACAGATAACACGAGTTGGGTCATCCTTATCGATCTGAATAAATGCCCAGGCTATGCAAGGCTTAGAGCCCATGTGACCTGAAGAGCCACTACGACTTGTGGTCAGAGGCAGAGTTGTGGTTGAGGATGCAGTTGTTGACGTGCTTCCAGTACTCCGTCTCTGTTCAGGAAGGCGCAACCTAACCTCGTCGTCAATAGCATCTGTGATGCCCCGCTGCGCTTGGTATCACAGATCCTACAAGAGTGCATTGATGGAATCCTCCACAAGAGGCCCCCATAAACATTCACACATCTCCACCTTCCACCTCAGACCAGCAGAGGGAGCCCGTTAGGGATATAAATAGGGAAGGTGGAGCTAGGCAGTTCAGTTCCTCTGAAGAGTTCCTGCAGTAGAGAAGCCTAAGAGAGGTCAGTCTGCAGTGGAGCTCAGTCTAGTCTAGAGAACGCAGTTAATAGTTCAGCAGTGGAGCACGAGGCTCCTGCTTGCTAGATTCAGGGAGCCCAGATAGAGCTTAAGGTGTGCCGGTGCCGTAAGATCAGTGAAGCGCGGCAAGCTGCCGTTAGTGTGTATAGCCTAGTGAGGGCCCGAGTAGGCCGAAGGCGAGTGGCGAGTTAGTACATAAGGGGCAAAGGAGCTTAACCAGCTCACCCCGAAGCATTTACCGGACACAGGATCGGAGCTTACCGGTATCTCTATGACCCAGTAAGGCATAACCGGAATCCCTGGAGAACTACAAGTCCCAGGATCGCTAAGGTGCTGATATGTAACAGAGCCAGGAGACGCTTAGGCCCCGCATACTGGGAGCGTGAACTCCAAGAGAAGGCCCTACCCCAAGGTCAGCCAGCGCAGGACAGAGACAAAGTTAGGCCTAGCTCCAGGCAGGTCAGAAACTTACTACGCAGAGGCAAGAAACAGGAGGCCCTACACCCGCTCATTGGGGAGGATCCTGATATGCACCCTTCACCCTACAGTGCTCCGGGATGTGCCTGAATTTCCACCAGTAAAAGGTACTGAAGTGACTACCGTGTCTGTTCCCGTTCTTGCTCTGACCCAGCTGGGTCTCGCCTGTCCTGCATTCCCCCTGCATACGCTGCCCTGAGACCTAGCTCCACCTGTGGGGAGCTATACCATCGAGCTGCCTTATCACCGGCCTCAGTGGACTGCTGCAGCGCTGGTGCTTGTCACCAGATACCACAGGTGGCGTCATGAACTCTTATAAAATTAACAATTATCCACCCTTTTAAAGAGAGACCCCAGGGTACGGGCCAGGGAGCCGACCACCGCGACATCCCCAAGGCCAGGCAAATGCCCGGGTACCGAGTCATCCCCATCCTCAGGGCTAGTCACATCCTCCTCCACCTACTCTGCTGACCTCATCGACTGTCTGACTGTGGGTTGACAGTAAGTGGGATCTCCAACCTCGTCATCATCACCCTGTGTGTTATCACACCCGTCGCCCTCAGAGCCAACCTCTTCCTGCCCTGACCGAAAAGTCAAGTTGTCGCTCCAATCAGGTATTTGAGTCTCATCATCGTCTTCATCATTGTCTCCACCAACAGGAGTTACAGTTTGGGAACAAGGGTCTACATTATGCTCAGAACCTTCTTCATCTGGTCCTGGATCCAACTTATAAAGATTCTGGGCATCGGATCAGATCATTTCCTCATCTGGATTAACAGAAGCTCTGGAGCAGACCTCCATTTCCCAGGCTATAGTATGAGTAAACAGCTGGGCAGACTCAGCCATCTGTGTTACCCCATACTCAGACGGGCAGCTGGAGACTTGGGAGCTGTGAGGAAGCAAGTGCGATTGGGGTGACACCTCTGAGGACTGGAGTATTTGTGATGTTGAAGTTGATGTGGAGGAGAGCCCACTTAAAGGAGCACTTGATATCCGTTGAAGCACCTGCTGTTTTTGTGCCTCATCTAGAATTTGTAGCGATGGGCGTGTCCGTAAGAATGGGATCATATCACATTGTCACGAAAAGAAGTCGACATCTTAGTTTGGCTGGAAGATGGTCTTTCTTCTGCAGATGTTACTCCCCCCCCCCCCACCGTAGGGGGCCTCGACCCCCCGGCGGACAGGCACCAGTATTGGGATAGGGGGGCTGGCCGTCAGGGTCCACCGCGGCTCTGGCACAAACCCAGCGACACAGAGGTGGCACAGGCAGGAACGGACTGGCCTTGTCGGCTTCTCACTTTTTAGATTTTAGAAGGGCATGATATGCCTATATCTGTGTCTCCCCCTCCTTTTACTCCTCCACCTCTTTTCTTTTCGCATGACTATATGTACTTGTCACTTTTCCATGTGTTAGTTGTGTCTTCTGAGCAGTTTGTCAGCTTTTGGACACCTTTGAAGGTGTTTTCTATGTGTTTCTATGTGTTTTTGTTTGCCTGCCATTGGTTTTAACGGTGTTCGAAGGTGTTCGACGAACAGTTCGACGAACAGTTCGGCGAACACACTGGTGTTCGACGAACCGAACCGAACTCGAACACTACGGGGGTGGCTCAACACTATTACTAATCATGTTTATCTGTATCTTGGCTGGAAAATAATTTGGGCATTGTAGCAGTTTGCAGTACTGATTCTATTAGGCAATCTATATTAAACTCCACCAGATTTAAAATTACTAATCATGTTTATCTGTATCTTGGCTGGAAAATAATTTGGGCCTTGTAGCAGTGTGCAGTACTGATTCTATTAGGCCATCTATACTAAACTCCACCAGATTTAAAATTACTAATCATGTTTATCTGTATCTTGGCTGGAAAATAATTTGGGCCTTGTAGCAGTTTGCAGTACTGATTCTATTGGGCCATCTATACTAAGCTCCACCAGCTTTCAAATTAATAATTATTTTTAGCTGCATCTAGCCCGGAAAATAATTTTGGGGCTCCTAGATGCGCAAGACACATGAGTGCCTTCTTGCTACACTACCTGCAACATGACCCTCAGATTGTCAGAATTCGAAGTAATCCTTACTACTGGGTTGCCACACTCTTAGATCCCCCACACTCTTCGATCAACCTTTTCATTTTAATAAAGAACAAAAAAATGGTCATTTTTGAAATTATAAGCATTAGCAGGTTCTTAGAAACTGAAATCAAACAGTTTTCAACTCAAAACTTTATTCTAGGTGATGTTACATTTGCACATAGGACCCCTTGTTCGAAAGGAGCTTCTCAACTCTCTCGTCCATTGAATTTGTCAGGTTTTGGATGGTTTCTGCTTCAATTGTTTTTCATGAGGACAGAATACCCTCCCAGAGCTGTTGCTTAGATGTGAACTGCCTCCCGCCATCATAGACACTCCTTTTGATGATGCTCCAGATGTTCTCAATGGGGTTGAGGTCAAGGGAGCATGGGGTCACACCATAAGTTTGTCCCCTTTTATGCCCATATCAGCCAGAGATGCATATGTGTTATGTGCAGCATGAGACGGTGCATTATCATGCATGAAAATGATCTTGCTGTGGAATACACGGTTCTTCTTCTTGAACCATGGCAGGAAGTGCTGTTTGAGAAACTCCACATACTTTATGGAGTTCATCTTTATTAGTGTTGAGCGAGCACTAAAATGCTCAGGTGCTCGAAGCTCGGGCCGAGCTCGCCGTGATGCTCGGGTGCTCGACCCGAGCAACGAGCCCAATGTTAGTCTATGGGAGACTCGAGCATTTTTGCGGTAGCACCCCCGGCAGTCTTTTAAAAGCCTAACAAGTGCCCAAAACGATAGTGACAGTGCTCAAAGGACATGGGGACAGCATGGGGATCGCCCCAGGAAGCATTTCTGACCCCCAGGTCACTGCTGTCAACAACGTGGTCAGAGGTATTAAGCCACTTTTACGGGCTCACAATAAAACGTTCAAAAACGAAAGTGAAACTTTTTTCCTGTGAAATATGTTAAGGAACATCCTTTCCAGGGAAAAGACTTGTGTATAAGTTAAAATAAATGACCAAAAACAAAAATACTCCTCCACACCTTCGGCTATGTTCACAAGTAGCATTTTTTATGCGTTTTTGCACTTTTGTATTGTTTTCAACTATGACAAATGCATTCACCGGGAAATGTCATTTTAACATTTTACAACTTTATCTGGCCATGTGCTGTGTGACACATGCATAAAGTTCTGAAAAGACATGGGAACAGCATGGGGAAGACCCCTGGAAACATCTCTGACTCACAGGTCACTGTCTAAAAGTGTGCACATCATAAGTGATCCTTGCCGCATCAGAAGATGCAGACTTGCAACTATCCCCATGCAAGTTCTAGTCCCACGGCAGTGTTCAATTGTACCTCCCCCATTCCTTGCAATACAAGCGCAAGTATGCAGCCTGCCACCCACCCACCCCCAGGCTGCAATACCATACTGTTTGCTTGCTTGAACTTGAAATTGGGCCTTTTAGGCATGTGGAGGCGGAATCTGGCCACCACGTCATGGCTGTGTTGGCGGCCTGGAATCCATACTCAGTCCCCAGCCACCCGGCGGCCGGGTGTCCATACTCGGTCCCCAGCCGCTCCGCGGCCGGGTGTCCACACACGGTCCCCAGCTGCCTGGGGGCAGCCGGGTATCCATAAACGGTCCCCAGCCGCCTCTATTTCTCCTTGGAACATCCCCTCACACACGTTTCTTATCCCGGCCTGCTTTAGGCAGCATTGGAGGAGCCCACCAGAGAACCAGACTCCTCCGGTGGGCCCTGACTTCTCTATCGGTGTAGTTGAGAGTGCCAAGGTGAGGAGCATGATGATGATGACAGAAGTTAGCATCTGCTATGTTTTCTTTTAATGCAAGTGTAAGTGTGCAGCCAGCCACCCACCCACCCCCAGACTGCAATTCCATACTGCTAGCTTGCACTTGAAATGGGGCCTTTTAGTTTGGAGGAGGCGGAAGCTGGCCACTACCTCATGGCTGCTTCGGCAGCGAGGTATCCATACTCAGTCCCCAGCTGCCCCTATTTGTCCTGGTGTGCCTTATACATAAGATTAAGCGCGTATACCAAAACATTACCTGTCCCCTCCCCAGTGCATTTAGTGGGAAGGAGAGCCTATTCCGCTCTAGTGTGTGCATGCCAAACCCCTGTTCATGGTACATGCGAAGATGCCTCCCACCTTGCACCTGTCGTTGCAGACTTGCAACTATCCCCATTCAAGTCCTTGTCCCAGGGCAGTGTTCAATTGTACCTCTCCCATTCCTTGCAATGCAAGCGCAAGTATGCAGCCTGACATCAACCCACCCCCAGGCTGCAATACCATACTGCTTGCTTGCTTGCACTTTAAATTGGGCCTTTTAGGCATGTGGAGGCGGAATCTGGCCACCACGCAATGGCTGTGTCGGCGGCCTGGTATCCATACTCAGTCCCCAGCCGCCTGGTGGCCGGGTGTCCCCGCTTGCTCCCCAGCCTCCAGGGGGTGCCGGGTGTCCATACTCGGTCCCCAGCCACCCCTATTTGTCCCGGTAACCTTTCCCACACTTTTCTTAGCCTGGCCTGCTTTAGGGCAGCATTGGCCGATCCCACCGGACTATCAGACTCCTCCGGTGGGTCTTGGCTTCTCCATCAGGGGAGTTGAGAGTGCCAAGGTGAGGAGCATGATGAGGATGATAGAAGTTAGCATCTGCTTTGGTTTGTTGTAATGCAAGCGCATGTATGTAGTAGCGGCTAGGCCTGAGGTGGTCAGCGTTTTGGCGCATATCCTACCTCCTCCGAGGATTGCTGGATGTTTTCCTGCTACTATCCAAGTTCTATGACTCCCATTAAAACAAAGCTTCAGGTGATAAATGATGGATGAGGTAGTGGCAAAGGAGAAAGAGCAGGAGGAACAGGGACCATTCACATCAATATCAGGCCAGTCAACCAGATAAGTCTTGTAGGATATGTTTCTGTAACAAAAGGAGCTGTTCGGCTACACAGTTATAGGGCATACAGTGAGTGCAATGCCTACCAAAAATTTCGAGGCACTCCAATGCCTCTTGGAAATGACATGGAGGTCAGAGGGCGTTAACTAAACCTTTTTTTCCATTTATAGCAACTGGGTCTCCTGTGCACTGTTGGCCTAAGCAGTGAATGGAAAGCTTTCCAAAAATTATGAGGAACTGCATTGCCCCTTACAAGAGCCATGTGTGGCACCCCAGGGGTCTGGTCACCACAGTAATAGAGATATTATGTCGGAGAGCAAGTGGGAGGTTTCCTGGTCAGGATCACTTAAACATGCAACATCCTCCTGCCCCAGTCCTGGGAGGGGAGAATTCTGCCCTTATAAACTGGATCTGGGGCGGGGTTGAGTGAGTCAGAGAACAGAGAACAGTCAGAGTCAGAGTGAGAGCAAGGGAAAGTAACAGCAAGGAGCTCTGTAGGAGCTAGGAGCTAAAGACCAGGGGCTGGAAGTTGAGCAGAGCTCGCCCTGGCCGAAGACAATAGGAACCGGACACAGGAGTCCGAGGCTGTGAGGACTTATATATCCAGCAGCAGAAACCAGCCGGCAGGGGATTTCAGGTCCTCTGGCCATAGAAGCCTGGAGGCTCAGTCACAAGCAAGGGACCAGCACCGCCGTCGTGGAGCGGAGGCTAACAGAAGGCCCCAAGTCACCAGCCATACGGGTGAGCACTACACGGTACACTCAGGGACGTGGGCTACTTCTACCCGCTTACAGCAAGGTAGCCAGGAAGAGTGCAGACAGACGGGGAGGCCTACAACTCCTCCTGGCCAGGGGAACTCCTGCTTGCTCACAGACTGACCAGGCCTCTTATGCTAGTCAGTACTCCCGGGAGGGTCTACCTTATAATCATCAGTAAAGACCCTGAACTGCACTGCAAAGACTCTGAGTCATTCCTGCTGCGCTCGTGCACCATCACCCCCATCATCCACACTCACTGCCCTGAGGCTAAACTCCTCCCATGGGGAGTTACCCCATTCTATGCTGCGCACACAACACCAGCCTCAGCGGTCTGCCTCGCAGCGGTGGTACTCCCTGACCGCAATCCACGGGTGACGCAGTCGGACAATTAACCTCAAAACCTAAGAAAGACTGCCAGTGGTTTGACCAGCCTGAGCCATGGGACTGGGTCACCGCCACGGAGACTACAGACCCCAGAGACCCGGCACCGGGTATCCCACACACGTGTACACATGGCCCAGGGGGCGTGTCACAAGCAGTACAGCATATTACAAACATAAGTCCCATTATTGGGGAGTGGGTGTCCTATAGTATTTGCTTATGCCTTGCAAGCAAAAGCTGCCAAAAATTAGGACGGAGGAACTTGCAATGCCCCTTACAAGAGCCATGCAGTACAGCATATTACAAACATAAGTCCCATTATTGGGGAGTGGGTCTCCCATAGTATTTGCTTATGCCTAGCAAGCAAAAGCTGCCAAAAATTAGGACGGAGCAACTTTCAATGCCCCTTACAAGAGCCATGCAGTACAGCATATTACAAACATAAGTCCCATTATTGGGGAGTGGGTCTCCCATAGTATTTGCTTATGCCTTGCAAGCAAAAGCTGCCAAAAATGAGGACGGAGCAACTTGCAATGCCCCTTACAAGAGCCATGCAGTACAGCATATTAAAAACATAAGTCCCATTATTGGGGAGTGGGTGTCCCATAGTATTTGCTTATGCCTTGCAAGCAAAAGCTGCCAAAAATTAGGATGGAGCAACTTGCAATGCCCCTTACAAGAGCCATGCAGTACAGCATATTACAAACATAAGTCCCATTATTGGGGAGTGGGTGTCTCATAGTATTTGCTTATGCCTTGCAAGCAAAAGCTGCCAAAAATTAGGACGGAGCAACTTGCAATGCCCCTTACAAGAGCCATGCAGTACAGCATATTACAAACATAAGTCCCATTATTGGGGAGTGGGTGTCCCTTAGTATTTGCTTATGCCTTCCAAGTAAAAGCTGCCAAAAATTAGGAAGGAGGAACTTGCAATGCTGGCACCCTGGTGGTATAATGGTGGTGGAGGCTGAGGATAAGGAGAAGAAGATAAAACAGCCGAAACGAGGAAGCGTATACCCATGTGTGGGTGTGAAGCGGTGCATGTGAATACACCTCCCGAAATAACACAGTGGATTTGACTTTATGTTCCTCTGCTGTCATTTGGTGGTGATGAGAAGTCTGGCCCAATCCAGCCCTTGTTCATTTTGATAATGGTCAGCTTGTCAGCATTGTCAGTTGACAGGCGAGTGCGCTTATCAGTTATAATTCCCCCAGCGGCACTAAAAACACGCTCCGATAACACGCTAGCGGCAGGGCAGGCCAGGACCTCCAAGGCGTACAGAGCGAGTTCATTCCAAGTGTCCAGCTTGGATACCGAATAAATAAAAGGCACAGAGGAATCACGGAGGACGCTGGTATGGTCAGCAAGGTACTCCCTCACCATCTTTTGAAACTTTCCACTCCTTGTGAGAGTACCCCGCGCCTCAGGGCTTGTAAGCTGGGCGAGTGTCAGAAAACTGTCCCAGAACGTTGACAGTGTTCCCCTGCCTCTGCTGGATTGGAGTTGCATCTCTCTCGCCTGTACGCCTTGGTTGGGCAACGAACTGTGACCTCTGCCGCTAGCGTGTTCAGATGGGAATTTTTTTAAGAGTTCTGCAGCAAGGGCCTTCTGGTACTGCCCCATTTTTGCAGACCTCTCCACCTCAGGAATAAGAGAGTGAAAGTTCTCCTTGTAGCGGGGGTCTACAAGTGTCACCAACCAGTAATGACTGTCACCCAACATTTCGACAACGCGAGGGTCACGGTTAAAGCAGCGTAACATAAAGTCAGCCATGCGTGCCAGACTGGTAACGGGCAAGATTTCCGTGTCCTCACCAAGATGACGACTGACCATGCTCTCCTCCTCCTCCTCTTCCTCCTCCCCCCTGTCCTCAGGCCACCCACGCTGAACCAACGGTATGACACTTGTACAGGTACTACCGTCTAGAACGCTTGATAGCAGCTCCTGTTCTTCCTCCTCCTCCTCCTCCTCCTCCTCCTCTCCCTCATTGTCCCCCAATGCACGTTGGGATGAGATGAGGCTGGGCTGTGTGTAATCGCCCGCTACGGCTTCTTGATCCATCTCATCCTACTCGGGCTGCAATGCCTCCTCTTTAAAAGTGGGATGCTGACACTAATGATGGCGTCATCGCCACTCACCATCTTGGTGGCCTTCTCAAAGTTTGTCAGGATGGTACATATGTCAGACATCCAGGTCCGCTCCTGAGGTCTTATGTGTGGAGTCTGACCTGAATATCGACGGACTTGTTGCAGCTGGTACTCCACAACTGCTCTCTTCTGCTCACAAATCCTTTGCAACATGTGGAGGGTAGAGTTCCAACGTGTGGGGACATCACACTCCAGTCGGTGTGCCGGAAGCTGCAAACGCTGCTGCAACACAGCAAGGGTGGCGGAAGCTGTAGCTGACTTGCGAAAATGAGCTGACAGGCGGCGTACTTTCACGAGCAGATCTGGCAACTCGGGGTACGATTTAAGAAACCGCTGAACCATGAGGTTAAGCACATGAGCCAGGCATGGTACGTGTGTGATCTCACCTCGCCTCAGAGCCGCCACCAGGTTACGGCCATTGTCACACACGACCATGCCGGGATGTAGGTTCAGCGGTCTCAGCCACAGATCTGCCTGCTCTTTCACAGCTGTCCACAACTCACAAGCAGTGTGAGGTTTATCACCTAAGCTTATGAGTTTCAGCACAGCCTGTTGCCGCTTGGCGGAGGCAGTACTGCAATGCTTCCAGCTTGTAACTGACGTGGTGATATCTGAGATGGAGGCTGAACATGAAGAGGAGGAGGAGGAGGAGGATGCGCAGGAGCTGTACACTGTGGGGGCAACTTTGACTGACATAGGGCCCGCAATCCTCGGTGTGGGGAGGATGTGTTCCGTCCCAAGGTCCGACTGGGTCCCGGCTTCCATTATGTTTACCCAGTGTGCCGTCAGAGAGATGTACCGTCCCTGGCCACAAGCACTTGTCCACGTGTCCGTTGTCAGGTGGACTCTCCCAGTGACTGCGTTGTTGAGGGCACGGCAGATGCTTTGGGACACGTGCTTGTGTAGTGCGGGGATGGCACACCGGGCAAAATAGTGTCGGCTGGGGACCGAGTACCGAGGGACGGCCACCGCCATAAGATTGCGGAAGGATTCCGTCTCCACCAGCCTAAAAGGCAGCATTTCCAACGCAAGCAGTCGTGAAATGTGCGAATTTAGGACTGTGGCCTGTGGGGCGTTAGCTGCGAATTTCCGCTTTCGTTCAAAGGTCTGGGATATGGACAATTGAACGCTACGGTGGGACGTGGACGTGGACGTTGATGATGTTTCTTGAGGAACTGCCATAACAAGTGAAGACTGAGAGGAGGGGGCATCTTTACATGCAGTATGGACAGGGGATTGCCTTGCACACACAACAGGGGGTTCTATTGCATTCACAACAGTGGAAGAAGCAGTGGTGACACCCGCTGACACTGGTCATGGACCCTGGGGTTCGCCCCACAAAGTCGGGTGCTTTGCTGCCTTGTGCCTGATCATGCTGGTGGTGGTCAGGCTGGTAGTTTTGTCACCCCTGCTGATGCTGGCATGGCAGGTGGAACATATGGCCTTTTTGGGGTTATCAGCAGAGTCTTTAAAAAAATTCCAGACTCTGGAAGACCTACCGCTTGTACTGGCAACGTTCCTCGTGTTGTTGTTACCGGGAACGGTTGCCTGCCTTCTGTCTGCGGCCACCACACTGCTTCTTCCTGCCTGTTGGGGTACTCTGCCTCTCTCCCCCTGTGTGCTGCTGGCCTCACTCTGCATGTCCTCCTTCCACGTTGGGTCAGTTACTAGATCATCCACCACCTCCTCCTCTTCCACTTGCGCACCACGATCCTCCTCCTCACTTCCTGGCAATTGTGTCTCGTCATCGTCCACCTCTTGTGACAGATTGCCAACGTCAACTTCCTGTGGCCGTGGCTGTTCAAATATTTGGACATCGCAACATGGGATCTCCTTTTCCACCACTTCAAGCGTATCAGGCGAGGGGCCCAAATATGGAAATGGACCAGTGAACAGCTCTTCAGAGTGTCCAAGTGGGATCACTTGCTGTCTGACGACACTCGGCATGGTGGGAGGAAGGAGCATCAGGGTGAGGAGGAGTATGCGGTCGAGACTCTCGGCTACTAAGAGTTGACCGTGTGGAAGACAGACCGGAGGTGGTGGTGCCCAGGTAACTAGAAGTATTATCTGCTATCCAATTATTAACCTGTTCACACTGCTCAGTTCTCAATACTGGTGTTGTTCTGTGCTTCCCTAGTAATTCGGTCAAGAAGTGGGAGCGAGAAGATGTGGCTGTTGGTTGTGGCACATTTTCACCTTTGCCACGGCCCCGTCCTCTGCACGAACCATCACCAGAAGGTTCACTTCCACGTCCCTTGCCACGCGCCTTGCCCATTGTAAATGAAGTAAAATAGCTTACACTTGCACTATCAATGGAAAAAGGGTAATAAAGAGTAGATTAGAACCGCGGAAGAGGAAAACCACAGTTATTGTTTACTGGGGTATACCACACTTTTTTAAATAGAGATATTTGCGGCTGAACAGTGAGCGACACACTCAAACTGCATTTTTTTTAGATACCAAAGGCCCAAAACTGGAGAGTACAGCGATTTGATCCGTGGAACTGCGAAACCACACTGGGATGTCGGGCCTACACAAGACTATTTTCAACAGATATATTTTTGTGTCACAACAGTCAGGAGACACTACTGTTTTTCTTTAGGGAAAAAACTACCAAAAGCTGAATAATAGAGATTTTTTACCGTGGGATGGCAAAACCACAGTTATTGTTTACTGGGGTATACCACACTTTTTTAAATAGAGATATTTGCAGCTGAACAGTGAGCGACACACTCAAACTGCTTTTTTTTTAGATACCAAAGGCCCAAAATTGGATAGTACAGCAATTTGACCCGTGGAACTGCGAAACCACACTGGGATGTCGGGCCTACACAAGACTATTTTCAACAGATATATTTTTGTGTCACAACAGTCAGGAGACACTACTGTTTTTCTTTACGGAAAAAAACTACCAAAAGCTGAATAATAGAGATTTTTTACCGTGGGATGGCAAAACCACAGTTATTGTTTACTGGGTTATACCACACTTTTTTAAATAGAGATATTTGCGGCTGAACAGTGAGCGACACACTCAAACTGCTTTTCTTTTAGATACCAAAGGCCCAAAACTGGATAGTACAGCGATTTGAGCCGTGGAACTGCGAAACCACACTGGGATGTCGGGCCTACACAAGACTATTTTCAACAGATATATTTTTGTGTCACAACAGTCAGGAGACACTACTGTTTTTCTTTACGGAAAAAACTACCAAAAGCTGAATAATAGAGATTTTTTACCGTGGGATGGCAAAACCACAGTTATTGTTTACTGGGGTATACCACACTTTTTTAAATAGAGATATTTGCGGCTGAACAGTGAGCGACACGCTCAAACTGCTTTTTTTTTAGATACCAAAGGCCCAAAACTCGATAGTACAGCGATTTGACCCGTGGAACTGCGAAACCACACTGGGATGTCGGGCCTACACAAGACTATTTTCAACAGATATATTTTTGTGTCACAACAGTCAGGAGACACTACTGTTTTCTTTACGGAAAAAACTACCAAAAGCTGAATAATAGAGATTTTTTACCGTGGGATGGCAAAACCACAGTTATTGTTTACTGGGGTATACAACACTTTTTTAAATAGAGATATTTGCGGCTGAACAGTGAGCGACACACTCAAACTGCTTTTTTTTTAGATACCAAAGGCCCAAAACTGGATAGTACAGAGATTTGACCCGTGGAACTGCGAAACCACACTGGGATGTCGGGCCTACACAAGACTATTTTCAACAGATATATTTTTGTGTCACAACAGTCAGGAGACACTACTGTTTTTCTTTAGGGAAAAAACTACCAAAAGCTGAATAATAGAGATTTTTTACCGTGGGATGGCAAAACCACAGTTATTGTTTACTGGGGTATACCACACTTTTTTAAATAGAGATATTTGCAGCTGAACAGTGAGCGACACACTCAAACTGCTTTTTTTTTTAGATACCAAAGGCCCAAAACTGGATAGTACAGAGATTTGAGCCGTGGAACTGCGAAACCACACTGGGATGTCGGGCCTACACAAGACTATTTTCAACAGATATATTTTTGTGTCACAACAGTCAGGAGACACTACTGTTTTTCTTTACGGAAAAAACTACCAAAAGCTGAATAATAGAGATTTTTTACCGTGGGATGGCAAAACCACAGTTATTGTTTACTGGGTTATACCACACTTTATAAAATAGAGATATTTGCGGCTGAACAGTGAGCGACACACTCAAACTGCTTTTTTTTTAGATACCAAAGGCCCAAAACTGGATAGTACAGCGATTTGACCCGTGGAACTGCGAAACCACACTGGGATGTCGGGCCTACACAAGACTATTTTCAACAGATATATTTTTGTGTCACAACAGTCAGGAGACACTACTGTTTTTCTTTACGGAAAAAACTACCAAAAGCTGAATAATAGAGATTTTTTACCGTGGGATGGCAAAACCACAGTTATTGTTTACTGGGGTATACCACACTTTTTAAAATAGAGACATTTGCAGCTGAACAGTGAGCGACACACTCAAACTGTTTTTTAGATACAAATGGCCCAAAATGGATAATACAGAGGTTTGAACCGTGGAAGTGCAAAACAACACTTCTGTTTCTCTAGCCTACACCAGACTATTTTCAACAGTTATAATTGTGTCTGAAAAATCAGAGACACGCTTTTTTTTTGGGGGGGGGGTGGCACACCAAAAGGTTAATATGACGGGTAATTGTACAGTGTGAAGGAGGAAAAAAAAAGGAGGATTTAGATGAAAAAAAAGGATTTTTCCTGGCCCCCGACACCTGGTGCTAAGTCCAGCAATTTCAGCAACAGGAGCACACAGGACTGTAATGCAGCGTTTGCTGGTATAACCACTGTGTCTCCTATACAGCCTGCCTGCCTGGTATCTGGGATGGATATTAGTCCTGAAAAGGACTGTTTGTTTGTTCTGGCAGCCTTTACAGACCCTACACTAACTGTTTCGCAGTTTATATCTCTCCCTAAATCAGCAGCGCTGTCCCTACACTGTCTAATATGGAGCGACTGTGTCCAAGATGGCGGAGTCCGGTTTTAAATGCTCGAGGTGACGCTGTGCGGTCAGCCAATCACTGTAATGCCCACAACCAACATGGCTGCAGCATTACAGTGACTGGCTGGCAATCCCTGCATGTTCATTGGCTCTGTAAAGAGCGCCAGACATGCAGGGCAGAGACCGGAGCTCCCGCCCGAGTAACCCGGAAATGCTCGGTGCTCGCAGAACACCCCGAGTAGCGTGATGCTCGGGCGAGTACCGAGCAGTGTCGAGCATGCTCACTCAACACTAATCTTTACCCCTTCAGGTATCCTAAAGGGGCCAACAATCTCTCTCCCCATGATTCCAGCCCAAAACATTACGCCACCACCTCCTTGTTGGCGCCGTAGCCGTGTTTGCATGGGGTGTCCATCAACCCGCCATCCTCCACTCCATCCATCTGGACCATCGAGCGTTGCACGGCACTCATCGGTGAACAAAAGAGCTTTGAAGTCAATCTTCATGTATTGTTTGACCCACTGGAGCCGTTTCTGCTTGAGTACAGTGGATAGAGGAGGTCGACAGGATGGCTTACAGGCAGTTGCAAACCTCTGAAGGACCCTTCATCTTGTTGTTCGGGGGACGTTGGAGGCACCAGCAGCTTCAAAAACTTGTCTGCTGCTATGACAAGGCTTTTTTGCCGCTGCTCTTTTAACCTGACGTAATTGCCTGTAGGAAAGAGTCCTCAATTTTCCCTTATCAGCACGCACACGTGTGTACTGTGAATCAGCTACATACTTCTTGATTGTGCGATGATCAGGATGAAGTGTCTTGGCAATGTTGATTGTATTCATGCCTTGACCTAAACACTCCACAATTTGTTGCTTCTCAGCAGCCGACACATCCTTTTTCTTTCCAATTTTTGCAGAAAATGTAGGCTGCTTAATAATGTGGGACAGCCTTCTTAAGTAGTCTTGCCTTTCATTGGACACACCTGCCAAACTAATTAGCACAGGTGTCTGCAATTGCTTACAATGATATAAAGAGCCCTGACACACATCACCATCAATGAGTTTAACTGACAAGCAAAAAAATTCTTACCTTATCACTACTAAACACTTTTTGCATAATAATTTGGAACACAGTGTACATGTGCTTTACCACAAAACACCAGTGGTACACGTAGTGAATCTTACAGTTCTAACTTGCCAACCGTAGTCTGTATGGAGTTGTTCAATAAAGGGCCCAAAATTAAGATAACATAGACGGGAGAGGTCTCTATGAATACGAATTCCTAAGTATTTGATACCCTGTGAGGGCCAGGCAAAGGGAAGGTTGGACTGGATGGAATCCTGTATGGATTTGGGGAGGGAGACATCGAGGGCCTCAGACTTCACTGCATTGATTTTAAAATTTGACCATGTAACAAAGTGATCTATTTCAGCCATAACAGCAGGGATGGATATATGTGATTGAGTGATATATACTAGGACATTATCAGCAAATGCAGAGCACTTGTACTCAGTGCCTCCCACCTCAATCCACCTAATATTTGGGTTATGGCGAATTGATGAGAGCAGGTGCTCCGTCACTAGGATGTATAAGAGAGGGGACAGAGGACATCCCTGCCTTGTCCCATTGGTGATTATGAAAAGTGATGAAAATGTTCCATTTATCTTCAGCCTAGGTGACGTATTGCGATACAGGGCCGTGATTTTGCCTATAAAAGGGTCCCCTAGACCCCTACCCCAAGCTTTTTAAGAGAATAATATATGGAGTGCCAGGAGACTCTATGGAATGCTTTCTCAGCATCCAACGAGAGTATCTAATTACAAATTTTTAACTGCATCTAGCCCAGGAAATACTTTGTGCCTAGTAGCAGTGTCTGCTAGTCAGCGGATTATCCCAGCTGTTAAGCAAGCTACACCACCTGTAGTTTGGACACTTAATTTTTTCAAAGGAAATGGTTCGGGCCCCCGGGACACTCAGTGAAGAGCATCGGGGAGGCACCCCAAGGCACAGGGTCTGGGACTGGCGGTAGAACGCCTTGCGGTGGATCGCTAAGCTCGATCCTTATAAAAGCTTTTTAACTGCAGCAGCTTTAGTGGATGCTACTGGAGCTGGAATTACTGCGGCTGCTGGCATGAGACTTGCCCTTCAATAGATCATTGTAAAAGGATTTAAAGTGTACTCATTCAAATTAGAGAGACAATTTAAATTAAAAAGATTAGACCTGCCTCCACCGCAGGGGGGCTCGCTCGACCCACCAGCGGACAGGCACCAGTATTGGGAGAAGGGGGCTGGCCGTCAGGTCCACCGTGGCTCTGGCACAAACCCTGCGACACGGATGTCGCACGGGCAGGAACGGACTGGCCGTGTCGGCTTCGCACTTTTTTGGTTCTAGAAGGGCATGACATGCCTATATCTGTGTCTCCCCCTCCTTTTACTCCTCCACCTCTTTTCTTTTCGCATGACTATATGTACTTGTCACTTTTCCATGTGTTAGTTGTGTCTTCTGAGCAGTTTGTCAGCTTTTGGACACCTTTGAAGTGTTTTTTATGTGTTTTCTATGTGTTTCTATGTGTTTTTGTTTGCCTGCCATTGGTTTTAACGGTGTTCGACGGTGTTCGACGAACAGTTCGACGAACAGTTCGGCGAACATACGGGTGTTCGACGAACCGAACCGAACTCGAACACTACGGGGTGCCTCAACACTAATGCCGAACACGCACTTTCCCTGGAAGTCCATTGCAATGTTCGTAGTTCTGGTGGAAGTCCATTGGAGAGAGAGGTTTTTTTTTTTTAGCCAGATCCAAACTTCGGGAATCCATTGCTTTCAATGTGGTTTGGGTTCGGGTTCAAGTTACTGTTCTGATACTTGAAACAAACTTTGGACTAAAGTTCGGGTCGAGTACTAGAACGCGAACTTCCATGGGTCCGCTCATCCCTACCTTTAACCCTTTCACGAATAGACAATTTTTCTTTTTTGGAGATTTATTTTCTCCTTCCCATCTTTCTTATAAATGCAAAAATCGGCAATATTCCATAAAAGACTCCATTCTTAGGCATGTCCTCCTAAGTGAACAGCATGTAACTTTAGTGATGTTAATAAAGAAAATGATGCCATTGGTGAGTCCCATCTTTATTCTTCTAACTTTGGATATTTGAGGGCTTGTTTTTTTGTGGTATGAGCTGAAGTTTGAATGAGACTATCATGTACCATATAATGTACTAGAAAATGGAAAAAAATCCAAGTGCAGTGAATTTTTTTTTTTTTTTCAACTTTCAACAATTCTACCATTGATTTTTGGGTTTCGTTTTTCCCATGTTCGTGGTATGGTAAATGTACACTGTCAGAGAGTGACAACGGCATTTAGGCCACATTCACTTGATCAGTATTTGGTCAGTATTTTACATCAGTATTTGTAAGCCAAAACCAGGAGTGGAACAATCGGAGGAAAAGTATAATAGAAACACGTCACCACTTCTGCATTTTTCCCCCACTCCTGGTTATGGCTTACAATAACTGATGTAAAATACTGACCAAATACTGAATGTGTGAACATGGCCTTAAGTGACTAACAGCATCAGGCGAAGCTCCACTCTGCTCACTGCTGTTAGAGGTAGATGATGGCTTTATCTGCAGTTCCCGAACTTCCATCATAGACAGAGACCCGTCCGTGTTCTGTAATTGATTGCTTGCTCTATACTGTGGTATTGCAGTATATAGGGAAACTGATAGTCTCCTAAGAAGACTAGGCTCTTGCTAGGCTTCACAAGAGTATTTAAATATGAGCCATGGGGGCTTCCACCTGCCATGGCAATTTATTGCCATCCTGGCATCTGATATAGAATGTAGCAGTGCATTTCCCGCATTTACTTTTTGAGCAGTCGCTCCTCTATTGGACTGGATTTGATGACTTAGCTGCCACTCCCTACGTACATACATACATACATCCTTGCATATCCAGTAGGGTATGGGCGCTTAATGTCTTATAGACACCGGTGTACCCAAATAGTTTTGGAAGCAGAAGATGCTACAGCCAAATGTTTTTCCTGAAACATTTTTTTTGTCATTTTTCCCAACGCTTCGGTAATGGCTTTGCCACTTTTCATTTTATGTTTAAAATAGTCACTTGAAGAATGGTCAGATCACTTCTTTTAGCCACCACATGGCTTTCAAAACCAGAAGTGGTCAAAAGAAGAAATAATTAATGTTGAGCGAGCACTAAAATGCTCGGGTGCTCGAAGCTCGGGCCGAGTTCACCGTGATACTCGGGTGCTCGACCCGAGCAACGAACCCAATGTTAGTCTATGGGAGACCCGAGCATTTTTGCGGCGGCACCCCCGGCAGTCTGTAGAAAGCCTAAAACGTGCCCAAAACGATAGTGACAGTGCTCAAATGACATGGGGACAGCATGGGCATCGCCCGAGGAAGCATTTCTGACCCCCAGGTCACTGCTGTCAACAACGTTGTCAGAGGTATTAAGCCACTTTTATGGGCTCACAATAAAACATTAAAAAATGAAACTGAAACTGCTTATCTGTGAAATATGTTAAGGAACGTCCTTTCCAGGGTAAAGACTTGTGTATCAGGTAAAATAAATAATCAAAAACCAAAATACTCCTCCACACCTTAGGCTATGTTCACAAGTAGCATTTTTTATGCATTTTTGCACTTTTGTATTGCTTTCAACTGTGACAAATGTATTCACCGGGTAATGTCATTTTAACATTTTACAACCTTATCTGGCCATGTGCTGTGTGACACATGCATACAGTGCTGAAAAGACATGGGAACAGCATGGGGAAGACCCCTGGAAGCATCTCTGACACCCAGGTCACTGCCTAATAGTGTGCCCATCAGAAGTGATCAATGTCGCATCAGAAGATGCAGACTTGCTACTATCCCCGTGCAAGTCCTTGTCCCAGGGCAGTGTTCAATTGTACCTCCCCCATTCCTTGTAATGCAAGCGCAAGTATGCAGCCTGCCACCCACCCACCCCCAGGCTGCAATACCAAGCTGCTTGCTAGCTTTCACTTGAAATTGGGCCTTTTAGGCATGTGAAGATGGAATCTGGCCTCCACGTCTTGGCTGCGTCGGCGGCCTGGTATCCATACTTGGTCCCGAGACGCCCAGAGGCCGGGTGCCCACACACGGTCCCCAGCCGCCCCTTATTGTCCCGTTGCGCCTTATACACAAGCGCGCATACCAAAACATTACCTGTGCCTTCCCCAGTGCATTTAGTGGAAAGGACAGCCTAACCACAAACACGTGGACAAGTGAATGTGGCCAGGGATGATCCATCTCACTGACGCCTTCACACTGGGTTAATATTGTGGAAGCCGGGACACAGTTGGACACTGGGATGCAACACGTCCCCCAGACATAGAGGATTGCGGATCCTGGGTCAATCAGGCTTCAACACAAAATTCAGAAGGTAGACAGCAGCAGTGGTCGGCCTCCTACACAACGAGTAAATTATTCATGATCATGAGGCCATCTATCTCCTTAGCTTTCTGTTTCTTGGAATGCAAGCGCATGTATGTAGTAGCGGCTAGGCCTGAGGTGGTCAGCGTTTTGGCGCATATCCTATCTCCTCCAAGAATAGCTGGATGTTTTCCTGCTACTATCCCAGTTCTATGACTCCCGTTAAAACAAAGCTTCAGGTGATGAATGATGGATGAGGTTGTGGCAAAGGAGAAAGAGCAGGAGGAACAGGGACCATTTACATCAATATCAGGCCAGTCAACCACACATGTCTTGTAGGATATGTTTCTGTACCAAAAGGAGCGGTTCGGCTACACAGGGCATACAGTGAGTGCAATGCCTACCAAAAATTTCGAGGCACTCCAATGCCCCTTGGAAGTGACATGGAGGTCAGAGGGCCTTAACTAAACCGTTTTTTCCATTTATAGCAACTAGGTCTCCTGTACACTGTTGGCCTAAGCAGTGAATGGAAGGCTTTCCAAAAATTATGAGGAACTGCAATGCCCCTTGAAACAGACGTGGATTATAGCGTACTAAAAACCTTCTACCCATCATTGGGGAGTGCGTCTCCCTTAGTGTTCGCCTATGCATTGAAAAGCAAAAGCTGACTAAAATTAGGAGGAAATGCAATGCCTGTTGGAAGAGCTGTGGAGTTCACGGTAGCTTAACAAAACGGTTTTAATGCCCCTTGGATGAGACGTGGAGGTCAGAGTAGTTTAACAAGATGGTTTTAATGCCCCTTGGAAGAGACGTGGAGGTCACAGTAGCTTAACAAGACGGTTTTAATACCCCTTGGAAGAGACGTGGAGGTCAGAGTGGTTTAACAAGATGGTTTTAATGCACCTTGGAAGAGACTTGGAGTTCAGAGTGGTTTAACAAGATGGTTTTAATGCCCCTTGGAAGAGACGTGGAGTTCAGAGTGGTTTAACAAGACGGTTTTAATGCCCCTTGGAAGAGACGTGGAGATCACAGTAGCTTAACAAGACGGTTTTAATGCCCCTTGGAAGAGACATGGAGTTCAGAGTAGTAAAACAAGACGGTTTTAATACCCCTTGGAAGAGACGTGGAGGTCACAGTAGCTTAACAAGATGCTTTTAATGCCCCTTGGAAGAGACGTGGATGTCAGAGTGGTTTAACAAGACAGTTTTAATGCCCCTTGGAAGAGACGTGGAGGTCACAGTAGCTTAACAAGATGGTTTTAATGCCCCTTGGAAGAGACTTGGAGGTCAGAGTGGTTTAACAAGACGTTTTTTCCATTTATAGCAACTAGGTCCCCTGTACACTATTGGCCTAAGCAGTGAATGGAAGGCTTTCCAAAAATTATGAGGAACTGCAATGCCCCTTGAAACAGACATGGATTATAGCGTACTAAAAACCTTCTACCCATCATTGGGGAGTGCGTCTCCCTTAGTGTTCACATATGCATTGAAAAGCAAAAGCTGACTAAAATTAGGAGGAAATGCAATGCCCCTTGGAAGAGCTGTGGAGTTCACGGTAGCTTAACAAAACGGTTTTAATGCCCCTTGGATGAGACGTGGAGGTCAGAGTAGTTTAACAAGACGGTTTTAATGCCCCTTGGAAGAGACGTGGAGGTCACAGTAGCTTAACAAGACGGTTTTAATGCCCCTTGGAAGAGACGTGGAGGTCAGAGTGGTTTAACAAGATGGTTTTAATGCCCCTTGGAAGAGACGTGGAGTTCAGAGTGGTTTAACAAGAAGGTTTTAATGCCCCTTGGAAGAGACGTGGAGTTCAGAGTGGTTTAACAAGACGGTTTTAATGCCCCTTGGAAGAGACGTGGAGTTCAGAGTGGTTAAACAAGACGGTTTTAATGCCCCTTGGAAGAGACGTGGAGGTCACAGTGGCTTAACAAGATGGTTTTAATGCCCCTTGGAAGAGACGTGGAGATCAGAGTGGTTTAACAAGACAGTTTTAATGCCCCTTGGAAGAGACGTGGAGGTCACAGTAGCTTAACAAGATGGTTTTAATGCCCCTTAGAAGAGACGTGGAGGTCAGAGTGGTTTAACAAGACGATTTTAATGCCCCTTGGAAGGGACGTGGAGTTCAGAGTTTTTAACAAGACGGTTTTAATGCCCCTTGGAAGAGACGTGGAGGTCAGAGTGGTTTAACAAGATGGTTTTAATGGCCCTTGGAAGAGACGTGGTGGTCACAGTAGCTTAACTAGACGGTTTTAAAGCCCCTTGGAAGAGACATGGAGATCAGAGTGGTTTAACAAGATGGTTTTAATGCCCCTTGGTAGAGTGGTGGAGGTCACAGTAGCTTAACAAGACGGTTTTAATGCCCCTTACAAGAGCCATGCAGTACAGCATATTAAAAACATTATTCCCACTATTGGGGAGTGGGTCTCCCATAGTCTTTGCCTATCCCTTCCAAGCAAAAGCTGCCAAAAATTAGGACGGAGGAACTTGCAATGCTGGCAACACGGACCACGGTCACCCTGGTGGTATGGTGGTGGTGGAGGCTGAGGATAGGGAGTAGAGCAAAAAACAGCCGAAATGAGGAAGCGTATACCCATGTGTGGGTGTGAAGCGGTGCATGGGAATACATCTCCCAAAATAACACAGTGGATTTGACTTTATGTTACTCTGCTATCATTTGGTGCTGATGAGAAGTCTGGCCCAATCCAGCCCTTGTTCATTTTGATAAGGGTCAGCTTGTCAGCATTGTCAGTTGACAGGCGAGTGCGCTTATCAGTTATAATTCCCCCAGCGGCACTAAAAGCACGCTCCGATAACACACTAGCGGCAGGGCAGGTCAGGACCTCCAAGGCTTACAGAGCGAGCTCATTCCAAGTGTCCAGCTTGGATACCCAATAATTAAAAGGCACAGAGGAATCACGGAGGATGCTGGTACGGTCGGCAAGATACTCCCTCACCATCTTTTGAAACTTTCCACTCCTTGTGAGAGTACCCCGCGCCTCAGGGCCTGTAAGCTGGGCGGGTCTCAGAAAACTGTCCCAGAATGTTGACAGTGTTCCCCTGCCTCTGCTGGATTGGAGTTGCGTCTCTCTCGCCTGTACGCCTGGGTTGGGCAACGAACTGTGACCTCTGCCGCTAGCGTGTTGTTTTTTTAACAGTTCTGCTGCAAGGGCCTTCTGGTACTGTCCCATTTTTGTGCACCTCAGGAATAAGAGAGTGAAAGTTCTCCTTGTAGCGGGGGTCTAAAAGTGTCACCAACCAGTAATGACTGTCACCCAACATTTTGTCATCGCTAAGGTCACGGTTAAGGCAGCGTAACATAAAGTCAGCCATGCGTGCCAGACTGGTAACGGGCAAGACTTCCGTGTCCTCACCAAGATGATGACTGACCATGCTCTCCTCCTCCTCCTCCCCCCTGTCCTCAGGCCACCCACGCTGAACCGACGGTATGACAGTTGTACAGGTACTACCGTCTACAGCGCATGATACCAGCTCCTGTTCTTCCTCCTCCTCCTCCTCTCCCTCATTGTCCCCCAATGCACGTTGGGATGAGATGAGGCTGGGCTGTGTGTAATCGCCCGCTACAGCTTCTTGATCCATCTCATCATACTCTGGCTGCAATGCCTCCTCTTTAATTCTCTGCAGAGAGCGTTGCAAAAGACATACAAGTGCGATGCTAATGCTAATGATGGCGTCATCGCCACTCACTATCTTGGTGGACTCCTCAAAGTTTGTCAGGATGGTACATATGTCAGACATCCAGGTCCACTTCTGAGGTCTTATGTGTGGAGTCTGACCTGAATATCGATGGCCTTGTTGCAGCTGGTACTCCACAACTGCTCTGTTCTGCTCACAAATCCTTTGCAACATGTAGAGGGTAGAGTTCCAACGTGTGGGGAAATCACACACCAGTCAGTGTGCCGGAAGCTGCAAACGCTGCTGCAGCACAGCAAGGGCGGCGGAAGCTGTAGCCGACTTCCGAAAATGAGCTGACAGGCGGCGTACTTTGACGAGCAGATCTGGCAACTCGGGGTACGATTTAAGAAACCGCTGAACCACGAGGTTAAGCACATGAGCCATGCATGTTACGTGTGTGATCTTGCCTCGCCTCAGAGCCGCCACCAGGTTACGGCCATTGTCACACACGACCATGCCGGGATGTAGGTTCAGCGGTCTCAGCCACAGATCTGCCTGCTCTTTCACAGCTGTCCTCAACTCACAAGCATTGTGAGGTTTATCACCTAAGCTTATGAGTTTCAGCACAGCCTGTTTCCGCTTGGCTGAGGCAGTACTGCAGTGCTTCCAGCTTGTAACTGATGTGCTGATATCTGAGATGGAGGCTGAACATGAGGAGGAGGAGGATGATGAGCAGGAGCTGTACACTGTGGGGGCACCTCTGACTGACATAGGGCCCGCAATCCTCGGTGTGGGGAGGCTGTGTTCCGTCCCAAGGTCCGACTGGGTCCCGGCTTCCTCTATGTTTACCCAGTGTGCCGTCAGGGAGATGTATTGTCCCTGGCCACAAGCACTTGTCCTCGTGTCCGTTGTCAGGTGGACTCTCCCAGTAACTGCGTTGTTGAGGGCACGGCAGATGTTTTGAGACACGTGCTTGTTTAGTGCGGGGATGGGACACCGGGCTAAATAGTGTCGGCTGGGGACCGAGTACCGAGGGGCAGCCACCGCCATATGGTTGCGGAAGGATTCCGTCTCCACCAGCCTTAAAGGCAGCATTTCCAATGCAAGCAGTCGTGAAATGTGCGAATTTAGGACTGTGGTCTGTGGGGCGTTGGCTGCGAATTTGCTTTCGTTCAAAGCTCTGGGATATGGACAATTGAACGCTGCGGTGTGACGTGGACGTGGACGTTGATGCTGTTTCTTGAGAAACTGCCATAACAAGTGAAGACTGAGAGGAGGGGGCATCTTTGCATGCAGTATGGACAGGGGATTGCCTTGCACGCACAACAGGGGGTTCTCTTACACGCACAACAGCGGAAGAAGCAGTGGTGACACCCGCTGACACTGGTCGTGGACCCTGGGGTTCGGCCCACAAAGTCGGGTGCTTTGCTGCTATGTGCCTGATCATGCTGGTGGTGGTCAGGCTGGTAGTTTTGTCACCCCTGCTGATGCTGGCATGGCAGGTGGTACAAATGGCCTTTTTGAGGTTATCAGCAGAGTCTTTAGAAAAATTTCAGACTCTGGAAGACCTACCAGTTGTACTGGCAATGTCCCTCGTGTTGGTGTTACGGGGAACGGTTGCCTGCCTTCTGTCTGCGGCGACCACGCTGCTTCTTCCTGCCTGTTTGGGTACTCTGCCTCCCTCCCCCTGTGTGCTGCTGGCCTCGCTCTGCGTGTCCTCCTGCCATGTTGGGTCAGTTACTAGATCATCCATCACCTCCTCCTCTTCCACTTGCACACCACGGTCCTCCTCCTCACTTCGTGGCAATTGTGTCTCATCATCGTCCACCTCTTGTGACAAATTGCCAGCGTCGCCTTCCTGTGGCCGTGGCAGTTCAAATATTTGGCTATCACTACATGGGATCTCCTCTTCCACCACTTCAAGCAGAGCAGGCGAGGGGCCCAAATATGGAAATGGACCAGTGAACAGCTCTTCAGAGTATCCAACAGTGGGATCAGTTGCTGTCTGACGACACTCGGTATGGTGGGAGAAAAAAGCATCATGGTGAGGAGGAATATACAATTGAGACTCACGGCTACTAACACTTGACCGTGTGGAAGACAGACTGGAGGTGGTGGTGCCCAGGTGACTGGAAGTATTATCTGCTATCTAATTAATAACCAGTTCACACTGATCAGTTCGCAATAGCGGTGCTGTTGTGTGCTTCCCTAGTAATTCGGTCAAGAACTGGGAACGAGAAGATGTGGCTTTTGGTTGTGGCACATTTTTACCTTGGCCACGGCCCCGTCCTCTGCACGCACCATCACCAGAATGTCCAGTTCCACGTCTCTTGCCACACGCCTTGCCCATTGTAAATGAAGTAAAATAGCTTACACTCGCACTATCAATGGCAAAAAGGGTAATAAAAAGGAGATTTGAACCGTGGAAGAGGAAAACCACAGTTCTAGTTATCTGGCCTACACCAGACTCTCTTAAACAGATTTATTTGTATCTGAACAGTCAGCGAGACACTCAAATTTTTTTTTTCATTGAAAAAAGGCAAAAAAGTGGATAAGACAGAGATTTCAACCGTGGAACTGCAAAACCACAGTTCTAGTTATCTGGCCTACACCAGACTCTTTTAAACAGATATATTTGTGTCTGAACAGTCAGCGAGACACTCAAAATGTTTTTTTTTATGCAAAAAGGTGGATTACACCCAGATTTGAACCGTGGAAGAGGAAAACCATAGTTCTAGTTATCTGGCCTACACCAGAATCTTTTAAACAGATATATTTGTGTCTGAACAGTCAGCGAGACACTCAATTTTTTTTTTATGCAAAAAGGTGGATTACACCCAGATTTGAACCGTGGAAGAGGAAAACCACAGTTCTAGTTATCTGGCCTACACCAGACTCTTTTAAACAGATATATTAGTGTCTGAACACTCACCAACACACTCAATGGTTTTTTTTGTGGGCGGGATACCAAAAGGTTAATAAGACGGGTATTTGTACAGTCTGACTGAGGAAAAAAACAAAAAAAGAGGATTTAGATGAAAAAAAAAGGATTTTTCCTGACTCTTGAGACCTGGGGCTAAGTCTAGCAATTTGAAAAGCAGCACACAGGACTGTAATGCAGTGTTTGTTGGTATAACCACTGCGTCTCCTATACAGCCTGCCTGCCTGCCTGACATCTGGGAGGGATATTAGTCCTGAGAAGGACTGTTTGTTTGATTTTGCAGGCTTTAGAGACCCTACACTACCTATTTCGCAGTATAAATCTCTCCCTAACTCAGCAGCACTCTCCCTACACCATCTGATCCGGAGCGACTGTGTCCAAGATGGCGGCGCCCGGTTTTAAATACTCGAGGTGGCACTGTGCGGCCAGCCAATCACTGTAGTGCCCACAACCAACATGGCTTCGGCATTACAGTGACTGGCTGGCAATCCCTGCATGTTCATTGGCTCTCTAAAGAGTGCCAAACGTGCAGGGCGGAGACCCGAGCTCCCGCCCGAGAAACCCGGAAATGCTCGCCGAAAATCCCGAGTAGTGAGATTCTTGGGCGAGTACCGAGCAGTGTCAAGCATGCTCGCTCAACACTTTTAATAATAATAATAAATAATAATAAAAATAATAAAAGACGGAATATATGGATAGTAAGTCATTTTGACATTACTCTGCATATGTTCATCATTTTTAACATTTATTGAGTTCTTTTTCAGCCGGATTCCAGGCGGAATTCGCCTGAAAAGATGTCATCACACAGACCCTTAACCTCATCTATGGTTTACCATTTGTCCTGTATACTAGGAACACAACACATCACCTGCCATTTTGGAGATGCTATATCCCAGTCGTCCAGCCATCACAATTTGCTCTTGTCGAAGTTGCTCAGATCCTTTTGTATGCACAGTTTTCCTGCTTCAAACACATCAATGTCAAGATATTATGCCTAATATATTCCACCCCTTGACAGGTGCCATTATTACCAGATAATCAATATTATTCAGAGCACTGATAAGTGGTTTTAATGTGTGGCTTTTAATGTATTTTCATAGCCTTGAATAAATAGAAACTACAGCTCATGGACGTCAATTTGAAGAGGCAAAATTAATGGTTTCATTCAATACAAAACACCTCTCACAGATGTATAAATTGCATTCCTACAGACAAAAGTGGTGCTCGATATTATTCCTAGTGCAGAATTTAAGGGGGGATGAAAATCTGTCAAGCATCTGTAAGGGTTCGTCCGGGGCAATTCATGCCCTTCAACCCTTCCTTCTGAAATGGGTATGCTTTTGTTGTAAGTGAACAATGTTGTAGAATGTATATATTTCGATAACGGCTTTTATAGCTATTAATATTGTGGATGACTTATAATATTAATATTGTGGATGACTTATGTTTATTACCATGCATATCTTATGATACTGGGACAAGATTTAGGGAAAGAATAGCACATAAGATGTAGGATTAGCATTAGATAAAAGCTAGGACTTCAAACAGTGCCGTTGTGGGCACAATAGAATCAGAAAGGGTGTAGTGCCAGTGAACAGCTCCAGTGTGGGAGGGTAAGTTAGTTAAGAAGATGAAGACTTGCTGATTATAGTCAATCAAAGTTGAGAGAATACGAGTGAAGGTGCTGGAAGGGGTCAGTCCATGGCTAGGGGGCCGAGGATCATTTGGGGAACAGAACAACCTGAAAGGAATAGGAGAAAGCAGCTTGAGGACGGCAGCGACAACTTTCAGTGGGACATGCCTTAACGTCTACGGCCTACAGCCAGAACAGGGCATGGAGGAGCCTACCTTTATTTCATCTCCAGAGGGGAGAATGGATGGGGATCCACAGAGACAAGTTCGGGCAGAGTTCTGGGAAGGTGCGCTGTTGGGCGAGACATCCCTGGGGCACGAAGTTCCATTAGATCGAGGGATGACGCAGGTGACCGAAACCGTAACTGCTGTGTTACTTTGTGCTGCACTCATGATCAAATCTGAACTGAGCCTATGGTATAAAGCTGAACTATGTGAATGGCGTGAACTGTGTGATCGAGTCCGTACCCGGGACCTTGGGACAGATGAAGCCTCATAGAACAAAAGTGAATGTTGTCCATTACACACAAACCACAGGACATTATCTTTTATTTGTGGGGAGTAGAGATGAGCGTTGTTCTACTCGAACTGTTCGCCAATCTCAAATTCGAGCTGTTTTGGGCGGTGTTCGAGCCGGTCGGCGAACACGAACAATTTGAGAAAAATTCGGCTGTTCGAGGTTATGTTCGATAACTGTTCGTGCACCAAAATCATAACTGGATTTTTTCTCAGTAATGATGAAAATTAATGTTAATACGCAGTTTGAGTGTACAGCGGGGCGGGGGGAGGGGCAGGGGATGGATCTCTGCAGGAACAATGAAGATCTCCATTTTTTTTTCTCTTTCCCGCATTTGCAGTGGGGAGGTGCAATCTGTCAGCCTATCAGCAGCGCACACACGGAGCGAAGTGCTTTTTTTCACACAAGCAAGGGCATGTGTGATTGGCAGTGTATGTCACATGTCCTTGCCCTATAAGACCAAGCCATTTTCCCCGTCGCCACCATTTTCTCACTGCTGCAGCTGTGTGTTAGACGGCACCGCTGTTGCTGTGTGCGCTATACCTTGTTAATTTCAAGCCAATTTTCGCACAAATATACAGATAGCTTGGGAGTAGGGAATAGTTGTGATTGCAGTCCTTTTAAGGACTAGGTTACAGCATTTCCTACGACTTTTATCAAGCAGGTCTGTGCTCTTAAATAGATAGATTGTGGGAGTAAAGACTAATTGTAATTGGAGTCCTTTTCAGGACTAGGTTACATCAGTTCCTATCAGTTTTTGCCAGGCAGGTCTGTGCCAGTGCTGTGCAAGTTTTTTTCACAGCATTTGGCTGAATCTAGCAAAGCTAATCCTTTTTGGCCTATTGCAGAGTGTGTTAGTCAGTGGAGTAGCCTATCTGTGTTGCAAGATATACCACCTGTGTATAGAATACCAATTTTTTTACTGCACCTAGTGAAGTAAAATCTTTTGGGCATAGCATCATTCTATTAGTCCATCTATACTGACCTCCATCAGGTTGCAAATTAAAAATAATTTTTTTCTGCATCTAGCTCTGAAAAAATATTTGGGCTTCTAGCAGTGTGTGGGACTTGGTCTATTAGTCCATCTATACTGACCTCCATCAGGTTGCAAATTAAAAATAATTTTTTTCTTCATTTATCTCTGAAAAAATATTTGGGCTTCTAGCAGCGTGTGGGACTTGTTCTATTAGTCCATCTATACTGGCCTCCATCAGGTTGCAAATTAAAAATATTTTTTTTCTTCATTTATCTCTGAAAAAATATTTCGGCTTCTAGCAGTGTGTGGGACTTGTTCTATTAGTCCATCTATACTGACCTCCATCAGGTTGCAAATTAAAAATATTTTTTTTCTGCATCTAGCTCTGAAAAAATACTTGGGCTTCTAGCAGTGTGTGGGACTTGGTCTATTAGTCCATCTATACTGACCTCCATCAGGTTGCAAACTAAAAATAATTTTTTTCTGCATCTAGCTCTGAAAAAATATTTGGGCTTCTAGCAGTGTGTGGGACTTGGTCTATTAGTCCATCTATACTGACCTCCATCAGGTTGCAAATTGAATAAAAAAAATTTCTGCATCTAGCTCTGAAAAAATATTTGGGCTTCTAGCGGTGTGTGGGACTTGTTCTATTAGTCCTTCTATACTGACCTCCAGCAGGTTGCAAATTGAATATAATTTTTTCTGCATCTAGCTCTGAAAAAATATTTGGGCTTCTAGCGGTGTGTGGGACTTGGTCTATTAGTCCATCTATACTGACCTCCATCAGGTTGCAAATTAAAAATAATTTTTTTCTGCATCTAGCTCTGAAAAAATATTTGGGCTTCTAGCAGTGTGTGGGACTTGGTCTAATTAGTCCATCTATACTGACCTCCATCAGGTTGCAAATTAAAAATAATTTTTTTCTTCATTTATCTCTGAAAAAATATTTGGGCTTCTAGCAGCGTGTGGGACTTGTTCTATTAGTCCATCTATACTGACCTCCATCAGGTTGCAAATTTAAAATAATTTTTTTCTGCATCTAGCTCTGAAAAAATATTTGGGCTTCTAGCAGTGTGTGGGACTTGGTCTATTAGTCCATCTATACTGACCTCCATCAGGTTGCAAATTAAAAATAATTTTTTTCTTCATTTATCTCTGAAAAAATATTTGGGCTTCTAGCAGCGTGTGGGACTTGTTCTATTAGTCCATCTATACTGACCTCCATCAGGTTGCAAATTAAAAATATTTTTTTTCTGCATCAAGCTCTGAAAAAATATTTGGGCTTCTAGCAGTGTGTGGGACTTGGTCTATTAGTCCATCTATACTGACCTCCATCAGGTTGCAAATTAAAAATAATTTTTTTCTTCATTTAGCTCTGAAAAAATATTTGGGCTTCTAGCAGTGTGTGGGACTTGTTCTATTAGTCCTTCTATACTGACCTCCAGCAGGTTGCAAATTGAATATAATTTTTTTCTGCATCTAGCTCTGAAAAAATATTTGGGCTTCTAGCGGTGTGTGGGACTTGGTCTATTAGTCCATCTATACTGACCTCCATCAGGTTGCAAATTACAAATAATTTTTTTCTGCATCTAGCTCTGAAAAAATATTTGGGCTTCTAGCAGTGTGTGGGACTTGGTCTATTAGTCCATCTATACTGACCTCCATTAGGTTGCAAATTGAATAAAAAAATTTTCTGCATCTAGCTCTGAAAAAATATTTGGGCTTCTAGCGGTGTGTGGCACTTGGTCTATTAGTCCATCTATACTGACCTCCATCAGGTTGCAAATTAAAAATAATTTTTTTCTGCATCTAACCCAGCCAATAGTTTTGGCCTAATGCCACAGTTTGGCCACTCAGCTCTGCTCGGTTACCATCCATTGTTTTTTTGTGCAAACAACTCCAGAGTTGTGAATTAGTTAACCACCAAAATGAGTGGAAAAAGGCCTGCTGCTGGTGGAAAGGGGAATAGGCGTATTGGGAAGGGGAAAAAGGTTGTGTCCGTGGGGTAGGTGCAGAAGAAAGACCATCTTCCAGCCAAACTAAAATGTCTACTTCTTTTAGCGGACAATGTGATAAGATCCCTTTCTTACGGCCACGCCAATCGCTACAAATTCCAGATGAGGCACAAAAACAGCAGGTGCTTCAACGGATATCAAGTGCTCCTTTAAGTGGGCTCTCCTCCACATCAACTTCAACATCACAAATACTCCAGTCCTCAAAGGTGTCACCCAAATCGCACTTGCTTCCTCACAGCTCCCAAATCTCCAGCTGCCCGTCTGAGTATGAGGTAGAACAGATGGTTGAGTCTGCAGAGCTGTTTACTCATACTATAGCCTGGGAATCAGAGGTCGACTCCAGCGCTTCTGTGAATCCAGACGAGGAAATGATCTGCACTGATGCCCAGAATCTTTATGAGTCGGATCCAGGACCAGACGCAGAAGGTTCTGACCATAATGTAGACCCTCATTCCCAAACTGTAACTCCTGTTGGTGGAGACAATGAGGAAGACGATGATAAGACTCAAATACCTGATTGGAGCGACAACTTTAGTTTTTTGTCAGGGCAGGAACAGGTTGGCTCTGAGGACGACGGGTGTGATAACGCACAGGGTGATGATGATGAGGTCGGAGATCCCACTTACTGTCAACCCACAGTCAGCCAAGAGATGAGGTCAGCAGAGGAGGTGGAGGAAGATGCTAGTGACGACGAGGTCAGGTTGCGCCTTCCTGGACAGAGACGTAGTACTGGAAGCACGTCAACAACTGCATCCTCAAACACAACTCTGCCTCTCACCACAAGTCGTGGTGGCTCTTCAGGTCGCATGGGTGCTAAGCCTTGCATAGCCTGGGCATTTTTTCAGATCGATAAAGATGACCCAACTCGTGTTATCTGTAACATTTGTCAGCAAAAGCTAAGTAGAGGCCAAAAAATACATAGTTTGAGTACTTCATGCATGAACCGGCACATGGACATGAAGCATAAGTTGCAGTGGGAAGCTCAGTGTGCTACAATGCGGCCTAGCCGGCCGGGCCAACCACCGTCTGCCATATCTTGTGCATCCGCGGCCTCTTCATCCTCTGTGACTGGGGGGACAGCAGTCACACCTGTTTTGGGGCGCAGACCTGCCACCTCTTTACCCGCAACAGCCAGCGTGATTGGCAGGTCATCATTTTCTTTGGAGGTGGTAACACCAGCTGGTGTTGAGCGCTGTCCGACATCGATAGCACCACCTTTGGATCAAGGCAACCTAACATGTCCGCCTGCATCTTCCTCACAGACCGGCAGTTTGCCGGGGACACCCTTATCAACCCCGTCTAAGCACAATAGCCAGCCCTCGGTCCCTCAGATGTGGACAAGTAAAAGACCATTTCCTCCTAGCCATGAGAAAGCTAAGAGGTTGAATTTCACCATCTGCAAGCTCTTGGCTACAGAAATGCTGCCTTTCCGCCTGGTGGACACAGAGGATTTTCGAGACCTTATGTCCGTCGCAGTGCCCCAGTAGCAGATGCCCAGTCGGCACTACTTCTCAAAGAAAGGTGTGCCTGCGCTCCACCAGCATGTCGCACACAACATCACCGCTTCTTTGAGAAACTTTGTGTGTGACAGGGTGCATTTCACCACAGACACTTGGACGAGTAGGCATGGACAGGGGCGTTACATGTCGCTGACTGGGCACTGGGTAACTATGGTGACAGCAGGACAAGGGGCTGCTGTCCAAGTCTTGCCGTCCCCACGAGTTGTGCGTCAATCCTCTTTATGTCAAAGTTCCTCCACTGCTTCTGCCTCCTCAACCTCCTCTCGGTCTTCCACCTGCACCCAAAGCCTGTCTGGTCATGCCACAAGCTTTCTAACTGCGCAGAAGGGATCCTGCACACCTCCTTACTATGCTGGCAGTAGGGCTCAACGTCATCAGGCGGTTTTTACATTGAAATGTCTGGGAAATGTGAGTCACACAGCTGAGGAGTTGTGGTCAGCTCTGGAGAACCAATTTCATGAATGGTTGTCTCCACTGGACCTGAAACCAGGGAAGGCCGTGTGCGACAATGCTGCAAACCTGGGTGCGGCCCTTCGCCGGGGCAATGTCACACACGTGCCTTGTATGGCTCACGTGTTGAACCTGGTTGTCCAGCAATTTTTAGCCCACTATCCCAGACTAGATGGCCTTCTGCAGAGGGCACGGTCGCTGTGTGCTCACTTCCGCCATTCGCATCCCGCAGCTCAGCGACTTACATCTCTACAGAAGTCGTTGGGCCTGCCACTTCACCGGCTAAAATGCGATGTGCCTACCCGGTGGAATTCAACTCTGCACATGTTGCAGCGACTGTGGCAGCACCGACAAGCCCTGGTGCAATACGTTCTGACGTATAGCCTGGGCCAACGAGATTCAGAGGTGGGGCAAATCACGCTGGAGGAGTGGTCTCAGATCAGGGACCTATGCACCCTTCTGCACAGTTTTGAAATGGTGACGAAGATGTTTAGTGCTGACGATGCCATTATCAGCATGACTATTCCGGTGATTTACATGCTGGAGCACATGTTAAACAGAATTCGGAGTCAGGTGGTGGCACAAGAGGAGGTGGAGGAAGTAGAGGAGGAGGAGTTGTATGCGGAAGGGCTAACATCTGCAAGGTCCAGACGGTCGGCAGCACCAAGGCGGCAGGCATGTGAGGGTGGGGGAGATGATTTTACCAGGGCGCATGGTAGCAGCCAAACTAGTGAGGAAGGTGCAGGAGCCCAGGAAGAAGTGGAGGACGAACTGATGGAAGACTCATCAGATGAGGGAGACCTTGATCACATTTCTGTTGTGCGAGGTTGGGGGGAGAGGACAGAGGAAGGAAGCATGATTGTTACCTCGCCACCAACACAACAGGGACTTGGTGCTCCTGGATGCGCAACACACATGAGTGCCTTCTTGCTGCACTACCTGCAACATGACCCTCGAATTGTGAGAATTAGAAATAATCCTGACTACTGGGTTGCCACACTGTTAGATCCCCGGTACAAAAGTAAATTTGCAGAAATTATTCCTGCCATAGAAAGGGATGCACGCATGCAGGAGTATCAGCAGAGACTTTTGCAGAATCTTACATATGCTTTTCCACAAAATACCAGTGGTGCACGTAGTGAATCTCACAGTTCCAACTTGCCAACCGTGGGACCGTCAAGTGTTCAGCACTCAAACCGTAACAGAACCACAGTATCTGCTGGTAACATCAATTTTGCGGAATCATTTCACCACTTTTTTAGCCCATCCTTTGCAAGGCCACAGGAGACAAGAAGTCTGACACATAGTCAACGCCTAGAGACGATGGTACAGGAGTATCTCCAAGTAAACATTGAAGCCACGACTGTGTTACTGGACCCTTGCTCTTTTTGGGCTTCCAATCTGGATAAATGGCCGGAGCTAGCCACTTACGCCTTGGAGATCTTGTCATGCCCCGCAGCTAGCGTTCTGTCTGAATGTGTGTTCAGCGCTGCTGGTGGTGTGCTGATAGATAAGCGCACGCGGCTCTCCACTGATAATGTAGACAGACTCACTTTCATAAAGATGAACAAATCATGGATCCGAAACGACTTTTCTACCCCTGTGTCATCCTGGGGAGAGTAAAAGCTTGATGATTGGTTAAAATCACCCTACCAACCGTTTTAAGCTTTCAAATTACTAATCATGTTTATCTGTATCTTGACTGGAAAATAATTTGGGCTTTGTAGCAGTGTGCAGCACTGATCCTATTAGGCCATCTATAATAAGCTTCACCAGATTTAAAATTAAAAATAATTTTTAGCTGCATCTAGCCCGGAAAATAATTTTGGGGCTCCGAGATGCGCAAGACACATAAGTGCCTTCTTGCTGCACTACCTGCAGCATGACCCTCATATTGTCACAATTCGAAGTAATCATGACTACTGGGTTGCCACACTCTTAGATCCCCCAAACTTTTCGATCAACCTTTTCATTTTAATAAAGACCAAAAAAATGGTCATTTTTGAAATTATAAGCATTAGCAGGTTGTTAGAAACTGAAATCAAACAGTTTTCAACTCAAAACTTTATTCTAGGTGATGTTACATTTTCACATAGGACCCCTTGTTCGAAAGGAGCTTCTGAACTCTCTCGTCCATTGAATTTGTCAGGTTTTGGATGGTTTCTGCTTCAATTGTTTTGCATGAGGACAGAATACCCTCCCAGAGCTGTTGCTTAGATGTGAACTGCCTCCCGCCATCATAGACACTCCTTTTAATGATGCTCCAAAGGTTCTGAATGGGGTAGAGGTCAGGGGAGCATGGGGGTCACACCATAAGTTTGTCTTCTTTTATGCCTATATCAGCCAGAGATGCAGATGTTTTATGTGCAGCATGAGATGGTGCATTATCATGCAGAAAAATGATCTTGCTGTGAAATACACGGTTCTTCTTCTTGAACCATGGCAGGAAGTGCTGTTTGAGAAAATCCACATACATTATGGAGTTCATCTTTAGCGCCTTCAGGGATCCTAAAGGGGCCGACAATCTCTCTCCCCATGATTCCATCCCAAAACATTACTCCACCTCCTCCTTGTTGGCGCTGTAGCCGTGTTTGCGTGGGGTGTCCATCAACCAGCCATCCTCCACTCCATTCATCTGGACCATCGAGCGCTGCACGGCACTCATCCGTGAACAAAACAGTTTTGAAATCAGTCTTCATGTAATGTTTGGCCCACTGGAGCCGTTTCTGCTTGTGTGAAGTGGATAGAGGAGGTCGACAGGATGGCGTATGCACAGCTGCAAACCTCTGAAGGACCCTGCATCTTGTTGTTCGGGGGACGTTGGAGGCACAAGCAGCTTCAAAAACTTGTCTGCTGCTATGACAAGGCTTTTTTGCCGCTGCTCTTTCAACCTGACGTAATTGTCTGTAGGAAAGAGTCCTCAATTTGCCCTTATCAGCACGCACACGTGTGTACTGTGAATCAGCTACATACTTCTTGATTGCCAAGACACTTCATCCTGATCATCGCACAATGTTGATTGTAGTCATGCGTTGACCTAAACACTCCACAATTTGTTGCTTCTCAGCAGCCGACACATCCTTTTTCTTTCCCATTTTGGCAGAAAATGTAGGCTGCTTAATAATGTGAGAGAGCCTTCTTAAGTAGTCTTGCCTTTCATTGGACACACCTGCCAAACTAATTAGCACAGGTGTCTGCAATTGCTTACAGTGATATAAAGAGCCCTGACACACATCACCATCAATGAGTTTAACTGACAAACAAACAAATTCTTCCCTTATCACTCCTAAACACTTTTTGCATAATAATTTGGAACGCGGTGTACATGTGCTTTTCCACAAAACACCAGTGGTTCACGTAGTGAATCTTACAGTTCTAACTTGCCAACCGTGGTCTGTATGGAATTGTTCAATAAAGGGCCCAAAATTAAGATAACATAGATGGGAGAGGTCTCTATGAATAGGAATTCCTAAGTATTTGATACCCTGTGAGGGCCAGGCAAAGGGAAAGTTGGACTGGATGGAATCCTATATGGATTTAGGGAGGGAGACATCGAGGGCCTCAGACTTCGCTGCATTGATTTTAAAATTTTACCATGTAACAAAGTGATCTATTTCAGCCATAACAGCAGGGATGGATATATGTGATTGAGTGATATATACTAGGACATCATCAGCAAATAGAGAGCACTTGTACTCGGTGCCTCGCACCTCAATCCACCTAATATTGGGGTTATGGCGAATTGATGAGAGCAGGTGCTCCGTCACTGGGATGTATAAGAGAGGGGACAGAGGACATCCCTGCCTTGTCCCATTGGTGATTGTGAAAGGTGATGAAAATGTTCTGACGCACCCCCTGGGCCTTGGGACACCCGGAGCCGGACTCTTTTTGGTGGATGCTGGTGGTTGTAGTCTTCGTGGCGGCGATCCGGTTCCTTGGCTCAGGGCGGTCAAACCAGTGGCGGAACTATTTATGTGGTTTTGATGTTTAAATGTCCGACTACGCCACCCGTGGATTGCGGTCAGAGTGAACCGCCGCTACAGGGCAGACCGCTAAGGCTGGTGTTGTGGGTGCAGCAGAGCGTAGCATAACTCCCCACGGGAGGAGTATAGCCTCAGGGCAGTGTATGCGGAGGATGGGGGTGATGGTGCAGGGCAGCAGCAGTAACGACACGGAGTCAGTGATGCAGTTCAGGGCCTTTACTCACAGTTCTTATTATCCAGACCACGTCTGCAGGTAACGGCTGCCCACGTCGTACTGTGCTCACCAGGTGAGGGGCTCAGACAACTCCCAGATAACTTTGGAGCGCTTCACAGGACCCCCTTTGTGTGTCCTTTGTCTGGCCTTTCTTACCAACACTTCTGTCCGGCTGCCTCGGGCCTCCTCTTGGTAAACTTGGCGCCAGTTTCCCTGACCCTATGTGGTGCCTTCCTAGCGGGTGGAGCAAGGGGCTGCGCCACATAAAATGTCAGAGCCTCCGGTTTCTAGCTGAGGGTCGTTTCCTGCCTCCACTAGTTCGGGGACCGGTCTCCCCCTTTGGCCTGACCCCTCCACGCAGGTGGATTCGGGCGTGCGGTGGCGAATCGCCCGTCCGCACCCCTGGGATCCCTTCATTCCTCGTTCCTGGAGCCTTCTCCGCTCCTCTTCCTTCCTTCTCCCTCTTGCAGGCCTGGGCCTCTGTTACTAGGCCCGCCTCCGGAGCAGAGCTCATGCAGAGCCCCTGCTCCCTGCCACTTCTGCTCAGACTTCTCTGCACTGAACTAAGATGGTGCCCACCTTTTATACTCCCTTCTCAATGCACCCAGGAACTGCTTCCTCCCTGCTCCTGCACTACAGGGTTCCCCTTCCTCAGTGTTCCCTCCCCCCACTCCAGCCAGGGACAGGGACTGTCGTGCCCATCTCAGGGGCATATTGGTCGCCCTGCCCCACGGCAATGTGGTGTAATGCATGCAGGTGTCGGGTCCTGATCCACACTCCATCCTTACCTGAGAGTGAGATATCACACCTCTGGGTGAGGTGCAATACGTCTGTAGCAACCGAGCCCTCAGGGTGCTACAGTTCCATTTATCTTCAGCCTAGGTGACGTATTGCGATACAGGGCCGTGATTTTGGCTATAAAAGGATCCCCTAGACCCCGACCCCAAGCTCTTTAAGAGAATCATATATGGCGTGCCAGGAGACTCTATGGAATGCTTTCTCAGCATCCAACGAGAGTATCTAATTACAAATTTTTAACTGCATCTAGCCCAGGAAATACTTTGTGCCTAGTAGCAGTGTCTGCTAGTCAGCGGATTATCCCGGCTGTTAAGCAAGCTACACCACCTGTAGTTTAGACACTTAATTTTTTCAAAGGAAATGCTTCGGGACCATGGGATACTTAGTGAAGAGCATCAGGAGGCACCCCAAGGCATAGGGGCTGGGACTGGCAGTAGGATGCCTTGCGGTGGACAGCCGAGCTCGATCCATATAAAAGCTTTTTAACTGCAGCAGCTTTAGTGGACGCTACTGGAGCTGGAATTACCGCGGCTGCTGGCATGAGACTTGCCCTCCAATAGATCCTTGTAAATGGATTTAAAGTGTATTCATTCAAATTAGAGAGACAATTTAAATTAAAAAGCTTAGAGCTGCCTCCACCACAGGGGGGCTCGCTCGACCCACCAGCGCACAGGCACCAGTATTGGGAGAGGGGGGCTGGCCGTCAGGGTTCACCGCGGCTCTGGCACAAACCCGGCGACACGGAGGTGGCACGGGCAGGAGCGGACTGGCCGTGTCGGCTTCTCACTTTTTGGATTTTAGAAGGGCATGACATGCCTATATCTGTGTCTCCCCCTCCTTTTACTCCTCCACCTCTTTTATTTTCGCATGACTATGTGTACTTGTCACTTTTCCATGTGTTAGTTATGTCTTCTGAGCAGTTTGTCAGCTTTTGGACACCTTTGAAGGTGTTTTCTATGTGTTTCTATGTGTTTTTGTTTGCCTGCCATTGGTTTTAACGGTGTTCGAAGGTGTTCGACGAACAGTTCGACGAACAGTTCGGCGAACACACGGGTGTTCGACGAACCGAACCGAACTCGAACACTACGGGGGTGGCTCAACACTAGTGGGGAGTCAGGGTGTGGGAGAGCAGCAGCCACTCACCAACAACTACCGCCCTGTGCCAATTTCACATCACCTTCTTAATCCCCGAACCAAGCATAAGGCCTCATTTACACATCTGTGTTTCCGGCACTTGTGGCATCCATTTTTTTTTCACGGATACCACATGTACCCATTTATAACCTATTGTGCTATGCACATGTCTGTTCATTTACATGGACCGTGTGTCCCTACAAATCACACTAAGACATGTCTGTTTTATTCTGGTATCAAGGATGACAAGGGTCAATACAAGTCTATGGGTCTGTGAAAAACAGGTACAGCACACGGATGGCATCTGTGTGTCATCCGTATGTTGTACGTGTTTAACACTGCAAAGTATAAGAGAATCTATGTAATTTATTTCTTCCTTTATCCATACTGGAAAAACACTGATGGCAAAATGATGAAAAACACTGATGGCACCAGTACCGATTTTTCATATACGTGTCTAAACACGGTCATGTGAATGAGGCCTTAAACAAGAGTATCACTTTTGCCCACAGTGTTCTTTTAAATGTAAACTTATTCCATTATCCTTTTCCACTGCTTTTATATTGATAACCTACCATTAAGATAGGTAATCGATATTAGATTGGTGGAGGTCTGACATCCGGTAGCCCCACTGATCAGCTGTTAACAATCGACTGTGTTGACAATGAGAACAGCTGATCAGTGGAGGTGCCGGCTGTCAGACCCCCAACAATTTGATATTTTTTTATTTATACACCGGATAAATAATCAATATTAAACTAATGGAGAAACCCTTTAATTCATAATACACAAATAATGCAACCTTTAAGATTGCGCATGAATTTTCAGAGCTCCCATAAAAGTAAATATCCTCGGCAAATGCCATAAATGTTGAGATTATCACTACAGGACTAGTTTGTCTTGTTCCTACTAGTCAACCCCACCCCGCTACTGATTACCAGCTTCCTGCCAATGTACAGTGTACACAGAAAGCAGCCAATCAGTGGTGTGGGTGGGGTTATCCAGAGCTCAGCATTAAGAGCACTGCTACTGTAGATCTGTGGCAAAGAAAACAGGAATGTTTTCAAAATTACAACAATCAACCCAGTAAGTGACACATCACTGAAATCAGGATCTCTGTCCCGATACAGTGCTGCTCTCGGATTACACCGCAAAAAAATGGTGACAGATTCCCTTTAAAATGATTCAAAATGTCAAACTATAGTGGAAAAATACACAAACATTTCAGATGCAGAAGTTGTATTTTAGATACATTTTTCCAGTTTTCCTTGCACATTAATGCTTTTTGTGAATGCTAATATAACAAAATAATTGAATTTATTAAATTGAGGTTAATTCGTCTTTCACATGCATTTTCATCTGCATGGCACAAGAATTAACTATTGTAAAATTAATTCTGAAATCTTGTAATTAGGGTAATTGATGAAAATTCACAGGTTGCTGAACAAAAACCATTAGACATAAAATACCATATTAATGATTGGGCACTTGAAACAGGATTATATCCCCCACATTAAGACCAACTTCAAGCTGAAGAAAATCCTTCTACTTAATTTTACCATTAATGGACATTCTTGATGTGATCTAGAGAATTACTTGGTAAAATTTGTTGTGCCTATTGAGTAGTCATTACAACATTTAATGACCATATAGGAAAGGATAATTTACCAATATTCTTTGGGAAAGTACAATGAACTGTTGATGTTCAAACTCACTTTTGCATAGGATCCTTCATTGGCAATAACATCAAATTTCATTGCAAAAAAAGCTAAATTAATGCAGCTCACGATGGAGTGACCCCAGACCCCGCTGGAAGTCATCGATGGAGGTATCCAGCAACAGGTCTGAGAGAGCGTAGATTAAAAACAAATTTTTTTATGATATCATTAACCGCTTCCCGACCGCCCACTGTACATAAACGTCCGCGCTGCCTGGGCTCTGTGCAGCGCGGACTTTTAAAAACGGTGGGTGGTCTCGCAGCGCTCAGGACCCCCAGGGTCCTGCAAGCGCTGCGAGAGCGGTGCAGAGCGATAGCTCTGACAGGGAACATCATCGGGACCTGATTGGATCAGGTCCCAGTGATGTTAACCCTTTGCTGTCTTCTATATGCCGCGATCTATAGTGAACGCGGCATATAGAAGACAGCAGGAGGAGAGGGGGTGGTATACTTACCTCTCCGAAAACCCCTGATACCTTCAAGGACCTTGGGTTGCTATGGCAGCTGGAGGTCAGATGACCGCCTCCAGCTCTGCCATATATGGTGTCCTGCCAGCGTCAGCCTGCAGCTGAAGCCTGGCAGGACACACTGACTGTGTGAAGATCTCATGTAATGTAATATATGTCTATTACATTACATGAGATCAGCGATCAGAAAAATAAAAATTATTGTCCCATACAGGGACTAAGTAAAAATGTAAAAAAAAGTGAACTGTTAAAAAAAAAAATACAAAATAAATTAAAATAAATAAATAAAATATTAAACCGATAAATCCGTATATTTATGCAAAAATAAAAAAAGTACACATATTTGGTATTGCCGCATCCGAAACAACCTGAGCTATAAAACTGTCACACTAATTAACTCCTTCTGTGCACACCGTAATAAAAATAAATAAAAAACCGAGCAAAAAACTATGCTTTTTCCTCATATCGCCAAACAAAAAGTGGAAAAAAATGCGATCAAAAAGCAAAATGGAAATAAAAATGGTACCGCTGAAAACGTAATCTTGTTCCGCAAAAAAAAAGCTGCGATACAGCTCCATCAGCCGAAAAATAAAAAGTTATAGCGCTCAGAATAAAGCAATGCAAAAAAAATATTTTTTTCGATAAAATTGTTTTATTGTGTAAAAGCGCCAAAACATAAAAAAAAATACAGTAAGTGTAGTATCGCTGTAAACGTACTGACCCGAAGAATAACGCTGCCTGATCACTTTTACCACACGCAGAACGGCATAAAAGAAAACCTCAAAAAACAATTCCTGAATTGTTTGTTTTTGTTAATTTTACCTCCCAAAAAATGGAATAGAAAGCGATCAAAAAATGTCACGTACCCAAAAATGGTACCAATGAAAAGGTCAACTCGTCCCGCAAAAAACAAGCCATCACATGACTCTGTCGGCCAAAATATGGAAAAATTATAGCTCTCAAAATATGGCGATGCAAAAGCTAGATTTTGCAAAAAAAACGTCTTTTAGTGTGTGACAGCTGTCAGTCATAAAAACACGATATAAATCTGGTACCTCTGTAATCGCACCGACCCGAAGAATAAAGTAATCACATCACTTATACCGCACGATGAACGGCGTAAAAAATAAATAAAACCAATTCTTCACCTGCTACTGATTTGTTTATTAGGTCTCCCAAAGATCGCAGTAAGGCTCTGCTCACATTTATCCTGCGCTCTGCGCTGAGCACGTACGCCAGAGTTTCCATGTAAATCTCTGAAATACGTGATTCAGACGGAACCCATGACGGAAGATTCCCTGTAATGAGGCAGATATAGGCCACTGTGAATGCCGTCTGGCCTGTGATCCCACGGTGTCATTTGTTTTAGGCGTGCATAAAAGTGCGGTTGGCCACAGTTTTGTGCACTTTTGAAAAAAAGGACACCGCTAAACAGAGGCCAGACGGAGTCCAGAGTAACTCTGCTGCCTCATTACAGTGAATGAATCCCGCAGGGGTTTCATCTGAATAACATCACTTGGAAATTTAGATGGAAACCCTGATGTAAGTGCTCAGCCTAGAGCGCCGGATAAATGTTACGTAAAATGTTCCCAATAAAAGCTTCAACTCAGTCCTCAAAAAAAGCTAGTCCCCACTCAGGTCCGTCATCTGTTAAAAATATAAGGGACTTCCAAGTTACTGGTAGCAGAAAGGCTCTGGAAAAGCGAAATGGCCCTTGCCCCCCAAAAGAAATTCAGAAAATTTTGTGCTCCCAAATCCAAATGCCTATTCTACAATAATTTGTTCTCCAATTGTCAAAGAGCGCTCCGTCCCCCCCAGATCTCGCCGTATGGCTAAGCGGTACGATACAGCCACATATGGGGTATTGACACTTTTAGAAGAAATTGTGTGACACATTTCGGCACCATTTTTACCCATTGCCCTGTGTGAAAATGTAAAATCTGAGGGTAAAACATTTTTTTGTGGTAAAAATATAATTATACTTTTTTCACTGCCCAATAGTATAAATTTAAAAATTAAAAAATACTCACTACTTCCCTAGATGAATTCCTTGAGAGGTGTAGTTTACAAAATGGGGTCACTTGTGGGGGTTTCTGCTGTTTCGGCATGTCAGCGACTCTTCAAATGTGACATGGTGTCTGCAACCTATCCCAGCCAACATAGCGCTCGTTTCTCTTCCGAACCCTGCCGTACATCAAAGCAGTGGTTTTCCCCCACATATGGGGTATCGGCGTACTCAGGAGAAATTGCACAACAAATTTCATGGTGTAATTTATCCTGTTACCCTTATGATAATGCAAAATTAGGGAATGAAAAACATTTTTTGTGGGAAAAATGTGAAAATTGCATTTTTACGGCTTAATATTATAAACTTCTGTGAAGCACCTGGGGGTGCAAGGTGCTCACCACACATCTAGATAAGTTCCCTAAGGGGTCTAGTTTCCAAAATGGTGTCACTTGTGGGGGGTTTCCACTGTTTAGGCACATTAGGGGCCCCCCAAATGCAACATGGCAACCGCTAATTATTCAAACAAATTTTACATTGAAAAAGTCAAATGGCGCTCCTTCCCTTCTGAACCCTGCCGTGCGCCCAAACAGTGATTTGCCTCCACATATGGGGTATCAGCGTGTTCAGGAGAAATTGCACAACAAACTTCATGGTGCAATTTATCCTATTACCCTTATGATAATGCAAAATTAAGGGATGAAAAACGTTTTTGTGGGAAAAAATGTGAAAATTTTATTTTTACAGCTCAATATTATAAACTTCTGTGAAGCACCTTGGGGTTCAAGGTGCTCACCACACATCTAGATAAGTTCCCTAAGGGGTCTAGTTCCAAAATGGTGTCACTTGTGGGGGTTTTTCACTGTTTAGGCACACTAGGGGCCCCCCAAATGCAACATGGCGTCCGCTAATTATTCAAACTAATTTTACATTCAAAAAGTCAAATGGCGCTCCTTCCCTTCCGAACCCTGCCGTGCGCCCAAACAGTGGTTTGCCTCCACATATGGGGTATCAGCGTGTTCAGGAGAAATTGCACAACAAATTTCATGGTGCAATTTATCCTATTACCCTTATGATAATGCAAAATTAAGGGATGAAAACGTTTTTGTGGGAAAAATGTGAAAATTTTATTTTTACAGCTCAATATTATAAACTTCTGTGAAGCACCTTGGGGTTCAAGGTGCTCACCACACATCTAGATAAGTTCCCTAAGGGGTCTAGTTTCCAAAATGGTGTCACTTGTGGGGGGTTTCCACTGTTTAGGCACATTAGGGGCCCCCTAAATGCAACATGGCGTCCGCTAATTATTCAAACAAATTTTACATTCAAAAAGTCAAATGGCGCTCCTTCCCTTCCGAACCCTGCCGTGCGCCCAAACAGTGGTTTTCCCTCACATATGGGGTATTCAGCGCGCTCAAGAGAAATTGCACAAAAAATTTTGGGGTCCATTTTTTCCTGTTACCCCTGTGAAAATAAAAAAAATAGGGTCTAAAGTAACATTTTTGTGAAAAAAGTTAAATGTTAATTTTTTTCTAACACATTCCAAAAATTCCTGTGAAGCACCTGAAGGGTTAATAAAGTTCTTGAATGTGGTTTTGAGCACCTTGAGGGAGCAGTTTTTAGAATGGTGTCACTTTTGGGTATTTTCTGTCATAAAGACCCCTCAAAGTGACTTCAAATATGATGTAGTCCCTAAAAAAATGTTTTGTAAATTTTGTTGGAAAAATGAGAAATCGCTGGTCAACTTTTAACCCTTATAGCTCCCTAACAAAAAAAAATTTTGGTTCCAAAATTGTGCTGATGTAAAGTAGACATGTGGGAAATGTTATTTATTAACTATTTTGTGTGACATATCTCTCTGATTTAAGGGCATGAAAATTCAAAGTTTGAAAATTGCAAAATTTTCAAAATTTTTGCCAAATTTCCGATTTTTTCACAAATAAACGCAAGTGATATCGAAGAAATTTTACCACTATCCTGAAGTACAATATGTCACAAAAAAAACAGTCTCAGAATAAGGGGAATCCGTTGAAGCGTTCCAGAGTAATTACTTCATAAAGTGACAGTGGTCAGAATTGAAAAAATTGGCCCGGTCACGAAGGCAAAAACAGGCTCTGGTGCGAAGTGGTTAAAAAGGCAAAAAGTCAAAAAAAAGAAAAAAATTGAGCAATTCCCAGGAATATGCCCAATCTGTCTAACAAGCTTCGAACTATCATGTTCTTAATCCTAGTCTACACTCTCTCGGACCAGTGGCTGGACACCTACCTCAGTTTGTTTCATCCTGCTGCCGGCACAGTTAAATTCCTTGCCCTGCCAGAGGGTTTCATTGCACATTGGTGAGCTGGAAATTTTTTTCCTTTTTTGATCCTGTTGGAAGTTAGTAGGTTATATTAGACATTGGCTCATTAAAACACACACCTGTTGAGGAGCGCAGGCAATGTCTCTGAAGGATGACAAGCTGGATGGCAGCGTTCTGCTACCATCCAGCCTGCCATCTCAATGCCGTCCCAGCCTGGGAAAATTCTCCTGCTCAAGCGGTGACGTCATTTGCTGGCACCGCATGTGTGGCACCCCAGGGGTCTGGTTACCACAGTAATAGAAATATTACATCTGGGAGCAAGTGGGAGGTTTCCTGGTCAGGAGCCCTTAAGCATGCAACACCTCCTGCCCAGACCTGGGAGGGGAGGAATCTGCCCTATAAAAACTGGGTCTGGGGCGGGATTAGTAAGTCAGAGCCTGGAGTGAAGTTCCAGACACAGGGCAAGAAACAGCTAGGAGCTCTGTAGGAGCAGGAGCTGAGTGCCAGGGACTGGAAGCAGATATATTGCTCGTCCTGGATGAAGAGACTACTACCGGACAACGGAGTCCAAGGCTGTGGGAACCTCTAAGTCCAGCAGCAGAACCCAGCCGGCAGGGGATTGCAGGTCCTCTGGCCATAGAAGCCCGGAGGCTCAGTCACAAGGAAGGGACCAGCACCGCCATCGAGGAGCGGAGGCTATCAGAGGGCCCCAAGTCACCAGCCATACGGGTGAGCACCACACGGTATACTCAGGGACGTGGGCTACTTCCACTCGCTTACAGCAAGGTAGCCAGGAAGAGTGCAGATAGACGGGGAGGCCTACAACTCCACCTGGCCAGGGGAACTCCTGCTTGCTCGCAGACTGACCAGGCCCCTTATGCTAGCCAGTACTCCCGGGAGGGTCTGCCTTAATATCAACAGTAAAGACCCTGAACTGCACTGCAAAGACTCTGAGTCGTTACTGCTTTCTCACCGCATACAGCACTTCTAGTACTGGAATGCCCGCGCACCATCACTCCCATCATCCACATTCCCTGCCCTGAGGCCATACTCTTCCCGTGGGGAGTTATCCCATCTTTAGCTGCGCACACCACACCAGCCTCAGCGGACCGCCTCGCAGCGGCGGTACACCCTGACCGCAATCCACGGGTGGCGTAGTCGGACATTAAACCATAAAAACCCTATAAAAACTGCCACTGGTTTGACCACCCTGAGTCATGGGACCGGGTCGCCGCCACGGAGACTACAACCCCCAGAGACCCGGCTCCGGGTAACCCACACGCTTGCACACACGGCCCAGGGGGTGCGTCACATGCACAGGAGAATTCTCCCACGCTGTCAGTGACGTGCATGAGGTGAGCTGAGTTCATTGGACATGAACTCGGCTCATCTGGATGCCGTCACAGCGAGACACTGAGAAGCTTCACTCAGGAGCTTCTCAGTGTCTGCGGCATGGCAAGCTGGATAGCAGCTTTCTGCTGCGATCCAGCCTGTCATGTCAATGTAGCAGAGCTGAAGCCGTCCTGGGAACCATGGAAAGGTAAGGATGAGGTGGGTTTATTATTTTACTTTTATTGCAGAAGACATTGGCTTCAGCTGGAATGGGCGTGACGGTAAGTAGAGTTTAATTTAGAACATGAAAGAATTGTGTCTTTATTTCAACTAAAGGACTTTATTCTGGGTGTTTGTGTTTTTTTTAACTTTCACTATGGGGTTAGTAATGGTGGTGTCTTATAGACGCCTCTCCATTACTAACCTGGGCTTGATGTCAGCTGCCATTATAAGCTGACATCAACCCCAGCCCTATTATCCCACTGCCACCGCTACAGGGCAGTGGGAAGAGCGAGGCTAAGTGCCAGAATTGGCGCATCCTATAGATGCGCCATTTCTGGGGCGGCTGACGGCTGGTGTTTCTAGCCTGGGAGGGGGCCAATATTCATGGCACCCTTCCTGGGCTATTAATATCAGCCCCAAGCTGTCTGCCTAGCCTTTGCTAGCTATTAAAATAGGGGGGACCCCACGTCATTTTTTTTTGGGTCCCCCATTTTAATAGCTAGTAAAGGCTAGGCAGTCAGCTGGGGGCTGATATTAGTAGCCTGGGAAGCTCCATGGGTATTACCCCCTTCCCAAGCTTCAAACATCTGCCTCAGCCGTCTGCTTAACCTCCGCTAGAGACTAAAATTATGGGGAACCCCACGCCAATTTTTTTTTAATAAATCCTTTATTTTAACACTAAATGACAAGTACAGTAACCAAAACTGTCACTGTACTTATTATATATGTGACTGACATGTTTCTATCTATCTAATCTATGTGTGATGCTCTATTCTTTCTGTTCTAAATTGTCGGTACTGGTGTATGCCGCTGCTGAATTGCCGGCTTTTCATGTTTCACTGTGAGCACTGTTCCCATCGATTTAGGCAACCACTGTAATGCCACAACCATCATGGCTGTGGCTTTACAGTGAGTGACAGACAATCTCTGCATGATTGGCGCTCTAAATAGCTCCAGACATGCAGGACGGGGACCCGAGCTCCCGCCCGAGCATCTCGAAAGTACTCGGCGAGCTTCGAGCATCTCGAGTACTGAGATGCTCGGGCGAGTACCGAGCAGTGGCGAGCATGCTCGCTCATCACTAATTAACAGTATTACTGTGAAAAAATCCAGTTACGCTTTTGGTGCACGAACAGTTATCGAACATAACCTCGAACAGCCGAATTTTTTGCAAATCGTTCGAGTTCGTCGAACGACTCGAACACCACCCAGAACAGCTCGAATTTAAGATTGGCGAACAGTTCGAGTCGAACACCGCTCATCTCTATTTACCACGTGAGCTTTACAGTGATGTGGTAATGATCTCCTACTCGATGTTTCTTGGTTGTGATCAATAAATATACTGAAGAATTGATTCAACACCAAATGTAGGGTTAAGCAGGCCTCTGACCACACACAGATACATAGATAACTCCAAAGAGTTACCTTAAATAAGCAAAGTATTTCATATCTTTTCACTCCCAAATGCATGAGGATGCTGGACCATTCAGAGTCAGACAGATGGCATGTCCTAAGTCCCTGGAGACAATCTGTCTTCTTGCCATCCTCACTAACAGAATTTACTCAGATTGCTGCTGCTTAATAGGAATTTCTTGAATGAAACTTGACATGCTCCAGTTTATGCTCAGCTAATCTTATGAGATCGGTTTACATACCATGAGAAAAATTGTGCATAACTGTAAAAATATTACACAATCAACATGACAAGAATTGTATCTTATGATGTCTTAAAATAAATAATTGGCCCCTCTCATGTCTTTCTTGTTAATACAGACATGGACGAGCTAAAATAGTTCTTTTGGCCAAGGATTAATCTTCTCTTTGTCACTTTAACTTTTCAGATTACTTCTCTAATCTTTATCTGTAGCACAGATTGTTTTGTGAGAATATGTGAACCACAGAAAGTCCAAAACAGTTACAAATAACGTCCATAATTACAGTAGCACATTATTTTAAATACAAGTATGCCATGTCTTTATGCAACTACTGAATATCTAAGGGGTAACATTTCTCCTTGTGAAGAGCGACATGTTAAGTATGTCACAGTGAGGAGACATTTAAAAGTTTCCTCACCGTGACATGCTTAACTTGTCGCTCTCCGCAAGGAGAAATGTTACCCTTTAGATACGGGTCTGACGCCTCTCACCCAGCCAAAGCAGAACTCACACCTTGCACTGATGAGGGGCAGAACCCCAAAACAGAGTGTCTGCAAACTGAGTTTCTGGTTCTGGCTTATTTCCTAAGTCATGTCATAAGGCTCGTTAAAGGGTCACTATTGACTTTTAGGATTGCTACTTCCTGCAAGTAGCACTAGAGTTTTGGCCCTCTTCCTCTCTGAAGAGACAATTTGCAACTACTTAAAGTTTTTTGAAGCTTATATAAATACAGAAATTTTAAAAAAAACATGTCTAATGATCATCATATAATGTCTTTGTAGCCCAGTAGTTGTTATTTTTGATTTCTATTATCTTGTCCAACCTTGTGCAGCACAGTTGTTTTCATGCTTCCAAGGTTTATTGTTGTTTGGATTACCAATGTAAAGAACTACAGTTCTTAAGACACCTATCCCAGTTTCACAAGTATTGCCTCTGATTACACCTGTCTGTATGTATCTCTATTGTAAGGTGTAAGGAAGTGCTGCAATTACTGTCTAAACAGACGATACGCAGGATCCGCTACTGAGACTCTATTTTACTACTGTCTCACATTGCACAATCTTCAGTCCTTTGCCGATTGCGGCATACAAAAAAAGTCCAGAGAAAGGAAGGCATTTGTGAGATCCACCGAGATAGCACACAGAAAAGAAGGCAGGATAAATGACCTCACTTATTCCAGGGAGTCGGGATCAGAGCAAAATGCTAGTCGTTTTACTCCCTACTGATGCAAACACTTTGAGTCTGATTCATAAAGACTGGCAAAGCACAAGTTTGCGCTTCACTAGTCTTCCTGGAGTACAAGGTGCTCGCCACCTAAAGAATTTGACATTTTTTTAACGTTAGAACATTAATGATATAATGGTTGTATCTACTTTAAATGAAGTCTGTCAACAGGATTTTACACCCCGAATTATTATGTGTTCATATAGCCTTTTCAAAGCCAAATGCAGCTATACTGATATCTAGACAGCCTGTTCCTCCGTTATAAAGAAATCAGCGTTTTAATTGATATACAAATAAGGTGTTGATTTGAAGCCTCTGTCACTCTAGCTCTATTCCCCTCCTATTGCCATCTCCTCATACTTAAAGAAGTTGTCCACTACTTTCACAATGAGGCCCTATCCACGGCACCCGTGCCGATCAGCTGTAATTGGTGCCCATGGTGGCGGCCGCCGGCCAGAAGTCCTTACCTGCGATGCTTGGCCGTCCATCTGTTGTGGTCGCTGCGGGGTACTACACATCCGACTCCCATTCAATTGAATGGGAGGCGGATGTGCATTAACAAGCGCTGGCCGCTACAACTCGATGACCAATCACCGCAGGTAAAGACTTCCGCCGCCGGCACTAATTGCAGCTAATCGGCGGGTGTACCACATTTCAGAGAAATCCATTTTTTTTTTTAAATATGTAAATGAACTTTTATGATCTCCCTAAGAATCTGCCTCTTGAGACTATATTAAAAAGAAGTGGGCATTACCAGTGTGAGACATGTAATGTCTGACAGTCTGCTTTCCTGATCGACATTTCTCACACTAGTAATGTCAAATTTCATTTAAAATAAGCTCTGGAGACAGATTCCCAGGGGAATCTAAGTCCCACCCATAGATCTTAACAGCCCATTGACACTAAGAAAAACGTGGATTTCTCTGGAATAAGACATTTAATTGCAGATATCAAAGTATAACTTTTTTTAGACTCCTATGACCTACATGCCCATAAAGACAATTTGGGAGGGTTGATCCTACTGACAGATTCCTTTTAAGGCCACGCCCCCACTATCAGTATTTGGTCAGCATTCGGTCAGCATTTTTTGATTACATATTTATTTAAAATGTTATTTTAGTGCAAAATATGCACTAAAATGTTTTCAAACAAACATCAATGAGTGCTGTTCAATCTCTTTTTACATGTTGTCAATCCTAAGGCTAGGTCATTAATATATCAAAGGAAATCTGTCACCAGGTTTTTGCTAACTCATCTGAGAGCAGCATAATGTAGGAAAAGCTACCCTGATTCCAGCGATGTAGCATATAATTTACTCTGTGCAGCAATTGCGATGCAATAAAAGTTTTTAGATGTAGCATGCAGCAGAGCTACAAAGCTGCCCCCGCCCACAACCCTGATTAGCAGCTTTCTGTTTACATTGTATAGTGACAGTAAGCTACTAATCAGTGTTGGGGGCAGAGTTGAACCAGGAGGCATGGGAGCCCCCTGATGAAGCAAAGGGTGAAACGTGCATTGGGGCACTAGGATCACACACCACTTGAGTCTGCAAAAATATGTAAGTAATTTCATTCTTATTATCTATCATTTAAAGCAATCAGCGCTAGTAGCTTAAATAAGCATAGCATTTTCTCTGAACAATGCAGATACCTATATGATAACCAGTAAATATGCAGACACTTGGGGGAGGTATACATCTATTATTATAGTGTACATGTCTTTAAGCTATACAGCATTGTAATATATAATTATGTTGTTGTATCATGTGGTCCTCCATTGCATTTCCCCTTTGAACATATATATATATATATATATATATATATATATATATAAAATTTTGTAATTATTTATTTTCAATAAAATGTATTAACTTTTAGAGACTATATGCACCTATCTTTTCTTTGGGTGGTATATATAATTCCGGTGTGTTTTTAGCAATCAATATGAAAGTACATGCTTTATATGTTGGTTGTCATTGTACAGTGACAGTAAGCTGATAATCAGTGTTGGAGGCGGACTTGGTCCAGGAGGCACGTGAGATGTAGTCCTCTAGTGATAATCTTCTACTGATAAAACACTTATTGTATGGAAACAGCAGCACAGAGCCTAATAAGTGACACATTCCTGAAATCAGTGTCTCAGCCCCTATAGAATATATATAAAAAACCTACTGACAGATTCTTTTGAGCATAAATGTCAGCAACCTATAGTGCAGGCTGTGAGATCTCATCTATTGGTACCCTAAAAATGAGCTTGGGGATTTACTGAATAATCAGTATAATTCCTCCCCACCCACCAACACACAGAATTTACCTTATATTTAGTTAATTTTGACCTCCCAATTTTATATCTATCTACCCTGCAAATATTCATATCTCATGTGCAGCAAGTGGAGAAATAAGATTGAGCCAAGGAATTGTGTGCACATTTACTTTGTCCTTATTACCTTGTTTCTGTAAGATCGCTGCTTCTTATGGTCATCCGTGTCAAGCTCATAGTGTATACAATTTACAGAGGAAAACAATATAAGCAAACAATGTGGAGGTAAGTAATGGAAATATGAAGCGAATAAGTAACAAAACAAATCTCCAAGAAGAATTATTCTGTCAAGGAATGAGCTCGTGTCCTAAAGGCCTAATTACAAGTAGACATGAAACATTCCGAGCAAGATCAACAACTATTCCTGGCAGCCTCAGATTAAATACAGGTAAACTCAATGCCATGGAAAAGCCTTGGGGCAAAAAGATAATCAGTGGTAGTTATTGGCTAAACAAGAAGAGACATGCATGTTAGCTAGTCTATTAGTTGTCCCTCCAGATAGCCGTTTTCTCACATCTTGGTCTCGTCTACCATTAGTCACGTCTACCTCACTTTGGAAAGTCAAGACTTCCATTAACTTTGATAACACTTCCTACGAAACTATTGACAAGACGTTAACGCAACGAAAACTGCAGACAACCGAGAGATGACAGGGAAGGAAATATTTAGTAGATGATAGGACCCCTGTAATTAATAAAACCAGTGGAACAAGCAAGATTCTAGATACCAGATAATTGTCCTGGAAAATGCAAACACTGCATAAGAGAGCGAGCAGGCAGCAGATCCAGCACTTCTGTCTTTACAAAGGGACCCTGATTACTTCATTATTGGGGAGGTAGATGTAGAAATCTCCTGGGCATGTGTATCAAAGTATTCACTGACACACGAAAATTAAAAAAGGAAAGAAGGAAAAGTACGATATATTTTTTTTGCTTGCGGCTGCATCAATTGTAGCCGTCTAATGAAGCGCGTTCGCCGTATTTTATGCAGAACGTCAGCAGGGAAGGCGAGAGACAGGATTTGAAAGTTTTAGATTTTAATAATTGCATTGGTTCATACCTTATAACTCGCCCAATTAATCAAATACCACGGTGACACATGGGGGCGAATTCCCTATCTCTTTAACTACTTATTCCCTTTGATGCACTGGGTTATGATTCATAAAAATGCAAATGCGTGACTATTTTAATGGCGCTGTCACCTATAGAGATCCTGTTATGTTCAAAAGAGATGAAAATTTTCCTATAATCCTATTTACTGTTTAACACCGCCTTAAGTGGTCGGCTATAATTTTCTCTTTCATATGTGCTCTGTTTTGCGAATTATTTGCCACTCTCAGATATTGGATTCAAGTTCTCTGTGCTTCAGAGCAAAAATGGGCATTTGCCTTAGGGCATGTGCTCGACAGGACTCCTGTGACCCAGAATTCTTCATTTTGCCATGATACTTTAATATTATTATTATTATTATTATTATTTTACTATTATATTTTACAGCATTTACCAATGTAATATATGTTCATGTATGGTATTGTATATTAAAGTCCTGCAATTATGTCATATTTAGTGCAGTAAGTCCCCTTTTATATAGCAGAGCAGTTTACACAGAGCCGTATGGAGGATGATAAAAATCCCTCTAGTTCCATACTAAGAAGCCGTAGTCTCTCTGTTTGTAGTCATATGCCAATGTATTTTTTGCCTAGAGGCAATGCTACTTGAGCTGAGTGAATCTTGCACAACTCAATTTGCCAGATTCGCTCGAATTTGTCCAGGAAATTCGATTTGCATCAAATGTATTAAATGTGACTTGTTAAAGTGGTTGTGAATTTTTTACTTACCGTGGCATGTAAAAGTTTGGGTACCCCTGGGAAAAATTACTGTTATTGTGAACAGTTAAGCAAGTTGAAGAATACATGATCTCTTGAAGGCCTAAAGTTAAAGATGACACATTTCTTTTGTATTTTAGGCAAAAAAAATATATTTTCATCTTTTACATTTTAAAAATGACAAAAAATGAAAATGGGCCAATGCAAAAGTTTGGGCACCCTGCATGAGTTGGTACATAGTAGCCAGATAGAGTCTTTCAATTCTTATTTCAGGGGTTTTCATCCATTCTTCCTTGGATAATTCTTCCAGTTCTGTGATATTTCTGGCTCTTCTTTCATGCACTGCTATTTTGAGGTCTAGCCACAGATTTTCAATGATGTTCAGATCAGATGACTGTGAGGGCCATTGTAAACCTTCAGCTTGCGCCTTTTGAGGTCATCGATTGCGGATTTTGATGTGTGTTTAGGATCATTATCCATTTGAAGAAGCCATCCTCTTTTGAACTTCAGCTTTTTTACAGATGGTGTTATGTTTGCATGAAGGATTTGTTAAAATTTCATTGAATACATTCTTCCCTCTACCCGTGAAATGTTCCCCGTACCATTGGCTGCAACACAACCCCAAAGCATGATTGATCCACCCTCATGCTTAATGATCGGAAAGATGTTCTTTTCCTGAAATTCTGTGCCCTTTTTTCTCCACACATAACTAATCATTGTGGTCAAAGAGTTCTAATTTAACATCATCAGTTCACAGGACTTATTTGCAAAATGCATCAGACTTGTTTAGATCTTCTTTTGCATACTTCTGATGCTGAATTTTATGGTGAGGACACAGGAAAGGTTTTCTTCTGATGACTCTTCCATGAAGGTCATATTTGGAGTTCTAAATTTTTTCTAAAAATGTTTTTTATTAATTCTACAACACCAGAAAAGAAAAGTGGGGGAGATTTGTCATTCTATAGGTATTAGAATTTTTATATTATTTGCACCTCACCTAGCTTTAACCTCTTAAAGTGCAGGATTATAAAAACATGGATTCTTTCTGTCAGAGTGTCATGCTTGATTATGGGTTGTGTGTGGTATTGCTTTACAGCTCCACTCAGTTTAATGGCGTTGAGTAGCAATCCCAGATACAAAACCATGATCAGGGGTGGTGTTGTTCCTGGAAAAAAATCAGTTATGTTGTACTAATCCTGGACAAATCTTTTATTTTTCTTTATTTTGATCATTGCTTGTTTTCCTCCTCTTTTTTCAAGAGTCATAACTTTCTTATCTTTCCATGGACATGGCCATTCTAGGGCTTGTTATTTGAGGAAAGAGTTGTAGTTTTTAATGACATCATTCATTTCATCATGTAGTGGTGCACTAAAAACTAGAAAAATACTCCAAAGGAAGTGAAATGGAGAAAATAAAGGACGTTTTTCATTTTTGTGGATTTGTATCTATGGTATTTGTTGTGCAGTAGAAATGACCTGGCAGCAAGATTATCTAGGTCCATACGATTGCGACAATACTAAACTATTAGTTTAGTGGCTTAAAAAAATTCTGAATTTTGAAATAAAAATGTGGTTTATGTCGCCATTTTCTGAGACCTGTACCTTTTTTCTGTCAATAGAACTGTATCAGAGCTTATTTTTAGCATATGCAAAGCTGTAGTTTTTATTGGAACAATTTTTGGGTATGGATGACATGACATTTTGATCATTTCTAGAGATGAGCGTGCCCAAACTGTAAAGTTCGGGATTCATACCAAGGTGCTGAACTCAGATCACAGACTTCTCCTGGAAGTCAGTTTTACAGTTCAGGAGTCCGGGGAGAGAGAGGGAGAAAGCAAACGAGACAGAAGAGAGAGAGAGACTAGTGGAAGTTCGTTCAGGTACCAGAACCCAAGCTTCCACGAGTCCGCTCATCCCTAATCAATTCTTATTGTATTTTTTAGGGTAGCATTGTAAAAAAAAAATCCAGTTCTGGGGTTTTGCTTTTTTCCTTCTACATATTTTACTATTTGGTTTAAATTATTTTTGATTTTGAAATATCTTTTACAGACACCTTGATACAAAATGTGCTTGTATTACAGATTGAAATTTTTTGATATTTTTTAAACATTTTTTTAAATTTTTTTTTAACTCCTCCATAATATTGCTAGTCCCTGTAGCTAACTTGAACCCACGGTTGTTTTATCAATTGTACTATATAATGTAATATTTTAGTATTATAGCATATAGAACCTGAACCTGCTGGTTCCCAATTTCAGTCTTTTGAGCGTCTTTTAACTGCTTTAGGTATTCAAAGATTTTAAGCGGTTAAAAGAAGTGACCTGACTATTTTACAGGCACTTTCCGACCTGAAGATGCTCACAGTACAAGTCACTGGGATGGCTCTAAAGATCCACGAAAAATGCAAATTCAAAAGATGAAACAAAAACACTAAAATATACGCAAAAACAAACACTGGCCGTTAAAAACATCAATAGCCTATGTCTAGAAGCTGAGTCCGTCATATTATTAAGGTTCAGAGAAATATTTTAAAATAAGAGAACATTTTTCTACTATTTTTTGACATGTGCGAAATTACAATGTCCAATTGTAATTTAGTAACAGTAATGCTCAAAATCGAGATATAATATGCAATAAACCAAACATCTTTTCAAAGCAGCTGTTTCTTCTATCACCTTTAGACCCTGCACTCAGCAATTTTAGGCAGAGGTATATGAGGTATAATAGTGAATCTGTCTCCAGAGATCATCCCACTACTAAGATAAGCGTGGACCCATCTGTAATTTGTTAATTTCTCTATGCATGAATTAGACGTCCGGAGATTATTTGCATGCACTAATGGGTTCAAAATCAATTTGTGCTTATGTGGCACCAATTCCAAATTTACCAGCACTAGAAATAAAATGAGAAAAGCTTTTAAGTGGTTTTCTGTTTTGCCACATTGGTAATTTAGTTATCTTGTGTAAAATCTAAACTTTGCTCTACCGTTCTGTAACTTTAAAGGGGTGTTCCAAGAATTGCAAATAATCTCTTATCCTCAGGGAAGAAGAAAATTACTGATCAAGATTCTGCAGTCCCAGTGTAAGGGTATGGACTGTACTGTCATGTGCCGGGCCCTGAAGAACATTATGTAAGGCGAATAGTGTCATGATATTATTACATGTATTGTGTCATGTGAAGTATAAACTATGTCCTGCGGTGTTTCGTGTATATTGTGTAGTAAGTGATGTAATGTGAATTGCCATGTACAATGGTAATGTGTAATGTATAAGTAATGCTTAATGTATAGAGCAGGATAAATGACTCGCCCTCCCTGAGCGGTGGGGTTACTCGGTGCCGGGTCAATGTACGGTGGTGGTGTGGGATGTCGTCATGGCCGTGACCCGGTCCGTGCCCAGGGCTGTCACATGAAAAATGGGCTTTTGGATGAGTGGTTGCTCGACTACGCCACTTGTGGTTTCTGGTGAAGGCCACCAGCGCTGCAACAGTCCTCTGAGGCTGATGTTCTAGCAGCTTGGTTGGTACTGCTCCCCACAGGCGGAGTAGGCCTCAGGGCAGTGTTTGATGAACTGTAGAATTGTGGAGGTATGGTGGGTGCAGTGCCGCGCCGGAATAAACAAGCGGAGGCGGTGAATGAAGTCATCCGGGTCATTACTCACTTTAGATGAACTTTCAGCCGCAAAGCTTCTCTCTGCTACACACAGCATATTGCGGCCACCAGGAAGGGGGTTCAGCACTTCCCAGGTAGATCAGGACTAGAGATGAGCGGTGTTTGACTCGAACTGTTCGCCAATCTCAAATTCAAGCTGTTTTGGGCGGTGTTCGAGCCGTTCGGCGAACACGAACAATTTGAAAAAAATTCGGCTGTTCGAGGTTATGTTCGATAACTGTTCGTGCACCAAAATCATAACTGGATTTTTTCTCAGTAATGCTGAAAATTAATGTTAATACGCAGTTTGAGTGTACAGCGGGGCGGGGGGAGGGGCAGGGGATGGATCTCTGCAGAAATAATGAAGATCTCCATTTTTTTTCTCTTTCCCGCATTTACAGTGGGGAGGTGCAATCTGTCAGCCTATCAGCAGTGCACACACGGAGCGAACTGCTTTTTTTCACACAAGCAAGGGCATGTGTCATTGGCAGTGTATGTCACATGTCCTTGCCCTATAAGACCCAGCCATTTTCCCCGTCGCCACCATTTTCTCACTGCTGCAGCTGCATGTTAGACGGCACTGCTGTTGCTGTGTGCGCTATACTTTGTTAATTTCAAGCCAATTTTCGCACAAATCTACAGATAGCTTGGGAGTAGGGAATAGTTGTGATTGCAGTCCTTTTAAGGACTAGGTTACATCATTTCCTACGACTTTTATCAGGCAGGTTTGTGCTCTTAAATAGATAGGTTGGGATTAAAGACTAATTGTAATTGCAGTCCTTTTGAGGGCTAGGTTACATCAGTTCCTATCACTTTTTGCCAGGCAGGTCTGTGCCAGTGCTGTGCAAGTTTATTTCACAGCATTTGGCTAAATCTAGCAAAGCAAATCCTTTTTGGCCTCTTGCATTGTGTGTTAGTCAGTGGAGTAGCCTATCTGTGTTGCAAGCTACACCACCTGTGTATAGAATACAATTTTTTTTACTGCATCTAGTGAAGTAAAACCTTTTGGGCATAGCATCATTCTATTAGTCCATCTATACTAACCTCTACCAGGTTGCAAATTGAATATAATTTTTTTCTGCATCTAGCTCTGAAAAAATATTTGGGCTTGCAGCAGTGTGTGGGACTTGTTCTATTAGTCCATCTATACTAACTTCCACCAGGTTGCAAATTCAATATAATTTTTTTCTGTATCTAGCTCTGAAAAAATATTTGGGCTTGTAGCAGTGTGTGGGACTTGTTCTATTAGTCCATCTATACTAAGCTCCACCAGGTTGCAAATTCAATACAATTTTTTTCTGCATCTAGCTCTGAAAAAATATTTCGGCATGTAGCAGTGTGTGTGACTTGTTCTATTAGTCCATCTATACTAACCTCCACCAGGTTGCAAATTCAATATAATTTTTATCTGCATCTAGCTCTGAAAAAATATTTCGGCTTGTAGCAGTGTGTGGGACTTGTTCTATTAATCCATCTATACTAACCTCCACCAGGTTGCAAATTCAATATAATTTTTTTTTGCACCTAGCTCTGAAAAAATATTTAGGCTTGTAGCAGTTTGTGGGACTTGTTCTATTAGTCCATCTATACTAACCTCCACCAGGTTGCAAATTCAATATAATTTTTTTCTGCATCTAGCTCTGAAAAAAATATTTCAGCTTGTAGCAGTGTGTGGGACTTCTTCTATTAGTCCATCTATACTAACCTCCACTAGGTTGCAAATTCAATACAATTTTTTTCTGCATCTAACTCTGAAAAAATATTTCGGCTAGGAGCAGTGTGTGGGCCTTGTTCTATTAGTCCATCTATACTAACCTCCACCAGGTTGCAAATTCAAAATAATTTTTTTCTGCATCTAGCTCTGAAAAAATATTTCGGCTTATAGCAGTGTGTGGGACTTGTTCTATTAGTCCAACTATACTAACCTCCACCAGGTTGCAAATTCAATATAATTTTTTTATGCATCTAGCTCTGAAAAAATATTTCGGCTTGTAGCAGTGTGTGGTACTTGTTCTATTAGTCCATCTATACTAACCTCCACCAGGTTGCAAATTCAATACAATTTTTATCTGCATCTAAACCAGCCAATACTTTTGGGCTAATACCACAGTTTGGTCACTCAGCTCTGCTCGGTTCCCATCCATTGTTTTTTGTGCAAAAAACTCCAGAGTTGTGAATTAGTTAACCACCAAAATGAGTGGAAAAAGGGCTGCTGCTGGTGGAAAGGGGAATAGGCATGTTGGGAAGGGAAAAAAAGGTTGTGTCCATGGGGCAGGTGTTAAAGCAACAGTAACATCTGCAGAAGAAAGACCATGTTCCAGCCAAACTAAGATGTCTACTTCTTTTAGCGGACAATGTGATAAGATCCCTTTCTTATGGCCACGCCAATCGCTACAAATTCCAGATGAGGCACAAAAACAGCAGGTGCTTCAACGGATATCAAGTGCTCCTTTAAGTGGGCTCTCCTCCACCTCAACTTCAACAACACAAATATTCCAGTCCTCAGAGGTGTCACCCCAATCGCACTTGCTTCCTCACAGCTCCCAAGTCTCCAGCTGCCCGTCTGAGTATGGGGTAGTACAGATGGTTGAGTCTGCAGAGCTGTTTACTCATACTATAGCCTGGGAATTAGAGGTCGGCTCCAGAGCTTTTGTGAATCCAGATGAGGAAATGATCTGCACTGATGCCCAGAATCTTTATGAGTCAGATCCAGGACCAGACGCAGAAGGTTCTGACCATAATGTAAACCATCGTTCCCAAACTGTAACTCCTGTTGGTGGAGACAATGAGGAAGACGATGATGAGACTCAAATACCTGATTGGAGTGACAACTTTAGTTTTTTGTCAGGGCAGGAAGAGGTTGGCACTGAGGACGACGGGTGTGATAACACAGAGGGTGATGATGACGAGGTTGGAGATCCCACTTACTGTCAACCCACAGTCAGCCAGTCGATGAGGTCAGCAGAGTAGGTGGAGGAGGATGCTAGTGTCGACGAGGTCAGGTTGCGCCTTCCTGGACAGAGACGTAGTACTGGAAGCACGTCAACAACTGCATCCTCAAACACAACTCTGCCTCTGACCACAAGTCGTGGTGGCTCTTCAGGTCGCATGGGTGCTAAGCCTTGCATAGCCTGGGCATTTTTTTCAGAACGATAAAGATGACCCAACTCGTGTTATCTGTAACATTTGTCAGCAAAAGCTAAGTAGAGGCCAAAAAATACATAGTTTGAGTACTTCATGCGTGAACAGGCACATGAATATGAAGCATAAGTTGCAGTGGGAAGCTCACTGTGCTACAATGCGGCCTAGCCAGCCGGGCCAACCACAGTCTGCCACATCTTGTGCATCCGCGGCCTCTTCATCCTCTGTGACTGGGGGTACAGCAGTCACACCTGTTTTGGGATGCAGACCTGCCACCTCTTTACCTGCAACATCCAGCGTGATTGGTAGGCCATCATTTTCTTTGGAGGTGGAAACACCAGCTGGTGTTCAGCGCTGTCCGACATCGATAGCACCACCTTTGGATCAAGGCAACCTAACATGTCCGCCTGCATCCTCCTCACAGACCGTCAGTTTGCCGGGGACACCCTCCTCAACCTCGTCTAAGCACAACAGCCAGCCCTCGGTCCCTCAGATGTGGACAAGTAAAAGACCATTTCCTCCTAGCCTGAGAAAGCTAAGAGGTTGAATTTCACCATCTGCAAGCTCTTGGCTACAGAAATGCTGCCTTTCTGCCTGATGGACACAGAGGATTTTTGAGACCTTATGTCCGTCGCAGTGCCCCAGTACCAGATGCCCAGTCGGCACTACTTCTCAAAGAAAGGTGTGCCTGCGCTACACCAGCATGTTGCACACAACATCACCGCTTCTTTGAGAAACTCTGTGTGTGACAGGGTGCATTTCACCACAGACACTTGGACGAGTAGGCATGGCAGGGGCGTTACATGTCGCTGACTGGGCACTGGGTAACTATGGTGACAGCAGGATAAGGGGCTGCTGTCCAAGTCTTGCCGCCCCCACGAGTTGTGTGTCAATCCTCTTTATCTCAAAGTTCCTCCACTGCTTCTGCCTCCTCAACCTCCTCTCGGTCCTCCACCTGCACCCAAAGCCTGTCTGGTCATGCCACAAGCTTTCTAACTGCGCAGAAGGGATCTTGCACACCTCCTTACTATGCTGGCAGCAGGGCTCAACGTCATCAGGCGGTTTTTACTTTGAAATGTCTGGGAAATGTGAGTCACACAGCTGAGGAGTTGTGGTCAGCTCTGGAGAACCAGTGTCATGAATGGTTGTCTCCACTGGACCTGAAACCACGGAAGGCCGTGTGCGACAATGCTGCAAACCTGGCAGCGGCCCTTCGCCGGGGCAATGTCACACAGGTGCCTGGTATGGCTCACGTGTTGAACCTGGTTGTCCAGCCATTTTTAGCCCACTATCCCGGACTAGATGGCCTTCTGCAGAGGGCACGGTCGCTGTGTGCTCAATTCCGCTGTTCGCATCCCGCAGCTCAGCGACTTACATCTCTACAGAAGACTTTGGGCCTGCCACTTCGCCGGCTAAAATGCGATGTGCCTACCCTGTGGAATTCAACTATGCACATGTTGCAGCAACTGTGGCAGCACCGACAAGCCCTGGTGCAATACGTTGTGACATATAGCTTGGGCCAACGAGATCCAGAGGTGGGGCAAATCACGCTGGAGGAGTGGTCTCAGATCAGGGACCTATGCACCCTTCTGCACAGTTTTGAAATGGCGATGAAGATGTTTAGTGCTGACCATGCCATTATCAGCATGACTATTCCGGTGATTTACATGCTGGAGCACATGTTAAACAGAATTCTGAGTCAGGTGGTGGCACAAGAGGAGGTGGAGGAAGTAGAGAAGGAGGAGTTGTATGCGGAAGGGCTAACATCTGCAAGGTCCAGACGGTTGGCAGCACCAAGGCGGCAGGCATGTGAGGGTGGGGGAGATGGTTTTACCAGGGCGCATAGTAGCAGCCAAGCTAGTGAGGAAGGTGCAGGAGCCCAGGAAGAAGTGGAGGATGAACTGATGGAAGACTCATCAGATGAGGGAGACCTTGATCACATTTCTGTTGTGCGAGTTTGGGGGGAGAGCGCAGAGGAAGGAAGCATGATTCTTACCTCGCCACCAACACAACAGGTACTTGGTGCTCCTGGATGCGCAAGACACATGAGTGCCTTCTTGCTGCACTACCTGCAACATGACCCTCGAATTGTGAGAATTAGAAATAATCCGGACTACTGGGTTGCCACACTGTTAGATCCCCGGTACAAAAGTAAATTTGCAGAAATTATTACTGCGATAGAAAGAGATACACGCATGCAGGAGTATCAGCAGAGACTGTTGCAGAATCTTACATGTGCTTTTCCCCAAAACACTAGTGGTGCACGTAGTGAATCTCACAGTTGCAACTTGCCAACCGTGGGACTGTCGAGTGTTCAGCACTCAAAACGTAACAGAAACACAGTATCTTCTGGTAACATCAATTTTGCGGAATCATTTCACCACTTTTTTAGCCCATCCTTTGCAAGGCCACAGGAGACAAGAAGTCTGACACATAGTCAACGCCTAGAGATGATGGTACAGGAGTATCTCCAAGTAAACATTGAAGCCACGACTGTGTCACTGGACACTTGCTCTTTTTGGGCTTCCAATCTGGATATATGGCCGGAGCTCGCCACTTATGCCTTGGAGATCTTGTCATGCCCCGCAGCCAGCGTTCTGTCTGAACGTGTGTTCAGCGCTGCTGGTGGTGTGCTGACAGATAAGCGCACGCGGCTCTCCACTGATAATGTAGACAGACTCACGTTCATAAAGATGAACAAATCATGGATCCGAAACGACTTTTCTACCCCTTTGTCATCCTGGGGAGAGTAAAAGCTTGATGATTTGTTAAAATCACCTCACCAACCGTTTTAAGCTTTCAAATTACTAATCATGTTTATCTGTATCTTGGCTGGAAAATAATTTGGGCCTTGTAGCAGTGTGCAGTACTGATTCTATTAGGCCATCTATACTAAACTCCACCAGATTTAAAATTACTAATCATGTTTATCTGTATCTTGGCTGGAAAATAATTTGGGCCTTGTAGCAGTTTGCAGTACTGATCCTATTAGGCCATCTATACTAAGCTCCACCAGCTTTCAAATTAATAATAATTTTTAGCTGCATCTAGCCCGGAAAATAATTTTGGGGCTCCTAGATGCGCAAGACACATGAGTGCCTTCTTGCTGCACTACCTGCAACATGACCCTCAGATTGTCAGAATTCTAAATAATCCTGACTACTGGGTTGCCACACTCTTAGATCCCCCACACTCTTCGATCAACCTTTTCTTTTTAATAAAGAACAAAAAAATGGTCATTTTTGAAATTAAAGCATTAGCAGGTTATTAGAAACTGAAATCAGTTTTCAACTCAAAACTTTATTCTAGGTGATGTTACATTTGCACATAGGACCCCTTGTTCGAAAGGAGCTTCTGAACTCTCTCGTCCATTGAATTTGTCAGGTATTGGATGGTTTCTGCTTCAATTGTTTTACATGAGCACAGAATACCCTCCCAGAGCTGTTGCTTAGATGTGAACTGCCTCCCGCCATCATAGACACTCCTTTTGATGATGCTCCAGAGGTTCTCAATGGGGTTGAGGTCAGGGGAGCATGGGGGTCACACCAAAAGTTTGTCCCCTTTTATGCCCATATCAGCCAGAGATGCAGATGCGTTATGTGCAGCATTAGATGGTGCCTTATCATGCATGAAAATGATCTTGCTGCGGAATACACGGTTCTTCTTCTTGAACCATGGCAGGAAGTGCTGTTTGAGAAACTCCACATACTTATGGAGTTCATCTTTACCCCTTCAGGGATCCTAAAGGGGCCGGCAATCTCTCTCCCCATGATTCCAGCCCAAAACATTACTCCACCTCCTCCTTGTTGGCGCCGTAGCCGTGTTTGCATGGGGTGTCCATCAACCAGCCATCCTCCACTCCATCCATCTGGACCATCGAGCTTTGCTCGGCACTCATCGTTGAACAAAACAGTTTTGAAGTCAGTCTTCATGTATTGTTTGGCCCACTGGAGCCATTTCTGCTTGTGTACAGTGGATAGAGGAGGTCGACAGGATGGTTTATGCACAGCTGCAAACCTCTGAAGGACCCTGCATCTTGTTGTTCGGGGGACATTGGAGGCACCAGCAGCTTCAAAAACTTGTCTGCTGCTATGACAAGGCTTTTTGGCCGCTGCTCTTTTAACCTGACGTAATTGACTGTAGGAAAGAGTCCTCAATTTTCCCTTATCAGCACGCACACATGTGTACTGTGAATCAGCTACATACTTCTTGATTGTGCGATGAGCAGGATGAAGTGTCTTGGCAATGTTGATTGTAGTCATGCCTTGACCTAAACACTCCACAATTTGTTGCTTCTCAGCAGCCGACACATCCTTTTTCTTTCCCATTTTGGCAGAAAATGTAGGCTGCTTAATAATGTGGGACAGCCTTCTTAAGTAGTCTTGCCTTTCATTGGACACACCTGTCAAACTAATTAGCACAGGTGTCTGCAAGTGCTTACAGTGATATAAAGAGCCCTGACACACATCACCATCAATGAGTTTAACTGACAAACAAAAAAATTCTTACCTTATCACTCCTAAACACATTTTGCATAATAATTTGGAACACAGTGTACATGTGCTTTTCCACAAAACACCAGTGGTTCACGTAGTGAATCTTACAGTTCTAACTTGCCAACCGTGGTCTGTATGGAGATGTTCAATAAAGGGCCCAAAATTAAGATAACATAGACGGGAGAGGTCTCTATGAATACGAATTCCTAAGTATTTGATACCCTGTGAGGGCCAGGCAAAGGGAAATTTGGACTGGATGGAATCCTGTATGGATTTGGAGAGGGAGACATTGAGGGCCTCAGACTTCGCTGCATTGATTTTAAAATTTGACCATGTAACAAAGTGATCTATTTCAGCCATAACAGCAGAGATGGATATATGTGATTGAGTGATATATACTAGGACATCACCAGCAAATGCAGAGCACTTGTACTCGGTGCCTCCCACCTCAATCCACCTAATATTTGGGTTATGATATTGATGAGAGCAGGTGCTCCGTCACTAGGATGTATAAGAGAGGGGACAGAGGACATCCCTGCCTTGTCCCATTGGTGATTATGAAAGGTGATGAAAATGTTCCATTTATCTTCAGCCTAGGTGACGTATTGCCATACAGGGCCATGATTTTGGCTATAAAAGGGTCCCCTAGACCCCTACCCCAAGCTTTTTGAGATAATAATATATGGTGTGCCAGGAGACTCTATGGAATGCTTTCTCAGCATCCAACGAGAGTATCTAATTACAAATTTTTAACTGTATCTAGCCCAGGAAATACTTTGTGCCTAGTAGCAGTGTCTGCTAGTCAGCGGATTATCCCAGCTGTTAAGCAAGCTACACCACCTGTAGTTTGGACACTTAGTTTTTTCAAAGGAAATGGTTCGGGCCCCGAGACACTCAGTGAAGAGCATCGGGGAGGCACCCCAAGGCATAGGGGCTGGGACTGGCGGTAGGACGTCTTGCGGTGGACCGCCAAGCTCGATCCTTATAAAAGCTTTTTAACTGCAGCAGCTTTAGTGGACGCTACTGGAGCTGGAATTACCGCGGCTGCTGGCATGAGACTTGCCCTTCAATAGATCCTTGTAAAAGGATTTAAAGTGTACTCATTTAAATTAGAGAGACAATTTAAATTAAAAAGATTAGACCTGCCTCCACCGCAGGGGGGCTCGCTCGACCCACCAGCGGACAGGCACCAGTATTGGGAGAGGGGGGCTGGCCGTCAGGGTCCACCGTGGCTCTGGCACAAACCCGGCGACACAGAGGTCACACGGGCAGGAAAGGACTGGCTGTGTCGGCTTCGCCCTTTTTTGGTTTTAGAAGGGCATGACATGCCTATATCTGTGTCTCCCCCTCCTTTTACTCCTCCACCTCTTTTCTTTACGCATGACTATATATTCTTGTCACTTTTCCATGTGTTAGTTGTGTCTTCTGAGCAGTTTGTCAGCTTTTGGACACCTTTGAAGGTGTTTTCTATGTGTTTCTATGTGTTTTTGTTTGCCTGCCATTGGTTTTAACGGTGTTTGACGGTGTTCGACAAACAGTTCGACGAACAGTTCGGCGAACATATGGGTATTCGACGAACCGAACTCGAACACTACTGGGGTGGCTCAACACTAATCAGGAACACCTGTCGAGACCCCGCTGGTGTGTTCCTCTCCTTAGTAAGTTCTCCCACTGAGTCTTCTCCTGACTGTGTGTGGTATGAACGTGGTGTAAGGCCGGGTCCCACTGGGTAAATGCAGCTTGAAGGATACAGGTGGCGACTCCTCTCCGTCCGTATCCCCCTGGGATCCACTAAGTCTCTGTGCTTTTCTGACTGAGACGTGAAGTGACAAAGTCAGATATCGGGGGTCGGTTACCCCTTTTGCAGCAGGAATCCCTCTGGCTAGGCCAGAATGAAGAATACAGGTGGCGACTCCGCTCCGTCCGTATCCCCCTGGGATCCTTTTGCCTGTGGAGCCTAACTCCTCCGCTCCCCTCCAAGGCCTACTTAGAACAGGACCCTGACCGGGCAGATACACTTGTTACCTCTGACCGCTCCTCGCTTCAAGGCCAGAGAGCGAGGACCGTGAATCTCCAGCCAGCTACAGACTCTTGCTGGACCCTGACAGAAGACCCACAATCAAAGTCCTTGAACTAAAGATGGCCGAATATTATATATGATTCTATAAGTGCTTCCTGTAAGTGTTTCCTCCACCCTCATCCACTACTTGGTTCCCCCTATCTTTGGTTCCCCCCATCTCCTCTATCCCAGACCAGGGCAGCACCCTGGTGCATTTAGGCCCCCTACAGGACAGGAGTGGTGTAGTGTTGAGTGTGAAAAGGGGTCCTGAGTGATGCTCCATCCTTACCCGGAAGAGGAGATACCACACCTCTATCTGAGGTGCAGTACCCCTGTGGCTACTGAACCCTCAAGGACGCCACATAAGGACAAGTTAAAACATGGTTTAGGATAAAGATAGTGACTGTAGGTAAACTAAGACATAGGGATAAGATACAGTTAATATTTGGGACTAACCCACATTGGTAAGGGTCTAGGGCCAGTAAAAAGAAGATTACTTCCTGAGAGTTCGTTGAATAGTGTGACAAGGTTAAGATCAATGTGCAGTGGGCTGATAGCACGAGTAGTACATATTATTCTGGGCGGTATTAGACTTTACAAAATTCCCTGCGGACATTCCTGCAACGTGCAGAGCTCAAGACTTGATACCGGCACTACTGAGAGCACCTTAACCCATTTCGTACAGAGAAAGATGGATCTGGAACTGTGTGAGGGAAAGGTAACAGATCTCGGCAATACTGTGGGGCTAGATGGGAAATCCCTGGGGCTGACAGGAACATTAAGCATAGGGATAGTCCATGCAGAACAGAAAGAAAAGCTGGAAATGTACTGTATTAACAAAACAAGAGATGGAAGGTGCTGTGCCCGATACTGCATGTTACAATCTGATGTACTTGAAATGTCCAGTAAACTTTTATGTGTTGGAACAAACCGGGTGTCCCCTGATCTGTGTACGGCTGTTCCTGGATATGGAGAACTGAAGACAGCACACTGGGACTGGGACACGATTTTCCTGTAAAGTGCCAGGGTATCTTCAAGCAGCAGCTCGACCACGGCTACCACCCTCTGGTACCTTAGACCTGTTTTTTCAATCGCTGGGGCTTGCAGCAGTTCGATCCCCAGCCAGAAAATATGTCTCCAGAACTGCAGAGCCCCATCTTGCATGCGGCCGAGGTGAGCATGGTCGTCTTCCACTCCATTCACTCCACTGTTATTTCTGGCAGCACCAAAGACAATGAATGAAGCAGAAACCAAATATGATGACTTCCATGCCATTCAAAACGACGCTCTGTACAGTCTTGTTAAGAGAAATGTTTTTGGAATCACAGCAAGTATCAGCAGGATTTCAGGATATCTTGCAATTTTGAGAATGCACCTTTAAGTGGTTGGATTCAAAATCACGTTAACCAATTCTACAATTAGAAAAAGAAAAGAGTGGATTAAAAAGGGTCCATCATAGAGCAGTTAAAAATGGAATCCATGATACCAATGTGAGTGCAACTTTTATAATATTTTGATAAATATTGAGAAATAATATTTGATAAATATTATTACTATTTTGATAAATGATAAAGATGGAGATTTTATTTTGTGATTTTGAAAAATTTTGGACAGTTTTTTTCTAGCAATGTCTCTTACAAAAAATAAAAGGAATTTGTTTTACTTCTTTACGAAGTTGGCTAAAATCCATTGTATTCTATGCCATGTTGGATTGTTTTCTTTCTCTAGATTGGAAAGGTTAATCACTGTTCTCCACTTTGACTGTTACCTTCTTTGAGGGCTATAAAGAAGCACTTTAGGCAAGAAGTTTTTACAATGTACGTTATCTGTCGGTTCCAATAAAATAAATAGGGACCATTTATGAAATATTAATGCATCTTACATCAGCACTATTGTTGCACATCTTAAATTAAGTTTATGAAAAAGTAACAATAATCAGTTATGTTATCTGTCTATCGATTTTAAATGTGTTTAAAGGCACTGTATCACCTATATTTTTAATATAGTATAATAATAATAAGGGCAGCACGGTGGCTCAGTGTTTAGCACTGCAGCCTTGCAGCACTGGGGTCCTTGGTTCAAATCCCACCAAGGACAACATCTGCAAGGAGTTTGCATGTTCTCCCCATGTTTACATGGGTTTCCTCCAGGTTCTTTGGTTTCCTCCCACACTCCAAAGACAAACTGATAGGGAATGTAGATTGTGAGCCCCAATGGGGACAGCAATGATAATGTCTGTACAGCGCTGTGGAATTAATGAGTAAAATAAATAAATAATATAAGTTATTTTTAATAACAAAGAGTAGATAGTTAAACAATTTTTAAGTCTTTTTTTAATTTTTGCGATTGTAGATATTTAAATTGTATTTTCTGTACATGATTATTGGGGTGGCCATCTTCCCTGAGCTTCTTTTAACAGTAATTCCAGATACAGTGCACAGTATAAATGAGTACACCCCCTTTAAAAAGTAAGATTTTAATCAATATCTCACCGAACAAGAATAATTTCCAAACTTTTGACAAGACTGAGTTTCATAGAACATCTTTTTAATCCATAACATGAAAGTAAAGTTAATAATATAAATTTAATTACATGTTGTTGTACAAAAATGAGTACACCTCATATCAAAAATTACTCTAGTTCATATTTTGCATGACCTCTATGATTTTTAAGGACAGCAACAAGTCTTCTAGACACGGAAAGAACAGATTGACGATATAATGCAAAATTGGTCTTTTTCCATTCTTTAAGAACAAGCTTTTTTAGAGCCTGAACACTGGATGGAGAGTGATGACAACTTGTCTCTTCAGAATTCCCCATAGGTGTTCGGTTGGGTTCAGATCAGGAGACACTTGGCCATTGAATCGCTTTCACCCTGTTTTTCAGAAATGCAACAGATGTCTATCATATTATTGAACCTGGATGGTGAATACTGTAAAAATATAAACAACATCAATAAAAAAAAATAATAAAAAGTGACCAAAAAGTTGTATGTAAAAAAATATATATTAAATATATTACTGAAACATTAACCCATACCACAAGAAAACAAGCCCTCAAACAACTTTGTAGGTGAAAAAAATAAAAACATACATCCCTTAGAGTATGGCAGTGCAAAATCAAATTATATTTAGCAAAAAATAATTTTTTGTGTGCACAAGTAACAAAATATATAAAATAATATAAATCTGGTATGATTGTAATCATCCTGACCAGATGAAAAAAGTTGTCTTATCACTACTTACTACATGTTGAATGGCATAAAAAAAAAAACAATTCCTGAATTGTTATTTTTTGTTTATTCTGCTACCCAAATATCAGATTTATGGAGCCCAAATTGGTACCAATAAAAACTTCAATTCATCCCGCAGAAATTCAAAAGAAATTGTGCAACAAATTGTCAGGACAGTTTTTTACTTTTACTTTGTGAAGATTAAAAATTTTGGTTCAAAATAACATTTTAGTGGAAAATATATAAGTTTTTATTTTCAAGGTGAAATGTCATATAATTTTGTAAAACACCTGTGGGGTGTGAATGCTGCTCACTACACTTTCCAAAATGGGATTACTTTTGGTGGTTTTCTGCTATTGTAGCACCTCAAGGGTTGGGAAAATGCAACATAGCATCCACAATCTATTCTAGACAAACTTGTGCTCTAAAAGTCAAATAGGACTCCTTCTCTTCTGAACGATGACATATGTCCAAATAGTAGTTCCTGGCCATATTTAAAGTATTGGGGTAATCATGAGAAATTGTGTTACAAACTGTGGGGTTGTTTTTTTTAGTTATCCCTTGTGAAAATGAAAAATTTGGAGCTAAAGCAACATCTTAGTGGAAAGAACCTACATTTTCCTTTTTCACAGCTCAAAGCTATAAAATTTTGTAAAGCAGCTGTAGTTTCAAAATTTAGTACACCCCTAGATGAATTCCTTGAGGGGTATCATTTGAAAAATGCTGTCACTTTTTGGAGGTTTCTGCTGATTCGGGTCCTCAAGGGCTCTGCAACTGCAATGTGACTTTGCCAAACTATTCCAGCCAAACTTGCACTCTAAAAGCCAGAAACCTGTAGTTTCCAATCACATTCATTCAGGAGAAATTGTTTAACAAATTACAAGGTCAATTTATCCTGTTTACCCTTGTAAAACTAAATAATTCATGTCTTCATCAATATTTTATTGGGAAAAAAGTAATATTACATTTTTATGCCAAATGTTATGTTACTCACCTGTCCCAGCTCCAGCGCCGGACCTTGCTCTATTTTCCTATGGTTGCTCTCTCTGTACTAATCTGCGTGTGGCTACTCTCTCTGATATCATCTCCCAAGGTTTTAAGGACAGATCGGACCCCAGAGCATAATAAGGAACATTCAATTCACATTGAATAACTGCAATGTGAATAGAATTTCCTTGTAAAAATTCATTTGTGTTGCCAAATTTCAATCTTGGAAGATAAGTCCATCTCAAATTTTACCATCCTAAAAAAAATAAAAGAATGTTTAACAAATGATGCTGATGTTAAGAAGAAGACATACCATAAATGTTATTTATTAACTATTTTGCAAGGTATCAATATCGGTAAGAGGTCATAAATAGTGTTGAGCATTCCGATACTGAAATATCGGGTATCGGCTTATATTCGCGGTATCGGGATTCTTATACTTAATTCCGATACTTTTACAATATCGAATACCGGAATCGGAAGTTCCCATAATGCCTGCGCTCTGCAGTGTCTCTGAAGGATGACAAGCTGGATGGCAGCGCTCAGCTGCGATCCAGCCTGTCATCAGAATGCCATCCCAGCGTGGGAGAATTCTCCTGATTGTTTAAAAGCCGGCGGGCGGTAAAAAGCCGCCGGCTTTTAAACAATCACACAGCCCCATACTGCTTCCCCGCAGTCTCCCACCCCGATCCTCCGCTCCCCCCATCCTGATCGTAAGTTAGGACCGGGCGGGGAGCACAGCACCAAGGAGCGGGGAGCAAAGGACCTGGGCGGGGAAGCCGGCAGTGAAAAGACTTCACCGCTGGCTTTCTCGTTCTGTGCTGCGCTTTCCCGCCGGTTATTTCAAATGAACAGCTGAGGTATCTGTTAGAACCTTGCTCTTAGGTTTTTTCCTTTGCTGGTCACATGACCTTGTTGGCCTATTTAATCCTGCTCCGCCCTTCTGGCTTTGCTGGACTTCATTGTATAACTACTTTCTAGCTAGCCTGTGCTCTGTATCTATCTCTGTTAGTTTGCTTGGTCTACGGACCTCTATGTTCTATATATTTTGTTTGTTCGTCTGTCTGCTACTATTTCTGTTAGGAGGTGTCCCATTTTCCTCCCAGTCCTTAGTACTTGTAGGGATTCCTTCCCCACATCTATAGGTCTCCGTACAGACTAGCTTAGGACTTTAGCAGGTCTGATCGCAGGATCAGGTTCCCTGTTACATCGTAGGGATTCAGCTGAGTTCTATCGTAGGGACAGATCTCCTCTCTTTCCTTAGCTCTGGTAGCAGAACATAACAGTAAGTCCAGCCTGCAAATTCTCTAAGGAAAGATTTTTCTGTTCCATCATGGTGTCGGTTCAGGATTTGGCTCATCGCCTGCAGGGACTCTCTCTGGAGGTGGCCGAGCTCCGTCAGCACGTGAGTAACTGTCCTGGAGCACATTTCTTGGAGCCTAAGGTATGTTTGCCGGATTTATTTTTTGGTGAACACCGAGAATTTTTTTTCATTTAAAAATGCTTGCTTATTGTAATTTCGTTTGAGACCCAAGTCCTCTGGGGATGAATCCCAGCGCATAGGGTTCATAATGTCACTTTTGCGCAAAGAGCCTCAGGAGTGGGCCTTTTCTTTGCAACCTAGTGATACATGCTTCAGATCAGTGGATAGTTTTTTTTCTGCTTTGGGACTATTATATGATGATCCTGACCGTGTCGCATCAGCTGAGACTGAGTTGAGACATTTGAAACAGGGATCAGGTAATGTGGAAAAATATTGTACTCATTTCCATCGATGGTCTACTCAAACAGGGTGGAACGATTCTGCTCTGAAAAGTCTATTTCTTGCTGGGCTCAATGAAAGGGTTAAAGACCTGCTAATTGCTTATCCTACACCTGAAGATTTGCAACAGGCTATGCAATTAGCTATACGGGTGGATAGGAGACTGCGTGCAAGGGTTAATGAGAGCAAATCCTCTGCTATGTCAGTTTCTGGTTATGAGAATGTGTGTACTAACAGTGGTGAACCGATGGAGATTGGATCGGTGGCACCTCGCTCTCAAGAAAAAGACCGTCGATTTTCTGAAGGCTTGTGTTTCTATTGCGGAAAATCTGGTCATTTGATTAAAGGCTGTGAGCTTCGTATGAAGAAAGAAAAAAAAATGGTCAGTCATGCCCGTATTGCCTGTTTAAATTCCAAGGGTGTATTTTTAACTGCTTCCACGATTGCTCAGGAAAAATTAATGGAATTTCGGGTGTTTGTTGATTGTGGGTCTACTCTGAATGTAATTGATGGGGGATTCTTGGAAAGACTCAATTTAAAACCCGAACCTTTATCATCCCCCATTGCTGTGGTTTCTGTGGATGGTTCCCCTTTGAAGAATATTACTCTCAAGGTCTGTGAATTTCATCTCACTATTAATGGTGTTCACCATGAGAAATTGGATTTGGTAGTTTTGAATAACTTGCCTTCTCCAGTAATATTGGGATTGCCCTGGTTAAAATTTCACAATCCTGTACTGGATTGGTCTACCAGTGAAATTAAATCCTGGAGCCATAAATGTTATGACAAGTGTTGTAACGGGCGTATTGCAGCTTTGGATAGGGGAGAATTGCCTGTTCCTATTCAGGATTTTTGGAGAGTTTTTTCTGAGAAGGAATCGCAGATTTTGCCTCCCCATAGAGACTATGATTGTTCTATTGAATTTGTCCCTGGAGCGACTCTTCCTAAAAGTCGTTTATTTAACCTTACTATTCCTGAGAGGAAGGCTTTGGAGGAATACATACAGACAAGTTTGGCCGCTGGTCACATTAGGCCCTCTAAGTCTCCTGTGGCGGTTGGATATTTTTTTTGGAAAAAAAAAGGACGGCGGTTTACGTCCTTGTCTGGATTTTCGTGAGATTAACAAAATTACTGTACGCAATCCTTACCCACTGCCATTGATTCCTGATCTGTTTAACCAGTTAATGGGGGCCAAGTGGTTCTCTAAAATTGACCTTAAGGGTGCATACAATCTGTTGCGCATGAAGGAGGGTGACGAATGGAAGACTGCTTTTAACACTCCTGTGGGTCATTTTGAGAACCTGGTTATGCCTTTTGGTCTTACTAATGCTCCTGCATTTTTTCAGAATCTTATTAATGACATCCTTAGACCTTTGATCGGCAAAAATGTGGTTGTGTATTTGGATGACATTTTGATTTATTCGCCGGATCTGGAGTCTCATTGGCGGAGCGTACGTGAGATATTACTGTTATTAATGGACAATTCGCTTTTTGCTAAGCTGGAGAAATGTGAGTTCGCTGTACAGAGAATTAGTTTTTTGGGTTACATTATCTCCAGCGAAGGTTTTGAGATGGACCCGGTTAAAGTTCAAGCTGTACAGGAATGGCCTAGGCCTATTGGTTTGAAATCGATACAGAGGTTTTTGGGTTTCGCCAATTATTACAGAAAATTCATAAAAAATTTTTCTAGTATTGTCAAACCTCTGACCGATCTCACCAGGAAAGGTGCTGATGCGGTTCAGTGGTCTTCTGAGGCCATTAAAGCTTTTGTGTATCTCAAGGAGAGGTTCACCTCTGCTCCCATCCTTATGCAGCCTGATGTGACTAAGCCGTTTTTGGTTGAGGTTGATGCTTCCTCTGTGGGGGTTGGCGCAGTATTGTCTCAGGATAACGGGGATGGATTACATCCCTGTGCCTTTTTTTCAAAAAATTTTTCGGAGACTGAACTGAATTACGATATTGGTAATCGGGAATTATTGGCTATTAAACTCGCATTTGAACACTGGCGCCACTTCTTGGAAGGTGCGGAATTTCCCGTTCAGGTTCTTACGGATCATAAAAATCTGATATATCTTGATGCTGCCAAGCGCCTGAATGCCCGTCAGGCTAGGTGGGCACTGTTTTTCTCGCGGTTTAATTTCTCCGTTACTTACATCCCTGGTACTAAGAATGTTAAGGCGGATGCCTTGTCTCGCAGTTTTTCTCCCATAGTCGGTGCTGAGAAAGAGAACATTTTACAAGAAGGTGTTGTGATAGCTGCTTTGGACTCCGTTTTGGAAGATGAGATTCTTAAAGCACAGGAGAATGCCCCATCTAACACTCCTCATGGGAGGTTGTTTGTGCCTGGGACCTTTAGGAGAGATTTGTTTGTTGAGTGTCACGAATCTCGGTTGGCAGGTCATCCCGGAATCTCTGAGACCAAGAGACTGGTGGGTCGCAGTTTTTGGTGGCCTGGATTGCAGAAGGAAGTCATTAAGTGGGTGCGTCAATGTACTATATGTGCTAGATCTAAGTCCTCACATACTCCTGCTGCGGGGTTGCTTTGTCCTTTGGAGGTTCCCAGTGCTCCTTGGACACATTTGGCTATGGACTTTATAACTGACCTTCCCCCCTCTGAGGGTTTTACTGTCATCTGGGTGGTCGTGGACCGTTTTAGCAAGATGTGTCACTTGGTTCCCTTCGTCAAACTGCCCTGCGCTAAAACTCTCGCTAAGGCCTTTGTCAAGGAAATTGTCAGACTTCATGGCGTTCCTACTGACATTGTTTCTGATAGGGGTCCTCAGTTCGTGGCTCGTTTTTGGCGTGCCTTTTGTGACAGGTTGGGAGTTCATTTGTCGTTCTCGTCCGGATATCATCCTGAATCTAATGGCCAGACAGAAAGGAAAAACCAGGATGTTGAGCAGTTCTTGCGTTGTTTTGTGGCTGACAATCAAGAGGGGTGGTCTGAGTTTCTGCCACTTGCTGAATTTGCTCTGAACAATCATACATCTTCTTCTGCTGGTTGTTCGCCTTTTTTTTGTTGTTCTGGGAGACATCCGTCGTTTGGGTCGTTCTCCAAGTTGGGATCTGCCGTGCCTGAGGAGGAGAATTTTTCCGGTGATTTGGAGAGAGTTTGGACGGATGTGCGTGGTAATCTTCAGGAGGCCAACAGAAAATCTAAAGACTACTTTGATAGGAAACGACAGGAGGTTTTGTTCGCTGTTGGTGACATGGTCTGGTTGTCCTCTAGGAATCTGCGGTTGAGGATTCCTTCTAAGAAATTGGGTCCCAAGTTTGTAGGGCCCTTTAAGGTGCTTCAGGTTGTCAACCAATCTGCTGTTAGGTTGGAGGTTCCTACCTCCTGGAGAATTAATCCGGTATTTCATGTCTCTCTGTTAAAAAAAGCTGTTGTGTCGGATGGTGACACCTCTGCCTCTGTTCCTCCGGTGGTGGAGGACGGGGAATATGAAATTTCTTGTATCCTTAACTCTAGACGGTATAGAGGTAGTTTGCAGTATCTTGTGGCCTGGAAAGGTTTCGGACCCGAGGATAACTCTTGGGTGAGGTCAGATGATGTTTCCGCGTCCAGACTTATCAGAGCGTTTCACAGGAGATTTCCTGATAAGCCTGGTCCTAGGGGATCCGGAGGATCCTCTTAGAAGGGGGGGTACTGTTAGATCCTTGCTCTTAGGTTTTTTCCTTTGCTGGTCACATGACCTTGTTGGCCTATTTAATCCTGCTCCGCCCTTCTGGCTTTGCTGGACTTCATTGTATAACTACTTTCTAGCTAGCCTGTGCTCTGTATCTATCTCTGTTAGTTTGCTTGGTCTACGGACCTCTATGTTCTATATATTTTGTTTGTTCGTCTGTCTGCTACTATTTCTGTTAGGAGGTGTCCCATTTTCCTCCCAGTCCTTAGTACTTATAGGGATTCCTTCCCCACATCTATAGGTCTCCGTACAGACTAGCTTAGGACTTTAGCAGGTCTGATCGCAGGATCAGGTTCCCTGTTACATTGTAGGGATTCAGCTGAGTTCTATCGTAGGGACAGATCTCCTCTCTTTCCTTAGCTCTGGTAGCAGAACATAACAGTATCAAGGTGATGCCGATCAGCTGTTCATTTTTAGTAGCCGCGGTGCCCTCAGAGGGTTCATGTGAGTTCATGCTTGACTGCGGCCGCACAGGTCAGCCACACCTCCCAGACGATCAGACCGGTCATGATTGGTGTGTGTGGGTGTCTGTGCAATGTCTGCAAGTGTGTGCGGGGTGTCTGTGCGATGTCTGTGGGTGTGTGCGCGGTGTGCGCGGTGTCTGTGCGATGTCTGCGAGTGTGTGCGGGTGTGCGCAGTGTCTGTGCGATCCTATGGATGCGCCATTTCTGGGGCGGCTGACGGCTGGTGTTTCTAGCCTGGGAGGAGGCCAATATTCATGGCACCCTTCCTGGGCTATTAATATCAGCCCCCAGCTGTCAGCCTAGCCTTTGCTAGCTATTAAAATTACGGGGAACCCCACGACAATTTTTTTTTTAATAAATCCTTTATTTTAACACTAAATGACAAGTAGAGTAATCAACACTGTCACTGTACTTCATATATATGTGACTGACATGTTTCTATCTATCTAATCTATGTGTGATTCTCTATTTTTTCTATTCTAAATTGTCGGGTACAGATGCTGAATTGCCGGCCGGCTTTTTTAAAGAGACGGTGCATGAAAACACTAATATTTTTTTTAATAAATCCTTTACACTAAATGACAAGTACAGTAAGCAACACTGTCACTGTACTTCATATATATGTGACTGACATGTTTCTATCTATCTAATCTATGTGTGAAGCTCTATTCTTTCTGTTATAAATTGTCGGGTACCGGTGTATGCCGCTGCTGAATTGCCGGCTTTTCATGTTTCACTGTGAGCACTGTTCCCATCGATTTGGGCAACCACCTCCCCCAATACATTCTACATTATTGCTATTTGTTCTCCTTCATGTAGAATTAACCTACAAGGAAAGAAAGGGTTTATTTTCATTCCGATATTTGTGTCCCATTGACTTGCATTGGTTTCCGGTATCGGAATCGGCGATATCCGATACTTTTTGGGTATCGGCCCGATCCAATCCGATCCGATATTTCCTGATATCGGAAGGTATCGCTCAACACTAGTCATAAAGATTAAACTTTCGAAAATTGATATTTTGATTTGGCTATTTATCCTAAATCATATTGCAAGACTTGTTGAAGGGTCGATTGTGACTTGTAGGATTGCTGGTTCCAATAGGTGACACTATAGAGTTCAAGTCCTCGTTCTCTCTGAAGAGGCAATTTGCATATCAAAATTTTCATCAACTTTCAGATATTTTCATAAAAAAAACACAAAACTTATCAATCTAAATTTACCACTAGCATAAAGTACAATGTGGCACGAAAAGAAAATGTCAGGATCAGCATTTCAGACTTATTATCACATAAAGTGACACATGTCAGATTTGAAAAAATGGGGTTTTATCAAAATGGTGAAATCTGGCTTGGGCATTAAGGGGTTAAAATGTTTTATCTAGCTATATATATTCAATTATTTCTTATATTGGTACTATTCTGAATTCCCTTTAAGAAATACATTCGGCAGAGATAAAGAGTGACTCCCAAAATACTATCTCTGCCCATGCCCTTTGAAAACCAGTACATCATTGCCTGATAACTCCAGTACTTTGAGTTCCATCTAAACTAGTCGTCATATTTCCTTTTCATCCAGATTAAAGAGGTTATAACTCCACACTCTGCATAAAGATTTAGTGCTATGTGGAAGGTGAAGGACCACATAACGTCAATCATGTGCTCACGGCACACAATATAAATTGTGGATAATAGATTTGTTGCTTCAACAATAGTGATATATTTATTCCAATTTATGTATATATTCAGATATTGTAACTAGCTAAATTTTGATCCTGATAGGGTCCTTACTCAAGAGTATCTGTAAAGTGAATGTAATAAAGTATAAACTCACTGCAATACATTAGAACACAGTGTACAGAAGGTTACATATCTGTTAGGCACAATATGATAAGAGCACTATATAAATATATATATAATAAGTTCACAATAGTGCAGTGTATAGGAAATACATTCCAGACCTGATACTTAATAAAAATTCATTCCAGATCTGATGCTTAAAAGAGAATGAGACCAAAATAAGCACGAGCAATAATACAGAATAAAGTATGAGAAAAATGAGAACACTACTGCAGAGCATTAATAAAAGCAATATCTTGTCAAAAATGGCCTGGCTGTTGGTATCTGGGAAATCCATCCTGGACTTAAAGTTTAATGGAGGCCAACATATAAAAAAGTAAAATGTAAACTGAATGGCCTCTACATGACTACATGCCATTGCCTTTGATGATTAATGGCTGAATGAAACTTAAACTCGTGACCGAGGAGTCCAGGATAAAATCAACTTAATGAGTTTTCTGTGAATCAATATTAGTGTTTAAGGGAATCTGTCAGCAGGTTTTTGCTAAGTCATCTGAGAGCAGCAGGGTGTAGGCCAAGAAACCCTGAATCCAATGATATATCACTTAGTTTACTGGGTGTAGCGGTTCTGTTCCAATCAGAATTTGTAGGTTTAGCAATGCAGCATAGCTGAGGAGGCTAACCCCGCCCACACTAGGCTCTCTGTGTTCATAGCTATGGACAGTGAGCTGCTATCATGGAAGGAGGCGGAGTCGGACCAGGTGTTTAAAGCTTCAGTCTAAGTAAACAACAACACACAAACAAAAAAGATAAATGGATAGGCACATCCAACAACACACAGCCAGACATATGACACATTGTTGTTTTAACCCCTACCTCATGCTGTCCTCAGATTACAATGCAAAAATCTGCTGACAGATTCCTTTAAAAGGGATTGTCTATTTACATGGCATTGAGAATCCATCCAAAGGATAGGTCATCAATATCATATTGACTGAGAGCATAATAAAAGTAGAGCACAGTGGATGATAGCATAATTGAAGGGCAAGCAAGATGAGGAGAATATAATGGGGATAAGTGTATAATGAGGGGGAGAACAGGTGACTTGAGGGGCCCACCCAGTCTAAACTGCTAGGACCTTGCTACTCTAAATCCACCCATGGATGGTAGAAAGATACCCAACACCCCTGCCAATCAACTGCTAGAATATGGCAGACAGATTTAAACAGTGATTGAATATGAGCTGTTCTACAGTACTCAGCAGTGAATGCTACACATTAAATGGAGCTGTGAAGTGTAGCTTCATTGACTGTTTTACATTTGGCTGCTGCTCCAGCTGCTAGTGACGCGCCCCCTGGGACATATTCCTTTTTGAGGGGAATACCCGGCACCGGATCAGATGGGGGGTTGTAGTCTCCGAGCGGCTGTGACCCGGCCCGTGCCCAGGGCGTCAAACTCAGTGCTATGTGGCAGTCCTACAGATGTTATTAAGAGTTCTTTTGTGTCGACTACGCCACCCGTTGTGATGCGGTCACTGTGGCCGCCGCTGCAGCAGGGTCCGCTGAGGCTTATGGTGTAGGTGCAGCTTGTGATGGTATAACCCCCAACGGGTGGGGTATAGCCTCAGGGGGGACAGGTGCAGAGGATGGGGGTTGTGGTGGTGCAGTGCAGACGGCAATGAAGACAGAGTCGGGTTGTGCAGTTAAGGGTGTTTACTTACTGCAGATGTTGTACTGGTCACTCCAGCTTCGAGTGACCACCCGAGCCGTGCTGCGTCCACCAGGTCCTGGATCCAGCCAACCCCCAAACAAGTCCGGAGCGTGGCCCTGAGCTCTCCTTCTGTCCCGTTCTCTGGCCGTCCCCACCAGTGATCCACCTAGGTCCAGCTCCCTCGGGCCTTCTGTTGGGACACCCTTGGCCTTGGGTTCCCTGACCCTTCATGTGGTGTGCCTTCGGGGTGGATGTGGTGGGTGACCGTGGCAAACGCTGCCCACGGTCTCCGGTCTCTGGCTGGGGAATGTTTTTACCCCCACCAGCTTGGGTTCCGGTACCCTGATGCCGACTCTTCACCCGGGGATTTAAGTTGGGATCTTGGAGTCCTTTTCTGCTGTTTCCCCCTCTGGGTCTCTCTTTCTTCTCCTCTCTCACTCTGGGTCTTTCTTCTCCTCTGCTCCTGACTTTCTCTCTGCATCTGACCCTGTTCTTTGATGGTGCCCACCTTATATACACCCTCTATGTGTGAGCTCAGGTGACCAGCACCCAATGAGCTCCTAACTTTACCCAGGCTGCTCCCCCTATCTGCCCCTACACTACTTGGGATGTACCACCCCCCTCCCACTCCAGCCAGGAACAGACTCGGTCGTACCTGCACATTTCTAAGTGGGAGTACCGTCGGTCTGCTCCTCGGAAATGGGATGTGTGTAGTGCATGCAGCCTACCGAGCTCAGTTTCACACTCCTTCCTTACCCGGGAGTGGAATATCACACCTCTGGGTTGAGGTGCAATACCCCTGTAGCAGCCGAATCCTCAGGGTGCTACATTCCCCCCTGGTAAATCACAGCACGTCCTCGGGCTGTAAGACATAACACCAAAAACATACAAATTTTTCATAAACATATAAAACATATAAAACAACATATATATATATATCAATATAAAACATTCTCGTCGCCTCTGGCTCCTCCTCCGGTCACTGTGCAACGTGTGACCGGGTAAAGTGCGACAGTCTCTCTGGAAAACTGGTTTTCCTATAAAACCGGTAGGGGGCGCTTTAGGAAGCGCAACTATATACAGGGGAAGTTGGCCGCTCTCAGTCCTCGGCCAGGTAAAGGGAAGGGAATGGCTGCTCACAGTCCTCAGCCTGTGGGATTAAGGGTAAACGGGTAAACAGTTCACTCATGCTGGTCCCAACGGGGACTATATATATGTAGCAACAGTTTCTTTGGTACCCGGTCGGGTAACTATTTACAGCACCTACTCCGCTGTACTCAACAACATCTTCCTCCTGCTCTTTCTTTGGGGATCTCAGCTTCAGACCCGTCCGGATCCTCTTGCTCTTCCTCCTCACATCGCAACTCCTCCTCTGTCAGGCGATGCACATGGAGGGCGTAAGGTCCTTTGGCACACTTGTGCTGGGTAAAGGTGACCTCGTCCCCGATATAAAGGTCACGACCTCTGTGCCCCTCCGGCAGATGGGACTCCACATCTCTGCGCGTGACAAAGACGTCGCCGGGGGTGTTGTGGTCTCTGATGAAGCCCCACCCATGCTGCATGTTGAACTTGATCACTGTCCCGATGGTGCGGGGACAATGCGCTGCACGGGGGTCCCTCCTGGTCCGGCTCTTCTGCTCGGCGCTCCGTACTTGGGCCTTTTGCTCCCGGACCCGCCTCTCTCTCTGCTCCCTCGCAAACTCTTCGAGCTGCTGTCGGCAACACTCAGCACGCTCCGCTGCAGCTGCCCTGGTTTCCTGAGTGAACCCCATTAGGTCTTCTCCGGTGGGGTCCCACTCAAATTGGGCTTCTTCCAGAGGAGGCGAGACCCGTGCCACGGGCTTCGGAGCCGGAATCAGGGGCTCACACAAGGGCCCTAGTCTCTGCTGCCGTTCCAGCTCATGGAATTCTTCGGGCCAGATGAAGGGCCGCCCGTCCGGCCATGTGAGCTGGCTGAACAAGTCCTCCCCCAGGTGTGGCACCCTTGGTTTTACGGGCGCGGGCGCGGTGGTGGTGGCGCCCGGATTGCCCAGGCCTTGCGGCCAGGCCTGGGGCACCTGGAAGGTGAAGGGCACCGTTAATACGGCGGCACCCTGGGCTACCTGGCCTTGCGACCAGGCCGGAGGCTCCGCGGAGGTAGGGGGCACTGTTGGTGATGCGGCTCCCGGGGGTACTAGGCCTTGCGACCAGGCTGGTGGTATTTCCTGCTTTGTCACGCTCCGGGTCGAGGCGCGTGACGTCACAGGGGTCGCTGCGGCGGCTTCCGGTCGGGGCCTAGTCCATAGCGGTGACATGGCGGCTACGGGCACAGCAGGGGGACTTTCGGGCTCTGCGACGGGGAGCTGGGGCAGGTGGGCGGTTTCCCGGCTTGGGGTATAGGCGTCTCCTTTACCTGCCTCCTTGCGTCCGGCTCCCTTCTCGGCGCCGTCTCCGGCCTTTGGTCCTCCCGCGCCATCCTCAGAGGCGGTCTGTTTCCTCTTCCAGGGTAGCGTGCTCCGTTGACTGGTCTCAGCTTGCTGGGCCATCTCCCGGCTCCATTCCGCCAATATCTCGCGCTGTACCCGGGCCATCCTCCGTGCGAGGCCCTCCAGGGCAGTCTGTGCACACTCCCGGTCTCGGGGGAGCTGTGCAAGGACCTCCACTAGGCCTAGTGGGGTCGTGGTGTCTAGCAGGCTCCTGACCAACGGGTCGGTGCTGCTCTGCTCTTCTTCCAGCAGGCTCCTGGCCAGCGGGCCGGTGCTGCTCCGCTCTCCTTCCTCGGTCTCTAGCAGACTCCTGGCCAGCGGGCCGGTGCTGTTCTGCTTTCTCTCCACCTCCGGGTAAGCTCCTCCGCTACTCCTCTCCAGGCTTCTTGCCTCCGGGTGCGCTCGCTCCAGACTGCTCCAGGCGGCACCCATCTTCGTTCTTTTCTTTCGTCTCCTCCCACTTCGAGGGCGGTCCCGGGGCAACTCGGTGACTGTCAGCTCCAGGGGTAGTTCTTTCACGCTGACAGACACCTCCAGCATCACAGTCTCTGTTGGTGGGGGCGGTTTCCACTTTTGGCGCCATTTTCTGTCCCGGCCCACGATGGGAGGCGGCCTCTTGCCCTCCTTTGGCACGCCCATAATGGCGTCCGCTGCTCTTCCAAGGCGGGAAATCTTTGGATTTGGCGGGAAGCGTCGCCCAGTGGCGGGAAACTCTGCAGATGGCGGGAACAAGCTGGAAATGGCGGACAATCGGCGGGAAACGACCTGTGATGGGGTCCGATGGCGTGGACCCTCCGGAACCGGCGGGAGACTTCTTTCTGAGGTAAACTTGCACTTTTCTTCAGGCACGCAGTACCCGGGTGTTGCGGGCACGTAATCCTGCCGGCTACGCCAAAGTTGACGCGCCCCCTGGGACATATTCCTTTTTGAGGGGAATACCCGGCACCGGATCAGATGGGGGGTTGTAGTCTCCGAGCGGCTGTGACCCGGCCCGTGCCCAGGGCGTCAAACTCAGTGCTATGTGGCAGTCCTACAGATGTTATTAAGAGTTCTTTTGTGTCGACTACGCCACCCGTTGTGATGCGGTCACTGTGGCCGCCGCTGCAGCAGGGTCCGCTGAAGCTGATGGTGTAGGTGCAGCTTGTGATGGTATAACCCCCAACGGGTGGGGTATAGCCTCAGGGGGGACAGGTGCAGAGGATGGGGGTTGTGGTGGTGCAGTGCAGACGGCAATGAAGACAGAGTCGGGTTGTGCAGTTAAGGGTGTTTACTTACTGCAGATGTTGTACTGGTCACTCCAGCTTCGAGTGACCACCCGAGCCGTGCTGCGTCCACCAGGTCCTGGATCCAGCCAACCCCCAAACAAGTCCGGAGCGTGGCCCTGAGCTCTCCTTCTGTCCCGTTCTCTGGCCGTCCCCACCAGTGATCCACCTAGGTCCAGCTCCCTCGGGCCTTCTGTTGGGACACCCTTGGCCTTGGGTTCCCTGACCCTTCATGTGGTGTGCCTTCGGGGTGGATGTGGTGGGTGACCGTGGCAAACGCTGCCCACGGTCTCCGGTCTCTGGCTGGGGAATGTTTTTACCCCCACCAGCTTGGGTTCCGGTACCCTGATGCCGACTCTTCACCCGGGGATCTAAGTTGGGATCTTGGAGTCCTTTTCTGCTGTTTCCCCCTCTGGGTCTCTCTTTCTTCTCCTCTCTCACTCTGGGTCTTTCTTCTCCTCTGCTCCTGACTTTCTCTCTGCATCTGACCCTGTTCTTTGATGGTGCCCACCTTATATACACCCTCTATGTGTGAGCTCAGGTGACCAGCACCCAATGAGCTCCTAACTTTACCCAGGCTGCTCCCCCTATCTGCCCCTACACTACTTGGGATGTACCACCCCCCTCCCACTCCAGCCAGGAACAGACTCGGTCGTACCTGCACATTTCTAAGTGGGAGTACCGTCGGTCTGCTCCTCGGAAATGGGATGTGTGTAGTGCATGCAGCCTACCGAGCTCAGTTTCACACTCCTTCCTTACCCGGGAGTGGAATATCACACCTCTGGGTTGAGGTGCAATACCCCTGTAGCAGCCGAATCCTCAGGGTGCTACACTAGCAGTTGATTGGTGGAGGTGCCAGGTGTCAAACACCCACTGATCTGATGATGAGGACCCATTCTTGGGATAGATCATTAACATCTTCTGTCTGGACAACAACTTTAACCACATCAGAATGGAAATAAATGATCAGAGTACATAATAAAATATCATCGTATTTTGAAATAAGGCATGGTGTTTGTGCTAGAAAATCTGTACTCAGTATTTTAAAGCTACTAATATTGTGGGGAGGTCCAGCTCAAAATGTTGAGAGTACACTCAAAATGGTATGATTAAGGAAAAACATCCAGTGAATGAGGATCCTGCAGATGTAAACAACAAGTTAATGAAGGCGTCAGAGAAAGATTTCAAGAGTACAGTCAAACAAATTGCTGCCAAAACTATGCTAGTGCTCAAACTAATGTGCTGGATTCCGCAACTTGTGGTTCCTTAGCATGGTTACGGTTTACCAATAGACAGTCAGTTTGAGAGCCTTTCATATCTAAGGGAAACAGGAAGACAATTCTCAATTAGGTAAAAGAGAGTAAAAATGTGAAAAAGCATTGCCTGGTCAGATGAGTCCAGATATATGTTGCACCATTTTGATAGGAATATCAGAATTTAGTACAAAAAGAGCATAAATTAATAAACTCTTCCTGTCAGCTGTCAACGGGTCAGGCTGGTAGAGGAGAGGTAATGAAGTAGAGAATGTTTTCTTGGCATTCCTTTTGCTCTATTACATTTGTGGATGGATGTTTGGACAGTTGGTCTTACATAAGCATTGTGACCAACAAAGTTTACTCCTTCACAATAATTATTTCCATTACTGCAGAAGAACTCATTGAGCAGGACAATGCAGCATGAGAGAATGATCGTCTAGGTTTTATTCGAGGAATATGTAAGAGATTTTTCCTGGCTTCCATAGTCTTCTAAGTGCCGAGATCCAAGTTCCATAGAACATGTCTGGAATGAGGCATGTTAGTACCTCAATCTTTCGTCAACTGCAAAAAAGCTATCTTATTGTCTTGGGTCAATAATTATGTAGAATTATTTCATAGCCTAGTGGAATCTATATCATTATACATTTCCAAAGAAAATCTAATGCACCAAATAGATGTCTATACTAAATTGGATAGAAGGGTATCCAGGAAGGTTTTGACTACCTTGGTGAAGGCGTCTCTCAGTGTTTGGGGCAGAAATGTGGTGGCCTTATTTTAAAAGATAGGAAGGACAGACAGCACAAAAGTACTGAGAATTGGAAAACATGTGTACTCTGGCATGTAGATTGATAATGATGTTAGAACTATGAGAAACAAACCATGGTGCGTGTTCTGACATATTATATAATCCTATTATGTAGTAGAGTATCCATGCTAGGTTTCAGGGGTTGATAAGACTATATCAGTCAGTAATGGAAGCATCAACATATGGCAAATGAACTAATACAAAACTGTGAATAAGTGTCATGCTAGGTATGGGAAGAACCCAGCGTATGACGATGGGAAAAGGGGGAATGCCAAGCAACTAGGGAAAGGAGAAGTGGAAACCCCTAAGCAGATCTAACAATTCCCTGACTCCCCTATCGTCCCTAAATAGGTTTCGCACCTATCGCCGAACTGTATACCTTAGCCCTGGCTGACCCTAGAGATAGGCCCTAGGTAGTGAGTGGGATGGGTGAGCACTAGTTAGCCCCACTGCAACTAAAGACAAACCAGGGAAACAGACAAGGGGGTACACTTCGCTTTGAGAAGACACCAGAGAGATCACGACTACAATTCACCAAGGAACTCCAAGGAGAATCCAGCCGATCGCCAGAACTCCAGACCTGAACAGAGAATTTTACTCTATCGCGAGCGACTGAGAAACTGAGTGTATTTAAAGATCCAGCAAGGGTGTGTTAATCAGCAGCAGAAGGTAGAGATCACCGCTGGGTCCTAGAGAGGGAAGGATGATGAAAGGATCAAGAAGGTGTCTGCAAGGCCAAGCGCAGCAACTTTCTACAGCCGGATCCAGAATGACTGTCTGTTAAACCTGACACACCCATGACAATAAGTGCCTAATGAAAGAGTAAACTAACTATACAGAATATAGATTCTTAGTAAATAGTTTAAGATAAAGTAAAATAAGAGCATTTGAAACATTTAGTATTATTGTAGACGCTGTAAATTCTTCTTATACAATTATACCTATCATCCAAAAATAGTATGACATGTAATCATAATACTTATACAATAGAAACACATAAGAAGCTGTTCACCACATCATTCTTTGTATAAAAAACTGTGAGTCCTTGGGAAGCAAGCTGGCTCAAAAAGTATATGTATAAAAGGGAAAATTGTTCAATCTAGCACTTACTGTAGTAAAATTCATCTTTATTTGCAATACATGAAAACTGTAATGCACACGCCCGGACTGACTGGCATGTGCGTGTTTAGTGATTCCACTGTGCCATGAACCGGAGAGTGCCTGGAGGGGCGTAACTAAGTATCTGCCCGATCCGACTAAGGTCGCACGACGGCATACGACGCCAGTGCACCAGGGAGGAACCGGGCAGAGGGACCAGGTGCTACTCCAGGTCAGACCCCGGACACGGCTGTTGACCCACACAGGGGAATACTGGAACAGGCAGGTTAGGCTGGCACACAGACTGGTGGGTATAGGCAGACACGGCTGGAATGCAGACTGGTGGATGCTGGCGAGCACAACTGGTATGCAGGCAGGGAGGTACTGGCTGGTATGACAGGTTGGAGCACAGAGTGGATAGGACCCAGTTCAGACTGGGACTTAGGAACAGAACCGCAGATGCGGTGGACAAACAGCAGAGTGAGACCGCCCGGAGTGGCGAGCAAGAGCAGAGCAAGACGAGGCAGCCAGTAGCGGTGAGCGAGAGTAGAGCAGGACAAGGCTGCCTGGAGCGGTGAGCAAAGGGTCAGAGCAGAGTGAGACTGCCGGAGCAGTGAGCAAAGGAGTCAGAGCAGAGCGAGACTGCCGGAGCAGTGAGCAAAGGAGTAAGAACAGAGCGAGACTGCCGGAGCAGTGAGCAAAGGGTCAGAGCAGAGTGAGACTTCCGGAGCAGTGAGAAAAGGGTCAGAGCGGAGCGAGACTGCCGGAGCAGTGAGCAAAGGGTCAGAGCGGAGCAAGACTGCCGGAGCAGTGAGCAAGGCAGAGCAGGGGGGACAGGGCTCTGTGCACACGGAGCAGACAGGAAGGGAAAGGCAGAACCAGATACCCACAGGGTACTTGCAGTGAAGTAGCGAGTGGACCACAAACTCACAAACGGAAGTACAGTGAAAACGAGCAGGAGTTAGGTACGAGTTCAGACTCTGTAGAAAAAGGGAAGGTACGGACATAGAGAAAAACAGGAAACAGGCTAGGAGAGTATTCAGACAAGAACAGACACAGCAGCAAGATACAGGAGCGGGTCTAGGTATGCGGCCCCTAGAAGGCGGAACGAACAGGCTAGGAGCGTGTTCAGACAGGAACAGGCAAGATACAGGAACGGGTCTCGGTATGCGGCCCCTAGAAGGTGGAAAGAACAGGCTAGAAGATAGTTCAGACAGGACACAGTTCAGACACGGGAACTGATACCGCAAGGCAGGAAACATAGACAGGACCTGGCACATCAGTGACAAGACGCCAACTGACAGAACACAATGCTCAGGCCGGGTTTCTTGGGAGGAGCTGGGTTAAATACCAGATGACAGACAGCAATAGGCTGAGGATGCACAAGGGGTGTGCCTGCAGCAGGTACAAGAAACAGGAAGTGATCGGGCGCCGCCCTTAAGCAGCAGAAATAGAGGCAAACAGACAGCATGGAGGGAAGCCAGGCTAGCAGACTGGACTGGAGATCAAGTGCGCGGTCTTGCACAGTGGGAGATGAACCACTATGCAAGGACGCCGCCAGGTATGTTACAAAAACATCTCATGATAAAAATTGGAACCCATCCAGACTGACTGTAATTTTCAGTAAAGCTTCTCTGCACCAGAAGCATTGTGTGATTCTTCCTCTACATCTGCAATATGTTCGTTAATTCAGATTTTTAACTTTTCATGTAAAATACATCTGATTGCACACATTGCAGACAATAATGATGCTTATCACAGTTAATATATCTGTTCATACTGTCAAGACTAGTTCCAGGCTATCCAAAAGAATCCCTTTTTATAGCAAAGTTGCACATATTGCACCTCCAACCTCCTCACCCCTAACAACCTTTTTGTGGCAACCATACTTTACTTCTTATTTTGACATAAGCTTAGTGATACCATTTTACCAAGTGTGTGACCTCTCTGCGCAGCATACTTCAACCATATCTCAAAATTTGTTCCAAAATGGGATCTCTAAAATGGGGTCAAAGCTAGCAGATATTTGTAAATGATTTCCTTTGCTTCAATAAACTATATACTATAAAAAGTATAAAATACGGGGTATGCAATTTTGGATTGTTTTCTCTGTTATCAAACAGGAGGGAACTTCTTTCTTATATTTGTAACCCCTTTTATGGAACCTGTAACTAATTTTCACACATTGTGAAAACAATAGCTGCATCATCTGAACAGGCTCTTTTAGCCCTTGTATTTTCTCTAAAGGGAACTGAATCAATAGTGTGTGGGTGGTTCATGGCTAACAGCATCCAAAACACAGTAAAATCAAGAAACTGAATCAAATATAGTGACATTGTAAGTATAATTTTCAAATGAGAATTTTTGTCATTAAAGAAGCCCTCCTCCTATCAAAGTTTTTATCCTCTTAATATATTGAAATCATCATATTATATAGCACTGTGTACTTACAATTGCTCATTTTGCCTTTCTGCCCAGTTAATTCTTTTGTTTGCCATTAGGTCTTTGACATCACGTGATTAAAAACTTGATTGGCTGAATCCTTCTAAGCTCTATGTTGAAATATGAATTCTATTTTCCCTGCATGAGTCATCATTAGAACTACAATTCTACATCACTACAAAGTCCCTATAAAATATGAAAAATAATATAAAACATTTTGAGCTTTTTAACTTATAAACACTAGTGGGAGCAGCTGCTGAAATTTGCCATGATAACCTAGTGAACTGCTGGCTCACTTTACCACTGCAGTAAATGTGGGCGGGATCTGATCCATATTTATGACATCACTTCTCCCCTCCTTTTCTGGGCATTTGCAAAATGATAAGGGAGAATGAAGTTTAGGGTCACAGTGTATCATTATTTTGTGGGTGACTGTAATATGAAGCCGAGATATGGACAGTGTCACCAAGGACATGTTCTGATTTGATACATGGCTCAGCAGACTGCATCACACCTGATTAGATTAAATACAAGGCTAAGGAGAAATGTTACCCCTTAGACCTCAGTCCAGTGCCTCTCACCTAGCCAAATCAGTTCTCATACTTGGCACTGATGAGGGGCAATATCCCGAAACATTGTGTCTGCAAATTGAGATTCTGTTTCGTCTTTCACCCTAAGTCATATTGCAAGACTTATTAAAGGGTCGATTGTGACTTGTAGGATTGCTGCTTCCAACAGGTGGCGCTACAGAGTCCAAGTCCTCTTCCGCTCTGAAGTGGTAATTTGCAAAAAAAAAAATTTTTTGTAAAATTTAAGTAGTGAAAAAAAAAAAAAATTTAAAAAACATTTTTTGCTCTTGTCGCTGTTTTCTGACACCCGTAACAATTGACATTTTTGGTCCAGAGATCTTTTATATATATTCTATTCATTTTTTTCATGTATTTAAAAATATTTTTTATTTTTCCTGCATTTTGTAGTCCTCTGAAAGGACGTGAACCTCTGATCTTCTGATCTCCTTTACTATACAAACCAATTTGATATTATTGCTGTTTATAGCAAAATTTTTTGTCTCCTATGAACGCCAGCCATGGGTAGCTGAATAATATAGCCATCATAGTTACATAGTTACATAGTTACATGGTTTATAAGGCCGAAAAAAGACAAGCGTCCATCCAGTTCAGCCTATTTCTTGTGCACTGCAGCTATTCCGCAGCGTTGATCAAGGGGAAGGCAAAAAAAAAAACATGCGGTATAGGCCAATTTACATCATTGAGGAAAAATTCACTTCCCGACTCCAATCTGGCAGTCCGATTAAATCCCTGGATTAATTAACTATCACTAAGCATAAGATGTAATTTTATTGTTCTCAAGAAAGGCATCCAGGCCTCTCTTGAACTCATTAAGTGAGTTGGACATCACCACTTCCTCTCCCAGAGAGTTCCAGAATCTCACGGCTCTGACCGTAAAAAATCCCCTTCTATGCTGGTGCAGGAACCTCCTTTCCTCCTGACGCATAGTGTGCCCCCTCGTCTTTGTCACCATCCTTGGTATAAACAGGTCATGGGAGAGATCTCTGTACTGCCCCCTGATGTATTTATACATGTTTATGAGGTCTCCCCTAAGCCTTCTCTTTTCCAAAGTAAATAGGCCTAATTTTGACAACCTCTCTGGGTATTCTAGTCCCTCCATTCCCTTTATTACCTTAGTCGCCCTCCTTTGTACCCTCTCTAGCTCCAATATGTCTTTCCTGAGCACCGGAGCCCAGAACTGTGCACAATATTCTAAGTGCGGCCTTACCAGCGCTTTATACAGCGGAAGAACAATATTCTCATCATATGCCCCTATTCCTCTTCTGATGCATGCCATGACTCTATTTGCCTTCGCAGCAGCTGCCTGACACTGGGCACTCCAATTTAATTTGCTGTTAACCAGGACGCCCAGGTCCTTCTCCATGTCAGATTTCCCCAACGGTTTCCCATTTAATATTTATGGTGACTGCTGTTTTTCTTTCCCATGTACATGACCTTACATTTATCGACATTGAACCCCATTTGCCATTTTTTGGCCCAACTACCCAATTTATCTAAATCCTCCTGTAGCTGTGCCCTATCCTCATCTGTATTAACTACTTTACAAAGTTTAGTATCATCTGCAAATATTGCTATTTTACTATGCAACCTTTCCACTAGATCATTAATAAATATATAAAATAATATAGGGCCCAAGACAGACCCTTGAGGCACCCCGCTAGTAACCCTGACACACCCTGAGCTTACTCCATTGATAACCACCCTCTGCTTTCTATCACTCAGCCAGCTATTTACCCACTTGCACACATTATCCCCCAGACAAAGCATTCTCATTTTATATACCAACCTTTTGTGTAGCACGGTATCAAACGCTTTGGAGAAGTCAAGGTATACAACATCCACTGACTCTCCCCGGTCTAGCTGTGAGC